>NC_040101.1:0-1372500 GCF_003369695.1 Bos indicus x Bos taurus | reverse complement strand
TAATCCACACTTCTGCTTTGGGGGCGGTGGTTCTCATCTGTCGCTGACGAGGGGGGAGCAGTCACCAGGTACACTTTGAACTCTCATTCCCCCCGTGAACTTGTGTTCAAAACAGTCTCCAATCCCCGCCCCCAACTCTGTTCTCCAGACTCACCTGGGATTGGCCCTAGTTCACTCGTCCTGAATTGCGATTCCTCAGCTATTCCCCAATAAACTCGATTTTGCGGGCTGAATCGAGTACCTTTTTCTTTTAAAAGGCTGACGGGGGTAAAGAGGAGAAAAGTCCAGGTGAGACCAGCACATCACATCTGAGCCCCGGGGCGTGTCCACTGGGGTGTGCCGTCCAGGGGACACAGAACAACAGAGCCCATAGCGACATCATCACGGGGCTGGTCAGGGGCTCCTGAGCCAGGGCCCCGGGGTCAGGAGGGGGCCGCCCAGCACACCGCTCTGCAGTCTGGTGGCCGAGGGCCCTGCAGGTGAGCAGCCCTGGATAAGATGCTCCTGACCAGGTCACCCCCCGGGGCGCCATTACACAGGCGTCCACATGGGTCTGCTTGGCTGGCTTCCTCCTTAACAGTCAGAGGCAGGACCGGTAGCAGGGGGCACTCGGATTGTCGGAAGGAGGCAGATGGGTCCAGAGGCCCTGCATCCAATCACTGCCGTGGCCAGCGGCCAACCCAAGGGGCTCTCAGGAAAGTGCCAAATTCTGCCAGATGTCGCCTGGGAGGTGGCCAGCCCACCCTCTGGGCCTGTGGCCTCGAGAGCTCACACCCCTCCCTGCAGTGCTGTGTGCTCAGCCAACCCCAGGACGGAAGAGAAGCGAAGGTCTGGTCATCACAGGAAGTCCACATGGGAGTCAAACGCCACCACTCAGAGTGAGGCACAGCTGGTCCTGTGGACACGTAACCCGAGGTCACACCGTGAGGGTCACACCGTCATACTTGCTTTTTATATCGGACTATTTGTTTTCTATTTCTATGTAGTGGTAATTATCAGTCTTCACTATGAGTAGTTGCTTCCAACTTGAGACCCATACAAAACAATAATTTATTAAAATTTTGGATGAAATTATTGCCTTGAGTTAAATTTCCAAACAGTTAGGAAAGGTGACCTCCTGTCTTGGAACCTGTGAGTCCCTGGGGCAGCCCTGTCTGCACCCCAGGCCACCCCAGGTCCAGCTGCCCCATGACTCCCTACTCTGCCCACAGAGAGTGTGTGCCAGGCAGCCAGTGCCCAAGCTGACACTGGAGCAGTCCTCAGCCAGTGATGACGCAGGGGTGAGGGTCCCCAGCCCATCACTCCCGGGGAGGAGCGGTCACTGAGGCGCAGGGTCCATGGTGACTCAGAATCCCCTCCCCCCGGGCCCAGGTGTCCACTCAGCCCCGCCCGGCCCTGGACCCTCGTCCAGGTTCCCCCCCAGCTCATGTCCCCACACCCGGCTCCGGCTTCCTGGTGTCCGCTCCCCCACATGGACTCATGCCCCCACCCTTGAGGCAGATGCTGCTGCTATTTATTTCAATAAAGTGCAGCTGTGCCCTGCTGCGTCGGCCACTCAGCCTGCATTTGGAAGCAGACGAACCCGTCCGTGTAGCCGAGAGATGGTGACTTTTTTAAAGGTGACCTTGAAACAGAGAAGGATGAAGAAAGCACAAATGGCTCTCAATCCTTCCCGCTCCAGAGGATCCCCTGCACCCCACCAGGCGAGAGGGCAAGGCACGTGGGCCACCCCAGAGCCGTGGCAGGGACGATGGTCAGAACAGGGGCGGGGGTGGCTGGCGGTCCTGCTCTCCTGCTTCTGGGATCGGTTCACAGAGCGGGCCCGGGAGTCCTGATGGCAGACTGGCTGGGGCGGGTCAGCAGGGGTGTCCACTGAGGTCATGGCGTGGAGGGGCCCCAGGGGCGAGGGGCGAGGAGGGCAGCTGTGCCAGTCGGGGTGGACAGGGAATCCCTGGAATGCGGGAGATGTCGCTCACCAGTTCCTGAAAGCAGGGTCCTTGGAGTCAGGACCCTCTCTGCTCCCCCCACGGCCCATGCGCAGTGGTGCCAGCCCTGAACCCGTTTTTCATCAAAATACAGAACTGCAGCATTTCCCCAGGTTGGTGCCATTAATGGATTAAAGGGGACCCAGCACGGTGGCTGTAGAGTTGCCATCACAGCATGGGTCCCATCTGTGGTCAGCATCACCCCAGCAGGCTGAGATGGTGTCCCGAGGGCAGGGTGTCTGGGGAGCCCCCGGGAAGGGGGGAGGGACAGGGTTAGCAGAGGAGCTGGAGCTGAGACGCAGCACGCCCCCGTGAGCTCTGGAGTCACCTGGCCCTGAGAGTCATCCTGGGCAGGGTCCCCCTGCCAGGCCCCTCACCCACGTATACCTGGGAAGGATGTGATCTTGGAGATCCCTGCGGCCCTGCCCTCCCGGTTGGCCGCCTCCAGGCCCCCCACCCTGTTTGCGGGAAACCCCAGACTCCATGAAGCTTCGGGGATCAAGACACACATCTTAATAAACTCCCAGGCATCCTCTGGCCCTAATGACTGCAGAAAAGGTGGAGCACCTGGAAGCCCAGGGAGGGGCCCCCTGGAGTGAAATAAGCTTTTGTTGGATGAGAAGTGTCTGGAAACACAAAATGCAGCGAGAGAACGCACCAGAGGCATCACTCGGGGCCACAGCCTGGCAGAGACGGATGGGTGCGATCAGTAAGATGGATTGAAGGTGTGATTAGGAACAAAATGAGACAGGAGACAGACGCAGGCCTGGCACACCTGAGTCACAGCTGCAGCCACACCCTGCCCCCCCAACCCCCGGTGCCCGCTGGGCAACCGCAGGAGGCTCAGCTCCGACGCTCCAGAAACTGCAGCCCCTGTGGGTCCACACATGCGTGCCTGGTGGTGGCCAGGGGCTCTCCCTTGTTTTTCAGAAAGGCATCTTCAAAGAGCTCCTGAAGAACACAGCCAACGAGCCACACATCCACCATCTCGCCCAGGTGGGGTCTGATCTCTTCTCCTTCCACAAGAACCAGTCCTGGGTGTGTCCTGGGAGAGAGGGGGAGGGCTGCAGGCAGTCTGCTCAGAGGTGCGGGGGGTGGGCGGAGGTCCTCAGGGTGAGGCTGGTGGGCGGCAATAAGCTTGGATCCCCGAATCTCAGGGGCTCATTAAAAGGGAAGCAGAGAGAGTGCACATGAGTGTGTGTTTATGTGTGACCAAGGGGGTCAGCGGGGGCTGCAGGGGAGGCCCAGCTTGGGCAGAGGCAGATGCCCCCTCTCTTCTTCCCCTGGGCCTTTAGCGGGTTGCCCACACTGGACCACCTTCTCTGCTGGTCACTGGCCGAAAGCCAGTCACCCTCAGAAACACTGCAGAGGGGTTCCCTGGCGGCTCAGTGGTGAGGAATCCGCCCTCCAGTGCAGAGGACACAGGCTCTATCCCTGGTCTGGGAGGATCCCACGTGCCTCAGAGCAACTAAGCCCATGCACCCCAAGGACGGAGCCCACGCTCCAGAGCCCGGGAGCTGCATGTGCTGAAGCCCCCACACCCTGGAGCCCCTGCTCCCCAGCAAGAGAGGCCCACGCACCACCCTGGCAACTAGGGGAGAGCCCAAGCAGCAGCAAAGACCCAGCACAGCCAAAGTAAGCAAACACAATTATGTTAAATAAAAATAAAAGAAGCGCTGCACAGACCCACCCAGGGAAGGCTGACCAGCCACCCAGGCAGCCAGCGCCCGAGCAGGCTGACACACGAAATGAACCGTCACATGAACACCTGAAATGACGCGAGTGACGTCGGGATGAGGGTCCTCGCAGGAGGGGAGCTGTGGGGACAGAGCAGATGGAAATGACCTTGGAGTCGCCCAGCTGCTGGCTTGAAAGTAGAGGAAAAGCAGGAACAGGGGGGCCTCTGGACCGAAGGAGGCCGGGATCACACCCTCCCCAGGGAGCCCAGGAGCACCCGCCCTGCCCACACGGTAGCCGGAGCCCATGGACACACTTCAGGCCTCTGACCCCACTGCCAGAGGACGATCGATGCGTCTTGTTTTAAGCTACTGAGTTCCTAATACTTTGTTACCAAGTAAAAAGCACTGCACTGTCCCTACACCGCTATTTCAGAGACCCCTCTCTATTAGCCATCAGAGAGATGGGAATGATCAGAGGACATTTTGCTTGCAGTTCACCAGACTTTTTTTTTTTTCTAACTAAAATTATGTCCTTGCTTCATCTGAAAGAATGTTCTCCCAGGCTGATCTAAATTCTAAGGAGGTGGATTAATCTTAGTAAACTTCACGGTAACAGGCAGGTCTCAGTGATGAAAGTCGTTTAAATTAAATTATTTATGCAGATTTATGAAACCAAATGGAATTCCATGACCACGATATTAGAAGCCAGAGATGTGGGCAGTGTGGGCCCTCGGACAGCAGGGGAGCTCAGCTGTCACCCGCTCCAGGGGACCCCAGGCTCCAGGTGGGGAGGGGACAGAGAGGGGGCGGAATTCAGCTTTCCTGACTCTACCAGAGCAGTGAGCCCTAATTTTACATGTCACCCCTCAGAGTCCCCCTCCCTCCTTCCCAAGACCATCTTCCCACAAACACCATGCGAAGACCCAAGTTCAACTTTTCTGTTCCTATTGCCAGTTGAGGAAACAGTCCGTTAGCTCTATTTGGCTGATTTAAAGCAAATCTTGGCTTCCCAGGTGGCACTAATGGTAAAGAATCCGCCTACCAACGCAACAGACCCAAGAGACACAGTTTTGCTCCCTGGGTAGGGAAGATCCCCTGGAGTAGGAAATGGCAACCCACTCCAGTACTCTTGCCTGGAGAATCCTGTGGACAGAGGAGCCTGGGGGCTACAGTCCACTGAGCTGCAAAGAGCTGGACAGGACTGAGCGACTGAGCACAGAGCACCTCTAACCCGTGGCTCTTCCTTGAGACGGTCAGCTTCGCACACCTTCTCAGAGGGTGAGGACGATGGAATAGTCACGACTACCAGAAATCAGAAGCAAGCACTGGATGTCTCTATGCTTCAAAGTCCAACTGTTTCTCAAATACTAGAAAGTACTTACTTCTTATCCTGTGCTCATCTAGCATCACAGGTCAGATTACTGCCATGCCCAGGCTCTGGGTAGCTTGCTTTCGTGCAAAGCTGCGACTGCCATGTTTGGGCAAACAAGCCCTTCTGGTCCAGTTACAGGACAGCCCCCAAGCATCCAGGGGGCCCTCAACCACATCACTGTGCCCCCCGGGGGTGACGAGGGGACGTATTCTCGCAACTCTGGAGGCGGAGACCCCTTGTCCCAGGACCTGGAGATAACTTTCCACAAATTCACTGGACCATGACTCTCTTGGGTTTTTTGATCATTTGAGGTTCACATCTTCTCAAATGTCTGAATGTGTAAATGTGTTTCCTGAAAGAAGAAGTCCTGCTCTCCAAATAATGGAGAATAATCACAAAAACCATGTGCAGTAAATAACTAAACGACGCATTCCACAACCAAGTCCTGGACTTCAGTGCTTTTCTGGTTCCACTTCAAAAGCAGGAAGGGTACTTTTCAAAAATCAGCAGAAACTCCTGAACTGCATGGCGGAGCCTGCTGGTTCTCTGGCCATCTCAGCTCAACATTTCAATCCTCTCCCTGGGTGACTGGCCCCTTAAATAAAAAAAACCCCAAAGCCATACCCACCACCTCCTCTGTGGGCACCGGCCCTCTGAGCTTCTCCCCAGTCAGAAGAGTCCCTCAGAGGGGGCCAGTAAGGCTCCCCGTGTCCCCACTGGGCAAGACAGGGCATCACCACTGAGGGCCAGCATCTCTGGGGGACCATGGAGGTGCCCCCAGGGACCAACCTGCCCCTGCCAGACACACTGCCCAGAATCTGAAGCCCCCTCAGCACCCCTCAACTCCCTCCCATGCCAGCACTTGGCCACAGCATCTCTCTGGAGGGGCAGAGGCCCCTGCTCAACCCCACTGACGGGCGGAGGCCTGAGGTCAGCATTACAAATAGCACTGACCATGTGTTTACAGAGGTGGGGGTGTTTCTGCAGACACCACGCCTGTCAGAGAAGCTGCAGCCTCTGGAAATATTGGAATTGCTCTTGGAAACTGGAGTCATGTTCCTCCTGATGTTGCACTGTCAGAATCTGTGGTGGACAGTAGCCGCCGGGGACAAGCAGTGCGCTCCCCTCTGGACAAAACAGACCACTGCAGCACACGGGAGGAGGCACAGACCCGAGTGTGAGCCTCGGAACAGACACAGCAGGAGAGCAGGACACGGAGGGACGAGTGTCCCGGACATCACTGTAGAGAAACCTCGGGAAAATCAGTCCATCAACACAGCCACATCGCTCATCAATACATACACACAGCTCAGCAATACATAAACACAGCTCATCAATACATCCACACCGCTCATCAGTACATCCACACAGCTCATCAATAAATAAACACAGCTCATCTATACATACACACCATTCATCAATACATACTCACCGCTCATCAATACATACACACAGCTCATCACTACATCCACACAGCTCATCAATACATACACAGCTCATCAATACATACACATAGCTCATAAATACATACAGAGTAATCATCAATACATACGCACAGCTCATCAATACATACACACAGCTCATCAATACATACACACAGCTCATCAATACATACACATCGCTCATCAATGCATACACACAGCTCATCAACACATACACACAGCTCATCAATACATACACACAGCTCATCAATACATACACATCGCTCATCAATACATACACACAGCTCATCAACACATACACACAGCTCATCAATACATACACACAGCTCATCAATACATACACATCGCTCATCAATACATACACACAGCTCATCAACACATACACACAGCTCATCAATACATACACAGCTCATCAATACATACGCACCATTCATCAATACATACGAACAGCTCATCAATACATACAGAGTAATCATCAATACATACACACAGCTTATCAATACATACACACAGCTCATCAGTACATACACATCGCTCATCAATACATACACACAGCTCATCAACACATACACACAGCTCATCAATACATACACACAGCTCATCAATACATACGCACAGCTCATCAATACATACACACAGCTCATCAATACATACACATCGCTCATCAATACATACACACAGCTCATCAACACATACACACAGCTCATCAATACATACACACAGCTCATCAATACATACACACAGCTCATCAACACATACACACAGCTCATCAATACATACACACAGCTCATCAATACATACACATCGCTCATCAATACATACACACAGCTCATCAACACATACACACAGCTCATCAATACATACACACAGCTCATCAGTACATACACACAGCTCATCAATACATACAAACAGCTCATCAATACATACACACCACTCATCAATACATACACACAGCTCATCACTACATACGCACAGCTCATCAATACATACACACAGCTTATTATTACATACAAGCAGCTCCTCAGTACATACACACCATTCATCAATAAATACACACCGCTCATCAATACATACACACAGCTCATCACTACATCCACACAGCTCATCAATATATCCACACAGCTCATCACTACATCCACACAGCTCATCAATATATCCACACAGTTCATCAATACATACACACAGCTCATCAATACATTACACACTGTTCATCAATATATACACACAGCTCATCAACACATACACACCGCTCATCAATACATAGACACTGTTCATCAATACGTACACACCATTCATCAATACCTACACACCGCTCAATACATACACACTGCTCATCAATACATACACACAGCTCATCAATACATACACACCGCTCGTCAATACGTGCACACCATTCATCAATACATACACACCGCTCATCAACACAAACACACCGCTCATCAATACATCCACACAGGCCATCAATACATACACAGTTTATCAATACAAATACACTGTATATCAATACATTCACACTGTTTATCAATATATACACACCGTTAAAAGTATTTTGTAAGTGTTTATGAGAATAATAAACACCAAATTCAGAGCCTGGGTGCCCTCCGTGGGGTTGGGGGTGAGGTGTGGAAGGTCCCCAGGATGTGCTTGTCATGTTTTATTCTTTAAGCTGAGTTGTGGAGAGTGGCGTTGGTGTCTTATTCCCTATTTTTTATACACTTTAATATTTCATTAGTAAAAAAGCCAAGTACATTTTTACTTTTAGCCTTCCCTGGTGGCTCAGATGGGGAAGAATCTGCCTGCAAAGCTGACCCGGGTTCAGTCCCTGGAGGAGGAAATGGCAACCCACTCCAGTATTCTTGTCTGCAGAATCCCATGGAGAGGAGCCTGGTGAGCTGCAGCCCGTGGGGTCGCAGAGAGTCAGACACAACTGAGCAACTAAAAGTTTAAATATTTCATTAATGAAAAAGCAAAGTACAGAACAGATAACACACTGTCGTTTACCAACTTCACAAAGTGGATGTGGATTTGCAGGCGTCGTGCAGACAATTCCAGGGGGGCCATAAAGACAGGATGGGGAGGGGCGGGGCGGGGTCCGGGGCGGGGAGGGGGCGGGGAGGGGGCGGGGCGGGGCCGGGAGGACGGGGCAGGATGGGGCGGAGCCGGTGGGACGAGAGGCTAGTAAAGCTCACTCCTGCCTCCTGCTGCCGGGGTCTGTGTACGGCTGTTTTCAGGTGCACACGGTATATTTTCAACTTATAACAAAAGATTTAAGTGTTTAAAAGGAGCATTTTTAAGGGAACGAATGACCTCCCCCACGGCCCCACCTCCCCACCTCCTCTCCTCACTCCCATCTCAGCCCCCACCTGGGGGTCCAGACAGGTGTCTCCCTGAGAGCGTGGCTGAGGACCCCAGACCTGCCGACCCCACCCCCTGCCCCTGCAGCCACAAGCACCCCAAAGACAGCAGTCAAGCCGCTGCCCGCGCCGGCCCAGGCTGCCGACCCCCACCACCTGCACCCCGACCACGAACCCCGCAGATATTAACCAAGCAGAGCGGGCTACTCGCTTCCATCCTGAAGACTGACGAGCTTACCTTCAGAAAGATTTGAATTATGTATGGTTTGGGAATGACCATATTTCTTACATAAAATATTGATTTGATTCTTTTAAAACAAATAAAATGTAGGCAAGTGATCCCCAGAAAGGTGAGCTGGGCTGCAGACAGAAGCTCCCAGGACCCTGGTGAGAAGGCCCTGCCATTAACAACCAGCGGCATGGACTTCATTTACCAGAAACCGTCTTTTCATTTACTTGCCTAAGCTTCACGTTCTCAAAGGTGGCAGAAGCCATTGCCTGAGATCTTCCTACAGAATACACAGGAGCCATCAGAGATGCCATCACGATGACTGGACATGGTCCCTCCATGGGAGCAGGGACTCAGACTCCAGCCCCAGTCTGCCCCGGAAGAAAGGATGCGGCCAGCGGCCCAGGTACAGCTCCCGCGTCCTGGTCGCCTGCAGCAGGCCGTCATGATGACCAGGAGATGGTCCCTGCACAGGAGCAGGGCCGCCTGTCATGCCGTCATGCCCCCTGATACTGACCAGGGTCTTCAGCCTTCCCCACCAATAGAAAGTGACGGTCAAGAGGGAGGGGACATATGTACACCTGTGGCTGATTCATGCTGAGGTATGGCAGAGGCCAACACAATATTATAAAACAATTATCTTTCAATTAAAAATCAATAAATTAAAAGGAAAAATACTGATAGAAGCTGGACAAGGAATTTAGGCAAGACTTTCTCAGGCCCCTGCTTCAGCACTGGGGAGGGAGAGAAACAACAGGTTCCCTTGCTCCTCACTCCCCCAGGGGCGGGGCTGGGTCCTTATACGGGGGGGGGATTGGGGCCTGAGGAGGGGCGGCTTAGGTGGGCTGTGCGCCCTCTGCTGTGTCGTGTGCAAGAGGCATGTGCACTGCCCTGCTTTTTTATTTTTGCATCTGCGTGCTCAGTCGTGACTGACTCTTTGCGACCCCATGGACTTGTAGCCCACCAGGCTCCTCTGTCTATGAGATTCTCCAGGCAAGAATACTGGAGTAGGTTGCCATTCCCTTCTCCAGGGGATCTTCCCGACCTGGGGATAGGACCCGCGTCTCCTGCATTGCAGGCAGATTCTTTACCATCTGAGCCACGGGGGAAGATCCTCTTTTGCATCTGGATATCCAGTTATTCAGCAAGATTTACGGACATACTCCTTTCTCTGTTTAGTAACTTCGCACTTACGCGGACTGTTAGGGTCCCATGACACAGTGTGTGGACATGTTTGGCGCGTGGGAAAACTTAAAGTGCTGAATCAACAGGAACTTAAAATCCCCACCTTCTCTGTGCCCAGAAGTTTTCATGACACATGGGGTACAGTGCATCTCAGAAGAGCTCCAGATGCATCCCATGCTCCATGGCGGCGGGGAGGGGGTGAGGACTCAGAGCTGTGAGGCTCAGTCCCTGGTGGGGCCTTGGGTGCAGATAGCAGTTCTGAAAGGCTTCCTGCCAGCTCACGGAGCAGAGGCAGGTACAGTGCCTAAGCCCCCGAATATTTATGTGATAGCAGTGCTTCCTGAGCCTGAGATCTCACTGTTAGTACCCGGACAGCCATATTTAGAGATGCTTTCCTTAGAAAGTATTTATTAATAATTGATTGGGCGATTACTTCTCACTTTGCCCACTGAGGACATTATTTGCTTTGTGTACAGCACAATTGATTTTGTAAACAGAGTGTATTTAAACATAACTTGACAACAGTGATGATTTATTTGATGTTATCCTTTGAAATTATATTTATAAAGCCATGTATCTTTGGCATTTCTAATAGCTTCAGCCGAACAAAATCACCAGGAGTCAGGCCAGCCTCCCAGCAGGCATTTAACTCAAAGGATCATACGAGAGAAGCACCACCTCCCCACAAGGTGGCCCCAGCTCTCGCCTGGGGTCCGGGGTCTTGTGCACCAATGTGCCCCGGACAGCGCGTCCACCCAGGTCACCCTCCCAGCACCCTAGGAGCAGGAGTTAAGACCCACGTTCCAGAGAAAACTGTGTCCCAGAGCTCAGCCTGCCCCTGAGGTCCGGGGGCAACCCCAAATCACTATCTGCTCCCCATCCTCCACAGCGGCTCCCTGGAAAGAGCCAGGCTCTGAGGACAGCGGCTCTCGGCCCAGCGTCACTCAGTGTCACCCCCAGGAGGAGGGGCCCGGTGCCGGGAGCCAGCGTGAGGAGCTCCACCCGTGGCAAAGGTCATGAGGAAGGAGGCTCAGCATACGCAAAGGCGGGATGGAGCCTCAGGCGTCCCCCTGGAAATTCTCGAGCATCTACCCCCAAAACCAGAGCCTGCCTACTTTCTGCTTTGCACTCTCACCTACACCTCTGACTTTACAGGGGGCTGTCCCCCACTACCTCTCTCTGAAAAAAGAGTTAACTTACAGCTCCAGTTAATAATTCCTGGGTGTGACAGTGTTTCAACCTACAAACTCCTTTGGAAGTCCTCTAGCCTGCCTGAATAGGTTCTTCCAGCCACATGTGATTGTTCAGAGCCTCCCAACTGTGAGAGGCATAAGATGTTCTAAACTGTCTAAATACAGATTCCTTTGAGCAGTTAAAAGATTGACTAGAAATTGTATTGGTGAAGGGTTTTTCACTTGTTGGGCCAATGTTTGCTGCTAAGTCTCCATATCCCTTACCTACTGTGTCCCTGGCAGTGTATTGATTAATATAATTCATGTAAGTAGTAGCTTTAATGTTTGTAACCTGGGACCCTTGAGTTAATTCTTTTTCTTGTTATAGCCCACCACACCTTTGCCCTATAGGAATGCAACTTTATCTAATGCTTTTGGAGGGTGGCACCTGACTAATCACCTTTAGAGAAAAATAAGTTTTCTAAAGAAAGGGTCTTAAAATGTTAACAGGCCTCCGGGCCAGAAGATGATGCAAATTACCTAAACTTTTGCATATAATAAGTTTTCAGGAAGAAAGCCTGGCTTACTGCAGGACTCTACCCCTTCCCCCATTATCCTCTATGCATAACTTAAGGTATAAAAACTACTTTGGAAAATAAAGTGCGGGCCTTGTTCACTGAAACTTGGTCTCCCCATGTCGTTCTTTCTCTCACCTTCTGGCTGAATTATTCAGCCTCTTTTCTCCACTGAATTTCCTCACTGAGCTATCCTTATTTAACCACTCTATATCCTTAATTAACGTTTAATTAAGCAATTGTTTCCTGATCCTCGCTGACGCCATCCCTGCTTCGAATTCCCTGGATCCAGCCCGGGCCCCTGGTGCCCCTGAGCCAGGCCAGTGATGCCCTGCTGGCTGAGGGTCCCCCACTCTCCAGGGGACGTTTCTGCCAGGTTCTCAGGGAAGGGCCTTCCTCAAATACACACCCAAGGAACCCCTTCTTCAGCAAACACACGCAAAGCCAGGCCAGGAGAGAAGTCTGTGCAGAAGCTGCGTCTCCCTGAGCACCTCTGTCCTGGGGAGTGTGAGCCCAGGGCTGCCTGCGCGTTCCCCCACCAACTGCCGTTTGTAACCCGTGGCAGCCCGGGGTCAGGTCCTCGGTCTTCCCAAATCACATGAAGGTGGGCACTCCCAGCCACCCAGGAGTCGCAGGGTCCCTGCTGTGTCTCCGGATTCCTGGTGGGGGTCCCCGTCCTCTCTTTCTGATGCCCCCTCGCTGGCTAAGCCCCAGCTCACTGCGCTCATCCGGGTGTGTTTGGCACTCGCCCAGCACCAGTGAGGGGTTCATCCTTTGTCCTGCACCCGAGCCTGTCTGTCTGGGGTTGGGAGGGACCCGCAGCAGGACTGGGGCCCAGTTCCTTGGCGTGTGGACTCTTTCGGTTATGAAATGCACCTTCATCTCTTAACAACTAGGAAGAAAACCAGAAAGTCATGCCAACAAGAACCGTAGCCCCGACAGCCCAAGACCCAGGGCTTCTGGGGGCAGGACTTGGTGCCACCACTAGGAATTTCCAGGACTAGTGGGGATGGCTGGGACCCCTCCTGCGGCCCTGCCTGAGGGCATTACACTGCCGGGGACAGGGACAGTACACCTAGGAACCTGCGGTGACCCCTACCCTGGCTTACACTGAATCATTTCCAAGGTCCCCTTCAGGCTGCCAGGGAGCAGGCTCGGGCGGACTAAGCCTGGCCCATCCTCACTCATACCCGGGACCCAGGCCCAGCTGTGGGGCCGTCACAAGCTTTGCCATGAGCTCAACCCAGGTCAGGCCACCCGGGTTCAGACACAGACTCTGTCACATGCTTCACAGTGACCTTTACCCCTTGGTGCCAGAGATGGGACACATTGCCCCAGGAGGGCTGGAGGATATTGGCGAGGTTGTGCAGGCCCGCTGTGCCATCAGCCACTGAGAGCAGAGCGGGTCATCATTGCTAACCTCCTGGAGGCCCAAGTCAACTTCATCTCTGTAGATTTAATAACCTACATGTTTGAGGACAATGATTTTGGAGGGGGGAGAGTCACACCTCATGGCTTGTGGGGCCTCAGTTCCCTGACCCGGGACTGCACCCCAGCCCCGACAGTGAAAGCACCCAGTCCTAATCACTGGACCACCAGCGAACTCCCGATAGTCTACATTTTTTGACAGAAACAGATTTCAAGCCAACAACTGTGATCACTCTAACCAAGTCTGTGAGGAAGCCAAGCTGGTTTAAAAAGAAGACAACCACAAGCATAATATTATGACCCAAGCACGAGGGAAAACGAAGCACTTAGGCCACTTCAATCACCAGCATATTTCAATGATGGGACGATCCCAGAGCATGCGAGGACAAGGACATCCCCCGTCGTGAGGTGGGGTGAGCGGGAAGGCGGCCAGTGCTGGGACACAGACCGTGCCTGGGGAAGGTCAGGCAACAACTGGACAGAAGACACGCTGACTGCAAAGCCAGAGGGGCTGTTGGGGAGCACCACCACAACCGCTGGGAGCAAACCGAGGAGCTGAGAGCTTCCAGGGACCCCTCTGCCCTGGACACACACCCTCGTCTGTTCAAGCTCCTTCTCTCCTGCCCTGTGTCTGTCTTTGTTGTTGCTGTTCAGCTGCTCAGTCGTGTCCGACTCTTTCCAATTGCACAGACTGCAGCACGCCAGGCTCCCCTGGCCTTCACTATCTCCCACAGTTTGCTCAAACTCATGTCCATTGAGATGGTGATGCTATCTAATCATCTCATCCTCTGTTGTCCCCTTCTCCTCCCGCCTTCAGTCTTTCCCATATCTCTCACAGTTTGCTCAAACTCATGTCCATTGAGATGGTGATGCTATCTAATCATCGCATCCTCTGTCGTCACCTTCTCCTCTCACCTTCAGTCTTTCCCAGCATCAGGGTCTTTTCAAATGAGTCAGCTCTTCACATCATGTGGCCAAAGTATTGGAGTTTCAGCTTCAGCATCTGTCCTTCCAATGAGTATTCAGGACTGATTTCCTTTAGGATGGACTGGTTTGACCTCCTTGCAGTCCAAGGGACTCTCAAGAGTCTTCTCTAGCACCACAATTTGAAACCATCAACTCTTCAGCGCTCAACCTTCTTTATGGTCTGTCTACCGGACTCCTGTGCAACCCCCATGGCCCTCTCAGACCAGCCCCCTGGGTTGAGCTTCCTCATGAGATTTCCTTAGGAACCTACTGCCTTCTCATCATCTCAGCATCTCCCGAGCCCTTTGCTTTAAATATCCTGGGCTCTGCTCCCAACGTGAGCTTACACCACAGTGGCCTGTCCCCCTTCTGGAGGTCACGTCCCTCTCCTCCAGACTAAAAGTTCCTGACAGCAGGAGTTGTGTCTGAACAGTGTTTTCAACTCAGTAGATTATGTGGTACAAATAGACAGCATCAGTTGGCTGGGCACTACCAGGAAAAGCCCTTTAGGTACATCCCTTTCCATCCCCTTCAGTGTGAGGCTTGGCGCCCGCTCTCCCTGCAGAGCCGGGAGCTGGGCCCACAGCCCGGGATGCCTCACACGCCATCTGGGCCTCCCAGGCCCAGGAGCCGGCTCTCCCACTGCCGGAGCCCTGCCCTAGGGCCATCGCATGACACCGCCCCCCCCACACACACAAAACCCGAGCCTGCCCTTCAACAGTGCTGACCCAGCAGCCTGAATGAGGTCAGGAAGCTTGAGCTCTGAAGTGGCTTCAACAGCAGCAGTACAATGAAAAGAAACATGCCTGCCCTTTGGGGCCAAGCGAAAATTGGTGCTCTGAGATCCCCGCCAGCCCCACGCCACCTCTTCAGCATGTCCATCCCGGGAGCCACACAGAGCCCACCTCTGCGAGCAGGCGCAGCTCCGGGGGCGGCTGGTGAACTGTATGCTATTGGATAGAGATTATCCAACTGCGGACAGACCTCGGGGAGCTCCTTACACAAGCCGTCAGACAAAGACTGAAGTGCCAAAGCTGGCCAGTGACTATTACGGGAAATCGATTCCAACATTAGCCAAAGAAATCCACCTAATAGTAGGTATTATGAAAAACTTATTATTAAGTGGGTTCAAGAAATAATGACTGCCCTCTGCTTTCAGAAGTACTAATCCATAGTGAGAAAATATAGACACACTGTATTTATTCTTCCTTCCAAGGTCTAGGTGTTAACCAGCCCTTCCTGGCTGACGTGGCCATCAGTCAAAACGTGGGCTTAACAGAAGCCACACACAGCAATTACTCCCTGAACATAAAACCCTGCGGCCCCATGTTGACAGACGGACAGACTGCAACAGGGACAGTCACGGCCGAAGGTCAGGGGGTGGCCCCTGGGTGAGGGGACAGAGGGCTGTGGAACTGCCTGGAGATCGACCACCGACCCACATGGGGGCCCTTGCCCTGGGCCTGCACCCCCCCGTGGGGGCTAAATTTGCAGGCAATACCCAGGTGGCGCTAGTGGTAAAGAACCCGCCTGCCACTGCAGGAGACACAAGAGATGCAGGTTCAGTCCCAGGGTAGGGAAGATCCCCTGGAGCAGCACATGGCAACCCACTCCAGTATTCTCGCCTGGAGAATCCCATGGACAGAGGAGTCTATTGGGCTACACTCTGTAGGGTCCCAATGAGTCAGACACGACTGAAGTGACTTAGCACACACCCACACCCAGGGCGCAAGAGAGTGTGGGCCTCAGTTTACACACTCGCCTGTTTCCCCTCTAGAAAGGGTGGGGAGGGAGGCAGCGGAGAGGGGGGACAGTGGGGGAGGAGGACAGCAGGGGAGGGGGAGAGTAGGGGAGGAGGCAGTGGGGGAGGGGACAGCGGAGGCGGGGACAGTGGGGGAGGACAGTGGGGGAGGGGAGAGTTGCGGAGGGGGCAGTGGGGGAGGGGACAGCCGGGAGGGGGAGAGTGGGGGGAGGGGCAGTGGGGGGAGGGGACAGCGGAGGGGGACAGTGGGGGAGGGGCAGTGGGGGGAGGGGACATCGGGGGAGGGGGCGTTGGGGGAGGGGCAGCGGGGGAGGGGGAGGAGTGGGGGAGGGTACAGTGAGAGAGGGGCAGTGGGGGAGGGGCAGCTCTCCCCACCCACCTGGGCTCTGGCCCCGTCCTGAGGGCCCTGAGTCCTCAAACCCAGACTCAGGCTCCCGGGAGAAGCCCAGGGCCGTGTGCAGGCACTGATGCCTGCCCCCACCACAAGCAGGAAGCCTCTTCCTGGGGACGGTGGCCAGGACCCTGTCCCTCTGGAATCGGCAGCTCCTAAGGGGGACTCTGGTCAGGCTGCCCAGGCCAACAGCTCAGCAGAGGGTCCGTCCTGTCCCCTTGCAGGCTCTGCCCAAGGCCCAGGCCTGAGAGCTTCCGGCACTCACACTTTAACACAGAAGCTGCAGAGGGCTGCCCCGACCTGCCTTTCAAGGGGTGCCTACCCCCAGCTGTGCCTGCACTGCAGGCCTCCCAGGGGTCCCCACAGGGCAGCTGCTCAGGACAGCCAGGGGTCTGTCCCCGAGTCAGGAAGCTGAACACCCAGGGGGCTTAGAGTGAGGGGTGAGGGTGGCCTTCTGCCTCAGAGACCACCTGGAGGGCTTGGGGTGCAGGGCGTGGAGTCGGGGAGGCCCCTGGCAAGACAATAGGGAGGGGGGCTGAGTGTGAGCCTGAGGGCCACCCCGGGGAGTGCACAGCATCTCCGGACGCTGAAAATGCCAGCCCTGTGGCCTCACATCCCCCTGCCTGTCTGGGGGGCGGGGGGCAGGGAGCAGGAACCCACATGCGCCACTCCCCACAGTGACGCTGGTTCTGACACAGTGAAGGGGGAAACAGAACAGGCTCCGTCTTGAAAGCAGGACTCCATCCTGGCATGGACTGTGGGCTTGGAGCTCTGTGCCCAGTACCTATAGAAACGACATACCAACTGGAAAACCAGACACCGCCCAACCCATGGAAGAGCCCCAGGGCTCATACCTAGACTCTCTGTTGCCTAAAAGAATACCCTAATTATCTGCGGAACCGAATAGAATCATACATTCTATTATGCTTATTGGGGTGTGACCACAGGCCTATTGATAATTGTCCAGCGTTAACTACCTAGGCTTAAGGCATATGATCACAGTTAACTTTGATTGTATCTTTCTTTTCCTTTGTTCAGACTAGTTTCAAGGAATTTGTGGAGGTGGATTTGGGCACGTATGCTTAGGGTATATAAGGTTTTCACAAAAACTGGTCGGGGTCCTTAGCTAAAAGGAGACTCTGCCCTGGGCCCGCTGGTGTCGTAAACTGCACTCCGCTATCTGCATCGTCCTTCTGCATGAGTTTGTTTCCCGGAACGCGTGGCTACAACAACAGTCAGACCATCTTCTCAGGCCCTAGATGGTGCTTCTGTCAGGAAGCACCATAACAGAAGGGCAGCTTCGGGAGAAAGCCGGGTGCAGAGCCCATCAGCCACGAGCCGAGTGACGGCTGGCTGCTCCCAAGACCACCCAGGACACGCAGCTGCAGTAAGTGACCCAGAGTCACTTAAGGCTCCCTAACCCTCACAGCTGGCCTCAGGCCTGGTCCTGGGACTCTGAGGGAGGAGAGGAAAGGGGGCCAGCCAGCCTGGAGATGGACCCTCACGGCACGTCTGGCCTCACTGCCACTCGAGGCCCACCGTCCTGGCCCAAACCCTGGGTCCCACGCTGCATCGGCCAGTCCGTGGGGGAGTCCTCATCCCCAGCTCTGCCTGCAGGGCTCCCAGGCAGCTTGCCTGGGGACTCAGATCTCCCTAATGAGAGGATCGGCCTTTGCAGGCAGATGGCAGCTGAGAGAGAATTTACAATGACACTTGGTAATTGAACCCCCAGGGGTTGATTCCACTCCTGTTAGAAGCCCGGGGAGCCTCCTCTGTTGGTAACAAGGCCAGGCACCCATGTCTCTGGAGCTCATCCATCGTGCAGAAGAGGCTGTTAGCACGGCACTCTGAGCTGCTCAACAGTGTTAGAAAAAGGAAGCCAACAGGAACAGGGTCAGGGGGCCAGGCGTGCCAGAAACCATGATGACAGCAAGAAGTCAGGCCACAAACGTGTGCTGAGCCTCAAAGCCTGTCTCGGGCAACCATAGCATCCCCAGTGCAAAGGACAGCCTCGTCCAAGGCCCTCTGACCCCAAGTGGGGCCGGGTGAGGGTGCCCCAGGAAGGCACCCCTGCTTCTGACTGCTAGTTCAGGGAAAGCTGGAGGCAGGGGGGCCCAGGCGATGACATTGAGTAGAGATGCTCACACTTTTCCACAGTGTTTGGTCAAAAGCAATTTTTTTTTTTAAATTTGGTCAATGCATTTGAGTTAAAACAAAATCGGTAAATGAGGCAATTTTAAAAACTGATGAAAAATGAGAAGCTTCTAATTCTGGTTAAGATGAAGTTAACACACTACACCCATCTCGCCCCCTGACTACAAGTAAAAACACCCGGCAGAAAGCATAGGCAGCTGTCTGGGGACACTGAAAATCAAGAAACAGCGAAGACTGGAGCCAGAAATCGAAAGTCAAAGGGAAGTAACCCGCAGCCAACCTCCTGGCTTGTTTCTTCCTGTTCTGGGCTGGACTCCCCGCAGTTTGGATTCAGCAATCCCTTAAAAGAGTAACACGTCACAGTCAACCAGGGTTTGTTCTGAGAATGCAAGGTCGGTGCACTTTTGTGAGTTAGTCAATGGAATCCACCAGCTTAATAGACTGAGACAAAAAACACATGATCGTGCAGGCTGAAGCAAGAAAAACATTTAACAAAATTTGACAATCTTCTTTCTCAAGAGGGAGGGAAAAAAACCTTCTTATCCTGATAAACAGCACTGACAAAAAACAAAAACAAAACTTTTTTCTAAAAGCATCACATTCAATATGAATAGCATCACACTTAATGGCCAAAGGCTGACTGCTTTTCTGATAATATTGGGGACAAGGCAAGAGCATCTTCCCTTTCTTTCACCATTCCTGTTCCACACCCTTCTGAGTCACAGTCAGTGCAGTAAGAAAACAAAATGAAGTAAAAAGCCATAGAATACAAATGAAGAAAAACATTGTCCCTGTGTACAGATAACATTATCGTCTATGCAGAAAACCCCAAAGAATCTACAGAAGTTCTGGAATCAATACATGAGTTATGAAACACCTCACAGAATAAAGGTCAACATATAAAAATCAACTATTTTTCTATATACTAGCAATGAATATTTAGAAAAGAAAAAAAAATTTAATAATGTCATTTACTATAGCTTTGAACCATGAAACATGTAGGCGTAAGTGTAACAAAAGTGAAAGATATAAGAAGTCCTAAATAAATGGAAAGGCATACCACGTTCATGGATTGGAACACTCGACTTGGATGAGATGTTAATTCTCCCCCAAACTCATTTGTAAAGTTAACACAATCCCAAGCAAATTCACAGCAGGATTTTTTAAAATACACGCAGATGCTTTTTCTAAAGTTTATACGGAAAGGCAAAGGAAGCATAATAGACAAAGCATTTTTGGAGAAGAATAAAATTGGCAGACTCATACTGCTGGATTTTACTTACCCTAAACTGCAACGATTAAGAAAGTGTAATACTGGTGAGAGGTCACACACGTAGCTCAGTGGAACGAAAAGAGAGACCAGAAAAGACTCACAACAATATGACCGGCTGATCTTTGACAAAAGTGCAAAGACATCTCAATGGAGGAAAGATTATTGTTTCAAGAAATGTTTCTAAAACAACTGGACATCTTAATGCAGAAAAAAAAACGCTTGCTCCTTGGAAGAAAAGCTATGACAAACCTAGACAGGGTATTAAAAAGCAGAGACATCACTTTGCCAACGAAAGTCCATATAGTCAAAGCCATGGTTTTCCCAGTAGTCACGTATGGATGTGAGAGTTGGACCATAAAGAAGGCTGAGCACAGAAGAATTGATGCTTTTGAATTGTGCTGGAGAAAACTCTTGAGAGTCCCTTGAACTGCAAGGAGATCCAACCAGTCCATCCCAAAGGAGATCAGTCCTGAATATTCATCGGAAGGACTGATGCTGAAGCTGAAGCTCCAATACTGTGGCCCCTGATGTGAAGAGCTGACTCATTGGGAAAGACTCTGATGTTGGGAAAGATTGAGGACAGGAGGAGAAGTGGATGACAGAGGATGAGATGGTTGGATGGCATCATCGTCTCAATGGACATGAGTTTGAGCAACTGCAGGAGATAGTGAAGGACAGGGGAGCCTAATGTGCTGCAGCCACAGGGTGGCAATGAGCCAGACACAACTGAGCGACTGAACACCAGCAACGCAGAAAACAATGGACCTCGAGCTGTGCCTCACACACTACACAAAACTCAATTCAGAACAGTCCTTCAGCTTAAATGGAATGTGAAAAACTATAATACACTTAAAATAAACATATGGGGAAAAAGTCTAACTCTGGGTTAAGCAAAAAGTCCTTGAACGGGACACCTAAAGCTTGATGCATAAGAAAAACTTGGTGAATTAAACTTCATCAAAATTAAGAATTTCTACCCAGGTGGTTCAGTGGTAAAGAATCTACCTGCCAATGCAGGAGATGCAGGACACCTGGGTTCAATCACTGGGTTGGGAAGATTCCCTGAAGGAGGAAATGGCAATCCACTCCAGCGCTCCTGCCTGGAAAACATCATGGACAGACGAGCCTGGTGGGCTACAGTCCATGAGGTTGTAAAGAGTCAGACATGACCAAGCGACTGAGCATCTCTGCAGGCACTCTTTGAAAGACATTGTTCAGGGAACAAAAGGACAAGTCACAGAGCAACAGGAAATATTTAAAACCATATATTTGATAAAGGACTTATATCCAGAATATAGAAATAATTGTCTAAATCATAAGAAACCTAACAACTCAGTTGTTTTTTTTTTTAATGGAAAGATTTGAACATATACTTTGCTTAAAAAGCAATATGGATGGCAAATGAGCACGTGGAATGTGGTGGTTTTTCTTGCTCTTTTGCTGGAAACTGCTCTCCCAAGGCCCCAGTGCCTGTCCCAGGGCAGCCCCTGGTCCCCCGGGGCCGTCAAGCCCGGCCCCGCAGACTGGCGCACGCAGGAAGCCCCAGGCAGCAGTCGTTAAGAGGGAGATTTACAGCGAGTCAAGTGCATGGCACACGTGCAGACAGACAAATGACCGAGATGGCATTTTCCTCCTTGGCCTTTTCTCTGATGAGCAGGATTTACGAGCTTTGGTAATGGGCAGCAGCGAGAAGGCCAAGTTTGTAAAACACAGCTCCTTTGTCGAAGGACACCGGCTGTCCCAACTCCCAACTCCGCAGATGTCACACTCCTGCTCCCCGCCCCGGAGCAAGCTGCAGGGCTCACAGGCACCCTGGGCGACCGCTGATTAAGGCCCCCCTCTGTCCAGGTGCCCCTGCCGCCCCAGCGCAGGCCTCCGCTTCCTGCCCACTGAGGGCACAGGACGGCCTACAGCGGCGTGCTGACCTAAATCACATGTGGCTTTGGCTCAAGCTCCTGGACCCCCATGAAGCCAGCAGGCAGCAGGACACCAGGTCCTGGCCAGCCTCTCCCACAACCCAGCCAGCAAGCTGCAGTTCTGCCCAGGCCACCAGGCATCAGCAAATGTTTTCAGCGCTCCTGGGGCTTGTGAACACACACGCACACAGAGTCTGGGTGCCCACAGGTGTGTGAGGCCATCCCTGGCAGGCAAAGGGGCTTGACCTTCTCAGAGGATCAGTCGGGTCTCCCTCAGGTGGTCAGCACAGAGTCCCTGCGCGGCACTCCTCAGCCTGGCCGACCCCGAGGCCAGTCCTCAAGGGCAGAACCATCCTTTGGTGCCAGGCCATACCTCCAGTCACAGTCCTGGCCCCCGCAAAGTGCTGATGGGCTGCCCAGGGGGCTGGGCGGGGGTGGCTGCGGGCAGGGAGGGCAGAGTCCTCACTTAGGCCAGCTCGAGCTCAGCCCCGCCACCCCCACCATGGCCTTTGTGAGCCCCACCTTCCTGGCTGTTGAGCTGACATCGAGCCAGGACACACTCCCCCTACGTTTGTTTGACAGCCCGGCAGCCCCTGCAGGGTCAGCGCCATCACGAGACTTGTCCTTAGCTCTGTCCACGTTTCCTCCAGTCACGCTCCAGACTGAGCTCCCCCTCGTGAGCCTGGGTGGGAAGAGCCCCGCTTGTGATGGGGACCCAGTCTGCCCTGTTTCCCGTGTCCACTGAACACACCGTCCACGTGCTCATCCTCGCATGGAAGTCTCAGCCTGCACACCCCGATTCCTGGCTTCTGACACTGGGGTCCACTTCTGTGAACCACCCGATGCTGCACTGCCCTTGTGAAGCGCCCCCAGGCTCAGAGGAGAAAACATTTAAGCCTCTCAAGCCTCGGGGGCTTGAGACAGGCCCCTGGGGGTGGTAGCATCTACGGGCTGGTGTTGCATGTACCAGGCCCTTCCCTGGGTGCCCCCCGCTTGGGGTGGGCCACAGGCAAAGCACATGAGGTCACCAAAGGCAGAGGCTGGTCACAGGAGACACGGTCGCCTCTGCCAGCACTATGCCCGTGCGTGACCCCAGGCTGTGAGGAGCCAGGCCACCCAGGCCACCCCACCTGCAGTCCCAGGCTTCCGGTCACCCAGACACGGGAGTGCCCAAGCCTCTGGATGATCCCAGAGCCCAGCTGTGCCATCACCCCTGCCCTCCAGTCTTCCCAGCTGAGGTCCAGACACTGTGGGCCAGAGACGAGCCATCCCCCATTCCCTGGCCAGAGCCCCCACCTCTGAATCTGGAAGCCCAACGAAATGACTGCTAAGTCCTGGAGCAACTTGTCACACAGCAAGAGTGACCGAGACGCCATCTGTTTCAGCCACAGCTCGACCTGACATTTGTACCCAAGAGATGAAAAGCGTTGGGCAAGAGAGACTGTCCCAGGGACACGATCCCATGAAAACCTTCTGTTTTCTCATGCTAACAAGAAAGTACTGTGCTGGCCCGAGGCTCACCTCCACCCTGTTACAGGTGAGGCGTGTTGGCATCACTCACCAGGCTCAGGGGCTTGCCATCCTCTGCGCAGCCTGGCTGAGCCCGGCAGGTGGGTGGCCCTGGTTAGCCACCTCAGTTGATGCTGCTCTGGCCCCTGATTAATCACAGGCTGCTGGGTGACAGCAAAGCCTCTTTGTGGGTTTTCTCGGGTTCCTGAGCTGTTTCGCCCTCCTGACCTTCCGGTGCCTCAGGCAGCTCTGCGTGGACGAGCCCAGTCTGCCTCTGAACCTGACACCACATTCAGTGCAGGGAAGGAGGGAGTGTGCAGAGCGGAGCTGCAGCTGGTGTTCAATTTAGAGAACGTTCGTTGCAATAAACACACCCAGATACGATTCTTCCAGGGTGTTTGACAGACAATCTCTGGAGGCCAACTTCCCACATCATTTTTTCTAGCAAAAACACAGCCCTTACGTCTTTATTCTGGAAGAAGGAGATTTACTTCCTTAATAATGGGAGTCCTGATATCACGGGTGTGTGGCGTGCTGGAGTTTGCAGTGCCATTCCGTCCTAAGAGCGGTTTAATTGACAACTTGAGATTTAACATAGTGAAGCTATGAAACATCTGGGGAACTCGAGGAACGCATGTTTTTATAGCCTGAAGGCTACCAGCAATTTGATAAACATAAGATGCGGATAATTTAAATGTTTAAGCATTTAATTACTAGTGAATGGGGACATTTTGTTTTATGTTGTGTAGCTTATTATTTCATAAGTTTTCATTTAAGCATCGGGAACAGGAGCCAACTATCTGTCTCCAAGAGTCTCTCTTCCTGGTTGTTCTCCTGAAGGCAGCGCCCGGGGGAG
Source organism: Bos indicus x Bos taurus (assembly GCF_003369695.1). Taxonomy (NCBI): domain Eukaryota; kingdom Metazoa; phylum Chordata; class Mammalia; order Artiodactyla; family Bovidae; genus Bos; species Bos indicus x Bos taurus. Next base: position 1,348,252 of record NC_040101.1, on the reverse strand, counting down.
CCCGCGTGGCTGCAGAGCAGACGCTGACTCTGCCACCAGCGCGTTGACGAGACTCGCACCTCTCCGGCAAGACCTATGTCCTCCTGCCCCCCACCCGCCGAGCATCCATGCCCACGTAGCCCAAGACCACGACCTGCCGGAGCTCCCTGGCTACTGCCAACAGCCCAGAGATGCCACGCTGAGACCCAGAAGAAGAGAAGGACCCGTCCCAACCCCCTTCGTCAATTCAAACAGAAAATCTGCCAGCAACGTGGGCTGTTAAACGTCTTTATACGGGTATCCACAGGTGTACACTTGAATAAAATTGCACATGCATGCAGCATGGCGCCACACAAACTCAATTCTAAAGCCACTTTCCTCTGCTTTCACATGTGTCTCCCTCCCCACCTGCTGACCGCTCCTCCCCCGGAAACCAGGCGGAAAATATCACATGGGTGCGTCTGCACTCTGCTCTTCATCACACACACGTAAAGGTACCGCTATTTCGGCGAACACACATCCAGAGGGTTTGCCTTGTCCGCGCTCCACAAGTAAGAATGGGACACGCACGTTCTCCTGAGTCTAGCTCTTCTCCTGAGGAACTCCGGATGCCCTGCTGAGCCCTGCTGCGCTCTCAGTCTTCCTTGCCTAGTCCTCGGTGTCCGCCCCCTCTGCCGGCTCTCGAGGGTTCCCAAGGCTTTGACTCCACGAGCCGGTGTCAGACAGCATCCTGCAACGGGAGACGTGCTGGGCTCACGCGTCTTCCTTGCAGGAGATGGACACTCAGGGTCATCCCTGGGTCACAGGACAAAGGGATGTTCGATGGTAACAGTTGATGCAGAATAAGCTGTCACGGGAGCACGTGTGGCCGCAGGGGCCCACGTGCAGACGCTGTGACTGTGGCGAGCGCAGAGCAGAGGGGTGGGAAGGGCCCCCAGCTCACCCCTTTGCAGCCCCCGCTCTCAATTCTCATTCACTGGCTGTGGATGCGACAGTCTCCAAGTGGGAAGGAGGGTGAGACATGAACGTTAGGGGCTATATCGCTGCTGTGATTCCAAAGTCTGAATGGACTTACAAGGCTCAGCCCAGCTGCCAGCCGATCACCGCCTCAGCACTCTGCACACGAGAACCCAGCCCCGGGGCCGCCCCCCAGCAGCAGAATCACCGTGCCAGCACCCAGGACCTCGGTCCCTGCTGGACAAGCCCCCTGGGCCACCGCGCACCTGTCCCTGCCCACGATGGCAGCCTGGTGTCTTCCAGGGCAGGGCCCAGAGCCAGCCACCGTCCCCCAGAGCAGGCCCCCCCACTGCACCCACCCCTGCTGGTTGGGTGATAGATACTCTGCAGCAGACGCTCGGCTGGGATGCGGGGAGAGGGGTCGTGTGAGAGGCCTGGGAAGGTGACGGCGGGGACCCACCCTTCACGGGGGGGTGGCAGAGGGACAGGGGACAGGCTGTGGCAGGCCTGCTGAGGGAGGGGAAGTGGGGGTGAGGCTGTGGCAGGTCTTCTGAGGCAGGGGAAGTGGGGTGACAGATCACCTCGGCCAGCGCACGCTGCACCAGAAGCGGGGAGCCAGGGAGGAGGCTGGGCTTAGGGGGGCTGGGCTGTCCTGCAGGGCAGGGCCCCAGCGGACTGTGGGTATTCCATCAGGGTGGCAGGTTCCCCCAGGAACCCTGGACCTTGAGTGAGTGGAAAGGCCCGGCCTGGTCAGTTCCCTGCACCAGGGGAGTGGGGTGCCATCCCAGCATCATGCATCCTCCAAACCCATCCCAAGTCAGGCTGGACACGCACCGTCCCCGAGGTCACGCGACTTTTAAATCTGCTCACCTACACGAAATGACAGTCGACAAGGAGATGGCACAGGGGCCAAAAGCAGGTCAAGCGCCTTCTGGCTCTCGCCCCCGACTGTCTACATCTTCATATTGAAGAGCAGTTTCCGGTTATTGACAGCAACACTTAATCCTCCACAATCCCCAGAGAAGCAGCTAAGCGCCAACGGCAGAGTCCACGTGTCACGACAGAGGCCTCTAGGCGGGGTTGGGGGCAGCTACTTGGTGCAGAACACTGGGGAGAAGCCAGCTCACAGCACTAATAACAGGGCTGGAAAAGAGGCTCATTAGGAGCCTGAATGGAAAATGGAAAGGCCCGCAGTTGCTGCTTAAATTCTTTTAAACCTGCACAATCCTGGGGGCATCTGAAGTGCAGAAGGGCCAGGCAAAAGTGCAGGGAGACGGATGCGCTGTGTCCGGCCTACACCTCCCAGCCTGGCCACGGCCCAGCCCCTCCCGTGTCCATCCCAGGTAAATAAGCCAAGATGGCCAAGGCCTAGGGCCGCAGATGGGCTCCTCTGAGCCCCTGCACCGTCCCCTGACGGAGGAGGCTGCAGCAGACGCCTCCCTGCAGGGAGTCCGCACTCAGAGACCTTCCTGCCGTGCAACAGGCACGCTCCCTCCTTCCCACACCCACCCCCAGGGGGCCCCACCACCCACCAGCCCCCTAAAACAAGTCGTTCTAATTCAGTCTCATTCTAAAATTAAGAAACATGCTGTCTGGTTCTCAAAGATTTGGCATTACTACCTGATATGAAGAACTGACTCATTTGAAAAGGCCCTGATGCTGGGAAAGATTGAAGGCAGGAGGAGAAGGGGACGACAGAGGGTGAGATGGTTGAATGGCATCACTGACTCAATGGACATGAGTTTGAGCAAGCTCCAGGAGATAGTGGTGGACAGGGAAGGCTAACATGCTGCAGTCCATGGAGTCTCACAGTTGGGCACGACTGACTGAACTGAACTGACTGATTGGTCACCTGATCCTCTTGGAGGACGTTGCGTTTTGTTCTGTGGGCATCACTTGATGCCCACACTTGATGCCAATTACACACAGAGCTGCTGTGAGCTCTGTAAATATTGGGTTCAGTTCAGTTCAGTTCAGTCGCTCAGACGTGTCCGACTCTTTGCGACCCCATGAATCGCAGCACACTAGGCCTCCCTGTCCATCACCAACTCCCAGAGTTCACCCAAACTCACGTCCATCAAGTCGGTGATGCCATCCAGCCATCTCATCCTCTGTCATCCCCTTCTCCTCCTGCCCCCAATCCCTCCCAGCATCAGAGTCTTTTCCAATGAGTCACCTCTTCGCATAAGGTGGCCAAAGTACTGGAGTTTCAGCTTTAGCATCAGTCCTTCCAATGAACACCCAGGACCGACCTCCTTCAGAATGGACTGGTTGGATCTCCTTGCAGTCCAAGGGACTCTCAAGAGTCTTCTCCAATACTGCAGTTCAAAAGCATCAATTCTTTGGCGCTCAGCTTTCTTCACAGTCCAACTCTCACATCCATCATGACTACTGGAAAAACCATAGCCTTGACTAGACGTTCCTTTGTTGGCAAAGTAATGTCTCCGCTTTTGAATTATGCTGTCTAGGTTGGCCATAACTTCCTTCCAAGGAGTAAGGGTCTTTTAATTTCATGGCTGCAGTCACCATATGCAGTGATTTTGGAGCCCAAAAACATAAAGTCTCACACTGTTTCCACTGTTTCCCCATCTATTTGCCATGAAGTGATGGGACCAGATGCCATGACCTTAGTTTTCTGAATGTAGTGTCCTGGAAACAGACTGATTCCAATATTTAATATGGCAACCCACGCAGTCCTATTGTATAGCACAGGGAAGTCTGCTCAGTGTCATGTGGCAGCCAGGACCAGAGGGGAGTGTCGGGGAGAATGGACACATGTACGTATGTGGCTAAGCTCCCTCACCGTCCACCTGAAGCCATCACAGCACTGGTCATCAGCTGGACTACTCCGTCAAATAAAAAGTTCTAAAAAAAGGAGCAATTCCAGGGTCTTCCCAGGTCGTGCAGTGGATAGGAATCCGCCAGCCAGTGCAGGAGACACAGGCTCCACTCCTGGTATGAGAAGATCCCCCAGTTGGAGCAACTAAGCCCATGCACCACATCCACTGAGCCTGCGCACTAGAGGCGGGACCCGCGGCCACTGAGCCTGCGCGCTGCAGCCAGGAGCCGCAGCCGCTGAGCCTGCGCACTAGAGGCAGGACCCGCAGCCACTGAGCCTGCGCGCTGCAGCCAGGAGCCGCAGCCGCTGAGCCTGCACACTAGAGCCGGGAGCCGCAGCCACTGAGTCCACGTGCTTCGCCTCAACTAGAGAAAGCCCACGCACAGCATGAAGACCCAGCACAGCCATCAAGAAATAGTAATTTTAAAAAAAATAAAATTGATTCTTTTGTTTTTTAAAGGCAATTCCAGATTGAAAATAATGTGAAGGCAGGAGAATCTATGTGCCACATTTATTCCCTTCAGGACACAGGTTCCTGTAAAGCAGAAGAACACCAGAAGTGGTCTTTGGTTTGATTTTCAGATCATCAGAGTCAATATATGGCTTTTCTGCACTTAATAGCTCACTTTATGCCCACTGTAATGAACGCTTTGTGAGGTGAAATGGGTGCCAGATAATAATGCCCACACTTGATGCCAAAGCTGCCCACGAAGGCGTCCCCTCTTTGGGTGCCAGAGGAGGACGTCAGCCCAGCTGTAACTCAGCAGCTGGAAGAAGCTTGGCCACAGGGCCGCCGGACACGTCCAAGCCCACCAGCCCACTGCAGCACTGACCACTCCCCGCGAGGCACACCTGCCCTCTGCGTGGAGACAGGGGACAGGAGGGGCTCCCCTTCCCCGCAACCTGCCAGACCACCGCGATTCCGTCAAGCACCCACAGACCCCACCCCCGGGGCGGGAAGGGAGCCCCCACACCTGCCCGCCTGCACCCGGCCCATCTCTCGCCCCTGAAACACCCGTAAAATCAGGGACTCAGCACTGACCCAGGGCCGCTCCACACCTACCTGCCCCTTGAGACCTCAGAGGCCTGTGTCTCTCCCTCCCCGAGAACAAAAGGATGGAAGGCATTCGCTTCCAAAACGCATATTCTCCAAAGTCCCGTGGGGCAGCCGGTGGCTCTGGCGGCCCCTCGCCCTCTGTTAGTGGCAGGGTAGCTGATGTCCAGCATCGGAGCTGGTGCCGACCGTGCACACTGGGGCCGAGCAGGATGCGGGGGGCAGGGGCCTCCCCAGGAGCACGAGGACCCCGCTGACTCAGTGGCAGCCATGAGGCCCACTCTGTCAGCTCCTGCTGGGGAGGACCCTGGACTCAGGCCCTGAGCTGGTGGGTTGCAGACAGCAGGCCCGGGCCTCCCCTGCCCACACGCCCCCCGAGAGCCCCCAGCGGTCTTTCTGTCTCTGCTCTACCAGCTCAAGCCCTCGGTCTCGCTTCGACCCCCAGGGTCACTCTGAGTGACAAGTGCTTTCTGTCTCACTTAAACCAAGGCCATGAGATTAGACAATCTGAGCAGCTAGACTTCTACACTGAAGCCGAAGTCAGAGGTCACGGCCCCGCCTGGTGCCCTTGATGCCCATCACGGCCGCTGTGCCCAGGAGAAGCTGCAGGAAGGGCGGCTTCCCCAGGAGTGAGAGCTCAGGCAACCCCACGCTGTAACACAGGGAAAAGGAATGAAAAGCAATTGGGAGTCCTGCTCCCAAGTCTCAGTCTCATGGGACACTCGCTCTGCCTGGTGGAGCCTTGACCCCCACGTGCCACCCAGGGGTCACCCGTCCAGGGAGGCGAGCCTCCCTCTCTCCCTCTCTTGCTCGGGAGCCACCCCTGATGACCCCCGGGGTGGCCAGCCAGTGTCCCATGGCCCCACCACTGCCACCAGTGCTCCGTGCCCCAGGGAGGGGGTCAGACCCTCTGAGCAGCTCAGAGCCGCTCCCGGTTAGTGACCTGAGAGCCCCGTGGGTCTGAGATGGTTCAGAGAGGCCAGACCACAGAGGAAAGCAAATGCCTGATGCTGCCGTGTGGTCTCTGTGAAGGGGCGGCTGCTTTCCTCGCGGGCATTAGCACCGTCTAACCCCATGGCACACAAGCAAACAGCCCTCGGGACAGGCGTCCCGCTGGCAGCGCCCTGCTCACGAGGCCTCTGCTGCAGGAGAAACCACTTCTTTCATCCCATGGAGATGTCTTGGCACGTGAAACCCCTGCCCCCGACACAGCGCTCCAGTGAGAGAGGGCTGACGTTTGCAGAACGTCCCTGGCCTGCAGGCCCGCGTGGCAGAGGCATGGTCCCAGGCCCGAGAGCCACTGGCTCTCGCCCGGCCCCACTCAGGAGGACCAGAGGCCCAGCTGCAACCTGGTCTGCTCAGGGCCGAGACCGCCTCCTAAGGGAGGTTCCCGTTCCCACCATCCCCGGGCAGAGGCCTGAAGGCTCACACACGCCCCCTACCCCTCGAGCAGCACAGGCTCCGCCCTCCTCTCGGGGTCCCATCGGGAACCCCATGTGTCCTGCTGGGACCTTTCTGCCACAGATGCCATGACCGTACCTTGGCTGGAGTACACAGCCCGTCCCCGACCAGCTGCATAGAACAGGAAAGTGGAAGTGAAGCCAGTCAGTTGTGTCCGACACTTTGCCACCCCCTGGACTGTAGCCCGCCAGGCTCCTCCATCCATGGGATTTTCCAGGCAAGAATACTGGAGTGGGGACTTCCCCGGTGGTCCAGTGGCTAGGACTCTGAGCTCCCAATGGAGGGGACATGGGTTCGACCCCTGGTTGGGGAACTGAGATCCCACATGCTGCATGTTTAATAAAAATAAAATAAAAAAGAGTACTGGAGTGGGTTGCCATATTTCCTTCTCCAGGGGATCTTCCCGACCCAGGGATCAAACCCGGCTCTCTCCCGCATTGCAGGCGGATTCTTCACCATCTGAGCCACAAGGGAAGCTCCACACAGAATAGGACCCTCACCCGAAGCACACGGACCCGGAGGAGAACCGGGGCGGGGGGCGGGGGGGGGTTGGCCAGGGGTGCTGCTGGAAAACATTCTTGCTTTTCACCAAAACAGCCCCACTTCTGAGATTTTATCTTGAATGCCTGAGGGGGTTTTTCTTCAGACAAAGGCGTCATGGCCACTCCGTCCAAGGAGCCCACCAAAAGGACAGAAGAAAGTTGTTGTAAACCCACAAGCACAGGAGTCACCCGAGAGAGGGCAGAGGAGTCGGGAGAGTGGCGGGCGGGTGGCCAGGCAGAGTAGGGGGCCAAGTGTGAGCTCACTCTCCGCTTGAGGCTGGGGGGCCGTCAAGGCCACCCTGAGCAGACCCACCGATGGAGGACCTGGAGCCCAGCCCCCCGGTGGCTCAGCTGGTAAAGACTCCGCCTGCAATGTGGGAGACCTGGGTTCAGTCCCTGGGTGGGGAAGGTCCCCTGGAGAAGGGAATGGCTACCATTATTCTAGCCTGGAGAATTCCATGGACTATGGGGTCACAGAGAGTCGGACACGACTGAGCGACTTTCACTTTCCTCTGAAAGTGAACCTTCTGTCCAGCCACAGACCCCCAACTGGCCCACGCAGCAGAGGACGGGCTATCTTTCTGGAGTGCACAGGTCATGGACGGCCTGGCCTCCCCGAACATGGCTGGGGGCAAGTGATGGCCTGACCTGACATGAGGGGTTCAGCGAAGTTCTCATCGTGAACAGACACGGCTCCCAGAACACTGCCCAAGGCTGGGGAGACACACCAGACCGCCCCCTTAGAAAGGGCCCCCGGTCCTGGTTTGCGGTGGAGGGGGGGTCCTTCCATCAGGGACCAGCCCATCACCTCCTCCGTCCAGGGGGCCCACCCTTCAGCAGCCTCCTCAGGGACCCCCATCCTTTCACTTGCCTCACTCTTTGGCTGCCACAGGCTGGAAGATACATAAGGAAACACCTGTTAAGTTAGAAGAAGTATGGCGTGGGAACAGAGAGAATACAGGGTACTGAAGGGAACATTTTAAAACCATAATCACTCCTGATGTTGATAAGAAACGATATTGTGCCTGTGAAAAACCGGGAGGGTGCCCTCTGGGAGAAGCGGGAGGCAGGGATGGGGTGTCTGCTGGCCGGTGGAACCGCCACAATCAAAACCCGAGGCACTGCAGCTGGGTATGGCCACGAACGTTACGGCCAGCGGGCTGCAAACAGAGACGACGTGTGCAGCTTCCAGAGGGCCCCCAATTCTGCATCCTGCTGCGTGGACCGCAGACCAAGGCCAAACGAAGGTCATTCACTGGAGGGAGGCAGAACGAGAGAGAAGGAACCTGTGTCCTTGGAGGGCCACATGGAGCAGAGACATCATCGTAGCCTGGGACCCCTTGTCTTTCGACTACAACCTAAAAGAGATGGAGATTTTTGTGTCTGCCATGGTCACTAAGGTATCTCTGTTACATCCAGCCAAACCAACTTTCTCAATAATACTACATATGAAAGAATTGATGAGTGGTATTAAAGACTTAGCCTGGAAAAAAATACGGGGCACTTTCATCGCCCTCAAATCCTCTTCTGCTGGCTGTTTAATCAACCCTCTCCCACCCTCAACCCCCCGAGGCCACTTCTCTGCTTTCCGCTCCTCTTGCATTACCTTCTGCAGAGTGTCATGCAGACGGAATCACTGCATCTCCAGTCTGGCTTCTTTCACGTCACATGGCCGCTCGGGGTCCGCCCATGGTGCTGTGTGGCTTTGCTCGGCCCCCCTTCTCCGCCGTGCGCCCTTCGCACGGACCGGTCACTCTCTACTCATCCACTTGCCAGCTGAAGGGCATTTGGGTTGTTCCTCGTTTAGGGCAGTGAGGAATAAACCCACTCTAAATGCTCATGGACATTTAGGGAAGGACATTTAGGGACCTTAAGGGAAGGTAGCTTTTTATTTCTGGTGGGCGTTTCTCAAGGAGTTGAATGTCCCATTATAAACCCGGATTAAGCATCCCGAAGGAGCCACCACACTGTCTTCCAAGGCGACTGTGCAGCTCTGACTCCCACCTGCAGTGAACCAGGACTCCTGTTTCTCCACGTCCTCACCAGCACTGGGTATTGGCAGTATTTTTCGCTTGTTTTGATTTTTAGCCTTTCCAGTCGTCTCCTATGGTTTTAATTGGCGTCTCCCTGATTCACTAGTGAAGTTGAGTGTCTTCATGTACTTACTTGTCATTCATGTATACTCTTTAGAGAAGCATTTATTCAAATCTTCTGCCCATTTTTAGATCCTTTGCCTACTTATTACTGAATTTTGAGATTTAGCTACATATTCTGAATGTGCGAGGCTTTTTCAGAATACGATTTGCAAAGATTTCCAGCTTGTGGCTTGCCTTTTCCTTTTCTTAACAGCATCTTTCCTACAGGAGTTTTTAATTTCAATGAAGTTCAGCTAAATGGGTGGTTTTTTTCTTTTTTGGTCTGTGACTTTGATATCACACATAAGTGTTCACCAAATCCGAGGTCATAAAGACATACGCCTCTATGCTTTCACCTGGGAAGCTTTCTGTTATTCCTGTGTGTGTGCTCAGTCACTCAGTTGTATCTGACTCTGTGACCCCATGGACTACAGCCCACCAGACTCCTTTGTCCATGGAACTTTCCAGGCAAGAATTGCAGAGAAGGTTTGCCATTTCCTCCTCCAGGGGATCTTCCCAACCCAGGGATAAAAGCTGTGTCTTCTGCATTGCAGGCAGATTCTTTACCTGGTGAGCTATCTGGGAAGCCCTCTGTTATTCCTACAGGTATTTAAAGTTAATTTTAAGAGCTTGTTGAGACAAAGGAAGCAATGAAGGAAATAAAATGGGAGGGGGAACAAATGAGCCATTATCAAATAGAGAAGAATTGGAAAGCCACACAAATTTCCTGGATGGCTTAGCTTGTGGGAGTGCGAGCCGTAATGCTAGGAAGATGCAATTAAAGCCGAATTCATAAAATCGTTTCTATTGGGCAAACATAGTCAGAAAATCAGAAAGCAAATCAGTAAAATTATGAAATTTCTTTAAGCCACTGAAAACAAGGGGCAGATATGGGAATACATTGAAAAGCAGCCTTGTCTTGACGCCTACTGGTCACTCTATTGGTACCTTGTTGGTCTGGGTGCGTCACTGGCAGGGAAAGGTGTGATTAGACCCTTTACGGTACTTTCCACACAGATGCTTCCAGAGCAGAGATGGGAAACCTCCTTATTTCATCACAGGAAACTCTCTCTCGGGGAAAGCCAGCCATGATTGACGCGCACACATGCAGACAGTGACTTGGTGCTTTTTTAAAAAGTTCTGAGTTGGAGGCTGAAAAATAAGACACATAAATGCTTTTAAAGTTTAAACCACAAAAGTGGGGGGTGGGAATTTCATTTGCTTACCACTTCCTAGAGAAAAGAAACCTGTTCCATGGCGTAACAAAGGCAGAGATTGACAACGCGGGACAGAGGGAGGAGAGAGAGATGTGGGAGGAAAAGTCCAACACAAAGATGAGGGAAGAGGGCCGAGCAGGATTGGGAAGAGGGAGGGAAGGGGAAACCGAGCCCAGGGGAGGCAGGCGCAGGGACAGCGTTCACATCAGACCCGGGGACACGAGGCCCTCCCAGCGGCGCTTTTCTCGGCAGTTTGTTATGGATTATCCACCTGCAAGCCCCAGTGAAAGTGTTAGCTGCTCAGTCGTGTCTGACTCTGTGACCCCATGGACTGTAGCCTGCCAGGCTCCTCTGTCCAGGGGATTCTCCAGGCAGGAATACTGGAGTGGGTTGCCATTCCCTTCTCCAGGGCATCGTCCCAACCCAGAGATCGAACCCGAGTCTCCCGCGTGGCGGGCAATTTCTTTACTGCCTGAGCCACCAGGGAAGCCCATAAAGTACTTACTTTCTATAAATGCTAAGATTTGGGATGTGGATAAGGGGACGATTTAGTTCTAGAGATTTATTTTGCGAAGTGCACGTGTCATCCAGGCCTGGATGGATGTCCCTGGGTGATCGGCACTCACCCCACCGCATAATGTCTGCTTTCAGGGGTCCTCATAGCATCATCGACTCAACGGACATGAATGAGACGGTGGAGGACAGCGGAGCCTGGCGTGCTGCAGTCCACGTGGACGCCAAGAGTCAGAGACAACTTTAGCAACCAACGGAGAACATTCCAAAGGGACAGCTTCATTCCGTAAGGTCTGAAGGTGGGACTGGAGACCTACCCCCATGTCAGGTAGGAAACACTTTTTCCACTTCACATCAAGCTTTGGTTTCACTAAGGGGTGTTCAGGGAACAGCGCACGGAGAGCCCTGATCCTGCACAGCTAACAGCGAAGCCCCGCCTGGCAGCAGGAGCTCCCGCCGTTTGCGTCAGGACACTGCCCTCTGCTGCCCGCGGGGCGAATGGCAGGCCATCCCCACAGCCCAGGAAAGGCAGGACCCCTAGGGCCCCATGTCCACCGCCCAGGAGGCAGGTCCACCTTCCCAGCACACCAAACCCCCCAGAAGGGAGGGTGGACCCAGCTTCACACCACCTCCAGGCTGTTCCCCTGCAATGGCCTCCCCGAAGGCAGGAGCCAAAGACGTGTCCCTGTGAGGCGGCCGTGGGTGTAGAATGAATGAGTGGGTGAAGGAATGCATGAGCAAGTTAACACAAGGATGTGACGCAAAGCCCCTGGCGCCCCCTCCCCTGGTGGTGGTGGTTTAGTCGCTAAATGGTGTCCAGTTCCTTCAACCGTAGCCCTCCAGGCTCCTCCGTCCATGGGATTCTCCAAGCAAGAATACTGCAGTGGGTTGCCATTTCCTCCTCCAGAGGATCTTCCCAACCCAGGAATCGAACCCTTGTCTCCTGCACTGCGGGCGGATTCTTTACCATTGAGCCTCTAGCAAAGCCCCGGCACTACAGGAGAGAGGAGTTTCCAATTCAACCAAGATTTAAAAACTGATAACAACATCCATTGACCTATTTCTTGCACTTCCGAGAATGAAATCTAAAGAACCAATACTAAATATCCACAAGATATTTGCATTAAAGTATCCCTATACTGACAAGCGGGGGTCCAGGGAACACCAGGGGGCCCACTCAAGTGCCCTACCGTGGGGTGGGGGCGGAACAGTAGGCTGTTGTTAAACATGATGATCAAAAAGACTTTTAAAATATGGGGGAAGGCAGGATTCAAAGTTGTATCTATAATTTAATGAAAATATATTAAAATTACATGTGACAATTAGCTAAGCTGACTACTTAGGAGGGAGAAGAGAAACCGTACTCCTTTCCTCGGCCTCCCAGCTCCTGCAGTAACTCGTCTGTGTGGACGGGCAACTGGGGAACTAGTAAGTAAGTGTCTTTAAGACGCGTGGCCCCAGGAAGCTCACAGCCTGGACCAGGCCCTCGGCTACAAGGTCAGGGGAGCCCCATTCCAGGGGAGGAACGGGGCAGGGGGACAAGTTACGAGAGGCTGAGCGAGTCACTGAAGGAAGTTGTCGCTGTCACACGCACGCAGGACCCCTTGTGATCCTCGCGTCCAAGGGCCACGCCCCAGCTCTGTCCTGATGTGGGTCAGGAAGACACCACTGTTGGGTCTGTGCTGCTGGGAGGCCGCGGGGGGCGGCAGGGGCAGGGGGGGCTCGAAGCCCAGGGCCAGGCATCCCGCCAGCCACCAGAACCACCACCCCAGGGACTCACTTGCCAGGTTCGGGGGCCCACGGAGAGGGGCAGCGTCCCCAGCACAGAAGGAAGCCTGACTTCTACGGGGAGGGTGGCTCGAGTCTGGACACAGGTCGATAAGGGCAGAGAGCAGTCACTCTCTGAGCTGGCTTCTCTCCAAATCCATCAAAATGGGTTTCCATTCTTGCTCAAGAGTCACCAAAAGACCGCAATAAGGTTCAGTCGTTTCAAAAAAACCCTCCCCACCCAAAATAACCTCCCCAGCACCACTCCCCAGGTCCACGTACCAAGCACCCACCCCCAGATGGGAGGGTGGACCGAGCTTCACACCACCTCCAGGCTGTCCCCCTGCAATGGCCTCCCCGAAGGCAGGAGCCAAAGAGGTTCCCTGTGAGGCGGCCGTGGGTGTAGAATGAATGAGTGAATGAATGCATGAGCAAGTTAACACAGGATGTGACACAAAGCCCCTGGCGCCCCCTCCCCTGGTGGTGGTGGTTTAGTTGCTAAATAGTGTCCAGTTCTTGCGCCCCCTGGACTATTTCCTGACTGAAGCGGCTCTATGGGAGGTGTCTGTGAAGTCTGGGCCCCCATGATCCCCCATCGAGGGCCACGCCCAGCAGCCTGGCTGAACGGCCACTGCCTGACCAAGACCCTAAGCGGGGGCTCCCTGCTTCCTGCATCTTGGGGAAAAGGCTCATGGGAGGCATGGCGGGTGGAGGGTGGCTCCAGGCTGGGTCTCGTGTGGGTACTCAGTCGGGGGCCCCGCTGCGGCCACAGGGGAGGGGCGAGCCGGCCGGACCCAGGAGGGGGTCACATAAGGCCCCCTCAGCCACCTGACCAAAAGGAGGGCCGGGCTGCCTCTGCCTCCCTGCCACCTGAAAGGCCCTTCCCAGCCTCAGAGTCGCTGCAGAGCCAAGAGAGAGGGTCTCCCACAAGAAGCCCACCGACCAGCAGCACCTCCACATAGGAAGACCAGCGGAGGGCAGAAAGGGAAAGCAGGCTGGTGGAGGCCACAGGGACGCTCCAGGGCCCATCTGCCGAGCGAGGGTTCCTTCAGGGCGCCTGGGGGCAAGCCTCCCACACCCCAACATGCACGCAGCACCCCCAGGTTTACAAAGGTGGCTGTGAGGAGAAAGCAAAGGAATGGATCTGAAATGTCTGCAGACAGGGATCGCAGCCTGGGGGTGCAGATCCTACATCTTTCCCCCAGGGGAGAGTGAGGGAAGAACCAAGGTGAATAAGAAAGATACATATGGTGTTTGAAGTGATGATTAATCAGGGGAAAGGAACAGGGTGGGGGACGCGAACAGGAGGCTGGTTGCAACTTTACCAAGGTGAACGGGACAGTGTCTCTGGGAAAATGAGATCTGGGCAAAACTAACGAAATGAGGGAGAGGCCACCCAGAAACCTGGAGAACGTTCCAGGCAGAGAGGAAAGCAGGTGCAAGGCCCTGGGGCTCCAGGAGCCGCTAGGGGGTCAGGAAGGTGAGGGAGAGGGTGGTCTGGAGGGTGAGGAGGGAGACGGGAGGGATGCAGGGAGAGGCAGGGGGCAAGGCCTGGTGGCCACGGGGGGCTCAGGTTTCAGGCCAAGTGTGAGATGGGGGCCTTGGGTGGGTTTTGAGCAGAAAAGTGGCCCAAGTGCATTGAGACACCTAGGACTGGGGTGCGGGGAGGGCGTTGCATGTTGGCCAGCCACAGACCCCCCAAGTGCCCATCCCAACCCAGGCTGAGAGCCAGAACAGGAAGGTGGTGGCCCCAGAAGAACCAGCTGCAAGCAGGGGAGGCCAGAGGTAAGGTTCAGTTCCCAGAGCAAAGCCGGTCGGGGCCGGGAGGACACCGAGCGGAGACGGTCAGGTCTGAGCGGAGACGGTCAGGGCCGGGAGGACACCGAGCGGAGACGGTCGGGTCTGAGCGGAGACGGTCAGGGCCAGGCAGACGCTGAGCGGAGACGGTCGGGTCTGAGCGGAGACGGTCAGGGCCAGGCAGACGCTGAGCGGAGACGGTCGGGTCTGAGCGGAGACGGTCAGGGCCAGGCAGACGCTGAGCGGAGACGGTCGGGTCTGAGCGGAGACGGTCAGGGCCAGGCAGACGCCGAGCGGAGACGGTCGGGTCTGAGCGGAGACGGTCAGGGCCAGGCAGACGCCGAGCGGAGACGGTCGGGTCTGAGCGGAGACGGTCAGGGCCAGGCAGACGCCGAGCGGAGACGGTCGGGTCTGAGCGGAGACGGTCAGGGCCAGGCAGACGCCGAGCGGAGACGGTCGGGTCTGAGCGGAGACGGTCAGGGCCAGGCAGACGCCGAGCGGAGACGGTCGGGTCTGAGCGGAGACGGTCAGGGCCAGGCAGACGCCGAGCGGAGACGGTCGGGTCTGAGCGGAGACGGTCAGGGCCAGGCAGACGCCGAGCGGAGACGGTCGGGTCTGAGCGGAGACGGTCAGGGCCAGGCAGACGCCGAGCGGAGACGGTCGGGTCTGAGCGGAGACGGTCAGGGCCAGGCAGACGCCGAGCGGAGACGGTCGGGTCTGAGCGGAGACGGTCAGGGCCAGGCAGACGCCGAGCGGAGACGGTCGGGTCTGAGCGGAGACGGTCAGGGCCAGGCAGACGCCGAGCGGAGACGGTCGGGTCTGAGCGGAGACGGTCAGGGCCAGGCAGACGCCGAGCGGAGACGGTCGGGTCTGAGCGGAGACGGTCAGGGCCAGGCAGACGCCGAGCGGAGACGGTCGGGTCTGAGCGGAGACGGTCAGGGCCAGGCAGACGCCGAGCGGAGACGGTCGGGTGGGAGGCACCAAAACAGAACTGGGTCAGAACCCAGGGACCAGAACCCAGGGACCGCAGAGCCCAGGGCAGGTCCAGACAGAGGAGAGGGGCTGTGAGCTCAGAATCAGGGCCTAGGGAACTGGGTCAGAACCCAGGGACCGCAGAGCCCAGGGCAGGTCCAGCCAGAGGAGAGGGGCTGTGAGCTCAGAATCAGGGCCTAGGGAACTGGGTCAGAACCCAGGGACCGCAGAGCCCAGGGCAGGTCCAGCCAGAGGAGAGGGGCTGTGAGCTCAGAATCAGGGCCTAGGGGCCCGGAGGGACGGGCGGCTGGCCGGATGCTGGGGGAAAAGTGGAAGACACCCCCAGCCCGACAGAAGGGAGACTGCCATTCTCTCTGGGGTCCTCGGGGCACAGGCAAGCCCCCAGGCTTGTCTGACGTGCCTGGGGAGCTGTAACAAATCAGCTCACACTCAGCAGCTCACAGCGGCACACACTTGTTATCTCAGATCTCTGGAGGCCAGAGTCCGACCTGGTCCATTTGAGCTGGAATCCAGGTCTCCACAGGCCTGGCCCCTCCTGGAGGCTCCACAGATAACCGGCTCCCTCCCCCTTCCAGCTTGAGAGGCACCCCCTCCTCTGGGTCATGCCCACCCCTCCATCCTCAAAGCCCGCGATGCCCAGCCAGTCTTGGCTCTCAGGCTCTGCTGGCCCCCGGGATGAGGCTGCGCCCACCTGGATGGTCCAGGAAAGGCCAGCTGCTCATCAGCCTCTGTCCCCAACATACGCACGGGTTCAGTGGACCTGGGCGCAGAGGTCTCTGGGGCCTGTGCCCTGCCAGCCCTGCTGGGCTGCTCTCCAGGCGGGTCTGAGATGCGGAGAGAAAGAGACGAAGCCCACGGCAGGTGCATTTGCGGGCAGGGTGTGGCCCCAGCGCAGCTGGAAGCAGCCCCTCTAGCGGGGTGCGGCCAGGGGTGGGGGCACTAAGGAGGCAGCGGCAGGTCTGTCCTGGGAGCTGGTGCAGGCGGGTGAACCAGATGCCCGTCCAGGGTCGGTTGTGGAGAACCATTCGGAGCACACCATTCGGAGGGAGGCAGCCAGGTGGGAACCCAGGGAGAGGACCCGCCCCGGCCCCGAGAAGGACACAGGGGGCTTGTGGGCAGCAGGTGGGGAGGGCTGTGAGTGCCGTGGGCCCCTGGGGCACCCCGAGCACGGGCACCACAGTCCACCACCAGCGAGGAACGGGGGCCGCCCTGTCCGCCGCCTGCAAACAGGAACAAGGACCAGCGCACCCAGCTTCGGTCCACCCAGACAAAGGATGAGGTGTTTACAGAGACAGAGCAAGCAGAGGGCGGAGAGACACATCTGCTACGAAGCCCGTCTCTGTGTTCCGAGCCGGGTACACGGTCCGACTAGAAGCTGAGCCCGGCCCTCTCCCACTCCCCCCAGGACTGAGCTGACCTCAGACAGCCAGAGGCATGGCTGCAGGGGGCGCGGGACACTCCACAGACAGAGGCTGTCATCGTGGCCATTCAAGTCCAAGGAATAATGACCAATAGCCACAGGGGGCAAATTTTTCAAAAACTGTTTCTTAAATGTGTCGACTTTGTGCAACGAACAGTGATCCCTGGAGGGGTGCAGACTCCAGAAACACAGGAACATCTCAGTGGGTTTGCAGGGCCCCACCCTGGGTGGCGGGGACAGAGCAGGGATGAGCGAGAAGTCCAGGCTGCGGCCCAAGGACCTGAGGGTGGGACTCCGGCCCTGTGAACGCTGAACCATCTGCAGCTTCCAGCTTTAGGACGGGGATCTGCCAGTCAGGATTCTCCAGAGAAGCAGAGCCAGCAGGACAAAGATGTGTGTACGTATGGAAAATCCCAGGGTCGGGGGAACCTGGTGGGCTGCCGTCTATGGGGTCGCACAGAGTCGGACACGATTGAAGCAACTTAGCAGCAGCAGAGATGGAAGACTGACAGATAAATAGACAAGCAGGCAGGTGGAAGGAGGGGGAGGGAGGGAGAAAAAAGGAGACACAGTTTAAGGGCTCAGCTCACACGATACGGGAGGCTGGCAGGTCCAGAATCTGCCGAGCAGACTGGCAGCCTGGCAGCCTGGAGCCCCCGCGGGAAGGCATCTGTGGGCAGGAGCTCCTCCCTCGGAGATGGGCCTCTCCTTAATGCCTTCATCTGACTGGGGGAGCAGGACCCCCGACACACACACACACACACACACACACAGAGAGCGTAATCTACCTACATCCACTGACACAGATCTTCCTCTCATCCAAGGCACACCTTCACGCAACACCTAGAGTAACATCCGCCCAAACGCCCGGGTACCGCGGCCCAGCCAGGCCGACTCATGACGGCACCGTCACAGGGCCCGTGGGCGACCGCACCCCTAACGGGAGGGCCCGGAGAGCCAGCATCTCTCTCCAAAGCCTGAGAGGGCGTGTGGAGCTAGCGCAGCTCCCAGGAACAGGGATGAGGCCAGCCGCCGGCGGTGCGTCCACGTGGAGGGCAGCGCCCGATGCGCAGATGAGTTCGTCTTGTTAAAAATCTTCCACACGAGTGGGTGAGTGCAATGCCGCTTGAGTCAGAATCCTAAAGTGATCTTGCCTCTTTTCTTTGCTTAAAGAAACAAAACAGTGTGTAAAATCACACGGAAGAAAGATGTCTGGAGATAGCTGAGAACGTTTTTTTTTTTAATCATGAGATGGGAATCGACCTTTTCAGCTTGAAAACTTCCAGCATCGCCAGGGAATCCCAACCACAGGCCTGAACCCAGGAACCCACGGGAGGACCCAGCAGAGTGGCCGAGGCTGGTCCAGATCCCGACGGGAAGGCGGCCTGGGGCGGGAACAGCAGCTGGACGTGAGACGCCGGCATCACTGGAATGAAGGGGAGAAATGCAGACCCTGTGCCCACCAGGAGTAAAACCCACTCCACGTGGATGGAGACATGCGTGGACAGGCTGAGAATAGGAAGAGGTGACTGAAGAGAACATTTCATCCTTCAAAGAGGAGAGACCTTCCCCTGTAAGACAGCTAACCTGGAAACCATAAAGGAAATTATGATGGTTTAACAAGTGCATAGCAGTTTTTGTTTTAAAGTATTTTTATATATCTTATCACATCATTATTTTCACTTTTTTTCTTGTGCAATTTACATACAGATAAAATGCATATGTTTATATGTACAGTGTAATCGATAATTATAAAAAAATTCATACACCTATCACCCAGATAAATAAACTACTTCTAAACAATAAAAGCAGATGCTAAGAAAAAAAAGTAACTGCCAGCTCAAAAAAACAGTAGCAAGAGTGTGTGGGGTGATCACAGCGCGTGGAGAGGTGAAGACAGGCATGGTCAGCGGCTGGGAACAGGGAGCTGGGGACACCCTGCCAGGAGGCGCTGGACTACAGGTAAAGAGGTAAGGTGCTATTTGAAGGCAAACTCCGATCTGTTAAAAATGTATATTAAGAACCCTGGGGCAGCCACTAAGAAATTTCTTAAAAGTAGGAAGATTGATACCCTAAGAGAGGAGATAAAACAGAATCATACGAAATGCTCAGTGAAAAACAGAGTAGGCAGGAAAAGTGTGGAGTCGCTCAGTCGTGTCCAACTCTTCCCAACCTCATGGACTATAGCCCGCCAGGCTCCTCTGTCCATGGAATTTTCCAGGCGAGAATACTGGAGTGGGTTCCCATTTTCTTCTCCAGGGGATCTTTTTCCCAGCCCAGGGATCAAACCTGGGTCTTCCACACTGCAGGCAAACTCTTTACCATCTGACCCAAGGGGGAGGAAAAAAAAAACAAAGAATAAAGGCAAGAAAAAGAAACGAGTTTAAAATGGTAGGTATTAGTATTAGTTCAATAATATCAAACCAATTTAAATGTGAATGGTCTAAACACATCAATGAAAAGCAGAGATGGTCAGAGTGACTTTTTGTAAAACGAGGCCTGAGTAGCTGTTGACCACAGTAAAAGCCACTTTACATAGAAAGACAAAGACAGGTTAGAAGTGAAAAGGTGGAGAAAGATGTGCCACGATCACTAGTCAGAAGAAAGCTGGATTGGCTCTATTTATTCAGATTTCATTCTCTGGTGGCTCAGACGATAAAGAATCTGCAGGCAATGCAGGAGAGCCAGGTTTGATCCCTGGGTCGGGAAGATCCCCTGGAGAAGGGCACGGCAACCCACTCCAATATTCCTGCCTGGAGGATCCCCTGAACAGAGGAGCCTGCTGGGCTACAGGCCACAGGGCCACACATTTCAGAACAGGGAGAATGATCAGGGACAAGGCGAGGCGTCACATAATGACAAAGAGTCAGTTCTCCAGGGCACACGGCAAACCTAAGAATGAAGCATCAGAGCACGAGACCAGCACCGGCAGAACGAGAAACGAGGGGCTCCAGTGCGATAGATGGAGACTTCA
The DNA here is from genome assembly GCF_003369695.1 of Bos indicus x Bos taurus. Taxonomy (NCBI): domain Eukaryota; kingdom Metazoa; phylum Chordata; class Mammalia; order Artiodactyla; family Bovidae; genus Bos; species Bos indicus x Bos taurus. The sequence continues at coordinate 1,328,604 of NC_040101.1, read as the reverse complement.
TCACCACGCCTCGTCCCTGACGGGCCCAGCAGGCTGGGCCCAGCAAGGCCGAGGCTGACCCCAACAGCACCTTCAGTCACCGGGAACAGCTGACCCCTGGGGGCTGTCTCACCCAACGACGGCATCACGCACGCTTCTCACACCAACAGGATGACAAAGGGCATTCTTTCCCTACCTACCAGCAATGCACAATTAGAAACTGAAATTTTAAAAACAGCTCCAAAAACCTGAAATACTTAGGTGCATATTTGAACAAGAAAGAACTACAGGATCTGTCTGCTGAAAACTGCAAACACTAATGAGAGAAATCAAAGATTTAAAGGAGCAGAGGGTTGTTTGTGCTCACAATCAGAAGACTCGGTAATATTTAAGGTGTCGAGTCTTCCCAACTTGATCAAGACCTTCAACGCGATTCCAAAGTCACTTGGTAGATATTGACAAACTGGTTATAAAGTTTTCATGGAGAGGCAAAAGACCCAAAATTGGCCACTCTGAAAAGGAGGACAAGTGTGAAAGTCTCACTCTACCCAATTTGAGGAACTACTGTAAAATTACAGTGATCAACACAGCATGCTTTTGGCAAAAGAAGAGACACATAGACCAATGGACTGAATAGCTGCTGCTGCTAAGTCACTTCAGTCGTGTCCGACTCTGTGCGACCCCATAGACAGCAGCCCACCAGGCTCCCCCGTCCCTCCCCCATCCAGGCAAGAACACTGGAGTGGGTTGCCATTTCCTTCTCCAATGCATGAAAGTGAAAAGTGAAAGTGAAGTTGCTCAGTCGTGTCCGACTCTTAGTGACCCCATGAACTGCAGCCTAACAGGCTCCTCCGTCCATGGGATTTTCCAGGCAAGAGTACTGGAGTGGGGTGCATTGCCTTCTCCATGGACTGAATAGAGGCCCACATAAACATGGCTGGTTGATTTTTTAACAAAAGTGAAAAGGCAATTCAAAGGAGAAAATAGAGTCTTTTTAAGAATGGAATGATGGTGCCTACATGCAAAAAAAAACAAAAAACTTACACACAGCCTGTCTTCTAACGGGAACTGGATTTCTCTCTGGCGTGGTGAGCCTTTTCTAGAAGTAGAGAGCTTTGGTTTCCTCATCTGTACAATACAGGATTTATCTCCTAGGAGAATGACAAGCATTAACAAGCATCCATGCTGAGCACTGAGCATATTCTCTTACACAGAACAGCTCAGGTCAGCCAATCAGCCATGTCCCGCTCCCTGCGACCCCGTGGCCTGCAGCACGCCAGCCCTTCCTGTCCATCACCCACTCCCGGAGTTCACTCAAACTCATGTACATTGAGTCAGTGATGCCATCCAGCCATCTCATCCTCTGTCGTCCCCTTCTCCTCCTGCCTTCAGTCTTTCGCAGCATCAGGGGCTTTTCCAGTGAGTCAGTTCTTCACTTCAGGTGACCAGAGTATTGGAGTTTCAGCTTCAGCATCAGTCCTTCCAGTGAATATTCAGGACTGATCTCCTTTAGGATGGACTGGTTGGATCTCCTTGCAATCCAAGGGACTCTCAAGAGTCTTCTCCAACGCCACAGTTCAAAAGCATCAATTCTTCGGTGCTTACACAGAACACCCCTCAGTAAATCAGCTGCCATCACGGTTACTGTCTCATCCTTCATATATGCTGGCAGAGAAGCCTCTTTTGAGGAGACAAGGGAAAACGTAATTGTCCTAACGGGATTTTTTAAATTATTTGTTGATAGACACAGTCTCCCTTATTGTGATACCCATGCATTTTCAGTGAAGAGCAAGGAGCAGAAACTAGTCAATAAAGAAATGAAACAATCGCAGACACTTCATCCTACCTGGAAGTTAAGGCCCCGTCATGAAATGAAATGAGGAACAGAAGACGGGGCCACTTCGTGGCAAAGGCCTCCTCCAGATGCCAAATACCAGATACCCTGACCCCCGGGGGATTGCTCTAGGCCAGAAGCAGGCAGGACCTGGCAGAAGGCCCTAGGACGCGGGCAGCCAGAGCAAGGATGCTCTTCCAGGGTCACTGCCGCCTGCCTGAGCTTCCGGGCACCCACCGGCTGCTGCGGGACCTTCCAGGCTGGCCTCTGCCGGCAAACAGGGAGTGTGGGCCTTCTTTATGAGCAACCCCTGCTGGCCGACACTCGGGGCTGGGCCTGGGACGGAGTGGCGTCTGGTGCTCAGGATGGAGCACGAGGTCCACCTGCTGGCAGTTCCGCAGAGGCTGAGGGCTCTGCAGGAGAGCTGCCCCCCAACCTGAGGGGACTGAGCCTGCCATCGCCCCCGCCCGTCACCAGATTCTGCCATACCTGAAAGGGACACGGAGATGCTGCCGGCTGACCCACCGTCACCCACGGGTCCCCAAGGGGCACAGCACAGGGAGGCCCGAGAGGAGGCCGGGGCTGGGGCGCCCTGCAGCTAAATCACGTCTCCTCACCTGCCCGTCACACTGGGTCAGGGCAAGGCCCGCCGCTCTGGGGAGTGAGTGCTGAGAGGGGGTCGTGGCCCGACCCCCGGCCCATCCTGGGCAGACCCTACGGGGCCAGGCTGGCCACGACACCCATCCCCGGGGGTCAGAGAGCCCCACATGGGCTTTGTCAATCGCCAAGAGCTAAACGCACGTCAGGGCAGTTAGTATCCCTGCTCCTCATCAGACTAACCAGCCATACTCCATGTGAAGAGCAGGTTGGGACACGAGTGTTCATTAAGAATTCCAAGTGTCTTTACACGGTTCTGCTGACCTTTGCATGAATTCTTGCTTTTTCTCCCCTCATTAAATCCTATTCCTGGAGCCCTTATTAGCTCCCCAGCCTCTCCCCTGATTAAATAATGACCCAAGATCACTCAGGCCAGTGTTTCCCGTTCTCCTCACGCAGCAGCCCGCGGCACCCCCTCTTCAGACGCAGCCGGCTTTGCCGTGGGTGCTGGCCGGTTGGCAGGCTCCTCGCCATCACCCCGTTTGTGGGCACAGACCATGCCTCTCACACCAGTTATGAAAAGCTTGCAACTTTCAGGGGGAGAAATTCACTTTTACCAATAATTAGGTTAGGGTTTGATGTTCCCCGCAGGAAAAGAGCACTAATGACTCGCACTCCATCAGCCAAATTCTTACCCTGAAGCTTGGGACACCGCGGGGAGGTATTCTCTCTGACAGCACAGAGGAGGCCCTTCCAGTTTCTTCTTCTGAACTGAGCTGAGGCCACTCCACTAGGCTGCGGGTGAGCACCCACGCACACTGCGACAGAGTGTCTGTCCTCCAGCAGCTCCGGCCCTTTACATCGAGTGTTTATCAACTTAGATTAGAAATACTTCCCTGATTCCTTACTGGTGCAAGCACTACGGTGTAGGTTTCCAGTGGGTTTAAAGTTTAAGGTGGGTCAACAACAACAACAAAAAACCAAGAGAAGACGCTTGAGAGTCCCTTGGACAGCAAGGAGATCCAACCAGTCCATCGTAAAGGACATCAGCCCTGAACACTCATAGGGAGGACTGATGCTGAAGCTGAAGCTCAAGTGCTTTGGCCACCTGATGCAAAGAACTGACTCATTGGAAAAGACCCTGATGCTGGGAAAGACTGAAAGCGGGAGGAGAAGGGAATGACACAGGATGAAATGGTTGGATGGCATCACCGACTCGATGGACATGAGTTTGAGCAAGCTCTGGGAGTTGGCCTGCTGCAGTCCATGGGGTCACAAAGAGTCAGACACGACTAAGCGACTGAACTGAACTGAACTGAACACAAACCAATTCAAAAGTATGCAAGAGTCTCAAATAGACATTTCTCAAAAAAAAAAAAAAGACCAATAGCAAATAAGTACATGAAAGGATGCCCAGCATTACTTATTATTCAGTTCAGTTCAGTTCAGTCGCTCAGTCGTGTCTGACTCTTTGCGACCCCATGAATCGCAGCACGCCAGGCCTCCCTGTCCATCACCAACTCCCGGAGTTCACTCAGACTCACATCCATCGAGTCAGTGATGCCATCCAGCCATCTCATACTCTGTCATCCCCTTCTCCTCCTGCCCCCAGTCCCTCCCAGCATCAGAGTCTTTTCCAATGAGTCAACTCTTCGCATGAGGTGGCCAAAGGACTGGAGTTTCAGCTTTAGCATCATTCCTTCCAAAGAAATCCCAGGGCTGATCTCCTTCAGAATGGACTGGTTGGATCTCCTTGCAGTCCAAGGGACTCTCAAGAGTCTTCTCCAACACCACAGTTCAAAAGCATCAATTCTTTGGTGCTCAGTTTTCTTCACAATCCAACTCTCACATCCATACATGACCACTGGAAAAACCATAGCCTTGACTAGATGGACCTTTGTTGGCAAAGTAATGTCTCTGCTTTTGAATATGCTATCTAGGTTGGTCATAACTTTCCTTCCAAGCAGTAAGCGTCTTTTAATTTCATGGCTGCAGTCACCATGTGCAGTGATTTTGGAGCCCCCAAAAATAAAGTCTGACACTGTTTCCACTGTTTCCCCATCTATTTCCCATGAAGTGATGGGACCAGATGCCATGATCTTCATTTTCTGAATGTTGAGCTTTAAGCCAACTTTTTCACTCTCCACTTTCACTTTCATCAAGAGGCTTTTCAGTTCCTCTTCACTTTCTGCCATAAGGGTGGTATCATCTGCATATCTGAGGTTATTGATATTTCTCCCGGCAATCTTGATTCCAGCTTGTGCTTCTTCCAGCCCAGGGTGTCTCATGATGTATTCTGCATATAAGTTAAATAAGCAGGGTGACAATATAGAGCCTTGACGTACTCCTTTTCCTATTTGGAACCAGTCTGTTGTTCCATGTCCAGTTCTAACTGTTGCTTCCTGACCTGCATACAGATTTCTCAAGAGGCAGGTCAAAGTACAATGAGATACTCATTAGAATGGTTATCATGGGGGTGGGGGATGCAAAATAGAAAACAGCAAGTATAGGCAAGTGTGGTGAAACTGGAAACTTGGTGCATTATCAGCAAGAATGTAAAACAGTGCAGCCTCTGGAGAAAACAATAAGGCAATTATTCCAAAAAAATCAAAAACGGAATTACCACATCAACTAGCAACTCCACTTCTGAGTATAGCCCTAAAAGCATTGAAAGCAAGGACTCAAACAGGCATCTATAGACGGGTTCACAGCAGCCTGATTCACACCCAGGGAGAGGCGGAAAGAATCCCAGCTCCCGTCAGGGGACGAGCGGTCCATCCACATCACAGGACGCCGTCCAGCCTCCGAGGGAAGGAGGTTCTGACACGAGCTGCGGCCCAGGTGAACCCTGAGGACCTCAGGCTACACGCACTCCGCCAGGGACCCTGTGTGATCCCACCTCACCAGGTGCGTGGACGAGCCTGACTCTAGAGACAGAGAGTAGAGTAGAAGCTACCAGCGCTGGGGAGAGGGAGGAAGGTGGCGCTTGATGAGGCAGAGTTTCTGTTTGGGACAATGAGACGCTTCCTGAGACCGAACTCGAGATGGTTGCACAACATTATGCATAGACTTTAATGCCACTGAACTGTACGCTCGAGATACGCTTTATATTACAGGTATTCACCATGCTTTTTAAAAAGGAAAAATAAAATACACTTTTTTTAAAGCTCAAGGCCCATCCCTTGACTACCCGTAGACCAGCCTAGGCAGACTAAGACAAGATGAGACCTGGGACCTTGAGCTGCAGTACTTGTACCTGGACAAATGTCTCCTTGAACAACAAATACGAAGAAACTGTAGAGGGCAAAAAAATAACGTCTTGCATGAGCAGTTGGGACAAATTCTGGACAAAAAAAACCAAAGGACCAAAAAACTCAACCGCCGCTTCTGAAGAGCGTGGGAGCGAAAGGAGGGCTCAGCACGCCCCCCCGCTCACAACTCTACCGCCGCTTCTGAAGAGCGTGGGAGCGAAAGGAGGGGACTCAGCACGCCCCCTGCTCACAACTCTACTGAAGGGCAGGCAAGCCACCTGAGCCTGCATGACCCCTGGACACCCCTACCCCACCCCACAGACGGAACCCGCTCCCTGCCCCGGGGGAGTGAGGAGCAAGCGGACCTGCCGTTACCCCCACCCCCCGACGCTGCAGGGCCTCCAGTAAAGTGTTGCCTGAACCTCTGTCTGGCCTCTAGTCGATTTCTGTTGACTGGGAGACCAAGGAGCCTTTCCGTATCAGGACAACAGCCCAAGTAGTCTGACGAGACAAACAGTCCTGCCCAGAGGCTGTGAGCCACGCCGTCAGCCCTGGGAAGAGGGGAAGGCTGCAGGTGGGTCTGCACCATCTTCCCAGAGCCCCCAAGTCCTGAGAAGGCACCCTTCAAGCCAACCTCGGGAAAGAGGGAGCATCACTAATGTTCTAACAAGAATAAACTGAAAGTTTAACTCGATTCTGTTGAAACTGTCCCATATTTATAACCCATCACATGTTGAGATTGCGGCAAAACAGGCTCAGAGAGTTCCTGCTGTGACTTCTCAGATTCTGTCCTTTCAGCCCACAGAGCAGACTTGGATACCCAAGGCTGCCCTTCACATGAGGGGACAGCGGGGTGCTCTGTGCTCTGCAAAAGCCTCTGTCTGAGATGTTGAAAAGGTTCTGTGCCCAGCCTGAAGACCTAAGCACGAGACTCATTTGGACCCTTTAAGGGTCTTTAACATAAGAAACATGAAAATAGATGCAGCAAAAAGCCTCCCAAGCAGGCCTTTGGCCCCTAAGGCCTGGCAGAGAGGTTCCTCCACACAGAGCAATGCTGCTGCTACCCTGGGGCTTCGGGAAGAAATGACTTGAGGTTTCTTGAGAAGCTGAGGACAAGTGGGAAATAAGTTACCAGTGGCTTCCTGATAAGAACCATTGTGAATTCTATGCTAAACCTACATTCATGAGTGTGAGAAGATTTACAAGAGGAGAAAGGAAAAAGGAGATAGGAGAAAGTCTGTCTTTCTCAGTAGGAGAAAGATGGACTTGCCGAGCGGAGGCAGCACTCATACGGTGCCCCCTCATCCTCAAAAGTCCTTCAAGATAGTCGGATTCTCCCAGCATGCACACGGTGGCTAATACTTTCCTGATCCTGGGATTCTCCCAGCATGCACACGGTGGCTAATACTCTCCTGATCCTGGGATTCTCCCAGCATGCACATGGTGGCTAATACTCTCCTGATCCTGGGATTCTCCCAGCATGCACAGCAGTGGCTGGACCGTCACTGGAGGTGGAAATGCAGACCAGCTGCCCCAAAGGCTCATTTGTTGTTGTCGTTCAGCCGCTTAGTTGTGTTCAACTCTTTGTGACCCCGTGGACTGCAGCACGCCAGGCTCCCCTGTCCTTCACCATCTCCCGGAGTTTGCTCACATTCTGTCCACTGAGTCAGTGATGAAGACGGGGATGAGCTCTAGGCCTCCTACTAGAGTTTATCACCCAACATGGTAACCAGTAGTCACATAAGCTATTTCAGTTAAGTTTAAATGAATTAAGCTTAAATAAAACTTGACACTCAGCTCTCCAGCCACACTAGCTGTTCCCACAGCACCCTGTGGAACTCGTGCCACACTAGTGGCGACTGTCGTGCACTTGCCAGGTGGCTCAGTGGTAAAGAGCCCAGCAGGAGACCTGAGTTCCGTCCCTGGGTTGGGAAGATCCCCAGAGGAGGAAGTGGCAGCCCACTCCAGTATTCTCGTCTGGGAAGTTCCATGGATGGCGGGGTCTGGTGGGCTATAGTCCATGGGGTCGCAAAGAGTCGGACACAACTGAGCAACTAAACAGGAGCAGCAGCAGCAGTAGGGCACAGTGCAGATCTAGAGCAGTCCACCTTGGCGTGAGGCGCTATTTGCTGAGCTCTCCTATGGGTGAAACTCTTATTCCCACCTCCTGGCCACATCCTCCCAGTCTGGGTATGGAGGTCACCTCAAGGCTCAATTACGCCACATCTCCTCAGCGGCCCCCAAGCACCGAGCAACTCCAGAAGCAAGAGGGGAAACTCCAGAGAGCTCCGCCTCCTGCCCACGTGCTCAGTGGCTGTTTCTGGAATATTCCCCAGTGTGTAAGCAATGGATGAGACCACAGCCATGTTGGTGTTCCAGGAAAACAGAGGGCAGCTTGAGAAGCCTGGTTCCAGAGAATGGCACTGCCACCCCTGCTGGGGCATCCTCTTGGGTGACAAAATTTCTTTTTTTGCATCCTACTGTAAATGTTAATAAGCTGTATTTAAGACCTCACCTTGCAATTATGTTGAGCAGACTAAATAAATCAACACTGGCTCTTCATCCATTTAAGGGAAAAACCTCAACTGCCGCTAATTTAATAAACATTTGAAAAGTCAGAGCTGCTGCTGCCAAGTCGCTTCAGTCGTGTCCAACTCCGAGCAACCCCATAGACAGCAGCCCACCAGGCTCCCCCATCCCTGGGATTCTCCAGGCAAGAACACTGGAGTGGGTTGCCATTTCCTTCTCCAATGCACGAAAGTGAAAAGTGAAAGTGAAGTCACTCAGTTGTGTCCCACCCCCCGCGACCCCATGGACTGCGGCCCACCAGGCTCCTCCATCCATGGGACTTTCCAGGCAAGAGTGCTGGAGTGGGGTGCCATTGAACCCTTTAATGCTGTCCAAAGCAAGCAGATTTGATCTATGGTGATAAACACGGGGGTGCATTACCTGCAGAGCCCTGTGTTGGGGGGCAGGGGAGGTGAGTGGATGGGCCTTGTTCTGGACCCCAGGTGGGAGAGAAAGACGGGGTCACAGGAAAGGAAAATGGAACGGGGTGCCCTTGGCAGGACCCAGCATTCGGGGTTCAGAGACTTGCGCGCCTGTGCATCTCCTTCCTGTTTATGAGCCCATGGGCTCGTCAGAGAGCAGGCTTTTTACAGAGCTGCCCTTCTGCCCTTGAATCAGCAGTGTCCCCGAGAGGTCTGTGCGGGGGGCCCTGAAGGGCCCTTGGGTCTCCAGGGTGCCACTTTCGGGGCACGTCCCACAGCTCTGATCATTCCCAGGAAGAAGGCTTCTGTCTCCCCTGGCTATGACAGTCTGAGTGCTGCCGTGGAGGAGGGCACGGCAACCCACTCCAGTGCTCTCGCCTGGAGAAGCCCTTCGACAGGGGATCCTGGCAGGCTACAGTCCGTGGGGCCGCAAAGGGTCGGACACGACTGAGCGCGCACGCACGAGCACTGTTAAGAGGAAAAATAAGCCCGAAGACTGAAATCCAAATCGACTCCCAGACAAAAGGTTTCAACACATTCAGACGGCCACGTGTCCAAATGCCACCACCAAAGGCCTGAGCCGCTGAACCCGGGGACTCCCTCCTGGCTGGTGGGCAGGAAGGAGAGGGGCTGGGGAGGCCTGCCAGGCACCAGGCCACATCCCCTCGCCTGCAGGAGGCGAGGCCATCAGACGCTGAACTGCTCCCCCAGCGTCATCCAGGGAGAAGCCACGGGGCCTGCCAACCATGCCAGGTGGGATGACACCTAACCCGAGGCTGCTTGAACTTTCTCCAAACTCAGAGGCAGGGAAGCTCACCACACCAGCAGTCTTGGGTGTGACCTGGGGCTGCCTGCCGTACGCAAAAAATATGCAAGTTTTATTCACTATTTTGCAATTCCAATATTTCACCCTATCTGGATACACTTTTGGAAAAGGCCAGCAAAAATTCAGGACCCTGAACAGAAGCGGAGGACTCCCCACCCTTTAAATGAGGTGCAAGGGCGCCCCCTGGTGGCGGTCCGCTCCCATCTGTGGGATTCGGTTCTCCAACCCAGGCTGAACCCAGGCCAGGCAGCGGGAAAGCCCCAGGGAATTCCCAGCATCTTCCTCCTAATTTTATTTGGGTGCCCGGGATGCCCTCACACCCCACCCAGCCTGCACATCCGGCCAGAAGTGTCCAGGGGAGTCAGGCGGTCAGCGGACACCCCCCAGCTGCTCCCTGCCTTCCTTCTGCCCAAGGAGCCCAGACCCTGCCCCCTACCCTGGCCGAGGGGGCATCGCCCCAGAGCGTGTCTCTGGCTGGCTCTCCCCATGGGGCCCGCCCAGAGCTCCCGCCACAGAGCCTGGAGGGTGGACTCGGAAGGGAGCTGTCAGGGAACTAAGCCCCCACAAGGCACAGTGCCTGCTGCCTGCTGAGTCCCTTCAGCCGTGTCCGACTCTGCAACCTCAGGCCCATCAGGCTCCTCTGTCCATGGAATTCTCCAGACAAGAATACTGGAGTGGGTTGCCAGTTCCTTCTCCAGGGGAGCTTCACAAACCACACAACACAGCCAAAGACAACAACAGCAAAAAGATAGAAAGAAAATATCTTCAGAAAGAACGTTAGACACACGTGGCCCCAGGCATTTGTATGAGTCTATGATGATCCAGACTGTGTTCCAGTTGGGTTTCTTATTGAATGTACGCTGACGTCACACGGTCCCTCCGGATCACAGCAAGGCTAACTTCCATCACTTCTGTGGCTGACCTGTACATGTATCCTCCTCACTACACGAACTGACCGTCCTGCTTACCCTTGACCCAGGCCGGGGCAGGCCCCCCCAGGCCACTGAGCCGCCCTCACAGGCGCTGGCACGGGGCCCCATTTCCGCTGAGGAGGTCTGGCGGCTTCCTCCCGGCGGCCTGCCTTCCTGGACCGCCCTGGATTGGACCTGTAGGTCCACGCCCTGCGGGGCTAGGAGTGCCTTGAAGCGGGGACCCCTCCCCACCCGTGCTCTCCAGCTGTAGAGCCGGTCTCAGAGCAGAGCAGGGGCCGAGCTGATGTGCGACAGTGGGACCCCAATCCTCGCATCTCTTGCTTTAGAAGGAGGTCCCAGAGGCAAGCCAGGAGGGACCAGCCCTTGCTGGGCCCCCTGGGCCCCTGGGACGGAGGAGGAGCCCGGCTCGGTAGGAGGGTGGGGCTGGCAGGCCCTACACGAGGGAGGCGGAGAGAGGCCGCTGCACAGAGAGGAGGCCGCGTGGGGCGGAGGCCGGGACAGGATCTTGGCTCGGGGCCCTGCCGGCCTCTCGCCTTGGTCCCAGCGGTCCTGATTCTGGAGCTGGGCCTCCCGGGCTGCGAATGAACAAATTCCTCTTTTCCCAGCAGCAGGTCTGCGGCGCTTTGTCACACAGCCTCAGGGCACTCGCTCGCCCCCCTGTCTCATTTCTCTGGACTCCTTCATACATTTTGGATACAAGTCTTTCATCAAATGTTTTTTTTGCAAATACATTCTCCCAGTCGGTGACATCTTTTTATTCTCTTAATAGCGGTTTTCACAGAGCAGAAGTCTTCTTTTATTCTAATGAAGTCTACTTTATCCATTTTTCTCCCATCTGCTCTGTAGATGCCCCTTCCATTCCCCCTCTGCTCCGGGACCCTTCCTCACCCCAATCAGACCCACCAGCTCCCGCCCATGAGTCCCCCGCCCCACCGCCCACCCCTGACCACTGGGCCATTGCTCTCAGCACCTCCTCCGTCTCTCCAGGGCCCTCGGCCACCTGAGTCTTTCCTTTAATCTGGAGAAGTTGCAGGCCACTGGAGAAGCACAGTGGATTTAATCAAATCACTCTTTTCTTTTTCTAAAGGAAACATTTCGTTTCTAAAGTAGACTTTAAAATTACACACTATATGCTGGGCACTGTAATACCTTCATAGGCTTCTGCATCTGTGGACACCTTCTAGGTACAACCAGGGGCCTGCATTTGGCCAGGACTCAGGACACCCTCGCCCAGAGCAAGCTCCTGGGGTCTCAGGAGGCAGTGGAAGGTGGGCCTGGATGGGTCCCCCAGGACACCCCCGCCCTAAATTCCCCCAGCCCGCCTCCCTCTGGGACTGACACCCTTGTGGGGGTGGCAGAGGCCCACAGGGAGATGGCAGGAGGCACTGGCCTCCACTGTTGGCAGGAGAGCCACCTCCCGGGGTCTCAGAGACCCTGATCTCCTTCCTCCTGGTCTCACGGGCTCCCCTTGTGCTTCCCCTGCCCCACATCGGGGAGCAGAGCCCCCTTAGCGGGAGCTGATGCTAGAGACCAAGAGCAGACACAGGGGGCTCCGGGCCGTTTCTGTGGACGGCACCAGGAAGCGTCTGGGGTGTGTGTCTGTGTGTCTGTGTCTGTGTAGGGTGTGTGCATATGTGTGTGTGTGTGTGTCTGTGTCTGTGTCAAGACCACATTCATAGGGCTTCCCTGGTGGTCCAGTGGTTAAGAATCCACCTTGAAATGGAGACACTAGTTCAATCCCAGGTCCAGGAAGATCCCACATGCCACGGGGCACCTAAGCCTGTGCGTGCAGCAAGTACTGAATGCTCGCTCTGGAGCCTGGGAACCGCAGCTACTGAGCCCGGGCACCCTGGAGCCTGTCTGTGCTCCCCAGCAAGAGAGACCCCCGCAAAGAGAGTCCATGCCCTGCAACTGGAGAGCAGCCCCACTCTCCACAGCCAGAGAAAAGCCCGCACAGCAACGAAGACCCAGCACAGACAAAGATAAATATTTTTAAATTCTCCTTAGATGACCACATTCATAAAGACGCAACTTGACTCTCAGGTTTGCATTTAACGTCTTCAGTTAAAATTTGCATCTCACCTTGGCTCTTACCTGCACAGCCCAATGGCTCATCTGCTTCGTCCCACGAGGAGGGCCCGTGGTGACCGCTGGTGACAGCTCCGCTCCCCAGCGGGACAACTGGTGGCGGTGGGAGTGGCGTCCAGGAAGATGGGCAGCCAGCAACTGGTGGGGGTGGGAGTGGCGTCCAGGAAGATGGGCAGCCAGCACCCCCGCACCCCCCAGCCTGTGCGCTCCTGCTCCACCCCCTACCACCCCCATCACACTCCCCACCCCTCACCACCACCACCCCCGAGCCCTGCGGGCCTGGAACCCTCCCCATGAGCCTTGAGAAGACGATCCAGGCCGCGTTTGGCCGCAGCCCTGGGGCAGCGCAGGTAGCACAGAAAGGATGGGGGCTTGGCTCCGCTCAGCCCCTCTCAGCCTGAGCCCTGAGCCTCCTGCAGAGCAGGGCAAGTCACACCTCCTCCTGGGGTGCGGACTTGATTTTTAAAATTTAAATAAAAGTAACTGAAAAGATGTGTTTCCTCCCAGGATGGCTCACATTCATCAAAACATCAGACTCACACTCTGCAAGACACTGGCCGTGGGGCAGCCTCAGCTGTCCAAGCAGAGGCTGTATTTCAACCGGTGATGGAAAGACCAGGGCGGCCTCCCACAGCCCCGAGCTCGGAGACCCCTGATGGGGGAGGGCTCTGCCTCTGCTTTGCTGGATACTTCGGCACCGGTCGGGTGAACCGTCCGCCCCAGGCAGGCCTGGTCCTCAGCACCGCTGGGCAAGGCCACCCTCAGCAGGCAGCCGGACGGCCTCTCCCTCCCTTGCGGACGCGGACACAGAGCTATCTGACCCGCTGCTGCTCGATCACGGTGCTCACCCGCCCAGCAAGCCGAGCGCCCCGTGTGGGCCCCGCCCCTAGGGTCCCCGCCCCGCCCCCTCCACCGCCGCCGTTTCCAAGATGCTTCTGGGGCCACAGTGCCCAGCTGTTCCAAGAGCAGCCCTGGGCTTGCTCCCGCAGCGGCCTCGCGCTTCCCCGCGTGGCCAGCAGAGGGCAGCCCAGGAAAGGCCCGGGTCTATCCGGGACAGCCACCCGCGAGCGTCCAGGGACCCTCGCCGCACCCTCCAGCTGACCCCACCTTGCAGTAAGGGATCGGAGCGGGAACATGGTCACCAGCTCTCTAAAGCTCAGTAACAAAAACCACCCACAAGTAGACACAGCGACCGTTTCCAGAGCTTTCATCTGTCTTTCCTGTGACCTCCGTGGCCGCGTGGGGTGACTGCGCCTGTCTGCCAAGAGGCGGAGACAGACTCGGACTGGGGACCGAGCGCCTGCGGCCGGAGCTGCAGGGCAGGCTTTGGGAACTCGTGACCCAGAGTCCGAGCGCCTCGGCCCCGTGTCCCCGGGGAGGGACGGGTGAACACCAGCACCCACCCCGGGGCTGAGCACCCAGTCACCAGGCTCCCAATGCCGGGGCCGCCTGGGGCGCGCGTTCACACCAGCTGCGCGCACAGCGCTTTGGAGTCATTCCCGGAGTTGCTGTATATCCGGGGTCCATGCCCCAAGTTCCCCACCACATAGTGGGACGTTCTCAGAGCTCAGACTGGGTTCCAGGGAAAGGGCACCGTCCAGGGCGGGTCCTGGGAGGGACGCCCTCGCACTGTGCATTTCCAGTTGGTGCTGGAACGCAGCCTGAACTCCTGGGCGTCAGGCTCAGCTGTGTGCCCGCGAGTGAACCCCTCCGTGTAATCGGTGGTCTGCACCCCGCACCCTGCGCGCCAGGCCAGCGTCTGAAGCTCACGTCACCACAGCAGAAAGAAAGCGGCCAGGAAGAGGGGGTCCATCAGGAGGCAGATGGGAGCTGACCCAGGAGACAGAGGAAGAGGTGTGGGGTCTGGGCGTGGGGTCTGGGCGTGGGGTCTGGGCGTGGGTCTGGGTGTGGGTGTGGGGTCTGGAGTGTGGGTCTGGGTGTGGGTGTGGGGTCTGGGGTGTGGGGTCTGGGTGTGGGTCTGGGTGTGGGGTCTGGATGTGGGTGTGGGGTCTGGGGTATGGGGTCTGGGTGTGGGGTCTGGATGTGGGTGTGGGGTCTGGGGTGTGGGGTCTGGGTGTGGGTCTGGGTGTGGGGTCTTGGGTGTGGGTGTAGGTGTGGGGTCTGGGTGTGGGGTCTGGGCACGGGGTCTGGGTGTGGGTGTGGGGTGTGGGTGTGGGGTCTGGGTGTGGGCTCTGTGTGTGGGGTCTGGGCACGGGGTCTGGGTGTGGGGTCTGGGTGTGGGTGTGGGTGTGGGGTCTGGGGTGTGGGGTCTGGGTGTGGGTCTGGGTGTGGGGTCTGGGCGTGGGGTCTTGGTGTGGGTGTGGGGTCTGGGGTGTGGGGTCTGGGTGTGGGATTTGGGTGTGGGTCTGGGTGTGTGTGTGGGATCTGGGGTGCAGGGTCTGGGCACGGGGTCTGGGGTGCGGGGTCTGGGCACTGGGTCTGGGGTGCGGGGTCTGGGCACGGGGTCTGGGTGCAGGGTCTGGTGTGCCAGGGGAGGCGACCCTCCTCTGGGGCCTCCTGCATGCTCCAGCCACCCCATCAATCAGGCAGACTGGCTCCCACAGGAGACCAGGAGACTCAGATTGTCAAGGAGCCTTTGAAGAACAAAGATCTTTCTCAATATACAGAATTCCTAAGTTACTGAGATAAATGGGGGGAGATTTGACATTTACTGCGCATAATTTAAAATTCAAAACGGCTCCCAGCAAAGGAAAATCACCAGATATCCTCAACTGCGTGCTTTGGAGTCTGATCTTTCTGCTGACAGGAGGGCTCCATGTTGCTTTAGATCTGCCTTAATTTTTATAATCTAGAGAACAAAAACCATGTTGCAGAATATCATGATGTTCATGTTTTTGTTTTGAAAGGAAGTTATCCCCATTGTGAATTATTTCTTTAAAAGAAAAAACATTTAAAATGAGCAAGTGTTTTCTCAATTTTAAAAATCTGATTCAGAGATAACACCACATGACTGACGGTGTTCCAGAACACCGAGAAACACACAGGTGCAGGTGGGTGTCTAATTTACAGAGAGATTTTTTTTTTTTCCTCCAGGAAAACGTATAAAGTTTCTCCCAGACCCCGCTGCTCAGGGACACTCGGAGATAGAGGGTCCAATCCCCTCACACCCATGACCAAAACCACAAAGGGCAGAGAAGCCCCTATTTCTGGACAGGACCACAGTGGGAAATCCCCGGCCACCTCCGGGTCTGGGGGTCTGGCCATGCCGGGTCCCTCTGCGGAGGCGCCACTGGGCTCTGGCTTCTCCCTTGGCCTGAGCTCATCCCCTCAGGGGAACCCACAGGGCTGGGGGCTCCCAGGCAGGTTAAGCTACAAGCGAGTGTTTCCTCCTGTGAGCCTTTGTCATGGGCGTCCTGAAAAAGTTAAAGAACCAGAGGAAGAGAGCAATTGATTCCGGCTGTGAGCAGGATGCTGTGGGTGAGGCGGGGTGGTGGGGGGGCGGACGGACGGCTGTGAGCCCCTGGCCCAGAGGAAGGGCTTGGTGACCTCTGACCCGCCAGTGACATGCATGTCTCCCCAAATGTCACATTTTCTGTGACCTGCCTGCAGTGTTGCCGAGATGCTGTGACACTTGCCCTGTCTTATTGCTGCAGGAAGTAGCTGTGCTGACCCGGGACTCGCTCATGTTTGGGACACGTCTAAACTCCGCAGAGTCAGGATCAATTATGGCTCTGTCTCCCATCAGTCTGAACACGAAACACATCACCTGCTAAACACAAACACGTCCCTGAGGGCACTGCCGGGGAGGGCCGGGGAGGGCCGCCCGAGGAGGAGTCCAGCCCCAGACCCGGGAACTGCGAGTGTGACCTTGTTTGGGAAAAGGGTCTTTGCAGAGGGGATTACATCGCAGATCCAAGATGAGGTCATCCTGGCTTCCGAGTGGCCCTAAATCCAGTGACAAGAGTCCTTACCAAAGAGAGACAGAGGGACATCAGACAGAATGGTTGAGGGGAGGGGGGACGAGGCATGACAGAGGGACATCAGACAGAATGGTTGAGGGGAGGGGGGACGAGGCATGACAGAGGGACATCAGACAGAATGGTTGAGGGGAGGGGGGACGAGGCATGACAGAGGGACATCAGACAGAATGGTTGAGGGGAGGGGGGACGAGGCATGACAGAGGGACATCAGACAGAATGGTTGAGGGGAGGGGGGACGAGGCATGACAGAGGGACATCAGACAGAATGGTTGAGGGGAGGGGGGACGAGGCATGACAGAGGGACATCAGACAGAATGGTTGAGGGGAGGGGGGACGAGGCATGACAGAGGGACATCAGACAGAATGGTTGAGGGGAGGGGGGACGAGGCATGTGATGATGGGGCAGAGGCTGGGAGGATGCCCCACAACCCAGGGATGCCGAGACCGCCAGAGCCAGGGAGGCAGGAAGGACCCTCCCCTGGAGCCTTTGCAGGCAACATGGCCCTGCTCACACCAACCTCAGGCCGTGAGCACAAGGATCAGTCGTGTGGACCCGTCGGGCTGTGGTCATTCCATACAGCCGCCAAGGAAGTCCTGCGGTTGCCTCCTCTGGGCTTCGTCCTCACAGAATCTTTAGGCCACATCCCAGATCTGCTCCTCCAGGTTCAGCCATTTAGCAACCTTCCCTCTATCTCCACTCTTCCTAAGTTAGGTGACAACGACCCTGCTTGCCTGGGGCTTTCCTGGTTCTAGCACTGAGTCCTGCCTCCCAGGAAAAGTAAGACAGCAGGTCACAGTATCGGTGAGGCTATCAGATAGCAAGGCTATCAGATGATAGATAGATAGATAAAGACAGACAGACAGATGAGAAGAAGAAGCTTGAGAGTGCCTTGGACTGCAAGGAGATCCAACTAGTCCATCCTAAAGGAGATCAGTCCTGGGTGTTCATTGGAAGGACTGATGTTGAAGCTGAAACTCCAATACTTTGGCCACCTGATGCGAAGAGCTGACTCATCTGAAAAGACCCTGATGCTGGGAAAGATTGAAGGCGGGAGGAGAAGGGGACAACAGAGGATGAGATGGTTGGATGGCATCACTGACTCGATGGACGTGAGTTTGAGTAAACTCCAGGAGTTGGTGATAGACAGGGAGGCCTGGCGTGCTGCAGTCCATGGGGTCTCAAAGAGTCGGACACAACTGAGTGACTGAACTAAACTGAACTGAACCAGATAGATAGATAGCCATGTGTGTGTTGCCTAGAGAATCCCTTGGACACAGGAGCCTGGTGGGCTGCTGTCCATGGGGTCACACAGAGTCGGACACAACTGAAGCGACTTAGCACGCATGCATAGCATGTATGTAAATATATACACACACACGGCTTCCCTTGTGGTTCAGCAGTCAAGAATCTGCCTGCAATTCAGGAGACTCAGGTTTGACCTCTGGGCTGGGGAGATCCCCTGGAAGAGGGCATGGCAACCTACTCCAGTATTCTTGCCAGGAAAATCCCATGGACAGAGGAGCTTGGCAGACTGAAGTCCATGAGGGCGCAGAGTCAGCACAACTGAGGTGACTGAGCACACGCACGTGCACATGTATGTGCACACGCACAGAGACGTTATGGAGGGTTTCTGAATCAGGCTGCGCTCCTCCAGGAGAGTGTGTCTCTGGGCTGGCGACTGTGTCTCAACTGGAAAACAACCCTCGTTTAGCTTGTTAAATGACATTTAGTCCCTGAACTCTGAATAGCTCAAAAGAAATTGTTTTTAAAAAATATAAACACACAGGGAAGAACAGTTAACAGGGCATGTTTCTCCATGATTTCTTCCAAACTTGTAAGACGTAAAGTCCTCTTTAGGCTTGGAGAAAATTAGACATACAGTTATCTATTTTATTGAGATATAACTCACATACAATAAAACGGGCCCACCTGCAGTGGGTGGTTCGGTGTTTGATGAGTTTTGATGGCTGCATACACTTGTGTAATCTCTTCTCCAATAAGACCTGGAACATCTCCATGACCCTGGAAAGTTCTCTCTTGCTCTTTCCCAGTCAACCCCCTCCCTGCTCGGCAACTACCACCCCTATCACTAGAGGGTTGTTTAGCCTGTTTTATTTTTCAACGTTTTATTTTGTACTGGGGTATAGCTAATTAACTGGAGGAAGAAATGGCAACCCACTCCGGTACTCCTGCCTGGAAAACTCCATGGACAGAGGAACCTGGTGGGCTACAGACCACGGGGTCACAAGAGTCGGACATGACCGAGCGACCGAACAACAACAACTGTAGCCAATTATCAAACAATGTCCTGATGGGTTCAGGTGAACAGGGAAGGAACTCAGCCACACACATGCTCGTATCAGTTCTTTCCTGCTCCTATCCAGGCTGCCACACAACACTGAGCAGCGTTCCCTATAGGTTCAGCCTGTTTTAGAACTTCAGGGTTCTCCAGAGACACAGAGCCAATTGGATATATGAGACACATTAAGAGACTTGTCTTAAGGAAACAGCTCACTTGATCACAGGAGCTGGCACGTCTGAAATCTGTATTGCAGGCTGGAAACTCGCACAACAGGGGACTTTGCAGTCTTGAGGCAGAATTTCTTCCCTGAGAAACCTCAGTTCATAAAGTTTTCAACCGATGGGGTGAGGTCCATCACCAGGGGTCACCTTCTTCCCTTAAAGTCAGCTGATCCCAGGGGTTAACCACACCTACGAGATACCTTCACTGCTACACCTAGATTCCTCTGTGACTTAATCCTGGTCCTAGGCCCTAGTGAAGCGGACACAAAGACTCAAATCACCCCGAAATACCTTCACTGCTACACCTAGATTCCGCTGTGACTTAATCCTGGTCCTAGGCCCTAGTGAAGCGGACACAGAAGACTCAAATCATCCCAAAATACCTTCACTGCTACACCTAGATTCCGCTGTGACTTAATCCTGGTCCTAGGCCCTAGTGAAGCGGATACAGAAGACTCAAATCATCCCGCAGATGGAATCACAGCGTGTGCGCTTCTGGGTCTGGGTCCTTTCCTTCCGGGGCAAGTTTCTGACTCGTCCCTGCTGTTTGTCTGGGTAGTAGGTGCCCTATTATTGGTATTCTCTAGTATGAATACAGTAAATAGGTTCTAATACACAACAATTTAGCCCAGAGGTCTACAAATAATAAAACAAGAAAATTGCTTTGTGATGCCCAGGGACTTGTAAACACCAGTTAGAATCCACCAGAGTAACTCTGGATATTTAAAGTTCACTGGCATTATACAACAGAACGGTTTAAAATCTCTCAGAATCAGCTGAAGCACAATGGGGCGCAGAGGAGGCGGCGCACCCCTTTCAGGAAACGTTCATTTTGTGTTGTTTTGTTGTTTTAGGATTTTAACTTAGTGGCAACTAATTAACCAAAGAATACAGTCTAAACTAGAAGAAACCCTCTTGTGGTCACTTCAAAAGACTTCTCTTGGACACACACTAAAGCAATTGTATGCAGGAGAGTCTGAGAGCGAGCCTGGGTTTCCAACTGCTCAGGGAAAGACCAGCGAAATCTGTCGGTTCAAGAGGAGTTTGCCGCCCACTTCACTCCGCCTCATAAAGGGCTGCTGCTCCTCACGGCCTTCTCTCTTCTCTGACTTCCCTTCAGCCCTCTCATAGCAGGCCGCACCGGCCACCCTAGCGTGCCGGCTCTCAGGTCGCTGAGAGCTCTCAAACTGCCACAGCCACACGCCCCTTCCGCAGAGCTCCTCCCCAGGGGTTTGCGAGCAGACCCCTCCCGGCCCTGTCTGCGCTCCTGGTCCTCCCACAGGGCTCCTCCTCAGCCTCCTCCCGGGTTCTGACCCCAGGCCTCTCCTCCATCTGCCCTCCCTCCAAGGGTGAGGAGCTCACCTGGCTCTTCTGGCTTGAAATGTCTCTACCTGCCAGTGCCTCCGGAACCTACACCTCCAGGGCCTCCTTCCCCAAGGCTGCAGATCTGTATCTGCAACCTTTGTGACCACTCTGCAAGTTCACAACCAGTCTCTCCACCAGCCTGCGCCGGCCCAGCCACTGCCGGCCTGCGGGGCCAGGAAACTCCCTGGTTCCGGGCACTCAGACCAAGGAGTGCAGTGTCCCTGACTCCCTTTTCTCTCACACTGCACCTACTTCACCACAGCCCCAAGCACTCCGCCTTCAAAATGCTGCGCTCTGACACCTGACCAGTTCTCAAGTCCTCTCCGTACAATCACCACATCCACGATGGCTCAACCCTCATTCCTCTGCCTGGACGACCTTGGCTCCCTACAGTGTATTCTCAGCAGAGCAGCCACGGTGGCTCTGTTAAATGCCAAGTCATCCATGACCCTTCTCTGCTCATGAATCCACAGCTTCCTGTCTTGCCTGGACTCCATCCCACTCCCTGCACACACTCCTCCCATGTCGGCGTGGCTTGCTCCCTCATCCTCCTGAGATCTTCTCCAGGCACCCTGTTTAAAACCGCCACCCTCCCAACAGGCACTCCCTCGTGCTCCTTCCCCCCTCCATTTTTCTGTCCAACTCCATCTGACCTACTACATGATTTGCTATATTCCTGTTATTCTCTGTATCCCTGAACCAAGATGCATCCGCCTGCAACGCAGGAGACCCCAGTTCAATTTCTGCATCAGAAAGATCTGCTGGAGAAGGGATAGGTACCCACTCCAGTATTCTTGGGCTTCCCTGATGGCTCAGCTGGTAGAGAATCTGCCCACAATGCGGGAGACCTGGGTTTGATCCCTGGGTTGGGAAGATCCCCTGGAGAAGAGAAAGGCTACCCACTCCAGTATTCTGGCCTGGAGAATTCCATGGGGTCACAAAGAGTCCGACACGACTGAGGGACTCAAACCAAGACGTGCGCTCCCTGAGGGCAGGCATTTGCTCTGCTTACCCTCCGGCCTTCTGGGCCGTGAGCAGTGTGGCGCACAGCCTGAGCTAATCAAAAAGTACTATTTGTGGACAAATGTTCCTGATGTAGGAAGACCATCTTCTGGTGGTGCCACACGGTCAACGCCAGCTTTACATCACTGAAAGTTACGACTTCGAACACAGAAACCCCACAAATGAATAATCTCTGCGCAGGCCACAGAAAACACGCCCACGAATGAAGGAAGGCTGGGCCACGCTGCACTGCAACACCACTTCCCCAAGATCGGACACTGACGGGGGCGCGGAGGCTGAAGGAACCCAGGCAGACCAGGCTGCCGTCAAAGGTGGACACCGACCCCCGGGCGCCGGAGCCGAGGGCGCGTGGAGTGACCCGCGGTAGGGCCAGAGTCAGCGGGCCGGCAAGATGCCCTCAGGTGAGGGATGCCCCAGGTGGGCCAGGCGGACCCGGGGCCGTCTCGCGGCCTCCAAAGCTGCCCAGAGGGGCGGGGGGCCAGCAGCAGCCCCGCGGCGGACCTTCCGGGCAGCGCCAGGCCTCGGGTCCCACGGCAGCACGCCAGCTCCGGCGCCCGCGCGGCTACCCTGAGTCCTCCCCTCAGGGGGCGGGGCGCGGCGCGGAGCCCGCAGGCGCAGTCGGAGCGCCCGCGGCCCTGGCGGCGGTGAGCCCCGCCCCGCGCAGGCGAGCCTCCCGGCGGACCCGCCCCGCCCGGGGGCCTGAGGAGGCGGGGCAATGACGTCATCGCGCTGGGCGCCACTTTGGAAAGGGTTAGGGTTAGGGGCGGCGGGGCTGAGGTGCTGAAGCGGCGGCAGCGCGGCGGCCACGGTTGGGGGTCCCGCTGCGCGGGGACGGGAGCGCCTGAGAGCCGCGGGCGGGGACCGTGCGCTGACGCGCCCAGTGTTTCCGCGGGAGCCGGAGCCGGCGGTGGTGCCGTGGACAGGACGTGGCGGAAGGTGGGGGCGCGCACCTGGCGCCCCCTGCGCCCGGCGTGTGGCCCGCCGGGGGACGCGGCCCCGGGGTTACCTGAGGGCCCAAGGTCAGGTGGCTGCAGGGCTGCCGCCTGCGCTGGACCGCTCGCTCCGGGTTTCCTGGCCGTCCCTCCTCCTCCAGCGATGCGGTGTAAAGTTCCCACTGCAGGTGGCCCTGCTGGACCTTATGGGATTACTTGAAGCCGGGTGGTCTTTCTTTCCTTAGTCCCGACGCAGGGCGCTTCCCACCGCCTTGTGTGTCGTCTCAGACTCTCCCCTGGTGCGCAGGGTGCGCGGTTTAACTGGAGTAGTGTCGTGACTGTGTTGTGTGCAATCACGCTACTCAACCTAGGGAACCTTCAGTTCAGTTCAGTCGGTCAGTCGTGTCCGACTCTTTGGGACCCCATGGGCCAGGCCTCCCCGTCCATCACCAACTCCTGGAGCTTGCTCAGACTCATGTCCATCCAGTCGGTGATGCCATCCAACCACCTCATCCTCTATCCTTCCCTTCTCCTCCCGCCTTCAATCTTTCCCAGGGTCTTTTCAGATGAATCATTTCTTCTCATCAGGTGGCCAAAGTATTGGAGCTTCAGCTTCAGCATCAATCCTTCCAACGAATATTCAGGACTGATATTCTTTAGGATGAACTGGTTGCGGTCCAAGGGAGTCTTCTCCGACACCACAGTTCAAAAGCATCAATTCTTCAGCGCTCAGCTTTCTTTATAGTCCAGCCTTTAAGCTTCTCTTTAAAAAGTGTTTGTCTTTCCGTGAAGTATACCTTCTTTGTCCCCAAGAAACTAACAGCCTCTGTTCAGGTGTCGGGTCCCTTTCCTCCACCTCGCCCCCTCCCGTGACCTTTGGCTGCATCCTTCTTCACTCTGCGCCTCTCCCTGGTAGAATGACTTCTGGACACCCTTGGCCTGGGAGCAAAACAGTGCCCAGATTACTAAGCAGGTAAAACCGTGCTTGGGACATTTGTGCAGATGTATATGATTTGAGATCGAATTGTTTCTTTG
Source organism: Bos indicus x Bos taurus (assembly GCF_003369695.1). Classification (NCBI taxonomy): domain Eukaryota; kingdom Metazoa; phylum Chordata; class Mammalia; order Artiodactyla; family Bovidae; genus Bos; species Bos indicus x Bos taurus. Next base: position 1,305,287 of record NC_040101.1, on the reverse strand, counting down.
TATTCAGTTAACACATTTTTCATTTGCAGTCTCAAATGATTAACTTCAGTTCAGTTGCTCAGTCGTGCCGGACTCTTTGCGACCCCCATGAATCGCAGCACGCCAGGCCTCCCTGTCCATCACCAACTCCCGGAATTCACCCAAACTCATGTCCATCAAGTCAGTGATGCCATCCAGCCATTTCATCCTCTGTTGTCTCCTTCTCCTCCCGCCCCCAATCCCTCCCAGCATCAGAGTCTTTTCCAATGAGTCACCTCTTCGAATGAGGTGGCCAAAGTATTATAGTTTCATCTTTATCATCAGTTCTTCCAATGAACACCCAGGACTGATCTCCTTTAGAATAGACTGGTTGGATCTCCTCTCAGTCCAAGGGGCTCTCAAGAGTCTTTTCCAACACCACAGTTCAAAAGCATCAGTGCTTCAGCACTCAGCTTTCTTCACAGTCCAACTCTCACATCCATACATGACCACTGGAAAAACCATAGCCTTGACTAGATGGACCTTTGTTGGCAAAGTAATGTCTCTGCTTTTGAATATGCCATCTAGGTTGGTCATAACTTTTCTTCCAAGGAGTAAGCGTCTTTTAATTTCATGGCTGCAGTCACCATCTGCAGTGATTTTGAAGCCCAAAAAAATAAAGTCTGACACTGTTTCCACTGTTTCCCCATCTATTTCCCATGAAGTGATGGGACCAGATGCCATGATCTTCGTTTTCTGAATGTTGAGCTTTAAGCCAACTTTTTCATTCTCCACTTTCACTTTCATCAAGAAGCTTTTTAGTTCCTCTTCACTTTCTGCCACAAGGGTGGTGTCATCTGCATATCTGAGGTTATTGATTTTCTCCCAGAAGTCTTGATTCCAGCTTGTGCTTCTTCCAGCCCAGCATTTCTCATGATGTACTCTGCATATAAGTTAAATAAGCAGGGTGACAATATACAGCCTTGACGTACTCCTTTTCCTATTTGGATAACTTCAGCTTACTGAAAATTGCTTTTGGGAGTAAAGCAAAACCCGTTTATTTATGGCTAGAGAGGTGGGAGGGCTTACTGTCTGTCTTAACTTCTGGTTTCTTCCCTTTTTATAAGAAGGTTTAGTTGATAACCTGAGTGAATTAAAATTTAAGTCTAACTAAAACAGTCTATTTTAAATGTTGAAGTTATACTTTGAAAATGGTATTTTTACTTTTAAAAATCTTGACAAAAATATTTTGTTCTCTGAACTAAACTCAGACTTTTTTCCCTATTTTAAATCCCTACTTTAAAATTTTGAATATATCTAAAAGTTTGATATTTTGAGTTATCTATTTTCTTAGATCACTTTGTGGTATTTTTTGGTTGTTGTATGTATTCAAAGCTTTCTGTTTTACTCCACATAATCCTTCGGTTTTAGTGATCCTTCAGGGTTAACATTGATAACATTCATCATTTTATCAAATAGGTGTGACACTGTTTAAATTGTATCATTATCTTGAAAGTCCATGAGAAAGGAAGAAAAAGTAACATGTAGTGATTGTTAAGCAACCAGAATTAAGAAGCCAAGTTGATCCTGAAGCTGGTTGTGCCCAGACTCAACCTTGGTGAAGAAATGTTGATTCTTGTTGTTCAGAGCATGCTCGGCTTCTCTGTCCCTCACCATCTCCCAGAGTCTGCCCAAGTTCATGTCCAGTGAATAGGTGATGCCATCCAACCATCTCATCCTCTATTGCCCTCTTCTCCTCTGCCTTCCGTCTTTCCCAGCATCAGGGTCTTTTCCAGTGAGTCAGCTGTTTGCTTCAGGTGGCCAAAGTGTTGAAGCTTCTGCTTCAGCCCTTCCAAAGAGTTTTCGAGTTGATTTCCTTTAAGATTGACTGGTTTGATCTCCTTGCTGTCCAAGGGACTCTCAAGAGAGTTCTCCAGCACTAGAGTTCAAAAGCATCAATTCTTCGGTGCTTTGCCTTCTTATTGTCCAGCTGTCATATCCATACATGACTAATGGAAAGACCATAGCGTTGACTATACGGACCTTTGTTGGCAAAGTGGTAGCTTTGCTTTTTAACACACCGTCTAGATTTGTCATAGCTTTCCTGCCAAGAAGCAGTCATCTTCTGATTTTCATGGCTATAGTCACCATCTGCGGTGATTTTAGAGCCCAAGAGGAAAGCTGTCACTGCTTCCACCTTTTCCCCTTCTATTTGCCACGAAGTGATGGGACCAGATGCCATGATCTTTGTTTTTTTTAATATTGAGTTTTAAATTGGCTTTGTCACTGTCTTCCTTCACTCTCATCAAGAGGCTCTTTAGTTCCTCTTCGCTTTCTGCCATTAGAGTGGTATTGTCCAAATATCTGAGGTTGTTGATATTTGTCCTGGCAATCTTGATTCCAGCTTGTAACTCATCCAGTCTGGCATTTTGCGTGATGTGCTCTGTGTGTAAGTTGAACAGGGTGACAGTAAGCAGCCTTGTTTCTCCTTCCTCCGTCCTGAACCAGTCAGTTCTTCCAAATGGGGTTCGAACTGGCGTCTCGACCCTCATACAGGTTTCTCAGAAGACAGGTAAGATGGTCTGATATTCCCATCTCTTTAAGAGTTTTCCCACAGTTTGTTATGATCCACACAGTCAAAGGCTGTAGCGAGTCAATGAAGCAAGACTCAACCTTGGTGCAGAAATGTTGAGGAGAGATGATTAATGGCAGATTCGTAGTTTAAGGGAAGTTATTGTCCACTGATCCTTGGACTTCTGGACTAGAGGTGCAGTGAGTTCATTTGTTCAGATTTGTGGCTGGTGAGTGTTTTGTTCCTTGAGGTTTTGTTCTACTCCAAGCTCTACTTTGAAGAGTCCTCTGGTAGCCTTAGAGTCCGGAGGTCATTCTGCTCTGTGCTGCACTGGGGGTGAGAAGGGGAGGCTGAGGTGGACCGCTCCTGAGCTGAGCACGGACAGTGCTGAGTGAGCATGAAGGCGCGGGGCGGTGTGGGCGCCCCTGACATCTGAAGGCTGCAGGTTCAGGCACAGTGGAGAGAGGCTTTTGATTTCCTTTCTGTTTTTAAAACTGTTAATTTGGGGGGAGTCCTGAAGAAAGTATTATAGTGTGTAAGATTTGATGGTGGCTTTTTTTTTTTTTTTTTCAAATAACAGGGTATTGGTTTGTGGGTCAGGTCAGCCGTCGTGCTCCCCTCAGGCAGGGATAGAGGTGGACTCAAGAGGAGCTAGTCATCATCTGCTACTGGTGCCGGAATGCGTGAGTGACAGTCGCTGGAGGCCTGCCGTCTCCTTCCCCTACAGCAAGCTGGCCCTGGTGGTAGGCCAGCCTGAGGGTGGAGCAGCGGAGCAAGTGCACAGTAACAAAGCCGGGGAAGCTTCCAGAAGGAAGTGAGGAACGCTGTCAGCTCCTGCTCCGGGGCCCTAGACAGCGACTGCTCTCGGGAAGTTGTTTGGAACCGCAGCAGATTCTTCACAGGGTGTTTGCTCGCCCCTCCCAGCACCCTCCCTTCCCTTGGGCCGCCCTCACCCATGCAAGTCTTCTGCAGGCGTCCCGTGTTCCAGTTCTTCGCTTGTCCGTCTCCAGTGGTGAGCGCTCTACTTAAAGCTGGAGGGCCAGGTGCCCCCTCCCCCACCCCACCACCTTATAGAGCCGAGTCCCCAAGCTTTTTTGGCAGCAAAGGCCGGTTTTGTGGAAAAAAGTGTTTCTGCACACCAGGGGTGGGGGTGGGGTCAGGGTGATCCAAGCGTGTTACATATATTGTGCACTTCATTTCTAACCTGATGCCGCCACTGGTCTGACAGGAGGTACCGGTCCACAACCCAGAGGGTGGGGACCCCTGTTGTAGAAGACTCAACCCGGAGGTAAAGATGGCTAACAGTTGTTGAGTCTCTTATGTTCCAGAGCTTGCTTCAAGTGCCTTGTGTCCGTTCATTCAGTCTTCACACAACCCTGGGGAGGAAGGGCTCTTGTTCTTCCCGGCTTTAGACACGGAAGCCAAGGCACAGGGGCAGGTCACTTGGTCGGCAGGGTGGCCAGGCCAGGGTTTACAGCTAGCTGGCTTGCTCCAGAGCCCATGCCTGCTGGCCTGAGTCAGTGGCCGTCTGTGGCCAGCACTGGTGAAGCCCCCACTGTGGGATGTGGCTGCCCAGCTTTGCGATCGCCCTGTCCTTCGAAAGCTCGGGAGAGATCTTCTCACCAAGAACTGCAGAAAGTGACCTCTGAAAGAAAATGAAAACGCGATTTTTTAAAGGAGGTGCCTATCAAAATGATGTGAGATGAGTGACAAGGCTTTCAGAGACGCCATTCTCAAAGTCCTGGAAGAGCACACAGACACGTCAGGCGACTGCCAAGACAGCCTCTCACAGGGCCACGGCTGCCCTCCTGCAGGGGCGCTCTGGGTCTGTGCTTCTGTACGTTCACTGCTTTTCCTGATTTCCTGGAGGAAGAGTGGGAAAGAGTTAGAGGAGGGGCTTGTCATGAACTGGTTCAATTCAGTATAATTGCTCAGTCGTGTCCAACTCTTTGTGACCCCATGGACTGCAGCATGCCAGGCCTCCCTGTCCATCACCAGCTCCCGGCGTTCGCCCAAACCCATGTCCATTGAGTCGGTGATACTATCCAACCATCTCATCCTCTGTCATCCCCTTCTCCTCCCACCTTCAATCTTTGCCAGAATCAGGGTCTTTTCAAATGAGTCAGCTCTTCACACCAGGTGGCCAAAGTATTGGAGTTTCAGCTTCAGCATCAGTCCTTCCAATGAACACCCAGGACTGATCTCCTTTAGGATAGACTGATTGGATCTCCTTGCAGTCCAAGGGACTCTCAAGAGTCTTCTCCAACACCACAGTTCAAAAGCATCATTGCTTCGGCGCTCAGCTTTCTTCATCATCCAACTCTTACATCCATACATGACCACTGGAAAAACCATAGCCTTGACTAGATGGACCTTTGTTGGCAAAGTAATGTCTCTGCTTCTTAGTATGCTGTCTAGGTTGGTAATAGCTTTTCTTCTAAGGAGCAAGCGTCTTTTAATTGCATGGCTGCAATCACCATCTGCAGTGATTTTAGAGCCCCCAAAAATAAAGTCTGTCACTGTTTCCCCATCTATTTCCCATGAAGTGATGGGAAATCATGATCTTCGTTTTCTGAATGTTGAGCTTTAAGCCAACTTTTTCACTCTCCTCTTTCACTTTCATCAAGAGGCTTTTTAGTTCCTCTTCACTTTCTGCCATAAGGGTGGTGTCATCTGCACATCTGAGGTTATTGATATTTCTCCCAGCAATCTTGATTCCAGCTTGTGCTTCTTCCAGCCCAGCGTGTCTCATGATGTACTCTGCATAGAAGTTAAATAAGCAGGGTGACAATATAGAGCCTTGACGTACTCCTTTTCCTATTTGGAACCAGTCTGTTGTTCCATGTCCAGTTCTAACTGTTGCTTCCTGACCTGCATATAGGTTTCTCAAGAGGCAGGTCAGGTGGTCTGGTATTCCCATCTCTTTCAGAATTTTCCACAGTTTAGTGTGATCCACACAGTCAAAGGCTTTGGCATAGTCAATAAAGCAGAAATAGATGTTTTTTCTGGAACTCTCTTGCTTTTTCCATGATCCAGTGGATGTTGGCAATTTGATCTCTGGTTCCTCTGCCTTTCCTAAAACCAGCTTGAACATCTGGAAGTTAACAGTTCATGTATTGCTGAAGCCTGGCTTGGAGAATTTTGAACATTACTTTAATAGCATGTGAGATGAGTGCAATTGTGCCGTAGTTTGAGCATTCTTTGGCATTGCCTTTATTTGGGATTGGAATGAAAACTGACCTTTTCCAATCCTGTGGCCACTGCTGAGTTGTCCAAATGTGCTGGCATATTGAGTGCAACACTTTCACAGCATCATCTTTCAGGATTTGAAATAGCTCAACTGGAATTCCATCACCTCCACTAGCTTTGCTTGTAGTAATGCTTTCTAAGGCCCACTTGACTTCACATTCCAGGATGTCTGGCTCTAGGTGAGTGATCACACCATGGTGTGATAATCATATCTTGGTCGTGAAGATCTTTTTTGTACAGTTCTTCTGTGTATTCTTGCCACCTCTTCTTAATATCTTCTGCTTCTATTAGGTCCATACCATTTCTATCCTTTATTGAGCCCATCTTTGCATGAAATGTTCCCTTGGTATCTCTAATTTTCTTGAAAAGATCCATTCTGTTGTTTTCCTCTATTTCTTTGCATTGATCACTGAGGAAGACTTTCTTATCTCTCCTTGCTATTCTTTGGAACCTGCATTCAGATGCTTATGTCTTTCCTTTTCTCCTTTGCTTTTCACCTCTCTTCTTTTCACAGCTATTTGTAAGGCCTCCCCAGAGAGCCATTTTGCTTTTTTGCATTTCTTTTCCATGGGGATGGTCTTGATCCCTGTCTCCTGTACAATGTCACGAACCTCCGTCCATAGTTCATCAGGCACTCTATCTATGAACTGTTGCCCAAATTTAAATAGGTTTTTGTATAATCAATTTCTTAATCCATAATCTAATCTATTCCTTTTAATTAGGCATTAATCTTTTTCTAAGGAAATAGCGCTTAACAAAATTAAAGGTTCATCTGCTAAACTCAAGCTTGAGTCTAGGAAGTTGTATAAATCATATGGGGTGTCTGGGTAATCTGGGATGGCCAGCCTTCCTAAATGGGTTTGCATAGATATTATGAAAGAAAGAAACATTTAGATTGGGAAGGATAACAAAAATTAAGAGCACTGGGCATCAATAGCAGGAATGTTCAGTATGTTTCACTGACTGTTAGATACATGTGACTTCACAGTCGTTAAAATGAGAGGAGATGGGTGAAATACCATATTTGTGAATGCAGAAGTTTTCAGTCAAGGTCATTATTTCTGGAGTATTGAGTTGTTTCCTGTGAAAAGAAAACAGAGATGCAGTGTTTATCATTGATCTTTTTTTTTTTTTTAAGTCACAGTGGGACACCTTATCTGATTATTTGAATCATTTTCAGTCTGGTGTCTACCTTCCATTTTATAATTCCCATTTACTTAATATTTATACCTGCGTCACTAAGTCACTAAAAAGGGCCTTCAGGAAAGCATCTTGTGGGGAAGGCCATCAAACAAGAAAACAATCTGGTAACATTCTTGCAGTTTCATTTAGGAGATTCTGCCTTTAGGAAATCAGAGATAGACGGTTTCCTTAAGACTGATGCGTTCGCTGCGCCTGCTGAGCACAGCTCCGTTGTCTGTCTGCAGTCAGGCTGTGCGGTCAGGAAGCTGGACTGACCCTAGTTACATAATCAGGTGCGGGTTTCCAGGATTCGTGGTGGGGACAGATCATATCCCTTGACTTTTGAAATCTGTTGTTTTGATGGGAAGTTCTGGGTTCAGTTTGTGTCTGCTATTTATCAAGTTTGAAGGCCCTTTCTAAACCTCAGCTTGCCTATCTGGAAATCACATAATAAGGTTTTTGTTGAGATAAAGCAGTGCAGTGCTTTTGAACCTGTGAGGTGCTGTTGGAGTGTTCGGTGCAGCTGCTCATTAATTCTCATGCACTTTAAGGTGTTTGGGTTTGCTTGTACCTGTTTTTAAATGTGAAAGTAGCAGTTTCTTATTTTTTCCTGACCTCCCCTTCCACTCACCCAGGTCCCTTCCATGGGGCCTGACCTCTTGGTTTTTCTGTTATTATTTAATGATCTTTCCCATCCCTTGCTCTTGGCTCCTGTTTCTTTCCCAGGGTAGAATACCTGTTTCCCTTGCCATCCTATCTGAAAGAGCCTGTCTACAGAGCCCATCCTATCTGCAGAGCCTTCTGTAAGCTGAAGTGGTATGAAGGGAAGAGGCAGTTGCTTAAGACACATGTTGCTGGCGGAGGCACAGAGGGGCCGAGGTAGAGGCCAGACATCAGACACAGTCCAGAGCTCTGCTGGCCTGACGCTGAGGTGCTGGGTGTAGTTCCTGGAGACAGAGCATGCCGGGGCCCCCACTGCTCAGGGTGCACTGCAAAACAGTCGCTGAAGGCTTTTTTTTTTTTTTTTTTCCTAAAGTGAAAATCTTTGGATATCTTTCAGTTAGCTAGGACAGGTTATTGATGCAGGTCTTTTGTTAAAGTGAAATGACATACAGCAAGCTTTCAAAAAGTGGGGACTTTCTCGGGAATTCCCTGGTGGCCTAGTGATTGACATTCTAGACTTTCACTGCTGGGGGTCAGCTTCAATCCCTGGTCAGGGAACTAAGATCCTGCAAGCCAAGGGAGGTGGCCAAAAAAAAAAAAAATGGATTTCTGTACTGCTTTAGCTTCATGTCCTCCTTCCACACCTACTTACCCATCTAAATCCATCCCAGACTGGATCCATCTGATCTCAGTGAATCACTGCCCAGCCACTCTTCACACCCAGTATTCTGTCTCAGAGCCTGACCTTCCTGTCACTTAGCAGGTCATGGTGTTTAGCACTGGCTGCATCCTGCTTGTTCTCCAGTCTTATCTTACAGGTTAGGCTTGCTCTTCAACTTGGTGTTAATCGAGATACAGACTTTGGTACGAATCCCTTTCAACTTTCTGACTAGCTTTGTGCTACCCTGACAGGTAACTTGCCATCTGTTCCTCACATGTAACACGGGGTGCAGCTTCCTGTGACCCTTACAGGCTTGTTAGATTCCAGAGGATGCAGGGAAGGCTTCGGCAAACTGGCTCACAGGAACTGATAACTGTGAAGATGTTGGTGTTTTTAAAAACATTCTTTATACAATGTTTAAAGGCTACTTTCCATTTACAGTCATTGCAGAACGTTCTCTGCCTCCCCATGCTGTACAGTACCCCTTGAGGCTGTCTTATACCGAGTAGCTTGTGCCTCTCACTTCCCCCCAGATCCCCCCGTAACCTCTAGTTTGTTCTGTTAGTCTCCTTCATCTTGTTATATTTAGTTTGTTGTAGTTTTTCGATTCCACATATAAATGATAACGTTCAGTGACTGTCTGACTTACTTCACCAAGCACAGTCCCCTCCAAGGCCGTCTGTGTCACTGCAGATGGCAAACCTCATTCTTCGTGGCTAAGTCATCACCACTGTATGTATGCGCCACGACTCTGTCCGTGCATCTATGAACGAACGCTTAGGCTGATTCCATATCTTCCCTATTGTAGTGACGCTACCGTGAGTACTGGGGCGCGTGTATCTTTCCACATTAATGTCTTTGTTCTTTGCAGGTATGTGCCCAGTGGCGGGACTGCTGGGCCGTGTGGTGAGTCCACTTGTTTTCTGAGACTCCTCCATGCTGTTTTCCACAGTGGCTGCCCCAGTTTACATTCCTGCCCAACAGCGCGTGGGGGCTCCCTTTTCTCCACACCCTGGACACTTGTTGTGTTCTCTTTGATGACAGGAAAATGTTGGTTTTTCTTTTCTTTTTTTTTCTTTTTTTTTTTTTGAGACCCTCTTGCATAGAAGAATAACTTACTGTGGTGGTGATTTAGTCACTAAGTCGTGTCTGACTCTTAAACCCCATGGACTGTAGCCCGCCAGGCTCCTCTGTCCATGGGATTCTCCAGGCAAGAAAACTGGAGTGGGTGGCCATTTCCTTCTCCATAACTTACTCTGTTACTTAATAACTTACTTCAGGAAGCTGGCCTGGGAGAATGAAGGGTGTTATGGGGACTGACTTCCAACTTGGTTCAGCTGCACAGCTCGCAGCGGAGTCCTGAAGGGCTGCTCGTGTTGGGATGGAGAGATCCGATGTCCACCTTGGAGCCTCTGTTTAGACAGCAACTGGCCAGCAAATGGGCCCTCGCCCCACAGTGAGGGCAGGGTGTGCTGAGGGAAGGCGCCTGTGTGCCTGGTACACAGACTTGGGTGGGGAGTGAAAGGGAGCCTGGGTGTCGGGAGAAGGAGAGCGTCCAGGGTGAGGACTTGGAGTGGAAATCGGAGAGGGTGAAGTGGGTGCATTCTGGGCAGCAGGACCTGGAGTGTTTGGCAGGAGGGGAGGGCCCGAGGCGGGAGGGGGCGCCTGGAGCTCCGTGCTGAGGCCTTCTCAGGTGCTGAGGAGAGGCTGATGGCGGGAGGGGGCGCCTGGAGCTCCGCGCTGAGGCCTTCTCAGGTGCTGAGGAGAGGCTGATGGCGGGAGGGGGCGCCTGGAGCTCCGCGCTGAGGCCTTCTCAGGTGCTGAGGAGAGGCTGATGGCGGGAGGGGGCGCCTGGAGCTCCGCGCTGAGGCCTTCTCAGGTGCTGAGGAGACTAAGGAGAGGCGCAACATCAGCTTCTCGGAAGGTCACTCTGCCTTTGGAGAATGGGTGGTGATGGGGTGAGTGTGGAGACCGAAATGCTTAGGGCTGTGTTACTGCAGCAGCAAGGCTGGGAATGCGGGCTTACTCTAACTCAGAGGTTTCTAGTTCTTTTTAAAGTGCCCAAGAGTAAGTCTTCCAGACTTTGCAGGCCGGTCTTCTTTGTCTCATCTGCTCAGTTCAGCTATGCCTCTAGCAGGAAAGCAGCCTCAGGCCCCAGGAGCATGAGGACCCTGGGCCAGGACCACTGCTTCCAGACCACAAGGGCGGGGCTGTGCGCCAGGACTGGTATCTACCGACCAGCAAGGGCCAGGTTTTGATTTCAGATGGTGGTTGCCTGCCCTATGCGAAGCCAGTGCTTCTCAAAGCCTTTTGGTTCCAAAACCTCTTGGTTTTATATTCTTAGTAATTTTTGAAGGCCATGAGGGTTATGTCTGTCAATATTTACTGTGCTGGAAATTAGGACAACTGAAAGGATTTACTATTTCATTGTAATAATCTATTACATCTTAACATATTTTAGTGAAAAACAGCTTTCTCAAAACAAAGATAGAGAACAGTGCTTTTGTGTTACATGATGCAAGCGTTTTAAATGTGGGGCTTAATAGGATGCAGCTAGATTTCCAGATCTGCTTCTGCATTCAATTTGTTAACAGTTGTTTTATTGAAATACATGAAGATCTGGCCTCACACTTAAATGTCATTAGAAAAGGGAGGGATGATTTAATGGCCTTTTCACGTGAGTATGGGTAATCCACTGTTTGTTTACTTGTTTTATATTTTGACCGTGCTTCTTACCATACGGGATCTTAGTTCCCCCACCAGGGATTGAACGTATGCCCCCTGCAACGGAAGTGGGGCGTCCTAACCGCCATACCACTAAGGAAGTCCCTAATACTCCACCTTAGTGCCAGCACTACAGCAGAACTGGGCACGTGGTGGCTTCTGTAAGTTATACTCTGGATGTGTTGGTATTCATTCACATCTTCTAAATGTTGATATATTTCATTGTACAAGATCGAGAAAACGAATACTGATCTCATCAGCAAAGTCTTAAAAGTGGGTATTTGTCAAAGTAGTAGTAGTCAAAACACATTTTCAAGAGTTCAGATGCTCTCGAAAGCTTGGATTTTATAATCGGCAGTGCACCCTGTCCAGTTTCTGTGTACAGAGTAGCTCACTTTGTTCGTTTTTAAGAAAATTTGCTCCAGAGTCAAAGTGTGAATAAGTGCCGTTGGTCCGTTGCTGTCTCAGACGAGTGGCGCCCTGAACAGTGACTGCAGCACCGTGGCCGCGCCTGGACTCCCCCTCGGGCCCATCGCAGCACCCTGGACGCAGCAGACATGCCGTGCGCGTGTCGCACATCGAACCACAGAGACCCTGAAAAGCCCCACACTCAGGAACTGGGAAGGTAGGAACACGAAGACCCTGAAAAGCCTCACACTCAGGCACTGGGAAGGTAGGAACACGAAGACCCTGAAAAGCCTCACACTCAGGCACTGGGATTGTAGGACCACAGAGACCCTGAAAAGCCCCACACTCAGGCACTGGGATGGTAGGACCACGGAGACCCTGAAAAGCCCCACACTCAGGCACTGGGATGGTAGGATCACGGAGACCCTGAAAAGCCCCACACTCAGGCACTGGGATGGTAGGAACACGAAGACCCTGAAAAGCCTCACACTCAGGAACTGGGATGGTAGGACCACAGAGACCCAGAAAAGCCAAACACTTAGACACTGAGATGGTAGGACTACAAGAACCTGAAAAGCCCCACATTCAGGCACTGGGATGGTAGGACCACAGAGACCCTGAAAAGCCCCACACTCAGGCACTGGGATGGTAGGAACACAAAGACCCTGAAAAGCCCCACACTCAGGCACTGGGAAGGTAGGAACACGAAGACCCTGAAAAGCCTCACACTCAGGAACTGGGAAGGTAGGAACACGAAGACCCTGAAAAGCCTCACACTTAGGAACTGGGATGGTAGGACCACAAAGACCCTGAAAAGCCCCACACTCAGGCACTGGGATGGTAGGACCACAGAGACCCTGAAAAGCCCCACACTCAGGCACTGGGATGGTAGGACCACAGAGACCCTGAAAAGCCCCACACTCAGGCACTGGGATGGTAGGACCACAGAGACCCTGAAAAGCCCCACACTCAGGCACTGGGATGGTAGGAACACAGAGACCCTGAAAAGCCCCACACTCAGGCACTGGGATGGTAGGACCACAGAGACCCTGAAAAGCCCCACACTCAGGCACTGGGATGGTAGGACCACAGAGACCCTCAAAAGCCTCACACTCAAGCACTGGCATGGTAGGACCACAGAAACCCTGAGAAAACCCACACTCAGGCACTGGGATTGTAGGACCACGAAGACCCTGAAAAGCCTCACACTCAAGCACTGGGATGGTAGGACCATGAAGACCTGAGAAGCTCACACTCAGGCACTGGGATTGAGAAAATCAACTCGTCTGCCTGGTCATCAAGGATGTTCCTGAGTAAAACTGGCTTTTCCTTCTCTCCCTGCCGTGGGCGAGGCGAGCAGCCGTGCTGCTGACGGTGCTGGACGCCAGCTGCGGCCGCTGCTGCTTCTCGTCCTTCATGCGCTGACAACACAGTGACGATGGTAGATGCGGCGTTCACATTATTGTGAAAATCGTTTTGACCTCGTAGACCTCAGAGAGGTTCAAGGGTACCCCCAGGGGTCCACAGACCGCACTTTGAGAACGACTGCTTTACAGCTAGCCTCCAGCAATAGGAATAACAGAACAGGGCGGGTTTCAAGATTATCTGTTGCCTCTCATCTTTCCTGGAATTTATTGGTTTTGTCTCAGAATACGGAAGCAGAGCGTTCATCATTTACAGTAACTCAAATGATGCAGGCATAAAAAAAGTGATACCAAGCGTCCCAGTCATCGCTGCCCAGAGGTGACCACCCTGAGCAGGGTGTGTGCATTTCTAGACCGTTTCCTGTTCGTGTACCTCTGTGTACTCTTGTTTCAGGGCCTGGTTTGTGTGTGAGCAGCAGTCTCCAAGCCCCTCGCACAGGCTGCGTCCTGCTCTCGGCGGTGTTTTGCTGCTGCCCGTCTGCGTCCCCAGTGTGTGATGTGAGACGTGCAGTGACCCAGACTTGCTTCTGAGCTCTGCGTGCCCTCTGCCCACTCGGCCCTGCACACGGCCCCTGGAGATGCGAGGGCTCCTGCTGCTGTGGGTACAGATGCCCACTGTGGATCTCAGAAGGTGTGGTCGCTGGCCCGGGGACACACAGCTGGTGGTGCCGAGGCCAGGGTTTCAGCCCAGCTGTTCTGGGACCAGAACCCAGCTGCTGCTGTTGTTGTTCAGCCACTCAGTCGTGTCCGACTCTTTGTGACCCCCCTGGACTGCAGCACACCAGGCTCCTCCATCCTTCACAGTCTCCTGGAGTTTGCTCAATCGTGTCCATTAATGCTATCCAGCCATCTCCTCCTCTGCCACCCTCTTCTCCTCCTGCCCTCAATCTTTGCCAGCATCCGGGTCCTTTCCGGTGAGTCAGCTCTTAGCATCAGGTGGCCAAAATATTGGAGCTTCAGCATCAGTCCTTCCAGTGAATATTCAGGACTGATTTCCTGTAGGATTGACTGGTTTGATCTTCTTGCTGTCCAAGGTCCTCTCAAGATTCTTCTCCAACACCACAGTTCAAAAGCATCAATTCTCCAGTGCTCAGCCTTCTTTATGGTACAACTCTCACATCTATACATGACTACTGGAAAAGCCATAGCTTTGACTATACAGATGTTTGTTGGCAAAGTGATGTCTCTGCTTTTTAATACACTGGCTAGGTTTGTCATAGCTTTCCTTCCAAGACGCAAGCATCTTCTAATTTCATGGATTTTTACGGTTAAAAATGGTTTAAAAAGCTGTGCCTTCTTGCATAACTCAATTGGACCCTTTCTGATGGTTGCACAGTATTCAGTTGGATGAATTACTGATTTATTTAACAAGCCCTCTATAAGTAGGTTCCAGATTTTGCTCTTACAGAAGATGCTGTATTAAAGAGACAGTCCCTCCATCTGCCCTGCAGGCATGTCTGTGGCTGAAGACTCCGGACACTCAGGCCTTGGGCGTCACCTCTCCAAGTGGCCCAGGTTGTCCTCCAGAGACGCTCTCATCTAAACCTTCACTGCGCATGCTGAGAACCTACGTCTTGTTCATTGTTGCCATTTTAATGTCAATTTTAATGCTGTAATTTGCATTTCCTTACAGTTACACAATTGAGATCTATTTCCATTTCTTCCATGAATTGTCAGATTGTATCTCTTGTCCATTTTTCTGCTGAATTTTTTAAAAATCATTTTAAACAGCTTTTTATGCATTATAAATATTAATCTCTGAATATTTTTATTTGATTTTTAATTTTTCAACTATATCTGCTGTATATAGGTCTCGTAAAAATGGATTTTTTTGTTGCTGCTGTTGGGAATTAAGAAAAAGCTGAGATGCTTGTTTGGGTCAGTTAATGCTACAGAAGAGGGACAATGTGTGGAACAAGAAGAGAGACTCACAGTAGCAGGAGGTCAGAGGCAACTGTGAAAACGGGAGAGCCTGGGATATTCAGAGAACTTGGTGAGGATGTTACTTAGGCAGGCTGGAAACAGACTTCAGCCCATTTTGTCTAGCTCTCCAGATGGAAAGCTACAACTGAGAGGCAGGAGTGTGAGTTCTGCATCTTGAGCTGCATGTAGTACAGTGCTGGCGCCTAGGAAGTGCTTTAATACGCTGCGGCTTCTCAGGGAGTCACGAGGATACCTGCCCCAGAGCTATTAAGTTCCCTGAGAATGGCGTGGAAAATTTAGGTGAAAAAAACAGATGATGAGTCCTCATTTTGAACTTTAAGCAAGGGTTGGGAGCATATGGCTCCGTTACAGGAATGTCAGCATTTCATGAAGACATACTTGGCGTTGTGCATTGCAGCAGTGTAATATCTGGAAGAGCTTACGTGTGCAAAAGTCGTGACATGATCAAACGCACTGTGTCACGCCCGTGCCGTGGGTTAAGGGGCCGTGCCCGTCAGAAAGCAGCTTGTGGAACGCTGGGTGAGTTGGGTGAGACGCAGTGCACAGGCCAGTGACTCCGTGCAAACTGAGGGGGTGCAAACGTCGGGAAGGCGCTGGATGGCTGGTGTCTGGGACCCTGGGGCGAGGGCTCCCGTTTGCAGCACAGAGGGACTTGGCTTTTATTCTACACTCCTTTGTGTTACGTAATGTTCCACACTGCGGAGACGTGCTGTGTGACGATGCAGGTACGTAACGTTCCACGCTGCGGAGACGTGCTGTGTGACGATGCAGATACGTAACGTTCCACGCTGCGGAGACGTGGTGTGTGACGATGCAGGTACGTAACGTTCCACGCTGCGGAGACGTGCTGTGTGACGATGCAGGTACGTAACGTTCCACGCTGCGGAGACGTGCTGTGTGACGATGCAGGTACGTAACGTTCCACGCTGCGGAGACGTGCTGTGTGACGATGCAGGTACGTAACGTTCCACGCTGCGGAGACGTGCTGTGTGACGATGCAGGTACGTAACGTTCCACGCTGCGGAGACGTGCTGTGTGACGGTGCAGGGGCCACTTAAGAAGGGGGAGACTAGCTTACAACAGTGGAGAAGGGTCCTCTTCCTGCTGCCTGTGAACGTCTACTGTTGAGACTGCCACTTGTCACCCTAAACACTGTCAGGTTTTTGTTCTTGAGGGGTTTTTGGTTTTGTTTCTTGGAGTTTAGTTGATTTACAATACGGTGTTAGTTTCAGATGTACAGCAAAGTGATTCAGTTCTGTGCACTTTTTCCCAGATTATTTTCCGTTATAGGTTATTCTATAGACGCACGATACTGACTGTAGGCGTGCCATACAGTACATCCCGTTGCGTATCTGTTTTGTGTATAGTAGTTTGAATTCGTTAACCCTGTTTTTCCGAGTTTCGGTTCTGCCCCAGTTATCTATAACGACAAAATAGATGCCCATGAAAACATACCTATTGCCGAAGCTCTAGTGTTTGTAGCTAGGTGTAAAACAAGCAAAACGATAAGCCTGTTCACAGCGATTGTTGAAAGGAGGCCTTCGCAGCCTGTGTGCGTCAGTGTGTTTGTAAACGGACATGACTATTAACCGTGGGGGCTGTTTCTGGCTTTGTTGCGGCCATTTGCACTGACCTGTGAATCTGCACGTTTAAAGAAATGTCATAATTTCATTGTTTTTCTGATGCACCTTATATATAGGAGAAATATTTTAAATCTTGAGACCATCATCTGCCACCTCACATTTTAATAACTATAGTTTGCTTTTACCCGGCTTCTGTAATCAGATTAAATTCATATTGGAAATTTAAATTTTATTGGTTGTATTATTTTGTTAGTATTGAGTTTGTTTATTTTGATTTTAGAGCTCTCCTAAAAGCTACAGTGGGTATTTCTAATTTTAGACTCATACATATTTCCATAGCTTAATGAAAATAATTTTCCTCACTGCTGGCAGTCATGGAATTTCTCTTAAAAGATTCACGCCATTTTAATTAAGTGTGAGAATCACTGGCAGAGCCGATACCATTAATTATATAATATTGTGCACCCCCTGGGTATAAGTGACATAAGTTTTTTGTCCCTTTAGTCCAGTAAGACTATTTTGGTTTCATTTAAGCAAATTTGGTTATTTCACGTAATTTAATTTAAAAGGTGACACTTCTAACAAGAAGCTTTATTCTTTCCCAAGGCTTACTGAAGATTAAAAAAAAAAAAAAAAAAAGCCCAGCTGGCAGAATTCAGTGCATTCTTGTTGTTCTTCAGTGACTGAGTCATGTCTGATTCTTTGTGACCCCAGGAATTGCAGCACTCCAGGCTTCCCTGTCCCTCAGTATCTCCTCAAGTTTGCCCAGATTCACGTCTATTGAGTCAGTGATTCTATCCAACCATCTCATCTAAGTAAGAACTTATTTTTAGGAAGGATATCGTATATTAACAAATATATGTTTGTGCAGATCTTTAAGAGTTGGGCTTCACTTGTGGCTCAGCTAGTAAAGAATCTGCCTGCAATGCGGGAGACCTGGGTTGGGAAGATCCCCTGGAGAAGGGAAAGGCTACCCACTCCAGTATTCTGGCCTGGAGAAGTCCGTGGACTTCATAGTCCATGGGGTTGCAAAGAGTTGGACACGGCTGAGTGACTTTCACTTTCACTCAAGAATTACGATTTTGTGGCCCCTTTTCTGGGCCATTCTTCAAGTAGTTTCAACTTTGGGGTCTATTTTCCATTAGCAGGTCAGTTGTGTATCACAGCTGTTTACACTGTGTGTCTTTGAACGCTCCCTCCTCTGTAATGCGGAGGTAGGACACCCTCTTTGAGCCGGCCCCATCCGCAGGCGCGGGTCTCTTGTGCTCCGACCCTTCCATGGAGCAGCTAGAGAGGAGAGTCTCTGCAGCAGCTGACTAAGATGAAGAGTCTACTTGTGGTCAGAAAACATGCTCACACCAGCCCCTCAGGAGACCAGACCCAAGGCTTTGTCTGATCGATCGGTACTCAGCAAAGCTGAACCCCATAGAAAGTGGTTTCCCCTGAAGCCCAACCTGGGTGTCCTTCCCAATCAGAACTCTGTGTCGTAAACCCAGATCCACGTCCTCTGCCTGAAGCGCTTGCCTCTGAACACCCGAGGCCTTTCCAGCCTGGGCTTTGCTCTTTGTTCCTGTGGCTTTACCCTCCCGAGCGGATGTCCAGGTCTCTGTGCTGACCAAGTCAGAACCTCAGCGTCCCACTCGGTGACGATGTCATCCTGATCAATGGCAGGGACTCCCCAGACCTGGGACTTTCACTGGCACTCTCAGTGGTGTTGCTTGGTACAGAAGCTGACCAGTCTCCACATAGAGGAAAGCACGTCTGTTTCTGTCATGTAAGAACCAGGCTTGTTTTTAAAGGTGGTACCAGGCGTGGATTTTAAGTTGGGCAGCAGACTTCTAGAGCCAGTTCTTTCCTGTTTTTGTTTCTTCTCAAAATTAGTTTCCTAAATTTCTACTCTCTATCTTATATCAAGACAGCCCAGTTTAGAGAAACGCTGATGGGCCAGGGACCCATGAACCCGTTCGGACTCTGGGCTGCAGAGCCAGGAAGTGGCTGCTGGATAATTACAGGTTTCTCATGAAATTTTTCTTTATCCAAGGAGAAAATTTCATACGTGCTCATCTTTTTTTGATCCCTTTTGATGATTTTTTTATACTTATCGTAGCCTGGTTGACTGCTTCTGTCTTTTGACAGCTGACATCATCTCAACTGTTGAGTTTAATTGCTCTGGAGACCTCTTGCTACAGGAGACAAGGGCGGCAGAGTTGTTATTTTCCAGCAGGAACAAGAGGTCAGTAGGTGCAGTCCACTGGCCAGGGAGGAGGCTCAGCCCTTCTCGTATCACTCATGAGGAAGGGAGCACGGTAGCTTCTCAGTGTCTGAGTTCACTCGGATTCGGTCTGTCAGCGTTCACCATGTAGGGTCTTCTGTCAGAAGTTGTCTCGGGGTTGACGAGGAGCCCCAGCCAGGCCCCAGGGTCCCCATCTGCAGGGTGGGAGGAGGGTCCTGGCCCCGCCCCAGGTGGTCTCGGGTGGTGGTGAGGTGCTGGGTCTGTTTGCTCGAATCCCATAGCAAAAGAAAGCCCTTCCCCAGCAGTGGAGGTGCTGCCCGCCAACCCGCGGCCCACCAGCTGGTGCCGGGTGCCCTGCGAGCCCCAAGCCTCGGAACACGTGCCTTGGAAGAGCCGTGATGAGTGTTGCTCATGGGCATGGCTGTTAGGCCCCTCCCTTCAGGGAGCAGAGCAGAAGCCCCTCTGTCTCACTACACAGAGGAGAGTGGGTGCTGCTGCCAGCCCCCCAGCCCTCTGGCCCCTGGGGAGTGGCCTTGGCGGTGCTCCTGAGGGAGGGGCCCCTCGGGGCGGCCAGGCCTGGGGCTCCCCAACCAGGGCCTTGCTGTCTGCTGTCCAGCAGGTCCGTGTGCGGTTCCCTTTTCATCTCCACATCTGGTCTCTGCGTCGTGGTGAAGCTCTGGTGTCGGGGCTGGTGGGCCCTCACTCCTTTCCTGCAGCAGGAAATGCGCCTCTGTGACCACAGAGGGGTGCACAGTGGCATCTGTCAGGGCAAGCCCTGGGCCCCCAGCAGCTCGTTATTAACATATGCCTGTTGCAGCCCTCAGTTTTATTATGTCTGTGTAAATTAAGAATTTTTAATTGTATTTTTTCTGAGTTGGAGTGGTAAGAATTATTTTGCGAATATTATATATATTATCTTTCATATTTCTGAATCTTCACAGACCATTTGATAAATTTATAATTTTGCATTCTTATTTTGGAGGTAGATTTTCACACAGCTACGTAAAAAGAACTATATATGAAAAGAACTTTCTTTTCAACAGAAGTAGAAAATGGGTGGTGGTATTTGAATATTACTTTTAGGGGAAGGATTATTCAACAGATTACTAAACCATAGCTATCTTAAATTTAGAAGTTCACTTTTAACTCCTTAAAGTTTGCCATTTTGATAATGTCCTTATAGAAAATGAAGTTTTTCTTGTTTTGGGGGGTCGTCTTTAAACCTAAGAATACACTAGCTTCAAATGTGGACTAGATTACAGGAAAAAGCATCTGGCTATAAACTGTGTAAGCAAGTACTGTAGTTTTGAGAAGCTGTCTCATTAAGAGTTCAGTGAAGAAGTATTAAGTCAAGGTTGAGACAGATTTGTACAGTAGTGGGTCCCTAAAGTTGTTTAAATTTGATAAGCCCAACCAACGGCACCTTCACAAATCCTGGGCAACTTTTTTCCCCATCTTTTCCCTCATATTTTGGTTAATATAAAAAGCTTTCCTATTCCACTTGCCTGTAGGATGTCTCAGTGGTGGCTGTATGTTAATCCCCGTTGTGGACTTGCGTGTTACCGGCGTGGGTGAGGGTGTGGACTGACTCTTCATCCATCACCTCAGAGGCTGATGGTACTGCTCCCATCACAGCACCACAGCTCTCGGTCAGAAGCCACAGAAAGCTTCCCAAGGGGTCAGAATATGCCGTTCAGATTCAGGGAAGTGTGGAGGTTCTGGAGGCTGGAGCAGCGCTCTGCTTGGTTGGGGGCAATGCAGGACGTTCAGTCAGCAGGGAGCCACCAAAACTAGTCAGCGGCGGTGTTCCAGTTCTCTCCCACGTCAGCGGCAGGTGTTCCAGCTCTCTTCCACGTCTTTGACGGGTGTTCCAGCTCTCTTCCACGTCAGCGACGGTGTTCCAGCTCTCTTCCACGTCACTGACGGGTGTTCCAGCTCTCTCCCACGTCAGCGGCGGTGTTCCAGCTCTCTTCCACGTCACTGACGGGTGTTCCAGCTCTCTTCCACGTCAGCGACGGTGTTCCAGCTCTCTTCCACATCAGCGACGGTGTTCCAGCTCTCTCCCACGTCAGCGGCGGTGTTCCACCTCTCTTCCACGTCAGCGGCAGGTGTTCCAGCTCTCTACCACGTCAGCGGCAGGTGTTCCAGCTCTCTTCCACGTCTTTGACGGGTGTTCCAGCTCTCTTCCACGTCAGCGGCGGGTGTTCCAGCTCTCTCCCACATCAGCGACAGTGTTCCAGCTCTCTTCCATGTCAGCGGCGGGTGTTCCAGCTCTCTTCCACGTCAGCGGCAGGTGTTCCAGCTCTCTTCCACGTCTTTGACGGG
This sequence comes from Bos indicus x Bos taurus, assembly GCF_003369695.1. NCBI lineage: Eukaryota > Metazoa > Chordata > Mammalia > Artiodactyla > Bovidae > Bos > Bos indicus x Bos taurus. The sequence continues at coordinate 1,284,361 of NC_040101.1, read as the reverse complement.
TGTTCCAGCTCTCTTCCACGTCAGCGACGGTGTTCCAGCTCTCTTCCACGTCACTGACGGGTGTTCCAGCTCTCTCCCACGTCAGCGGCGGTGTTCCAGCTCTCTTCCACGTCACTGACGGGTGTTCCAGCTCTCTTCCACGTCAGCGACGGTGTTCCAGCTCTCTTCCACATCAGCGACGGTGTTCCAGCTCTCTCCCACGTCAGCGGCGGTGTTCCACCTCTCTTCCACGTCAGCGGCAGGTGTTCCAGCTCTCTACCACGTCAGCAGCAGGTGTTCCAGCTCTCTTCCACGTCTTTGACGGGTGTTCCAGCTCTCTTCCACGTCAGCGGCGGGTGTTCCAGCTCTCTCCCACATCAGCGACAGTGTTCCAGCTCTCTTCCATGTCAGCGGCGGGTGTTCCAGCTCTCTTCCACGTCAGCGGCAGGTGTTCCAGCTCTCTTCCACGTCTTTGACGGGTGTTCCAGCTCTCTTCCACGTCAGCGACGGTGTTCCAGCTCTCTTCCACGTCACTGACGGGTGTTCCAGCTCTCTCCCACGTCAGCGGCGGTGTTCCAGCTCTCTTCCACGTCACTGACAGGTGTTCCAGCTCTCTTCCACGTCAGCGACGGTGTTCCAGCTCTCTTCCACATCAGCGACGGTGTTCCAGCTCTCTCCCACGTCAGCGGCGGTGTTCCACCTCTCTTCCACGTCAGCGGCAGGTGTTCCAGCTCTCTACCACGTCAGCGGCAGGTGTTCCAGCTCTCTTCCACGTCTTTGACGGGTGTTCCAGCTCTCTTCCACGTCACTGACGGGTGTTCCAGCTCTCTCCCACGTCAGCGACAGTGTTCCAGCTCTCTTCCATGTCAGCGGCGGGTGTTCCAGCTCTCTTCCACGTCAGCGGCAGGTGTTCCAGCTCTCTTCCACGTCACTGACGGGTGTTCCAGCTCTCTTCCACGTCAGCGACAGTGTTCCAGCTCTCTTCCATGTCAGCGGCGGGTGTTCCAGCTCTCTTCCACGTCAGCGGCAGAGCCCTCCGCCCAAGGGCCCCGCTGTGTGTCTGGCTGAGCAGTCTGTGGATGTGGCTCCCACCTCTGTGCAGAACGGGTTTTCTCTGCGGGGATTTTTCTGCGGGGTTTTCTCTGCGGGGGCCCTGGAGACATTGAAACTAACTGGGGACCAGCGTGCCCCAAAACAAAGTGGACGCCACCGTCCGCCTCCTCTCGTCTCGCATTCCCCACACCCTCTGCTGCTCAGAGTCCCTTCCATCCCCCGTCTGTTCCCACCCTCCCCGCTCCAGGGCCCTCAGACGCTGACATGAGGCCTCAGGGTAGAGGACAAGGGCCAAGGGTTCGCAGTGACCTCAGGTTCCAGGAATTGAGGGTGGCGGCCGGGGCGGCTGCTCCTGGAGAGAGTGACCCAGGAAGGTCGGGCAGCTCTGTGATGGGCACTTTTCTTCCTAGAGTCATGTCTGAGGCCCAGGACCCACCAATTCCACGGATTTTCCTTTCAAATATTTGTTCATTCGAGAGCTAGAAGTATCTCTTGGTGTATTTGGCTTTTTCATGAAGCAGGTGAGGGCCGTGAAGAGGGAGAGCAGTGTAAGTAGCATGAACCGCTGAGCCTGCGGCCGTGGAGACAGGCTGGGCATGCCAGCGTCCTGGTGAGGAGCGCGGGGTCACAGGGAATGTGGGTGGTACTGATGCAGAATCATAAGGAGGTGTCTGTCTAGACATAAAGGCTGCTTATTCCGTTTATTGGTCACACATACTGACATGTTAAGAAGCGTAAGATTTTAAATCCTGGTTACCGAGTAAGAATTAAAATGCTGGTCTGCTTGATTTTTAGTTATGAAATACTTACTATTACATGGAGCTTCACTCATAGCTCAGTTGGTAAAGAATCTACCTGCAATTCAGGAGACCTGGGTTTGATTCCTGGGTCAGGAAGATCCACTGGAGAAGGGATAGGCTCCCCACTCCAGTATTCTTGGGCTTCCCTTGTGACTCAGCTGGTGAAAAATCCCCCTGCAATGCAGGAGACCTGGGTTCGATCCCTGGGTTGGAAATGTCCCCTGGAGAAGGAAAGGCTGCCCACTCCAGTGTTCTGGCTGGAGAATCCCGTAGACTGTCTAGTCCACAGGGTCCCAATCGGACACGACTGAGTGACTTTCACGTCACTACTGTTTCGTAGAAAATGTCGTTTTGGACATGCAGACGATTTCAGAGATTAGTATAAATATACTTGTGAACCCAGCACCCAGGCTGGTGTTCCTCTATGAAAGAAAAGGAGACGTTGGGCCTGTGGATGACACACGTGTCTCACCCCCACCCACCCACCCCCATTTCATTTTGCCCTGTTACTCCCAAACCTTACCTTATTATCTCTGTGCCTCCCAGAGGTGGTCATTAGCTTGTGTTTCTGTTTTTACTGCAGTGTGTAGAATTGTTCTGTGTGTGTGAAAATTTTGCATAAGAGACATCTCACCGCGGGTTTGTTCACGCAGCTCACTTCTCCTAGACATGATGCGGGATGTGCCTGTGTTGGTTCCGTGACCATAACTGCTCATTCATGACTCTACCGGGTAGCACTCCCTTCCTTGGTGGCGCGGGCATGAGCTGGAGGCTGTCAAAGGTGACGGGGAGTGTGCCCTGTGGCTCACCCTGGAGGAGTGAGCTCAGGGCTCTCCGCAGGGCCAGGCTGCAGCCCTTCCCCCTCCCGGGCCCTCGGTGGTTCTCAGAGTGCTCCCCCTCCCCAGCAGCACAGAGGCGAGCCAGGCCATTGTGTGCACAGGGGTTAGCACCCCAGACCCTGCCCTGGGCCAGATGCCCGGAAGTGGAAAAGGAGGCTACGGAGATGGCCTCATCATTTGTCTCTTCTGAGTGAAGTTCATTCTGAGTGTCGCCTGTTTGACGTTTTTTTGACCCAGACTTTTTATTAACTTTTAAAAATGCGTGTGGTCATTTGATATTCAAATGGGCAGTACTGAATGTTTTGCTATGCTGTGCTCTTTTCATTAAAATGGCTTGACGTTTCCTTGCAGAATAAAAGCCACCCTCATTCCAGGGGGGAATATAACGTTTACAGTACCTTTCAAACTCACAAACAGGAGTTTGGCTGTTTGAAAAGTCTAGAAATGGAAGAAAAAATTAATAAAATTAGGTGGTTACCTAACAAACGCTGCTTATTTTCTGCTCTCTACAAATGGTGAGAGCTGTTTTTTTTCCTTAAGTGGCTGTTTGATTTAGGATTTTATTTTTAATTTTCTATGTGTAGATTCATTTTTATTTTAACCTTCTTTGAAAGTTATTTCTGCTTTAAACGTTGGGGGGAGGGTAAATTATTAGGTAGCAGGGACAGGCTGAAAACTCAAATATGCCAAAGCACACTCCCAGCGGTGCGTCTCTCAGCTCTGCGCATCTCTGTGTCTTTACTTATTGTCGGAAACGAGATGCTTGTGTGTAATTGGAAATACTGATGTTTAATACTCCTCCCAGCTTTCTGCCGTAATACTCAGCTAGCACTGGTGCATAACATACAGTTTTTCTTTTAATATAGATAATTAAAACTTTCTTTTCAGATAAAACTATCAACTTATGGAAAATAAGTGAAGGGGATAAAGGAGCAGAAGACTGTAACTTAAAAGACGAAGATGGACGACTGTGAGATCCATTTGGAATCAGGGTGCTGCGGGTGTGTGCTACAGTTTCTTTAAACTAGCCAGTACTTGTCATGAATTAATCAGTAGTAATGCTTAGGTCAGCTGTGGAGCGAATACTGCGAACTTTCCGGAAATACTGTGAGATCTGCCTTCTCCTTGAATGTTGTCACAGTCACCTTACGTGTGCTTGTTAAAGTGAGTCCTCTTATTCTCACAAAGACGAAAGTCACATAAAGCTACTGAAGAAAAGACGGACTCAATTCCACAACAGATCTTTCTGAGTGCATCTGCTGTCTTTCCCTGTGAAGTTCCATGTAGCTCGTTGGTGGAGCTGAGCGCAGTTCCCTGGGGGAGCTGACCTGCGGACAGGCAGGCGGGCCTCTGCCGGGCTTCCTCCGAGCCAGCTAGGGTGTAGGCTGACGTCCCAGAACTCTTTGCCCCTAATCCATCGGCATCATTGCTAATTCTTTTTTCTTAAAAACTCTTCAGTCCCTCTTTGGTGTACCTAGGGATAGTGAGAATGGCCGTATCCGTTCTAATATCTCAATTTTTTCATCACATTTTGACATCCATGAAATTGAGTAAAACTTAAAATCTGGTATCTTGCTGTCAGCCTAGTGAGGACCCCATGGATGGTGTCTGCAATAAAATGAAGTGTGTGAAGGAGGTTCCACAAGCTTGAGTCCTGCTCTAGTGAGACCCGGGGTGCTGCCTCGGGCCAGGCAGCCCACCCACCCCAAAGACCAGTACCGACACGGCCTGGCCTCCCCAAAGCGCCTGCCTGGGCCACCTGAGCACTGTGGGCCGCTTGGTCGGTTGGTCAGTTCACGCTTTGTTGGGAGTGACCTGCCTGGTGAAGGCCCGGTGCAGGAGCGCACTGTGGATTAGTGGCCGAGGAGCCAGAGGAGGGCGGGGTGTGGCAGACAGCCCCACGCCTGCAGCGGCCTGGCCCGGGGCCTGCTTCCCTCCCGCTCTGCCGGCCGTGTGTGCGTGCACTGCAGGGCGGCCGCACAGGGCAGAGGCGCAGCTCGCCATTAGGAGGATGGAGGCTCACGGGTAGGTGCTCCCGGGGAGCAGGGTGAAGGGGTACCTTGTCGGTCAGTGGCGTCACCCTGCTTCCGGGAGGTGAGGCAGAGAGGGCTATGCGGTTTGCTAAAATCTGAACCCTAATTTGAACCAGGATGTTTGGATCCAAGCAGTGTTTTTGCAGGCGTGTTCTTGCATGGCTCCGTCTCACCTTCATTCTACTGCTGTGTCTCGGAGGCTGTTCTGAATGTGGTTTGCTGCATAGAGACCCGCGGTGGGAGCTCACTGTGACTCCAGGGTTTGTCTCTAAAATAGGAGCTTCCCTCTACCTCGGGGAAGCTCGCTCCCTTGGTAGCGGGAATCACCTCAGCTCCTGCCTCCAGGGCTGACTCAGAGGAATCTTAAATAGTGTGCACATCAAAGGTAAATAACATTTCCCGTTCTTCTGTGTTTCTTCTTCCAAATTTGCTAATAGATGACAAGGACGGAAAATACTCGCTTTTGATTAGAATGACGTTTAATTACCCAATCCAGAAGTGACTTCTCATGTAAGAATGGCATTTTAGAAGACAAGTTGTTTACGGAATAGTCAAAAACTAGGTTATTGGTTTCTCTAGAAAGTGAGGGAGCCCTGTGATGCCCTGCGTTTTGGAGCGGCGCCTGCTTGGCCAGGCCGCGACTGCAGCACCTCGTGCGTCACGTCGGTCACTTCCGTCCTTCTGCTTGCTGTGGTTGGTTACGCTCTCTGTGAAGCAGCGCACGCAGCGCTGGCTTCTGTGTCCCACCGGCACCTGGACGCAGCGTCCCTGCGGCCAGGCGGGTTCCGAGGCCTGGGTTTGCTCAGTGACCTTGGTGTCAGTCAGTGGGTCTTTTCCAGCCTTTCTCTTCCTCTGTAAGTGGAGGCGCTGGCATGTGCCTCCTGGGGTGACGATGGAAAGTAAGAGAATGGCTGCTGGCTCCTAGCTCCGCGCCTGGTTCAGAGCAGCGAGCCCCGCACTCAGCCATGGTTTCTCCCACCCTCCCGACACCCTTCTGTGCCAGGAGTGTCCTTCGCAGCTGCGGGCTCCATGGTGCACGTGGCCTGGACGTCACGCCTGCTCCTGGAGCCACAGGTCACTTGCAATGACCCCTGTGGACACGCCTTCGTGTGCTTGGTCGGATTCGGTGCCCAGGCCTGGAACTGGACATGGGCTCTGCACCCCAACTCCCAGCAGGTGCTCCCCGCAGACGGTGAGTGTTTTCAGCAGAACATCAGAGCTCTTGAGAAAGTGACTTCTCAGTTCTGTGCAACCAGACTGGCCTTCGTTTCTTTGATTATTGGTGAGTGAGGATGTCGTCTGTTAATTGATGTCCATTTCTGTGACATGTTCAGTGTTCTTTATCACTTTCTCTCAGTAATCTGTGAGGACTGTCATTCATGAAGGGCCTGTTTATGGTGTCACATCTATCGTGGTTGTCGTGGAGATTCAGATGCCCGTCTTGTGGCCGAACTCATAAAGCCTGGGAACCGGCACATGCTTCCTGGGGTCTGTTGGTACTCTTGTGCCTTGAATCCACTCACTGAGTGAGCTGGTGCCCTGTGGCTCCTCGCCTCCCGCTTGACTTTCAGCCAGTGCCCAGCCATGCCCCTTGGCAAGCTCTCTCCTGAGCTGGGTACCATTCTCTCACTTGGGGGGTGGTTCCTCCCCCAGCCGGGAGGCGTCCTCGAAGGCCTGTGCTGACCAGTTCTCCAGAACCCGTTGGGCGCTCGGCGCCGTGTGCCCCGTGCGCTTCCCTGACTCTGGGCTGGCCTGGCCCCCAGCCTGCTCGGCACCTGGTGACGCCTGGGGCCGAGTGCTGGGCAGCATCGTGCTCCATGCTTCGGGGCCCTGCGCGTGCTGACGGCTGCAGGCGCTGCTGCGGGGCCACCGGGTGTGTCAGCCTCCTCGTCGTCCGCTCCTGCTCGCCTTGCCGGGCCCACAGCCGGGTTCCAGTCCTCCCCGTGTTCTCAGTCAAGCAGTGTTTGTGTTCGGCAGCCTGCCATGTGACGTTGCTCTGATACCTTCAAACACACTCTTGACATCAGATACTTCGACCCTGTCGGGATCCTTTGGAGTCTGGCAATACTCCTGGGTCTGCGCCGTTTCGTGGCTGTTCACGTGGGACTCGAGTGCAGTGGGCACTTGCCTGCTTTTCTTCCTGATCTTTTAATGTGTGTTATGCTGCTTTGAAAGTCTTTCATAGGAGGCTGGCAGTCACAATGAGGTGAAGGCAGCCCCCTCTCCCCGGGCGTTGCTGGATCTGATTTGTACATTAACGTACATCTTCTTACCTAGCAGATTACACTGCCTGTAATCACCTTCTTCAAACACCTAAGCTCTTAAACCTGCCTGCGAGCCCTGCCTTAACCATGCACTTCCAGACATCGTGGACAGAAGCCAGCCAACAGGGAGGAGCTGACGGAGGTGGTCACAGTGGCAGAGCCCGACCCCTTCCAGTGCCGCAAGCCCATCTACAGCGGAGGCTGACCCCCTCCAGGGCCGCGTGCTCATCCACAGCGGACGCCGACCCCCTCCAGGGCAGTGTGCTCGTCCACAGTGGAGGCCGACCCTCTCCAGGGCCGCGTGCTTGTCCACAGTGGAGGCCGACCCCCTCCAGGGCCGCGTGCTCGTCCACAGTGGAGGCCGACCCCCTCCAGGGCAGTGTGCTCGTCCACAGCGGAGCCTGACCCCCGCCAGGGCCGCGTGCTCATCCACAGCGGACGCCGACCCCCTCCAGGGCCGCGTGCTCGTCCACAGTGGAGGCCGACCCCCTCCAGGGCCACGTGCTCGTCCACAGTGGAGGCCGACCCCCTCCAGGGCCGCGTGCTCGTCCACAGTGGAGCCTGACCCCCGCCAGGGCCGCGTGCCTGTCTACAGCAGCAGCACAGGGCTGTCCGCCCCTGAGACACGCAGTCCTTCGCCCCGCGCTGCTGGCACACCAAGGGTTAGTGCTGGCGAGCTCAGGCACCTCCCGTCCAGAGTCCCCCTTGTCCAGGCGCTTACCACCTCCAGAGACCTCGTGGTGCCTCCTGTCGCCCGCGTGCCTGCCTGCGCAGAGGCCCTGCTTCCTGGGTGCCCACTGTGGGGCCTGCAGGTCACCCCGGCCAGCCCCTCTGTGCACAGGGACCTCTGCTGAGGCCGGAGGCCATCTTCCCACCCAGGATGGGGTCGGTCCCTGCAGAGCTTTGCTGGCCTGGAAGCCAGTTCCCCCAGGAAAGTCCAGGCTTTAGCCCACTGAGCCTTGAGGTCCTTGGGGAGGGGAGCTTTGGGTTTGTTATTTTTACTCATAAGGAACAGGCCCTACTTTGTAGAAAACCAAGAAGTCTGTGTGTCATGACAGTGTGTGCCCTGGGAACTCTGCCAGCATGCCCCTGGGCACTGAGTGCTGACGGCATCCTGGCCCAGCGTGCCCCTGGGCACGGAGCGCTGACGGCATCCCAGCCCAGCGTGCCGTGGATTGTCCTGTTCTGGACACTGTCCTGCAGTGAATCAGTGTATTGGTCAGTGTGTCCAGAGCATCTCCCACTGTAAAGTGGGGGAGCTCCGGCAGAGCCTGAACATTTGGCCTGTGTTTTCAAGACAACACTCTTGAGTAAACAGGCTTAGATTCCAAGAGTGGTTTTATCTGTCAGCCAGGTTACTTCTGTGAGTAAACGCTCAGTACTGCCGCCAGGCTGCTTAGGATCAACTTCAGATGCAGAGTCAATAAACATACAGGTTCTTTGTAATCCATGTACATTTTTTAAAAAGCAGCAGCTGAAAATGAAAGGAAGCACAGACCTCCTCACCCACAGGTCCCGGAGCCAGGATGGGCTCTGGGTCTGGTGCACGGGCGGGCGGCGGGTAAGACAGGCACTTGAGTTACTGCTGATAAAGCAGAAGTGCTGGGGAAGGAAAGGTCTGCCCAGGAAGTCTTCAGAGTCTTTCTGAAGACAGTAGGTGGGTTTTGCTGCAGTGAGTCTTGCCCATCGAATGCTGAAGGAAACCCCTCTCCTGACGGGCAGTGGCAGGTGGCACCGCTGTGGCTGCAGTCCAGCCGTCCTCAGCTGCAGGCTGGCCCTGCAGCACCCATGGCTTGGGGAGTCAGAGGGCCCTGGGCCCACATTAGCCTCTCGTGGTGCCCGGCATGGTGTCTGCGTGGAGCCTGCTGGCCGGGGTGTACCAGGCCCCGGCCCCCGTGGAGCCACCGGCTGTGCAGAGCATCTGCAGGGTGCCCAGCGGCTCTCCAGGTTTCAGGCCAGGGCCCATTGAGCCTGGAGGCTTCGCTTGCACTGTAAAGTGGGCTGTTCTCCGGTTTTTAAACAGAAGTGGAAACACTGTGTTTTCCGGTTTTGGAAGAGCCCAGGAGTAGGTCCTCAGAAATCATCTCCTCCATGTCCAACATGAAATTCAGCCACAGCGGTCGGTACGGGATGAGCCAGGACCACCTGTCAGTGGGGGTGTGGGACCTTGACACAAAGCGCCGGCCCATTGAGACCCACAGGCGAGGCCTTGGGTGCCACCGCCCCGACCTTCCTGTGCTTCCATTAAAGTCCACGAGTACCTGGAAGCAAGCTGTGTCCGCTCTACGAGAATGACTGCGTCTTTGATGGCTCTGAGTGCTGCTGGAGTGGCTCCGACAGGCGAGGCCTGCATGGGGACCCAGCCCTCCAGGGGCAGGGCTGCCCGACGTGGAGACGGGGTGTCTGGGCGCGTTTCTCACCTTGCTTGCAATTCTATCCATGTCTGAACAGCAAGCACAGAGCTAGATTCACAATGACTGTTTCTGAAATGCTTAGTGGGTGACAATTTCTTATTTTCTGTTATTTCCAAGAGGAGTGAAAGGAAGGAGGTGAGGACGTTCGTGTGGGTGGGTGGGTGGGATGGCCTTTGCTTTGGGAAGGAGTGGAGGCCAAGACCCCAGGATGCTGCTGTGCATGGACGACAGTGCGGGGCTGGCGGGACGCCCCGCTCTGTCAGGGCTATGGCCATTTCGATGCCTTTGGTCATCTGTGGGCACGTGCCTTAGAAGTGACAACACGCTGGTTCTGCCTAGAGGTCTGTGTTTAATAACGTTTGAAACCTCTCCTGTCGTGAGATGGGAGAAGATGCTGCTGTGGGCCTGTGATGGGGTGTGTGCCAGGTGGGGCTTGTGCGTGTGTCCCAGCCGAGGACCTCCCGGTGGTGGTGAGGGGCTGGCAGACATCCTGAGATGCCCTGTGGCACAGACCTGGGAACTGCTGGCCGTGACACCGCCATACTTTGAACATGAAGAGGGAGGGACAGTGAAAAGGGCACAGCACTGGCCTCGGGGCCTCAGCTGGACCCAGGAGCCGGGAGCCCTGGTAGGGGGAGCCCTGACTCTGGACCTGCAGAGGTTGGCTCTTGAGACGGAGACCCTCGGAGGCACCCATCTGGGTTAGACAGGCCCCAAGGGAGACGTGTTTGTGACAGACCTTGGGCTGGGGTGGATCACGCCCCCAGCGTTTGTGAGCCTGAGCACGGCTGTGTGTGTGTGTGTGTGTGGATGTGGGGAGCATGCCCCACAGGCCACTCCAGGCACATTGGGAGCGGACATGTCAGGTATGGGTGCCCGCTTTTCACAGGCTGACATGCCGCACGTGGTGTCAGTGGCAGGTGGAGGGTGTGGTGCCTGGGGCAGGGACAAGACTTCACCCGCAAGCCTCGGCACGGCCGCCTGGGCACCGTCAGAGCCCTGAGGGGGCCCTAGGCCAGGCGGGGCCGCCCTCATGGTGGGCTCAGTGTCCCCCCGGCTTCAGAAGGTGGAAAACAGCTGCGGCCTACGTCAGGCCCAGGTCCAGAGCCCTCACGAAATGCTTTCTCAGCAGACCCGCTGAGGGCATGCAGGGCCACAGAGGATTTGCCCTTCCCAGGGCGCCAGGGCCCAGGATTTCCCTGGGTTAAAAGCCCTGAAACCAGAGCTCACAGGCGCAGACAGGCAGGCACGCGTAGGAAGGGCAGTGTACACATGCCCCGGACACAGCAGAGCGTGGCGCCCCGAGAATCCCGCTTCCAGAGGCGCGGGCAGCAGCGTGTCTGCGTGCAGGAAGGGGCCGGCCCGCCCACGCACAGCACTCACGGGGCCCCTCACTGGGAGGGGACCCGGCCGCTGCTCCGGACGGGAGCTGTGTCCTGAAAACCCCCTGTGGATTCAGCATACCCTGTGCAGCTGAAGAGATCTTGAATTCACTGAAGATGGGAAACATTCTAAGGAGAAAGTCAAGGTTTTTACCTTTTTCAAAAACACATTAATATAATTAAAAGTGTAGATTCGTTACTTTCTCCTTTCTGATCCTGTTGTATTTGTGTTTACTGACACGACTGTGTATGAGGTTCAGTGAGACTGTCTCACCATGGTTCTCTCCTGGCCGTTACAGTCTTTCCTGTGTGATGTCTGAAGGTGGCCTGTGCAGAGCTGAGGTAGGTGGTGAACTGCTTCATCCGGGGCCGGCGGGGCAGGGTGAAGGGTTCCTCGTCACTTACATGTCATCTTCTTTCACGCAGCGCCATCCTGACGGGCCCTACAACAACTCCTTCTGGATGTTCAATAGGTCCACCCAGAGGATTGAGATGCTGGAGGCCTCCAGGGTGAACAGCAGGCCTCGGGCCAGCCTGCAGCCTCGCAGGGTGTGTGCGGGGGGTAGGCGGAAGGGTGAGGTGAGCGTAGGCAGCCTGGACCAGCAGGAAGACCCTGCGCACGCGGGCACCTGGCCAAGAGTGTCATTGCCGTGGCCGCCACCAGCCACCTGTACACCTTCCAGGATGAGGTCAGCTGCGGTGGCAGAAGGCCCTGTGTTTGTGCAGAATCACATCTGCTCACCATTGGAGCTCGGTGGCCGCCTCGCCTCTGAGAAGTAGGGGTGCCCTCCTTCCTCAGCACAGACTGCCTGGGGCTCTAAGCAGGGGCCCCGGCTTTTGCGCCGGGGAGGGGGGCCCTGGGTGTTGCTGCTCACTAAGAAGCCAGCTGGAAGCAGGCCTCAAGGCCGTGACTAACATAGACGTCTTTACTTAGGTCTGAGCCTGCCTTCCAGATTAGAGACCAGACATCCACACCCAAGAGAGGAGTCGTCAGGTGCAACCTCTCCTGCCAGCCCTCCTCATCCTCTGCCGTCACCCGGGCCTCCACCCACATGGCTGCATCTGCCACCTACCTGCCAGCCTTGGTGGCTCTGCGCTCGGCTTGGCCCCGGGCAGCTGCACTCCGCCACTCCTGTGTCCACCGTCACCCCTTCTGGGGCAGCTGCTTAATAAAAGCAACACACTGTGAAGAGGGTTTTTAAGTCCAAAATAAGCATCGTCTTTATTTGCTTTCATTGCACATAAAAAATTATGCAGAATTAAGACTTTAAAACTCTTTTATACTTCGTTGACAGAATGGTGGATCGTATGTACTGCTTGAGGCTCTGAGCGTATATATCCCCAAACTTCTACAACCTTTGTTTCTGTAGAACTGGTACCCCTAACCCACCAGGTAAGGACTGGACAAAGCCTTAACTGAGAGAGAAAATCATAGGAAGTAGTAACAGAACCGCTGCTGAGAAGCTAACACGGGGTTTAAAGCATGCCGCAGATGCACTGCCGTTGAAAACTTTCGTGCTTTTTCTAAACCTTTTTTAAAAGTACTAGGTGTGGAGTGGAGGGATAACATACTTTTTTAAAATGCTAAAATTACAGTATACTAACGCATATATATGGAATTTAGAAAGATGGTAACGATAACCCTGTATACGAGACAGCAAAAGAGACACTGATGTATAGAACAGGCTTATGGACTCTGTGGGAGAGGGAGAGGGTGGGAAGATTTGGGAGAATGGCATAAAAAAATATATATATATGACTTCCCCTTGTGCCCACCCTAGGAACTTCTATTCAGCCTTCAAGTCCAGCCCAAATAGTCCACTTCTGGGAAGACATTTCTGCTCTCCAATGCAGACAAGGAAACCAAAGGGCTGAGAGGAGGCTGGGCAAACTGTCCAATCACAGCCAGTGTACCTGCTATGTGCCACCTTTAAGAATGACAGCAGAAAGAATGCTCACAGCCTCCCTACAAGCACCCCGTGGCCACTGTCAAGGGCAGAACTCTGTGGCTGAGATGGGGATGGCAAGTCGAAAGTTGCTTTGTGGATGAGGCCCCAAGCGGGCTGATCTAAACCAGGTTACCTTGTTCGGGCACCCTCTACCCAGTCTCTCAGTCTCCTTGAAGATCATAGTCTGCTCTCTTTCTTCAACACACATTCCGAGAACACACCTCTTTCACTCTCCTGTCCTCAAGGGGAATTTTTCCTTAAAAAAAAATAAATAAATAAAATAAAATGCTAAAATTATACCCTGCATTTCACACTTAAAGGCAGCAAAAATTAAACCATTTTAATTTCTATTCCTTGATGGTTTAACAGTAGGATCTTTGGTATCAGAAATCAAGATTTCCCCTCCCCCCAAAAAAAATACAGAGGTAACAATAAGTCACTGGAGCTTGCTCTGTGGAATTCCACACTGGAGCCACGGCCCCAGTCCTCGGGGGGCGGGCGGCTGGGCCCACGCGCTGCTTATGGACTCACTGTGGTGGCGGAGGCCCCACCAGCACACATTCCAGTTGCAAATTGAGAACCAAAACGTATTAGGTGGGTGCAAACATAATTGTGGTTTTTGCATTGTTGAAACGGAGAAGGCAATGGCACCCCCTCCAGTACTCTTGCCTGGAAAATCCCATGGACGGAGGAGCCTGGTGGGCTACAGTCCATGGGGTCGCTAAGACTCAGACACAACTGAGCGACTTCACTTTCACTTTTCACTTTCATGCACTGGAGAAGGAAATGGCAACCCACTCCAGTGTTCTTGCCTAAAGAATCCCACGGACGGGGGGAGCCTGGTGGGCTGCCGTCTATGGGGTCGCACAGAGTCGGACACGACTGAAGTGACTTAGCAGCAGCAGCAGCAGCAGCATTGTTGAAATTTGTTGTTCGATACTGGAATACATCCTTAATGTGGTTATGTTATATATCATTTCTGCTTTATGTTTTTTTGCTAATGAATGATCTGCAGTGTATTTTATATTTGAGACTAGGGAAATGATGTTAGAGAAAAAGCAAATTCAAGCAATTTTCTTATTCAGGTTCAAAATGGGTCAGAAAGCAGTGACGACAGCTCGCAACACCTACAGCGCATTTGGGCCAAGAACGGCTAATGAACATACAGTGCAGGGGGGTTCAAGTTTTGCAAAGGAGACGAGGGCCTTGAAGATGAGGAGTGTAGGGGCCAACCATCAGAGGTTGACCCTGAGCAATTGAGGGCCATCGTCCAAGCTGATCCGCTAACAACTACATGAGAATCTGCCACAGAACTCCAGTGTCAACTGTTCTACGGTCATTTGGGATCTGAAGCAAATTGAAAAGGTAGAAAAGCTGACTAAGTGGGTGCCTCGTGAGGTGACCAAAAAAAATTTTTTTAATGGTCGTTTTTAAGTGTTGTCTTTCTTCTCTTACTGTATGCAAAACCTATGAACCACTTCTCGGTTGGATTGTGACGTCCGATGAAAAGCAGATTTTATACAACTGGCAATGACCAGCTCAGTGGCTGGACTGAGAAAAAGCTCCAGAGCACTTTCCAGAGTCATACTTGCACCAAAACTAGGTCAGGTCACTGGTGGTCAGCTGCCCCTCTGAGCCACAACAGCTTTCAGAATCCCGGTGAAACCATTACATCTAAGAAGCAGGCTCAGCAGATCAAGGAAATACACCAAAACCTGCAACATAAGTGAGCACCGGCCAACAGAAAGGGCCCGGTTCTCCACAACACCCGGCCGCACGCGGCACAACCAACGCTTTAGAAGTTGAACAGATTGGGCTATGAAGTTTTGCCTCACTCACCACATTTACCTACCTCTCACCAGCAACCTCTTCAAGCAGCTCAACGACGTTTTGCAGAGAAAGCATTTCCACAACCGGCAGGAGGCAGAAGATATCTTCCAAGCGTCCGTCAAATCCCAAAACATGGGTTCTTATGCCACAGAAATTAATTATGACAATTTATTGCTCCTTGGAAGAAAAGCTATGACCAACCTAGACAGCATATTCAAAAGCAGAGACATTACTTTGCCAACAAAGGTCTGTCTAGTCAAGGCTATGGATTTTCCAGTAGTCGTGTATGGATGTGAGAGTTGGACCATAAAGAAGGCTGAGCACTGAAGAATTGATGCTTTTGAACTGTGCTGTTGGAGAAGACTCTTGAGAGTCCCTTGGACTGCAAGGAGATCTACCCAGTTCATCCTAAAGGAGATCAGTCCTGGGCGATCATTGGAAGGACTGATGCTGAAGCTGAAACTCCAATACTTTGGCCACCTGATGAGAAGAGCTGACTCTGAAAAGACCCTGATGCTGGGGAAGACTGAAGGTGGGAGGAGAAGGGGATGACAGAGGAGGAGATGGTTGGACGGCATCACTGACTCAATGGACATAAGTTTGAGTAAACTCTGGGAGTTGGTGATGGACAGGGAGGCCTGGCGTGCTGCAGTCCATGGGGTTGCAAAGAGTGACTGAAGTGACTGATTAACAATTTAAAATTCATGGTCTGAAATCAAGGGCTTCCCTGGTGGCTTAGAGGTTAAAGTGTCTGCCTGGAATGCAGGAGACCTGGGTTTGATCACTGGGTTGGGAAGATCCCCTGGAGAAGGAAATGGCAACCCACTCCAGTACTCTTGCCTGGAGAATCCCATGGAGGGATGTTGGAGATATGTCTCCAGGACTTGGAAACGGCGAACCTGAAAGAACAACACTTGGACAGTCTCTGCAAGGACTGACAAGTTTATTTCTGCAGTCAAGCCTTTTCATAGGAGCAAGGAACAAAGAGCTTAGAGCATACAGCCAGCAGAACACGTACAAGGCTAGGATATAATCAGTAAAAGATACTTGAAGGAACAGCGCATTCTTAACGACCCATGTATTTATCCATGACCCATTTTCTCAAGCAACGTCTTTAATGTTTAATTGTTAAATCTAGGCGCTGAGCATAGCCAAAGGCAGGAAATGTTCTTCAGCAATCAGTACACAATGCCTGGGTACTTCTGGCCCTTCACCATTTTCCCACGGACCTCCTCCTTCACGGCTATTTTGCACTGTGCCTCCCAACATATCCTCCTTTTGTTTTTAGTTTAAGCACGGCAGCTGTTAGTTGGACTCCATTGTAGGAGGCATGGAGTCTTGAGTAGAGACATCTGTATAGAATTGTGTAGTGCCATACCAGATAGGGTTCCTACTGTAACAATAGATATTAGACTAAGAATGCCAGCAATAATCCATCCTATTATGCGCCTTGATCCCCTTAAGCCATATTTGAGCAAAACTGAGAGAAATACAGAGTCGGTCCATGGTTCTGTTAGGTTAACAGGAAGCCACAAATCAGATCTTTACTTGACTATTGCAATGTTGACATAATGATATGAAATAGTATGGTTTGAACACATATACAAGGCACATGTGTACAGTTAACAATCTTAGCAGAAAGATCTATATCAAAGTTACCTACAATAAACATATACAGGAGGTGCTCACAAGATTGTATATAACCTGTACTGTCGTATAAAAAGGTATAGTTTTGAGGTTTTAAGGCTTTTGCAGTCCCATACACATTGGCAAAGTGCTCCAATGCAGCAGGAATCTTCCACACACGTCATTGCTCAGGTCCTACGGTAGGGGTTCAGACGTTAACGTTTTCTCTTCGGCTTCTTTATGGTCATTGACGAGACCCTTTGCGTCAGCTGTGTCACCTGTCGGGGGAGTCTGGTCTCGGGGTCCTTCTCGGTAACGGACATGGCGAAGTGGAACCCAGATTTCTTCTCCATCTGCAACAACAAGACTGTAACCTCTGCCTAGGAGTCGTAAGATTCCTGGCAACCATTGATTAAACTGTTTATACCATATTGGTGTGTTGTCTTCTAACGGTTTCTTACTGTTTTCCTCTGCAAAATGTCTGTCCGCACGAGTATCAGAACTATCTTTTAGTAAATTTAAAAAATTTAAGGAATAAAGAGTTAAAGATAATAACAATTGAGGGTTCATAGGATAAGAAGTGTATCTCCTCTTCCATATTCCCCCTTTCTGTTTTAACAAATGAATTTTAAGAATATGATGGGTTCTTTCGATAATTGCTTGACCCTGGGGATTGTAGGGTGTCCCTGTGATGTGTGTTACATTCCATTCCCTTAGAAATGAACGAAATGAGTGAGAGGTAAATGTAGGCCCATTATCTGTTTTTAAGACCGAAGGTATTCCTATAACAGGGAAGCTGAGTAAAAGCACGGAAATGGCGTGTTTGCTGGATTCTGAAGAGACAGGCATTGCCCATATAAAACCTGAAAATGTATCCATTGAAACAAAAAGCAAAGAAAACTTTCCCAAGGAACAATGAGTGAAGTCCGATTGCCAAAGGGAGTTAGGCTGTTGCCCACGAGGATTAACTCCTGAAACTGTGATACGTAATGTCTCGCTTCAGTGAGGGGAATATGGTATTTAGAGTGCAATCTTTTAGCATTGGTATGAAGATTAGCGTGTTCGTCCATAGCAGATGTAAAGATAGGAGCCATGAACTTATCAACAGCATCATTCCCTGCTGCCAGGGGGCCAGGTAACCTGAATGAGCATGCATATGTGCAATGAAGAAAGGTTCTGTACGTGATTGAATTAAGGCTTGAGTCTTAGAAAAGAGAACATATAATTCTTCATCTAGGTTGTATAAAAAGGCAGTAACAAAATCAGGGAAAAGGGAAGCAAGGTATTTGGAATCAGTATAGACATTGAAGGATGATGGCTGAAGAGACAAAAGAGCATATAATGCATACAATTCAACCCTTTGTACTGAAGAATAGGCAGGGGGTTATTTCTCTTTGATATCAGGGCCGACAATCCCAGCTATGCCTTTCTGGTTGCCATCAATGAAATAGGTAGGTACATTTGAAATAGGCTGGGAGGCAATGATATTAGTTACTATAAATTTAGTAAATTGTAGGAAGTCCCATAATTTTCCTTTCGGCAAATGGAATGAGATAACATTCTGAAAGTCACTTAATGCTATTTGCATGGTCATGTTATACTGTAAGGCAATTTGTAATTCCTTTTTTGTCAAAGGGACATGTATTGCATATGGATCAAATCCAGTTAAGGTTTGTACACGGCTCCTTCCTGATACAACAGCTGTCCTATTTTCTCAATGTATGATACGATTTTCTTTGACAGCTTAGTATGTAGATATACCCATTCTATCGGGCTGTTTTGAGCTATGATTGCAGTAGGTGAATGTTTGGTGGGGAATATATATAAATAGACCGGTTGGGTATGGTTCAGCTGAGTTGAGAAAGATTGTTGAATGTGTTTTTCAACAAATTCTAATTCCTCTTTTGCTTCTTTTGTTAGCTGTCTAGGACTATTAGGGTCAGGAGGTCCCTTTAAATTTTTAAATAATTTTGTAATGCATAGGGGGGAATGCCAATAGATGACTGAAGCCAATTAATATCTCCTATGAATTTTTGAAAATCATTTAATGTGCATAGAGAATGCACAGAGATTTGAGTTTTTTGAGGTTTTATCTTAGACTCTTCCATAACATGTCCTAGGTAATTAAAGGGTGCTTTCAATTAAATTTTATCTGGCGCAACAAGTAGGCCCTGATTTTGAAGAGTGGTGGTGACTTCGTCATATAACTGTTGTAAACAAACTTCAGATTCCATGGAGAGGAGTATGTCATCCATATAATGAATTATGGAGGCAGTAGGATATTTATCACTACTGGGTTGTAATAAAACAGATATGAGATATTAGCAAATGGTAGGAGAGTTCATCATCCCCTGAGGTAAAACCTTCCATTGAAATCTTTTAATAAGAGCCATGTGATTTATAGAGGGAACTGAAAAAGCAAAACATTTTCTATCTTTAGGATGCAAAGGTATAGTAAAAAAGCAGTCTTGTAAATCAATAATAATTACAGGCCATCTTTTTGGCACCATGGAAGGAGAGGGCAATCCAGGTTGTAAGGGCCCCATAGGAATCATAGTATTATTAACATTTCTTAAATCTATCAGCATTCACCATTTTCCTGATTTCTTTTTTATTACAAAAATGGGAGAATTCCATGGGGAAAATGAAGGCTCTATATGATTTTTCTGTAATTGCTCATTTACTAATTGTGTGAGAGCTGCCAACTTTTCTTTAGTCAGGGGCCATTGAGGTGTCCATATTGGGGCATCAAATTCCCAATCGAGAGGCAGCGGTGTTAACTCAATGGCCCCCATCAAAAAGGCTCATTTAGAGAGATCGTGGCTTTCGTTTGTTCAAGAAAATCCCTTCCCCACAAATTAATAGGGATACTGGTAATATATGGTTTGATGTAAGCTACAATTTGATCGGGACCATAAGCTTGTAAATAGGATGCACTGACGAAAGTTCGTGTAGCATCAGCCTCTCCTACCCCTAACAGTCTGGAAGGAGCCACAGTCTTACCCCATTCAAGGGGCCATTCTTCATTTCTAATAATGGAAATGTTGGCTCCTGTATCCAACACACCTGTGAAATTTTTTCCCCGTATCTTTAGAGTAAGCATAGGCTTTTGATGTTCCTTTAATAAGGTAGATAGTGCGGCGGTAAGATTGGTGCTATCAAAACCTCCTTGCCTAATTTTATCAGACGCCCTCATTGGTTTGACATATGGCAAAAGTAATAATTGTGTAAAGCGTTCCCCTTTTTGTAGATATACATTTCCTAATTTTACAACATCCACCATGACATGTATCTCTCCTTCATAATCTTTATCCATAACTCCAGCCAATACTACTAAACCTTTCATTGTACAGCTGCTACGTCCCAAAGTTAGTCCAACTGTTCGGACCATAATATCCAGTGGGGATTTTATGAGGATTGTATAATTCTATTAACTCCATGTCATAAGGACTGGGTATATCAACGCAAGCACTCTTAGATGTAGCTGCTTGCAGTGTCATGATGCTGGGTCCTCCTTTTGTAGTGGGGCTGAGGACAGTGTCATAGTGTCGGGTCCTCCTTTTGTCGTGGGCTGAGGACAGTGTCATAGTGCTGGGTCCTCCTTTTGTAGTGGGCTGAGGACAGTGTCGTAATGCTGGTCCTCCTTTCGTAGTGGGCTGAGGACAGTGTCATAGTGCCGGGTCCTCCTTTTGTCGTGGGCTGAGGACAGGCCCCTTTATTAGTTTCCCTGTTTTCGTTGTGCCTCTGGTGTCAATGCATTTCCATCCTTATCGAATTTGGAATGACATTTATTCAACCAATGGAATCCCCTTTTACATTTTGGCAAACTTTTGGGGGTCTCTTTTTTTTTTTTTTTTTTTTTAGAAGTATTATTATTTTTAGCTATTTGCACTGGCATGTGGCATTGTTTTTTCCTATGGCCGGCCTTCCCGCAGTTACAGCATTTAGCACTGGCAGCCTTTTGCACATTGAAAATTTCTAGTGCCGCTAATTTTGCTCTATGGGACATAGATCCGGTATCTCTACAAGCTTTCAAATATTCCATAAGAGAACCAGTTTCTCGAATTGGTCTAAGCATGGATTGACATTCCTCATTAGCATTTTCAAAGGCAAGTTGTTTTAAAATAATACTTTGTAAGGTTTAATCTCTGATAGATTTTGAGGGCATCCTTTAATTTTCCTATAAATTGGGCATATTCCTCCTCATGTCCCTGGGTAATCTTGACAAATGAACCATCAGAGTTAACATTATCAACCTTTGCCCATGCTTGGCAAGAAATTTCTCTAATGAAATGTAACATCTGAGGGGTAATAGTATCTAATTGCGCAGTCATGTCGGCCATGGCTCCCGTTCCAGTGAGTATATCATAGGCTAAATTGGCAGGGTTACCACGAGATTGCTGGTCAGTCGTCATTTGTTGGGCCTCATCATCAACCCACATTTGCCACTGAAGTAACTGTTGAGGATTTAGAACCATCTTTGCTACTTGAAAAAAATCACATGGCATCCAATGATCAGCCCATCCTCTGAGGAATTCTACACAGTAAGGAGAAGTAGGTCCATACAGAGTGCATGCTTTCTTAAAGCTGGACAACATACCAAAACCTAGACCAGCCCAAGCATTCTGGCCTTGGGCAGGCTGATCAAACTGTATTGGGAAAGCGAAAGCACAAGCAGGCATCTCCCGAGGAGGAGTGAAATGATTAGTACGAGCAAAGTTAGCAACTGCTGTTACAGACGAAGCAGAAGGAAAAACCTCAGGTTTGGGCTGTCCGTTGAATGAAATGACCTCCACTCCAAGTGGTTTCGGCTTCGACACATCCTGTATACATATGTCTCCAAGCTGTTTTTCCAGGGATTGTGTCTGATTGAGCATAACATTCTTATATTTCAAAGCACCTTGCATATCTTGTTCCTTAAGCTCATATTCATGTAAAGACCGAACAGTTTCTACTTCCAAATCAACATTATGCCCTTCAATTTGTTCTATGACAGCCCGTATGAGTGACCATGTAACCCACCATTGAGGGGGAATACGGACTCCTTGCCGATATGCTCGCAAAACATTATTCTTAATCCTTTTCCATATGTCTAGATCGAGCGTCCCCTCTTCTGGGAACCATGGATTATGTTCCAGTAAAATATGATAGCAGTCATTCAACTGATCTCTTGAAACATTGACACCATTTTGTTTCAGAAAGTGATGCATTATAGAAATGAAAGGAATCTTACTGTTATGTTGTCCCATCCTGCTTATCTCTTTCTGCAGCGCTCGCCGCTTTGTTCAGTCTTCCTTCAAGTCCCTGTTTGGGCGCCACTTGTTGGAGATATGTCTCCGGGACTTGGAAACGGCGAACCTGAAAGAACAACACTTGGACAGTCTCTGCAGGACTGACAAGTTTACTTCCGCAGTCAAGTCTTTTTATAGGAGCAAGGAACAAGAGCTTAGAGCATACAGCCAGCAGAACACGTACAAGGCTAGGATATAATCAGTAAGAGATACTTCAAGCAACAGCGCATTCTTAACGACCCATGTATTTATCCATGACCCATTTTCTCAAGCAACGTCTTTAATGTATAATTGTTAAATCTAGGCACCAAGCATAGCCAAAGGCAGGAAATGTTCTTCAGCAATCAGTACACAATGCCTGGGTACTTCTGGCCCTTCACCATTTTCTCACGGACCTCCTCCTTCACGGCTATTTTGCACTATGCCTCCCAACAAGGGAGGAGCCTGGTAGGCTACAGTCCACTGGGTCACAAAGAGTCGGACACGACTGGGCGACTTCACTTCAATACACTTAAAGGTAATTCTCTTACTCTGTTGGTTGTGATGCAGTTCACAAATCTGAGATATTGAACTGTTGTCTTAAGTATCAAGTCCTTAAGCATTTCTGGAAAGATGGGGTCGTATATATTTGTTTAGCTATTTTCACCAGAAGTTTAATGAATTTCAAATGTTTAGCTGGATTTGTCCTGTGTAATTGGACAGTTTTTTCCATATTTCCTTCAAGACATATTTCCCACTGAACAAGCAACCAGCCTTCTGCCTCTCAGAGGGCCCTGAGCTGGGGTGTGCATGGCCAGGAAGGGGTCCCTGTTTTGGGCTGACGGCCCTCAGAAGTGCTCTTGAGAAGTATGTGATCTAAGAGATGTCCAGCAATTTCTCCGGGGTTTTTTGCCAGCTGGCACTTTTGATTCCATATAAGCCTCTTCCCCTCCTAATGACATAAGAATCCCGTGGTTCGTCACACTTAGGTTCATGTGTTCATTTTGGCTGCACTATAAGAATCCCGTGGTTCGTCACACTTAGGTTCATGTGTTCATTGTGGCTGCACTGGGCGTTACTTGCCGTGCACAAACTTGTGGGAGTTGTGGCCCACAGGCTTAGTCGCTCCACAGCACGTGGGGTCTTCCCAGACCCGGGATGGAACCATGGCCCCTGCATTGGCAGGCAGATTCTTAACCACTGGACCAGTACGAAAGTCCCCATTTCAATAGTCGGCTTCCCTTGTTATCACCAACTTGAATTCATGACTTTGGCCCTAAGTGAAGCAGCACTGTGGGCCTGAGAGGAGGTTATTCAGAGGGTCCCACCCCGCCTCCCACGGTGCTCGCAGCCCCTCTCCCAGTTACACCCCACCCGTGGGGACAGCCAGGCTCATCCATTTCTGGAGGATTCATCCCAAGTTTTTGGCATAGATGAGCAGATGTGCATGCTCTGGCTCCTCTGCATGTTGTTCAGTCGCTCAGTCATGTCCGACTCTTTGCGGCCCCATGAAACTGCAGCAGGCCAGCCCCCACTGTCCTTAACTGTCTCCCAGAGTTTGTCCAGACTCATTTCTGTGGAATCAGTGATGCTATCTAACCATCTCATCCCCTGCCACCCTCTTCTTTTGCCTTCAGAATTTCCCAGCATCAGTATCTTCCAACTAGTCAACTCTTCCAATCAGGTGGCCAGAGTATTGGAGCTTCAGCATCAGTCCTTCCAGTGAATACTCAGGGTTGACTTCCTTTGGGACGGACTGGTTGCATCTCCTCACCATCCAGGGGGCTTTCATGAGTCTTCTCCAGCACAATCCAAACACGTCAGTTCTTCTGCATGAACAATACTAAACCGTTTGACTTGCACACACTTTGTTCTTCAGCCTGCAGTTAGGGCTCAGCAGACTCAGCCCTTCCCCTGGGGCAGCTCAGTGGGGTATGGACCAGCCCCGTGGCTGCCCGAGCTCTCCAGGTGGGCCTGCTCACCACCGGGGCAGTGGGGTTAAAGGCTGGGCATCAGAAAACCTGGCAGCTGCTATAAAACTGGGGGTGCTGGGATGCTTTCCCACCGTTTTTTTCATGCTGGCAGCCACACGGTTCCGGCTTGGGGACCCTGTCACGTTTCCCAAGTTGTCATCTTTGTGCACATGCGTTGTCAAGTGCTAAACCACAAGCAGCCCAGACACGTGTCGCTGAAGGTGTGGCCCACTTCCCGCCAGGGTGGGCCTGCCTGCCTCCACCCCCAGCGGGACCCCACAGTGCAGGCGCAGCAGGCAAGAGTCTGCTCAGGAAACAGCCGAGCACAGGCTTGAAAATCTTCTGGAGGACGTTAAGTACTTTGTGAACTTGCTATTCAGTCAGTTAAATGGACGGTGGTGTGATCTGCCTTAACAGGAGGGTGTTATGGAAGCTGTCACCGTGCCCAAAAAAGTGAAAACACTCACACACACACAGTCCCAC
Organism: Bos indicus x Bos taurus; assembly: GCF_003369695.1. Lineage (NCBI taxonomy): Eukaryota > Metazoa > Chordata > Mammalia > Artiodactyla > Bovidae > Bos > Bos indicus x Bos taurus. Next base: position 1,260,466 of record NC_040101.1, on the reverse strand, counting down.
ACCTTAAACGATCAGACCTTCACTGGAACATCACAGTGATGGGAGAGAAGCCTCAAGGAACCTGGGGATCGTGTTTGGCAGCTCAGCTGTGCCCGCAACAGCATCAGTCAGTGGGCAGAGCTGGGAGAAAGGATATGCAACCTGGGAGGGTAGGAACAAAAATAATCCCGCCAGAAAACAAGAGAGAACCAAGGTTTTAAAAAATGAAACCAAAAGGAAAGTTAGTGGAATCAATCATGAATTAAAGCTGGTGTTCCAAAGAAAGGCAGGACACCCTCAAGGGCTTACAACTCCCCAGCCCGGGGCACCTCCTCGCAAACTTGCTGCACAAATCCGCCTCATTCTCGGTCATGGCCCAACTCACCCATGCTCTCCAAGATGCGCTGGCCCTGGGGACCCCTGGCCTCGCTGGAGGCCCTGAACGCAGCCTCAACCATGCCCATCGCAGTGAGACGTGCCCCTGCCAGGGCAGGTCAGCGGGAAGCAGCCTTCGCCTCTTCAGGACCAGGCATGTAATGAAGCTGACGCCTCGCCTCCATATGGAAGGCCTGCGGGCTACCTCCAAGGTCATTGTTTAAATATAAACCAAGTTTTTAAAAATTAGAATGTTACGTTTATTGAACACAACTGAAATTTAGTGTGGAAAAGTGAAGCAAATACAACAGCATTTATACAGTGTATGAAAGGGCATCTTTTAACCCCCAGGCAGTGGGGATACACCTGGCTTCACCAAAAAGCTTGTATGCCGTTTAGTTTTAAACCGTACGTTAATACCATAACCAAGGATTTGGCAAAGATTTATTTTTTTCCTATCTCCAGCCTTTTAAAGCAGACAGAATAGTTTAGAATGCAGCTGATACTAAGAGCACAAAAAACTGAACCAGACTAAATTCCGCAATCTGGAGACGGGAGGAGACAGTGGTTGTCCAGGGGCTGCTGTCCAGAGTGGCGCTGACAGTCCCAGGGGGTCCGTCTGGTGCTGCCCGACCGCCCGGGGTGGGGACCGCTTGGCGCCGCCCGTGTCGCGGTGGATTCTACATGCCGCGTACCAAAGCCAGCAGACACTCAGTGCTGAGGGCTGTCTGCAGCAGACAGACGCGTCCACCAAAGCGTCTGCAGCAGGGAGTAAGGCCACGTGTTTATTCAGGTGAAGCCTCAGGCAGTCCTCCTAGTGTCGGCATTCCTTCCCTCAAATAGTGTTTAACGCTATCAGTAATTCATTAAAATGCTACATACAACATAACTAGGTATTTTAAAATTATTTATAGTTTGATATTTATAATATCTGAAGAAGGTTACTACCGAATTATTACAGTAGGTATTAATCAACGACATGCTCGTTGCTCGATCCCTAAGTGTGGCTGCGGGAGAGCGTGGTTTACTGTGTTTCACTGAGTTAGGAAGGCGGCGCTGCCAGAAGAAACGACTCGCAGGGCGGCCGCCCAGGACCGAGACAGCTGCTTCTGTGCGCTGTGCGGGGCATGGGCCCCCGCGGCGTGGGGACACCAGGCTAAAGCCTGCATCAGAACGTGCTGGTGGACGTTGTCAGGCGCCTTCCGATGTAGATCCTGACAGAGAAAGGAGGCGGTCGTTACAGGGCGGCGTGTCTCCCGGGGGCGCGCACTGCCGAGACAGCAGCTGATCAGCCCAGAAGGGGCCTGGCTGCCAACACTCAGTGGACACATGGGTCTCACTCTGATCAGCACACCTTTCAGCATCCAATTTAGAAAAATCCAGCTGTGCTCTAACAGCTGTGCAACGCATACCCTTGGCACACACAAAGGACAGCCCCTCCTGAGCTGAGAGCTCCCTCCTCACTTTCTGACCTAATCAGTCACCCACGGGACAGCTGACAACCCCAGGTTTATCAGCACATCTCACAGAAACCACTGCTGCATGGGACGCCCCAGGGAGCCCAGAATGGAGGGGCGCGGGGGGGCTGTCCGGGAGGAGGGCGGGGGAAGGACATCAAGGGCCTGAAGGCCAGCGGGGAGTCTCTGCAGAGCAAGGGAACAGGAGAGCTTGATCCTGACCCCTGTGAAGTCTGGGAGGGCAGACACACCTGCAGAAATCCACCCGGAAGTGAAGGCTGAAGCCTAACCCCGCCAGGCCCCAGAGGACCCGAATGCTGGTTCTGGACAAAGCTCCCTGCAGAGAGGAGCTCCCCAGAGGGGAAGGCGGGGCAGAGCCCAGAGCAGGGGCAGGGCTGTGGGCCAGGGCTCAGGAGGGTGGGTGGGGGCCCTGCTCCTGCCTCCCCGAGCCAGCAAGCCGGGCGTCTCCTCTGCCCCGTTCTCAGAGCCCGGGGCTCCAGCCCACGTCAGAAGCCTGTCCTGACATCCAGTGGCCCAGTAGGCTGCCCAGGAGAAGCCCATCTGCCCGCATCAGGACCGGGGAGACCAGAGCCCTCCACGTGCGAGCCGCCTCGGGGGCTCCCCGCTCCCCCACCTGTGCCCAAGGCCAGCACCGGCCCCGTGCGGGCGGCACTCACCCCAGCCCGATGGCCAGCAGGTGGGACAGCAGCAGCGACGGCAGGAAGACCTTGAGGAACTCCGCAGAGAAGATGCCGCCCTTCTTCATGACGCTCGTGTTGCGCATGCTGAGCGTGGGCGTGCGCTTTGGGTGCTTGAAGAGCAGGAATTCCCTGAGGGGAGAGGGCGGTCAGCGGGCGCCGGCACCCGGCCCCTGAGGCCCCCGTGGACGCAGACTCACTTGGCCGGGGGGACGTTCTCTGGCCGACTGGACCAATCCCAAATCCAGTCTGAGTTTTTCTTCAGGATGCTTTCGACCTCTTTCCTCCTCTCCATGTAGTCTTCCTCGGACTGTGGGGAGACGAGGTCGGTGAACCCGCTGCCTGGCTCGCCGCCCACCCCACACCCCCGTGGAGGGCCCACCGGACTCCAGCGGCCCTGAGCTGCAGGCACTGCCTCAGGGAGGGCACCGGCCAGTGGGGACACATGTTCACAGAGACACCGGCTGTGGTTCTGGGGGTAAAAGGAAAAACAGAAACCCCCGAAAAGGCCCCCAACAGGGATGTGCCTGAGCTGACGGCACACAGCACGCAGAGCAGATGCGCGTCCGCGTCTGGCGGGAGAAGAGAAAACTAGAAACCCGCGTGCACCCCTGGTCTCAGTGGCCTTAAAAATACATGTTATTAATAATATGTTAATTGAAGAGCTTTAAAAAGGTGCATTGCTTAGAATTTTAAAAACTGTGTACCTGATCATAGAATTCCTCTTTAAATTCAGGGGGAGAAATTATGGAAATACTCTAGAACACGGTACCAAAACCAACCAAACACCTGGACACAACAAAGCTGGGCTGGACCCCGCAATCCGGGAGCAGGCAGGCAGCACCCTGGAGAAGCCTGAGCACAAGGACTGCTGAGCCCCCGGGGCGGGACAGCCTGAGGAGTGTCCGGCAGGCAGCAGGGGGACCCAGGGGCACTGATAGAAGCTCGGGCCCCACAGCTCTCACAGTGAGGAAGGGAGCAGGCAGCCTTTCCCTTCTCCAGGGGATCTTCCTGACTCAGGAGTGCAACCAGGGTCTCCTGCACTTTAGGCGGATTCTTTACCAGCTGAGGCCCCAGGAAAGCAGGGCCCCCCAGGTTCCTAGATCCCGACACCCCTGAGCATCACAAGAGGCAGCAGGCAGGAAGACGGCCTGGCGAGGCCGCACTGGCCACTGGCCCAACCCAGGTCTGCGGAAAGGCAGCTCAGGGCCACAGCCCACCCTGCTCTCATGGACTTCCCCCCAACAGGGGCTACGGCCCCACCAAACTCAGAGATTCTTAAAGGAAACTCAGAAAACTGAGCTCAGCCTCCACCAGCCTGGTCAGCTCCTAACCCAAACCACACAAGCGCCAGTCAGCGAAGCCCGAGGCACGGTTTCTGGAAGCAACTAGTGCCATCGAGGAAGGGACAGCAGCAGTGCCGTCCCAATGGGGAGGCCCCGGGCAGGCCTCCAGACCCCCACGGGCCCCCACGGCCCCCTGCCACTCCCGCCACTCTCCCCGCATCCCCCAGAAGGGCATGTGGGGCAGACGGGGCCCTGGGCAGGCCTCCAGACCCCCACGGGCCCCCACGGCTCCCCGCCACCCGCCTGCATCCCCTGGGAGGGCGTGTGGGGCAGACGGGGCCCTGGGCAGGCCTCCAGACCCCCACGGGCCCCCACGGCCCCCTGCCACTCCCGCCACTCTCCCCGCATCCCCCAGAAGGGCATGTGGGGCAGACGGGGCCCTGGGCAGGCCTCCAGACCCCCACGGGCCCCCACGGCTCCCCGCCACCGCCTGCATCCCCTGGGAGGGCGTGTGGGGCAGACGGGGCCCTGGGCAGGCCTCCAGACCCCCACAGGCCCCCACGGCTCCCCGCCACCTGCCCGTGTCCCCCGGGAGGGCATGTGGGGCAGACGGGGCCCCGGGCACACACCCTGAACCAAACGGCCCCACCGTCTCCGGTCCACTCTGTGAAGTGCTGGAGATGCCCCACCCCCCACAGCTGAGGGAAGGTCTGAGGAAGCACAAGTCGGCTTTCGGGCCGGGTCACCCAGTGCCCTGTACCGACAGATCACGAAGGCAGACCCTGTGCACCTTACCTGGGAGCTGTTCTTCTCTCCGAGGCTGTGCGTGTCTGTCTCAGAAGCTCTGTTAGTGTCCTGTGGGGTCTGTGAGCGGGGCGGGCTTGGGGGAAACAGCACACGTTCACCTTTCCATCAGGACACACAGACCCCCCCCACACACAGGGGACAGCGTCCCTGGAGAAGGAAGCGCTCCCGCCAACCCCAGCGGGGACCAGGGCCCAACAGTCACAGCAGCCCCCTGCCTTCTCAGCTGAACTTCTGCCCAGCAGGCAGCAGCCAGCCCCGGGGGGGGACCAGGGTCAAGGAGTCACAGTGGCCCCCTGCCTTCTCAGCTGAGCTCTGACGCCCAGCAGGCAGAAGCAGGGACAGGACCCCAGGGGCGGTGTCCCCCCACCCGAGGGCAAAGGGCCCGCCGTCTGGGCGCTGGCTGAGGCCAGGGAGGCCCGCGGAGCCATGCTGGGACACACACATTCGCCCACCTGTCGCAGTGGGAGCTCTTGGAGCTGCTCCGTCCGGATTCGTGCTGCGCGTCCAGCAGTATCTTTTCCATGTCGCCGTTATAAATAGAAACAGAGTCGGGAACACTGCTCCCATTTCCGTTACTGCCGAAGTGTAATTCTACCCAGGAGCCTGACGGGGACGAGAGAAGAACCGGGTTGCAATTTTCCGCCCATCTCGGAGTCTGGTGCTAAGATACCAAGCTCACCCCGTCTGTTTCAAGATGTGCCAGAGACTCCCACTGGCCCTCCGCCAGGAATCTGGCCATAGCGCCCCCAGGCCCGGCTCAGGCCCTGTGCAGTTAGCCTCTGCAGGGACCCTCGGGAGCTGCACCCCAGACCATCTGCTCCGTCAGCAGAGGCCCTGTAGCCAGGACTCGCCCACACTCAGCTCTCAGAAGAAAAAGGCTCAACCAGTGCCTTGGGGACTTAGAAATTAAGGAAAGCTTTAAAATTTCCACATTCCAGCCTCACGTTCTGACCCTGAGGCCCCACAGATTGATGACCGATTACCAAGGCTTAGCACTTGATATATTCACCAGGGAAATGGCAGCTGAGCCGGGGGGCCCTCCGCTCACCGGGCCGAGCCCCTCCGGGCCCCGTGAGGGGAGGGGTCCCCAGTCCAGGCGGGGCCAGCATCCCGGCGGGGAGGCGGCGCTGCTGCTCCCGGCTGCGTGCTATGGGGGCTGACATGGGGATGAACTCAGGAGGAGGGCAGCATGGCAAGTGCACAGGAGGACGGGGTGGACACTAGAGAGCTCCTGAGGTAAGAAGGTCCGCCTGCGCTGCGGACCGGAGGCCCAGCCCGGTGGCCCCACAAGGCGCTGATGCCCGCTTCTCCGCGCTCAGCTGCCTGGCCAGCTGCCACAGGCTCTCACGTCTGAACCACGAGAGGCGCTGGGTGTGGGGTGGGGAGCCCTGCTGTGCATCCAGTGCGGGACCACCGCGGCCCCGAGCAGAGCAGACCTCCGCGCCTCTGCCTGGGGACCAGGCCTGAGACGCAACTACCGCAGGGGCACAGATCGTCACCGCGGGGGGCGGGTCGGGGGGCCGGGTTGGCCGGCTTATTCAGCGCTGCTGCCTTCTCACGGGTTGGGCATTTTCCCACAGGCTTCCTGGCTGAGGGGAGAGCCTCTTTTCCGCGTCAGCTGTTGAAACCCGCTCCTCTCTTCTGCTGAGCAGTCCCTCTTTCTCCATCGAGCTCAATATTTGAGACACACAGCTTTCCTTTCTTTGGCCACATGGGAAGGCCCGCAGCACTGAGTCCAGCCTGACCACTGGCCACCGGGGCCCGCCGGCACACGCCTTTCTCCACCCCGTGTGATGCTGGCAACTGGAGAGACTGCCCTTCTACTCAGGTCTTCAGGTGAGAAGACGAAAAGTTCTTCCTTTTAATTCCGTCAAACCTGAGGCCACAAACGTCCACTGCACCGCCTCGCTCCGGGGCCCCGCCCCGCTGCACGTGTGAGCTGACGCGGTCAGCTTATTCCAGGCGGCCCTCTGCTGCCCGGCTCACTGACTGCACTGCCACCCCGCCCCGGCCTCTCCCGCCCCGGTCGCTCACACCGCTCTCTTCCCGGCCCAGCACCGTCCACTGCGGGTCACGGTCCAGCCTTCCCAGGTAGGGGGCTTTTATATCAATAACCAGTTTCCCGGCTCCAGCGCGCTCGGCCCAGCAGTTTGGTTTTGACACTACCTGTAATGGTCTTGGAGAAGGCAATGGCACCCCACTCCAGTACTCTTGCCTGGAGAATCCCAGGGACGGAGGAGTCTGGTGGGCTGCAGTCCATGGGGTCGCTAAGAGTCAGATATGACTGAGAGACTTCACTTTCACTTTTCACTTTCCTGCATTGGAGAAGGAAATGGCAACCCACTCCAGTGTTCTTGCCTGGAGAATCCCAGGGACGGGGGAGCCTGGTGGGCTGCCGTCTGTGGGGTCGCACAGAGTCGGACACGACTGAAGTGATTTAGTAGTAGTAGCAGTAGTGGTCTCAGTACCACAAGACTGTCCCTGCAGGGGACACCTCAAACGTCCGACAGACCAAGAATTCAGGGGTTCCCACAACCCTCCCTCGTCAGCAATTCCTTGGGACAAGTCACAGAAGTCAGGACCACACCGTGCTTGCACGAGTGCCTTCTCAGAGGGCAGGCATGCAGGCAGTGGTGGGAGACGGCAGTTCTACGCCCTTGCCCAGTACATCCTGTAACCCAGCCTCAGCGCCCCTCCCCAGGCAGGCTTGGGGAGGGCGAGTGCTGAGTTTCTGCCCATCCCCACCCCACCCTGAGGCTACCGAGGACCTCGGCAGTCACATCACTAGCACAGACTCAATTGTTTTCCAAAGATCTCAAGAAAGTCCAAGGGTTCTTAGAGCCGAGCTGTGGATCTGGAACCAGGGACAAAGATTAAATATATTTTTCAAATTAAAATATAATGGGCATACAGCACTGTAGTTTCAGGGCTTCCCTGGTGGTCCAGTCGTTAAGAAACCACTCTGCAATTCAAGGGACACAGGTTCCATCCCTGGTCCAGGAAGATCCCACATCCCCCAAAGCAACTAAGCCCACGGGCCTCAACTACCAAGCCCATGCGCCACAGCCCAGGAGCCACGGCTCCCAAAGCCCTGGAGGCCTGGGGTCCGCACTCCACAAGAGAAGACACCGCAGGAAGGAGTCCACCCACTGCAACGAAGAGGAACCCTGCTCGCTGCAACTAGAGAAAACCCAAGTGCAGCAGCAAAGAACCAGCACAGCCACAAGACAGAGTGTTTTTTAAAAAAAACAACAACACGATGAGTTTCAGGCACAGGCTTAGATTCCACTCCAGACTCCACGGAGATTGGAACCATCTCACTGAAAGTGTTGGGCATCCTTTAGAAAGACCTCTACGCAGGCTGTCTACAGCGGAGCTCTGTCTACAGCACAGCTCAGAGGCTGTGATACACTAACAGACCAGAGTTTATGATTAACCTGCAGCAACTGCACAGGGGAGCAGCTCCCTGGAAAATGAAGACCAGGGGCCATTAATCTTCTTTCACCTGCAGTTAAGCTCACTCACCTTTCTAAGCAAGAAAGAGTGGCTTCAGGTTGCTTTGTTGTTATTTCGTCACAAGGTCATGTTCCTCTCTCTGCGACCCCATGGACTATAGCCAGGCTCCTCTGTCCATGGGATTCTCCAGGTGAGAAGACTGGAGTGGAAGCCGTTTCCTTCTCCCAGGATCTTCCCAGCCCAGGGACAGAACCTGCCACGTCTCCTGCATTGCAGGCGGGTTCTCTACCGCCAAGCCACCAGGGAAGCCCTCGAGTTGCCTTACAACCTCAGATCACTTCCTCATAACCCCAAACAGCCTGTGAGGTAGTCAGGCCGCGGGAAAAGGGGCGGTGGTTGCTGACCCAGGCGAGTCTCGCCCTGACTCAGGCCACTGCCACACTGACCTGTAATTCACACTAACAAGACACAGGGCAGGTGGACTGGGCAAATGAGATGGGCGGAGAGCCTAGGCCAATGCCCCGTCACTGCAGAAGAGAATTACAAACCGACACGATATGCCATGTCTTCCTTTTGTTTAAAAAAACTTCCTGTGACCCCCAGGATACTTGATCCCAAAAGAAGGAAAGCCCACATCTTGAATGAGACGATTCGTGGGCCCCCAAAAGATCTGTAACCACAATGCTGTCCCGTCTTCCAGCTCTGGAGAGGCCACAGGAATGACCCAGACACAACCACTTACTGGCTGGGCCACAAATGCCATGAATTCAGCTGACCTCAACTGCTAGTAACTGGGCACAAGCTGTGATCACATGTAGAGTGTTAAAACAGTTCCCTGAGCCACTGCTCGGCAGGCTGGGTGGTTGACTAAGCTTTCAGTTTACCCCAGCCTGAAAACAGATAATGACAACTGTCTTTCTTTAACTTGTGGAGCCTGACCCTATCAACTAACCTCAACACAGCACCCATGCTTTATATCCTGAGTATTTCGCACAGTTTCTCACAGTCCCTGCCTGCACTGTGAGGCTCCCTGCTCCTGGCTCCAGGCCAACAGCCCTCTCCAGCACCCCTGGCAGAGCACCCCACAACCCAGTCTGGAGCAACATGTCACAACCCTGGCTCTGGAGGACCACCTCTTGTGCTTTCCCTGTTCTCCAGCAGTCTCACCCACCAGCCGGAAAATCCTGATTTGGAATGCTACAACAGAACCCTGGTACCCTTACTTTGAGAAAACCACAATGGTGACGGTGGGCAGCCAGGGTTGAAAACTACAGGGGCATGACCTACACGATGCTGGGGTCAATGTCCTGGGGTCTTTGGGACAGGTGGGACCCTGAGGACAGCCCTGGGGTGGTGCAGGGGCTACGCCTGGAGGCAAGGATCACCCTTGGGAAAGCTTCTTCCCTAGGAGAGGTGGGACTTAAGAAATCCCAGTTTTTAAGAGTTTCTTGAGTGAGGCGGTACAGGAACCAGAGGCTTGACGTCTGAACAGGACCCGGTGGACCCCCCTTCCTTCTGCCTGCCTGAGGCCTCTGTCACCGAAGCCCGAGGAGCCTGGCGCCCTAAGAGCCCAACTGCTGTCACCTGCCTGCCATGGGCTTCGCCTCACCTCTCGCCTCACTGTGGCCATCTGAAATGCACAGAGCGGGCCAGGGTCTCATTGCCGGAAACCCCTTCCCTCTCAAAGTGCAGGACACAAGACGTGCACGTCCTGTGCCTATTCATGCACTGCACCTTCATCCACGGTGGGGGCCTGTGACAACACCACCCTCTGACTGGCTGCAGACAGACCAGCAGGTGAAGAAGTGGGGGCCATCTCGGGGTAAGCCGGTGCCACCTGATGGCACTGATCCCCACTCAGCACAGCACTGGGCGGGGGGAGTCGGGGGCGCGCCTCTGGGAAGTTAAGTCTCGCACCCCCTCGCATGATACTGCAAGATAATATTACAAAACTCCACCTTCCCCCTGGTTGTTTATCTGAGACAGGAAAGGCATCTAGGACATCCTGCTGCTGGTCAACAGCTTTAACCAGAACGGACCAGGGAGCAGAGGCTGCTCGTCAACAGCTCTAACCAGAGCGGACCAGAGAGCAGAGGCTGCCCGTCAACAGCTTTAACCAGAGCAGACCAGGGAGCAGAGGCTGCAGGACTCAGGGAAAGCATCTGGCCAGAGACAAGCAGAGGGGAGAGCGTTGGCCTTTGTCTTGCCTCAGCGACCAACTGCTCCGAGTTCTTTCCGAGGTAAACAAGAGGTAATCAAATCAAAACTGAGCCCAGGGCAAGTGTCGGCCCAGCCACCAATCCCGGCCGGATTCGGTTTCCCAGGGCGGCGGGGCCCACGTGATCCCTCCCACACTGGCCAGAGGCTGGAGTGCCCTGCTGCACGTACCCCTGACCGCGGCCCAAAGACTCCTCGACAGTTTCCACTCACCGTGTAACCGTCTTTTTATAGAATACACAAAACCGAGGAGCAAACCTTTTAACCCATGAGCTGGCACTCTGCGTTGCCAATGACTCAGCAGTTGGGTCTGCCAACCAAGGACTGGCGACGAAGCCGCTCTGGACACTGCGGACTCTTCGGACCAATGCAGCCAGTAAGGGAACACACCACGGTGGGAGCGGAGTAGTCTGCTAACAGGACTGACCTGAAGGCGGTTCATCAAACACTCTTTAGATCTTTTTTAAGGCAGATTCAGTCCCTTTATCTATCTCAAGGAAAATAGCCCATGTCGAAATTTAAGAAAAGATTATAGGATTTCTAGGCTGTGACTGCAGTTTCACAATATACGACGAATTTGGCCAAGTCTTGGCGAGTAAAATACTGTTTTAACGAATACAGAAAAGTAATGGCTCAAATTCAGGCAGTGTGATGATTTTTAAATCTTAATGAACCTTTAAAATTCTCTACGGGGTCCACGGTCCTCTCCGAACCTTATTTACGCACTCCCGCGTCCCACTTAACTCTTGCCTCAGGAAAATAAAGGTCGGCGCTCGGCCCCTCCTCCAGCCGCGGCCGGAGCGGGGGTCCAGGCCGCCCCCCGTCCGGTTCCGGGGGCGGGTGTCCGCTCCGGAGTCTGCAGCGCGGTCAGCTGCCCCGTGTCCCCCGGCAGGCCAGCCCGCGACCCCGGACGAGCGATCGTGAAGGACGGCGGGGCCGGCGCGACCCCCGCCGCTTCCCCTCAGGCCGCCCTGCCCCGAGTCCCAGAGCGCGTCCTCCCCAGTCTCCCCGGGCCGGTACCGGCACCGAAACCAGCACCGAGGTGCGCCTCAGAAGACCGGGCACCCGCGGGTCCGGCCGCCCCGACGCGGAGACCCGCGCCCGGGCGCCCGGGGGTCCTCTCCGCAGGCCGCCCCCTCGCCGCGGGCCCCTCGCCGCAGGCCCCCAGCCCGGGCCCGGCCCCCGCTCACCGTGCAGGCTCTCCTCCTGCAGCCCGGGGCTCTCGCTCTGCGACATGATGGCGGGGCTAGGGCGCCGCGGCCGGCGGGTCGGGGTCTGCGGGCGCGCCAAGGGAGCACAGGGGCCGGAGCACCTTGGGCGGCGGACGAAACGTCGTCGGCCCGCTGCCCCGACTGACTGACGGCGGTGGCCGACGCAAAGCAAATAAGCGGCAGCACCGCCCATTAGCCGCGGGGCGGGGCCTGCGCGTGCGCGAGGCGCGGGGCGCGTGCGGCGCGTGCGACGCGTGCGCGAGGCGGGGGTGGGCCGGGGCGGGGACGCCTGAGGGGCGGACCGCGCGTGCGCGAGGCGGGGCAGGGCGGGGCGGGGGCGCCTGAGGAGTGCGCCGCGCGTGCGCAGCCGGAGCGCGGGGGGGAGGGGGGTCCGCGCGTGCGCAATCGGGGCGCGGCGCGGGAGTCCGGCAGGTACGCGCGGGACGTGCGGGAGCCGCCTAGAAACTGAGGCGGGCGGCGGACCGGGCCTGGCGGGGCGGCTCGGCCCGGCGATGCAGCCTGAGGCTTGGTTGCCGGGGAGGGGCCGGCAGGCTGACCGTAAAGCTGCCGGTAGAGCCGGGCCGGTGCCTGTGGCCCCTGCCCCTCAGACGCGACGCCGGGAGGGGCCGGCCCTCAGCGGCGGTGACCACCCGCCGTCCCGCAGGCCGGCTGCCAGTAGGACGGTGTCTGCGGCGGCCACCCTTCGGCCCCCGTGACGGGCGGCCCCCGGTCCCTGAGGACGAGCCCGAGGAAGCCAGACGTGACCAATCACAGCCCCCAGCCCCGCCTCCGAGGGCCCGCCCTGGGTCTGTGCAAACGTGGGGCCCCTGCTTTCCCTTGGGGGTCTCTTTTCTGGGTGAGGACGCTCCTAAGGGCCGTTGGTCTTCCCGGCTCTCTCTCCGGCTGGGGAAGCGCCGGCCTTCTTTCAGCTGGACCCTCAATCCTACCTGCTCACCGTGCATTCACCAAAGCGTGCCCCAGCGCTGCGCTATGCTAAAGGGGACGGCCTGGGTGGCAGCAAGCAGCACCCAGCAGAGAACAAATTAAAAAGCCCCGCGGACCTCCGGCTCGCCCCGCCTCCCCCGCAGCGCCCCTCCCCGCCTGGTCCTCTGCTCCAGGGAGGTGCCTGCCCTCGAACGCTGCCCATATGGAGCCTTTCAGTCCCTGAACACCTTCTATTTCCTGACTCAAGTCTTCTTCAGTTTACAGGGCTTGCTCATCTTTTTTTCAGATGTATCCCTATTCATATTTTTATAATGTTGTAATTACCGTTGTTGTATTTTGTTCGGTTGCTTACTGACGTGTGCTTAGTCCCGCAGTTGTGTCCGACTCTGTGACCCCATGGACTGTAGCCAGGCTCCTCTGTCCATGGGATTCTCCAGGTAAGAATACCGGAGTGGGTTGCCATTCCCTCCTCCAGGGGATCTTCCCCACCCAGGGATCCAACCCAGGTCTCCCGCACTGCAGGTCGATTTTTCACTGACTGAGCCGCCGGGAAGCCTCTGATATTAAAAATTTGTGTGTATTGTCGCAACCTGATAAGCTCACTGAAATCTACAGATTTTCTAAGTCCTCTGAAGTCTTTATAGGCAATTACCTGGAAGTACTCAAATGAAAATGTTTCTTATTGCACCTGGTTTTCCCTCCCAGTGTGGAGACTTCCACAACTCTCACCGAGTTCTATCACTGGGAGGCTGCCAGGAGAGGGAGAGAGGCCTGAGGCTTAGAGATTGAGATTGACAGCATCCCTGTAAAGTAACCTACCTTTGAGAGGGTTAGGGTTAGGGGTGGGATAGTTTCCCGGGTGGCAAAGAACTTGCCTGCCATTCCAGGCTTAAGAGACGTGGGTTCCATCCCTGGGTCGAGAAGAGCCCCTGGAGTAGGGCATGGCAACCCACTCCAGTATTCTTGCCTGGAGAAGCCCATGGACAGAGGAGCCTGGCGGGCTACAGTCCATGGGGTCGCATAGAGTTGGACATGACTTAGTGACTGAGCACAGTGCAGCACAGTCTACCCTGGGGAAGCCCAAGGAGCCCCAGGTCAGAGTTGGTGGTTCAAGAAAAACGGAAGTGGGGAGTGGAAAAGCAAACTCAGTGATTGAAGATGTTTCCCGGTCCTGCTCTCACTTCCCTGCCCTGAAAAAGCAGTCTGGCTGTTGAGGCAGTGCTCATCAAACTTTTTGCTCCTATAGTCCCTGAAAAACTTGGAAAAATTCTTCCTTTCATACTTCAAGTGGACATCTAAGTTTTGCATCATAAATGTAAATGCTTGTGAAGGATGTTATTTCTGACATACTGTATTTTTAATCAAACTTTTTATCAGTTCGGTTCAGTCGCTCAATTGTGTCCGACTCTTTGTGACCCCATGGACTGCAGCACACCAGGCCTCCCTGTCCATCACCAACTCCCAGAGCCTGCTCAAACTCATGTCCATCAAGTCAGTGATGCCATCCAACCAACCATCTCATCCTCTGTCAGCCCCTTCTCCTCCTGCCTTCAATCTTGCCCAGCATCAGGGTCTTTTCCAGTGAGTCAGTTCTTCACATCAGGTGGCCAAAGTATTGGAGTTTCAGCTTCAGCATCAGTCCTTCCAGTGAATATTCAGGACTGATTTTCTTTAGGATGGACTGGTTGGATCTCCTTGCTATTCAAGGGACTCTCAAGAGTCTTCTCCAACACCACAGTTCAAAAGCATCAGTTCTTCAGCGCTCAGCTTTCTTTATAGTCCAACTCTCACATCCATTGATACATGACTATGGAAAAACCATAGCTTTGACTAGATGGACCTTTGTTGGCAAAGTAATGTCTCTGCTTTTTAATATGCTGTCTAGGTTGGTCATAACTTTCCTTGCAAGGAAGAAGCATCTTTTAATTTCATGGCTGCAGTCACCATCTGCAGTGATTTTGGAGCCCCAAGAAATAAAGTCTGTCACTGTTTTTAATGTTTCCCCATCTATTTGCCATACAGTGATGGGACCAGATGCCATGATTTTAGTTTTCTGAGTATTGAGTTTTAAGCCAACTTATTCACTCTCCTCTTTCACCTTCATCAAGAGGCTCTTTAGTTCCTCTTCACTTTCTGCCATAAGGGTGGTGTCATCTGCATATCTGAGGTTATTGATATTTCTCCCGGCAATCTTGATTCCAGCTTGTGCTTCTTCCAGCCCAGCGTTTCTCATGATGTACTCTGTATATAAGGTAAATAAGCGGGGTGACAGTATACAGCCTTGACGTACTCCTTTCCCTATCTGGAACCAGTCTCTTGTTTCATGTCCAGTTCTAACTGTTGCTTCTTGACCTGCATACAGATTTCTCAAGAGGCAGGTCAAGTTATGACACTTTTTGAAAAATATTTGGCTGCACTGGGTCTTAGTTGGAGCCTGAAAGAGCTTTATTTGCAGCATGTGAACTCTTAGTTATGGCACATGGAATCTAGTTCCCTCATCAGGGCTCAAACGAGGGCCCTCTGCATTGGGAGTGCAGAGTCTTAGCCACTGGACCTCTAGGGAAGTTACCCCTCACACTTTTAAAGGTATACGGTGGCTACTAACTACCAAAACAATTTTATTTTCTCACGAGGCAATTTGAATATGCATTGGTAATTATCCTTTAACAAATTTTATATCTTTTATTTGTCTTCTTGTACTTGTATATCAGTTTCACTTTCTCCTTAAAAATTTATCATACTGTAATCTTTTCAGTGCTTCACTTGTGGCTCTGCGGTAAAGAACCCACCTGCCAATGCAGGAAATGTGGGTTCGATCCCTGGGTTAGGGAGATCCTTTGGAGAAGGAATGGCAACCCACTCCAGTATTCTTGCCTGGGAAATCTCATGAACAGAGGAGCCTGGCGGGCTACAGTCCATGGGGTCAAAAAGAGTTGGACACGGCTGAGCACACACAGACTACCTTTTTACTTTGGAAAGTCTTTCATTGATCACCCTATCATTTTTCTGTCAGATGACCATGGGTGTACATTTAAATGTAATAAAAGATATTTCTTAGGACCCTAAGGCTCTTTAAAAATTTCTTTTTGATAAGCTTGTCATTCTGATGGTCAGCATTTCACAGTTCAACATAATAACAAATTTCAAATCTTGGTAAAATGAGACAGGTACAGCAGCATTCAATCCAGAGTATTCCTGTTTACAGCTGTAACTCCTGAGAAGCCTCGGTCACATAAACAAGTGAGAGCAGAAAGTACCGTGGGCTTGTGTGAGTGTTAACAGTCCTGACTCAGTTCTCAGAACCCCGTGAGTTATATACCAAAGGTCACATGTTGATCTTTCACCAAAAAATTATGCTAATTGAGCTCTCTTCAAGTCTGTTGAAACTTAAAGAATTAGAATTACTGACTTGCTGAAGGAGTCATCAGCTCCTACAAACATTCACATTGTCAGCAAAAAGGAACACATTTCAAATTGTCCCTCGGGAGCTCCTGAAAGTTTGCACAGCTCAGGGCAAAACCCCACAGCATCTAACGGATTGGAGTGGGAACAGATGATGGTCGAAGAGGGTGGGCAGAAACTGTTCAAAGGCAGATCACTTTTTGGAAAGAAATTGATTTCCTTCAAACTATCTGCCTCTCCCTCCTTGATAAGTCTTTACACGTACCCAGCTGCACCCCAGCTTGAAAACACGGCTCAGGATGTTAACCAAAGCCCTTCTCAAGCTGGCCTCAGTGAAGGGGAGGGGAGGAAGTAGGCAGGGCAGGCCTCCCCAGTCAGGCACCCTGACAAGTGTGGCAGACTAGGGGGCTGGGAGAAGGGCAACAGGAAGTGCTGAGGCTGTTTTCCCTTCTAGGGTAGTGGACACCAGAAAGTGCTGTCGAAAGCTTATGGAATCAGAAATAGATACTTTATTATTTTTAGAAAACCTAAAGAGAAAACTTAAGTAAAAATCAACAACCTCAGATATGCAGATGACACCACCCTTATAGCAGAAAGTGAAGAGGAACTAGAGAGCCTCTTGATGAAAGTTAAAGAGGAGAGTGAAAAAGCTGGCTTAAAACTCAACATTCAAAAAACTAAGACAATGGCATCCAGTCTCATCACTTCATGGCAAATAGATGGGAAAACAGTGGAAACAGTGACAGACTTTCTTTTCTTGGGCTCCAAAATCAGTACAGATGGTGACTGCAGCCATGAAATTAAATGATGCTTGCTCCTTGGAAGAAAAGCTGTAACCAACCTAGATAGCGTATTAAAAAGCAGAGATATTACTTTGCCGACAAAGGTCATCTACTCAAAGCTATGGTTTTTCCATAAGTCATGTGAGATGTGAGAGCTGGACTGTAAAGAAAACTGAGCTTGGAAGAGCTGATGCCTTTGAACTGTGGTGTTGGAGAAGACTCTTGAGAGTCCCTTGGACTGCAAGGTCAAACCAGTCAATCCTAAAGGAAATTAGTCCTGAATATTCATTGGAAGGACTGATGCTGAAGCTGAAACTCCAATACTTTGGCCACCTGATGGGAAGAACTGACTCATTGGAAAAGACCCTGATGCTGAGAAAGATTGAGGCAAGAGAAGGGGATGACAGAGGATGAGATGGGTGGATGGCATCACTGACTTGATGGACATGAGATTGAGCAAGCTCTAGGAGTTGGCAATGGACAGGGAGGCCTGACATGCTGCAGTCCATAGGGTCGCAAAGAATCAGACACGACTGAGTAAGTGAACTGAACTGGCCAAAGCCAGTGGAGGACATTCTATATAACCTGGAAATGATGAAAAAGCCTCAGGTGTGGCTTCACCAGGCCAGGGAGGAGCTGCCGCAGGGAAGGATATGCAAGTCACTGGTTCCCCTAGGGCCCTGGGTGCTGCCAGAGGGGAGGAGGCCAGATGGACGTTCTTGACCCTGACTGTGGGGGCCAGAACCTTTGGGGAGGGCTTATCCTTCGCCTTCTAGGATCCCTGCCAGGCGTCCTCAGGGAGATGCCGCCCGAGGCTCAGAGCTGGGCTCTGACTGGGCTGTTGTGCTTCCTGTCCTCTTCCAGGAAAGCCTGGGCTTTTCCACGAGGTCCCAGTGGTGTCCCCATGCCTTGCCAGACTGCTTTTAGGAACGGCCGGCATGATGACACGCTAGGAGCTGTAAACAGCATGCGCTCACGGGGTCCGGCATGTCCCAGCTCCCGTCCAGGCGGTTGAGGAATGGGATCCTTTCCAAGGAGGCTGCGCCTTGATTAGGAGCCCCGCCTGCCCTGGCGTGAAAGAGTCAAAACAGGAAAGGGCGCCTGGAGTGGAGCTGCATCCCTGCCAAGCCTGGACCGAGGTCCCGGGGGCTCGGCGGGGCTGTTTGTCTGCCTCTTTTCTGAAGCAACTGGCGCAGCTGCTCCTGAGCACGGGCGGGGCCACACACATGCACGCACACACGCACGCACACACACACACGCACACACACTCCCCGCCTGCAGGCCCAGCAGGTGGCCTCCAACAGGAGCTCAGCCCCCAAACCCTCCCACACCCACAGCATGCCAGGGGCCCTGGGGGAGAGGCTTTGGGTCGGGGGGACCTGTGAGGGGCTGGACTGATAGCTCTCAAATGCCCAAAAGGCTGGGCTGGGAGCAGCCCCAGGGTCAGGCTGTCGTGTGCATGAAAAATGCTTAGACTTCCCTTGAAGGCAGAGGTCTGAGGGGTAATGCTCCTCGCTGGCCGCTGCCCAAGGAGGGACACAGTGTTACAAGGAGACTGAGGCCCAGAGAGGCCTATGAATGAGCCAGAGTTTGAGAACAGGCCTTCCTGCTTCAAGGCCTGGTCTTACCACACTGTCATCCCTAAAAAGACAGGGCCTCTGTGGGCAGCGGTGCAGCCAAGGGGACCAGTGTGAAAGGCCTGGGGACCACAGCCTGGGGCAATGGAGCCGCATCAGTGAGACCAGGGGCCAGAGCTGGACGGTCCCGGAGCAGCAGGCAGGGCCCAGCCCCCACCGTGGGAGCCCCTGGGCGCACCAGCGGGGCAGAGCCTTCAGCCAGAGCTCAGAGCCACGGCCCTGGAGCCCTCCTTCTTAGCCCAGCCGACTCCCTGCACCCAGGGGAATGGGGAGGCCTGGGGCTGTCTCTGGGGCACCCCAAGGGGCCCGGCGGGGCTGCGGGGAAGGCCACGAGGTCCCCATTCCGCAGCGGACGTCGAGCCCGAGTCGCAGAGGACAGGGCTGACTCGGTGCCAGGTCGGCTGCTGCTACTGCCAGTGCTGTCGAGTCAAGTCCTGTCCAACTCTGTGTGACCCCATAGACGGCACCCAACAGGCTTCTCTGTCCCTGGGATTCTCCAGGCAAGAACATTGGAGTGGGTTGCCATTTCCTTGTCCAATGCATGAAAGCGAAAAGTGAAAGTGAAGTTGCTCAGTCGTGTCCGACTCTTAGCGACCCCATGGACTGCAGCCTACCAGGCTCCTCCATCCATGGGATTTTCCAGGCAAGAGTACTGGAGTGGGCTGCCATTGCCTTCTCCGGCCGGGTGGGCTGGGGGAATGCTATCTGCCAAGTCTGGAGCACGGCTCAGGAGCCCCCGAGCAGAAGGTGGGTGGGCAGAGGGCTGGTGCTGGAGGAGGCTCGGCACGCACTTGGGGACCGCCAGGAGGTGGCAGGAAGAAGAGGGCACAGCGTCTGGACACGGCTGGTCCCAGTGGCACATGCGCAGCAGCGGCCGTGCGGGCGAGAGGCCAGGACCTGGCAGAGAGTGAGAGGCCTGAGCCACAGCCAGGCACCTGTGGGAAGAGGAGGGCGGGCCCGGGGCCACAGCCGGCCCAGAGCTCCAGCAAGATTCACGTCCCTCAGCCCAAGGCCGGGAATGGAAGCCACCGATAAGCACTGGACTTGGACAACCAGCAGAATCACTCCAGCACCCCAACGGCCTAGAACTTTCCCATTTCACCCCAGATGTGCCATCTGCCCACAGGGATGGAGTGGACTCCCAGGCTGCCCCACCCAACTGCCTTTGGCCCTGGGCGGGGGGGGGGGGCCCTCCCTGGTGGCCTCTGGGACAAGTTGCCAGGTTTGCCCCAAAGACAGTAGTTCAGTTCAGTTCAGTCACTTAGTCGTGGCTGACTCTTTGCGACCACATGGACTGCAGCACACCAGGCTTACCTGTCCATTAGCAACTTCTGGAATTTACTCAAACTCAATGTCCATCGAGTCGGTAATGCCATCCAACCATCTCACCCTCTGTCGTCCCCTTCTCCTCCTGCGCTCAATTTTCCCAGCATCAGGGTCTTTTCCAATGAGTCAGCTCTTATCAGGTGGCCAAAGTATTGGAGTTTCAGCTTCAGCATCAGTCCTTCCAACGAGTATTCAGGACTGATCTCCTTTAGGATGGACTGGTTGGATCTCCTTGCAGTCCAAGGGACTCTCAAGAGTCTTCTCCAACACCACAGTTCAGAAGCATGCATTCTTGGGCACTCAGCCTTCCTTACGGTCCAGCTCTCACATCCAGACGTGACCACTGGGAAACCAGAGCCTTGACCAGACGGCATGTCAGTCACTCACTCATGCCCGACTCTGCCACCCCGTGGACGGTAGCCCACCAGGCTCCTCTGACCATGGGATTCTCCAGGCAAGGATACTGGAGTGGGTTGCTATTTCCTTTGTCAGGGGATCTTCCTGACCCAGAGATTGAACCAGGGTCTCCTGCACTCCAGGCAGTTTCTTTACCGACTAAGCTATGAGGGAAGCCCTGACTAGATGGACCTTTGTCAACAAAGTGACGTCTCTGGTTTGTCCCAGGCTGCAGTCAGTGTCTGCAGTGATTTTGGAGCCCAGAAAATAAAACCGGCCACCGCTTCCACTTTCTCACCATCTGTTTGCCAAAACTGGCACTTGCCAAGAGCATTGCCAGCGACGGAACAACAAGGGCATGTGCCATCTGCCTCTACAGAGACTGAGGCCTGTGCTGCTGCAGATACCAAACTCCAACCCCAACCCCTCCCCGAGGGAGTGCAAGGTGGAGGGAGGCACTCTGCTCCAGGGAATCTGGTGGAACAGGTCTTTAGAGAGCTAAATACTTTCAGGAACTAATTTCACGATCCCAGTCCTTTGTTAGGATCAAGGGACTCTCAAGAGTCTTCTCCAGCACCACAGTTCTAAAGCATCAATTCTTCACTGCTCAGCCTTCTTTATGTCCAACTCTCATATTCATACATGACCGCTGGAAAAACCACAGCTTTGATTAGACAGACCTTTGTCGGCAAAGTAATGTCTCTGCTTTTTAATATACTGTCTAGGTTGGTCATAGATTTTCTTCTAAGGAGTGAGCATCTTTTTATTTCATGCCTGCAGTCACCATCTGCAGTGATTTTGGAGCCCAGAAAAAATCAGCCACTGTTTCCCCATCTATTTGCCATGAGGTGATGGGACCAGATGCCATGATCTTCGTTTTCTGAATGTTGAGTTTTAAGCCAACTTTTTCACTCTTCTCTTACACTTCATGAAGAGGCTTTTTAGTACCTCTTCAGTTTCTGCCATAAGGGTGGTATCATCTGGATATCTGAAGTTATTGATATTTCTCCTGGCAATCTTGATTCCAGCTTGTGCTTCTTCCAGCCCAGCATTTCTCTTGACGTACTCTGCATATAAGTTAAATAAGCAGGGTGACAATATACAGCCTTGACGTATTCCTTTCCCAATTTGGAACCAGTCTGTTGTTCCATGTCCAGTTGCTTCTTGACCTGCATACAGATTTCTCAGGAGCCAGATAAGGTGGTCTGATATTCCCATCTCTTTCAGAATTTTCCACAGTTTGTTGTGATCCACACAGTCAAAGGTTTTCACATAGTCAATGAAGCAGAAGATATTTTTCTGGAATTTCCTTGCTTTTTGCTCTGATCCAATGGATGTTGGCAATTTGACCTCTGGTTCCTCCGCCTTTTCTAAATCCAGCTTGTCCACCTGGAGGTTCTTGGTTCACATACTGTTGAAGCTGGAGTGGCCCCTGCTTGCCACAGCTGCAGAAAAGCCGCATCCTGCTGTTGCTGGGAGAGAGACCCCGTCCAGGGCCTGAGAGTGGGCTCTTGTCTAACACTCAGAAATGAGTTGTCTGAGGAGACACACATGCTAACAAAGCAAGAGCCTTTACTGAGAAGGGTGCCAGGCGAGGGCAGCAGGGTGAGGGAGCCAGGGGCACTGCTGTGCCACGTGGCTCGAGTCTTGGGTTTGCAGCAATGGGATCAGTTTCTGGGTTGTCCTGGGCCAGTCATGCTGACTCAGAGTCCTTCCTGGTGGTGCATGCGTCTCTCAGCCAAGGTGGAGGCCGGTGAGGGGGGTTCAGGGAGGTGGTAGGACATGCAGCATCTCCTTTTGACCTTTCCTGAGCTCTTCCAGTTTTGGTGGCTTGTTAGTTCCGTGTTCCTTACCAGGACCTCCTGTCATAAAATCACTCATGCAAATAGTCACCGTGGTGCTTGTCCAGGGTGGGCGGTTTCAGTCAGCCATGAAGATCCCTGAACACAGCCATGAAGATCCAGGACAGCCAGAAATAAATAAATAGTTTTCATAAAACAGCCTTTCTGCGTCACACCCCTTCAAGCCTCACTTCTCTTGTCCAGATGGAGCTTCTCCAGGGCCTTCTAGCCCAGGACACGCCTCAGGAGAGACAGGCGCTCACCCAGAAATACAGAGATCAGGGCAGCACCAGCGGGAGCCCCGTGGGCACTCCCCGAGGACCCCCGCCGCAGAGCACGCGGGAGGATGCCGGTCCCCGGGCCTGGCGAGACGACGCCTGTGGCACATCCGTGCCAGGTCCTGGGGCGTGCCGCGAGGCCTCTTCCCTGGTCCCCTCCTCCCAGGCAGCCTCCCTCCCTGGACCGTGAGGACCCCTCCACGCGTGGGGCGCCCGTGACATCCGTTGGACAACTGGCTTCTGATGACTTCGATCTGACAAGTCTAGGGCTTGAGTTCCGCCTGCGATCCCCTTGGAGGGATGGTGGTACCAAGAGCGCGTCCTCTTGGGGAGAATCAGGTTTCCATCCACTGGCTCACGGACGCCCCCTGCTGTCCAAGACGCAGAATCCGGCAAGCGCTCGGACCGGGAGCTGTGCAAGGGTGTTGACAGCGGTTTATTCATAACAGACGCAAGGTGGGAGGAGCCCAGCTGACTCTGAACAGGAGAGGAGAAGCAAACCGTGGTGAATTCACACAAGCGTCCCATGCAGTGTTAGTGAGGAACAGACTGTTGATCCGTGCAGCCTTTTGGAAGCCTTACACGAAAGATCGTCTCTCTGACGCTCCAGGCTGAGCTAGTCTATGGTGAGCAGTGTCGGAGGACGCTGTCTCTGGGACGGGGCCCTGGAGCACTCTGGGGAGGCGATTCCAGACGGCGAGCGTGTGCAGGCTCACGGGCACTTCTTTCACTTTTCCTGTGTGTTTGGGAATTTTCATAATAAGATGTCCGGGAGATGCTTATAGTGCCTGCCCCAGGGCACGGGTGTGGTCAGATCTGCATTTCTAGAAGATGCACACAGAGCTAAAGGACCAGGACGGGCTGGAGAGGACGTGGGAAAGCGTGGCCACTGTTTGCACTGGTCTTCGCGCAGGTCTGTCCCGCTCCGTGGTGGGCACTGTCCTAGGTCTGGGGGCACAGCGTGAGCAGGACCAAGACAGCCTGTGCCTCATGGGGAGAGACACATGAAGACACCCACTTAAGTAAGCACAGCACGTCTCAGGGGCTGAACTGTGTAGCGGAGACGCACACAGCGCGGTAAGGACATGGCTGGGGGTTCATAGAGGTTTGAAGGAAGCAAGGGAGGGAGTCAGTCAGCCGCTGTCGGGGAAAGGGACAGCTGGTGCAGAGGCCCCGAGGGAGCCGCCTGGGCGCGCTGGGCAGAGGCAGGACCAAACGGGTGCGAGGGGGGCTTCGGAGGCCGGAGGGAGCCACTGGGCAGAGGCGTGGAGTGAACACACTTCAGGGACAAGGGTGGGAGCAGACCACTCCTCAGGGGCGGCAAGAGTCCAGGAGGGCGGCCTGGCCCTGGGCTGGGTGGAAGGGTAGAAACTGTCAGACCTGAGGCACAGTGGCTCTAAGACAGAGCCAACGGGGTTCCTTGACGGATTCGACGCAGGGACGAGAAAAGAAGGGAATTTCCCAGGGCACAAGCTTGCAGTCTGCACAGCAAGGGAAGTTTCCTGTCGCAGGAAAGACCATCAGAAGACGGGCTGGGAGGAGCTGGGAGAGGGCCTGGTCAAGTTTGAGGTCTGCACGGCTCAGCCCTGGGTGTCCAGGCTGGGATGGATGGACGGACTGTGCGGCGGGGGAAGGTCGCGGTGACAGACCGAGTGGGCTAAAGGCTGAGAGATGGGCCCGCAGGTGCGGGGTGGGGAGGGAAAGCGCCACTGCTGGTGGCCTGGGGCCCGCAGACGGCAGAGGGCAGGTGCAGGCAGCCCCCTGCAGCCGACGGGAGGAGCAAGCAGTAGGTCCATGTCCGGGTGAGGAAGCAGAAGCCCGGAGCGGCAGCTCTGCCCGGGGCTCACACCTGTGAGGCTGCTGCCCACCTGGTCCAGGCCCTGGCGGGCGTCCAGGGTGCCCTGGGGTGTCCAGTCTGAGCACGAGCTCTTGGCAGGCCCACGGCACCTCGGTGGTGCTCACACGGGTCGGCTCTGGTGACTGTAGCCGTCCCGGCGCACAGCAGCCACACTCAGGTCTCCGCACTGCCTGACGCTGTTGGGATGCTCTACCCCCAGAGCCCAGCCCTGCTCCCTCTTTCTTCCTGCTCACTCAGATGTGGCCTCGCCAGGCCAGCCAACCTCCTTAGTGAAACAGGAACACACACCAACCCCCCGCCCCCGCAACCATCGCTGGGTTTCCTCATCTGCTTTACCTGCGTGAACCTCTCTCCAAAGCCTTACCAGCTGATGACTTAACATCTTCCTGTTCCTCCCCCTGGAACATGAGTTCCCTGAGGACAGAGGCTGGAACGACGTCCGGTACCTTGCCCATCCTCCATGAGCACCTGCCCAACATCAGAACAACCAGACAGCCTGGTGTTTTTCACTCAGAAACAGGGTCTCGAATGTGTGACGCTGCGGTGGGGCCCCCAGGGCCCCCAAGGGGCTGACTCACTGAGTCTGAGTCAGCGTCAGTGAGTTATGCTGAAGAACAGATCGCCCAGAGCCGCCAAAATGTAGTGTTGGAGCAGACGGGGCTCCTTCCAAGTTGTCCCGGTGGACAGTCCCTGCTGTCCTTGCCCCTCCTGGGTTTCTTCTGGAAACGCTCTGCTGTCCGTCTGAGTGGCTCAGCTGAGCTCACAGGTGTTGCCCCAGCCCTCTGGGGAGCGGTCCCGGGGTGGCGGACATCCAGGGACTGCAGTGCCTGACCTCCTGCCACCTGGAAGAGCCACCACGTGGGCAGACACTGGACGGAGTGCAGAGGGATGGGCCGGACCGTGTCCTGGGTGCCTGGATTCAGCCACGATCCGTCTTGCTGGATGGCGCACGGTCAGCACGTTAGCTTTTCCATCGGAACACGCCTGAAAGCTTCCCACCCACCAGCAGCGGCCGCCCGGGCCAGCTGTTGAAGCCCAGGGCCCCAGCTGGGGCCCTGCGGGGTCGAAGCGCTCCAGCGGCCTTGGGCACAGAGCCCGCCTCCCACAGCCCCGCTGGGACCCCCAGGAGGCAGGCGGGGGGGATCTCTGCCCCCAGGTGCCGCTCCCATGGCGTGATCCTCCACCTAAAGATGCTGGCGTTTGAACTACTGGGCTCCAGCCAGTGAATTCTTCACAATAACACATCAGTACTTCCTGCGTTGAAAGGACTCTGGGCTGGGACTCAGGAAGGCACAGGGTGCGGCTGGAGGCAGGGCACCCCCTCTCTCTGGACTCAGTTCAGTGTCGGAAAAGTGAGGGAGAGGGGCGATTCGTGCGCTCCCTCCACTCCGGTGATTATTTGCTCGTGTGGGAGATCCCTGGTTTTCCACTGTCATTTTAAAAAACCAGGGTATTTCATTCAAAATGGGGAAATCTATAGGTCGTATGTGTGAGATGTAAAGCATAATTATAAAATAAACACTCATGAGATCACAACCCCAGTCCGGAAGGGAACACGCCTCCCCGCAAGCCCTCTGCAGGCCCCTCCCCAAAGGCAGCCACTGTCCTGATTCCGACAGCAAGCACCTCCTCACTTTCTTTGCACTTGCATCACCTTATACACCTAAGCAACGTTTGATTTGGCTTAGTTTTGAATTTTGTGTGATACACTGTAAAAGGTAAAGGATTTATATGATCTGAAGAGAAGCCAGAGTATACACAAGGTGTTGGAGAAAAGAAAGAGCCTTTCTTTCTTTTAAAATTCATGTACACTACTATTATTACCCAGGACTATGACATCTAGGGCCTGGACAGAATGTAGAATAGGATCTATGGCTGTGAGCATGCTTATTTCTCATCCATTATTTTATTGTGATGGTCACTCCACTATGATAGTCCTCAAGGTGGCTTTTGCTTTTCTTTTCTTTCTTCCTTTTTTTATATAATCCTCACCATCTTCAAAAATTCTTTTCAAATCCAAATTTGCTTAGATTTTTAAAATTATGAATCAACGTTGAATTTTATCCAGCTGCTTTTCCCGCATCCATTTCCCCGCTCACAGTCACTCAGTCACTAACGTAACACTGACTCGTGACTTCCCTTCCTCTCACTGCTGTTGTCTCTTTTGTTCTGATGAACATCTCAGCTTGTGGGGTCTTTGTTCCCGGCCGGGGACTGCACCCAGGCCTACGGCCGTGAAGGCGCCAAGTCCTAACCACTGGACCGTCAGGGAATCTCTCTCGCTGTTCTCATCAGGTTTTGCTACTCTCATGAAAAGAGTAGTGATTGTTAGCCTTTCCCCTATTATCTGAAAGAGCTCGTATAAGGTTTTATCTTTTGTTCCTTTCACATTAGGTGGAAATTGCCAGTGAAGCCATCTGTGCTCAGGGTTTTATTTGGGGGAAGACTTTTTTCATTCATGTTCTAAAAAATTCTTTTTTTCTGAGTCAGTTTTCTCACTGCAGTGAGAACACTACCCTCTGGGTGTGGCGAATGAATGAAAAGAGAGTAGCCCCCACTCACCACAACGAGAGAAAGCCCAATGCAGCCACAAAGTCACAGCACAGCCACAAATAAACAAACAGATACTGGGATTCAAACACGCGCACATCTGCACGCTCACAGCAGCGCTGGTCACAGTAGCCCAGACGCGGAGACAACCTGAGCGGCCATCAGCAGGTGAGTGGACGGAGACGTGTCACACACACAGTGGGACAGTGCGCGTGCGTGTGCGTGCCGAGTCCCGTCAGGCTCCTCTGTCCACGGGATTCTCCAGGCAAGAAGACTGCAGTGGGAGCCATGCCCTTCTCCAGGGCATCTTCCCAACCCAGGGATCAAACCCGCATCTCTTATGTCTCCTGTGCTGGCAGGTGGGTTCCTTACCACTAGCGCCCCCTGGGAAGGCCTCATGGACTGATACTCAGCCAGAAAATAATAATAATAATGAAATAGTGCCGTTTGCAACAGTGTGGATGAAACTAGAGATGATCATACTGAGTGAAGGAAGTCACAGGGGAAAACAAATATTATATGATGCCACTTATGTGTGGAATCTAAACAAATGACTTATGTACGAAATGGAAACAGACTCACAGAGAACTTGAGAACAGACTTGCGGTGGTCAGGAAGGGGGGCGTGGGGGAGAGACGGGTCGGGAGTCTGCGGTTAGCAGACTCAAACCAGTGTATGTGATGTGCATTACTCAATCACTTTGCTGTGCACCAGAAACTAACACAATACTGTAAATCAACTGCATTTCAAAAAAATAAATTGAAAAACAAAGTCAAACCTGAGAAGAGTTACATTTGCACATTAAAGAAGTTGTAGAATTTGCTAATATATTTTGACAAAATTGTGGGGACTGTGTGTGGAAATGTATCTAAGGGTGTTAGGTCATGGTGGGAGCAATATAACTTTTAAAAAAAACTTTCATTTATGCTATTTTTTAAAATTTATTGGAGTATAGTTGACTTACAAAGCTGTGTTAGTTCAGGTGTACAGAAAAGTGAACCAGTTTTCCATATGTATATAAATCTTTTAAATTTGACATAGTTTTAGACTTACTGAGAATTGCACTAATATTACAAAAAATTGCTGCATACTTAGATTCCCCAAATGTTACTATTTTACCACTTTGCTTCATCTCTTTATCCATGTGTGCACATGCATATGTGCATATATATATAAGTCATTTCTGAACCATTTGAGAGTAATTTGTAAGCATCAACCCTCCACCCCAAAACTTTAGTGTGTATTTCCTACAAACAAAGACCGGCTCTCACATAACTGCAGAGTAACTATCAAACTCAAGGGTGTCACGTGGAAATGTTGCTTGCTATTCCAATTCCTCACTCTCCTAAAAATGCTTTTCTGGGGGAAAAGGCCCGGACCCCGAGCGGCAGTTGTCACCCTCTAGTCTCCTTTGTTTGGCATAGTCCCCCGGCCTCTGGTTTTCATGACCTTGAGGCAGAGGCCAGCAGTTAGTTTGTGGAAACATCCCTCAGTTTGGGTTGGTCGGACGTTCGCTCACAGTTAGATTCAGGTGTGAATCTGGGTGAGCACACGGCAGAAATGAAACTGTGCTTTTCTCAGTCAGGTCTCCTCTTTCGAGGCCCTTGGTTTTGATGTGTCCCGCTGCAGATGTAACTTCCATTTTCGGGTTGATTTGGTGTCTGCCTAGCTTCTCTACTGTAGGCACACTCTTTCCCCTTTGTTATTACTAAGTATCCACAAGCAGATACGTTGAAACTATTTATCTACCCTACAACTGCTATTTTGCAGCAAACTTTCAGCTCCCAGCCCTTTTAAAAATAGGTTTGCTAAATTGGGCTTAATTTCTCAACGAGGATTTGCTTGCACATGAATAAGCAGAATTCCCTGGGCTAGCTGGAGCAATCTGAGTGGGACTCAGTGTCTGGTCCTTTGGTTTAAGCAAAATCCAAACTCAGTGTGGAATGAAGTTGAGATGAGAGCAATTCCTTTAGGAGCCAGGCGTGTTGGATGGACTTACCACGTGCAGACATTGGTGAGACAAGCGCCCGACTCGGGGAAGCGGGGCAGGTAGGGGCTGTTCTCTGCGGGTCAGCGAGGCAGGGGCTTCCTGACTCCAGGGGACAGTTTGGACCTTGCAGAGCAGAGGACCCCCGCCAGCTCTTCCCCACCGAGTGCAGAATGAGCTGCAGTTCCCTCCGCCGGCAGAAGAGCCAGGTGGTCGTTAGAGAGACGTGACCCACAGGAACCTCGGGCGGCAGTGAACGACACGTGGTCCCCAGGGCTGAAGTTGATGGGAAACCCACTGAGGGCCACCTCGATCCATTTAACTGAAGCAGCAAACTGGGTCCTTAGTGAGCACAGCCAGCCCTGAGTCACTGCGCAGAAGTTACGGCCCTCGCTCACTGGTCAGACCTGAATCAGCTCGCAGACCCAGAGTCCTAATTAAGGAAAAGTTGGGCATTCCCAGGGAAGGATCCTGTGCTAGCCCCAGGGTGTTAAAAGCACAGCAGCAACCTTCCTCTCAGCCTTTCTGGAAAGACCTGCAAGCACGTCCCCACACTGAGCCCCGGGGAGAGGAAGACAGTCAGACCTTCAGGGAATCACTGGACGCTGACCCTAGCCAACACTAACCCTCACCAGAGAGGCCCCGCAGGAAACCAACCCTGCAGGCATCTTGACCTTGGGCTTCCAGGCTCCAGCACTGTGAGAAAACACATTTCTGTTGTTTAAGACCCCGTCTGTGGGTGGTAGCTCCAGAAGACTAACCTGAGTTTGCCCTCAAGCTCACCTAATGCCCAGGTAAGCTGCAGGAGCGGGCGGCTTCCCCTGGAGGCGCCCTCTCCCCGCCCTCCACTTGCATCTCTGGTCTTATGGTGGTGGTGGTGGTTTAGTCGATAAATCGTGTCCGAGTCTGGGGACCCCATGGACTGTATCCCACCAGGCTCTTCTGTCCATGGGATTTTCCAGGCAAGAATACTGGAGTGGGTTGCCATTCCCTTCTCCAGGGGATAGTCCCCCCCCAGGGATCGAACCCAGGTCTCCTGCATTGCAGACAGATTCTTTACCAACTGAGCTATGAGAGAAGCCCCTGGTTTTATGGGGAGTTCCCTAAAACAGTCTGCTGACCAATGAAAATAGAGTCTGCTGTAATCACGCTGAGCTGGCACCGGCCGGAAAAGGACTGATGGTGTCACAGCTGGGCTCGACTGGCCCCAGCGATGGCAGGGACGGGAGGTCTACCCAGTGGGCCACTTTAGAGCAGTAGATTTGGTTATGTCCCCTGCTTTTCCTTGGGGGCGGGGGAAGAGTTGACTGAGATATTTGTCTACACTGATGGACAGGGACTGAAGGAATGGGTTTGGGGGTTCAGAGTTAAGGAGGCCTGGGGAAGAAGTACGGGAACGGATGGACTTCAGGCTCCCACACGCATCTCACTGGATGTTCTGCTGTGCGGGACGTGCTGGACAGTCAGGTGGAGAAGATGGCCCTTTCTGCCCGTGTCGGTCAGCTGCCTTGTCCAGCCAGTCCACTCTTTGCACAAAAAGCCCATGAGAGACGTGCCAGTGGAGGCACAGATGCAGACGTCTGTGGGTGACCACCCTGGGCCTCTCCCCAAGGCCAGTCTGGCTACAGCTGCCACCCAGCGCACAGTCTATGGGCGGTGAGACCAACATGGAGTGGTGGGGGCTGTGGGGTCCCACGCTGGGGCTCCAGCCTGCTGCACCCCATGGGACCTCACTGCGTGTGTGTGTGTGTGTGAGTCACTCAGTCGTGTCCGACTCTCTGTGACCCCACAGACTGCAGCCCACCAGGCTCCTCTGTCCATGGGATTCTCCAGGAGAGAATACTGGAGTGGGCTGCCACTTCCTTCTCCAGGGACCTCCCCGAGGGGACGCTTATCCCGGCCTGGCTTTCCCTCCTGTCGGGAGCCTTCCTGAGTGCCCTCTTCAGTTCACACTAACCACCCCCTGACGATCGCCGCTCACCAAGGAACCAAGGGGCCCGACACCCATGTGGCCCCGGCCTCCCTGGTGTCTGTCATTCAGACGGGCGACCTGAGGGCCCAAGCTTCTGTCTCTCAGACGTGTTCTCAGCCGGCAGCCGATAAACCGCACAGGCGGTCCTGTGCCCAGAAAGCACGGCCAGGACACGGAGGGCCAGGCCCCGTCTCCGGCACACTTTAGAGCCCGCATTCGCCATCTGAGCTCAGGACGCTAGCATCGGCCAGTTGTATGTCCTGGCATCCGGGGAAGGAACGCGTCCCACCGGGGAGCTTTCCCCTGTACACAGGTTTCGGTAAACACGATTCACCCTTCCTGCCACGTTTGTTAACTGTGCTTTCTCCAGCAACTCCAAGAAGTGGGGGTGAGGCCGCTCCCCGCTCCGGGCCCCGGAGGATGGAGCGGCGGAGGGGGTCCTGGCGCCAGGGGGCCCCGGAGGCGCGGCCTAACCACTGATTTGGGTATCCGAGCCCGGAGCCAGGGCTCATTTGCTCTCCACGAGGCTCCAAAAGCCACTTCTCCCTCCTCCGAGCAGGGACAGGCAGCATTTGGAGACGGGCTGCCGAGAATGAAGGTTAAACACACATGTGCGACCATCCCCTGAGGCTGCTCTCCGACTGAAGTGCGGGTGAGCGATCCCCGCCGACCGTCCCCAAGAACCCGCGCGCCCGGCTGCGGCATGCGGGCCGCACGGAGCCCTCCCCGCCGCAGCCGCGTTACTTTCGGCCACGAGGTCTCCCGATTTTAACAGATCGCAGACCTGCCCCTGAAAGGACTCGGAGGGGCAGAAAAGGAGGCGAGGAGGTGGGGCGGGGGTGTGGCGGGGCCGCGCGCCGGGGCGGGGAGGGCGGGGAGCGCCGGGGTTTGGGGCGCCCGCCCGCGGTGACGCGCGCCCCCCGCCCGCCGCAGCGCCACTGCAATGGCTGAGCCGGGCCGTCGGACGCCGCCGCCCGGAGCCCCGGAGCCGCCCGCCTGCGGGGAGCCTCGGTGAGCAGCCCCGGCCGCCCCCGGCCCCGCGCGCCGCCGCGACCCTGCCGGGCCTCCGCGCTGCGCCCGCGCCTGGCACCGTGAGTCCCCTGCGCCTTGCGCGGCAGGGTGGCTGCAGGGTGGCGGGCCGGCAGCGCACGCTCGTCCCCGCCCGCGGCCCGGAGGTGGACCAGGGCTGGGATGGGAGTGGTCTGCAGGTGGCCGTAAGGTGGCCCAGGGTTGGTTGGGGTGGCCTTGGGGTGATCCGGAGGGGCTCCGGGGGTGGCCCGAAGTTGGCAGGGTGGCGGGGTGACATCCCGCGGGCCGGGGTCCTGCGCCCCCGAGGCGCCCTCGCGGGGAGCAGGGGTCCCTTCTGCCTCTCCATGCGCCCCGCGGGCCCTCGGCCACCGCTCTGAGTCCTGCTTGTTTCCTGGGGCCCGGCGGGGCCCGGCGGCAGGTGCACAGGCCCCACTGCGCCGCGGCCTCTTGGGCCTGGGTGGGAGCGCAGGTGGTCCCTGGGGGCCTCGACTCCAGCGTTCATGCGTCGCCCACCTCGGGAAGGCGCGGCCCTGGCAAAAAAAAATTTTTTTTTTTTTTCTGTCCAGTTGTTAACCTCTTGCGTTCCCGTTTCCGGGGGTGGCGACGCAGCTGTCGGATGCTCACAGAATCGGAAGCTGCGGAATGAAGGGTTTGATTGGTTGTCAGGAGCCAGAGAGGAGGCGCCGGCCTCCAGTTTTCCTAGAAAAACCTGCCCCTCCCTTTGACCTTGCGTCTTGGGGGAAGCGGATCCGCTTCTCAGCAGCTCCTTCCTGCTGCGCATCTTAGGTTCTGATTCATTTTCCTCTTCCTGCGCTGCCCGGGCGCGCGGGAGCCTCTACCGCTTGTTGTCTGCAGGTATCAGGGGCCTGGGTGACGCCGCAGGTCCTGGCTCTGAGGTGCAGGACAGCGGTAATGGGAAGTGCCCCTCGACCGCCAGCTGTCAGGGGCTGGGAGGACCACCGCCCACCTGCTGGGGGGACCACCGCCCACCTGGGTGGAGGACCACTGCCCACCTGGGGAGGGGGAGGGAAAGGTGCCTGGCAGGGTGTCTGCTGGGCTCAGAGTGGAGTAAACACGGGGGTTGGGACCCTCCTAGCCCTTTGCGCATCTCTGAAAGCTGATTTGTGTCCCTGAATTAAGACTCGATTTGGCAACTATTAATACCTACAGTATTTCCCCCACAGTTATGGCAGATAGACCTTCTTGTATTAAGGAGCAACATTTCTCCTTTGTATTAACGAGTGTTTCCTGGGTAGCTCAAACGGTGGAGAATCTGCCTACAATGTGGGAGACCTGGATTCCATCTCTAGGAGGGGAAAGACCCCCTGGAGTAAGGGCATGGCAACCCACTCCAGTATTCTTGCCCGGAGAATCCCATGGACAGAGGAGCCTGGCGGGCTACATGGTCCATGGGGTCGCAAAGAGTCAGACACGACTGAGTGACTTAACACTTTCACTTTCTCTGAGCGTTTCCAGAACACGTCACCAGAAGGTTGGTGCGCCTTCAGGAGGCAGCTGGTGGCATCACCATCAGCAAGCCTCCGGGTCCGGGATTTCAAAACCCTAAGTTTGCGTTCATGATACTTGCAGGGTCTGGGCAACTGTGCACGTGGCTCAACCGTAAAAACTGTCGCAAGAGAGAAAAAAGTGAGGAAGAGGGACATCGTGCTAAAGAGGCCACTCACTGCGTAGCCCTGCTGCGCGCTGGGCGCCGCCCCGGCTTCTCTTCCTGTGTTCAGGTGTCACCCTGAGAGGAGGGCACTGCAGGACTCAGGAGAGGCCCGAGGGTGGGGGTCCAGCCAGGGAGCCAGGCTCGGGGCACGTCCTCAGGAGCTGGAACGTGCAGAAGGACTGTCTCACAGTGAACCTTCCAGAAGTGAGGGGCCTGAGCCTGGGGCACAGGAGGCCCTTGTCCGAGTCACAGACGAGCAGCGTGCCTCGCGTCTCTCAGGCACAGTCCAGAGATGGGACCTCCGCCTGGGCCTCCACCCTCCCCCAGCCTGCGCCCTCCCCTCCGCGCTGCCAGGCGCAGGGCTCTGAAGACCGCCTCTCCCAGCAGAGCTGCCTGGCCTGCACGCTCCCCCTGCCCCCTGGCAGGGCCCTGGGCCTGGACCCTTCCTATCAGGGTTCGGTCGGCTGTGACCTGGACTTAGTGCCAGTACCATGCTGTGCCAGGCAGTCCAGGGCAAAGGTGTGAGGGCTTGTCCTTAAGGCCCAGCCAGCATTTCCTGTTGAGGGTGACCTGCCTGTGGCTGACCTCAGTGACGGGGTCAAGCCTCCCGGCCCACTGGCCCCTGGAATAGGCGTCTTCAGGCCGTCACACGGGTGTGCGTTGTGCAAGCTGACCTGGACCCCCGCTCCCTCCGTGGCGCTGGGCGGTCAGGCCAGCCAGGTCCCCTACAGCAGCATCCAGCAAAGACCCTGCAGGCCAGGGCCTCCCTTACTGGCCTCCTCCAGGACACAGATGAGCACTGGGTCCCCTCAGCTCCTGCAGGATCTTGGGGGCCCTCTGCAAGTCTCCCCATGTGTGATGGGCCACTCCCACGTCTTCACAGGTATACCAGGTGAGCGCTTGGACCCCCTTGGCTCCCCCACTCCCTGATTAGAAAGGAAATTCTGAAATCAGACATAAGGATGATGAAGATAATCAGTCCTGCTCCCGGCTGACACCTGCACAGGAGCTCCTGCGCGCTCACGGTCCTGCTTGAACTGAATTACGTCCCCCCAAGTTCATGTTTGAAGCCGTGCCCCCTAAGGCGATGGTCTGTGGGGATGGGGGTCTTTGGGGGTGATTAGGGGTGGGGGAGGTCGGGGAACTTTCTCCTGCCTCTGCCTCGCAGGGGTTCGGAGACGCAGCTGAGCGGAGTTCACCCTTTCTCTGAGGAGGCTCCCTTGGTGTACATGTTCCAGATATATTTTTTTGAAGCTTTACATGTAACTAATGTTGGACTTACGGAAAAGTGGCAAAAAAAGCAGCAAGTTCTTCAGGTTCCCTGACGCCAACATCTTCATGTAGTTCGTGCTCAGAACCGGGACAGCCACTGGCACTCCTGTGCGGTTCACCAGGAGACAGGCCTCCTCACGCGGCCCCAGCTCCCCACTGACCCCCCTTTTCTGTCCCGGGGTCTACACAGGACCCCCCCTAGCCCCATTCTGTTGCCGGGGTCTCCTGCAGTCTGTGGCCCTCCGGAGCCTTGCCTTGTCTCTTATGAAGGTTGATGCTTCTATGAACTGTGTGCCGACTGGTTGTTTGTAAAGTGAAAGTGCCTCAGTCATCTCTGACTCTGTGACCTCATGGACTGCAGCCCGCCAGGCTCCTCTGTCCATGGGATTCTCCAGGCATGAGTACTGGAGTGGGTTGCCATTCACTTCTCCAGGGGATCTTTCCGACCCAGGGATCCAACTGGGTTCTCCTGCATGGTAGGCAGACTCTTCGCCGTCTGAGCCACCATGCTCCTTGATGTGAGTTTCCCTGCTCCTTCTTGGGATGGGAGTGTGATGTGCATTTCTAGCCAGACACCTCCCACTGCACCCCTGCCCCCCGCCCCCCGGTGCCCACGCGCCTGGCTTCACGAATGTGTCTGGAGGTCACCGTGTCCTCTCAGCTCGCTGACAGTGGTGTTGAGCTGCCCTGCCGGTTTCCTTTCTTGGTCGGTGCACACTTGGGGAGATGCTCTGAGATGCACAAACCCTGGTCCCTGGTCCCTGGGTCCTGACTCACCAGCGCAGCACCGCACATGCTGCATCTGAGCCACGGCCGCGCTCTTTGCTGCCGGGCCCCCGGCCCTGCTTCCCTTTCTCCTCGCCGGTGGGATTCTCCTCGGGGGAAGCCTTGTCCTCGCCGCGTCCGTTTCCCTGATTGTCTGTCCGCATCTGTGGGCACACAGGGACGGCTTTGCTCTGTGGGTTAGGATCCAGACGGTCCAGCCTCATGGGCAGCTTCAGGCTGCTGCTGGGCTCCCAACAGCCCCGTCTTTTTCTTTTTCCTTTTTTTAAAGTTACTTTTTTTTTCCCCTCTCATTTCTCTCTCGCTTCCTGGAACGACAAGATGTTCTCAGCTTGGCTAGTTCCAAAGTCCTTGGTTCATGGTTTCTTTCATTGAGGTCTTGTGTGGGGGGGGTTTTAACTTTTCAAAAAACGTTTTCCAATGTTTCTTTGTTTCTGTGTTGGTTTTACGTGACACTGGTCACATTCGACTCCGCCCTCTCTGCCTGGAGGCCCTGGGGATTTTACCTTTGGCTTTGAAGTCTAGCAGTTTTACTGGAAACGTTTCACAGCTGGCTGGTCCGGGTTTATCCTTCTAGGCACACACTACCGGCTTTGCGACGCGTAGGTTTCGGGTCTTTTTCTGCGCGTGGCAGGTTTCCCTGGATTTTAGCTCTCGGTATTAGCTCCGTGCCGTTGCTTTCCCCTCTTCTTTTTCCGTGTTTTGTTTTGTCTGTGCCACGCAGCTTGTGGGGTCTTGGTTCCCTGACCAGGGATTGAATCCGCGCGTCAGCAGTGAAAGCACAGAGTCCTAACCCCTGGACGCGCAGGAAATTCCCAGTTTTCTTAAGTGGACCTTCGATGAGCAGAAGTGTTACATTTGATAAAGTGTGACTGACCAGGTTTTGTGTGTGTGTATGTTGTTACCTGTGTGTGTGGTTATTTCTTTTTGTGTCTTTTCTGAGACTTGCCGGCCCCCGCGTCCACGCATCTTTTCCTGCGTGTTCTCCCTGCACCCTTCTGACCAGACCCCTGTGGGCCTGCACCGCCTCCTCCAGCTCTGGTCTGCGGGGCTCCAGACCCCTGTGGTCCTGCACCGTCTCCTCCAGCTCTGGTCTGCAGGGCTCACCTGGCCCGAGTGCTGCAGAGGCTGGAATCACCACTCTCCCTGGGCGCGCCTGGTCTTTTCAGCGAAATGTCTAAAACCCCAGGCACTTGGGTGCAGGGGAGCTCGTGACTTCTGCATTGGTCTCGACTTCCCGGATTGCCAGAGGACAAGACCGGAAATGATTTTAACATAAAATATATCATGATTTTATACTGAAATTTTTAATTCAAATTTAAAACTGCAGATAATTATTTCTTTATTTTTCCATCTCCTTTCTCTTCGACTGAGATTCTTGGCTCCTGATGACTTGTGTAAGGTTACTTCTTCACTTTGTTCTACTTGTTTCAAAGTAATATCAATGTGTTAAAGCACTGTGGCTGGTTTAAAAAGGCTTGGTTTCTTTGCTTTTCTTTTTGTCTTTAATTCACCGAGTTCATCTGTTTCACTTTGCTTTCACTTTTTAGGACTGGCTTTGCTTTCCCTTCATGCTCATTTAGTTTTCTTTTAGTTGTGTGCTTTTTAACACACCTTTGCCTTTTTAACCACCTTCTCTCTCCTCTGCTGGTAATTTCTTTTTGGCTGCCCTGAGCCTTTGTCACCGCACGCAGGCTTTCTCTAGTCACGGCAGATGGGCTGTTCATTGCGGTCGCTTCTCTTGTGGAGCACAGGCTCTCGGGCTTCAGCTCACCGACTGAGATACGCAGGCTTAACTGACCCGGAGCACGTGGCATCCTCCCAGACCAGGGGCCAAACCCGTGCCCCCAACACTGGCAGGCCGATTCTCAACCACCAGACCACCGGGGGAGTCCTTTAGAGTCGTCTTCAGCTAATGTTTCCAGTCGGCCATCATACAGGCCGTGCGTGTGTATTTCTGCCTCCCCGTCCTGTTTCGGGGGAGAAGGGACCCACTGTGCCCGGCTGTGCTATCGCCGTGCCCAGTCTGTGCAGATCTCAGCTCACTGGGTGTGGGGGTTGCCTGATCCTGTTCTCCGCTGTGCAGCACTCCCCCAGGGGCTGGATCTTAGCCTCGACACTGAGCTCTCAGTCCCCGAACATCTGCGTGTTTCCCGTCTTTTGCTGCTAGAAACAGTTCTTCTGTGAATATGCCTGAGCGCACATGGCTTTCATACATTTTTGAGGATATCTTAACTAGATTCTTAGAAGTGGGATTTCTAGGCCAAAAGTAAAATGACTGTGTAAAATGACTTTTGCTACATGTTGCCAAAACCCCCTCCCCAGGAGTCCGCCTGTTGTGTGGCATTCTACCAGCCTGGTTCTCACAGCCTCAAAACAGACAGTGTTGTCAAACTTCTGGGGGCTTGCCAGGTAGGGGAGAAATGGTGATGTCAGTGTATTTTATTTGCATTTCTCTTACCGTGAGTGAAGTTGAGCATCTTTTCATGCATTTAAAGACTATTTGCATTTCATTTTATGTGAGCAGTTTATTCAAAGCTCTTGCCTATTTTTTCCTTTTTTTTCCTCTGGGCCTGTTTGGATTTTTCTTCTCAATTTTCTGAAGTTCCTTATATATTAGCTTTTGACCTATGATATAAGGTGCATGTACAGGCTTCCCAGCTGGCCCAGTGGTAAAAGAATCTGCCTGCCAATGCAGGGAATTTGGGAGATGCAGGTTCCATCCCTGGGTGGGAAGATCTCCTGGAGGATGACATGGCACCCCACTCCAGTGTTCTTGCCTGGAGAATCCCATGGACAGAGGAGCCTGGCGGGCTGCAGTCCACAGGGTCACAGAGAGTCGGACACGACTGGGCGACTGGGCACCCAGGTACATGGATCTTCTCTATGCTGCCATTTATCACTGAGCTGTGCTTATGCCAGGGCTTTCCTTTGTTGTCATTGTTTTTCTCGTGTGAACTGCAAATGTGTTTATCCTCTGGTCCAGGCTGGCTGTCCCACCAAGCCTCCACCCTGGGGGGCCCGCTCCGTCTCGAGGTTCACACTTGCGGGTGGTTTCCGAGTCCCCAGTCCTAAGTCTCTGTCCCACCCTCACTGGCTCCTGTGCTGTTTCTTAGCGGGGAGTGGTGGTGGTTTGGAGATAAGGGCAGCAGATTGAAGCTGCGTCTGGGCCCCTTGTGGGGCCAGACTGTGATGCTGCGAGGCACGGGGCTAGGTGTTGGGGAGCCAGCAGCCTCTGCAGAGCTCTCTCGGCAGGCTCACTCTGGGGGTGCCCACCCTGAGGCATAGCCACCTCATGGGTAGCAGGTGAGGGAACCTGCACTCTCATCCCCTGCCCAAAGCAGACCCCTCACAACCTAGGCAGTGGGAGCAGGCGGCTGGTGGGGGTGCAGCCGCTCCAGACACTGCCAGGGGCAGGAATGACCCCCATCCCCGCTCAGCTTTGTCCTCGTTCCTGACCACGTGGCCCCAGGGAGGTAAGAAGGCTGTCCTAAACCAGAACGTGTTCATGCACTTTGTTCGGGCAATGTGAAGAGAAGTTGCTCAGTCCTGTCCAACTCTTCGCGATCCTATGGACTATAGTCTACCAGGCTCCTCTGCCCATAGAATTTTCCAGACAAGAATACTGGAGTGGGTTGCCATTTCCTTCTCCAGGGGATTTTCTGAACCTGGGGATCAAAGCCGGGTCTCCCGCACTGGGAGGCAGGTTCTTTACCGCTGAGCCACCAGGGAAGTCTGGCAGCAGCATTAACTTACCAAGGCTGCAGTGAGCCAGAGCCTCGTCCCAGGTCATACTAGGGCCCGGAATACTTACTTCGCCTCAGTTTCTCGCTCTGGCAGCTTTGATGTTTTGTTGTCTGGCATTTCGCTTTCATCTGTCTGCTTTGCAGCAGCCCTGGAGATCATTGTTAGCTTTACAGCTCCTCGGGCAGTCAGCACTTTGCTGCCTTTCTGTTCTCCTGGCCTCTGGAAGCTCCACTGGGACCAGACATCCTGAGGCTAATCCTTTCCTTTCCTTTCTTCAGTGTTGGCATCCACTCTCAATTTCTCTTTTTTTTTTTTTTGGTCTGAACATTTTTTTCTTTCAAGAATGAGTGTGAAAGGGCTTCCCTGGCAGTCCAGTGTTTAAGACTGTGATTCCAATGCACGAGGCCCGGGCTTGGTCCCTGGTTGGGGAACTGACACCCACATGCTGTGCAGCACAGCCAAAACAATTCCCAAAAAAAAAGGAAGAATGAGGATGAAGTATATTTTTACTGGGGATAGAATTCTTGTTTGGCAGGTTTTTTTTTTTTTTTTAAAGCACATTTACTCCTTTATTCCATTGTTTCATGGCTTCTGCTCTTCTGATGAGAAGTTGGTCAATTGTCTAACTATCCTTCCTTTGAACAGAAGCTTTTTTCCTCTGGCAGATTTTATTATTTTCTCTTTGCTTCTTTTTTCCTCAAGTTTCATCATGATGAGTCTAGATTTTGACATACATTGACTCTTTGGATTGTTGTCTTTCATCAATTTCAGAGACTTCCCAGTCACATCTGCACAGATCTTGCGTCTGAGATTTTCGCCTCCTTTTCCTCCTGAGACACCTTCTCCTCCTGTCTCTGCCCCTCTCGCCTCTCTTGCATCCTGCCTTCCCTGTGCTCATTTCCAGGTCATCTTCCATCACCCATTCACTCCTGTGCCATCAGGTGTTCGTTGGGCTTAAAGTCCAGCTTTATACTTGTTTATTGAGAGTGCTCTCTGTTTTATTCAGGTTTCGGACCTCATGCCTCATTGTTTTATACTCCATGCAGTTGTTTTCAAGGTTCTAACTTATTTCTTTAAAAAAAGCGAAAAATA
The DNA here is from genome assembly GCF_003369695.1 of Bos indicus x Bos taurus. Classification (NCBI taxonomy): domain Eukaryota; kingdom Metazoa; phylum Chordata; class Mammalia; order Artiodactyla; family Bovidae; genus Bos; species Bos indicus x Bos taurus. Next base: position 1,220,411 of record NC_040101.1, on the reverse strand, counting down.
GAACCGTGGACTTCCCTGACAGTCCAGTGGTTAGGACTCAGTGCTCTCACTGCCATGGGCTGAGTTCAGTCCCTGGTCAGGGAACCGATATCCTGCATGATGGGGCCAAAAAAAAAAAAAAAATAAGAACGAGACTTTAGTGGGGGGGCGGGGTGTCTGGGGACTCTGCTCTGCTCAGTTGTGCTGTGAACCCAAAGCTGCTCCAAAAATTGAAATCTGTTTAAAACACGGAAAAAGCCGGTACTCCGTAATCAGAGTTGTTAATTCTGGGTCTGAAGGTGGTGCGGGTCTCTTGCTCACCTGCCCCTGGCTTCCCTGGCGTCACAAGCTGCGCATTCGTCACTGTCCCTGAGGCCTCAGGCCAGCAAGCCCTTCTCAGAGGGACTGCTTGCCCACTTGGATGCCCTTGCCCGCTGGTCACACGTCGTGCAAGGCCTCTGCTGTCCGGGGCCCTCAGGGCTGGGCGTCCTGCTGCAGCTGCTGCTTTGTCCACGGCAGACCCTCTGAGCCCCGTGGTCTGGGGTGGGGGGCAATGGAGGTGAGCATGGTTCTCGAGTGGCCCCCCGATGGTTGCCCCCGATGGTTGCCCCCGACGGTTAGCCCTTTGGCCCTCTCTTAGCCCTGGGAAGGTATCCAGGGAGACCCCACCCCCCGGGCCTGGAGCAGGTCCATTCTCCTTCTCCTCCCAGAAGCTGTTGGCTGTAGGTGAAAGCTGCCTTAGTCTTTCCATAATGGGTTGTCTCTCTGTCTAGACGGGCCCTGGAATTTGGCCTCTCAGGATCTTTGTTGACTCTAGATGGGAAGTGAGTAAATTCTCACCTAACCAGCCCACCATTACCTGGAAAAGGTTCGGACACCGTATTTTGCCCCTGTGGAGTGTTGCAGAGTTTGGAGATGATGGTTTCTGTCCAGGCTGGAGCCATGAACAGAAAGCTGGCTGTGGAGTGGGGCTCAAGCTTGAGGTCACGTTGTCACGGCTTCAAGGCCACACTTGAAACGATGTTGGGTGGACCAGGAGCCCGCACCCTTGGAAGGGGGTGTGGTGTGTGCGCCCTGAAACAGCTGCTCACCCCAGCGCCAGTGCTGCGTCAGCCACGGCTTGGAGAAACCAGCAGGGTTTCTGGGGAGAGTCCAGCTAATGTGAGGAGCGTGCCCGGGAGGGGCTGTCCCCAAGAGCTTCAGAAAGGGGGGTGGCTGTGTGAGAGCCATCAGGGAGCTTTCCCACGTGGACAAGCTCAGCGAGCAGCTTCTGGGTTAATGTTCCTGTTGCCTCCCATCCCACAGGCGCAGACCAACCAGGAGGCCCGGCCAGAGCTTAGGGCACTGGCAGACACAGGGTGGGAGAGCAATTGGGCTGACTGGGCGGGCAGGCGGGGTGTGGACGAGTCCAGACAAAGCCACTGCGGGGCCGACGTGCAAAGCCAGATGTGAGTCAGGGACCTGCAGCGCTGACTGCAGCATCTGCTCGGGTGGGGTCAGCTCGCCCCTGGGCGTGGTCGGGGAGTGAGGCTGGGAAGAGGTGGGAGAACTCAGCACCACGGACAGCACCCTCTCCCTGGCTCCAAACCAGGCCCTCCAGAGCCCTGCACCCCCACCTTCGCTGAGGACGCAGGCAAGCCCTCCGCCTGGGTTGCAGGGCGTCGGCTGCTTTGGGCCACCTTGAGGCAGACTCCTTGGGACTGCGGCCGTCTACTTTGCCTGTTCTTCCTCCTGGAGCCAGAGCGGCAGGTGGGAAGAGCAGACTCTTCCCTGGGAGGTAGCCGCACGTTCTTGCTCCACCGGGAGTGCTGTGCCAGTGAGCACGTCCCCAGGACGCTGTGGGGAGGAAACGGCCGCTCGCACGTGTGGGTGACTCGTCTTGAGAAGTGCTGCTTAGAGCAGTTGGCTTGAGAAATGGCTTGAATCAATTAAAATCCAACATCTTTTTTTTTTTTTTCCTGGCAACATTTGGGAGGAGATTAAAGCAAAGCTTTGCCAAGAAGCCCGCAGGCCGAGATGAAGTCAGGTTTGGAAGGAGACGGAAGGACGTGCCGGCGCACCTGCTGCCAGCAAGCTGGCGCACCACTGGCGGGTCCCAGCCCTGCGAACCGGCCGCCTGAGTTTTAATTAATGCCTGCTCCGGCTTCACTGTCTCTCTCTCTTTTTTAAAAAAAAATTCCATCTGCACTTGGGACCCTGGTCAGCAGGGGGAAACGAGCTGCTTCCTGGTTCTCTGCCCACCAGGTCTGCCCACACTCTCATTCCATGTAGTAAGGGAGAGGAGGGCCTTTTAAAAAAAACCTTGAAGGAACAGAGGGACTGTTTTCTAAAAGCAACAGATAAAGTCAGAAATTAAAGTCTGGGGCTCCCCAGAAGGCTGAGTGGTAAAGAATCTGCCTGCCTATGCAGGAGACACAGGTTCGATCTCTGGTCCGTGAAGATCCCACATGCCATGGGGCAGCTAAGCCCATGCGCCACGACTGTTGAGCTTTGGCTCTGAAGCCCAGGAACTGCGACTACTGAGCCCATGAGCTGAAGCCACTGAAGCCTGAGCTCCCGAGGCCCGTGCTCCACAAGAGCAGCCCGCGCACCCCGGCTGGAGGGAACCCCGCTCACCTCAGCTGGAGGGAAACCCGCTCACCCCGACTGGAGGGAACCCCGCTCACCCCAATTAGAGGGTAACCCCGCTCACCCCGACTGGAGGTAACCCCACTCACCCCGACTGGAGGGAACCCCGCTCACCCCAATTAGAGGGTAACCCTGCTCACCCCGACTGGAGGTAACCCCACTCACCCCGACTGGAGGGAACCCCGCTCACCCCAATTAGAGGGTAACCCCGCTCACCCCGACTGGAGGTAACCCCCAGTCACCCCAACTAGAGAAACGCCTGCACAGCAAGGAAGACGCAGCATGGTCTAATTAAATAAATCAATACAATTCTATATATCTATTAAAACAAAAGAAATGAGAGTCTGCTGGTGGGTCTTCACCAGGAGCCACTCCTGACCTGCCCAATTCCTCTGCCACACGTCTCCCGGAGGACCGACCTCATGGCCGACACCCACGGCTGGACTAGAGCCCACTCTCGGATCCCCGGGCTGATCCCTGTTGCTCGCTGGCGCAAGAGCGGATGTTCCAGGTCGAAACCAGCTGACTCCAGGGGTTTTGCTGCGAGGCAGTTCCTGTAGGTGAAGACGCTCCGAATTGGGGGGAGTCCTTCCACACGGCGTGTGTGCCCCCTGGGCCTCGGCCCCTGAGCCGGGACCCCCAGACCGTGTGCAGCCAGGAGTTAGTGGGGGGCACCCAGGAGGGCACCACGGTTTCATGGAGCTTCCGCCCCAGAGGAGACACCGGTTGAACCTGGCAGGTGTGGGGGGGGCGCTGCTGGAGGGGCCCACAGGCAGGAGCAGTGCCCGGTGACCTATTCCCACGCCTCCTTCGGGACACGACCGCCACTGGGCTTTGCACGAAACTGGATGCATCTGAACTGTGGTGTGGAGAAGACTTGAGAGTCCCTTGGACTGCAAGGAGATCCAACCAGTCCATTCTGAAGGAGATCAGTCCTGAGTGTTCATTGGAAGGACTGATGCTAAAGCTGAAACTCCAGTACTTTGGCCACCTCATGCAAAGAGTTGACTCATTGGAAAAGACTCTGATGCTGGGAGGGATTGGGGGCAGGAGGAGAAGGGGACGACAGAGGATGAGATGGCTGGATGGTATCACCGACTCGATGGACGTGAGTCTGAGTGAACTCCGGGAGTTGGTGATGGACAGGGAGGCCTGGCATGCTGCGATTCATGGGGTCACAAAGAGTTGGACACGACTGAGCAACTGAACTGAACTGTGGGTCTTCAGCAAAGCTGCCCACAGACGGAAGGTTTTTCCAGACTGAGGTGGGGGTGGGTGAGGAGACAGGTGATGGCAGGATGGACAGAGGCCCTTCCATGCCCAAGGACCTCTCCGCAGGTATGACCAGGTAGTTCAGTGGGATAAACGTGCATCTTAGCATTGAGACGGTTGGTACAGTTTTCTGCAGTGTTCTTTGGCATCTATGGAGAGGGAACAGCAAGGAGATCCAACCAGTCCATCCTAAAGGCAACCAGTCCTGACTATTCATGGGAAGCACTGATGCTGAAGCTGAGACTCCAATATTTTGGCCACCTGATGCAAAGAACGGACTCATTTGAAAAGACCCTGTTGTTAGGAAAGATTGAAGGTAGGAGGAGAAGGGGACGACAGAGGATGAGATGGTTGGATGGCATCAGCAACTCAATGGACATGAGTTTGAGTAACTCCGGGAGTTGGTGATGGACAGGGAATCCTGGTGTGCTGCGGTTCATGGGGTCGTGAAGAGTCAGACACGACTGAGCGACTGAACTGCACTGAGGGGTGCCTCGCGCGTCAGTGTGTCCTGTATTTTCTTGGTACTAGGTTTCGGTCTATGACCATCTTCTCAGGGTCTGGATGTGGGGTTCATGATTTGGGATGTAGTCTGTGGATCAGGAACCCCTTTCCTGCCAGCGGGGTTTGGGGGTGCCTGGGGAACAGCCGTCCTGAGGCACCCGCATGGCTGCGGGGGTCCCCCTCCCCTGCCCTGTGCGTGCGGAGTCCAGGGGACTTTGCAGCGTTTGCTGGGGTTGCTGTCCCCCCAGCGCTCGTGTGTCCTCCCTGCCCGCTTCCCCGTGTGGCCGGCTGTGGGCCGGGGGGCTGGGCACCCACGGCGGGAACAAGGGCAGCTGTGTCCTGTGTTTTTAACCCCATGACAGGGGCGTCTGTCCAGTCCCAGCCTGGGACAACGTCCACCTCACTGGCCCAGAGTGAATGCGCCTATTCTTCGCCGTGGCTTCAGATGAAATGAGCCAATTAGCGCTCAGCACAGTGGGCTGTGTCCTCGGCAGACAGGCGCAGGGAGGGGGCGCCAGGGACGCCCCAGCAGGAGGACCACGCTCCAGCCGCTCCCAGGCCAGGTAGGGGCTCGGCCAGCTATGTGCTAAACCCCTGCGTGTAAGCCGCACCCACCCTTCCCTGGGTAACTGACCACAGGGCCTCGGGGCTACCTGATGGGAAGTGTGGGCTTCGGACCCTCGTGAGAGCAGCAGGCAGGGGGCGTGGCCTGCCCAGCTGCAGACCAGGGGTGACTCCAGGTGCAGGGCAGCCCCCAGGTGAGGGATCTGCTCGGCAGCTGTGGGTGGAAACGGAAAAGGGGGGCCGAGGAATTAGCTTCTTTCTCTCTTTTATTATTATTTTTACATATAACCGTGTTTTATTTCCAAATTATAAGATTACGAGAGCAAGTTGGTTTTGTTTTTAATTGGAGGGTAATTGCTTTATGATGTTGCGTTAGTTTCTGTAGAGAGGTCTGAGTCAGCTGCACGTGTACACATGTCTCCTCCCCGCTGAGCCTCCCTCCCTCCCGCCTGCTCCCTCTCTTTTTTTTAATTTGGCTGCGTGGCACGTGGGATCTTCGCTCCCCAACCAGGGATTGAACGTGCGGTCCCTGCATTGGGAGCGGGAGTCTGAACCACTGGACCCAAGGGGCTTGTTTCTGACGCTGTGGCTGACAGGGACTCTGGAACTAGTTGAGGTGCATGGCTGTGTTACCTGCACGGGGGCACAGGTGTGCCGGGGCCCCAGGTGTGTGGTGTGTGCGGCCTCAGGAGGGTGGAGGGCGCGAGGCTGATTCCCTCTGTTTCCCCGAGGGAGTGCCCCAAACACGCCCAGGAGATGAAGCTCGGAGACACGGGACCTACCAGGTGGAGCCACGGAGGTGCTTCCGAGACCCCGCGGCACGCAGTGGGCGCAGGCTGCCCTGTGGATGCGAGTATGGGAAGGGGAACAGGATCGCATGAGAAGCTGTGGGGCGGGATGCGGGCTGCTGGGAGGTCGCAGTTGGTCCTGACGGGAGGCCCACTCGGAAGCAGAGCTCTGGCCTGGATTCTGCCATGACCAGCTGCCCGGCCAGCTCGGGGGCCCCCTCTGTGGCTCTGTATTCACAGGCCGGTGTCCTCGGTCTCGGGGTGCTCTTCCCCCCTGGCTCTTGGGGTGGGAATGGCTCAGGTCCACACTCCTGAGTGACTGCTCTCTCCTGCCTGATCCTGAGGACTTGTTCAGCCGCCAATGAAAAGGCCTTGGCTTCTGTCTTGCACGGGATTCAGCAGCAGTGCCCTGGCTAGAACACAGAACACGCTTCAGTTTTGCTGACCCTCCCTGTGGGCGGGAGGAGAGCCCTTCCTCCCCAAGAGCTTTCTTCTGGAAGCATCTGGTGCCATCAGGCCCAGGGGACACAGAAATCAGTTTCCAGGAGCAGGCCGGGTGGTGACCTGGGTGACGCGTCCATGCGGGCTCACCATGGGCCCGCAGGAGGGGGTGTCCCATCTCCAGCCTGAGCTGAGACGACTGAGTCTCTCTGCTTCTAGGGAGGGAGGTTTACTGAGGATGAAAGTGTGAATGGTCCCTCGTGCTCACCAGGATGGACTCTGAAAACTCCAGCATTCACGTATTTCTAAATAAAGACGGCATTGTACGTGGCAACACGCGGACGATCGAGCCGTCCTGGGAAGGAGGGCCAGAGGCTCTGGCCTCTGTGTCTGTCCCTCCCCAGCCTGGAGGGCAGCCCTGCAGACCATCGGACCTCGGGGATGGCACTGGAGCTGTCAGGCTTCAGAGAGCTGCAAGAGCAGCCTCAGGATGTACGTGGTGGCCGCCAGCAGAGGCAGGTGGGCTCTTGGAGCTGCGGCTCAGAGCAGGGGGCCAGGCTAGGGCCCCCAGGCTCCACCCCTGCCCACCCACCCGCCCCTCCTGCCAGGCTCACCCACAGGGCTCAGCTCCCAGGAGAAATCTGAGCTCACCCCAGAGCCAGAGGGAAGCGGACATTTTCAAAGCTTTGTGTATTGGGGCAGGGCTGCTGCTTGAGATAAATGGAGCTGCTGGCAAGGCAGCCAGTGAGGGAGACTCTCCTTCTTCCACGCCCTTGAACGTGGGATGGAAGCAACTGGAATTCTCCCGGCTCATTTTACAGGGGAGGGTGAAGAGAAAGAAAGGGAAGGAGAGAGCAGTCAGTCTCAGTCGACCTGGGAGCCAGGAGAGGAAATTTCACTTGCCCCCTCTGCCCCTCCCCACACCCTGCTGGGAGCCCAGGACTGCAGCTGATGCTGGTGGGGAGAGGGGCTGCTTTCCCGGGGCAGGGAGCTGCATCTTCATGGGAAAGCAGAGAGCAGGCAAAATGTAGCTGGATGGACTGGGCCTCGCACAACACTCAGACCCTTCCTGAGCATGGACTGAAGGGCCCAGTGGCCCCGTGAGGTGACCCGGACCTTGCGAGTCTTCTCCCTCCTGTGGGGAAACATCTCAGGAGACCCTGAGGAGCCCAGTCCATGCCTCGCCCTAGTTTGAGGCTTGGAATGATGTGACCCCAGCTCCCGGTCAGGAGGAATGGGAAGATGGGTTCCGGCAGGTGACCCTGAAGTGGGTGGGCAGAAGCGGACACAGGTGGGCTCTGGGAGATCAGGGAGAAAGCAGTGTGATTGTTCTGACAGACCCAGTAGAAGGGTTTGATAAAGGGCAGCACCCCGCTGCAAATTTAAAAACCCGTCCACTTAGCAAATTTTGGAGTACAGATGCCCTGTTTCACCTGATAAAGGGAACCTTCCAAAATCCTGCAGCGAATGTGGTTTGCGATGACAGACCAGGCATTGCTCCTCAAGAAAGAATGTGAGACAAAGATGCTAATGTCGTTACTTCTCCTCGACAGTGTGTGGCAGTTCCCCCCAGCACAAGAACACAGGAGAAGTCGCTTGAAAGTATGAAGATTAGAAAGGAAGAGACAGAACTGCCCTCCCGTGGAAACTAAAGGAATTTCAGTGAGTTGCTGGCACAAGGTGGATATAAAGAAATCCACAGTGTTCCTATCCACACCTCCTCACTGGTGATGCATGGCAGGGATGGTAACACACGCAAATGCCTCTCGTGAGGGCAGCAGACATTTCCAACGCTTGGCATGAAGAGTAAGTGTGTCAAAAGTTGTGCAAAACCTTTCAGAGAAAATGACACCACAAAGACATTTTTAAAAGTTTTAAGTAAGTGGAGAACTGTACTATGTCCATGTAAAACAAGAGTCAGTGTCAAAGAGGTGTGAATTCTCTCTCGGTTAATCCATAAGTTCAATGTAATTTCAACCAAAGTCCAACCAGGTTTTCGTTGCTCTGGACAAATTAACAAAGAGAAATTAATGGCCAAGAGAGGCCAAATTTGAAGAACAACAAGGCAGCGGAGAAGGGCTTCAGGGCAGAGATTAACCAAGAGGTCAGCACAAGGGAACAGGCCGCCGAGAGTCTGCGGACACGAGAGGCCAGAGTGGACCAGGCCAACCCGTCAGAGCAGCAGTGGACGGCATGCCCAGTGGGCTTCCCCGTGAGAAGCAAGTTGGTGAGATGTTCAGAAGGAAGCCTGGGAGGACGTCTTCATGCATTAGGAAAGCATTTCTTCAGCAAGAAGCAAGAACATCGTGGGAAAAAAGAGATGCATTGGTTACATTGTGCCATCAACAAAGGATACTGACCAGAGTGTGTAATGGGCTCCCTCCAAGCAATGAAGGGTGACCTATGCGGGGGAGACAAAGCGTGGAAGAAGGGTCAGATGACCACGATGCACAGACCTGGCCCACGATCGGCTTGTCAAAGACAAGCTCGTGTGTGTATCGGGGAAACGCAAGGCAGGGCAATGGCAAGCTCTCCTGCCAGCCCCGCAGAGCAGCCGTCGGCTTGGTGAGGCCCCGGGGGATGGTCATCTTACGTGGTCTGGGTGCTGCTCCAAGAGCGGTTCACACCCTCTCAGCCGTGAGTCAGGGGGCCTCCGCTCCCCCGGTCACCCCCTCCCACCCCTGCTAGAAGACGTCTGAGCAGGTGGGCCTCAGACGTGCACGAGGGTGTCCACAAGTAGCACTTTCTGGAAGAACAGACTTTATTCTGCATTGAGGGGTGGGGTGGGGATGAGTATGTGATGTGCTTTATTCCTACATGGCAGGTTCAGTGAAAACAAATGAAGACCCACAAGCCCCAGTGTGTATAAGCCTGGAGGAAGTAACACTGATTGAAAGAAAGAAAATTGCAAAAGGATGCGAGCCATGTGATACCATTTCTGTTTTTCAAAACACGTGCCACAGTGATGGTGACGACGGATGCACACTCGTGTCGGGGGAGGGGGCGGGACCTCGGAGCAGGTGGCTGGGGGGCAGCGCTGCAGCAGACAGAGTGGGCTCGGGGGGCGGGTCACTGGCAGACGAGCTGGCTCTGAACGTGCCGGGCAGTGGGACAGAGGTGCTGGCAGGAGCAGGGGCATCCGGAGCTCAGACGGGCACAGCAGGGCCCGGATTGGGAAGAATCTGAAGCAGCCCAGCGCTCCCGCGGAGCCGGCAGCACAGGCCTGGGGAGGAAATGTGGAAGCCGGGCGGGCGGCCAGCGGTCAGGCCCGTGGGCTTCGGGTTTGCTGGGTGCTGTGTGGCCACTCGGAGGAGCTGGACGCTGCACCCTGCGGCCGCTCAGCCCCTCTCTGTCCTGAATGCTCAGCCATGGTTTCCGGGATCTCCAAGAGCCTGGGTTGAAGCCACCAACCAAAGTTCAGCTCCTCAAGGAAGGACAGTTATTTTCTTATTCATGTATTCCTTTACTTTCCAAATTCACTATAATTAGCACATTTTACTTTCAGGATTAGAAAAACAGGTGCTATTTAAATAAAGTTCTCTTGACGTTTCATAAATTCATTGGTCCTCAGTAACGCTTTCCTCACCCCTCAGTCAGTGTGGGGTCTTCGGAGAGGACCTTGTTCCCGCACCCCGAGTTCGGGAGGAGAACTGTGGGCAGAGGACGAATTTGCTGCATGACATAAAGCACGCGTATAGGTGTGTTTGAAAATGAAAGTCAATATTTTCTGAATCCAAAAATAAACGTATATTCACTGTTAAAAGTTACATACAATTCGGGAAGATGCAAGCCAAAAAGTGAGCTCCCCTGAGATCAGATCCCCTGAGATCCCACCCTAGAGAGACATTTCATGCTTTGGTGTGTGCACTTTCAGACTTTTTATTTTTCTGTGACTTCAACACACACAAATATATATATATATGCACACATTTCCCCCATGTTTTTATTGTGTTAAAATGCATATAATATTAATTTTACCATCTTAACCACTTCATTTATTTTCTGGCCACACCACGTGGCTTGTAGGATCTTAGTTTCCAGACCAGGGATCAGGCCCCAGCAGTGAAAGCACCACGTCCTAACCGCTGGGCTGCCAGGGAAGTGCGCAGCTCAGTGGTGGTAAACACGCCCGTGTGGCTGTGCAAGTCACCACCCTACCTGTGTGACCCTTTGCATCTCTCAAAACGAAAGCCACTCCCGCTACACAGTGGCTCCTCCCCCGCCTCCTCCCAGCCCCTGGAGCCCCATGGACTTGCTCTCTGAGCCTGACTGCTTTTAGGGACCTCGTATGAGTGAGATTCTGCGATATGTCCTGTTGGGTTTGGACGGTCTCACTTAGCATCATGTGCTCGGTGTTCATCCAGCTGTGGCACACGGTGGAATAACATTCAGTTGTGTGTACACATCACCCTTTGCTAATGCATTCATCCGTCTGGGGGCATTTCCACCTTTTCGCTCTTGTGAATTTTGCTGCTCTGAACACAGAGACACAATATCTCAAGACCCCGCATTCAGTTCATTTGGGTGTATACCTAGAAGTGGAATTGCTGGATCACATGGTAATTCTATTTCTTTGAGGAACCATCATACTGTGTTCCGGCTGCTGAGTCGTTTTACATTTCTGCCATGAGTGCTCAGGGGTTCGTTTCCCCACATCCTTGCCAGCACTCGTTTATTGCTTTATTTTTTTTTTTTTTTAGTACTATCCATCCTTATGGATGTGGGGTGATATCTTGGGTTTCGCTGATAGCTCAGTTGGTAAAGAATCTGCCTGCAAAGCAGGATAACCCAGTTCGACTCCTGGGTCAGGAAGATCCGCTGGAGAAAGGATAGGCTACCCACTCCAGTATTTTTGGCCTTCCCTTGTGCCTCAGCTGGTAAATAATCCACCTGCATCGGGAGACCGGGGTTCAATCCCTGGGTTGGGAAGATCCCCTGCAGAAATAAAGGCTACTCAGTCCAGTATTCTGACCTGGAGAATTCCCTGGACTGTGTTAGCCCAAGGGGTCACAAAGAGTCAGACACGACTGAGCGGCTTTCCCTTTCCCTGACAAGCAGTGACGCTGAGCATCCTTTCACAGGCTTATTGGCTGTCTGTCCACCTTTAGAGAAATGCAAGCCCTTTCCCATTCTTTCTTAATTTTTTTATTTTTAATTTTTTCATCTTTTAAATTATTAAAGTATAATAACACATTTACAGGAGACTTCAAAAATACAGAACAAAGTTACATATAGTTCTACTGTGTATTACAATTTTTTAAGTAGATAAACTATGATTTTCAGTCAGAGTTTCAATATCAAACTCTCAAAAATTAATAGAATAAATAGAAAAGTAGAGGGATATAATAGAGCTGACAAGCACTATGAACCAGTTCAACACAATTAAGACTTATACAATTTTCACACAACAGCAGGGTACAAATTCTATTCAAGTTCCCATAGACTATAAACCTTTGTCCATTTTTCAATCTGGCTATTTTTTTGTTGTTGAGTTTTAGGAGTTCTCTATGTAGTCTAGGTACTAATCTTTCATCAGATACATGAATTGCAAATATGTTCTTCCATTCTGGGGTTTCCTTTTTACTCTGTGGATAGTGTCATTTGATACACAAAATTCTAAAAAATGTTCACGAGGGTCCAATTTGTCTACTTTTCCTTCTGTTACCTGATAGCCGAGAAATCACTTTTAGGTCCAACGTTGTGAAGCTTTGTGTCCTGTATTTTCTTCTAAAGGTTGTATTGTTTCAGATCTTACGTTTAGGTCCTTCCTTTGTTTTGAGTTGATCTTTGCATATGGTGTGAGGTGAGGTCCAGCTTCATCCTCTCCCACGGACACTCGGTTTTCCCGGCACCGCTCGTTGAAAAGCCTGTCCTCTCTCTCGTGGATGGTGCTGGCACCCTTGTCAAAAGTGGTTTGAACATGTGTGCGAGCTCTCTGTCCTGTTTCTGGGCTCTCTCTTCTATTCCATTGCTGTATGTGTCTCTCTTTAATGCACATGCTTATTTTTAAAAGTAGAAGCGTGATCATACTGTACACACTTTTCTCAGCCGGCTTTTAACACACTTAGCAGCGTGTTGTTTCAGTGCAGAGCCTCAGGCCGTGCTGCGTGGCGCCGCCGCATCGTGGCCCGTGTCCATCCGTGATTCATGTAAATCACCTGTCACTGGACTTTCAGGAAGATCCGCTGGAGAAGGAAATGGCACCCACTCCAGTATTCTTGCCTAGAGAATTCCATGGACAGAGGAGGCTGGCAGGCTACAGTCCACAGGGTCACAAAGAGTCAGATACAACTCAGCGACTGGGCACAGACATTCAGGAGGCTTCCGTTGAGGAGGTTTCTCCGGTGTGTTATGGGCAACGTTGTCATAATCATCCCTAATTGGGTTCTATTTAAAGTGCCTGGCGCCGGCTAAGTGCTGTGAAAGTATTTGTTACATAAAATCTGTACAAGCACCATTATCATTTCCTCGGGATGCATTCTTCGAAGTCCCATTTCCCAGTTAAAGCACGTGTGGTCTGCCTCCCACCTGGATGGACGCCGCCCTGAGCTGGGCCTGAGCAGACCCCACAGAACGGGCGATCCTGTGTCCGGACCCCGTGTGCCCCTCAGCAGGGCGTGGGGTCTGCATCTTGGCCCCCAGGGCCGCCCTCCTCTCTCCACGCCCACCTTGGATCATGGCCCCAGCACTTGCCAGCGGGGTGACCTGGGCAAATCACCTGAGTTCTTGGTGCCTTGGTTTCCCACCTGGACTCCAGCGTGGCCGCAGTGTCTGTCCTGCAGGGCAGCATGTGAGGCCCCCGGCAGCCCAGTCCTGTCTCCTTGATCAGTCAGAGCAGCTGGACTCCGAGTGCCCTGAAGCTCGGACAGCCCTGAGGCCCTGCCTGTTCTAGAGCACCAGCTTGCTCCTGTTGGGTTCGTGACGGAAGGCGGCCAGGCTGAGAGAGGGCAAGCCCGCGCGCTCGTCCGTCGCACGGGTGGACCTGGCTGCATTGAACTCATCTGTGTTTTCATTTTTCAGAGCTTAACGGATCCTAATCCCTCCTATCACCTCACCATGAGCACCCTCAAGCTGGAAGTTCATTCATATAGTGTTGTTATTGTTTGGTTGCTAAGTTGTGTCCAACTCTCGTGACCCCACGGACTGTAGTCTTCCAGGCTCCTCTGTCTGGGATTTCCCCAGCAAGAATACTGGAGTGGGTGCCATTTCCTTCTCCATTCATATTACTGACCTTACAGCTGCATGGAATCTAGGGGGGTTCTCTAAAGGTAAGGGGGCGGGCGCTGTCCTGGAGCGCTGGGCGCAGAGGGGAGCGCTGGGCGCGGAGGGGAGCACTGTGGCAGGAGCACTCCAGTGTCACCGTCTGCTCCCGGGAGGATGTGGCCAGACCTGCCGAGTCTAGGGTTCCGGCTGCGTGAACACAGAGAAGCTGCCGGCCGGGCAGGCCAGGCAGCGCTTGCCCACCGCCTCCTCCCCGCGGCCTCTGAATGGAGCGGCCGTTTGCCGGTAGCATCTCCGAGCTGCTCCGGAGAGCTCGCGATCCTGCTTGGAAACGATAGGAGCTGGTCCCTCCCCCTGGATGTAGTCAGCATGGTAAATTCCATCTGAAAAGAGGAGCCGCGCTTTGCTGAGTCACAGAACCCGGGGAGCTGATTGCACAGGCGGCAGAGAGCGTCCCGGGGTCAGAGGAAGGCGGAGGAGAGGCCGCGGACCGGAGGGGCTCGGGTGTAAGTGCTTCGCTTTGAGCGCTGCGGGGGCTTTGCCGTGTTCAGGTGGGGCTGAGGGCTTTCTGCACGGGTTTCCCGTGTGAGCTGGCTCCTGTGTTCAGCGTGCACACGGATGTAGCTGGAAAGTTCAGGGGGGGCAGGGGCCAGATAGTCGTCTTACGTGTGCAAAGGGCATCACAGAGGACGAGGGCCCCACCCGCCCTCTGCTCCTGCGGCATCTGGGGGAGGGCTGGGCCTGGGGAGCCGGCTGGCGAATCCCTGCTGGGAGCCAGAGCCGTCTCTGGGCAGCCATGGGGGTGGGGGTGGGTGGGGGGCTGTGCGTCTCCGTGCTGGGTGTGGCGAGCACCCGGCTCCCTCCTCCTGGGGGTGGGGTGGTCTGAGGGGGGCTCCTGGGCCAGGTTTTTTTGTTTTTTTAATAACAGGCATGTTTATGGCTCCCTCCTTGCCATCTGTCTGCCCTGTGGAGGGATGGGGTCTTCTCTTTAAAACTTAATCAAGAACCACAGTCCATCCATCGACATCCTTTCTCCTGCAAGGGACTCCACGTGTTTGGGGGCGACAGCAGCTTATTGCCTGATTTCCAGCACTTTTCCTTGAAAGAAGCGGGTGTTGCTGAGCGTGCCTCGGTCTCTCCACGTCAGCAGTTGAGTGGAGCTGGTCGGGCTCAGTGGAAAGACCGTCACAGGCCAAACAGAAATGGTTCTGACACGTGTTGGATTGTGAGTGGGCTCGCTGGGAAGCTGTGTAGGTGGACAGCAGCTGCAAACAGTGCTGCCTTTGACTCTGCCGTTGGTGCAAAGCCCAGGTCCCAGCTGCAGTTTTGAGGATGCTCACGGTGGCTCTGGGCCTTTGCCCGGCTATTCTCAGTGCTCCCCGAGTTCCAGCGGGGAGTAGCAGCACAGCAGAGAGTAAAGCCGGCCACAGTGAGACTTCAGTTCATCTTGACGGCACCACTGACCCGGGGTCAGCCTCTGAGCTGCCCCGGGGTTTCAGAAAGTCGGTAACATCTGCCTGGTAGAGGTCAAGGGCCACGTGGGCCGGCGCAGGCGTGTCCGAGCCGTCCATCCCCGGCTCTGGGAGTACTTGAGGGCTCGCTTATGAAATCCAAATGCCGCACACATCAGACTGGGTCCTGTTCCCATGCAGACAGTGCTGGGCAGACCCCCCACCTGGAGACCTTGCCTGATAACGTGGGACCACCGGCCGTGGCCCTGTGGCCGGGGAGCTGGTTGGGAGCAGGAGGGAGGGGATAGCATGAGCTCTGCATCAGCCCCAGACCAGGGACCCGTGCCCTGAGACAAGCAGAGAGCCCACACGTGCCCTCGCCGCTGGTCGGGCTGTGGGCCTCCATCCGGGGCAGTCCCACCCCTTGTGGATCTTCACTGCTCTTTAGAGTTCCCAGGTGATGCCCGTGGTAAAGGAGCCGCCTGCCAATGCAGGAGACGTTAGAGACTCGGGTTCAGTTCCTGGGTCCGGAAGATCCCCTGGAGGAGGACATGGCAACCCGCTCCAGTATTCCTGCCTGGAGAATCCCATGGACAGAGGAGCCTGGTGGGCTACAGTCCTTGGGGTCTCGAGGAGTCAGACACGACTTTGTGACTGAGCACACAGCACTGTTCATTAGTTTCCAGACGATCAAGCCAGACATAGAGTAGGTGGCGGTGTTAATTCTCCACTCAGACCCCGAAGCGGCCCTCTCCAGTAAGGGACTGAAAAGCCCAGACTCAGGTCACAGCGACGGGATGCCGCTGTTTAGAGGACATCACCCTGTCTTCCTCCCTGAGCCTTGCGGGCGCGGTTCATGGCTCAGAGGCACTGGCTGCGGTCCCCAGCCCATGACGAGCTGTGCTCCAGAGCCGGGGCCCAGGGCTGCCCTGCACTGCCCTCCCAAGGCCTGGGGTGCTGGGCTGGCACTTGCTGTCCCTGTGACACCTCAGGAGGAGGCCACCTCTGGTGACACAGCTAACAGGTGGGGAGAGGGCCGTGGGGACCCCACCAGGGGCAGCGAGCAGGGGGTCGAGGACGGGGTCGAAGGCAGCCTGGCCTCAGAGTGGAGCCAGGCCCACGCCTGGGGAGGGAAGGCATTCCATGCTGGGGACTCTGTCCCAGGCGGCCTGGAGGCTGGGACTCGGCTGGAAGGTCCTGAAGGCTCGAGGCCAAGAGACCCTGTGGGTCCCGGGGACCCTGTGCTCCGCGGCTGACGGCTCTGACATTGGAGCTGCGCCCCTGCTCCCTACTGGGTGAATGTGGCCCCCAGGTCATGTGTCTCTGCCCTCTGCCAGGACTCTGCCGGCAGGTGCTGGGCTGGCCCAGTGTGGCTTTGGCTTCGAAGAGCTGCCTGGGTCTTCCTGTGTGTGGAGAGCTCTGTGAGAGCCCAGCGGTGGTGGGGCTGAGGGGATGTGGCCCGGGAGGAGTCTGGGCAGCGGCCCCAGAAGACTCTCCTGCAGTCGCCCCCACGGTCCACTGCTGGAGGTCGCCCGAGCTCCCACGCCCTCTTGGGTTACAGGGCGGCTGGGAACAGGAAGGACCTCAGAACCCATCGTGTCCACCCTGAGGTCCCCCAGACTGACCTTTCTGTGGCTCCTACGTCTTTTGGAGATGGACCGTGTGCAGGAAGGGTTGCGCTATTCCTAAAGCACCAACGGGCGTTTGTCAGGGTCTCGCACGTTTAGCCTGAGGTTCGTCTGAGGGCAGGCCCAGCGTGGCAGCTGATACACGCATCTCAGAGTTTTATTAAATAGCAGCCTTGACTGTGTCCTTCTCTGGTCTCAGGGTGGGACAGAGGCAAAACCCAAGGCTGGAAGGACCTTCCGAGGCGTTTAGCAGATGTGGGGCTGGGGAGCGGGGGTGGAGTCTGGGGGCTCCGCCGAGCCTATTGCTGCCGCTTCTCCACACGGCAAGTGCTCCCTGAGACCCTCACGCGGGGCCCAGCGGGACTCAGGGTGGGGCGGTCCCCGCCCGTCTGACCCAGCTGCAGAGCCCAGAGCGGCTGAGCCCTTGTGCACACCCGCCGGCACCTGCGGGAGGGCCCGGCTCCATTGCCCGCCGCTCCGTGGGGGTGGGCGTGCAGTGCTGGCCCTCACCTGCAAGCCCCTGAGGAGGGGAGGCCCACGTCTTCTCACGTACTTATTTGCCATCTGTTCACTCGCTTAGGTGAAAGTGAAAGTCCAGAAAGTGAAAGTGAAAGTTGCTCAGTTGTGTCTGACTCTTTGTGACCCCATGGACAATACAGTCCATGGAATTCTCCAGGCCAGAATACTGGAGTGGGTAGCCTTTCCCATCTCCAGGGGATCTTTCCAACCCAGGGATTGAACCCAGGTCTCCTACATTGTAGGCGGATTCTTTACCAGCTGAGCCACAAGGGAAGCCCAAGAATACTGGAGTGGGTAGCCTATCCCTTCTCCAGGGGATCTTCCCGACCCAGGAATCCAGCCTGGGTCTCCTGCATTGAAGGTGGATTCTTCACCAACGGAGCTATCAGGGAAGCACTTTGGTGACAGGTGTTTAAAATATTTTGCTAGTTTTTAAATTGGATTAGTTGTCTTCTTATTAATGAATTTTGAGACGTAAAAAAAACATATATATTCTGGAAACAAGACCTTTATCAGATGTGTATTTTGTAAATATGTTCTTCCAGCCTTGGCTTGTCTTCATTTTCTTAACCGTACCTTTCAAAGACAAATTTTACATTTTTATGAAGTCTAATTTTTCAACATTTTCTTATATGATATTTGTGCTTTTTTTTTTTTGCTAAGAATGTTTTTTTCTAATCCAAGATCCTGGAAATTTTTATCTATTTTCATCTGGAAATTCTATAGTTTTAGTTTCACATTAGTTCCATGATTTATTTCTACTAGATTTCCAAACATGAACTGAGCTGTGGGGTGGTTTTTCTTTTTTTTCTTTTCCTTTTTTGTTTGTTTTGGCGTGTAGATGCATAACTGTTACAGCACCATTTGTTCAAAAGACTGTCTTTTCTCCACTGAATTTTCTTGTACCTTTTGTCAAACATTAATTGGCCAGATACTACATGGGGCTCTTTTTTGGTTCTGCTTCACTGATCCGTGCATCTTTGCATCATGCATTACTCATACATTACATCATTTCATATTATATGTGTACATATATATGTATATGGGGCCTCCCAGGCGGCTCTAGGGGTAAAGAACCTGCCTGCCAGTGCAGCAGACACAGGAGACTCAGGTTCGATCCCTGGGTCAGGAAGGTCCCCTGGAGGAGGGCATGGCGACCCACTCCAGTGTTCTTGCCTGGAGAATCCCGTGGATAGAGGAGCCTTTCGGGCTACAGCACAAAAGGTTGCAAAGGACACAAACAGCACACAACATATCCACATATATGACATCATATATTATACACGTATCACACAACATAGCCACATATATGACATCATATATTATACACGTATCACACAACATAGCCACATATATGACATCATATATTATACACGTATCACACAACATAGCCACATATATGACATCATATATTATACACGTATCACACAACATATCCACATATATGACATCATATATTATACACGTATCACACAACATATCCACATATATGACATCATATATTATACACGTATCACACAACATAGCCACATATATGACATCATATATTATACACGTATCACACAACATATCCACATATATGACATCATATATTATACACGTATCACGCAACATAGCCACATATATGACATCATATATTATACACGTATCACGCAACATATCCACATATATGACATCATATATTATACACGTATCACACAACATATCCACATATATGACATCATATATTATACACGTATCACACAACATATCCACATATATGACATCATATATTATACACGTATCACACAACATATCCACATATATGACATCATATATTATACACGTATCACACAACATATCCACATATATGACATCATATATTATACACGTATCACACAACATAGCCACATATATGACATCATATATTATACACGTATCACACAACATAGCCACATATATGACATCATATATTATACACGTATCACACAACATAGCCACATATATGACATCATATATTATACACGTATCACACAACATATCCACATATATGACATCATATATTATACACGTATCACACAACATATCCACATATATGACATCATATATTATACACGTATCACACAACATAGCCACATATATGACATCATATATTATACACGTATCACACAACATATCCACATATATGACATCATATATTATACACGTATCACGCAACATAGCCACATATATGACATCATATATTATACACGTATCACGCAACATATCCACATATATGACATCATATATTATACACGTATCACACAACATATCCACATATATGACATCATATATTATACACGTATCACACAACATATCCACATATATGACATCATATATTATACACGTATCACACAACATATCCACATATATGACATCATATATTATACACGTATCACACAACATATCCACATATATGACATCATATATTATACACGTATTACCGTAGCTTTATTGTAACCTAGAAGTCCCGGTGATAATTTCCAACTCCAAATTTGTTATTTTCCAAAATTACCTGTTAGATTTTCCCGAACTGCAAATGTAGATCGTTTGCTTTTTCCATATCTGTTTTAGAAACAGCGTTTCAGTGTTTACAAAACAAAGTCCATTGGAAGTTTGAGGTTGCGTTTGACGTCTATTTCAATTTGGGGGAAATTAACATCATAACAATATTAAGTTTTGTGATCCACAAACAGTGTAGCTCTCCATTTAGATCTTTAACTTTCTCTCATGAATGTCTTGGGGCTTTAAGTGTGCAAATATTGTAACTATTTCGTCTGATTCCTAAGTTTTCTGTCTGGTAGTTGCAACGATGCAGCACCTCTGAATCTAGTTCTGATTGCCGTGTTTGTTGACAATGGATTTTTTCCTTGCCTTTTTCTGAGTCTCATAATTTCTTGTTGAATGTCAGGCGCTGTCTGTGGAAGAGCAGTGGAGACTGAGGGAACGTATATGCCAAAAACGGGCACCTGTCTCCGTGGGTTAGCGCGTAGGTTTGAGGGACCCCGGCAGCAGGGAAGTGGGTCAGGGTGCGTCACCCCCAGCCATGCTGGCCTCGAGCTGCCGTGCAGCGTGGTGCCCGGGGCCAGGAGGGGTAGTTACTGTGTGCTCCTGCTCCGCCCTTGGTGTCTGGCGCTGTGCCTACTGGCATCTTGAAAGAGTCTCTCTCTGAAGCGGGGCTCCTTGCCCAGCCCTGGATCGCTGCTGCTTGTACCTGTGCAGGCTCATTTGGGGGAGGGGGTCTCATTCTTCTGGTCCAGGCTTAGGAGTTGAGGCCTGTGTGCCTGGAGGTTCTTCTCAGCCTTCCCGCCCCTTCCCCATCCCCCAGCTCTGCTTGCGTCCCTGCAGGATCCCTCCCCAGGGCCCTCCACTCCTACCCCAGGGCAGGAGGAAGCAGGGGTTTCCTCCCACCCTGTCCCTGCAACCGTGAGGACTAGAGGGCTTGCTGGTCTTCTCCCAGTGCCTGTGAGAAGGGGCTGGAGGTGGGCATCCGTCCTGCCCTCCACCTGCCTCGCATCTGGGTCCAGTGACTCCAGGCTGGTGTGCAGGCCCTGATCCAGCCCACAGAGACGAGCTGCAGTTGGAGCTGAGTTCTTCCCCTGAGCTCTGCCCACGGTGAGCCAGCTCAGGCCCCCCGGTCCCCTGGGACTGGCTTGTCACCCTTTGGTTCTCTCGGGACCCAACTATGCCTGGGCCCAGAGAAACATGTGATTTGGCAGATTATGTGGCCCTTTGTCATTTTTCAAGACAGGAGGGACATTTTCTCATGACTTTCCACATCTTAAGCGGAGGCAATTTTCTCCTATGTTTTAAAAACCACTCTTCGTTCCTTTTTTGGCCAGTTATGTCTTTTGATAGTTACCTGTTTATCTTGTGAGATCTTAGTGTTACTGTTGAGTTTCACAATCTCCTAATATATTATTGCAAATGATGTTTCCACTTGTTTTTAGCTTCTTAACTGCATCTCACTGGTGATAAAGCGAGGTGAGGATTTTGTGTGGTGGAATCTATTGATCTTGCCTCCTGTGGGTTCCTTTTATCTCCTTTAAGCCTAAAAAATCCTCTGTCTGGAGACTTCAGAAATGCTCCTTTCTGCATCTCCCCAATAGTTTTAGTGATTTGGTTTTTTGCCTTTAATTCTCTTAATCCATTTAGAATTCCATGTCAGAAAGGCAGTGTTCCGCAGGTTTATTTCTCCTTCACGACTGGCCAGTTAATCACCCCGGTGCTTGTGAGTGGTCCTCCCCCCTTGCCTGTGACTATGATGCTTTCTATCCTTAGATGTAACACGGGGCCTCTTTCTGAGCTGTGCGATGTTTTTCACCCGTCTGGCCATTCATGAGGCTGGGTGTTTCTTGCTTAGTAAAACTGTGTAATTTAGACTAAAGAGACTGTTTTCCCATTAGAGAAGCATTTGCCTCATCCCTCCCAGGCCCATTTCAAGCTGGTCCGGGGCAGATCAGTCAGAACCGTCAGCACGCGGTGGCGGGATCCGTCCCTCGCTCCGGGATCCGTGTGACCTCTGCGGGGCCTTGGTGGAGGCGGGCGCAGAACGTGGCCAGGCCTCTGCCCTGGGGCCTGAGCCAGGTGTCGTCCGGCAGGTCCTCCCAGAACCTCTTCTTCCTTGCAGCCCCTGCTCCCCTCTAGGGCCCAGGCCCTCCCCTCCTGGGCAGCCTGTCCTGGGCTTTCGGAAACTCTGGGCGCCCTTCCTGGGACCGTCCAGGATCAGCACCCAGGGCAGGGTCAGGACAGGAGGCCCCCAGCAGGCCCAGGTGCCGTGATGCCCCCTGATGCCCACAGGCCCGCTGGTTTGGTTGTGCATCGGGGGGGACGGTGGTCTTCGAGCAGTGACCACTGCACCAACTGTGCACACTTAGAAGGCTTTCTGGGGTGGGGGGCTGCCCACAGCCCCCTCCTTACCTCCTGGCCCCCTGCAAAGCAAGGCAGGCCCCACCTTCCGCAAGTGGAGAGTTCTGGGGCACCAAACCCAGGGAGGAGAGGAAGTTTAACTAAAGCACTCAGATTGCCAGCCCCCTTCAGCTTATTCAGAGATGTATTTCTCATACAATTTTACTTCTTAATAATTTATCAGAGTTTGTAATATATTTGTACTATTTGAGCCAGTATAGAGCAATAATAATTGCAATGATAACTCAACCTGGAAGACATTTTTATAACCTCAGCGCTGAAGGTCACAGTAAAAACTGTAAATTTCCATTTATATGCATTTTCTTGTCCTGTAAAGATGTGATAGGGTGATCAGTGGAAGCCTTCAATCAAAAAAAAAGTATCCTAATGGGGGTGATATATAACCTTATTCTGTGTGGTTGGTAGAATTTCAAAGGGAAGAGGAATAATGTGAAGATTTTACTAAAGAAGAGGTTGTTGGCGTATTTTTGAAACAAATGGCAGTGGGTCTCCGATCACTGTTCTAGTTTAGACGACGTCTGGTGCTACGTTTAAAGTTTAGAACCTCTCGTTTGGGATGGACAATTCTGCTGTTAATACCACACACTGTATTTTTTTTGTCTCAGACATGGTATTTTAACCTCTATATTATTGATGTGGGTCTTTGGAATTTATTCTCTGTCTCTTCTTGACAGGCTGCTGTTTCCCCTGCGTTGTGGGAATTGTGGCTTTATGAGCTCTGGCTGTGCTGATATTCTGGTCTGCTAACCCCCACGTGTGCCTCGTGCCTGCATTTCTTTCTGCTGCTCGGTGTTCTTTTCCTCTCATTAGGGCGCCCATTTCCCTACTTCTTTGCAGGTCTGGAAACATTTGATTGAATGCCAGACATTGTGATTTTATATTGTTGGGCTGAATTCTTTGTATTCCTTTAAATGTATTTGAGCACCCTTCTGAGCACCGTTCAAGAACACCGTTCTTGAGCTTTTCCTTTGAGCTTCCCGAGTCAGAAACACGGAGTGACTTTCAGGCTCGGCCTGTTTGGCTCAGTCCAGAGGTCGCCCTCTGGGGTCTCTCCTGCTGCCTCCGATCACAAGTCCCCGAGGGGACCCCACCAGCCCACGTGGTGCCGCCTGCTGTGGGCGGGGGTAGGTCTGGAGCCGGCTTTCCTCGGGGGACACGCCCCCTCCAGACCCCGGTTTCCTCATCTGAACAACCAGGGCTTTGGCTGGTGATCCTGAGAGTCTCTCTTGGAAATCTGGTTGTTAGACGTCTCCATTTTTAAACGCTGACCGGCCAGGTGACAGGTTTGGCAGAAGCAAAGCTGTGCATAAACTCACTTCTGTTCTTTTCAAAACTCTGGTGCTGACACCTGAGGAGGCTCAGTGGTTCACTTTGCAAAGGCGTAGCTGCTGCAGCCCCTGTGTCTCAGGAGGGGCGTCCTCCCAGGACTGAGTCAGAGAGGCTCACACAGCACGCGTCTCCCAGAGCCGCTCACTCGAGGGCAGTGCTGGGGACCCTTTGCTCAAACAGGTGGGTGGTGTCTGCCACCATTCATTTATTCATTTAAATTTGGCCACTCGGTACACGGTTTGCAGGATCTTAGTCCTCCAACCAGGGACCGAACCTGGGCCCTTAGCAGTGAAACCAGAGTCCCAGCCACTGGACCTGCAGGGAATTCCCTACAATCATTTAGTATAATGTCTGTCTTCGATCCTGAGACTTGAGCCAGCAAGTTTTAAATCACGCTTATGATTTAAATTCTAACTGAAATAGTAGTAAATACAAGTCTAAGATTTTTTTTTCTTTGATCATAAAGTTGTGGCCTTCTGCCTCCAGAAGACAGAGCAGACATACTTCTCCCTGTTCCTCCCGTTAGTACAATAAAATCTCTGGACACTGGTCTAAAACAAATATAAAGAAACTGAAAGGTGGAGTGAAGAAGGTAGGGCATCTACCGACCTCAAGACCCAGGAAGACACAGCGGTGAGCTCCCTGGGTTTTCTCCTGGGGTTGCAGTTGAAGAGGCCAGCGAGTCAGATGGATGGACGGGCACAGACAGAAGCGGCCCCAAGGAGAGCCGGCCCCCTCTGGCCGGAGGGTCAGCAGCAGACAGCTTGCTGGGGGCGCACAGATGGCAGACAAGCACAGGGCAGTGGCTGCCGGCGGTGGGGAGGGAAATGCAGATTAAAGCCACAGCGAGGCATAAATCGCACCAATGTTTCCCTAGGTCAGTCTCCCAAGGCAGTGGAAATAAAAACAAAAATAAACAAGTGGAAACTTAGCAAACTTACAAGCTTTTGCACTACAAACGAAACCATAAACAGAGGAAATATTGGCAAACAAGGCAGCTAACAAGAGCTTAATTTCCAAAATATCAAACAGCTCATAGAGCTCAACAAAACAGCAAAAAATAAGCAACCCAACCAAACTATGGGCAGAAGACTTAAATAGACATTTCTCCTAAGACATACAGATGGCCAATAGGCACATGAAAAGATGCTCAGTGTCACTAATTATTAGAGAAATGCAAGTCAAAACTACAATGAGGTATCACCTCACACTGATCAGAATGGCCATCATCAAAAAGTCTACAAACAGTAAATGCTAGAGGGTGTGGAGATAAGGCAGCCCTCCTACACTGTCGGGGGGATGTAAGTTAGTGCAGCCACAATGGACAACGGTGTGGAGATTCATCAGAAAACTAAAAATAGAATTACCATATGATCCAACAATCCCACTCCTGGGCGTACATCTGGAGAAAACTATAATTCAAAGATACACGCACCCCAGTGTTCATAGCAGGACTATTCACAGTAGTCAAGACAGTGTGGACTCTGCCTAAGTGTCCATCAGCAGATGAATAGATAAAGAAGATGTGGTGCATATATACACTGGAACATTATTCAACCACAAAACAGCAGGAAATCATGCCATTTGCAGCCAACAGATGGGCTGAGAGATTATCATCGTAAATGAAGTAAGCTAGAAAACGACAAAAAGCAATGTGATATCTCTTATACGTGGAATATAGAATATGGCACGAACGAACGTATCTAAGGAACAGAAGCAGACTCATAAACAGAGAGAAAAGGAGAGGAGGGACGGACAGGGAGTTTGGGATTAGCAAACGCAAACTATTCCATGTAGAATCGATAATAACGAGGTCCTACCACAGAGCACAGGGAATTACACTCAATACCCTGTGATAAACCATGATGCGAAAGAATATGAAAAAGAAATCGTCTATGTATTTTAAAATATATATAAAAAACTGAGTCACTTTGCTTACAGCAGAAATTAACACAACATTGTAAATCGACTATACTTCAGTTTAAAAAGTAGGTTAGAAGGAATAAAACCACAACGAGATACCACTTATCAGAATGGCTAAAATAAACAAAAAGCAGCAACACCAAATGCTGTAAAGGATGCTGAGAAACGGGATCCCTCACACGCTGGGGCTGGGAGGGTCACGTGGTGCAGCCTCTCTGGAAAGCGGTTTGCCATTTCTTAAATAACTACACGTTCAACTGTGTCTGACCAGAAATTGCACTTCTAGGCATTTGTGTCAGAGAAATGAAGACCTGGGTTCACACAACAACCTGGACATGGACATTTACAGCAGCGTGACCTGCAATAACCACCAGTTGCCCCTCAGTGGGTGAGTGGATGACTTGGCTGTACTGTGAGCTCTACACCCACAGCAGTGAACACGAATGCCCGTGAACTCTGCACACACAACCTGGATGGATCTCCAGCACTGCACTGAGTGAGGAACACTGGCTCCAAAAGGTCCTGCTGTGCGACTTCATTTCTACAACATTCTTGAAATGACAAGGTTACAGAAATGGAGGGCAGATTTGTGGTTGCCAGGGGCTGAGGCAGGGATGAAGGTAGGGGCGGAGATGGAGACAAGACAGTCTCTTTGCTGACGTTCCAGAAGCCAGCGTCTTGATCATGATTCCTAGTGTCTCAAGATGCTTCTCCTGTGGGAACTGCATGGGGGTGCACCAGGATCTACCTATATCAGCTCACAAGGCTGCATCTGAATCGACACATGGATCTGCAGCCTACCAGGCTCCTCCGTCCATGGGAGTTTCCAGGCAAGAGTACTGGAGTAGGGTGCCATCGCCTTCTCCGATATTGAAGTTTATTTAAGAATAAATCACAGCACCTCTAGGAAACTTTAGCCTTTAACTCATTCACAGGTGAGTCAGAGCTGCAGCCTGAATCACACACGTCTCCTTTCAACACAGAGGGACTGTGGGGTGGATTCAGTTCTGTAGACTAGGAGTGAGGACTCACGGCCAACTTGATGGATCAAAATGTGGGAGTGTTGAAGTCACGGCAGAGGTCTTGTGGATGAGAACTGTGGGTGTAGTGAGAAGCACGGGCATCTTCTCCATCAGAGGACCTTCACTGTCTGGTGTGATGGTCACTGTGGGTGGACGTCCCATCCTGGAGAAGTCCCCACTCTCAGGCTCAGGTGAGCTGACTGACTCACTGGGCCTGTGGTCACCCACCCAGAGCCCCCATCCGGCTCTTCCTCTCCCGTGACCTCCAACCCCACCTGGGACATTTGGGGTGAGGGGGGCTCCTTACCCAGAGCTCCTCTCCTGGAGCTGGATCCCCTCCCTGCTGATGACCAGGAGCAGGGTCGTGGCCCACCGGGTGAACCCCTGGGCCTTCTTCCTCCTGGAGAGCCTGGACCTGATTAATAGGCTTTCTTGGGTGAGGCTCATGCTTTGGGGGCTTGAGAACAACCTTCTAGAAACCTCTGGGAGGTCGTGTGCCTGGCAAGCGGACAGAGAAAAGGGACCACCCTCCTGCAGGCGGGCTGCACCCGGCTCCTCCTGCTCTCCACTGCCACTCTCGCCAGAACCTGGAGAGCGAACTGGAAAGTTCCCTTTCCTTCCCTTCCTGTCAAAGGCCGTCACCCCATTTTCTTCAAACTCTACTTCCAATCGGGGTGTGCACAAGATCAGCACACATGTGACTTCTTTGAGAACGCTGTGGTTAGAAATAGAGGTCACAGCCCAAACCCTCAAGAATTCTGCTCTCTCTCCAGAGACTCATTAAAACACCACACGTGTTTCTAAGTGTCACGTCAGCCTAGCGCAGTCAAACGAGCCTGTTCCACACGTGTCATCGGATTTGCAGCGAGAGTCTTGCCGTTACCAGTGAGGGCCTCACCGCAGGAGTGCACCAGCCCTAATGGGCCGTGTCCAGTAGGACGTGTATTCCTCTGGGCAGATGCTCCGTGCTGTGAGTTTCCTGAAAGACCATGCTCCGGAACTAGTGTGTCTGAAGTTGGGAGGAGGAGGTGCCTTGGAACCAACCCCACCCGGGTTTGAGCTCCCCACAGCCTACAGCCCACATGACTGCCCACTGCCGTCATGGCTGGACCTCCCCGCTCCTCCGAGCATTTGTCTGATGGCCTGTACTTAAGGGATCCCTGTGGGATGTGACAGGGAGCGTCCCCCGCCAACCATGGCCTTGGGTTTGCACAGAAATGACCAGACCAGAAGCATCAAACGCATCCTTTGCTGGCTGTGGGTCAGCCTCTTAACCCAGAGAGCATCCGGGCAAAGATGACCGGCTCTGCAAGGTCGAAGCCCCTTCGTGACCCTGCTCACTCACCCCTTGCTGGGGCGTCACCCAGGTGATGCCTGCGTGTTGGCAGTTTCCTTCTACCTGCATGCTTGGGGCAGCACACCAGCCCGCGGGCTCCACGTGGAGAAAACTGGATGGAGGCCGGCAGGACCGAGGTGGGGCGAGGTGTCCAGACCAGCCTCCAAGGTGACCCAACCGTGGTGCCAACACGCCCTGGGCCGCAAGCTGTGTCTGACTCTAAACCCTCCGAGCACAAAACAACTCACTCAGAGACCCGAGGGGCGCTCTTCTGCTTGCGTTATTACCTCCTTGGAGACCCTGAGATGGGAGTGGGCGGACTGCACCATCGACCTGATCATTTAAGGACTTCCGACCAAAGCGGGGCACACACGGTTGGCTGGGGCCTCATGTGGGTGCCGGTCTGGCATGGGGAGAGTGAGAGGACCCGGAGAGATGCCCGCCCTCCTCCTGTCCCTGGGCTTCCTGCGGGGGCGCAGAGGTCACACCGGCTTCGGAGGGTCTGATTCAACCTCAGGACCAAGGTGCCGGCACCGCGAGGCAGGCTCTCACCACGAACCGCGTGCAGAGGTGCTCAGGTGCGTCCTCATCAGGGGGCTGCCTCCGGGTCGTGCCTTACAGCCCCTTCCCACCAGCACCTCAACCCCCAGCCTCGAGCCTCGTGAGCAGGCCGCCAGAGGCCTGACTTGAGTGTGTTCTGCATTGAGGTTCAGACGGCGTGGGCGGTGGCTCCAAGTGGAAGCTGGGCTCCGTCCACCTGGCACGGCGGATCTGACTCAGTCCTGCTCCCAGGGAACCGGGCCTTCCCTGGAGACCGAGAGCCTGCAGTGCGCTGGGCCCCTAGGTCACCAGGGCCTCATGGGAGTTAGTGAGGCCAGGCAGAGGGGGTCAAGCCAGGGAGGCGTGTGCAGGGCTGCACAGGAGAAGGGGTGGGTGCTGGGAGGGCCGTCCGAGCGCGGCCCCCGTGGTGGGGAGGTGGTGGAGGGGGGAGGCGGGGAACCCCTGTGCTCGTGAACCACAGGTCACAAGCTGCTGCTGCGCCCCCGCCCCTACCCTGACCACTCAGCCCTGGGGCTCTGTGCCCTGCCGTCCCCGCAGGATCCGTGAGGGGCCGTGCGGGGCCATCTGGGATGGGCGGCGTGGGCTTCAGAGGGGGCCCGGAGGGTCTCGGCCACAGGAGACCCTCGGGAGAGCGGAGGGGCCGACCCCGCTGGCTCCAGCCCCCGCGCTGACCCGGGCGACCCCGGGAGTGGTCCCGAGGGCTCTGTCCAGCAGAGCCCCACCCCCGCCCGGGGTCCTGCTCAGGCCTGAACCCCACTGGCCAAGCTTGGGGCTCTTCAGAGAGTGTGCCATAGCCCTGGGCACCATCCAGGTTGCCGCGTGGGAGCCAGAGCTCCTGGCATCCCCAAGGGGGAGGCTCCGCGGTGCCCGCTGGACCTGACGCTCCCAAGGCCTCTGTCTGCCCTCCGCCCACCCCGTCTGTCTCCCGGGTAACAGGAAGGACGTGGGAGCGTGACGGCATCCGGGAGACGAGTGACCGTGGCAGCTGGCACTTCACTGGTGTGGGTGTGTGAGCACCAGGACGTGGGCCAGAGGCCCCGGAGCCCCCAGGCACACGCAGCCTCCGAGTCACTGGTGTGGGCGCTGTCCGCTCGGATGTGGGAGGAGCCGGGGCGGCGCTCCAGCCAAAGGCTCAGTGCGCATGCGCTCAGTGCAAGTAGGGTGTGGGGAGGGGCGACCCCCACACTGCTCACAGGGAATCATCCCATCAAGCGCCCCCGGGGGCACAGCCTCGGGGCGGGCGGGGCCCTGGAGTCCCTGCCCCGGCGTGGGCGTCTGGGACACCCCGCACGCTCCCAGCGGGCTCTGGGGAGAGTTCGCCTGTCCACACTCTTCCCATAAATAGCGACTTCAACACACTTGCTCTTTGTGCCCAAATGCGCTGGGAAAGGCAGGACCTCGCCTTTAGGGGGCTGCCGGGCAGGGGCTCGAGGCCTGTTATTTTATCGAACGAAAGCTATCGGTGCCGGGAGGCCAGGGCCTGGGCAGAGGCTGCTCAGTACCCCGGGGTCCAGGCGGCAGGCAGGGGTACCAAGCAGCCCGAGCCATGCTGTCCGTGTGAGCCTGTGGGAGGAAATGCTGGCGGACTGTGGACGAGCCAGCGGCTGGGTGGGCCGGGCTGGCTGGGGGGCGGGAGCGGGGAGCGCCCCTCTGCTGCCGGCCAGTGTGGGCACCGCCCCGGGCCTCTGGCTCATTTCACCCTGCCCTTCCTCTCCTCTCAGATGGCCGGTGAGGCTGCCTCTCTGTCCAGGAAAGGCCTGCGGAGTTTCATTTTAAAATAAGTAAAACATAACACGCCTGTTTTCAGAAAACATTGAGGAAATGCTAGCTGGGGTGGACGGCAGCCAGCCAGTTGCACAGGAGCTCGGAATTCCCTGTGATCTGAGGCGGACACAGGGCAGCGGGGGTTTCTGGGGCCGGGGAGGGGGTCTGGTCAATGTTGCTTAAAGGCAGCTGCAGAGAACAGACCAGAGATGGTCACAGGGGTCCTAGGGAGGGTGGCCAGGCGGCTGAGGACGCTGCACAGCAACTGTGGGGCCAGGCTCCTGCTCACAGAAGGCTGAGGGCTGGGGTCACCGAGCCCCCCACCTGGAGCTCCAGGAGGCCAGTAGGAACCCATGGTCCTGCAGGGCTCCCAGACCTGGCCTGGAAGAGCCTGAGCAGTGTACCGGGCAGGTGTCTAAGCACAGGATGGAGGCCTCGGGGACACCTTGGGACACTCTGTGTCTCTGTGCCGGTGAGGAGACAGGCAGGGGGAGGGGGCCAGGCAGCAGGGGAGCAGAACCCCGAACCCCTCTGCCTTTTAATCCAGGCAAAGCTAGTGGACTCTCCCAGTCTCACACTGGGTGCTGGGCACTGGGATACGGGAGGAGTGGGGGCTGCCCCGGGCCTGGGCCAGCAGACTCAGGCGTCCAGGTGGGGTGACAGGTGAACAAGCCAGGGTGGAGCCCGGAGCCCAGGTGGTCCAGGGTGTGCGCACGCCCACCAAGACTTGGTCTCCTGGGCTGAGGGTGCAACCCCTTCCAAGCTGGTTCATGGGCCCCAGGGGTCCCAGACGCCCCTCCGTTCATGTCAGAGAAGCTCGTGTTTCACACCCGCTCCTGCCATCCATCTGCCACACATCCTGTGAGAAGTTGGGCCCTAACTTTGGTCCCCAGAGTCTTATTGCAAAGGGGCAAAGAATAAACATGTACTGAGGAAAGTAGGGAAAACCACTAGACCATTCAGGTATGACCTAAATCAAATCCCTTATGATTATACAGTGGAAGTGAGAAATAGATTTAAGGGCCTAGATCTGATAGATAGAGTGCCTGATGAACTATGGAATGAGGTTCGTGACATTGTACAGGAGACAGGGATCAAGACCATCCCCACGGAAAAGAAATGCAAAAAAGCAAAATGGCTGTCTGGGGAGGCCTTACAAATAGCTGTGAAGAGAAGAGAAGCGAAAAGCAAAGGAGAAAAGGAAAGATATAAACATTTGAATGCAGAGTTCCAAAGAATAGCAAGAAGAGATAAGAAAGCCTTCTTCAGCGATCAATGCAAAGAAATAGAGGAAAGCAACAGAATGGGAAAGACTAGGGATCTCTTCAAGAAAATTGGAGATACCAAAGGAACATTTCATGCAAAGATGGGCTCGATAAATGGTATGGACCTAACAGAAGCAGAAGATATTAAGAAGAGATGGCAAGAATACACAGAAGAACTGTACAAAAAAGATCTTCATGACCCAGATAATCATGATGATGTGATCACTGACCTAGAGCCAGACATCCTGGAATGTGAAGTCAAGTGGGCCTTAGAAAGCATCACTATGAACAAAGCTAGTGGAGGTGATGGAATTCCAGTTGAGCTCTTTCAAATCCTGAAAGATGATGCTGTGAAAGTGCTGCACTCAATATGCCAGCAAATTTGGAAAACTCAGCAGTGGCCACAGGACTGGAAAAGGTCAGTTTTCATTCCAATCCCAAAAAAAGGCAATGCCAAAGAATGCTCAAACTACGGCACAATTGCACTCATCTCACACGCTAGTAAAGTAATGCTCAAAATTCTCCAAGCCAGGCTTCAACAATAAGTGAACCGTGAACTTCCTGATGTTCAAGCTGATTTTAGAAAAGGCAGAGGAATCAGAGATCAAATTGCCAACATCTGCTGGATCATGGAAAAAGGAAGAGAATTCCAGAAAAACATCTATTTCTGCTTTACTGACTATGCCAAAGCCTTTGACTGTGTGGATCACAATAAACTGTGGAAAATTCTGAAAGAGATGGGAATACCAGAACACCTGATCTGTGCCGGAGCCAGCTGGCAAAGTCGATCAGGTCCCGAGAACGTGCACGGCGGGGCTAAGAAAGAAACTAAAGCAAGAGACTACAAAGATGGGGTCGAGAGGTTCAGACACGTCACCACGAAGGGACGCAGTCTGACACCAACTTTATTCAACATCTCATATTTATACAGAAAAGCGTGAGAAAGACGAAACAGTTGACATTTTTTCTTAGTTGGCCTATACATCTTACAAACAGTTACAAGAAATCTTGAGAGCATGGGAATGGCTCCCTGTTATTATTTCTTACACCAGATAACATTTCTCTGTGCATGAGAAGTTTGCACAGAATTCCAGGTGCCTGCAGTAAATAAGCACCTAATCTCTGGGGTGGCAGGACAGAGAGCTATGTTTGCAAGCAAACCCTCAAGGACTGAGGCAGCTCCCAGAGCTGTGTCCTTCAGACAAAGGACCCCGTTCTCACAGGCAGCTCCCCGCAGATCTGCCTCTTGAGAAATTTGTATGCAGGTCAGGAAGCAACAGTTAGAACTGGACATGGCACAACAGACTGGTTCCAAATAGGAAAAGGAGTTCGTCAAGGCTGTATATTGTCACCCTGTTTATTTAACTTATATGCAGAGTACATCATGAGAAACACTGGGCTGGATGAAGCACAAGCTGGAATCAAGATTGCCGGGAGAAATATCAATAACCTCAGATATGCAGATATTACCACCCTTATGGCAGAAAGTGAAGAGGAACTCAAAAGCCTCTTGATGAAAGTGAAAGAGGAGAGTGAAAAAGTTGGCTTAAAGCTCAACATTCAGAAAACGAAGATCATGGCATCCGGTGCCATCACTTCATGGGAAATAGATGGGGAAACAGTGGAAACAGTGTCAGACTTTATTTTTCTGGGCTCCAAAATCACTACAGATGGTGACTGCAGCCATGAAATTAAAAGACGCTTACTCCTTGGAAGGAAAGTTATGACCAACCTAGATAGCATATTCAAAAGCAGAGACATTACTTTGCCAACAAAAGTTCGTCTAGTCAAGGCTATGGTTTTTCCTGTGGTCATGTATGGATGTGAGAGTTGGACTGTGAAGAAGGCTGAGCACCGAAGAATTGATGCTTTTGAACTGTGGTGTTGGAGAAGACTCTTGAGAGTCCCTTGGACTGCAAGGAGATCCAACCAGTCCATTCTGAAGGAGATCAGCCCTGGGATTTCTTTGGAAGGAATGATGCTAAAGGTGAAACTCCAGTACTTCGGCCACCTCATGCGAAGTGTTGACTCATTGGAAAAGACTCTGATGCTGGGAGGGATTGGGGGCAGGAGGAGAAGGGGACAACAGAGGATTAGATGGCTGGATGGTATGACTGACTCGATGGACGTGAGTCTGAGTGAACTCCGGGAGTTGGTGATGGACAGGGAGGCCTGGCGTGCTGCGATTCATGGGGTTGCAAAGAGTCAGGCACGACTGAGCGACTGATCTGATCTGATCTGATCTGATCGTCTGTTATCCCAGAGGCACGAGAAATGTGCTTCCATGGAGAGGGTTCCATCCGGGGTGTGGGTGGAGGGCAGGCGGCCCCTGCGGTCTGTGACACGGTGGGCAGTCCGGCCGAAGACTCAGGCCAGCAGATGTATCCCCTCGCACCCTGTTCGTGGGTCCCCCCAGGCTCCGTGCGGTCTGCTCACAGCGCGCTTTCCCTCAGGTGAGTGAGAAGATGTAGAGAAGCTACAGGCAGGCGATCGGCCCAGACGCGCGGCTGCCCCTCGGGCCACCCTCACCATGTCCAAGAAGGGCGCAGGCGGCCGGAGCAAGGGGGACAAGGCGGAGGTCCTCGCCGCCCTGCAGGCTGCCAACGAGGACCTGCGGGCCAAGCTCACTGAGATCCAGATCGAGCTGCAGCAGGAAAAGAGCAAGGTGGGCCCCCAACCCCGCCCCCACACACAGCCCCCGCCCCGACCCGCCCCCACCCCGCCTGCGTTGGTTTCTCCCTTTGCTGAGAGTGTCGTAGAAGGTAAGTGAGACATCCCTCGTTTGGGCTGAAGCCGTCCGGGGGGCAGGAGCCCCCACCCCCTGCCCCCTACGGCTTGGCCCCTCCTTGGCGGATTCGTTTGAGAGGTGCTGGTTTCAGCCTCCTGAGCACGCAGGTTTCCGGACACCCGTGCGTCTGCTCTCTTGCTTCCAGGGTTGGCGCCTACTGGGTGCATAGTATCACGCTGCCCACCCACGAGGCTTGACTGTTTTCAACCTGTGTTTTAACGAGACCTTCCCTAATAGACGGTAGCTCCCAACTCTGCAAGAACACACAGCCTTTCCGAACGCTGCGCTCGGGTGTCGCGGCAGTCTGGCTCCGGGCCGACCGTGTCTCGCTGTGCCGCAGGTCGGCCGGGTGGAGAGGGAGAAGAACCAGGAGCTCAGGCAGGCGCGGGAGCACGAACAGCACAAGAGCGCCGTTCTGCTCACCGAGCTCAGGACCAAGCTGCACGAGGAGAAGATGAAGGAGCTGCAGGCGCTGCGGGAGGCGCTGCTGCGGCAGCACGAGGCCGAGCTGCTGCGCGTCATCAGGACCAAGGACAGCGAGAACCAGCGGCTGCAGGCGCTGCTGCACGCCGTGCGCGACGGCGGCCCGGACAGGGCGCGCACCGTGCTGCTGTCCGAGGCCAAGGAGGAGGCCAAGAAGGGCTTCGAGGTGGAGAAGGTGAAGATGCAGCAGGAGATCTCGGAGCTGAAGGGCGCCAAGAGGCAGGTGGAGGAGGCGCTGACCCTGGTCATCCGCGCCGACAAGATCAAGGCCGCGGAGATCAGGAGCGTGTACCACCTGCACCAGGAGGAGATCTCCCGCATCAAAAAGGAGTGCGAGCGCGAGATCCGCCGGCTGGTACGTGCGCGCGGCGGGTGCAGGGGCGCGCAGCGGGGCGGGGCTGGTAAGGGGGGCTCAGGGGGCGGGGCTCAGGGAGGGGCGGGGGCGGGGGCGGGGGCGGGGCTGGGGCGGGACTGGGAAGGGGCGGGGCGGGGCAGGGCTCGGAGGGCAGGGGAGGGGAGGGTAAGGGGGGCTCAGGGGGCGGGGCTCAGAAGGGCGGGGGCTCGGGGGCGGGGCGGGGTGGGCGGGGCTCGGGGGCGGGGCGGGGCGGGCGGGGCTGGGGGAGGGCGGCTTGGCGCCGGACAGGCGGGGCAGCGCTTTGTCTTTGCTCTCAGGCGGTTCGGCCCGCACAGGGGCACAGGGCGCCTCGCACCTCTGCTCTTGGTTTGAGGACTCCAGAGAGGCCAGGCTGCTGAAAACAGCAGGATGCGGTTCAGAACTCACCAGTCAGTCAGTGGCCCAGGGCCCAGGAGGCCGCAGTCCTCCCCGCTCCACCCCACCCAGCTTTCCTTCCCATTTCCAGCTTGGTCAGAACCAGACGCCCACAAGGGGGCCTCCCCCGTCCCCCAAAAGTGGGTTTATGAAAGATCCCCCGTCTTGCAGCCCCATGTTAAGCTCAAGGCGTGCAGGGGCCAGTTGGATGACATAAGCTCCGGCTCCATAACCAGGAGGGTCTGCAGTTAGTGAGCTCGCTGGACCCAGAGAGGGGAGATCAGAGGCCTACAGGCAAGGGTCCCGCCCAGGGCCATCCCAGCGATCCCGAGCTGTGAAGTCTGGGAAGGAGTGGCTCTTCGCAGGTCAGGAACTCTGTGCATCCCCTGGCTCCCATGAGTAGCTGCCGGATGCTCCCGAGCCCCTGTGAGGAGAGGCTGTGAAGAACGCTCAAAGGTTGTGGGGGGTTCCACTCGATTCTCCTCATTCCTTGGAGCCTGGACCTCCTTGGCGACTGGGGGGAAATGAGCCTGTCAGTCCTGCCAGGCACTTCATCAGGGCACAGCTGGCTTTGCAGCTGGCTACCCTGGGGACCCCTTGGGGGTGCAGCCAGCTTTCCTCCAGCACAGCCGTGCACCTCTCCCAGCCTCCTGGGCTTCTGGGTTCCAAAGACCACCGTGTTGGTTTCCCAGAAGCGTTGCAGTCGCTCTGGACGCAGGGCACAGAACTGGGGGCTGTGAACAAGCACAGGTCTGTCACGCTGTGCGTGCGGGGCCCAGACACCCCTCCCCGGGTGGCCCCCTCCCCCTTTCCGGAATGTCCCTGTTCCACACTCTCCCTTTCAACTGTGCATTCATCTCTGGGCTGTGTGTTGGTACCGGGTCAGCACCCACTGCCCAAATCCACACTCTGTCCATCACCTCGATTGGCCTTGGTGTTCATCATGGAGGCTCGTGGCCCGATTTCCTTAAGCACAGGGTCATAACAGAACCGACCATAGTCCTCAACCTTGACCTGGGCTCCCCAGAGGGACCCACTTGCAGTTCTAGCTCATTCTTCCGAGTTTTATTCCAAACCCTCAGTATGTGCCTGCACCTCCCCTTCTTGATTCTCAGGTTTAGCTCTTCCTCTGTTTCCCGATTAGCCTCTCGCCCCCCGAGTCCCATTCTCAACAGGACACACAGTACACCCCAGACAGGGAGGGCAGCTTTGCGGAGCCCCAGGGACCCCGGTGGGGCCTGGCTGTGGCTCCAGGGAAGGGGCCAGGGCAGGTGCTGCCCCTATGGGCAAGGGCCTCGGACAAGAGGGTGGCTCTGGGGGCACTCGGCCCAGTCGAGGAGCCGAGGGAGCAGGTGCCCAGACGCCCACTCCCCGGGCCCTTCCTGCTCTGGTTCCTGTGCCCGGGAGGTGGGGCGCGAGCCAGGGAGAAGGCTGTCGGGACAGGCTGGCTGCTCCGTCGGGGCTGAAATGAGTGTTTACTGTTCGTGTTACAGTTGCTCTGTGAACGTTCACCAAAGACCCACTGTGGCCCACAACCTCTCTTGTACACACTTTTATTTTCCACCAAATTAATTTTTTCCATTTGCTTAATTTTCAAGTGAACGGGTGTTAAGTTGCTTTAGTTGAGTCCAACTCTTTGCGACACCCCTGAATTTCTGGAGGAAGGAATCCCCGGTCAATACAGTAAAGCATTAGGAATCCTGCCCATGTCTGTGTTCCGAGACATCCTTCCTGGAGCGCTTGCTCTTCACATCTCCCCTGGACAGACCGGTTTCCTGAAGCAGCCCGAATCCTGAATTCTCTTTGTCACCAACCTGGGAAACCATCCCTCCCTCCTGTGTTAGACCCCTCCCTTACCTTCCTCTTTCTAGGATGAATGTTTCTCAACTGGGGGAAAGTACATTCTCTGATCGCTTTCTGGAGACAGAAGGAGGGAAATGTATTTTGTGAGACTTTGTGTGCGTGGAGTTTTTAGTCTAACCACACTCACAGTGGATGTTGTAACTCGATGTGGTATTAGAGGTTGGAAAACTTTTATTAGAATTTGAAGGGATTTCTGCGTTGTCTTCTGACTCTGAGTGTTGGTCTTAAGAAACTATACGGTATTCTGATTCCTGGTCCTTCCTCATCCTTCCCCAGAAGTTATGGAACACTGGCCCTGTGCCCGGAGCGTCACTGATTTGGGTTGATGTGCCTTTAGTGTAAGTATTGGTTCACCCAGCTTACCAGGCAGTTAGGAACACTTTCTAACTGGAAACTCATGTCTCTCGGCTCGGGAAAGCTTTGTTCTTCTGTCTGCTTCCTCGCCTTCTCCCTCTCTTCCTTCCAGAACCCGCATTAGCCAGACGCTGGGACTTGGACTTGATACGCTGATTCTCTTCTTTTTCTCTCCAGCCTTGGCTTTTGGTTCTACTTTCTAAGAAATGCCCTTGACTTTCTGATCTAACTTTTCTGCTTAGTATTTTTGTTTCTGCGTTCATAATTTAATCCTAATTTGTTCTCTGGAAGTTTGGTCATTCCCCTGTTACTCATAGATGTAACATCATCTTATTTCCCTGAGAGTAGTGTAATACTTACGTTTCTTATGTAAGAAATGCAGCACTTACATTTATCCTACAGCTTTGTCTGTCCCTTCATTGTCTGTCTGCTTCAGACCCTCTTTTGCCTCGTTTCATCCCAGCTGCTGTCTCTCATGTTGGAGGGTGTCCTCGAGTGACAAGGGCTTTACCTTAAGGTGAACTGGAAGAGATGCTGCCATTTTCTTGGGGACATTTTTCCTTTCATCTTTTTTTTTTTTCTTTTGCCTTTTTCCACTGAGGAATTCACGTCAGGGCACTAAGGCCAAAGAAATAAATTTAAAAACATGAGATTGGAAAGGAAGAAATAAAACTGTCTTCCGTGGGTGACATGACTTTGTAGGCAGAACACTCTGAGGAATTCCCCCAAATGGACTGTGGAATGAATTCAGCAAGGTTTCAAAATACAGAAACAATATGCAAAACTCAGGCGTATTTTATATGCAAGCAACAGTCCAAAATGAAACTTTTAAAAATTCCACTCATAATGGCGTAAAAAACACAATAAAAGATTTGGGAACAAGTTTAACAAAAGGCGTGCAAGGCTTGTACACTGAAAATACGGACACACAACACGGCTGAGAGGGACTGAGATGAGCCACGTGCAGAGGAGCTCCCTGGCCGTGGATGGGAGAACCAGGGTCGCTGCAGGGGCACTTCTCCCCAGATCAGCATGAAGAGTCACGCAGGGCCTGTGAGAGCCCCGGAAGGCTGCTCTGCAGGCAGGGACGAGCTGCCTCTAACGTTTACACTAAAATGCAGCCAAGTGTCTCCCCTCCTCCGCGGGCTTTCTGTGTCCTCAGCGATGGTGCCTTGTGAGCTGAAGGTTTAGATTCTAGAGCAGTCTGATTTATTAGGCTTTTCCTTTAAGGTTGGTGCTCATTGTGTCTTGTTTAAGAAATTCTTTTATTCTGAAGCATGAAGATTTATGTTTTTAAAAGTGTATAGTTTCATCTTCATGTACAAGTCAGCCCTGCTGCATCATGTGTGTGTGAGTCTGTGAGTGTGTGTGTATGAGTGTGTGTGTGTGAGATATGTAAGGCAGAGGCCCACTTATATTTTTTTCCATATGGACATACAGTTGTTCTAGCAACTTTTTTAAATTTTTTTGGCCATGGAGCATGGTGTGGAGAATCTTAGTTCCCACCCACTAACCCCCAATCTAGGACCAAACCCATGCCTCCTACAGTGGAAGCTGTAGTTTTAACCACTGGACAGCCAGGAATGTCACATAACAGCTCTTAAAAAGACAATTTGCCCCCCAGTCCTCTGCCATGCATTAACTATTCTTAAATGAGAGGGTGTTTTTTCATCATCTGTCCCATTTCAAGCCTATTTTATAGGAAACATTTCAATCTTATCATCAGCTGAATTTCTGAGTAGCAAGTCCTCCCACTGTGTTCTTCTTGAAGATTCAGTCCTTCAGGCTTCCATGGAAACCTCAGAATCATTTTTCCTAAAAAAACATTGAAATTTTTATTGGGATCATAGCTAACTGTTAGAGGACAAGTTGTAACAGAGGGTATAATCATGATGGTTGTAAAAATATGCACTGAATACATGTCAAAAATTTTATTTAAATCAGTGACTAAAGAGAAACAAGTAAATGCTACAACTAATTCGAACAAGGATTTGGTCTGAATTGGTTTCTGTTCCCTACCTGGCAAAGATCCTTTGCAAGGCCACAAACATCCCCTGGATCATGGAAAAAGCAAGAGAGCTCCAGAAAAACATCTATTTCTGCTTTATTGACTATGCCAAAGCCTTTGACTGTGTGGATCACAATAAACTGTGGAAAATTCTTCAAGAGATGGGAATACCAGACCACCTGACCTGCCTCTTGAGAAATCTGTATGCAGGTCAGGAAGCAACGTTTAGAACTGGACATGGATCAACAGACTGGTTCCAAATAGGAAAAGGAGTACGTCAAGGCTGTATATTGTCACCTGCTTATTTAACTTATATGCAGAATACATCATGAGAAATGCTGGGCTGGAAGAAGCACAAGCTGGAATCAAGATTGCCGGGAGAAATATCAATAACCTCAGATATGCAGATGACACCACCCTTATGGCAGAAAGTGAAGAAGAACTAAAGAGCCTCTTGATGAAAGTGAAAGTGGAGAGTGAAAAAGTTGGCTAAAACTAAGATCATGGCATCCGGTCCCATCACTTCATGGGAAATAGATGGGCAAACAGTGGAAACAGTGTCAGACTTTATTTTTTGGGCTCCAAAATCACTGCAGATGGTAATTGCATCCATGAAATTAAAAGATGCTTACTCCTTGGAAGGAAAGTTATGACCAACTTAGCATATTCAAAAGCAGACACATTACTTTACCAACAAAGGTCCGTCTAGTCAAGGCTATGGTTTTTCCAGTGGTCATGTATGGATGTGAGAGTTGGACTATAAGGAAAGCTGAGCGTCGAAGAATTGATGCTTTTGAACTGTGGTGTTGGAGAAGACTCTTGAGAGTCCCTTGGACTGCAAGGAGATCCAACCAGTCCATCCTAAAGGAGATCAGTCCTGGGTGTTCATTGGAAGGACTGATGCTGAAGCTGAAACTCCAGCACTTTGGCCACCTGATGCGAAGAAGTGACTCATTGGAAAAGACCCTGATGCTGGGAAAGATTGAGGGCAGGAGGAGAAGGGGACGACAGAGGATGACATGGTTGGTTGGCATCACCGACTCAATGGACTTGAGTTTGAGTAAACTCCGTGAGTTGGAGATGGACAGGGAGGCCTGGCGTGCTGCAGTCCATGGGGTAACAAAGAGTTGGGCACGACTGAGTGACTGATCTGAACTGACCTGGAGGAAGTGTTTGCGTTGCTAACAGTTTTCTCCAGGTAAACACCTGTCTCCTCAGAGTCATAGGATGGCCTAATCACAGACGAAGGCAAGCACCTCTGTGGGATCAGACAGCTTTCCAAGGCTCCAGCGCTCCTAGAAAAGGAATTAATTTTGCGTTTTGCTGATTTTAGAGTCTTTTGCAGTTGTTCCCTTTAGGATCCATAATCCTTGTGGGGAATCTCCTTTAGTTTCATGTATATGCGTGTATACGTATATATGTATATATTTCACAGACACACACACACACACACACATATGAGCTTCCCTGGTGGCTCAGATGGTAAAGAATCCACATGCCAGTACAGGAGACCCAGGTTCAATCCCTGGGTCGGGAAGATCCCCTGGAGAAGGAAATGGCAAGCCACTCCAGTATTCCTGCCTGGAAAATCCCATGGACAGAGGAGCCTGGCAGGCGGCAGTCCATGGGGTCACAAAAGAATTGGATACAACTGAGTGACTAAGCGCGCACACACACACACACACTGTATGCGTATCACTGATGACATACATTCCTGACAGCAAGAAGACTAGCGCTTCTTTTCTGAGACGCCCACCCCTGCCCGAGGCCCACAGCTCCACTTCCCTCTTAGTCCAGTGGGCAGGGAACGGGGTGTAGCTCACATTCCACCCACTGCACTTCCCGCCCCTTCCACCAGGCGTCGCTGTTGGAGGCCGGTCCATGAGACGCTGCCCAGACGGGTATCAGGACCCAGCGCGTCCCCAGCCCCACCTCCGTCCACCTCAGCCACTGTTCCCAAAGCCCAGTCATGTCACAGAATACACGCGGTAATTTTT
The DNA here is from genome assembly GCF_003369695.1 of Bos indicus x Bos taurus. Lineage (NCBI taxonomy): Eukaryota > Metazoa > Chordata > Mammalia > Artiodactyla > Bovidae > Bos > Bos indicus x Bos taurus. The sequence continues at coordinate 1,179,007 of NC_040101.1, read as the reverse complement.
CCAGCTTTTCTGGGATACATCGCTGTATAGGTGTAAAGTGTACAGCATGTGGTCTGACTAACCCGTGCGAGAAGTGACCACCTCCGTGAGTTTAGTTAGTATCCAGCAGCTCACGTACAGGCAACAAGACGAAAAGCCAAAAGAAAATTAAAAAAATTTTTCCTTGTGATAAGAACTCTTAAGATCTACTCTGCTAACAGCTTTCATATATATCAATATAAATCAGTGCTGTGTTTTTGTGCAATGTCAGCAAATTTGGAAAATTCAGCTGTGTCCACAGGACTGGAAAAGGTCAATCTTTCCAATCTCAAAGGAGGGTGATGCCAAAGAACGTTCAAACTGCCGCACAGCTGTGCTCATTTCACATGCTAGCAAGGTTATGCTCAAAATCCTCCAAGCGAGGCTTCAGCAGTACGTGACCGAGAACTTCCAGATGGACCAGCTGGGTTTCAAAAAAGCAGAGGAAGCAGAGATCAAATTGCCAACCTTCAATGAATCAAAAAGAAAGAAGGGGATTCCAGAAAAGCATCTGCTTCTGCTTCATTCACTATGCTAAAGCCTTTGACTGTGTGGATCACAAAGAACTGTGGAAAATTCTTCAAGAGATGGGAATACCAGACCACCTTACCTGCCTCCTAAGAAACCTGTATATGGGTCAAGAAGCAACAGTTAGAACCAGATAAGGAAAAACAGACTGGTTCAAAATTGGGAAAAGAATATGACAAAGCTATACATTGTTACCCTGTTTATTTAACTCACATGCAGAGTACATCATTCGAAATGCTGGGCTGGCTGAATCACAGCTGGAATCAAGATTGCCGGGAGAAACATCAACAACCTCAGATATGCAGACGACACCACCCTTATGGCAGAAAGTGAAGAAGAACTAAAGAGCCTCTTGATGAAAGTGAGAGAGGAGAGTGAAAAAGCTGGCTTAAAGCTCAACATTCAAAAAACTAAAATTATGTCCTCTGGTCCCATCACTTCATGATGAATAGATGGGGGAAAAGTGAAGTAACTGGTTTTATTTTCTTGGGCTCCAAAATCACTGTGGATGGTGACTGCAGCCATGAAGTTAAAAGGCGCTTGCTCTTTAGAAGAAGAGCTATGACCAACCTAGAAAGCATATTAAAAAGCAGAGACATCACTTTGCCAACAAAAAGTCTGTCTAGTCAAAGCTATGGTTTTTCCAGTAGTCATGTATGGATGTGAGAGTTGGACCATAAGGAAAGCTGAGTGCTGAATAACTGATGCTTTTGAACTGTGGTGTTGGAGAAGACTGTTGAGAGTCCCTTGGACTGCAAGGAGATCCAACCAGTCCATTCTAAAGGAGATCAATCCTGGGTGTTCATTGGAAGGACTGATGCTGAAGCTGAAGCTCCAGTACTTTGGCCACCTGGTGTGAAGAACTGACTCATTGGAAAAGATGCTGATGCTGGGAAAGATTGAAGGCAGGAGGAGAAGGGGACGACAGAGGATGAGATGGTTGGATGGCATCACCGACTCAGTGGACATGGGTTTGAGAAGCTCCGGGAGATGGTGGAGGACAGGGAGGCCTCGTGTGCTGCGGTTCACGGGGTCATGAAGAGTTGGAAGTGACAGCGACAGAAGAACAAGCAGTTTCATCCATCGGCCCGTGAAGAGACAACAAAAAGAGAAACAAACAAAATTTTACAAGAATTTTCCTTACGATGAGAACTCTTAGGGTCTACTCTGTTAACAGCTTCCTTATATATCAGTATAAATCAATGCTCTGTTTCTGTGCCATGTCAGCAAATAATGAAAAACACACGTGAAGTCTCAGCCGCAGGCCCAGCACACAGGAGGAGCTCGGAGAACAGGGGCCACAGCGAGCGCCAGTTCCCGCCTCCCGTGAGCCCCTCCTCTCAGCCGATGGAGACCCAGCACCTGCTCAGCCTTCGCGTTCAGGCTCCTGCTGGTGGGAGCGTCCTGGCCCTGGACCTGGCAGTGAATTCAGGTCGACACCCGGCCCCACCATGCGAACACATCTGGGGTGACTCTGGGGGGATGGGGCGGTCTCGGCTGGAGTGGGGGGGCTGGGGGGTTTTCAGAAGGGAGGTTGGAAAGGGGGGAGTGGGGGCAAAAGTGGCAGGTGGAGAACGTGGTCCAGAGGCCAGCCGGGGTCAGGCGTGGCCTGGAGGGGGAGCGGGCTGGGGGCTGTCCAGGGGCAGGGGCCAGTGGGGGTCAGGGGGCTTAGGGCCAGAGGAGGGGCGTGGGCCCAGAGCTGAGGACGATGGCCACACGGCGAGGTCCACTGACTCCTTGCTGGGGGTGACCGTGCTGACGGGGGTCTCAGGGCTCCCCCGTGGAGAGACCTGGCTGTGACCCACCTTGGACGATGTTTGATCATCACAGTTCCTTACAGCCATCAAGCCAAGCATTGTTTTTTCCCGGGCTATGGCACGGGCCCTCCCGGGGGGCGGTGACGATTTCCCTGGGCCTGGGAGGAGGGTCTGTGGCTCTGGGAGGTCAGGGGTCAACTCGTGCTCTGTGGAGCAGTGGCCTGTGGGACACGCAGTGCCCTCCTCCCCGTCCCTGGCACAGCAACGCAGTGCCCTCCTCCCCGTCCCTGGCGCTGCCGAGTGCTGGACTCACAACCCGGCGTGCGAGGGCACTTGCAGCCAGGAGCAGCTGTGCAGCAGCCAGTGCGCACACAGGGCTGCAGCCGAGTAAGGGGGAGCCCAGGAGCCCTGCTGGGGCCCAGCCCAAGGACTGAGCATGGTGGCCGGGGGCCGCCTGAATGGGAAGCCGAGGAGCGTGAAGGGAGATCCGGGCCTCCGTGTCCACGTGCGGTCAGCACCCTGAGCACAGGGGCTCTGCCCAGCATGATGCTGGTGTGTTTGCGTTTGGCCAACCTGGGGCTGAATTCCTGCATGTGGGAGCAGGGAGCCCGCCTGGACAGCTGTGCAGGCAGCTGGCCCGGCAGGGAGGGGTCCAGAGAGAGTGGACCTCAACACACAGCAGCCACTTTGCAAAGAACGTGACAACCCCAAGTGGCCAAAAGCAAGAGGATCTCGGGCAGCAGCGTGTCCTCTGTGGCTGGCGTTTCGGGCTGGGTCCCACCTGCCCGTCCGAGCCGCTCTGGCCCTCACCCTGGGGCTCTGGCCTGTTTGGGGTCTTCCGAGGTGCAGCTCACAGGGTCCAAAGGGGAGGCTGTGGTCATCTGTGGCCACGTCACAGAGCCAGCAGACAGTGGGCTGGCCCTGGTGAGGTTGAGGCTGAGCCCCCGCAGGGCCAGGCGTGGGCAGGAGCAGGGTGATTGGGCGGAGCCAGGCCAGCTGTGGACAATTAGGTCCCTGTTTTGACCCCAGGACGCTGGGTGCTGGCCAGAGGTGAGGGCACAGAGGTCTCAGACAGAAGCTGAGTGGAGGGTGGGAACAGGAAGCCGGCCGGTACATCCAGACAGAAACCAGGAGGCCAGCTGGGCTGCAAGCTGGCCCCTCCTGAGGAAGGGACTCCCTGGGGCTTCTCCCTGAGGGCTCACATCAGAGCATCTGGGGGACCTTAGGAGGTGACACCCCAAGTGAGGCCACGTCTGCTGTTCTCGCGGCCCCATGGCTCTGCTACCCGGCTCCCTGGACTTTACAGAAGGGGGTCTGGACCCTCAGGCGGCCCTGGACAGCTGCATGGTGTCCCTGGAGAGCTCGGTCTGGGGTGGGGGGTGGCTCCTATCAGAGTGGAAGCCAAGCAGCCGTCCACTCTGACTTCCTCGCCGAGCTCAGGCATGTGCCCTGCGTCCTGCCCACACCGGGCTGCTGACCTGCTCTGAGGACTGGGCTGCCTGCTGCAGGTGGGGAGGGGATGGACTCTCAGCCCAGGAGCAGCTTTGGGCACCTTCGAGCTGTGCCATTCTGGAATCAGGAGGGATGTCTATCGGGCACTCACTAAATTACCAGCTCAGACGGCTACTAACAATCCTATAAACCCAAGAAGGACGGGCAAAACCAGGCGCTGCCTCACACTCCACTGTTTGTTCACTCTCTGGGGAGCGGGCCTCCCGGGGCAGGCGTGAGCTCACCTGTCCAGAGCGGGGAGGGAGGGTCCCCGGGGGCGGCTGCCGTGCTGGGCTTGATGGTGACCCCCGATGGGCGTCATGGGGCATAGGAGCTGGAGGGGGCCTCAGCTCGGGGGGCGGTGGTTAGACCATGTCAGTGCGCCTCGTGCCACCCGGTGCTGGTAAGTGTGGGTCCCAGGCTCCCCTGCGGCTCTGCTTCTGTGCACCCGCTCTGAGCCTGCTCCGTGCTGGGGGTGGGGTGATGGTCTGAGAAGGGCGCCCTCTCCCCCAGGCAGGAGCAGTGCTCCTGCCTCAGCGTCCTCCTGCACCCCTTCTCTCGGGACCCATTGTCCCAGGGACCCCCGGGTTTTCATACCCATGCAACAGGGAGTGGGGCTGGGGGAGGCGAGCAGCCCCTGTGGAAGCGCGTGGCCTCCAGCAAGGACTCTGAATCTCTTGGTACCCGGGGATGCATGGGAGTGGTGAGATCCGATTCCCTGGCTGTGTTGTGGGGCTGGGGGTGGGGGCACGAGTGGACACGGGAGGCCAACTGGAAGCCACTGCTGCGGCCCCGGTGAGGGCAGGTGGCTGGGGCCAACTGACTCATGCCGATAGACTCCATATCAGCTTTGAAAGCCCTCGTCCTGGGCTCCGGGGAGGGCGGGGTCCACTGGGTGTGGACGTGGGTGTGGCTGGCGACACAGGCAGGGATGGGGCGTGACCCCCGCTCTCTGCAGCCCGGCCCTCCAGGACCCCACGGCCCCAACTGGGTGCAGCAGGTAGACCTGCAGGAAGGGGGCCATGCATGCAGGGTTGCAGCCCTCAGAGGCGGGGCTGCCCACTGAGCCTTCCCTGGCTGTCCCGTTACCTGAGTTTGAATTTGCGCCCCAAGCTGGAAGCAGTCCCCAGAGTGAGGTGGGGGCCTCACGTGGCAAAGGGCGTCCCCCTCAGCTGGCCGACCCCACCATGCACCCACCCGCGCCTCCTCCACAGACAGTCCTCTGAGTCCAAACAGCAGGACCAGGAGATGCGGGAGCGTGCCCCAGGTTGAGACCCTCGGCATTCAGGCGCTAAGAGGTGCTGAGCATGAGGCCCCTGCGGACACTGATCTCAGAGGCGTTTTCATCCTCAGAGATCCAGCCCCGCCCTCGGGGGAAGCCGGCGCACATCCCACTGTGAGCGGATCACAGAGCTCCACGTCTGACTTGACCATGCTACGTGGCGCGTGTGATGACTTCTCCTGGAAGTCAGCTTTCCGGTCTAAACCGTCTGCTGAACTCACTGATTTGAGAGGGACTGTGTGTGGAGACCCTTGCTTTCATGCTTCCTGATGAAGGAACAGAGATGTTTCCAAGGTGTCTGTGCAAGGGGCTAAATGTGAGACCAGCCGCGTATTAACGGGGCTGTGTTTTCACCAGCCTGTTGGTTTCTGCTAACTGACCGGGCTTCCTCGCTCCACTTTGCCCTGTGCTCCGGGCAATGGGGTTTTAGCGGCTGAGGGCTGCTTCTCCTCTGCTCGGCGCATCGCTTGCCCGTGAATTCTGTGATCTGGGCTAATTAGATATGGCGACTCTTTGTTCCAAGCTGACTTCAGCAGATGGCTGATTTATTAACTTATTCAAACCCAGCACAGCAAGCAAAGTAGCAGTACAGCCTGCCCTGCTCTGCTGTGTGGAATGTGTCTTAAATCGAGTCCTCTTGTGAATCTGGTGCTGTTTGGACATCCCCAGCACCAGGGCCTGTTTCTCTGAAGAACAGGTGGCGTGGGGGCCGTTCTGCCTGCTCCTCCTCCAGGGTACCAGCCTGACCTTTGCTCAGGGACACCCCTGTGGCCTCTGGGAGGGGCCTGGAGGCAGCGGCAGCTGTGTCTGGAAGGGCCAGACACTGTCAGGAGCTTGAGCACGTTAGGGAGAGTGGACAGGGCTGTGCTGTCCCCCACTACCATTCCGGTCCCCTGCCAGTCTGGATCCTGCTGGTTCACGGACCACCCCCCAACCTGAGGCTTAGCTTAGAGGAAGCTGAATTTAAAATGTAGCTCTGCCTGCAGTCGGGCAGAACCCTGCCTTCCGTCCACACCTCGGAGCCAGGAGAGGCCAGTGCAGGAGGCCGTGTGTATTGGCCCCAGGCACCATCCAGCCTTCCCGGGCCGGATGTCTGCAGAGTGGAGAGGCAGAGGCCACGAGGGCTTTGGGGCTCACAGCTCCTTTTCCTCCACGTCCGCAGTTGCCTGTTTTAACACGAACTTCGCTCATCCTGTTGACGGGGTTTGGGGAACCCGAGGCGGCTCTGCTCTGCCCAACGCTCAGCAGAAGGCGGGAGGTAGAGGTAGCCCCTGTGGACCCCGCTGGCTGGTGAGCCCCTGCAGGCCAGCTGGGAGAGGGGAGTCCTGCCAAGAGCCCGGGAGACTGGGCAGGCTGTGCGGTGTCCGAGCAGGCGGCCTCAGCCGGCCCCGCCTGGTCAGAGCCGCGGAGTCGTGAGCGGCCTGGGCGGGGGCGTGCGGCTCTCAGTCCAGGCTTTGCTTCAGGTCTCAGAGCCCGAGAGGCTGGCAGGGCTGCTCAGCAGGGGTCCCTCCTGATGCTTGTGCTCAAGTCATTCTGCCTGTCTCTACAGTAACTGCATCTTACCTGCCTGCGTGTGTGATTGTGTTCTGTTCTCCTTGTAGATGGAGGAGATAAAATTTAAAGACAGAGCAGTCTTCGTGCTGGAGAGAGAGTTAGGGGTTCAAGCCGGGCATGCCCAGAGACTCCAGCTCCAAAAAGAGGCTCTAGACGAGCAGCTGTCCCAGGTCAAAGAGACCGACCGGCACCCGGGCAGCCCCAGGCGGGAGCTTCCTCACGCAAGCGGTGCAGGAGACGCCTCAGACCACTCGGGAAGCCCTGTAAGCACCTCCCACACTCGCCCGGCCGACCCAGAGCCCAGACTGCCCCGCACGCGGCTCGTGGTCCCGTGGGCAGCTCCCTGGGGAGTCCCGAGCCCAAGCCTTGGGGACTCTGCCCATGTCTGCAGCCCACAGGCCAGGGGGACCCTCGGCTTCTCCGAGGCTGAAAGGGCCCAGAGACTTCTCTCTCTTCCCTCCTTGCTGCTGCAGCGTAGCACTGGCCTTGCGCTCCCCTGGCCCCTCCCATGGGCCTCGAGCTTCAGGCTTCCAGCTGTGCCCGCCTCCACCACCAGCCCCAGGTTGCTAAGGGGCCCTCCTTTGCTGCTGGGGGAGGTGGCCTGGCAGCTCCATCACCGCATGCAGGCTCTGCCCTCCGCTGGCCCTGACCATCCTGCCGTGGTTTCTGTGCTCGTGACCAGCTGCCCGGCACCTGCCTTCCTTGTGACCACGCCACTGTCCGCGCCTCGGGCTGCGTGACCATGCGGGGCTGTGACCCCACCCATCTCCTCTCACCGCTCCTTATTCAGAGCCCTCTGCGGGGTCCCAGGAGTCTGGAAAGGGTCTACATTCCACGGACCCTCCACACAGTCCTTCCGGGTCGGCCCCCCGCCTCTCCTGCACCTGCTGAATGAGGGACTGTCCCCCGGTCCTTCCCGGACTCGCGTCTGTTTGCTTTGAGGACAGAGCTGCGTTTGAGCTGAGCCAGCCCTAGGGCAGTGATTGTTCAAGAATGGAGCATGACATTTTACAATCTCGTTATATAAATGGCTTAACTGGGTTAAAACCAGCTCTGGCACCCGACAGATCCCATTAACTCCAGAGATTCTGAAACCAGATCAAAATGTTTCATTGATTTTTTTTTAGTAAGTTCCAGTGGCTCCCGAAGTGATTTTTTAGAAACTCAATTTGAGGGACCACTCTTCCTGGGAATCCCACTTTCGAAAGTCTTAAGCTGAACATCATTTCCTGGGTTCACATTATAATTCAAGGAAAGTGAGGCCCCCGCTACAGTGCAGGGCAGCCCTCCCCGACCTTGAAAGCTGCAGCCGGCAGCGGCCTTGTGAAGCATGGTGCTGGCTTCTTGGGTTTTCTCAGCGTCTTGCCCACCGGCGGCACATGTGTCCGCACGCCCTCGCCCCGTCTGCACTCTGAACAGTTCTGCTCCTGCACTCTGTCCCCAGCGTGCAGCCCGCAGTGCCCCCAGCCATTAGAATCATGGGCCATCGTGACACAGAAGTGCCTTGGTTTCCGTGGTGTGTTGGGACTTGCCATGGTTTTTGTGTCTGTGTCTACGAACAGTTATTTGCAGTTGATTTTTGTTTTAGGAACAGCAGTTGGATGAAAAGGATGCTCGGCGTTTCCAACTTAAGATTGCGGAGCTGAGCGCGATCATCCGGAAACTCGAGGACCGCAATGCCCTGCTGTCAGAGGAACGGAACGAGCTGGTGGGTGGCCTCGGGCCTCTAAATTCTGTGGCCTATGCCTACCGTGGAGGGGGAGCTGGGGCATCCACTTCCAAAGATTGCCATGAAAAAGAAGAGTGATGGTGACAGGGCATTTCCAATAAAACTTTATTAACAACATCAGGTAGGGGACCAGATACAGGCTGAGGTGCTGGTTGGCTGATTCCGGCCCTGGGTCACTGGGGCACGTGTCTCTGTTCTGGGTGTCGTCTGAGACGTGTGACGACCTCGCCTGCTAGTGGCGTCAGTCCTTATGGCCACAGAGGTTCGCCAGTGACCTGGCTGCTGGGACATGAGCTCTCCCAGGTGGCGGAAGGCTCACGGACTGGGCTGTTTCCCTGTAGCTCTTTCGAGCAGAACAGAGTGCAGTGCCAGACCACTGAGCTCCATGGAACACAAGGCTTGTTCTGCTTGCTTTAACACCTCTGTTTGGAGGCTGCTGGTTCTCTGTGATGCTTTTAAACATCGTAATATATAATTAATCTTGTCTTTCAGTTAAAGCGTGTAAGGGAAGCTGAAAGTCAGTACAAGCCATTGCTGGACAAAAACAAACGCCTTACTCGGAAGAACGAAGATCTGTCCCACAGTTTACGTCGGATGGAAAACAAGTTAAAATTTGTCACCCAGGAGAACATAGAGATGGTAAGGAGCCCACTTTTGTGTAACTAGCCTCTTCTACGCGAGGTCTGATAGCAAGATCAAGGCTTTGGTCTCACGGGCGTCTGTGGGGCTGGGAGCTCGCCGGCAGGGAGGCCCGTGACCAGTGGGGTGACCAGTGACAGGGCTTCTGAGGTACAGGCAGGCAGGGTGAGGAGACCCCAGCTGCCCTTCAGCGGTCGGGCACCTCACTCCACATGTTGTGTGGTCTGTCTGGTTTTCAGAGGCAGAGAGCAGGGATCATACGGAGACCCAGCTCCCTGAACGACCTGGATCAGAGTCAGGACGAGCGGGACGTGGACTTCCTGAAGTTGCAGATCGTCGAGCAGCAGCACCTCATAGACGAGCTCTCCAAGGTGACCGCTGGGCGCCACCCACCCGCTGGCCCCGCTCTCAGACCCACCCCTCTCTGATGCCCACAGTGCACCCGGCACCCACAACATGGGCCAAGTCTCTCCCCAGCGGTTGGCTCCTGCCCCTCCAAATCCCTCCCCTTCCTCACCTTCAGGATTGGGGCTCTCAGAGCAGCAACACTGCCTGTGTCCACCCCAGGCCTCTCACAGCGTTGGAGGCAGGATCCAGAGTCAGGGTGGGATAGGGCCGGGCTCCCGCCAGGGGTGCTGGGGAGGACAGGAAGCTTCCGATGGCCGCCAACCACGTTCCTTTGATCTCAGCCATCTTCCCAGCCCCCTCCCCTTCTCTGGGCACCGCCCATCCCCACCCAGGATGGTCTCCTCTCAAGATCCATAACCTAGCCAGATTGCACAGACCCCATTTCCAAAGGCCACAGCCCCAGGTCTGGCGATGGGGTGTGGGCATGTCTTTCTGGGGACCCAGCCTCCATCTACGTCCCCCTCTCCCTGCAACCCCCACCCCCAGCACAGCTTTTCCAATAGTCCTTCCTCAGACCCCCATCCAGTTACCCTCATTAGGGCACCTCCTAGTCTGTGGGACCCAGACGGACTCCAAGGTCAGATCAGGTCAGAACCAGCTGCTCGGGTCGTTCTGTGCCCTTGCTGGTGGCGGGGGTGGTGGGGTGGGGGCTGAAGAGAGGACAGCAGCGGAGCTCTCTGCCACTTCCCGCCCAGTGGTCAGGATGGGCTCTGGCCACCCAGCCTTCCGGCAGGGCCTGAGGTCAGTGCTCTCGTCCCTTCAGTGGCCAGTGACCGTCCATCCCCTCAATAATAGGAATACACGAGGGGAAGAGGAAAAGGAAAGCACCCTGGCTCCAAATGCACTCCCACCCCTGCCTCTGAAGGCTCTCCCCCTGCGGCGTCAGCCTAGGGAGGAAGGACCAAGCCCAGGGAAGCCCGCCCTCTCAGGGAAGGGTCTGAGGAGAGCCACGGGAATCTTCATAGGGAAGGGGAGAGACTGGGGGCCGGCGGGACCCTGGGGCTTGCGCGGGCAAGGTCTGTGACCCTAAGTCTCCAAGGTCCCTCCTGTCTTCCAGACCCTGGAGACCGCTGGCTACGTGAAGAGCGTGTTAGTAAGTGCCCTCAGCATCTCACCTACATCCCTCCCACTGCCCTCACCAGCCGCTCCTACAGCCCCTCAACTTCCCTCAGCGTCCCGGCCTACAGCCCCTCCCACTCCCCCACCGTCCCCTCCTGCGGCCCCTCCCACTCCCTCACAGTCCCCGCCCACAGCCCCTCCCACTCCCCCACCGTCCCCTTCTACGGCCCCTCACAGTCCCTCACAGTCCCCGCCCACAGCCCCTCCCACTCCCTCACAGTCCCCGCCCACAGCCCCTCCCACTCCCCCACCGTCCCCTCCTACAGTCCCTCACAGTCCCCGCCCACAGCCCCTCCCACTCCCCACCATCCCCACCTACAGCCCCTCCCACTCCCCAGCGTCCCCTCCTACAGCCCCTCCCACTCCCCACCATCCCCACCTACAGCCCCTCCCACTCCCCAGCGTCCCCTCATACAGCCCCTCCCACTCCCTCACCGGCCCCGCCTACAGCCCCTCCCACTCCCTCAGCGTCCCCGCCTATGGCCCCTCCCACTCCCCCACCATCCCCGCCCACGGCCCCTCCCACTCCCTCAGCGTCCCCTCCTACAGCCCTCGCACTCCTCCCACTATCCCCACCTACAGCTCCTCCCATCTCCTCAGCATCCCCTCCTACAGCCCCTCCCACCCCCTCAGTGTCCCCGCCTACAGCCCCTCCCACCCCCTCAGCGTCCCCTCTACAGCCCCTCCCACTACCCCAGCGTCCCCGCCTACAGCCCCTCCCACCCCCCAGCGTCCCCGCCTACAGCCCCTCCCATCCCCTCACCGTCCCCGCCTACAACTCTCCCACTTCCTGGGTCCCCTGTGCCTATGGTTTCTCCTGGTGCAGCTGGAAGCAGCCGCACACTCGGGCGGGGGTGGTTCCGTGGTCCCAGTGCTGCCTGCCCAGAAACTTCGCCGTGGTAACCGAGAGCCCACCCGTTAGGGTTGCACAGATGCCAGGGAAACGGGCAGTGTCCCAGGTGGTATTTATGGTTCAGAACTGGGTCCCCCTCCTACCCCAGGGCACTCAGCCCCCACGGCCTGGCTGGCTCCTACATGGTCCCACATACGCAGCCTAGCGCTCTGAAGAGAAAAGGCCTGGCTCCACCGTGTGGACGTCACCTCTGGGCGAGTGGAGAAGGCTGGGCCCTCCGTCCTTCTCAAATTTCCATTTCAGTGTGTGCCCCTCAACCCCCTGCCCCACAGGGTTCCTTCCACCCCAGATGGGGAGGAAGCCCCAGACAGTGAGCTCAGAGAGACCCAGGCCTCGGTTCCTGTTCCTGCCCAGGCTGGGAAGATGCACCATCCAAACTCTCAGAGCAAACTGCCCTGAACTGGTGAACACGGCGGACCACCGGCTGGTCCTGAGACCACCCTGTCTGCTCAGATGATGACCCGGAAATACTAACCTGTGCATTTAAACCTGGCAGAGCCCATCAACAACTCAAAAAATCTCAACTGGTTTTTGCAGGAACGTGATAAGCTTTTAAGATATCGGAAACAAAGAAAGAAAATGGCGAAACTCCCCAAGGTAAACGACTACATGAAATGTGTATTTTTAAAAAGTCGTTTAACAGGAAAGAACCTCTTCCTTCAGAGGTGAAGAGAAAATGGTTTCCTTACTTCTAAAAATTGTTATTATGAAGTAACCAAAACATGACCCAGAGCGAGTACTCTATACTTTAAATTAAAAAAACCCAACCTGGTTTCCTTTAAATTTCCAAGAGGAGACGTGGGTTCATGACAGTAATAACGAGTAGGAGGAATTAGCCAGGGGCCTGGCCCTCCCACCGCTGGCGCCTGCATCAGGATGCAGGCGGCCTCCCTGTGTCCTTTCCCTGCAGACCCGCACTCCTTGGGAACTTGATAGACCTGGGGTGTTTCTTTGAGGCACAGTCCTTTTTGGTAAACCTGTGATTTTTATTAAATGAGATTTGGGAACATTCCCAGAATATTCCCAAAGGATCTAACTTGCTTTTTACAAAATACGTTTTTGGTTTGGTTTTGGAACAACCAACAGTGATCCTCATACAGGCCGGTAGATACTCCTAGGCACAAATACAGGTTTGTCTGGCCCCTAGAAAGGCCGTTAGGAGGACCGTGTCCCACTCTGCACTCTACCAGCCCAGGTAAGATAGTGGAGGCCTTGGTCGAGGTTGGTGGCCTGAGCAGCACCAGGGGACAGTCCAGGATAGACACCCGAGTGCTGGGCAGCAGAGGAGGCCCCTACAGAGCTGGCAGCTCGGCCAGCCAGTGGTCTGGGTTTGGATTAACATGGTCCCTTTTGCTCAGAAGCCGGTTGTCGTGGAGACCTTCTTTGGATATGATGAAGAGGCTTCTCTGGAGTCCGACGGTTCTTCCATCTCTTACCAAACAGACAGGACAGACCAGACCCCGTGCACCCCAGACGACGACCTGGAGGAGGTAACCTCACAGGGCTTCAGGACAGGCCCGCCTGGCTGCTCCTGTCCCACCTTCACACACACGCCCCTGTCTGCTTCACATCACTGTACTGGGTCCCCTCTGCAGAGTGGTACAGAGCGCTCCCACCCTCTCAAGGGGGCAGCCTGAACCACCCAGCAGCGGGTGGGCACCAGCACCCAGGGTGCAGGGTCAGGACCACGGCAGGTGGGCCCCAGCTGAGTCCCTGGCCCCAGCTGCTGGCCCAAGAGGCTTATCTGAGCAGCCAGCTCGGCCATTCACCCCAGGGGTCAGGGCCCGTCTCCCACGTGGTTCCCAGGCAGAGGCGTGGCTGACGTGGTGTCTCCGTGCGCCTCTCCAGGGCATGGCCAAGGAGGAGACAGAGCTGCGGTTCCGCCAGCTGACCATGGAGTACCAGGCCCTGCAGCGGGCCTACGCGTTGCTGCAGGAGCAGGTCGGAGGGACGCTGGACGCAGAGCGAGAAGTTAAGGTCTAACTGACTTCCACTCCACGACGTTCCGGCTTCTGCCGGGCTCCCCGCTTGCCCCCCGGCCTCGGCAGGGACACATGCGCCTTCCGGGCCGGGCCCTCCCCTCCTGCGATCACGGTCAGGCCCCAGGGATGCCGCTCTGGCCGTCACTTGGCAGCGGGTGGGCCCAGGCCAAGGCGGGCTGCCCTGCCCTCCCGAGTTGAGGCATCTCACCGCTCTCGTCCATTTGCCCTGAAAGCCATTCCCAGGGAGCCAGGGCACCCATCGAGATGAAGTGCCCTGCGGCCCGGCCCCTGTGACAGCAGGTGAACTCCAGGGAGGGCGAAGCCCGTAGAAGACGGGCTGGGCAGAAGACATTCATGCAACAGGGAGCCCAGGGCTTCTAAAGGAGGACGGGCTCTGGGGAAGAAAGGGAAAGCGAAGTCCGGAAAAGGAGGTGAACCCAGGGCGGCCAGAGGCTCCAGAAGGGAAGGAGGTGCCTGGGGGCTGTGCCGGGCAGGTGGCTCAGCCACCCGGCTGTATGTGTCCCGGTCTTTGTCGTCCCCGGGACTAAGCCAACCCCCTCCGGCCAGCACCCAGCTGCTCAAGCCTCCTCCATCATCCTGTAAGTGAGGATTTCCCCAAATAATCTCCCAAATGAACCCACAGATCATCCCCTATAATCTAAGCAAAGTCGCTAAGCCTCCAAGTTCTCCCTTTATTCCAGAGCACGCCTTGTTGGCAGGCAGTGTCCTGAAAGTCAGGTCTGAGGGGGCCGCCCAGCTCTTAGGGAAAGTTTGATGTATGTCTCCTCCCATCCTACAGACCCGTGAGCAGCTGCAGGCGGATGCACAGCGGGCGCAGGCGCGCATCGAGGACCTGCAGAAGGCCCTGGCCGAGCAGGGGCAGGTGAGCCCGCGGGCCTGGGCCCCGGGGCCCCCGGGCTGCCATGCTCCCGTGAGGGCGGTGGCCTTCGGGTGTGTACTTGGTGAGAATCTTCGTCTGCACGCTGAAGACGGGCTCCCCAGCTCCCTCTGCTGTGTTTATATCACACCTCAGTAAAAGACTTAAAAGCGGAAGCAACGTGTATTTGGAAGAATTCCACAGTAAGCCCAGGACGAGGCACGAATTCCCCTGACCAAGCCTCTCTGGGCTTGACCGGAGCTCCCATCCGCCTCCTCACTCAGGGCCGGGAGCCCAGGTCCCAGGGCTTTGTTACCACTCCCCTCAGTCCCTGGGACTGCCAGCACCTGTGGGCTCCTCAGATCCCAGGGAAGGGCCTCCGTCCATGTTCTCTGAGCAGCCCCCAGCCTGTGGATGGTCCAGACACAGGACGATGCCGGAGGATGTCTATGGGGGCTGGGAGGGTGCAGGTGAGAGATGGCCCGGCTCACAGCCAAGTGCAGTGCAGACCCACAGAGGCCCTGGGGTGTCGACTGCCCGGTGCATGGCTGGACGGACAGCCAGGGCAAGAACCTGAGTGACTGCCCCACCTCACTGCCACAGCCTCGCCGGAGTGCCCGAGGCCTCAAATCCAGTGCAGAGACCCCCGCGATCACCCAGGCACCACACCTGTTCTCTCCACACCAGCTCAACCCCCTGGCTCCCGCTGGCTACGTGTTTGGGTCCCCTGGACCTGTGACGTCCATGCGGGTGCCTGGCCTTGGCTCAGACAAACCTGGGTGCCGTCCACCTCTATCGGAGACCCTCCAAGAAAATGGGCGAACCTGGGTTTTCATCAGCCACTGGACAGGCGCTCCACTCTCAGTTACTTCGGAAGCTGGGTGTAGTCCTTTCGTCACAATCTCTGTCCTGCTGAACCGTGATGTAAATCAGAGCTGCATCCTTCAGTGCATTTATTTCTCGACTTCAATTTCCTTTTCAAGGATATGAAGTGGATTGAAGAGAAGCAAGCGCTGTTTCGGAGAAATCAGGAGCTTGTGGAAAAGGTACAGCCGCCCCACCCCGTCTGTTTGAGAGGCCCGCTGCTTTCCTGGAAAGACAGGAATCCCCACCTGCCCACCTGCCCACCTGCTGCCCAGGGCTGGGGACCCACCTGGGCAGCACCTCTGCCACAAGGCCCTGTGTGGACTCACCCTGGAGGGACAGCTCCGGACGGGGGGCCTGGGCCAGTCAGCTGTCCCTGCAATGCCAGCAGCTGTCAGGGGAGCCAGGGCTGGCCTCCGGTGGCCTCCAGGATGCCTCCTGTTTTTTGTTTTATAGATTAAACAAATGGAGACAGAAGAGGCTCGGTTAAAACATGAAGTCCAGGATGCGAAGGACCAAAACGAGCTGCTGGAGTTCCGGATCCTGGAGCTGGAGGTGTGGGGCTTTGGGGGGCAGCGGATGGGGTGGGGGACAGGGGTGGGGGGCAGGGGCAGGGGTGGGGGGCAGGGGATGGGGTGGGGGGCAGGGGTGAGGAGACAGGATGGGGTGTGGGGCAGGGGTGGGGGGCAGGGGTGAGGAGACGGGATGGGGTGTGGGGCAGGGGTGTGGGGCAGGGGATGGGGTGGGGGGCAGGGGCAGGGGTGGGGCAGGGGATGGAGTTGGAGGCAGGGGCAGGGGTGGGGGGGGCAGGGGCAGGGGTGGGGAGGTGGGGGCAGAGCTGGGGGCAGGGGTGGGGGGCAGGGGCAGCAGTGGTCGTGGCAGGGAGCTGTCCCGAGCCGGTGCCACCCAGGCTGTGAGTCCTGCCGTGTCACTTGGAGGAAAACAAAAAGCAGAGCAGGAGTGTCCACACACAGCTCCGGGCCCTCCCTTTGTCCCCGTCCCTCCGGGCATCAGATGACAGGGCTCCCAGGCGGGAGCCAGTCCCCAGGGGCCATCTGGGCTCGGAGGTCCCCACTTGCTCCCGTCAGCGTCCACTCAGGCTCCCCTGGGCAGGTCCGAAGGGGGTGACCACTGCTGCGGCAGCCAGGGTCTCATTTTCACAAAGACCACGTTAACTGTGTTCAGTGGACTTTATATTCTCACGGTGTCCCCGGGGCGGGGGGGGCCCGCACTGCCCTCCCAGGAGGGCGGGGACCCCCGTGTGCCCAGCCTTCTGCTGTCTGTCTTAGGAGAGGGAGAGGAAGTCACCCGCCATCACCTTCCACCACACGCCCTTCGTGGACGGGAAGAGCCCCCTGCAGGCGTACTGCGAGGCGGAAGGCGTGACGGTAACGCCCGGCCCCGCCCCCTGGCCCCGCCCCCCTCCCTGGCCCCGCCCTCCCGCCTGCCCCGCCCCGCCCCGCCCCGCCGCGGCGCCGGGCCCAGCACGGTTGTCTCTCTGCTTCTAGGACATCCTGGTCTCGGAGCTGATGAAGAAGCTGGACCTGCTGGGGGACAACGCCGTAAGTGTAGGTCGCTCTCCTGACTTGTGCATGCCTCCCCGTGCGCCGCCCTGCACGGCCCAGGGCCCCTGTGAGTCCCGCGGTGCCCGGCCCCTGCCCCGTGAGCTCCCGCCTCCAGAGCTGCTGACCAGCCCTCTGGCGTTTAGGAGAAACTCCGTTCTTTCTCACAGTGCGCCCGATTCCTCCAGCAGAGACGCTTCTGGCCCCGTGTTCTCAGTTTCTGAATCCCTCTCGGTCCTGAAGTTGTTCCACATCCTTGGTGGGGCTGGGGCCTGGGGGCCCTTAAGGTGCCTTCAGTTCAGTTTAGTCCGTCAGCGCTCAGTCGTGTCCGACTTAGACTGCTCCAACTCAGAGCTTCCCACCTAGTTTTGGCAGAGGGGCAGAGCCTATGAATACTCTCCGAATCTCACTTAGGGCAGAGTCCCAATCTCTACAGCAAGTTCCTCAAAAGAATGTGAATTGCTGAATGAGTGACTGCACCCCTCCATCCACCCTCCACCCATCGTCCCTGCATCCATGCTGGCCACCCTTCCATCTGTTCTCTGTTCACCCCCATGGCCCCTCCTGTACTTGTTAAGCCCCCGCCCGATGGTGAGGGGGGACCTTCTGTGCTGGCAGAGGCCCCAGTGCACACCCCAGAATGTCCCCTCACAAGGTCCCCTCACAAGTACACGGTCTCCTTGTGAAGCACCCTGGGCTCCACATCCTGCTCGCTGTGCTCAAGAGAGATCAAAGCACAGGACAGGTGCACCTCACGTGAGAGATGGAGGGAAAACGCGTGCAAGCACACACACACGCACAAACACTCACGCATGTGTACCAAAACCCAGGTGCTTGTGCACACCCTCAGGGCCAGTGCTCCCAGCAGCTCCGAGTGTTCAGGGCCCTGCTGATAGGGACCCCTCCTCCCTGCCCCCGCCCCGCCCTTTAGGTGGGAAGCGGGAAGGGGGAAGGGAGGGCTGGCTTCCACAGGGAGGCCCTCCTGGCCTACCTGCCGCGCCCCCGACCCTAGGTCGGAGCCCTCGCTCCACCTCGGCTGTGGGCAGCGGAGGCAGCGGGCCACAGTAGGATGGCCGTCCTCGCCGTGTGCTCCGGGCTCAGCCCGAGTACCAGCCCCGCCAAGGGCTCCGGGGAGCCTTTCAGTTCACAGCTGGAGAGACTGAGGCCCCAGAGGGCACCACCCAGGGGCACAGAGCTGCCGTGTTGGCCAGCGAGGACGAGCTCAGGCCTGCGCAGTCCCCCAGCCCTGCAGCTGCCCTCCCGGGAGCACCAAGGTTGCGTACCCTGGAGCCACCATGCGGCCTCAGAGACGGGGGCAGAGGACGCACTGCCAGTTTCATATGCCAGCGACCCTGGTGGCTCCTAAAGGAGCCAGGGATCACTCAACTCAGCGATCCTGGCAGGCTCCTCACCCCTTGTCTCTGCTCTCCGCGACCCCCCGGCGGCCCCCAGCTGGGCCCCGCAGTGGGGACAACCCGGCTCACCCCCTCCAGCCCCTGGTGCTCATGCAGGTGGGACCTCCTCTGAGGAGGCCCGCCAGCCCAAGGCCAGGGTCACCCTCCCAGAAGGACCACCCCGGTGGGCCCACTGGGGTGAGGCATGAATAAAACATGCAGGGAGAAGGCGAAGCAGCAGGGATGTTGATCTTTGCTTCACATTTGTAAGCGGTGCTTTAATAATTCAGGCCGCACGTGAGGAGAGCTGGCTTTGAGTAAGAATCCGGACAGAGTGCGGAAGCCTGGCTGCTCTTTCCGCCACCCACTGTCCCATCCTGCTCCCTGGCCACTTAGGCATGGTCGCCTGCAGTGAGAGGGCCAGAGGGGCAAGCCAGAGGCTAGGTGGGAGTCAGCAAGGCCGAGAGCGAAGGGGGTCCGAGCCTCCCGGAAGGGCCTGTGAGTGACAGTGACATTTAGCTGTGACCCCATCTTCCCCATGCCCACCGAACACTGGGTCACCCACCCCCACCCAGCGCCCGTCACCCACCCCACCACCCACCCAGCGCCGGTCACTCACCGCCCCCGCACTGAGCACCCAGCACCCACCCACCCGGCACCCATCACCCAGCCACCCAGCCACCCACCCAGCGCCCGTCACCCACCCCACCACCCACCAGCGCCGGTCACTCAGCCCCCCACTGAGCACCCAGCATCCACCCACCCAGCACCTATCACCCAGCCACCCAACCACCCACCCAGCGCCCGTCACCCACCCCACCACCCACCCAGCGCTGGTCACTCACCCCTGAACTGAGCACCCATCACCCACCCCACCCACCGCCCATCACCCACCCCCACCCAGCCCTGTCACCCACCCCACCCCAGAAGGCACTCCCCCTGACCATATGAGAATTCCGCTCTTGAATGCAGAATCTGACCAATGAGGAGCAAGTGGTCGTCATACAAGCCAGGACAGTCCTGACCTTGGCCGAGAAGGTAACAGCGGACGCGCTTGGGGGAGGGCTGGGTCCTTTCTGGCTCAGTTCAGAGGAGATGCTCTCCCTGGAAGGGGGGGGCCCCCAGGGGGTGGGATGGAAGCTGGCGGGGGGCAGGGTCCACTAAGCCTGGCTGCTCAGGAGGCCTGGCACACACATGGGTCAGACAGCACCCACCAGGCATGTCTCCCCAAGGCTAGCTCTGCCCCGATTTCCCCAGAGGCCAGAGTCAGGGTGGGTCTGTTAGAGAAATTCAGAGAGTGAGCCCACGCTGGTCACACTGGGCGCAGGCCCTTCCCAGGCAGGCCCGAGTCCACGTGGCCCCTGAGGCACCACGCAGGCCATGGAACACCTTCCCCGTTTCTGCCCAAACCCCGCACGGCCGGGCGTTCCAGTGGCCGCGCTGCTGTTGCCTGGTCTGCCTCTGTTTGCCCTGCTGGGACCCTCCTCTGGGGGCCGCCCACCCGGGCTCCCCACCCTCTGGCTTCCCTGCTCCCGGGACCACCCGCCTGCCCCTAGTCCCCCCTGCCCCGCCCCATGTGTGGCCAGAACCCACTGGTAGGCCTGCAGCGAGCACCCCTGTCCTACAGGCCTCCAGCAGGGCGTGGAGGGCTGTGCCCATAAGTAGGAGTTCAGAGGCCAGCTCCTGGGAGCACAGCCCTCCTGACACCGCTCCTCTCCCGGGGGGGTGTGAGGCAGGCTCCCTGGACGCCAGGCGGGGCTGAGAGGTGGGGCCCAGACCTGGCCTGCACGCTGGGCACACGGAGCCCACGACACCCGCCCAGCTCTGACTCCCGCAGGGGCTGAGCCCTCCCTCCCCAAGGAAGAGCGGGAAGGACGGGGCATGCCCCCAGGCCGTGTCCCCGGGGCTGGGGAGGTGGGCTCTGCTGACCGAATGGTGACCCGGGGGCTCACGGCTGTCGGGACCTTCTGTCTGTGCCCAGTGGCTCCAGCAGATCGAGGAGACGGAATCGGCCCTGCAGCGGAAGATGGTGGACCTAGAGAGCGAGAAGGTGAGTGCACACCCGGCCGGCAGCCCCGCGCCGCCACGCCCCCGACACGAGGCCCACACGCGGGTCCCCTTGTATTCCAGGAGCTGTTCAGTAAGCAGAAGGGCTACCTGGACGAGGAGCTCGACTACCGGAAGCAGTGCTTGGACCAGGCTCACAAGGTGAGAGCCGCCCGGCCGCGCGGGGTTTGGGCGGAAACGGGGAAGGTGTCCCATGGCCAGCATGCTTCTCAGGGGCCACGTGGACCCAGGCCTGCCTGGGTAGAGCCTGTGCCCCGTAGGACTGGCTCACTCTCTGACCCAGCGAGTTCCGAGGACGCCTTACTGCCCCTTTGGCCACCCTTGGCCCCAGGAGTGCAGGCAAATGAGCAGAGGTCAAGTGGGTATTTGAATTGAGCTGAGAAAATAGGATTTATTGAAACGATGCCTTTAGGAATGAAAGGAGCATAGCTGAGTGTCTGTCCATCATCTCTCCCTGTCCACCAGCATCACGAGCTGCTCACCCACCTGCTCTGCAGGAGACCTGTCCCAGACAGACCTGAAGGGAGGCCCTGTGTGGGGTCGACCCCGAGAGCCCACTTCTCTCCATTACTGTCAGTGAGCCCTCACTGAAGTGAGCTGGAGGACGTGGGAAGAAACTTCATTTGCACCTCAGGCAGCCTTTCTGTTTCAAGGTGGCCCCTGAATCAATGTCACACTTAGCTCCTCAGACTGGGCTCAGCAGAGGTGCTTCCTGCAGGAGCGGGGCCCACGCTTCCTCTGCAACAGTAAGCCACACCTGTAGGTCAGTGTCACAGGCAGGACGGTCCTTCCAGGTGGCGTGGGCCTCTGTCCCCTGCCTGTGGAGTATGCTGTGAGCAGGGTGCTGTCCCGTGGCCCTTGAAGGTGGCTGGAGGAGCAGAAAGTGTCACCCTGGGACGGCGGGTGGGGGCTCTGTCACACAGCCCCGGGGGATGCCGTGGGGCCGCGGAGACGCTGGGCACCCCTAGTGGGATGGCTGTCAGGGCTGCTCCCCGGGGGGCCGTCGTCTGGGGCCCCCTCTCTCCAGTGCTGGCAGGTAGGCTGCATGCTGTGCTGTCCACCCTGGTTTTCTCTTTCTTTTCTCTTGTGGCCCCACTGGGTCCTCCTGCGGCACACGGGCTCCCCATGCTGCTGCTGGAAGGCTTCTCTCGTCACCCCACAACATGTGGGATCTTAGTTCCCTGACCGGGGATTGAACCTGCATCCTCTGAATTGGAAGGCAGATGCTTAACCTCTGGGCCACCAAGGAAGTCCCCAACCCTGGTTCCCTTGATGCCGAGTTAAGCCTGCACTTCCTGCTGGACAATTAGCCATTTTATCTGCCACTCACAGAACCCCGTGCAGGAGGGGGCACCTAGTCACCTTGGGATGCCTTGGCAGGCGGGCCTTCCAGCTTTCACACCCTCCCTGCCATGAGCACTGGAGCCACACCTGGGATTTCAGGGGGAAGGGCGGGCCTCACCCTGGGGCAGCCCCTGGGCACAGAGCTAGCTTCTGGGCATCTGGGTGGCCGTGGCTCAAGCTGCTGCATTGAGTGAGCAGGGTCAGACCATCTCCGCCCACAGGCTTGGGATGAAGTCACTGTGATGTGCGTGTTAAGCCCCACACTCAGCTGCCTTTATCTGAAAGCCAGAGTTTATCTTAAATGCACTAAGCTCTTTTGCTCTAAGAAGTGGCAGCTGATGTGTGGTGTGAGCTGGCTGTGACAGCTGACTGGGGACAGTTGACTTTGCAGCTGTCAAGAACAATAACATGGACAAAGGGCTCTTTCCCCCCATTTCCTAAAATGTCTACTCAGCCAAAAGGACGTCCAGTAGTCACTTTGCCTGAAGAGGAAACATTCATTTGTGAGGAGCATCGACCTGAAAACCAGTCACAGCCTAAAAGTTAATAGTTATGTTTTATTCAGTGGAGATTTTTAGGACTTAAGCCCAGGAGGCAGCATCTCAAGTGACTCTTAGAGAACAGCTCAGAGGAGGCGAGTGAAAGTCACTCAGTAGTGTCCAACTCTTTGTGACCGCATGGACTGTACAGTCCATGGAATTCTTTAGGCCAAAATACTGGAGTGGGTAGCCTCTCCCTTCTCCAGGGGACCTTCCCAACCCGGGGATCAAACCCAGGTCTCCCACATGGCAGGCAGATTCAGTTTTGCAAGAAAGAGCAGGTAGTCTGAACATCAAAAGATTATTGTGCATTAAAGAAAACAAGATAACCTAAGTTAAGGAATTTAGTGCCTTTCTGTGTATGGGAAGATGCGAGAGTCTGGGCTCACTGCAACCGTTCCTTTCATACGCACCTCAGCCATCCCGGGCTGCTGTCCTGCGCTTTTCACTTCCTGAGCTTCCTTCGGGTTCACCGTGGGGAGTGGCTGCGGGCTGACGATTCTTTCCTCCCCGAGCTCCCTCGGGGCTCTCGGGCTCGCGCTGGAGGACTGCAGTCACTGATGACTGCGACATCCTTATCTACTGATACGATGGGAAATATTCTCTTTCTCGGGAGGGTAGATTTTTGATGGGAAGAATTTGGCTGTTTCAAGATTGTAGCTGTGAAACTTCCCGAGGAACAAGCTTTGAAAGTGCTCCAGATTGAACTGCTGAGTCCTCATCATTTGTAACGAGGTCTGTGTTTTGGCTCCTGGGGACAGCACGGGGGTGATACTGCAGGAGTTTGCACAAGCTCTGGGCGATGATGAAGGACAGGGACGCCTGGCATGCTGCAGTCCACGGAGTCGCAAAGAGGCGGACATGACCGAGTGACTGAACCGGGGACGGGCAGCATTTCAGGTTCTCTGTGAAGGAGCCCCGGTGGGTGCGAGGGCTGGGCTGGAATCCCCAGTGTCTCTCCCTCAGCAGGCTTTGTGCAGGTGGTCCGCCCAGGGGTCTCTGCAGCCCGCCTCAGCATCCTCACCATGAGCCAGGGCTGACGAGGGTGCCTGCTGCCTGGAAGTGGGGGTGGGAGGGCTTTGTGCAATGAAGCCTAGGCCAGTGCGGCACACCCAGGCACTGCGGGCAGGGTGTCGTGTACCATGGACAGAGGAGGAGAGGAAGCTGTGAGGTGGGCAGAGGCTGGGCACCTAGGGACTTGAAGTGAAGGTGAGGCCATGTGTGCAGGCAGCAGGGAGACAGACAGACAGACAGAAGGGAGGAGACGTGGGGCAGGTGTGTGCACCATAGTCTGAAGGCCCGAAGCCTGACCCCAAGGTGCTGGCCAGGCCACGCTCTGTCAGAGGACTCAGGGGAGGCCCGCCTGCCTGTTCCAGCTCCTGGGGCCTCAGGTGTTCTGGGCTCGTGGCTGCGCCACCTCTGCCTCTGTCGTCACTTGGCTTCCCCTCATCTTCCGTGACTGTCACCAGTCCCCTCTTATTCTAAGGTCACGAGTCAGTGGGTGGAGGCCCCTAACCCAGTCTGGCCTCAGGTGCGCTGGCTGACATCTGCTGAGACCCTGTTTCCAGATGACCCGTGTTCACAGATTCCAGGGGTTAGGACTTGACGCTGCTTTAGGGGCACGAGTCGCCCGCACAGGCGGCAGTGGGGCCACAGAGCCGACAGCCTGGCCCCTCTACGTTACTGCAGACAAACCCGTGGGGACCGTCCTTCCTCCTTTTTAGCGACTCAGAAGCCCAGGGTTTGGTGAAATTGTGAGCAAAGAAAGAAGCCTTTGTTGTCTTTCCTCAAGGGATGCCTGCCCAGACCACCGCCCGTTTGGCCAACCTCCTACTCCAGCTTTGAATTCTGCTGACCCCAACGTCCCTAATGTTTCATTGCACCTTAAACATCGCATGGAAGGGATGCTCTTGACATAAGTACTCCTGGACTGGCTCCACCCTCCAGAACATCATTTAACTGGTCCAGGAGGCAGCAGTCCCCTCTTTGGGCTGGTCCGGAGGTGTCCTGGCTCCCAGGCTGGGTGCCTCGGCCCCAGGCAGTCCCCGGGAAGAAGGCGAGGCCTGACTTGTCCCCTCCCGCCCCCAGCGCATCTTGGAGCTGGAAGCAATGCTGTACGATGCCCTGCAGCAGGAGGCCGGGGCCAAAGTGGCCGAGCTGCTATCGGAGGAGGAGCGCGAGAAGCTCGGGGTGGCGGTGGAGCAGTGGAAGCGCCAGGTCATGAGCGAGCTGCGCGAGCGGGACGCCCAGATCCTGCGGGAGCGCATGGAGCTTTTGCAACTGGCGCAGCAGGTGCGGGAGGGGCATGGTGCCGCGGGGGTGGGGCCTACGGGAGGGGCGGGGCACCGCGGGGCGGGGCCTACGGGAGGGGCGGGGGCACCGCGGGGCGGGGCCTACGGGAGGGGCGGGGCACCGCGGGGTGGGGCCTACGGGAGGGGCGGGGCACCGCGGGGTGGGGCCTACGGGAGGGGCGGGGCATCGCAGGGCCCGGGGTGACCGGCTGGGGCAGTCCTTCTCGTGGCCTCGCCTTCTGGTGGCCATGCCTCCAAGGGCCATATCTTCCTGGCCAGGGCCTTCCACCGGCTGAGCCCTCCCAGGTGTCCTTGTAGTGGACACACACCCAGTGACCGTCCTCTCCAGTAGCCTTGCCCATGGGGGGTCCTCCCAGACTGCCTGTTCCAGACCAGCCTGTTGGGCTGTCCTGCCCAGGCCTCTGGGTGGTACATCCGCCTTCTGGGGCCCCTAATGCCAGTCTCTTCCCTGACTCCTCCCTCAGTGGTAAGATCTGGAGAAGGTGTTGTCTGGGGGACAGCGAGTAGTCCCTGGGCCTGGGACTTGGGGACGTTCTCCCGACCTTCAGGCACTTGGTCTTGGGCCAGTCTGGCCAGTCCATTTTTCTGGCCAGTTCATTTGTAAGGGGGGATGAGGGACCCTGGCAGACTAGCAGCCTTGGTGTGTGAGACCCGCCTCCAGTCCCCTGCGTGGGCAGCGTGGCCTGGAAAGAGCCTCGTGGCTGCGCTCTGTGTTCAGATAAACTGGTGAACCCAGGTGTCCTATGAGTGTCAGGGATGACGTCTCACCAGAGGACTGTTGGCTACCAGGACCCTCGCTGTCCGATCCGAGGTGGTCAGTGTGAGGACCCCTCACTCCCTTCAGATGGGCAGTGTCAGAGCCCAGGTTCATCCAGGGTCCAGGCCAGGCATCCAGGCCAGGCATGGATACACACGTCCATCTGACCGATTCTGCACCACAATGAAAACTAGGCTCTCCAACTGTGCGGTCACCCTTACCAGCAAAGTGCCCCCCGTGACTGGCTCCACGACCCTTCAGGCTGCTCCTTGGGCTGCTGTAGCGATGTCTGGGAAGGACCATGAATCGGGCCCTTACCGTTTGCTTGGGCTCTAGCCTAGTGATTTGTGATCTGAAGGTGCAGGAGGTGGGAGTGTGGCCGGGGCTGGGGGGGCGGTGCCTGCTCTTCTGTTGGAGCAAAGAACAGACTCGCAGAGGCTGCGTCAGAGAAACTGAGGCAGGCGCGTGTCAGCCGAAGCCCCAGAAGTCGGTGGGGAGGGCAGCCCAAGGCCCCACCCTCTCCCCGCGGACGCTGTGACAGCTACTCTGTGGGATTTGCCCACCAGGTGCATGGGTGAAAACTCTGAAAGATCTTTCCCTACTTGGTTTCCCAAATACTCTGGTTATTAAGGATTTTCCTCCTTTGAACATTGCAGAGAATTAAAGAATTAGAAGAAAGAATAGAAGCCCAGAAGAGACAAATAAAGGAACTGGAGGAAAAGGTAAGTAAAGTCAGTGTGAACTTGGGGCTGACACATGGAGAAGGGCGGCAGCTCCCGGTGCCCCACGGCACTGGTCGGGGCAGAAAGAGGCTCCGAACCAGGGGCTGGAGCGCGGGGTCTGGGAACACCCTGGCCTCGCTGACCCAGCCACGCCACCCCCAGGACCGTGCCTCTCACAGCCTCAGTGTCCCAGCTTCGGGGGTAGTTCTGGGCCAGTGACCAGGGCCCTTTCATGAGAGCTCTGTACTGTGGCTCCTGAGTTGGGAAGCTCTGGGTGCTGGGGTACAGCTGGTTTGGGGCCATGCGACGGGGTCAGGGAGGCCCGTCCAGCTCTTCCCCCAACCCCTGGCTCTGTGAGTCCCAACAAGATGGATGGAGCGCCCGTGGGGACAATCCTGGCTCTTCCTGTGAGGTTCCCTGAGTTCTAGGACAGTTAGATGTTTTATTTTATTTTTAATTTAAATTTTGTTTTCTGTGATTTAGGATGTTTCAATGGCTTCTGGTGGGCTCTCCTGGTGGCTCAGCAGTAGAGAACCTGCCTGCAATGCAGGAGACGTGGGTTCAATCCCTAGGTTGGGGAGATCCCCTGGAGAAGGAAATGGTAACCCACTCCATATTCTGGCCTGGGAAACCCCGTGCACAGAGGAGCCTAGCGGGCTACAGTCCAGGGGGTCGCAGAGAGTCGGACGCGACTGAGCGACCAGCACGAGTACAGAAGGCCCCACCCCCACCCCCGCGCCCGGCAGCCCCTGGAGCTGGTCCCCCCATGCCCTGCCCACCCTCCTGTGGACAAAACCGGCCCCTTCCGCAGGCGCTGTACCGCCATCTGCCGAACAGTCTTGGTGGCAACTTGCAAATCCGGAGCCCGCGACAGGCCCCTGGAGCCCTAGGGGCGGGGCACGACTTGCCAGGCAGAGAGGAGCCTGGGAGCAAAGACGCACCTGCCCCCTGGGTGGGTGCAGACAGGCACCAGGCTCGCGGGGCGCTGGGGAGGAGAGGCGAGCACACAGCCTCGCGGTGGTGCCGTCCCTGCCTCCTTTTCCATCTTAAAGTGAGAGCATTTGTTTGCATTAAATGCTTGAATTTTTTAAATTGGGTGTTTACTCTTTTAATCTAGCTGAAGGGGCTCCGCTTTTCCAAGCAGCTGTACCACGGCCAGATTTTTCTCTTGTGTCTAAATTGGCTGGGCCCCTCCCCCAACCCCCGCAGCCAGATTTTCTCTTGTGTCTAAATTGGCCGGGCCCCTCCCCCAACCCAAAAGGAGGGTTTCTGAGTGTGAAATCTATTCAGCGTGTTGGCTGTGCTTTATCACTTATAATGGGACTGAGACCAAAATATTGTCCCGGAGTGCTGGTGTTTGCCTGGCACTTGGCACACCTTTCCATCCGTAAGACTTCCATCATTACAGCCAGTTAGCACCCTCAGCATCAGCCCGGCGACAGGTCCAGGTGGCCCGTCCCCACCCCCCCAGCCCAGAGGCAAGGTGACCAGCAGAGGCTCCCTCCTGACTGTCGCCTTCAGCACGTCCTCTGGACAGTGTGGGGCCCCAGAGCACAGTCCCCAGGGACAGGCAGCGTGGTCACTTCAGACGCAGGTGTCCCCACGGCCCCTCGCAGCTCAGCCCTTAACCCGCTGGACACAGCGCGCCGGGACCCACTCCTGACCCCCGGCCAGCTGCTCCGCGTTGCTCTGTCTGTGGTCACACGTTTGTTCTTGCCAGAAACTCTACAAACTCTCTTTTCTTTCTTTCCTTCCATGTCTCCGCCCTCCCCTTTCGTTTTCAGTTTCTATTTTTGTTCTTGTTTTTCTCCTTAGCTTTCATTCTGTGGTCATAGCTCGCCTGGGCACTCTGGTGTGGTGAGTATTTTTTGTCCACGTCCCGGGGACCAGCAGAGCCCCCACTTGCCGTAAGCAGGAGGGGCTTCCTGGAGGCAACACCCAGGGCCCGCACAGGTCCTAGAGGGGAGGGTCTGCCATCATCAGAGGGGAAGGGGTGCTCGCCTTCCTGGAGAAGGTCCCCGAGGGACTTCCCAGGGGAGAGATGTGTGCACACGCTCCCTGGTCTCTGCTCCAGGCAGCTCGGCAGGAGGCAGCGCTGGGGGGTTGGTGGCTTTTCTCCTTTGTGTATCAAGTTCGATCTGGGGTGACGCTGGGAGATTTGGCCAGGACCCCCACCTTCCCGACAAGCTGGGCTCACTCAGGACGTCACAGTCATCCTAGGCTGTGACATTGTCCCTGCGACTTTCAGCCCGAGGCGCACGTGAAAGCTTGGCCACTGCCTCCTTCCCAAACAAGACTCATCATCCGTCTCTGTCTGTGGGCGCCCCACCCGCCCCTGCCAGAGGGCCTTACTCTGCAGCAGAGCCATCCTTCCCAGCGCCCCTGTCCCTCCAGCCCCTTCCCTCTCGCCCTGCCACCTTCCTGACCTGTGTCCTGCGTCTCTTTCCCTCCAGCCCCCCTTTCCTCCAGCTTTACCGGAGAGCGGCGAGTGCCCGTCCCTGAAGACTCAGGGGGAGCCGGCCTCTGCAGACCCCCTGCCGTCGAGGAGGAGGGAGAGAGGGGGTCTCTGAGCACCTCCCAGGGGA
Source organism: Bos indicus x Bos taurus (assembly GCF_003369695.1). Classification (NCBI taxonomy): domain Eukaryota; kingdom Metazoa; phylum Chordata; class Mammalia; order Artiodactyla; family Bovidae; genus Bos; species Bos indicus x Bos taurus. The sequence continues at coordinate 1,150,564 of NC_040101.1, read as the reverse complement.
CTGTTCACTTTGATGAGCCGGAATTAGAACTCGTTCTCCGACCGGGCTTCTCTGAAGAGGCCTGGTCTTGGCTGCGGACCCCAGGTCCTTGCTTGGGACACAGCCCCCGGCCCCACTTATGGGGACACGCGGGGCCCCTGCTGGCGGGTGCCCAGGCCGCTTCGGTGCAGGAGCCCCGGCTCCTGCCTCCCCTGGTTCCCTCAGTGACCGCAATAGGAGTCAGAAGAGAGGGCGGACTCCCAGAAACAACGCAGGCGGCCCGCAGCACGCCGTGGTGGGGCTGCTGCCACGACGGGGACCTTCGTCCAGGGCACCCGGGCGGCTCATGGAGCATCTCCAGTGTGGTTCCCCGGGTCTCCCGGGCCAGCTGTGAAGACGCTGCAACTCGCTCGCCGGGGTCCTGGGCGCTTGCCGACCGACGCATGCGGCCACCCTGCTGTGTTGGACGCTGTCGCCAGTGGGAATAGAACCGTGAATGCCACGGTGCGGCTGGACCCCGCCCTGAGCTGCGCCGAGGGACTGGTCAGAGTGAGGACCGAGGAGCTGATGGAGGGAGCTGGGACGAGAAGGGCGGGGTGGCTGGACAGGGCAGGGCCTCACTGGAGACACAGGGGCCAGAGGCCGTCTCGGGCAGCGCAGACCCGGGCACCGCAGAGGCAGGCCCAGTGCGGCCGAAGCCGCCCGGTCCAGAGCTGCAGCCTTCGTGCTCCAGGGGCAGTGCCTGGCGAGGACCACAGTGCCCATAGGTCTGCGGTTGAGAAGGGGGCCCGACGCCCAGCTGGCAGCAGGTGAGGCTCAGCTGTCATCCCTGGGACATGACGCCTTCCCTCCTACCCTGCGGGGTGCCCACTCACCTTCGGGTCTGTGGGATCCCACCTCCTGGGGTGGGGGCGGTCGGCCCTCTCTGAGGTTCAGCTTGCTGGGACGCTGGCCCTGCAGTGGGAGCCCTGGTGTCTGTGCAGGCGGGTGAGGGCAAGGTGGGCTCGGGGTGGTCCCAGAGGTACTAAATGTATTGTGGGTGTCCTCTGCCCAGACCCAGGGCACCCCTCAACAAGGCCAGCCAAGAGGCCTGTGCGTGGTCACAGGGCATGTCCCTGAGCCACAGGGGCGGCCTCAGCTCAGCTCCCAGCAGAAGAGGGCCCCCGGCCCCTCCTGCCCACCCAGCCCCACCCCACACCCTAGGCCTTTCGACCTGCCCGCCCACCCCGTCTGGCTGGGCCCAGAAACTCCAAAACCTTTTCTTGTGGCACAGCCCCTCTCTCTGCCATGACTCCCAGCTCAGCAGGCCTCCCTGTGTCCCCAGGGCATCACCTCCTCCCACCCCAGGGCTTGAAGGTGCCCTGGGGCAGCCGGCAGGTCAACCCCATGGCGAGGTCAGGATCTGGATGGGCGGGCGCTCCTGGGGAGCTTTTCTGTCTACATGTTTCTGGGTGACGTGGGGCAGCTTGGGAGTGCAGTTCTGTTTTCTGGGTCTGTAGGAGAGATAAGGGGCCCCGTCTCCCCACCCCTTCCCATCACAGAGCCAGCTGAACCTCTGGCAGTGGGGCTGCAGGGCCCTCGAGACGCACCCCCATGTAGAGAAGGGAGTCAGGCAGAGCAGAGGCCAGAGTGAGACCACTGCCCTCTCCCTAGACGGGGCCTTAAGACACTCAGCTCTTTCACTCAGTTCCTCTAAGGAAGCCCCTCTCTCGAAGCCACGTGCAGTCAGCCTGGTGCGGGGCCTGGGCCCGGCTGGGAACGCACGAGCACAGCCTCTGGCTGGAAAAGGCCACTTGGGAGGCTGGTTCTGGAGTGGAGGCTGGTCCCCCATCTTTGTCCACACATGGGCCCTCCAACCTGAGCACCCCTTCAAGGCCCAGTCCCTGGAACTTGGGGTCCCTGGGGCTCGTAGTCCCTGGAGCTCATGGTCCCTGACCTTGGGGTCCCTGGAGCTCAGGATTCCTGGTTCTTGGGGTCCCTGGAGCTCAGGGTCCCTGGAGCTTGGGGTCCCTGGAGCTCAGGATTCCTGGATCTTGGGGTCCCTGGAGCTCAGGATTCCTGGTTCTTAGGGTCCCTGGAGCTCGGGGTCCCTGGATCTTGGGGTTCCTGGAACTCAGGGTCCCTGACCTTGGGGTCCCTGGAGCTCAGGGTCCCTGGATCTTGAGGTCCCTGGAGCTCAGGATTCCTGGATCTTGGGGTCCCTTGAGGTACGTGGGCTGCACCATGTTACGTGAAGGCAAGTGCTGGGCGAGGACAGCCCACTGTCACGTCCTGGCTTCAGAGGTCACCTGTAGCCAGTGAAGGACAATGAATACACAGCCACAGCAATGCTGTGTCAAAATGGATGGTGCAGAGTCCCTGGAAGGACCCCACGGGTGGCAGGGTCGCCTCTGCCCCTTCAGGATCTTCCCTGCAGCCTCCCCCTGGAAAGCCAGCCCAGCTCTGCAGTCTGTCTTGCTGTGTGCGTGGCACGCGGGACCTGCCAGGGCTTGGAAGGCCACTTGGTGCCCCAGAACCGTGAGCAGGTCTCACCTGTGGAGGAGGCTAGGGCCAGGTACAGATGACTGGGTGCCTGAGGTGAGGGTCGGACGTCGGGGCGCTGGGCAGGCACGGCCTCCCTGGGGCCCAGGCAGCCTCCAGGACCTGAGTGTTGATGGAGGCTCCCTTGGACGTCTGGAGAAAGACCCGGACGGGATTTGAACAACTCCTGCTCCCAGCATGCTCGTGTTGGGGTGGCCTTGGTGCGGGGCAGTGGGCATCACCATGCGGGGATGGAACTGGGCTGCACGTCTCACATGGGGCTGTGGGGTGGTGGCACGCAGTGGGGGCCAGGGTCTCACTCTCAAGGACCCATGAACAAGCACGTTTTCCCTCCACCAGCACCGCTGTCCAGAGACCGGGGGAGAGGTCTGGGTCGCCAAAGTAGGAGGATATTGTGTGAAGCAGTTGGCACCAAAGCGTCCTCACCCTGGGCAGAAGTAGCGGATGTTCAGTGAGAGGGGTCCCGCGGCCCACGCTCCCCTTCACGCGGGCAGTGGGGGCGGCCACACCACAACGATGCTGCTCTGCGTTTTCTCAGTCGAGGGGGAGGGGACCGCTTTGTGGGTGCAGAGCCGGTGGCTGCGGATCTGCAGCTACGGATGGCAGCTCGTGGGAAACGTCGACCCCCGCGGGGGTTCCCCCATCACCTTCTGGCTCACCAGTCTCCAGGGTGAGTCTGAGGCTGTCAGCAGAGTGCTGACATCTAAATCCAGGATGTTCTGTATCGTTATCGCCCTTCCCAGCCCCGACCACTGACATGCTCCCCCTAGTCAGCGAGGGCCCCTCTCAGCCGGGGAGCAGATGGGCCTGGGGCTTTCTGCACTGGAGACGTCGCTGGGAGGGGCTGGTTCCATGCACATTTGGTGCAGTATGTACATCACAAGTTACCAGATTCCTAAGCAAGTGTCCCCCTTCTCCCATCAGCTTTTTAAAAAATCTTCTATTTTAAAGTAGTTTCAGACTTAAAAGTTGCACAGATACTCTTCACCTAGCTTCCCCAGAGGTCCCCATTTCATGTCATCACAGTGCACTCTCCAAGCTCAGCTGGTCCACCCACTCTGTCCAGACAAGCGTTTTTTGCTTCAGGAGAAATAGGTTATGTGGTATTGGGCCTAAGAAAACCTTGCCAGATTCAAGGCCGCCAACATTTTCTCCAGTGTTTCCTCTGGAATCGCGTGGCTTTGTGTCTTACATTCATATTCATGATCCATTTTGAGTTTATGTTTGCATTTGCTGCATGGTTTTGGTCAAAGCACGTTTTTTGCAACTGGTTGTCCATCTCTTGTCTCCCCCCACCCCCACTGTAAGGAACTCTTCTGTCTTTGAGTAAAATGCCTTCTGCTTGGCTGGACCAAGCCTGCTCTGCGGTCAGCCTGGTCCTGGCTGGAGTGTCCTCCCCACCTCTGAGTCATCAAACTCGGGGAGGCAGGGGGTCAGAGCTGCTATCTGCCGGCGTCCTCCGCGCTGGCATGCCTGGTCCCCTCTGGGTCCTGGGGGTGCGGCTGGGGCTCCAGGCGCCTCGTCTGCCCAGCTCAGGGTCTGGAATCCCGAGATGTGAGACTCAACTGTCAGCAGGGCAGATTTACAGCTCTCCCGGAGCAGGCACTGCATACCGATGAGCCCCGCTCCTGTGAGCCTGCTCACGCTGCACTGAGACCCGGTGACCAGAAGTGATGGCTGTTGTCATTGCTGAAATTCAGGGAGAAGTCAGTCTTGCTCAGCAAACATCCACAGTTAACAGGCATTGTGGACACACGTTAGCGGAAGCCTTCATTCGAGCCATGTCTGTAATAGTCTCCATCATAACTGATGAAATTGTCTTTTAATTTCTGTATATTGTTTCGTATTTAAGGAAAGACGTACAAGCTGAGCCGTTTATGTGCCTCCCAGACTCACAGGCCTGCACACACACACGCACACACGCACACACACGCACACTGCAGCCCTTGTCATGGAGTTTTCTTCCTCTTTGCTGCACAGACTTCCATGTGTCCTGACACTGGCTTTCTCCTGCCACTGGTCTCGGAATGGCCCTGGTGGGTGTTTCTTGTAACCTCTCTGGCTTCACTGACGTCTAACCTCCGACCCCCTCCTGTACCTGCCTCTCTCCCTTCGGAGGTAACTGCCTTCTGACCCCTGGGCCGCGCCCTGGACAGAGCTTTGTGGCCGACACGTAGGTTTCTGAAAGGTGTAGCTGTTATTGCTTCTGAGGTCCTTGTAAGAGGCGTCATGCTTTTGGACACGCAGCGACTTCGTTTTGTGGTGCCTGGACTCGCCTGTCCGGTGACCGTGTGTCTTCGTGTCCCGCTCCGGGAGGCCCTCGTGGGCCCCCACCACCTTGGTGATGGGCATCTGGGTTTCGCCGCTGTGAGCATTCACGTGAAGTCTGTCGGTGTGCTGGTGCAGGAGTTTCTTTGGGTGTCCACCTGTGGTCATTAGGGGTCATCCAAAGTATATGGCCTTGACATTAGGGGATCCTGACAAACTCCTCCGGTTCCTGTTGGCTTTGGAGCTGCTTTTTCCTCCCTGTTTAGAATTTTGTGTTTACCTGACGGCAAAAGCCGTTCTCCTCGTGCTGCTGGGACATCTGCACACGGTCTCAGGGAGAAGTGGGAGAGCTGACTGGAGGCCAATGCCCCGCCCCGTTCTGCGCCCTGCTGCCTGATCTGCGCTGTGCAGTGGCAGCGCTTGGCCCACGGCCAGCCGCCTGGCGCTTGTCATGTCGCCATCCCGGTTTAAGCAGCGTGGGCCCTCTCAGAGCGTGAGCACGAGGCCATTATTGAGAGAGGCCGCTGTTAGAGCAGGCAGCGCCAGGGGAGAGCTGGACGCCCCTTCTCCGACTGCGAGAGCAGCTCCTGGTCACCCAGACGAAAAACAAAACAGGAACCAAGGGTTGTGTGTGTGCGGGTCTGTGCGTGTGGTTGTGTGTGTGCAGGTCTGTGTGTGTGGTTGTGTGTGTAGGTCTGTGTGTGGTTGTGTATGTGCAGGTCTGTGCCTGTGGTTTTGTGTGTTCAAGTCTCTCTGTGGTTGTGTGTGCAGTTCTGTGTGTGGTTGTGTGTGCGGGTCTGTGTGTGGTTGTGTGTGCGGGTTTGTGTGTGCAGTCTGAGTGTGGTATGTGTGTGGGTCTGTGTGTGAGGTTGTGTGTGTATGGGTCTGTGTGTGGTTGTGTGTGTGCAGGTCTGTGAGTGTGGTTGTGTGTATGAGTCTGTGCATGTGGTTGCGTGTACAGGTCTGTGAGTGTGGTGTGTGTGGGGGTCTGTGTGTGGTTGTGTATGTGGGTCTCTGTGTGAGGTTATGTTTACAGGTCTGTGTGTGGTTGTGTATGTGGGTCTCTGTGTGAGGTTATGTTTACAGGTCTGTGAGTGTGGTTGTGTGTGTGGGTCTGTGTGTGAGGTTGTGTGTGTATGGGTCTGTGTGTGGTTGTGTGTGTGTGGGTCTGTGAGTGTGCTTGTGTGTGCGGGTCTGTGTATGGTGTGGGTCTCTGTGGTTGTGTGTGCAGTCTGTGTTTGTGTGTGCAGGTCTGTGTGTGGTTGTGTGTGCAGGCCTGTGTGTGTGGTTACGTGTGCAGGTCTGTTTGTGGTGGTGTGTGTGGGTCTCTGTGTGTGCCGGGCACGTGCATGGGGCAGCCGTGTGGGATCTGGACAGGCAGCCTGCCCAGTCAGAGCAAGTGGGGGTGGGAGTGGGGGTCAGGCCTGTTGCCGGGTCTTCTGCCCGTAGTCTGGGGGTTAGAGACGGGAGGCCTGTCCCAGTCGAGTTGATGAGCCAGGCGTGGTGTGAGCATGGACCGTCCCGGGCCGGAACGGATTGGCCCACCTGCAGCAGGCTCTTGCCCGTGGGGCGCGGGGAGAAGGGCCTGGTCGAAGGCCCGGGTGCGCTGACAGAAGCCCTGTCCCCCTCTGTGTGGTTGATGGAAAGGCCCTGCGGAGAGCTGACCGGGCGGCAGGGGGACGCTCAGCCGGGTCTGGGCGAGAGCATCTGTTTCTTCCTATTTCCCCCAAGTCGGAGCTTCGGGGAGGGAAGCCCTCAGCCCCAAACACGTGTTCTGTTGCTGCTGGTTTCTGTTGGAAATGCTAGGCTACGGTTTCCCAGAGTAGTAAGCGCTCATGCGGAGGGTTTCTGGCTTTAACCTGTCCTCTTCTGTCCCATAAGCTGATTGAACTTGTATTTGTGTGGCTTACTTCTGAGGGCCTGGGACTGTGAGTAGGGGTGATGTTTGGGGGCAGAGAGCAAAAATCTGGGCTGCAGGGCGTCGCCCCTGCCACGTGGGCTCTGGGCCTCTGCCTGGCCCACCCTGTGTTCGGACCCGGGTTCACGTGCCTCGCGCGTATTTCTGGGCAACATGAGGCCCCCCACCTGCAGTTGGTTCCAACCCCAGGAAGGTTGGTCGCCCTGCCAACAACTTCATGTTTCCCATCAGTTGAGGGGCCAGTGGCTCGGGCTGTATTTTGACATAAATCCGCGTGCTGTTTCCTAACCCGTGTGTATGAAGGCACTTGCGTGTGTTGCCCATGGGTGTTACTGATGAGAGTTCTGCTTGTGCAGCTTTGAGCAGGATTCTGACGTCTCTGTGCCCACTGGGCTGGGTGCCAACATAGAGACAGCGCTGCTGCCAGCTGGGTCGTGTCCAGCCCATGCCCTCCCGTCGCCTTGTCCCTCCTTCGTCCATCTTGGTGACTGTGACATAAACGCACTTAATGACGTTGGTTATCACTCTTCCTGAATGGTAACTCGAATGACCACTTGAATCCGTATCACCCGTCCTCCAGTGCAGCCCAGTAGAGAAGTTACATCGCAAGCCCTCCCTCCAGAAGGAAGGGTGCGGCTGCGGTTCTGGGTGCCCACCCTGATCGAGACATCACTGCCCCGCTGGGCTGGGAGCGATACATCCTGTGTCCCCGTTCCCCCACGACGTTCATTCTCGTCTGTGCCCACGCACTGCCCTGTCCCCTCTCTGTGAAGCGCTGCACATGGGGATTACCCGGCTCGCTCACGCTGTGGACAAACCTTTGGTGTGGACCTCAAGACACACTTAGACTGCCCTGGCCCCTAACACACAGTCAAATAAATGATGACCCAGCAAGTGGACAGGTGTGCTCACGGAGGCAAAGACCATGCCTCTCTGCTCTGCACCTCACAGCTTCTGGAAAAGCACCTCCAGGCTTCTGGAAAACAGTGGAAGGGAGGGCTCCTGGGTCCCCAAGAGCCCCCCTCAGGCCCAGGGACCCACCAGGAGTCTTAGGACGCAGCCCAGAGTGGAGCTCCAGCTCAGACCGTGCAGCGATGTCCTGCAGGGATGTGGCTGGCTCTGCAGGGCCAGGAGACCCAGGAGGAGGCTCCCTACACATTCTCTCTTCTGTGCAGGCCACGTGGAGTGTGCTCCCCTGGTCGTGGGAACTCGGCTGTGTGTGTGGTATCTCTGCTGGGAGCTGGAGGGGGGTTCATCTAAGGCTCAGAGCTCAGAGCTTTTATTGGGGCTACTCAAGTGGGCACCCCCTGCCTGTAAAATGCTAGCCTCAGAAAGAAGCAGATGCTTGCCGCAAATCACACCATTTGTACAAACATTCTCAGCCACCCCACGAGCAGGACCTCTTCACTCCAGGAGAGTTTCAAAAGCTGGGTTCCCAGAGGCCAGTCCAGGGCGAACCTGGCGGGCAGCCCCTGTGCTGACAGTGGCTCAGTTCCTGCCCACACAGGTGCTCCTGACCGAGGAGGCCCCAGGTCAGTAGACCCAGGGCAGACCCCGGAGAGGACCCACACTCGCCTGTCCTGGGCCTGGCGCGGCTTCAGTGTTGGTGAGATCTTGGGCTGACAGGGACAGTCGGGAAGTTGGGCCAGTGGCTAGAGAAAGGAGGAGTGGAGGACACCATGTCCCCAAGAGGACATGGGACTGGGGGTCAGGAGAGAGTGGAGGTCCAGGAGCTTGGAAGCAAACCACGCCTCTGTGTGTGTGCACATGTGTGCGTGTGTGTGCGTCAGGAGGGAGGGGAGGTCTAGAAGCCTGGAAGCAAACCATGCCTCTCTGTGTGTGTGTGCATGTGTGTGTGTGCACATGTGTGCGTGTGTGCACATGTGTGCGTGTGTGTGCGTCAGGAGGGAGGGGAGGTCTAGAAGCCTGGAAGCAAACCATGCCTCTGTGTGTGTGTGTGTGCATGTGTGTGTGTGTGCACGTGCAGTGCCACAGTCCTGGGTGAGAGCAGAGGAATGCCCATCCTGGACGCAGTGCTGTGGATGTAAGGGCAGCAGGGCAGGCAGGCTCAGGAAAAGGGGCCCATGACCTGAGGGAACAGGATGCCGTCACCTTGTCCCTTCAAGCTGGAGGGTGACTTTATTTTCCACAAGGTTGTTGTTCTGTATTTATTTGTGTGCAACTCACACCCCAGACAGTCATCATCCTAACTCAAGGGGGCAGTGACGTGGTGGAGGCCCGCGAGCAGGTGGCCAGGGCCCTGGCTCTGGTCAGCCCGGTGCAACCTCAGGAGATCCCTTGGTGTCTCGGGGCTTCGGTCTTTCCGTCTGCAAAATGAGAGGGTCCTTTCTAACAGCTCAAAGTGGATGGACTAATGGAACCTATTTAGGAATGGATCAGATGGAGGGCCTAAGAAGCAGTGTCACTTGAATGCAGCAGAGATGTCAATGGAGAGGTGTGACACTCAGTGAGATGAGCTCACTGCAATTCCACTGCGTTTGGTGGTCATTCTTCTTGGTGGAATATCCTCTTACTGAGAAGTTAAACAATTAAAAACCAAAAATACTCTGTGGAGTTTCTAATGTCTGTGACCCCAGGCTCCACCTCTGGATGCCCCACCCACCCCCGTCCCATCCCGTCCCCCTCCTCCTCCCATCCCCTCCCTCCTCCCTCCTTCCCCTCCCCCTCCTCCCTCCTTCCCCTCCCCCTCCTCCCTCCTTCCCCTCCTCGTCCTCCCTCCTCCCTCCCCTCTCCCTCCTCCCTCCCCTCTCCCTTTCCCTCCTCTCTCTCCTCCCCTCTCCCTCTCCCTCCTCCCTCCCTCCTCCCTCACCTCCTCCCTCACCTCTCCCCCCAACCAGTCTGCTGCTCCATGGCCCACCCTTCTTGTTAGATGCAGATCCTGGGAAGCACCTTCTTAACTTCTTCCAAATATTAAAGATGTAAAAGGTGAAAAGAAAGAACTGGCACATAACAGAGGCCCACTTCCTAAGTACTGAGAAAAAACAAACCTCGGCATAAGTGGCGTTCTCCCCCGTGTGGGAGGGAGCTCTGCGGCCACGTCTGCACGCAACCTCATGAGGCGCTTGACCTCTGGCCTCTCAGCTCCTGGGAAGAGCCCTCAGCATCTCCAGGCAGAGGCTCAGCATGGCACGGTGTTTGGGCCAGACTGTCCACCTGTGGAGCCAGCATCCATCATTTCTCCAGAGCTTTTCCCTGCCTGGAGTCCCCGCCAGTGGCTCAGATATCTCACACTAACAGAAAGCGTCTGTCTTCACTCTCTTTCAGAGGAGAAGCAGCACGTCAATGAAGCCAGTTTAAAGCGTGAGTTCCACTCCTTGTGAGCTTCGTGGTCCACAGACTGGGAGAGCCTTCCTGCACTTGGACACAGCCCGACTTGCGGCTTGGAGGTGGTCCTTCTATTGACCTCGCACCCTTGAGATCTAAGATTGTGCTGTCAGTAATGCAATGTGTGTGTGTGTGTGTGCATGAATCTATGTGCACACACACATGCTCTGTCAGAAGAGGACGCACAGGGTTGAGCTCTTTTGAGGCACTTGTAGATTGACGTACTGGGTAATGAGCCGGGCAGCCAGGTGAGACCTAAGACAACACTGTGTGAGAGAAACACAAGCCGCATTGCCCGGGAGCGGAGGGAGGTCCGCCTGTGTGTCTGCAAGGGTTAGGGTCACTTTATATTTGTGTTGGAGCAAACGTTCAACTCGGGTACGGACGACAGAGGCAGCCAGACCGGGCTTGATTTGCTAGGATGAATCAAGAGAAAGATGATAGGATCAGACAGACATGCTTTTCTCTGGCGGGTGCAGGTTTTCCGCTGGGCAATGCATGATCAATCAACGCTTGTCCGAGAAGGATGCATCCTTTCTGTTGTCATTAAAGCCGCAGTTACATGCTCACCTGGGCAAGAAGTGGGGCCAGTCCACTGCTTTCCCATCTGAGCTTGATGTCAGGCTTTGTGTCTCAAGTCCAAAGTCCGGTTTAGCCCTCCGTGCATTCTTCTGTCCTGTTCTGATGACTGCGTCGTCTTGGTGCATTTGTTGTAGTCAGAATCAAAAGGCAAACAGTAGACTTGCGTGAATAAAAGCCACTGTGGAGCTGTGGACGAACTCCCAGAGTGAAGTCTGGTGGAGTGTACGATGCAGGCATTGAGAAACGCTCCACAGTTCCTCTCCCTGAGGGCCTGCCCAGCCCCGCGTGTACCTGCCCAGGAACAGCAGTTATGCAGGCTGGCCGTTTGGGATCCCAAAGTGTGCATTTGAAACCCAAATTCACGCCCCTCGTGTTTATTTGGGTCATCATGATTTTCATGTGGTACATATGTCTGGAGCACTTCATATGCCCACACATCCCAGACTCTCAATCACAGCTCTGTAATTTTTAAAAGGAGGCAAACTCTACAGGAAAGAGAAGCATGTAAATATGTACCAATGCTTATGAAGTCATTATTATCTGTATGTAAAAAGGATGTGCATTGGAAAGGGAAAATGGCTCAATGAATGTTTTAAGTAATCCGTGTACCAAACTGCAATTTGAAACTGCATGTTCCCCAAAGCACACATTGAGTTGAAATGCCAAGTCTTCTCTTCAGATACCATTGTTTCTGTTCATGTATCATAGGCACCTTCTGTTCATCTGCCTACAAATTCCAGCATTTTAGGGTTGGGCTTTTGGAAAAAAAAAAAGAAGAAAGAGACAAATATGCATATTTGTCACTATTTCCTGCCAATCCACTGAGCATCTGAAGAAGTCAAGTATTTTAAAATAATATGCATTCTCTAAATACTAGAATGTACCTTTTATTCAAAACCAGTGGACTGTATTGAATTGAATATTTGGGCTCACTATTTAGCTCTTCAAATAGAGGAAGTGTCACAAAGAGGTTGAAACACAGAAATGTTTACTGTGTAACTGAGAAGTGTGCAGCCTAACGGTTATCACCATGGCCATGTGCACAATATCCAGAAACACACACACGTGCTTTCGTTTGTGCAAACCAGAACTCACGTGCACCATGTCCAGAAGACGCATGTGCTTTCATTTGTGCAAACCAGAATCCATGTGAGCTGCAGCTTCCTTGTTGACACAGTGTGTGTACCTCGTTCCCGTGGTCTCAAGCTCCAGTTGCTGAAGGACTGTGGCTTTTCCCTAAAGTGCTCAGCCCTCGAGGAACCTGTAGCCTTCAGGACACCCTGAGTGCCTTACGCGGCTGTGAACACCAGTGCCGGCAGTCAGGAAGGAGGGCGTGCCGGGAGTGGGTTTGGAGGTGTTGGACATTAATCTACGCTGACCATCACTGCGTCATTGACCTTAAGATGGACTGTATGTTTTAACACAGTGATGGATTTACGTTTAGGCTCAGGAAAATCAAGCTGTACATATAGGTATCAAATCATATATTTGTTTACTGTGTATTTTTTAAAAGCTTTATTGTAAATTTATGCAAACACGAATGAGGACTTGTTTTCTCACGGCGATGTGCCAAGCAGTGTTTGTGTCCCTGAAGCAGTTCCTTAATAACCACACTCTAAACACGTGATACTCTGTTTAGTGCTAAACAGTATTCAGAGCCCTAAAATAGGTTTGTATGGTGATTAACTACAGAATTTTACACATATTTTTGTATTGTGATTCCTATGATATATACCAGAGAATTTTTACTCATTTGTAAATTATTGTACAGTTTTTAATAAAGATTGTTTTAAATCTTAGAATATCAAAGTTCTCCACCTCACAAAGTATTAAAGTCTGGACTTATCGGCTACAGTAGCCACTTCTGTGTTCTGTGTCCACTCTCTGAATGATAGTGTGTCTTCCCACACCAGAAAGGAGAGCTGGGCCTTCTGCACGTTGGGAAGGGGAACCCAGGCGTCTCACATACAGCCTCGTCCTAAGTTATGGGGGGGGCTCCTCTGGAGGACAGGCTCTGAGGTCACCTGGGGTCAGCCACGGGGAGGCCTGCTCCTGGGCTGTTTGTCAAATGAGAACCCAGGGAGAAGTCAAGTCCCTGAGAATGGTGAATTTCTGTGAATGAATAAGAACATGTTTCAGTGTCAGGGACCCCACAGAGGTGAGCACAGGCTGTTGGATCTCTTTGGGAAAGTGGGAACCTGAGGTGGGGCTAAGATGAGGGGCAGGAAGTGTTGATTGGGCTCTGCAGGGTTCTTATGCCTTCTGTTGTCCCAGCTTATGCTTTGAAATTCCAGCTGCGGCTGTTTTAACAGAAGCAAAGACTAGGATGTATTTTCCTTACAAACCAATCCCCGCGGGGCTTGACTTAGTGACAGCACTGTCCTGGGAGGCTGGGCGGGCTGGGAGTCCTCCTGCCATGTCCCACCCAAACTCGGAACTTGCTTTTTAAAAAATAAGTCTTTATCTATTTGGCTACGTTGTGTCTTAGTTGCGTCACAGGGGCCTGGTTGCTCTGCAGCACATGGGGTCTCAGTTTCCCTACCAGGGACGGAACTGTGTCCCCCGCCTTGCAAGGCAGATTCGCAACCACCGGAGCACCAGGGAAATACCCGAAGTCTGTTTTTCCAGGCAGTCAGGATCAGCTTCCGTGGTCGCATCATTCCCCCCCCCCCCCACCACCACCACCCCTGCTCTGTCCTTCCAACTTGCCAAACGTTTGAGTCAGAGCCTCCTTGCCTGACTTGGGATCGCCCACGGGGCCTGGAAATGTGGCTGAAGTTTCGAAAAACTGTTGTTGTGTTTTGTTTTTTTTTTTTCCGTGCCTCCTCTCCTCAGCTCCTTCTGCAGGTTGAAAGGGAGGTCAGAACCCCGTTGCGAAGCGGCTTTGCTTGGGCAGAAAGCGCGCCCTCAGCCCAGACCCGGAGCTTTCAGCACCCGCCACATCGACAGCGCCGGCTCCGCGCGGGCGCCCGGCAGGGCTTGAGGGTTGGGGGTGGGGGTTGGGGGTGGGGGTTGGGGGTGGAGGGCGGGCAGAGGGAAAGGGGCGGGGGGAGCGCCGGGCCCGGGTCCGCCCCGTCTACGCGCAGAGCTCAAACCCCGCCACTGGAGGCTCCGGGACCGGCCGCCCCTCGCCCGCTCCCTCAATGGCAGCGAGGCGGCCGCAGGAGCCCGCAGGGGCTCTGCCCGCCTGCCTGGGGGCGCGGGGCACGGGTAGCCCCCAGGCCCGCCCCAAGCTCGGCGGAGTCTTCCGCTGCGTGGAGGACGCCTTTGAGAACAAGACCCTGTCGCTGGACGCGCTGGGAGGCGGCCACCGGGATCCGAGAGGCGGAGGGCCCTACAGCGGGCCAAGCGGCTACCCGGGGAGTCCCAGCGAGCCAGGTGGAGACGGCCTGGGGGCCGCGGCGAGTCTCCCAGAGGGGCCCAGCGCGGCCCAGGCCCACGGCCCACAGCAGGCAGTGGCCGCGGTGCGGGGGCTGCGGGCGGCGGGGCTGGTGAACGCGGGACGCGGGCTCTGCCCCTGAGGCGCAGCGCATCCACCCCAGAGGCCGCCCCGGGAGCCATCCAGGGGCCCGTCCTCTTCGGAGAGCCTCCAACCCCTCCCCGGGGACGCGACCGCTGGCCGCAGGGCCTCTTCCCCACGACGGGCCAAGCCTAAGCCTGGACCTCCCCATCCTCCGCCCCCTCCCCAGCCCGCACCCCCCGAGGCCTGGGCTTTCCTGCTCTGTTTGTCCTGGGCTCGCACAGCTCTTTCTCTGTGTCTCCTGGTCTCTTTCTGTCCCCTCTGTGTCCCTGCAGCCCCTCTCCTGTCCTCAAGGCTTGCGGGGCTGGCCCTGGACAGTCTCACAGGGAGGTGTCTCCACTGTCCGGCCCCAGGGTCTGGCGCTCCCAGCCCTGCCCTGGCAAATCCTCGAAGGAGCCGACCTTTGGCCTGAAACATCTTTCAGGACGGAGTCCAGCTCCCTGAGATCCTCAGCCTGGACTTGAGACTAGACTCGGTCCCCGTGGCCTTGGGTGCCCTGGGTCATCAGGGAGCTGGTGGCGGGCCTCCGGCTGGCCAGGGTCGAAGCGGGGCCTGGCAGGTCATTACCGGACCCCTCTCCCTGTCCATCCTGGGCGGGGGGGTGGCGGGGAACTTTGCCCACACACTGGCCAGGACTAGTGGCAACCGTCTTTCCACCCCCACCCCCATCCCACTCCGCCTGCAAGAGTTCGCGTGCCGACTCCGCCGGGGCTGGTCAGCGGCCTCAGCGCGGGCCTAGCCGGAGTTGACGGCAGCCTCTAGGAGCCGGGCCGGGGCGGGGCTTGAGAACCCGGGAGCAGCTGCGGGCCGGGGGCGGGGCCGGGGGCGGGGCCGGCAACCGAGCTGAGCCGCCCGGCGCGCTCGCACTTGGACGCCCGCCGCCCACACGTACACACCCGGGCTCCGTGGGCTCCCCCGCGAGGCCTAGCTGCTGCATCCCCCGCCGGGGACCCCCAGGCCCGCCACGCCCCGCCCGAGCCAACCGAGACGTTGGCGCCGGCGGGAAGAGCAGAATGTCCTTCCAGGGCAAGAAAAGCATCCCCCGGATCACGGTGAGCCCCGCTGTCCGCTCCCCGCTCCCGCCAGCCCCGCGCCTGCCGCCCCTTGCGCCGGGCGGGGCCTGGCCTCTGGGCCCCCGGGAGGACCTTCCCGGCCGCGCGCCGGGTCCCCTTCCCTCGGCGTCCAGGCGCCCCCGCCCCCCACCTCACCTTGCGCCCTGTCCCGGCGCTGCCCCCTCCTGCCCAGCTCCTTCCCGCGCAGCCGGGGGGGTGGCCCGCGAGCGCCGCGCTGGACACCCTCAGGGAGCCGGCTGCCCTGAGACCCCCTCTGCGCCCGGGGAGGGCTCGAGCCTGGGGGTGGGTGGGGGCGGGGAGACCCGCTTCCTAAAGCGCAGATGCGCCTCCCCCCTACCCCGCGGGGCCTCTCTCTAAGCTCCGCTCGGAGTTGGCGGGCAGCGCGGCCCTTTGTTGACAAGGCTGGTCCAGCCGCCGGCCTCGGGTGCAGAGATGCCATTCCCGCGCAGCCCGCCCCTCGGCCGCCCCTGTGCCGCCCCCGCCGCACCGGGAGCTCTTTGTCCCAGACAAAGCATCTGAGGCCGGCGCTCAGCCCCAGCCCCGGGAGCCCCGGAGCCCCTGGCCGCCCGGAGCCCTCCTCGGAGCTGGAGTTTGGAGGCCCCCGCCCCGGGGGGTGGTGGGGAGAGTGCTCCCTCGTCACTGAGCGGGCACCCAGGCAGCTCGGCTCCCTGGAGAAGACCCTCTAACACCACACGCCCTAGGTGGGGGAAGTCCGACTGTCCACCCAGGGCTGCCAGGAAACAAAGCCGCCCCCTCCAGGCGGCGGGAGCCCAGCGTGGGTAGGGAGAGGGGGAGGGCGAGACGGAGGGAGGTGCCTGGAGGCCCGGGGGCGGCCTGCCCCTGGGAGCCCGCAGATTGAGCCCCAGCTCTGCTCTTGGCTTCAGGGGAGGGCCGTGGGGTTGCCAATTCACATCCTGAGACACTCAGGGAAGAAGGAGGGGGTCCTGCCTCAGGACTGGCCCAGATTCTGACCTGATGCAGGAAGCCCACCAGGGCCGGACAGGGTGGGGAGGGTGGCCCCACCTCTGGGTGGGTCAGAGGCCAGATGGCCAGGTCAGGAGACTGTCACCCCGGTCCTGAGGGCTGCTGCATTCCCCTCTTGGCTCCAAACCTGGGAAGGTGCCCAAGTCTGAAAACTGGGGGTTGAATGGGGACTCAGACCACCGTCTCCCTGCCCAAAGCCTTCCCCTTCCTCTTCTTGGGCGTGTTTGAGTGGAGTGGGGACCCTGCAGGAGGAGGCAGCCAGGCTCTGACACTGGCTCGGGAGCTGGGTGAGGTGAGTCCTTGTGATATGACCGGTTAGGGCCAGGCCTGGTCCTCAGGGGGCTGGGCAGTGAGTCCCTGAGGACCCAGCAAGGAGAGGCCCCGGCAGCTGGGGCCAGTCCATGGCGTAGACCGGAGCTGGCGGCAGGGCACCCAGTAGGTATTCTCAGCTTCGAGGCCCACACTGCCTCTGGCGTGGCCACCCAGCCCAGTAGGAGAGCCATCTAGGTGACTCGGGAACCAATGGGTGCAGCAGTTCCATTAAAGTTGAGCTGTGGGCGTTGAAATGTGAATTTCATATAATTTTATGAGTCTCAATATAGTCTTCTTATGTCTTTCAGCCAACGTGAGATGCACACCATCCTTGGTACAGGGCTGGGCAGATTGCACAAGCTGGGGGTCCCGTCTGGCCTGTGGCTCGTTAGCCACCCTTCTGTCGACTGTGGGGTGGAGGTTCTACTTTGAGTCAATAGAAATCTGAGAATCCATCCCAAACTGCTAGATGTTAATAAGAATAGAGTGATGTGCTCTGGCTCATAAGCCATGAATTATTTATCCCCTCAGCAGCCTCTGAGAGAGCTGCTAAGTGCCCTGCACACTTCCGTTCTGGCTTCAGGCTGACGCTGGGTTTAGAACCAGAGCTCCCAGCTGGAGTCCCAGCCCAGCCTCTGGGTGGGCACCCAGGAGCCCCAGGCCAGGGCCAGAGCCCCGTGAAAGAGCTGTGGTTCTGGCTATCTGAGCCCCGGGAAGTGTGAGGCTCAAGGCTGTGGGAGAACGTGCCACAGGGCTGGGTTCTCACCCGCCAACCTGCTCTCAGCCACCACCCTTTCTGTGTTTCTCGCCATTTTGCTCCACTGAGGCCCGGCCGTCACCCCACACCCTGCACAGCCTGTGACCGGCCCCCCATCTCCCCTCCATCCCAACCGTCAGAATGGACTGATCGCGGCCCAGCTCCGTGCCGCGGCGTGCCCCTAACAGCCACACTCCCTGACACTGTTCACCTCCTTGGGGCAACGTCCAGGCGGCACCAGAGCCACGAGCACCCCAGTGTCTTCCTGGCTTGCACCCCCATAGCCTCTCCGTCATCAGCTCCTGCCCCCCGACTCTCAGCCTCTCTGGAGTCCATCTCTCATCCACCCCATAATCCCAGCCAGGGGGCCCCCGCATCTCATCCAGACACACGGACACCACTGCAACCATGACCTGTGTCTGTCCTTGAACATGAGGGCCTCTTTCTACCCAGGCCACTGTGATCTCTCTGCAGGCACTTAGACACAGCTTGAGGGGCCATTGGTGGCCCAGTGACCCCCCAGGCCCAGCACGTCCCACCCCAGCCTGCCACCCCCTATCCTGTATCAGCCAGGCTCTTCTCTGCCCCGGGCCTTTGCTCGGGCTGCTCCCTGGCCTGGGCCTGAGTCACGGCCACGTCAGCTCCTCATAGAGGCCCTTCTTGGTCTCTGTGGCAGCCCCGAAACGTCCCTCTGTGCGCTTACGAGCGTCACCTCCTGTGACGGCTGCATGTGTGACATCTGTCTCCCCGCACTGGGATGCGGCCATCCCGCGGGAGGGCCCTGCCTGCCGGGGCCTGCTCTAACCCCCGCCTCCAGGCACCGTCACAGGCCACAGAGATTCTGGAAGGAGCTTGGCCTGGCTGTCAGCTGGAGCCGCCTCTGCAGGTGGGGCCTGCAGGGAGGGCCGGCCTTCCAGGCCCACAGGGCCAAGCGAGACGTGGCCCACCTCCCGCTCTGCATGGGCTTTAGAAATTTGGCAATGCACGTGACGGCGTGCCCGTGGTCAAACGCACGGCTACGCGCACTGACATGGCTTTGCCGTGGTGACGCGGGAAGCTGGCTGGCCGTTCGCCCCGTGTCTTCGGTGAGGCCAGACTGCCTGACTGTGGGTGTGGGTCACGTGCAGGGCCTGTGGGCAGCCGCCTCCAAGGGCCACCGCCGCGGGGTGGGGTGGCCAACCCTGCAGGCTCTGTGCTGGTCCCACACGCACAGACCGTGTCCAAAGGACACATACAGACGTGTGTTCCATCGTGACTTCAGAGGGAAGCTGGTGCTCAGTGTACCGATGGGTCACTCGGTTTGGAGCAAACGTGCCCCCGTTTATTTATTTGTTTCGGACAGAGTGACCGCCTCCTGATCAGAGGGGGGAAGATCGTGAATGATGACCAGTCCTTTCACGCTGACCTGTATGTGGAGGACGGCCTGATAAAGTGAGTTGCTGCCTCTTCGCGGTCACCCGTTGCCTGGAAGCTTGCTTCTGGGCGAGGTCCGCGTGAGGGTTTTTCCCACAATCTCGTTCCCTGGAAACAACTCCAGCCCCTCCCGCACCTTCAGCGAGCCCTTGGAAAGCAGGACGAGGCTTCCTACTTCTCTGTTATCACAGCTTCAGTACCTGTGGGCTCACAGTAGGTGCTTAAAAATGCTTATTGACCACACCTTTTCATTTCTCTGCTCGTGTCTGTCAGGCAGCTCCAACCTCTGGTCAGCAAGGCTGCGAGTGGACACCTCAGTGACCAGCTCAGGGTGGGATCCTCCATGCTGGCTGTCCTGAGCCCCTGGGGCTGGCTTGTCCCCCAGCAATGTCGGGGGCGGGTCCAGTTAGGCCTTGGCTGTATTGCCCTTCGCCTCCAGGACAGGAGCCCAAGGGCAGGCGTCCCAGCTCCGCAGCCTTGCCAAGGGCCCCATTCACATTCGCTCAGGGCTCTTCCTAACCAGTGGGGTCTCTGTTGCTTTCAGGCAAATTGGAGAAAACCTCATTGTCCCTGGGGGCATCAGAACCATCGATGCCCACGGCCTGCTGGTCCTGCCAGGCGGAGTCGACGTCCACACGCGGCTGCTGATGCCCGTCCTGGGCATGACCCCCGCCGATGACTTCTGCCAGGGGACCAAGGCCGCCCTGGCAGGGGGCACAACCATGATATGTGAGTGTCGTCCGTTGGGGCGGGGGGTCTGTCCTAACTCTGGGCCTCTGGCGGGCTTGCATATCGCAGCAAGCGCTTTCCCTGGTGGAGTTTTCTCGGGCTGTTTCTCTCTCTCTTTTTTTTTAATATAATTTTTTTTGAAGGATAATTGCTTTACAGAATTTGGCTGTTTTCTGTCTAACCTCAACATGAATCAGCCATGGTTCCTCTTTACTGCACTCACTCTGAGAAATGCTGAGTGGCTGAAGTGCTGAATGGCCCAGCCCAGTTCCTCAGCCTGAGTGTGCTGCCTTGGCCAGCACTGGAGCACTCCTGGGGTTTCCATGGAATGTGCCCATAGTTGATTATTTCCCGGGAAGCCAGCAGCTGGCCAAGGTCCTGGTTTGGAAAACTCGAGTGCCTTGGACAAGTTCAGGGGTTGCGTTGCCTGAAATGTCAGACACATTTGCTCCTGAGCCTCACCTCCTCTGAGGCTTGGCTTGCAGAAACTCATGTCCGGAAGAGCTAAAGACGGTGGAGGCAGTGTTTTAGAGAAAGGATGATAAAAATACTGTTATCCGATCAACAACCCCCAGAGTCCCCATACCAGGCACAAGCACTGTTCTGATGTGCCTGAGCGCCGTGCGTGGCAGAGAAGCCCAATTCACAGCTTGTGAAGGGTTCACTTCCCACCGTGAACTTGCCCGTGGTCAGCTCAGGAGCCCGGACAGGAAGCCAGCATTTAGCCTCTCTCCTTCCCTGAGACCCGTCAGCTCCACAGCGCCAAGGGCAGGCGCCTCCGCTCGGGCTGGACCTGGTCCAACCCTGGCTGCACCACGGCCTGGCGGTGACCTCAGGCAGCCCGTGGTTAAACATCATGATTCCCTGCACATTTGGGCAAGAGGCAGGGGGTGGGAGGGTGGAGTGAGAGGGGGCCCGTGGTTGCCAGGCACACATGGGCACGTGCTGGGCGCTGCCACTGCCTCCAGGAAGGGCTGCTCTGGGTGCTCGGACCGACTTCACAGGCCCCAGCCTGGTGTGGCTTACTGAGCTACGCAGTGGCCAAACCCAGCAGTGGTCTGCCCCCCGGTCTGATGAGGGAGCGCTCTTCTTTCAGGCCCTTGGTCCTGCTGGTCACGGGGGGCCCGGGCCGAGTGGGACGCCCTCCTGGCTGTGTCTCCCACTGGTGCTGAGGTGTCCAATGGGCTGTGAGGATGGAGGTGCTGCAGGCATGGGCTGGCCTCCGCGGGGCTGCAGGCATGGGCTGGCCTCCGCAGGACTGCAGCCATGAGCGCCCGCAGGACAGCGTCCTGGGTGTGCGACGGAGCCGTGGGAGGCGGAGGGGCCCACGTGAGTGGTGTGCGGGGAGGCACAACGTCTACCTGTAACCCCAGGTGGGAGTGCCTTCCCACCGGCCACCCCGCCCAGCTCTCTCCCTGCTCCTGGCAGAGGTTGTGAGTGGGGTGTGGGCCGTGGCCGCGGGGTTGCCAGCGGGGCCAGAGGGACGGTGCAGTGTCCATGTGCTCACCCTGGTTCTCCAGGGTGGGAGGGGACCCTCCATGGTGTGCGTGGTCGGGGAGGCACAAGGGAAGCCAGCCCGGCGTGCCGCTGTGGGCCGGCTCGCAGGTTCAGCACTGTGGACAGCACCCCACCCCACCCCCGCCTGCCAGGCGCACCTCATTCAGCCAGGCCCTTTAGGGTGAGTCCGCTGGGGAGCGAGGTCCTCCTCTCTGCTCAGGGAGAGGCTGGGGACAAGGGGCAGGATGGATGGACAGGTCCCAGCAGCCCCAGCCCCACATAAGGCTCGAAGTCTCTCCTCTGCTTTTCTCAAACGTGCCTCCTGGTCTCCTGGGAGCGTGAAGCCACTCTCCCTTGGAGACCCAGGCGGTTCTGGTGGCCAGAGTCGGGGACCTAGCTGAGCACGCTGTCTCCGCAGTGGACCACGTGTTCCCCGAGGCAGGGGTGAGCCTGCTGGCGGCCTACGAGCAGTGGCGGGAGCGAGCGGACGGCGGGGCCTGCTGTGACTACTCCCTGCACGTGGACATCCCCCGCTGGCACGAGAGCACCAGAGAGGAGCTGGAGGCCCTGGTCAGGGACAAAGGTGAGCAGCAGGCTAGCCAGGTGGAGGGGCGGCTGCGGGGCCTGCGCTTCTGGGGTCAGGTGGACGCTGCATCCATCCGACTCCAGGGCAGGCGGCTGGGTGTGGGGTAAGTTGGACAAGAGCCATTTGAAGGTCTGCTGGGCTGAGAGGTCAGCTGTGCCCGCACCTGGGAGTCACATCTCGGGGCTGTTCTCTTCACAAGAAGACAGAGTCACAGCTGTCACCACAGTCCCCTCGTGTCTTGGGCCTGGGGGAAGGAAAGCATGATAAGCCTTCTTAGCCCTGAAGATCCTCTAGAAGGAGATGCCTTAAAACCCACAGTCCTCTCCTGCTGCCTCAACAGAAACAGGGCAGTTTATAAACAGGCTTAAATATTTTTTTAAATCAAAAGTCCTGAAGCTAAAACCACATCAAAGTTTATAGTGGATTTGAAGGAAAGTCAGGTGGACGTTGTAACTGACCTCTGGTGATCAGCGTTGAGTGTGGTTTCAGCTCACAGCCAGGAGTGGAAGGGCAGGGTCAGAGGGGCCAGCAGGGGTGGGACCTGGGATGGTGGTGCTGGCATCGGAGTCTGGGCCAGGCCGGGAGGCTACTGGTCTCTCAGCCCAGGAAGCAGTGCGCCTGCTCCACCACACACCTGACGGAGGTAGGGAGGTTCCCTCCAGAGTGATGGACCTCAGGCCTGTGACCTTTGGCACTTAGGAGCCCTCACCCAGGGGCAGGCGGGGGCCTCAACCAGGCAGCAGCTCTGCCTCCTGGGTCCTTCCCTGCCTGGCCTGGGGGCCTGCAGCCTGGCGGCTCAAAGCAGAGGTGCAAACCCGGAACCTGCAGCCATCACCCACCCCCAAGCTGCTGGGGCAGGGGGCAGTGATGGGGGGCCGTTAGTGAGGGGGAGTGATGGGGCAGGGGGTTAGGGGCAGTGGAGGTTAGTGATGGGGTGGGGGGGTGTTAGAGGCAATGGGGGGTGAGTGATGGATAAGGGTGAGGTGTTAGGGGCAGTGGGGGTTAGTGATGGGGTGGAGGGGTGTTAGGGCCGGTGGGAGGTGAGTGATGGGGTGGGGTGGGATGTTAGGGGCCGTGGGGGTGAGTGATGGATGGGGCGGGGTGTTATGGGCAGTGGGGGTTAGTGATGGGGTGGCGGAGTGTTAGGGGCCGTGGGGGTGAGTGATGGGGTGCAGGTGGGGTGTTAGGGGCACTGGGGGGTTGGTGATGGCTGAGGGTGGGTGTGAGGGGACCGTGGGGGGGTAGTGATAGTGGGTGTGGGGTGCATTAGTGAAGGGTGTGTGGGTTCTCACCTGCTTTGTTGCTAGAGAACAGTTGGTTCCTCACCTCAGATTCGAGGAGCTGGATGGGCTTGGATGTCTCTGCCGCAGTCTGGGCTGGTCTGGAGTATGTGGGGCTGATGCCCAAGGTCCGCCAGGCCAGCTGGTGAGGCCCTTGGGAGAGGCTACCCTCACCTGGCACCTGACCTCTCCTGCTTCCCCCCAGGTGTGAACTCCTTCCTGGTCTTCATGGCGTACAAAGACAGACACCAGTGCACAGACGGCCAGGTAGGGGTCGGGGGGTGGGCAGGCAGGCTCCGTGGGCGCTGGGGGTCGGGGCCTCACCCCCACGTGGTCCTGAGGGGGTGGGGCGGGCTCTGCGGGTGCTGGGGGCGGGGCCTCGCTCCCACGCGGTCCGCCTGCGTCTCCCCAGATTTATGAGATCTTCAGTGTCATCCGGGACCTGGGGGCCGTGGCCCAAGTGCACGCGGAGAATGGGGACATCGTGGACGAGGTGGGGCTGGTGGGGTGACCCTGCCCTTGGCCGTGCGAGCGCAGAGCCACAAACCCGGGGGAGGGGACCTGGAACCTGGCCCGGGTGATAGCTAGCTCAGGGCGGAGGTCAGGCAGGGGGGTTGCTGGGAGCCTGCGGGCTCTTGGCCACAGCAGGTCTTCCTTCATCCTCACACGTCTGACCTTAAATTCTCCAAAACTGAGGTGTTGCTTCCTGGGGTGGGAGGGGACGCAGAGGCGGGTTCCCGTGCCCTCTGGCCCAGGACTGGGCCCTACAGAGCTGTTCCTTCTGCCCAAGGGCACACCTGTGGGGTTTGTGGCCCAGTCCTCCATCGAGGCTGCTGCCTGGGGAGGCCCTGGCCCTTCTGCCCATGCCCCACCTTCCCCGCAAGCCCAGGCCTCTGCCCCCACTGTTTGCCCACCAGCCTCAGTGCCCACAGGGTCCGGGCAGTGGAAGGGGGCACGGAGGAGCTTCCCAGCCGTCTGGGGGTCTGGGGGGTGTCACACACACAGCACTCCCCCACCCTGTGACGTTCCAGACCCGCAGAGAAGCTTTCTGGGACCCACTGGCCTCTCCGGTTCCCAAGCTCACCAGGAGCCGGGGACACTTGGGAGGGGCGTGTGGGGTTCCGGGCAGTGCCTGCTTCGTGTGTCTCCAGGGCGGGGTGGCTGGGCCGGGAGGAGGGTGGGAGGTGTGTGCTGGGGGAGGGGCTTGTTCTGGTTGGCTCCTCCCCGGTTCTCCACCCCGAGTTCGTCCACACCAGCAGGTGCTGTGCTCAGACCTTGGGGTGAACCAGCCTGAGACAGCCCCACTCCTGGCTGTGCAGAGCCCCCAACCCCGCCCCATGCATGCACACCCCGGCCGTGAACGCCCCCGTGCCTGCACACCCCGTGCACACACCTGCTGGGGAAGCAGCAGTAGGCGAGGCTGGGGGGCCTTGACCTTCTTTCTCACTGAGGAGGCCTGCGACCCCAGGCGCATCCGGGCTTCTGCAGCCCTGGGGCTCCCTCATCCGTGATTCGGGGAGCCAGAGTCACCCCTTCAGAGCGCGACCCCTCTACTCCCCCCAAGTTCTCGGGGTGGGTGATTGGGGGTCTCAGGGTCAGGCGTCCTGGGCTGTGGACCGCACCCTGCAAGGCCCTCCGGGGCCGCGCTACTTACTCCCAGGCTGAAATGAGGTGTGTGTTTAGGAGCAGAAGCGGCTGCTGGAACTCGGTGTTACCGGCCCCGAGGGCCACGTGCTCAGCCACCCCGAGGAGGTAGGTGTGAGCCTGTGGGGCACCCCAATGGGCCTTCATCGGAGACGGGCTGGGCCCCATTCGGGCGGGACTGTGACCCCACTGTCCTCGCCTGGGGGTGAGTCAGGGCTCCTGGCCCCCTGCCCGTGGGCTGCGCTGAGGCCTGCACGCAAGGCTCAGAGGGCGGGTGGTCTACTCTGGGGTGGTGCGGGCCAGCGCAGATTCTGGGCTGGAGCCCTAGGCTGGGGTCCTGGCCCCCGGGTGCCCCTCTGAGCCTAGCATCTATGGGTGGCCAGGGTATCGTGGGCTCACTGCAGTCAGGAGCCCCAGGCTGGGGTCTCGACCCCCAGGTGCCCCTCTGGGCCCAGCATCTGTGGGTGGCCGGGGCGTTGCGGGCTCACTGCGGTCAGGAGCCCCAGCTCTTGCGTGGCCTGAGCAGCCCGTCTGCAGGTGGAGGCCGAGGCCGTGTACCGCGCCATCACCATCGCCAGGCAGGCCAGCTGCCCCCTGTATGTCACCAAGGTCATGAGCAAGGCCGCGGCCGATGTGATCGCCCGGGCCAAGCGGCGAGGTGGGTGCTGGCTGGAGCAGGGAGGGGCTTGGGGGTCGCTCCCGTCCACAGCCACCCGGAGCAGCACAGGGCAGCCCCATGGAGACGCAGCGAGCCTGCCGGCCTCCTCAGGGGCGTCTCCTGTGAGGGTTGTGGGTGTAGCCTATGGGGGCGGCCTGAGACTCCCTTTTGTCCAGACAGCAGTGGGACCTGACAGGGGTCTTGAATCACACCTGGAGCTAAGGGCCCTGTGTGCATAGAAGTGCGTGTCAGAGCCATACTGTGTGTGTGGTGTGTGTGTGTGTGGTGTGTGTGTGTGGTGTGTGTGCTTACGTGATGTGTCTCTGTGTGTGTGTATGGTGTGTGTGTGTGTGCTTACGTGATATGTGTCTGTGTGTGTATGGTGTGTGTGTGTGTGTGGTGTGTGTGCTTACGTGATGTGTCTCTGTGTGTGTATAGTATGTGTGTTTACATGATATGTGTCTGTGTGTGGTGTGTGTGTGTGTGTGTGTGCTTACGTGATGTGTGTGTGTGTGTGTATGGTGTGTGTGTCTGTGTGTATGGTGTGTGTCTATGTGTATGGTGTGTGTCTGTATGTGTGTGCTTACGTGATGTGTCTGTGTGTGTGTATGGTGTGTGTCTGTGTGTATGGTGTGTGTCTATGTGTATGGTGTGTGTCTGTGTGTGTGTGCTTACGTGATGTGTGTGTGTGTGTATGGTGTGTGTGTGTGTGTTTACGTGATATGTGTCTGTGTGTGTGTATGGTGTGTGTCTGTGTGTATGGTGTGTGTCTATGTGTATGGTGTGTGTCTGTATGTGTGTGTGCTTACGTGATGTGTCTGTGTGTGTGTATGGTGTGTGTCTGTGTGTATGGTGTTTGTCTATGTGTATGGTGTGTGTGTGTGTGTGGTGCTGATATGATGTGTGTGTGTGTGTGTGTGTCTGTGTATATGGTGTGTGTGGTGTGGTGTGTTAAGCCTGCACCCTCAGGTTGTGTGAAGAGCCCCACCCAGCTGACCCCTGGGCCGAGCTGCTGCTCCCTGGACACCTCCCGGGTGGGGGCGGGCGTGGGTCTGGGGCCAGGTGCCGTCTGGCTGGACGCCGGGCCGTGGAGGAGGCAGGCCCGTGGCGGGCGGGGCAGCCAGTGTGTCTGTGCCCCGGCAGAGCGAGGCGGGGGCAGAGCGGCCCCTCAGGAGCCCCGGGCAGGCCAGGTGCCCCGGGTCAGGGAGCAGTCCTCGCAGTTGGGAAATTGAAGGGCAGCATGGTGGGAGGCCTGGCCCAGCCCGTGGCAGGGGTGGGGGGTGGTCCTGCGGCCGCGGTGCCGCTCACGCCTTGCCACAGGGGTGGTGGTGTTCGGGGAGCCCATCACCGCCGGCCTGGGCGCGGACGGCTCACACTACTGGAGCAAGAACTGGGCCAAGGCCGCCGCCTTCGTCACGTCACCCCCCATCAGCCCAGATCCCAGCACCGCGGACCACCTCACCGCCCTGCTGTCCAGGTAGGGAGCCCCTGGCCCTGCGCCCCCCAGCTGCGGGGCTCTCCCCCACCCTACTGTCCAGGCAGGAGTCCCTGGGCCCCCCGTCCAGGGAGCCTGCGCCCACCTCCTGGCCGCACCCTGCGGGCACAACTCCACCCCGTGGCCGGGCGTGGCGTGGGGGTGCTCGGGGAGGACGGGCCCCCTGGGCCCCTGTGACCCCGGCTCTCTGCAGCGGGGACCTCCAGGTGACTGGCAGCGCCCACTGCACCTTCACCACTGCCCAGAAGGCCGTCGGCAGGGACAACTTCACGCTCATCCCCGAGGGTACCAACGGCGTGGAGGAGCGCATGTCCGTGGTCTGGGAGAAGTGTGTGGTGGGTGAGATGAAGGGCCATGGGACCCCTCCCCGTGGAGGAGCTGGCGGAACCACAAAGGGACGCCCCTGGACGAGCAAAGTCTCCGCGTGGAGCGGAGCTCAGGGCGGGCGGGCTCCAGGCTGCCCCCCCAGCCCAGTCACCCTGGGGTCCCCAGACATTCTGCTCTAGTCCCCCAGAGGAGACTCCACGTAGCCAGGCCCCGCCCTGGTCCTGATACACCGGCCCTGAGCACAGGGGGTCCCTACACTCTGCAGCGTCTCCCCGGGAGGACCGAGGTTCCCCCAGATGTCTGTCTCACCTGGGGCCTCCACCCCCGCGCCCCCAGCCCTGGCCCTGAGCCCTCCCCCTGGCCGAGGCCCTGACTCCAGGCTCCTGGCCATCGCCGGGGGCCAGTCACATCCTCTGGGGACAGATGTCATTGTGGAAACATCAGCATTCACTTGCCCACAAAGTGAGCGTGGAGATGGGCTCAGTGCCCAGGGAGGACCAGACCTGCAGGCCTCACTGAGGCACACTGCCCTCAGCCTGGAGGGTGGCGCGTGCACACGGGAGCCCGGAGACCAGACCCTGCATGCTGCTGGGGAGGGGTGCCCCTGACCCCGCCTTCTGGCTTCTCAGGCCTCAGGGCAGATGGACGAGAATGAGTTTGTTGCCGTGACCAGTACGAACGCAGCCAAAATCTTCAACTTTTACCCAAGGAAGGGGCGGGTGGCCGTGGGCTCCGATGCCGACTTGGTCATATGGAATCCCCGGGCCACAAGAATCATCTCTGCCAAGAGCCACAGCCTGGTGAGAGAAGCCGGTCCCACATGGGGGCCAGCTTGGGGTCTGGGGGGTACCTGCAGCCATCCTGGACATCCTGGGATGGGCAGGGCCAGCGGGGGCGGGGGACCCTGTCTTGGGGGAGAGCTCACCCACTCTGTGTGCCCGGGAGACGTGTCCGAGGGGCCAGGGGTGCAGGCACAGCTGCCCCTCGAAAGCCCAACCCAGGCTGAGTGGACGCTTCCCACCGGGGCCCTGGCTCCAGACTCTGAGCAGTGCTAAGGCCTCCTGAGGGCTCAGAGGGCTGCTGTCCCCCCAGAACGTGGAGTACAACATCTTTGAGGGCTTGGAGTGCCGAGGAGCCCCCAGCGTGGTCATCAGTCAGGGCCGGGTTGTGCTGGAGGACGGGGCCCTGTGCGTCACCCCCGGGACCGGCCGCTTCATCCCACGCAAGACCTTCCCTGACTTCGTCTACAAGAGGATAAAGGCCCGAAACCGGGTGAGCCTGAGCCGGGCGGGTGGGCGGGCGGAGCCCTCAGGCCTGCTCATGGTCAGCCTGCCCCTGGCCGCCCTGCTGTCAGAAAGGCACAGCGGCCTCACCAGTCCAGGCGGTTCCTCGCCTGCGTTTGTGACCAGGCCGCCCACGTCACTGCAGAGACTGCAGGCGTGAGGCCAAGGAAACCCCGAGTGGCCGCTCCCGGGGACACAGCCACCAAGCCTAGCAGAGGTCACCCAGCATTTAGTGAATTCAGGAAGGAGAGCGGGATGCTCAAACAGTGTCCCTGAGCCCTCATTCGTCGCCGGGGCTTGGCCAGCGGCCTGCACACACTACAGGCGGTTCACGCGTGCACACGTGTGCTCACAGGCCCAGCTGCACACACACGCGTGGTCACTACACACGCAGGTTGGCTTTATCGCAGCCCCGTTCCCACTTGTCTAGGATGACATCGTCTGAACCTGTATTTGGAGGGACAGCCCCCGGGCAGGGCTGGGACCGGCACTGGCTCCTCCCCAGGGCAGGAGCGGAGCCACCCTGACCTGCCGGCGCTCCTGTCTCAAGCTGCCTGCACCCCCACTGCCCCAGACCTGCCCTGGGCATGCTGCCCGCCTCGGGGGAGGGGGGTGCGCGTCCACACGCACAGGTGGACACCCCTGGGGGTGGGGGCCCTGCCCTCGAGCTTGGGGCCGGCTCAGTGCCCCTCACACCCAGCCCTTCGGCCCCCAGCTGGCGGAGATCCATGGTGTGCCCCGAGGCCTCTACGATGGGCCGGTCCATGAGGTGATGGCACCCGCCAAGCCGGGGGCTGGGTCCCAGGCCCGTGCGTCCTGCCCCGGGAAGATCTCCGTGCCCCCCTTCCGCAACCTGCACCAGTCGGGGTTCAGCCTGTCCGGTGAGTGAAGCTTGGGGTGCTTGGTCTCGGTGCCTGGGCCCCGAGGACCGTGCCCAGCCCCCAGCCCTGGCATCTCACGGGAGGTGCACAAGGAAGGGGGCTGGGGGTCTCAGGGGTTCACCTGTAGCCGCCAGCTCGAGCCTCTGCTTCCAGGGTCTGGGCTGTGGGGTGTGGATTTGCAGGGAGGTGCTGAGCCAGGCTCTCCCTAGGGAGAAAGCCAGCCCTCCCTGCCCGACTG
Source organism: Bos indicus x Bos taurus (assembly GCF_003369695.1). Lineage (NCBI taxonomy): Eukaryota > Metazoa > Chordata > Mammalia > Artiodactyla > Bovidae > Bos > Bos indicus x Bos taurus. The sequence goes on along the minus strand of NC_040101.1, from coordinate 1,121,254 downwards.
GGGGCCAACCCAGCCCCTGACGTCCAGTCCCTGCCCGCCTCTGGGATCCAGCCTCGTCCTGAAGGCTGGGGCCAGCCCTCTCTCATCCCGGGCCCGTGCATGGGGAGACCCGGAGGAGGGACGCTGGGGTTGGCCTGGCCGGAGGAGGGACGCCGGGGTTGGCCTGGCCTGTGCCCCTCCGCACAGGCTTCCCAGACAGCCGGCCTTGACCTGTGGGCTCTGGCCACCGGCACACCTGGCCTCACCAGCCTGCTCGTCTGAGGCCTCGGTGGGGGAGCACCTGCCCGGGGGAGGCGCCAGGCCGTCGGGGAGCGTAGGGTCTGCAGCCGTGGCCCCTGGGGTGTGGCGGGCGGGTCTGCCTGCCCCCCAGCGCGGCCTCCGCCCCGCCCTCCCGCAGGCTCGCAGGCCGACGACCACATCGCGCGGCGCACGGCCCAGAAGATCATGGCGCCCCCTGGCGGCCGTTCCCACATCACGTCGCTGTCCTAGGAGCTGCCGCGGGCGGCCGGCCCCCTCCTTGTTCCCTCCCGTCCTTGAGCCCACTCTGAAAGGTGCTTGGCCTTCCCTTCTCCTCCCCAGCACCTCTCCCCTTGGGGTCCCACAGCCCGTTACAGGGAGCCCCGCAGGAGAGGCTGAACGGGTGAGGTTTCACTGCCAGGGCAGGCAGAGGGGCTGGGCGTGGTGGTGGGGGCAGCTCAGGGGCCCCGAGCCTGGGGGCCTCGTAAGGCGACCTCTGGAGATGCCCAGGACGGAAGGCGGAGGGCATGGTGCCCTCGTCCCCGACTCCGCTGCCGTCCCGGCCCCACCCGAGCTGCTGTGACTTCAGGGGCCCACGGGGATGCCGTGCGGGCAGCTGCACTTCTCAGACTTCCCAGGGACCAGACCCCGACGCCGTCCATAGAGCCCTTCCTGCTCCAGGGGCCCCAGGGGCCCGGAGCTGAGTGCTTCCTTCTCCTACGACGTGTGTCCCCAGTAGTTGATTAGAGACGCCGTCCTGTGTGCCAAGGGCACTGTAGTCAGGAACCTGCATGCCACCCGCTGCCCAGCGGCCCCAATCCCATGGAACCAGGTTGATTAAAGGCATCTGGACTGGAAGCCACTGGCGTGTGGAGAGCCCTGACTTCTGTGCCCCTACACCATCCCCCAGGGGTTCGTGTGTGGCATCCTCGAGAACATCCTGCAGCACTCTGGTCCTGCCTCTAGACGGCTGGGAGGCCGGACCACCAGACAACTATAGGGCTGGCTGGGTCTGAGCTGTGGGCAGGGGCTCTGCCTCCCACAGGCCTGTAGGTCACAGAGAGCCAGACATCCAGAAGGAGAGGGGCGCTGGGAGGACCCCTACCCATGTTCTAGTTGGTGGGCTCAAGCTGCCCAGCAGGGCTTGGGGCAGTATGGCATGTGGGGAGCTTGTGCTGCCCACTTAAGGCAGAGCAGGCTGGGGTTCTGATCCAGACCCACGGATGGCGCTGCCCCCCCAGAACCTTCCAGAAGATGGAGCTGCTGGGCTGGCCTCCTGGCTTCAGCCTTGCTCATAAAAATCCTGCCAGGTCTGTCCCCCAGGTGTGGGACACTCTCCACCCTAAGAGCACCAGGAAGGGCAGGCTGCCCCCCCTCAAGCGGCCAGCCCCTCTGGGGTGCCCTGACCTCCATGCCCAGCCTCAGCCCCACTTTGAACCCGGGCCTCTCAGGCACCGTGCTAGACTGGGCAGCCCCGGGAAGGTCCGCCCAGTGGTCCCTCTGCTCAGGTTGGTCTGGTCACTGAGGCCTCAGCACTGGACTCCTTGGGCTGCACTGAGACCAGCGTTCACTGCACCAGCGTCCCCTTCCCCAAGGACAGACAAGGCAGTCAGGGGGCCAGGCCACACCCGCAGGCCGGCCACTGAGCAAACAGGCAAGCTGTCCCTTAGGGCCTCAAAATGCACCTGAGGTGTGCACAAACACACACACAGAATACGTCTTTCCACACAACCCCGGCCTCCCCGCCTGGTTCCTGCCTCCGACATCACCAGGTCTCCGCCCAGAGCCTCTGGGGGTTGGCACCACCACCTGGCGTCTTGCGGCGCTGCCTGCCTCCAGACCTGGGCTCCCCAGGGCCCCAGGGCCCCAGGTGGGCTCCCCACTCTGGGCAAGGGGGGCCCGTGAGCTGCTCCAACCTGGAGCGTTCTGGTCCCGGCTGTTTTCAAGGTGCTGCCCCTGCCCCCTCAGCAGGCCGCACCTCCACCCCAACCCGAGAGCTGCCTTGGGGTTTCTGGGGCAGGAGAAGGGCATCCTCCCCAGGCCGAGGACCAGAGTTCCAGGAGGCTCTGGCCCGGCAGGAGCGCCCTGGGCCACGGACGAGCGTTCTCTGCCCGCGGCGGGCACGGAACACGCAAACCAGCCGACACCAAGCGGTTCTCATGTTGTTTTTCTCAGAGGTGGAAACTGTACAGAAACACGGCAGAAACGACCAGAACGCGCGTCTATAAAACACTCTTCAGGCCCGTGCCCCTCCCCCATGATGGATAAGAACCGGGAGGACCCCGGGCACCAGTGGCGGGGTCAGCGGGGGCGGGCTATGTACAGCAGGCAGGGCAGGACCCCAGAGGCCCCCAGGAGAGCCTGGGCGGGGGCTGTGGCCCCCTCCACCGTCACACAGGGGGCACCCACCCTCTGTGCCCCCTGCTCTCAGCCACATTGGCAGCCTCTTGACACCACATGCCCCCGAGGGCTGGAGGGCAGACCCGGCAGTCAGACCATCCGGTGCCGTCCGGCTGGGTGCCTGGAGCTGCCGGCCTGGGCTGGGGCCTGGGCCTGGATGCGCTGCACAGCTCCCTGGGAAAGTTGACGCTGGGCCTCCGGCCGCCCTGGGGAGTGCCGGGTTTCCGGCGGGGCCTGAGCTGACTCCGCGGCCAGCGGGCAGGGGCGGCCTAGCTGCTCCCGGCCGAGGGGCAGATGGCGCCGCAGGCGGGCAGGGCTGGGCGCACGCCCTCGCTGTCCACCAAGGCCTCCGCTGCATCCCTGGGCTCGGGCGTGGGGTCCTGGCTCCGCTTCAGCCTGCGGAGACACGTGGGGGCTTTATGCAGCCTCGCCAGCAGCCCAGGACGTGGCTCACTGGCCCAGGGCCTGTCCAGGGACTCCCAGGGTGCACCCCCTCAGGAACGTGGCCTGGGGCTCCACACGGACCACTCCTGGGCATGTCCTCCTGGGCAGAAGCCCCTCTGGCCACACTGGCTCAGCGGGGCTTGCAGGCACATGGGGCATCCAACCGGCCCCTCTGCGGGCTCTTCATGGCCCTCAGGCTCGGGGCAGTAGGCTGGTGAGTCTCAGCTGGTTTCCAGCCAGAAGCTAAAAGGAGGCAGGTCAGGAATTCTGGAACAAAGTGCTTGGCCGAGTCCTGTTACCACCCAGGCCTTGACCTCCAGGGTGGTGGCCAGTGTCCTAAACCAGGGTCCATATGTCATCCTGGACCCTGAGGCAGGACAGAGCAGCAGTGAGCCCTGTTCAGCTTTTAGATCAAGGCCGCCTCCTCCAGGAAATCCTCTGCATCTCATCCGGCCCCTCCTCCCCTGGGTCCCACAGCACTGGGCCTCCCTGCTCCACCACAGCAGGTGGCTCAGCACTTTGAGACCTGCCGTATCTCCCTGCCCGCGAGCCCCGTCCCTCCTGCCTGGCCCCTGAGTGGCTGAGTGAGGGTTTCAGGTTGATGTAACAGCTGGGCCCCTCACCTGGGCGGTGTGCCCAGGGTCTGCCCCAGAGACTCTGCCTGTTGGTGGAAAATGCCCAAGCTTAGCCCTTAAAAGTGCCGAGGAGCCCCTCCCCCACAAGCCTGCACAGGGGCCTCCCCCCACCCACCCCCCAGGGCTGCTGCTTGGACTTCCTGAGGAGGGCGGGGGTCAGGCTTCCGAGTCCCACTGAGGCCATGTGCCCACTGCAGCCAGAAAGCCTTGGCTCCGCTCCCCAAACTCCTCTCTGCCCCCGTGACCGGCCCCCAACATGCACACTCACTTCTCTCTGTTAAAAATCACAAAGTCCTGCTGGATGGCATCGAGGCAGTCCTGAAGGTAGTCATTCTCCTGTTAGTCAGAAAGACACACGAGTGGGCGCCTGTCAGCATCCCTCGCGTCCCGCAGGGAGGTTCCTGGGCATCCCCGGTCTGCTCCTCCTGTGTGCCTGCCTTCTCCTGCCCTGGCTCTCTGAGGAGCCCACCCTGCCCCAGGCAACCAGAGCGCACAGGGGCTGGGGTCTCCCGGTGACCCCCATTTAGCCACTGACAGAGGGACGCCCGACCCCCGTCTCGGGGCAGCCGCAGGGTCTGCAGAGCCAGACTCGTCCAGGAGCCACGCTGGGCCACTCCTCCACACCCTCCCCACACACACTGGGTTCTCCTGGTCACTGGACCCTGGTCACAAACCCAGCTGAGGGTCTGCTTCCAGGACCTGCCTAAGAAGTTGGGCGGCAGGGGTAGTCTCAAGAAGCAGAGCCTCAGGCTGGGGACTGGAGTCAGTCCCACAATGGCCAGATCCAAGGCGTGTCATAGGTCCCTGGCATGCGAAACCCTGGTTACTGAGACCCTCGCCTCAGGAGTGTCGGGAGAGGGTGAGGGTGGTGGGTTTGCCCTGGGACCGTGGGTCTGGGTGGTTGAGGTTGGCCCCTGGGACTGTGGGTCAGGGGGGTCGAGGTTGGCCCCTGGGACTGTGGGTCTCGGGGGTCGAGGTTAGCCCCTGGGTGTCCAAGCCTCACTCAGGGCTGCCAGATGGTAGCCCAAGGCGCAGCATGGAGACACCCTGCCGGGCGGCCCGGACAGCTCACGGGAGACCAGGCCGAGATGTCCAAGCCGCAGAACTTAAGAGGGCTGGACTCAGCCATGAGGTTTCCTGCATCCAACTGAGGCTCTGATAGGGGAGGGGTGGGCCTCGGACGTGGGAGGGGCCCGAGAGGATGCTAGTGGGCAGGTTAGCCTGATGCCCCACACTCCTGAGCCTGCGGGAGGGCCTCGCCTTGGCCACAGAAGAGGGACCCCTCCCACTCCTGCAGATGAAACAGCACTCGCCCCCACACTCTGCCCCACCGTCTCTGCAGCCACGTGTAGCCCCAGCAGGCAGGCACTGGACCTGCTGGGGAGGGAGGTACTGGTTGCCCAGAGGGCAGGACAGGCCTGGGAGGGGCTGGACAGGGGAAGTCTGCCCTGCACAACTTGGGGGTAACTCCCTGAAGGAGCCCTGGCATGAGTGCGTCCTAATACACTGCAATTTGGAAACCTGGAAGAAAAGGCAGCCCAAGTGAAGTGGTCAGAAGGTTTAGAATGGCCTTAGAAGAATGCTGGGATGGGATCAAAGGCTTAGATATGTCGGCAGCTGGAACAGCCAGCACACTCAAGAGTAAAGACCCATGGACCTCCCATTTGACCACATTCTTCTGGAGGGCCCGAGGGACGCGCCTTCCAGCCAGGAGACGAGCGAGCTGGTGGTGACACAGTGCCCTGGGGAAGCCCTGTGGTTCCCGTGTAGTTCAGGAGGATCTGCTCCAGGACGGAGTCCCCCAAAGGCCATGATGGGATCCTGGACAGCGGCAGCCTTGACCTCACCTAACTCAGCCACCCTTAAGGGGGTGTAACCATGGAAACAGGCCTCCAGGCTGGAGAGGCAAGCAGGCCACCCCGATCCCTGGGATGCTGAGGGTGTCCAACCGATCACGGTGCTTTCAGGGTCAGAGGTGGATGGCCAGTGCTCACACACGCGTGCCTGTGTGCACGCACACACTCAGATCACGCGTGTGTGAGCACCAGGCTGACGGCCACCTGGATGGAGAGTTGCAATTCTTTTCCTCATTTCCAGACCTCAGACCTGGACCTGTGGGCTAAGAAGGGGCAGGCTCTTGGTCAGGAAGGCCCGAGCAAGTGTACATGGCAACAACACTCCAGTCCTTCGCAAAGGCATCCGCAACCACTTCCCTGCACATCTGCACATGGGAGAGGGCAAACGCCCGGCTGTTTGGAGGGCTGCTGAACACAGGTGTGAGCTGATACTTGGCCCACGTCCGTCTTACAGTGGACTCCCTAAGGGGCCCACAGCCCGCCAGGGGCTGCTTCTCCCTCCGTTGGCTGTATGCATAACTAAGAAGGATGTATTAATATTTGGCATCTGGCTGAATTCTCTTAGTTCCTTGATCTGTGGAGTAGCAGCTAATAACATTATCATGGAAAAGCCCAGTGAAAGCTCCTGAAACTAGCGTCTCCCAAAACCAGCCTAGATAGGAAATAACAAACCAACCCACATCTAGAGTGCAATGGCAGTGCCAAGCGCCACCGTCAAGGACTTTGGAGTCTTTGTGTTTATCTGTGGGGATCTGGGGGCTTCAAGCAGTGTTAAAGAAGCTGCCTGCCAATGTAGGAGACACAAGAGATATGGGTTCGATCCCTGGGTCGGGAAGAGTCCCCAGAGGAGGCCATATCAACCCACGCCAGTCTTCTTCCCTCAGAATCCCATGGACAGAGGAACCTGGTGGGCTACATCCATGGGGTCGAAGAGTCGGACATGACTGAGTGACTAAGCACAGCACAACGCGGATCCGAGGATGATACTCCTGTTGTTTTCCCATTTAATTCATGAGCCTGGCCTGCGGAGATCAGCTGGCTTGTGGCAGGAGGGGGAGAAGGGACAGATCTTAACCCACTGGTGGGCCAGGTGCCGCCATGGAGCGTGATTCGGGCTCTCCCAGAGCTGATCGACAGGGCTGCCGGCTGCGGCATACAGCCCTGACCTCACAGGGCTTTCCTCCCGACGCCAGTTGCACAGAGGGCGGGCGCTATTCTGCACTCACCGAGGAGGACTGAGTATCGAGCCGGCCCCCAGCTACCACGGCTGGAGTCTCTTGACTTGAGAGGGGTGTGAAAGCGACAGACAGCAGAGACGGCATTTCCAATTTTGACCTGGACCTTTTCCGGGCTGACGACACAGGACTGATCCTTCGATGCGATGCTGGGTGGCAGCCACAGCTGCTGGTCAGCCCCGTGACCCCGAGGGTGAACAACTGAGGCACTGACACCCACCCTGGACCCAGATGCGCCCTTTTTCACTTTCAGTATTTGATAAGTCAACACTGAGTTATAAAAGAGGCTCTGTGTCCGACGACTGCCGACTGGGCACTGACCTGAGTGCTCCGAGCCCGCATACGGCAAGCCAGGCTGAGCGGTGATGTTTAGGAGGTGAGGGGTAGCAAACGCAAAGCGACTTGGGGCTTTTCAACTTGAACGGGGTCATCAACCCTGACAGAGCCCATGACGACTGGACAGGGGCACAGACTCCGGCCTGAGTCAGCGCTGGACTGAAGGCAAGGGCTACTCAGAGGCGGGGACGAGGTCAAGGCAGGAGGTGACCCCAGATGCCCGGAGACCAAGGGAGGCGCAGGATGCGGGTGCAGGGGAGCGAGGCTGGGGCCGGCGACGGGCGCAGAGGGACTGGCCGCCGTCCGGGGGTCGGCGGGCGGGGAGGAGCTGGCCGTCTCACACCCTCCCTCGCCCAGGCTCTCCCAGGACGAGAGGAGAATCGGCCCGAGGAGCCGCTCGGAGGGCGGAGCGGCATCAGAGGCGGACGGAGGGCGTGGGCAGCGACGCGCCCCAGGGCCCCGCCGGCCCGAGGTGCGTGCTGTGCGCATGCGCTGTCAGCCGGGGCTCTGGGGTGCGGCCCGTCCAGCTCTGGAGCCCCTCTCCTCCTAGCGGCACACGTGGGTGGTCCCATGGCCTGCTAGGGCGTTTGGAGCCTTTGCCATGCAGACTCAGGAGGCTACAGAAACGCATGACCCTCTGGGGCTCCTTGCTGATGACTGCCGGGCACAGGGCATAACCCACACTCAGGTCCCTGCAGGTCAGGCTGCTCTCCCTGGACTCCGTTGAAACCCAGCCTTGCTTCCCCCCCCATACCCCACCCCCTGACCACTGTGCCAGTGGTTGCTCCCTGCACACAGTCCTCGGGGCAGACACCCGCGGGCCCTACCAATGCCAGTGCCCACAGCACCTGACCCCAGATGTCACCCAAGGTGGGCAGAGACAGGGCCCGGGCATGCAGATCAGGTCCCAATCCTTAACTTTGTCACAAATGACCTGCTGAGCAACTCAGACAGAATTCTTAAGCCCTTCAGAATGCCCTGGGGATGCAAGGGACCCATAGGAGCTGAAATGTCTTGCAAAATTAGAACAGTCTGGAGGACCCACACTTGCTGACCCAAGACCTCACCAGAGCCCCAGTCGTCAAGGCAGGGGGGACCCGGCAGGTCAGACACACGGATACGTGGGCTAGACGTTCAAGTCCACAAACAGGCCCCTCCATTCATGATCAATTCATCTTTGAAAATGATGCCAAGCAATTCAGTGGGGGAAAGATGAGGCCAAACAGCACTTGGATGACGCGTGTCCACATGCAAAACAGTCAGGCTGGGCCCCACCTGACACTGTGCATCAAACTAACTGAAAACGGACCCGAGCCTCAAGCATAAGGGAGAAGACTACAGAACACTCAGAACAGAACACAAGGGGACATCTCTGAGCTCAGGTGGTGCAGTGGCGTCTTAGCAATGACACCAAAAGCACACAAGGAAAGAAAAAACAGGCGGGACTTGATCAGAACCGGAGACGCTGCTGCAGACGGTGCCGACCGGAAGGGAGAAAGCCCGCAGACCGGAAGAAGTTTGCAGATCATCTCCTAAGGCACTTGTGTGCAGAAATGTAAATAAATCACACTTATCAGTCAACAGTAAAAAGTGGAAAAAAGGAGTGTTGATTTCAACTCTTTCACATAAAGAACTCTAAGCCATCACTCCCAGTCTGACAGCAAGAAAAAAAGAAGAACCAGGACTTCTGTGATGGTCCAGTGGTTAAGAATCCACCTTCTGATGAGGGAAGGCAGGTCGAATCCTGGTCAGGAACTAAGATCCCACATGCCACATGCTGCAACAAATCATTGTTGTAGCTAAGACCCCACGGGGACAAAGTGTTAATCACGCAGCCGTGTCCAACTCTGCGCGGCCCCACAGACTAGCCCGCCAGGCTCCTCTGTCCATGGAATTCCCAGGTAAGAAGACCGGAGTGGGCTGCCATGCCTTCCTCCAGGGGATCTTCCCAACCCAGGCATCAAACCCTAGTATTCTGCATTGCAGGCAGATTCTGTACCATTGAGGCACCAGGTAAGTTTAAGACCCAATAGGAATTCCCTGGTGGCTCAGATGGTAGAGTCTGCCTACAGTGTGGGAGACCTGGGTTTGATCCCTGAGTCGGGAAGATCCCCTGGAGAAGGAAATGGCAGCCCACTCCAGTATTCTGACCTGGAGAATCCCATGAACAGAGGAGGCTGGCGGGCTACAGTCCATGGGGTTTCAAAGAGTTACAGGACTGAGCGACTTCAGGTCAATTCCTAGAGCCATAATAAATAAACAAAGCTGGACCAGCTTGCAGTGCCCCCGCGGGACACCAGGGGCCGCCGTCAGCAGCCCACGGAAGGGGGAGGGGATGGGAGCCCACCTACCTGTTCCCCGAGGAGCCAAGGCTTCCAGGGAGGGCCCCTGCACCGAGGAGGAGCTGGCACCCGTCTCTGCCCAGGACCCGGGCATGGGGCCGCACAGGGTCCCCCAGGCGTGAGAGCCGCTCCCCAGGGTGTCCTCATAGGCTCCGCTGGGCCCCCGGATAGGGGGATGGTGGCGGGCTTACAGTGTTGCTGCTGTGACCCGGCCATCCACTCCCGCAGCCCTAGTTGTCTTGTGAACACCAGCCGGATCCTGGGAACAGGCCCAAGCTGGATCCTCTGCTCCCGGGGGGAACCCCTACTTCCAAGGGCAGGACTGTGGGGGCTGCGGCACGTTACACCACGTCCCCAGGGTGGGGTCCTGACCCCATTCCTAGGAATGTAAAACGAAGTCTCCAGATGCCACCAATCAAGTGAATGGGGTGGTCACCCTGGACTCGGGGTCCCACCCAGTGTGAGCGATGTCCTCATGAGAAGAGGCAGACAAATGTACACGTGTGCACACACACACACACATGTGCACTCACATGCATGCAAGCACACACATGGACACGTGTGTGCACGCGTATGCACACACATACACATACAGAAGTGCACAGACATGCCCACACTGATGTACACACACACGTGCACAAACATGCACACGAGTGTACTCCCACACAAGCACATGCATTCACACACGAACACACACACGAGTACATTCACACATATGCACACGCATGTGCATACACACAAGTGCAGTCACACACAAACACATACACAGAAGTGCACAGACACATGGACACACACATGTGCATGGATGCATACAAACACATGAGTGTACTCACACGCAAACACACGCAGAGGTGCACTGGCATGCACACACCTGTGTGTGCACACATGCACACACACACACATGGGTGTGTACACATGCAAACACACAGGTACACTCAAACACATGCACACACGAGTGCGCACACACATGCACACACACAAGTGCACACACACGCAGGGAAATGACCCCGAGACCACGGAGGCAGAGCCTGGCCCCATGTGACCCTCCAGAGCTGGGCAGGCAGGAGGGCCTCTGTCCCCCACCACGGAGGAGGGGTTGAGGGGCCAGAGCAGAGGCGGCTGGGTGCCGGGCCGCGCTCACCGACGGGCAGCTGTCCCTGCTGCTGTCCCGGGACCTGCTCTTGGCCAGACGCTTCTTCTTCTTGTGCAGCGGCCGCGACTCCAGGATCATCTCCTCCAGCTCGAAGGTGGGGTCGCAGTGCAGGCGGCCTTTCTGTGGAAGATGGCACTGAGCTGGTGCCCAGCTGCCCTCGCCCGCCCTGACCACCCCAGGCCTGTGGGCTTACGTTGGGCACGAAGCCAGGCTCCACCTTCTTCTCGCTCAGCTCGGCCCACAGCACGCCGGCCAGAGCAGGGGCCGCCCGCATGTCCTGCAGGCTGGACACTCGGTGCTTGGGGTTCACGGTGAGCAGCTGGAACAAGGCCCTGGTCAGCGGCCCCGGCACAGGTCTCGTCTCCCTGGACCCACCAGCACGCGGCGGCTGCAGCCTGGCTCACTGCTCTCGGTAACCAGCTCAGCGTTGCAACAGGACAGGACTAACGCTCACGGGCCCAGGGCCGCCCTGCGGGACTGGCTACCATCACAGCCGCCCCTTCCAGGGGGAGTACCGGAGACCCTGGCCGAGGTTTCCCCAGCGAGGCGTGTGGATCCTCCCCACCCCCCACCTGGGCCTGTTGGGGCACAGTGCCCCTTGGAGCCACCTGGGCCGGTGTGGACACAGCGGCATGCGGTGAAGGCTGGTTAAGAGCCCCTCTCAGGGGCGGGAGGCCTCCAGGTGCTTGGCCACATTGCCAGGACCAGGGTCTCCGGGCACCGGCCAGGACCTGCCCCCTGGGCCACGCGTGTCCAGCACGCCCCTCCTCGCTTGTCCTGAGGCCTCTGGGCACAGTGTGTTGGAGGCACACCGCTCTGAGGAGGGAGCTGGCTGGCCAGCCGGGGGGCAACCCCGGCCCAGCCCTGGACCCCGGGAGCCGAACGCCAGCTGAAGGCCAGTGGCAGCAGCACCGCCCCAGGTCTCTACGGGCTGAGTCTCCGGGACTGCTGCAGACATGCTCGCAGCCTGGGACGGGCAGGGGGCCTGGGGTCTTCTCTGCTTGCTTCTGGTGAGGGGGCTGGCCAGGCCATTGGGAGTGGACAGTGGCTGCCTACCTCCAACAGGACGAGCCGGGCCTGAGCGGAACCAGGCCCTGGCCGCCTCCCTGACACACGCTGGGGTGACCTGCCCTGAGCTGGGGCGTCAGTGACGGAAGAAATGCGAGGCTTCGATTAGGTAATAAGGATTGACAGCCGCGCCAGCGCTCACACAGGCCGAGCTGCTACAAGATGAGGAGCCCGGGGCCAGGCCAGGTGGGGAGCCGGGGCAGAGATGGACACGCAGCCCAGGATGCAGGAAGCGGCCCCCCGTGTCCAGCCAGCCTCGCCAGGCTGCCCACCCACCCCCCGAGTCCGGCCCACTCACGCTCCAGGCTGCCTGCCCCAACCCCCGTGTCTGGCCGCCCCGCCCCCCATGTCCAGCCCACCCCCCAAGTCCAGCCGACCCGCCCAGCCCCCCGCGTCTGGCCCACTCACGCTCCGGGCTGCCCGCCCCCCCACACCGCCTCGTGTCCGGCCGGCCCGCACTCTGGGCAGGGCGGGCACTCACCTTGCGTAGCAGGGCCACCGTCTCCTTGGACCAGGCGGGCACGTACTGGACACTCACAGTGCTGAACAACTGCACCAGCGACTGCACGGCGCTGCTCGAGTGGATGTCGTAGGGCCTCTGGGCAGGGGAGGCGGGGCTGCAGCAGGCACCTCCCCCGTAACTCGAGGGCACCCCACCCCACCCCTAACCTCATCCCAGGGCGGCCCCAGGGAAGAGCCCGGGAAGCCTGCACCTCGGCCAGGGAAGCGACCAGAGAGGCTGCCCGCAGGCTGGGGGGAAGCACAGCGCCCCTGTACCTCCCCCTAACAGAGGACTTGGCCCCAGGGGACCAGCTGCAGCGGGCAGAGGGGGCGGCCGTCTGAGGGTGCTGTGCCTCGGGGGTCCCCACGAGGGAATGGGAAGGGCAGCTGGGGGCCTGACGAGGCTCTAGCCTCCTAGGCTCCAGGACTCGCTGAGATGTGGCCACTGCAGGGAGGGCAGGGGGACCCACCGCCTAGGAACCTCAAGGGAAGCTCGGGGGCGGGGTGCAGCCCTGCAGGACAGTCCTCTGCCCACCCAACCCCCTCCAGCATGCCGCCTTGCTAACGGGGAGAGTGGACATCCCTGAGCCCTGGGGATGGGGGCAGCCTCAGCTCTGGGCCACCCTAGGAAGTCTGGGGTCCTGGCCCTCGGGTCACAGGAGCTCCGTACCCATCCTCGCAGCAGCTCGTAGGCCATCACCCCCACCGACCACCAGTCCACCTCAAAGGAGTAGCCAGTCCCACCGTTGACGAAAGACTGGAAGATCTCCGGAGCTTTCCAGGAAGGCAAGAGCAGCTGAGCATCCCCAAACGGCAGTCCCCATGACCCCAACCCCCATGACCCCGACCCCCGTGACCCCAGCCCCCAAGGACCACAGGCCCAGTGACTGCAGGGCCTGTGACCACAGTCCCAGTGACCACAGGGCCCATGACCCCAGCCCCCGGTGACTGGAGGCCTTATGACCCCAGCCCCTGGCCCCCAGTGACTGGAGGCCTTATGACCCCAGCCCCTGGTGACCCAGCCCCCAAGGACCACAGTCCCAGTGACCGCAGGGCCCATGACCCCAGCCCCCGGCGACTGGAGGCCTTATGACCCCAGCCCCTGGTGACCCCAGCCCCCATGACCACAGGTCCAGGGCTGGAACCTTGGCCAGGACCAGAGACCAGGGTGTGGCCAGAGCTGGACTGAGAAGCAGCCCTCAGTGGTCAACCTGTCCTTTTCAACAGGCTGCTTGGTTCAATTCCAGGTCCGGAGCGTGACGAGGGAGGTAAGTGTGCGTGCTAAGTCACTTCAGTCGTGTCTGACTCTCCACGACCCCATGACTGCAGCCCGCCAGGCTCCTCTGTCCGTGGGATTCTCCAGGCAAGAATACTGGAGTGGGTTGCTGTACCCTCCCCCAGGGGATCTTCCTGACCCAGGGATCGAACCCGTGTCTCTTACGTCTCCTGCATCGGGAGGCAGGTTCTTTACCACCAGTGCCACCTGGGAGGCCCCTGTCAGAGCGCCCTCTCGTGGTCAGACCCACAGCGCGCGTCCGTCACTTAGAGCCCCTGCACAGGTCAAGCAGCCCGACCCGCCACCTGCTGCCGCAGCTTTAGGGAAGGGACCCGAGCCCCCCAGCCACAGGTCGGGGTGGGAGGCCAGCTGGCAGGCTGGCGGGGGTGTGCGGGCCGGGCGGGACAAGCTCACCCATGTACGGCTTGGTCCCGGCCAGTGCGGTCGCCCTCTCGCCGTCCTTTATGATGGTGGCGATGTTGAAGTCGGTCAGGTGCGCGTGCCCTGGGAGGAAAGAAGACAGCGTGAGTGTTAGAGGGGGACGTGTCCTGCAGGTGGGGCACCCCTCCTGAGGTTTTGGCTACTCACGGCCATGGCTCACCTCGCTCATCCAGGAGAATGTTGTCGGGCTTCACATCTCTGTGGAAGGAGCAGGGAGCGAGGAGGTGAGGCCAGAAATCCCGGCGGGGCAGGGGGTTCCCACGAGCGGGACCCCAGGAGCCCAGCCCCTCCTCTGCCGGGGCCACAGTGGGAGAGCACCCAGCACTGGTCGGGCAGGGTGCCGGAGCCCAGAGCACAGAAGCAGAGCCCGCTCGCCTGGACCCCTGGTGAGGGCCTCGCAGAGCCCCGGGTCTGCCCGAGGCCGAGCTTGGCCTCCCGACCTCCTGACACTCGTTCGGGAAGCGTTTGTGCCCGAACCACGACCAGATCAGCGTCCCCAGGATGAGCTGCAGAAATCACGTTTGCCGCACTTTATACCTCGTGGGATTTTGTGTTTTGTCCTGTGGACGCAGCTCTACCTTCCTCGTTTGTCAGCCTTCAGATGCTGAAACTAATTTGAATCTGCCAGGGACACGGCAGATGGGCACCAGGGCACCAGCGGGGCGAGGGCAGGAATCCTGCACTTATCAGAGCAGGTGAAGGCGGCCTCTCGCCAAGGAAGGCACCTGCGCCCCGTGCCCGGCCTCACCTGCTCAGACATGACCCGCCCCAGGGGGGCCTCACACGTGCAGCTGAGGGGCTGGCCGGGAGCCGGCGCTTGCGGGCCTGGGTCCCACACGTGGGGCAGGCGTGCGGCAAGGGCGGGGCAGAGCACGAGGCGCCCGGGGGTCCTGTGGGACGGCCGCCCCCGGCAGGCGTGCACACACCTGTGGATGATGTGCTGCCCGCGCAGGTAGTCGAGGGCCAGCGCCATCTCGCAGACGTACAGCCGCACCGTGTCCTCCGAGAACTGCACGTTCTGCTGCAGGTGGTAACGCAGGTCCCCCCCCAGCAGCAGGTCCACCACCATGAACATGTCCTCCTCGTCCTGGAACGAGTACCTGAGGGCGGGCGCCTGCGCTCGCTCGGCGGGACGGCCCGAGCCACGGCCCGCCACATCTGCCCAGCCCCCCGCGCGAGGGCCCGGGACCCAAGGCTGCGCCCACTGGACACTCCCAGTGACGAGAGCGACGGGGGTGGTGGTGGCGGTGTTGATGCTGCCGTTGATGGTGGTGGTTGTGGTGGTGGTGGTGAAGGTGATGATGGTGCTGGTGGTGGTCTGTGCGTGCGTGTGTGTGTGCATGGGGTCACCTACGCGGCTGCTGGCCCTGGGGGCGCTGTGAGGGGGCAGGGTGGGGGGCGGGCACCTGGGGCAGGAGAGGCCCCCCAGCCGCTCACCAGAGGTTCACCAGGAAGACGTGCTCTATCTCCTGCAGGATCTCCAGCTCCCGGAACACGTTGCGGACCTCGTCCCGCTCGATGCACTGCTGCTTGTTCATGTACTTCATGGCGTACATCTTCTCCGTGTCCCGCTTCTGCACGATGCACACCTGGGGGCAGAGGGCGCGTCACCCCGCCGCCGGCCCGGCAGCTCGGCAGGCGCGACGGAAACCGCCAGACTCTCTGCCTCTGGAGGGACTCGTCTCCTCAGACTGCAGCTGAGCACCCGGCCCGTCACAAAGCCCCTCACCCTGGGGGCCGGGCTGCAGCACGTGGATCTGGGGACACGGTCTGGTCAACGCAGAAGGGAACATGACGCCTGGAGGGGCTGCAGCTCAGGACGCACGGGCAGGTCGAGAGGAAGACTCGCCCCTTCAGTCTCCAAGGGAGCACAGCCCTGCAGGGCCCTTGATTTCAGCCCAGATAAACTGAGACCGGTGCTCCGGCCCTCAGCAACGCAAGAATAAACGTGTGCTGTCTCAAGCCACTCAGCGTGTGCTCACTTGTTACAGCAGCCGCTAGAAGTGAACGTGGCCACCCAGTGCTCCAGGTGCCCTGAGGGACCCAGACAGGGGCGGGTTACCAGACAGCGCCGTCCACTCTGCCACAAAACACTGCCTTCCAAGGGCCAGGGCCATGACGGACAGCCTGTCACCGAGCCTTCCGGGCCCTGCTGGAACCCAGGCCAGGAGAGAAGCCGGGGCAGGTGGCCACACCCCAAGGCTCTTAAAGGTCCTTCCTACCCAGGAGAACACCCATCTGAGGACAATGAGTCTTTCTGAATCTTTCCTCTCATTTCAGCAAAGTGGTCCCTTGGGAAGGCTGGGGCACACTCCCTGGTGGCTGCCCTGGCGTGGTGACACCCACCTGGATCTGCCTGGGGACAGCACGGGCCTAACTTCAAGTGCTTTCCTCTCCGGGTCTCTGTGTTCCCGGCCCGACCTGAGAACGTCACCCAGGAACACAGACTGACAGGCAGCAGGCAGGGGCCTGGCCCTGTGTGGTTCCATGACTGTGTTGGATAGAGTGCAGCCACGCCAACTGGAAGCCAGATCACCAGGTGGGCTGCTAACGGGGGCTCCTGGCCGAGGTCACGGGAGAGGGACCCCAGAGCTTCAGTGGACAAAGGCCCATTCCGTGACCGTCAGCCTGGCTGAGCCCCCGGGAGCTCTGAAGACCAGAGCCCCACCCCTGGGCCTGGTGTCCATGCTCCTGGGGATTCTCCCGGGCAGCCAAAAGAGCTGCCCCACCCCAGCTGCGGGGAAGGCCCCTGGGCCCTTTCAAGTGTGAAATACCAGCCCGTCCCACTCTCGGCCTGGAGCTGGGAGCCCTGGGGGACTGGCACTGCCTTCACAGGCCACCAACCAGGGCGCGAGTCTGGGCCTGCGGTGCAGACGTGAGCCAGAAACGCAAGTGAAACCCTGACACTGCTTAGAGGCCAGGCCCCGGCTCCTTGTCGGACGGAGGCAGAAACACCACATCCTAGAATAACATCAGACCCTGCTCTGGCCACCGGCCAGCTCCTGATCACACAGGCCAGCCACGCCATGCCACCACTCAGTGGACACCATGCCCGAGGGCTGCGGGTGCAGCCAGGCGGCACCTCCATCATCGAGCGGGGCTCACACCCCTGGACCCGCCGCTCAGCCTGATGGTTCGGGTGCAGTGAGATTCTGGAACCAGAGATCCCCCAGCTGCCCACTGGTGGCCTGGGGACTGAAGGGGGCCTCTGGGGACTGAGGTCTGTGGACCTCAGGGGGCCTCTGTGGACCCAGAGGGCGCTTCTGGGCTGCTCTTGGCCTCAGCATCTTGGGCCCTGCCTAGTGAGGGGCCCTGCGCCCCACGGGGCCAGAAGGGCCCGTGTGCTGAGTACCAGGCCTGCCCTAAGAGCAGGAGGCGGTGGAGGGGCGTGGGCTGCCACGTGGGAGGGGCAGGAGAAGCCCAGAAAGGGCACTGTCTCAGGATGGAGATTTTTCCCCCTTAACTTGCTGCATTTTCCAGATCGCTTTTAACACTGTTGCTTTGAAAGCCAGTTGGAATGTTTGAAATGAAAATAAGGGTAAACGGCGTGAGCAGCAGCTGACCCCCGCCCCAGTTCCAGCTCCGGAGCCCTTCTCAGGCTGAGGCTCCGTTCGGTTCAGGAAGACCTACTGTCCGTGGTCCCCGGGAGGTGCAGGCGGGAGTCCCCAGAGCAGCCCGTGCTCTCAGCGTGGGGAGGAGAAACCAGTGCCTGCGGAGGGGACCTCAGTGACCCCGTCAGTGCACAGAGTGCACCAAGGAGAGTCCAGCGCTCGGCCAGGAGTCCTCTCCTCCCACCTGGCAGCCCCGCGCACACCCGAGGCCGCCACGGCAGGGCCTGGACGCTCAGCTCTGGGGAGGTTCTTCTTGCCCGGGGCTGCGACACGCCGTCTTCTCCCCAGGAGGGATGCTGGGGCTGGGCTGAGCACCGTCCGCTCCAAGGGCCCCCGCACGGCAGCTCAGGGCTCCTCCGAGCCAGAGGGAGGCCGGGACGGATGGAGCGTGAGCGGGACCCAGGCCTCCTGAATCTTTGGGCTCTGTGTTCTGGAATGTTCTCAGCTCATCTTGAATTCTAGCCAAACCCCAAGAGTGCAGAGGTCAGACCTTGCCTCCCCGGGGGTTTCTGGAGCACACAGAAGGACCGTGACAGCAGAGAAGCCTGCAGAGGGGGTCCGGGAGCTGCTCGGAGCAGCATGGTCTCCATGGGGGGCCCTCGGGAGGGGAAGGCAGAGCTGTTCCCTGGCTCTTCCCATCCAGGCACAGCCTAGTGGGAGGAAGACACGAGTTAGAGCTGGTCTGTGAACGTGACTCTCCCTGGGGGTGGGTGTTGGAGCCCGCTGGCCATCCATTGACGCACACCAGCCCGGAACGCGCGTGTACCCCGTCTCTGTGTGCATTGACACACACCAGCCCGGAACGCGCGTGTACCCCGTCTCTGTGTGCATTGACGCACACCGGCCCGGAACGCGCGTGTACCCCGTCTCTGTGTGCATTGACGCACACCGGCCCGGAACGCGCGTGCTACCCCGTCTCTGTGTGCATTGACGCACACCAGCCCGGAACGCGCGTGCTACCCCGTCTCTGTGTGCATTGATGCACACCGGCCCGGAACGCACGTGTACCCCGTCTCTGTGCGACACGGGTCACCTGGAGCCACACGGCCTGTGACGGTGTCCCCCCACCCCCTTGCTTGAGCTGGGAAGCCTCCAGCGTGGCCCGTCCAGCAGCACAGATTCAGGACAGACTGGGTTGCATTTGCCTCTCTGTCACCCGGCGGTCGCTGCTCTCCTGGACTGACCCGGGAGAAGCCCTAGGTCTCGGGGAGGCCTGCAGCTCTCTGCTGTCTCTGGGGATGGCGAAGTCACACAAGGCTGGTGGGTGTTGAGCCCACTGGTTTAGAGCCACGGTAGAGGAGGCGTCCAGTTAAAGATGTCGCTTTCATTGGGCTTCCCTGGTTGAGCACCGAAGAACTGATGCTTCTGAACTGTGGTGTTGGAGAAGACCCTTGAGAGTCCCTTGGACCTCAAGGAAATCCAACCAGTCCATCCTAAAGGAAATCAGTCCTGAATACTCATTGGAAGGACTGATGTTGAAGCTGAAACTCCAATACTTTGGCCACCTGATGTGAAGAACTGACTCACTGGAAAAGACCCTGATGCTGGGAGGGATTGGGGGCAGGAGGAGAAGGGGACGACAGAGGATGAGGTGGCTGGATGGCATCACTGACTCGATGGACGTGAGTTTGAGTGAACTCTGGGAGTTGCTGATGGACAGGGAGGCCTGGTGTGCTGCAGTCCATGGGGTTGCAAAGAGTCGGACATGACTGAGTGACTGAACTGAACTGATATTACTTATATGTAAGCTTCCAAAGTTATATAAAATGCCTAGAAATTTTTCAATGTCCTCACAATGACTGTATGTCATAATTCCAATTATCATCTCAAATTGTTATACGCAACAGAAAAAAACAAATTTCCATACCGGCATAATTTCTACAATAAACTCATCAGATCTTTGACCACGGTTATTTTTCAGTCTTTAGCCATTTACAGATGGTTACTGTTTTACTGATCTTTCCTGAAAGCTTTTATAATCAACTGCAGACAAAAATCTTTCATTTTTAAAAAGTTCATGGAAAGGACTTTGATAAAGACCCTAGAATACAGGTATCTGGTAACTAAGACCACACCATTGAACTTGGTGAGCCTGTCTAAACTAGTGGGAAAACTGATGGGCCCTTTTTTATTTTTTAGATTTATTTTTGGCTGCGTCGGGTCTTCAGCTGCGCCCGGCGGGGTCTTCGCCGCAGCGTCCAGGCTTCCCGTCACAGGGGCCTCTCCTGCTGTGGACGCCGGGCTCCGGGCGAGCAGGCCTCAGCAGCTGCCGCGCGAGGCTCTCGAGCCACGGGGTGTGGGCTCAGCTGCCCGGCACCCTGTGGGGCCTCAGTCCCCGCCCAGGGAGGGAACCGGCGTCGCCGCACTGGAAGGTGGCCACCAGGGAAGTCCCCTGACGGGCTCTGAAAACTGCTGATCTGAGACTAAGGAAAGCGGGAATGAATTAGACGGGGCTACGCGAGCTCTGAGGATGATCACCGTCCTCATGGCTTTTTGTCTGAGGCACTGCTGATCCTTTCATTGCGCTTTCCAGGCTCATTATTTTTCTCTTTCTCTTAAGCTATTAGCTTTCAGCAATCTGGAAAATTACACCTTTGTAAACAGAACTGAGACATTTATCTTCTCTCCCAATCTGTTCCCTCTAAAATTGAGACTCTTATTAAATATCCTGTTTTCATGAAAATACAGTTATTTATATGAGGTCAGTAGAATATGTTCTCCTATTTAATTTAAAACATTGGTTATGTTACCAGACTTTGGCTGGAATGTCGTATTTTAAAATGATGTAGTGGTTCTCTGGGTTTTTTCACCATGAGAATTTTTGCTGCAAGCAGAGACAATTGGCCATAATATAATTTTTCCATACAAGATAAAATAATAACAAGAGGAACATTTAAAGGGACTTAATGAAACATGAAAATTAACAGCAAAAATTTTTAAGAATTTTAATGTGAAAATAAAAATACAAAAAAATAGGGACCTCCCTGGTGGTCCAGTGGTTGGGACTCCTTGCTTCCAGGGCAGGGCGAACAGGTTTGATCTAGTTGGGGAACTAAGATCCTATATGCCTGTGGCATGGCCAAAAAAAACTGAACTCATTTAACGTGTGTAGATTCGTGATTACAGTGTATTTGGGTGTCTTAGAATTCAAATGATCAGGCAAAGGACGCTGCTGTTTCTTATCAATATAAGGAGCGTGCATAACTGGTGGCACCCATCTGGGTTACGTGGAAATGATCCATCACAAGCTCAGCCCTCGTATGACTTGGCTGGAATCTGTGCCAAGTACCAAAATTCTGTCTATGTCACGTTCTCCACCATCGAACGGCAAAAGTGCTTCAAAAAATATATGCTCATCAAGAATCAGATAACCACTTCCTTGCGGGGACTAGGAGGAGCCTGTCTTATTTTTCTGCCAACTCTAGGATTGCACAATACGTTGAGGAAAGAGCGCATGAGACTGTATCAAGCCAGAGAGTCAGTCATCAGTGTCTCCAAGACTGTGCTGAACGACTCGCCACCTCTTTGATATTAGCCGCAGTTTGGAAACTTTGGGCTTTGATGGGTGGGAGGGATGGCTGTGCCCACAAAGGATTTGCTGACTGACATGTTATCATTTTCCAGTGTAGTTTGCAATCTGGCGTTTACGGCATCAAAACCCAACTGTCAAACCAAACCGTCAACCAATTATCTTATCTTTGACGGCCAAGTAGATGTGCAGGGAAACTGCTCAGGACAAAGATGTTAACAGCGACAATTCCAGATAATTCAAATCAGGCTTGACCAGAAACTAAGGCTGACCTTATGGAGCAATGCTTGTAAAACCCTGTGAAGTTCCAGCCTGGTGCCTGCCTTGCGGGCTGCAGCGTTACAGAGACTGCAGTCACTCCTTGGCAGGTCCCGGGAATCTCAGGATACCTTGGGGACACTGAGAAGCGAGGGACTCACCCAAGTGTGTGAGTATTAAAGGCACAGTCTGCTGATGAGATGCTCAGTTAGCTTCTAGCCTCAAGAGGCTGTGCAAAGTCTGATCAGGAATTCCTTACAGAAGTTCCAGCAGAGCAGGAACCTTAAAAGGACCTTAAAAGGACCTACGTGTTCAACCTGCTCTTGTACTGACCTCAATAATAGGTCATGTTTAATGAGACCAGACTGGTTTTGCAAACAAATTAATCTTTGATTATCTTCAATAAGAAAGGGCGTGTCTGCAGGGAGAGAACCACACACCTCATGGGGTGTCGAATGGGCACATCCCTGTCAGTAATTCACGTTTCCAGCTCGTCTCCCACCCTTCTGATGTGGGATCAGGAGAAGCGAAAACTTCCCCACTAGCTGAAGTGGAACAGCTCGATATGAACCTCAGAGAACCTTCTCAGGTCGTGTGTGGATATCTGTGCTGGTGTGGGGGCAGCGCCCTCAGAGCTCACCCGACGCCGTCACCAGAGACGTTCCAACCGCGGCCCAGAAAACGCACTGCACCCGCCGGGGCCTGCCCCCAGCCCCCCAGCCAGCGTGGCCCGGAGGGCTCCCTCCTGGACGCCGCCCCAGCCGCCGCCCTCTGGTCTGACCCGGTCGACTGAGGCTTACCCTGCAATCCTCACTCTTCACTGGTTTCCACTGGGGCCCAGCCTCCCAACACCGCCTCCTAAAATGAGATGCGACTGTTTACCCTGACCTACTCTCAGGACTGAGAAATCGGCTCGTGGAGATGGTTCACAGCGGCGACTCTTCCTGGGCGTGTGTGTGTGTGAACGGAGCTGGGATGCACCCTGAAATACGCTCTCTGGTCACGATCACCTCCAGCCAATCACGCTCACAGACAGCAGGGTCAGGAAGGCGCCTGCCCGCCCCTTTCTTCCTGAATCCGGGGAATCACCCCAGGCGGACAGGCTCATCCTCAGGCCGGGAAATCGAGGCCGGAGAACTCGGCGCGGTGGACCTTGTTAGAACATCTGTCCTCCCCTTCAGCCTCCCACGGACTCCAGCTACCTTAGCACGTGGCCACCTTGTCTAAGCCGGCACAAAACGTTCAGGTTTTGCTTGGTCTGTGGGTCCTCATTTCCTTACGAGGGCTCCCGTGTCCCCGAACTCACATTAAACAAACGTGTGCACGCCTCTGTTCCTTCGACTTCAGTTCAGTTGCTCAGTCGTGTCCGACTCTTTGCGACCCCATGGACTGCAGCACGTCAGGCCTCCCTGTCCATCACCAACTCTCGGAGCTTGCTCAAACTCAAGTCCATTGAGTCGGTGATGCCATCCAGCCATCTAATCTTCTGTCGTCCCCTTCTCCCGCCTTCAATCTTTCCCAGCATCAGGGTCTTTTCCAATGAGTCAGTTCTTCACATCAGGTGGCCAAAGTATTGGAGTTACAGCTTCAGCATCAGTCCTTCCAATGTATATTCAGGACTGATCTCCTTTAGGATGGACTGGTTTGACCTCCTTGCAGTCCAAGGGACTCTCAAGAGTCTTCTCCAACACCACAGTTCAAAAGCATCAGTTCTTCAGCACTCAGCTTTCTTTATAGTCCAACTCCCACATCCATACCTGACCACTGGAAGACCCACAGCTTTGACTGGACGGACCTTTGTTGGCAAAGTGATGTCCTTTGAATTGAGTCACTTTCATTCCCAGGTGCAGCTGAAAACCCCACAAGAGGAGGGTGAGAGCCTGCCCTGCTCCGGCCTCCAGCCCCGCGCCCCCTCCCCTGTGGACTCGGCCTCCAGACGGCGGGAGCAGGAGGGCACATCTCTGCTGTCCGAGGCCACCCAGGCATGTGCCTTGTCACAGCCACTGCAGGACACGTCTTCCAAGCTGGCCAGGCTGTGAGAGCACCCTGCTTCCTTCAGTGCTCCTGACCAGGCCTGCAGGCAAGGACAGTGCCCACCTCTCACTGCCCTCCCCCGGTCACTGCCCCCTCCCTTCTTCCAAGTGGGCAGAGTCCAGCCAGCACCCTGACCTCCTGCACACTGGCCAGCCCGGGTCAGGGGGCGGGCAGCACGGCCCCTGCCGGCCCAAGACTGGCCCTTGGAGGCCCGCAGCCATCGGGCACAGGTGTGGCTGTCTGAGCCCCATGCTGAGGGTTCCCTGCAGAGTCAGGCGCAGCCCAACACACTCCAGTGGGGTGGCTGACAAGGGCTTCAGGTGGGCGGCAACCCGGCCAGAAGAGGCTGAATGGGCCTGGCCCCTGTGGCTCCGAGGAGCCCCCGATGGGGGAGCGGCCCCAGTGGTGGCAGGTCAGAGCCTGGGGTCTGGTGCCTCCCTGAGCAAAGGCAGTCCAGCCCCTCATCACACGGAGCAGCACCGATGGAAGGGCCGGAAGCCTCTGCCTTCGTGAGCAGCCCCCAAGGCTGCGAGTGTGGGTCCTGTGAACCCACTTCCTCAGATGGGACTGTTCTCGCTTCTGAGCTTCTTCCTCCCATAATTGACTTAAGGCAGACAAAGAAGAAATGGAATTAGATCTAAGGTGTGAAAAGGAATAAAGTCTGGGGATCCTGGGGCCCCCGGGCAGCCCCGGGCTTTCCCTGCGAAACCCCAATGACTGATGACCCAGAAGAGTCGGTGACTGATGGCAGGGTCATTGCCATTTTAATTGAATGCTGTTCACGTTTTGCAGATTTTTTTTTTGTTCCTGGAGCTGACAAGTTGGTCACAGCATTCATAAGGAAAGACAGTCAAGCAAAAATAGCCAAGAAAAAAACTTTAAAAGCAGAAGGAGGCGGGGACGTGAGCCCTGTCAGGTATCAGCACGTTATATAAACCTTCTGTGATAACGTGTGGTCCGACCGTGGAACAGACGGGTGGGCCACGGGATGGAGTGCAAACCCAGAAAGAGACCCACCTGCGTAAGGACGTTCAGTGTGTGATACAGGCGGCCTCTCAAATTTATGGGGAGACTAGACTTTTGATTAAAATATGGTGCTGGAATAACAAGAGGTAAAATATGGCCCATTCACACTATAAGTCAGAATCAATTCCATGTATAACAGGCTTAACATGAATAAGGAAACAGACGTGACTGAGGAAAAAGCAAACGCTCAACCCGGCTTTTCATGAAGAAATGCAGCATAAAGCTCCGCGATGCTCCCTCCTCGCCTGTCGGGCTGGCAGAGGCCCAGCCTTGGCAGCCGCCCTGGGCGGAGCCCCGGGGAGCACGGGCCCCAGGGAGGGCTGGCGCGTCCGGCAGCATCACACGCGCATCCAGCCGCCACCCGCACCGCCTGCCTCTAGGAGCCCAGCTGAAGACAGGCCGGCTCCCCCGTGTGCGGCGCGGTACCCACGGCCCTGCCAGCGGCCTCAAAGCTGGGGTGCAGCCGAACGCTCACGGGGAACACGTGTGGCTGCAGGTCAATGGGCCCTGCATCCTGACGGGCCCTGCGAACGTGCCGCCCCACGTGGCAAAAGGCACCCTGCTGCTGGGGTGACGTGAAGGATGCTGAGAGCAGGGGTTGTCCTGGGTGATCCAGGGGGCCCCAGTGTCCTCATCGGGGAGCAGAAGCCTCTGGAAGCTGGAGGAGGCAGACGCAGGCTCTCCCTGGAGCTGCAGAAGGCCCAGCCCTGCCCCACGGCGACTGCAGCCCAGGGCCGACCCAGCTTGGACGTCCGGCACCGCGACTGCCGGGGTCGCGTTTGTGCCGCTGCAGCCTCGGAAGCTTGTCTGCTCGCCCGCCTCGGGGCCGGTTGTGCAGGGATGCGGGTGGTCTCGCGGATGAGCAGGACAGCCAGCAACACCGTCAAATCAAAAGCAGAGTGTGAAGAGAGTGTGAGCACCAGGCTGCCCGGCATCTAAGAAGCAGGTCCTGTGGACACGGGAGAGAGGAGCCAGTGGGGATACAAACCCAGCTTCCTCAGAGGAGGACTTGCGGGAGGAAGGCAGAAGCAGGACAGAAGGAGCAGGGGTGCGGCCAGACTTGCCTGAACAGACCTGAGCCTGGGCCACGCAGGCTCGCACAGAAGGCCGCGTGCGGCAGAGGAGGCTCTCTGAACACTGAGAACAAAGCAAGACGTAAAGGTGGCTGCACCCCAGGCCTCCAGCCCCCTGGGCCCAGGCGGGTCTTGGCCTCGGGTTCCTCGGGGACGCGCCGTCGGCTCAGCTCGGGAAACGCTCTCCAGACCCGGCGTCCGCATGCGAGCTCAGCGGTGAAGGGCCTGTTCCAACCCAGGCACCCTCGTCTCACAACCAACTCACACGACTGCACAAAAAGCGGAACAAAACGGAGCAGTGAGGAAAACAGTCCAAACTGAGCATGAAAGAGCCTGAAGTCCTGAGCAGGCCGATGTGGGAGCCACTCGGTCGCGTCCTACTCCTTGCGACCCCATGGGCTGTAGCCCACCAGGCCCCTCTGTCCATGGAATTTCCCAGGCAAGGTTGCCATTTCCTCCTCCAGGGGATCTTCCCGACCAGGGATTGAACCCAGGTCTCCCACATTGCAAGCAGATTGTTTACCACTGAGCCACCAATAAACGAGCCCTAGATAGAAATCAAAGCTCTACCATTAAAATATCACAGGGCACCGTGTGACCGAGCAATCCCATCACTGGGTGTGTGCCCAGGAGAACTGACAGCAGGGACCCAAACAGAGGTTCGCACTCCCGCATTCACAGAAGCCTGATTCACACCCAGGGAAAGGCGGAAAGAATCCCAGCGCCCGTCAGGGGACAAGCGGAGAAGGGAGTGTGGTCCATCCAGGGCCTGGACCATCGACGTCCTGGACAGGACACTGTTCAGCCTCCGAGGGAAGGAGGTTCTGACACGAGCTGCAGCCCGGGTGAACCCCGAGGACCTCAGGCTACACACACTCCACCGAGGACCCTCTGTGATCCCACCTCACAAGCTGCGTGGACGAGCCTGACTCTAGAGACAGAGAGTAGAGTAGGTGTTACCAGCACTGAGTCGCTCCCAAAGGAAATCAACCCTGAACGTTGACTGGAAGGACTGATGCTGAAGCTGAAGCTCCAGTACTCTGGCCCCTAATGTGAAGAGCTGACTCACTGGAAAAGACCCTGGTGCTGGGAAAGCCTGAGGCAAGAGAAGGGGACGACAGAGGATGAGATGGCTGGATGGCATCACCGACTCGATGGACATGAGTTTGGGTAGACTCCAGGAGATGGTGATGGACAGGGAAGCCTGGCGTGCTGCTTCCATGGGTTTGCAAAGAGTTGGACAGGACTGAGCGACTGGACAAGGGCTAGGGAAGGGTGCTGTGAGTCAGTGTTAATGGGGAGCAGAGTTTCAGTTTGGGAAAATGAGAAAGCTCTGGAGATGAAGCGGTGATGGCTGTACAACGATGTGTGTAGATCCAAAGCCACTGAACTGTATGCTTAAAAGTGATAAAGATGGCAAACCTTAGCTTATGTGCATTTTACTAATTTTTTTTTAAAGTTAATACCAAGCCAACTTATATCCCAACTAATCCAGTCAAGAACCTGCTCAAAGGCCAGGGGCACGGGTCTGTGACTATGGGGACAGCTCCATGACATCTCTTGGGCTGCAGCCATGGGTCAGCCCTGCCCTGTGTGGGCAGCGAGCTGGGGCGGGCAGAGCGGTGGGAGCAAGTGGCTGAGGAGCCAGGGCTGGGACCCATGAAGGCGGCCCTTGATGGGAAAACCAGGTCTGGGTGCATGCGGTGAGCACCCAGGCCCAGGATGGGGGCTGCAGGGCCCTGAGGATGCTGTTGACGCCCACCACTGCCTTTCCTTCAGAGATGCTGCCCACGGCTCCCGAGACCACCCGAGCGGCAGCAGTTGAGGTGTGGTGGGAAGGTGGAGCCTGGGCTGGAGGTCCGTGGCATGGCGCATAGGCACCGACTTCTAAGAGCCAGTGTCCAGATCTGCCACCGGACATCTCAGGAGAAGGAGTGAAGAGCCTGCTCAGGGGGCTGGAAGCTGACGGCAAGGGCCAGAGCCGAGCACGGGCTGAAGGCAAAGCTGTCTCCAGCAGCACCCCTGCCCTGGGCGGCTGCAGACGGCCAGGCTCGCATTCCATTCCAGAACCCGGCACGTCTGAGCCTCAGCCACAGCCGCCCTCTCCCCCAGAGCATCTCCGCCATGAGGGAGGCACTGAACCCAGAGGGGCTCCTGCTGTGCTAACTCAGCGAGACGTCAAAGCCGCGCTCCGGAGGGCTGAGCACTCACCATCCTCCCAGCCGTTGCCACAGCAACCGTGAGCACAGGCTTCTCACTCAGATGGCAGCAGAGGGGAGGTTGGGCGAGGTGGCCTCCCAGGGGGCCTTGAAAACAGGGAGAGAGGCATAGCCGGGAGGCTGCCCCACCTGCAACCCGTCGCCCGCCCCCCTGCCCGCACCTGCAGTGTCCGCCTGAGGATCGGGGTCAGGAGAGTCCTCAGGTGGCTGGGACCATCTCAGTCCTCTCCCCGTAAACTGGCATGGCCCGGGTGCTGGCCACTCTGTCCCCTGAGGCAGGCGCTTCCCTTTCAGCCCCAGATAATTTCCCATCAGCCCTGCAGGAGCGAGAAGGCAGGGCGCCCATCTCACACGGGCGGGGCCCAGGTGGCCAGAGAAGGGTCCCCAGGTCTCCCACCGGAGAAGTGCCCCCATCCCTGCCCTGTTTCACAGCGAGTGTCCTGCCTCGGACCCCACGGCCGCCCGATGGGCCCGGGCTGCAGGAGGGCAGAGGGTGGCTAGGCCCACCCACCCAAACACCGACGGTGCAGGCACCCCAGAGGCCCTGTGGCAGCCCAGCCCAGCCTTCATGCAAACGCAAAGGAAAAGGGTGCTGTGAGGTGCAGGGTACGCAGGGCAATGGGTAAGAGGAGGCCTGGGTAGTGGTGGCAGGAACCACCTACAGTCAGGACCAGGCCTGGGGGGCACAGGGGCCGGGGCGCAGGAGAGAGCTGGGGTGCCCCTGGTCAACGAGTACGTCCTGCCCACTGTGCGGAGCACTGTGTCCAGGGCCGGGCCCTCTGGGACTTGCAGAGGGACGCCCCAGCCCGGCCCCCAGGAGGTGGTCTCCTTCCACAGGGCTGTGCCTACCAGAAGCCTCGACATCCGCTTCCTGATACTGCCCGGCTGGCCGGCTGCCCACTGCTGGGGGCTCTGCAGACCCACCCCTGCCCCCTGGACGGCATCAGCAGGAAGATAACACTTCAGTGCAGAGAATATCTAGCCCCAAACGCCCCTGGCTAAGCCAGGATGGGGCCTTGCTGTTCCCAGGACGGGTCACCCACAGGTGGCAAAGCAAGGGCCCAGCTGCCCACCCACACCTGGGGAGGGTGCGGGAGCCACGACCGGGGCCACCCCGCCCCCCGCCCGGCACGCCCTGCCCTCAGCAGCTGCGGGGAGGCAGAGGGCAGCGGGGACAGAGGGCAGGACGGTGGGCGGGGACACAGAAGCCACCATCTCCAATAAACCGGAAGGAAGGCTGGAAAAGAGAACCATCCGCAGCGACAAAAAAGATGATACATAACAGCTTGACATGAAACAACCATGCGAGCAACATACAACAAACACGACAGAAGCGTGAGGGTCCCCAGCTGCGCACAACGCCAACTTTCCTCCCATTTAATCTTAAGGTGCAAGTCCTGCCCAAATTTCAGTGAGGTTATTTCTGAGCTTGACAAAACATATTTGAAAGTTCAACGAGAAATACGAGTACATGAGAGCAGCTGATGCCGTGCAGGGGCACGAGCCGGGCTGTAAACGCGCTGAAGGCCCCGGGTTAGAATAAACGGAGTCCCCGAGTCAGTGTGCAGCCCCGAGGACTCCGACGGACGGATGACAGAGCAGCAGAGTTGGCCGATTAAAAAACGCTCCATTCCAGATGAAGTGCTTTTCCAAAACGGAATGCTTTCTTTGTTCTGAGTATCTCAGTAGTAACACTGGTTGTAAACAAAAGGCCAGAGTGAGGCACAGCCCCAGGCAGGCCCAGCGGAGAGGACGGCCTCCTGAGAACGCAGTGAGGGGGCCGGGCAGGCAGGAGAGGAAGGCCAGAGTGAGGCACAGCCCAGGTGAGGACAGGGACAGGCACAGCCTCTGAGGACAGGGAGGCTGCCTGGAGGCCCGAGGAGGAGGCCCGCGGGCAGGAGAGGAAGGCCAGAGTGAGGCACAGCCCCAGGTGGGCCCGGCGGAGAGGACGGCCTCCTGAGAACACAGGGAGGCTGCCTGGAGGCCCGAGGAGGGGGCCGGGTGGGCAGGAGAGGAAGGCGGGGCGAGGGGGAGGCAGTGATAGGAGCGGGGAGGCAGCGGCTCCTGGGCAGGTTGCATCTGGGAAGGCGGGCGGGTATTTGATTCTTGCCTCCACCGCCCACCACCCACCGCCAGGAAGAAGGTGGGGAAGCGACAGACGTTTGATCTAAAAGTAAACACACAGCTTCCGTGTCCTCAGGTAACCAGAGCCCCAGGAAGAGAGTCCAAGCTTTTGGGAGGAGCAGCAAAAAGGGCCAAGGACGCCCCCACCTGCACAGCAGCCCGTGCCCCAGCCTGAGGGTCAGCGTGGTCTTGGAAGGTGCTCGGGGGGTGCCCCTCAACCGAGCCTGCCCTGATCCACACGCTCAGGGGCTCCGAGCGCCCATCAGCAGGTCCTGCGGTAACCCTGCCAAGTGTGGCCTGGGGCTGGAGACCAGTTTCCTGGATGCAGAACAGACCTTGCCTACGGTGCTGGGGAGGCCCCGCTGCACAGACACAGACACACACACACACACAGACACACACGTACACACATGCAGGTACACACACACAGAGATACACAGACACACACGTGTACACATACACAGGTACACACACAGAGAGACACACAGACACACACACGTACACACAGCAGGTACACACAGAGACACACAGACACACACATGTACACACAGATGCACACATGTACACACACGCAGGCACACACAGACACACATGTACACACACACAGGTACACACACGTGTACACATACACAGGTACACACGCAGAGAGACACAAAGACACACACACGTACACACAGCAGGTACACACAGAGACACACAGACACACACATGTACACACACGCAGGCACACAGACACACAGACACGCAGGTACACACACGCAGGTACACACACACATAGATACACAGACACACACATGTACACATACACAGGTACACACACAGAGAGACACACAGACACACACACGTACACACAGCAGGTACACACAGAGACACACAGACACACATGTACACACAGATGCACACATGTACACACACGCAGGCACACACAGAGACACACAGACACACATGTACACACACGCAGGTACACACACACACACGTGTACACATACACAGGTACACACACACAGAGACACATAGACACACACACGTACACACAGCAGGTACACACAGAGACACACAGACACACACATATACACACAGATGCACACATGTACACACACGCAGGCACACACAGAGACACACAGACACACATGTACACACAGAGACACACACGTACACACAAGCAGGTACACACAGACACACACATGTACACACAGAGACACACATGTACACACGCAAGCACACACAGGTACAGACACACAGGTACACACATACATACATGTACACACAGCAACACACAGAGACACGTACACATGTACACACATGCGCACACAGGCACGCACGTACACACAGACACACATGTCACACACAGACACTCATAGAGATACACTCAGACACGTACACACATGTACACACAGGCACACACCCATACACACAGAGGCAGACACAGACACACACACACACAGACACACACAGGCACACACACAGACACATAGACACACAGACACACATAGAGACACACACAGACAGGTACACACATGTGCACAGGCACACACATGTACACACACAGGCACACACAGAGACACACACACACACAGACACACAACACGGGCAGAGACACATTTGAAGGCTGGGCCATCACCAACACCCACAGAAAAACAGATCGATTTTTTCCAAGTCTTAATTATTCCACCTTAAATGATCTGCCTTGGAGTAAACTGCAGCCAGGTCATTCAATTGGACAGAAGTGGGGAGGCCCAGGCTTATGGGGGTAGCTTACGCCTGTCACACTTGAAAAGAAGCCTACTTCCTGGCAGCCACTGAGTACGGGCTCTGCTCTGGGCAGCTGGAGCCTGGATGCAGCTTGAAGGCTGGACTGGGCCCTTCCAGGTTCCCCAACGGCCCCAGAAGGAGGCAGGGCCTGGCCTCGGGCAGGCAGACCCTTCCTCCCAGGCCCCTCCCCACGGGAGCCCCATAAGTCCTGGGTCAGGGGCCCACGGCCAATGTGTGGAAAACAGGGCAGCCAGGAACAGAGGGGCTTGGAGTCTGGCCACATGTCAGGCTCACCTGGGCCGAGATAGGGAGACAGGTGTCCAGGCGGGGGACACACAGACCCGCGGGGACTCCAGGGGACCAGAGCACGGCGGGGACTCCAGGGGACCAGAGCACAGAGGCCACAGCTCCTGAGTTGGGCCCCAGGGCAGCTGGAGGGGTCAAGGAGGGGAAGCGGTCCATCCTCCAGGGAAGCGGAGCTGCCATGAGGCCCCAGGGGTCAGCGGCCACCCTGGAAAGCCCAGGGCTCTCCTTCAGGCCCCACTGGGCACCGTCCACATGCTGAGGTGGGCAGGGCAGCGGAGCTTCCTGACAGCTGTGCCCACGCCAGTTTAGGGCCCCAGGGTGGGGCGGGGGGTTCTCGATCCAGTGACAGGTAGGGGCTGGGGGCTTCTCAGAGCCAAGGACTGAATCCCAGTGGGCCCCCAGCTGGAAGGGTGAGGAGGGGCATGTTTAGAAGAAAGAAATCTGAGGGTGGCCTTGCTTTAGCCTGAGGGTGGGGTCCTTACGAGGACGAATCCAGGGTACTGGGGAGAGCTCACCTTGGTGGGGGGCAGGGGGCTCCCCAGCAGAGGATGAGGGGCCCTTCCTCCATCACCCACAGGACTCCCCAGTCCTGAGGCTGGAGCTACCCTGGTGTTCGTGAGCTCAGCAGAGACGAAGCCACAGCCAATCCCACAGAAACAGGCCTCTGGGAGTTTGGTGTTTAATAAGCCAGACCCAGAAGCTGGGGCAGAGGTGGAGAAGACCCCACACGCCAGCCCCAGTGGGCGGGCGGGCAGAGGCGGCAGTCTGGTGTCTGCAGCCTGGTCCATGGGGCTGGTGTTCCCACCCCTGAGCCAGGGGTGGTCTGAGGTTCCCCAGGGCAGCCGCAGGCCAGGCCAGGCTGGGACGGGAGGAGGGGCGGGGAGCAGG
The DNA here is from genome assembly GCF_003369695.1 of Bos indicus x Bos taurus. Lineage (NCBI taxonomy): Eukaryota > Metazoa > Chordata > Mammalia > Artiodactyla > Bovidae > Bos > Bos indicus x Bos taurus. The sequence goes on along the minus strand of NC_040101.1, from coordinate 1,088,510 downwards.
AGGGGAGGTAGGGCTGGGGCATCCACACGCAGGCCAGCCCAATGGACATCTCTGCTTTTGGGGGGGACCAACCTTTGTAGACAAAAAAGTAATATGCTGATGGTTTACCATTCGTAACAACTACTTCTTTAACATGGTGGTTTCCCAAACACCTGCTCGAGGTGGCAGCTGGCTAAGCCCGGCCATGCTCGGACTCCCTGGGGCCCCCAGAGGCAGAGGTTTGACCCCCAGGGTCCCCCACAACTGCCTGGAGGTCACTTTGAGCCAAGCCAGGGAGAGCGGGCCCGGGAGGGCAGAGACCATGAGCGGGCCCAGCCTCCCGGGGGGCCCGCCAGCCCCACCCACCCGCACCGAGGACACTCACTCGTCTGCTCACCCCCTCTCAGCTCTCTGGACCGAGGTGTCCCTTGCAGTCTGAGATTTCATGTACAGACACCAAGGTGGCCCACGCAGGCCCACGGCCCAGCTGCACCGCGGTGCTCACCCGACCCCCCGAGGCCCACCGCTGGCACGGCCGGGGGAGCCCCCACACCCAGCGCCGCATGGGGGCCTGGAGCTGAACGCTCCCGCCCGGCCTCTCTGCTCTGAGGAAGGCCAGCTTCCTCGTGCAGCTGGGTGGCCAAGATGACCCGGAAGACCCAGCAACAGAGCCCTGTCCACCCCCATGCCAGCGCGGGCTGGGCTCTCACCACTCACGGCTTCCATTCTGCCTCGGAAAACAAGGCCCTCTATCCTGGGAGACGATTTCTCCGAGGACTTGGAGCTTGGGGGAGGACGGGGTTTGTTAACAGGGTGCGGAGGTTCAGTTGGACCGGATGCAGAGAGCCCAGGGGTGACGGGCTGACGGCCACAAGACAGAAGGGAGGCGCTTAATGCCACTGAGCTGGCACTTAAACACGGCTCGGCGGCACCTTTTATGTGACGGGTAACTTACTGTCGGAAAAGACTGGAAGCAAAACCAGACACGACGTCCAGTCTTGCCCTCAGGACTGGATACAGCGAGTTTGGATAATCCATCTCCAGGCACTCTCCCCTAAAGGTGGAGCCGCCATGAGGTGAACAGCCACCTCGCCGGGGACAGACAGGTCACACGACACGCCAGCCCCTGTGCCTGCATCCATCGGGGGTGTGGGGGTGCGTCGGGGCGGCTGCCCTTCACACCCGCTGGGTTGAAGGTGGCTCCCAGCAGTCTCTAAGGCCAGTCTTCACTGGGCGTCCGGGCACGCCTGAGCCCTCGCACACCCTCTGAAACAAGGCCACGCGCAGACAGCAGCACACGCGGCCCTGCCTGCACACGGAAGCAGACTCCAAGGCCTCACCCCCTCTGCTGGCGGGGACACCGCCCCAGCCACGGGAAGAAGCGGAGGGACCAGAGCCCACGTTCCACACACACCCTGGCACCTGGCCCCACGGCCCAGGGACCCCTGGAGGCCTGACTGGGGGCCCAATTAGGAAGCAGGAAGCTCCCCTAGAATTACACAGTGACTTGCATCTGAGATAAAAGCCTGGCAGGACCCCACGCTTCCTCTAGTTACCCCACGGCAGCCCCGTCTCTGAGCCCTCCTGTCACCCCATGCCAGCCCCGTCTCTGGACCCTCCTGTCTCTCCACTGCACACAGATCCATCTCTGGGACCCGGCTTTTCAAAGCCAAGACCTGGCTGGAGGAGCCAGAATCCTGGGGCCGGCGGAGACTGCGGGCAGAAGGGCAGCCCGCTGTGCTCGTGAGGCGGGAGGACCATCGCCGGGCAGGGGTGCAGAGGGCCCAGCCTGGGGGTGGGGGGTGAGGACGGCACAGCGCCAGGCCCACCAGCCTCACCAGCCTCACCTCCCCTGGCCAGTCTTTGCCCTGAGGGTCCCCAGTCTCCTTCCCAGGCCCGCTTTGGGAACACCTGGTTGATCCCGAAGCCATCCCTCCCAAACCTGGTCTTGGCTGACGTCTTACCTTCCCCCTAGTGGAGGAGGCAGCTTCCTCTAGGCTCCACCTCCCACACCCCCATTCTCCGTTGGGAGAGGCCAGGTGGCAGAGACTGTCCCAGGTGCCATCAAAGTCTGACACACTCACCAACCAAGAACCTCATCTTTTGGATCAACCATCTCTGCACAACCGACAGAAGGCCAGGGTCCACCAGTTGGGTCCTGGCCCCAGAGACAGTAGCAGTCCTCGCCTCGTAACGCACGGAGCACTCCAGGGCCTCTGTGCCGAGGGGCTCATTTCTCTGGCTTATGATCCCCCCAGCCCATAACCTGAGGCAGCACTGGGTGTGACGTGGGGCCGGGGGGTGGGCAAGGGCATCGCGGTGCCGGCACGAGCCTCCTGGGCTGAGACACGGAGCCTCAGCCTCGGAGCCGAAAAGCAACTGTCCTTTCAGAAGTGACTCATTTACAACAGGCCCGTCAGGCAGAGTCCCGAGAGCTAATTCTAACCTTTGCAGAGGCTTGTTCAGCCTCTTGGAGTTATAATTACCCCCGATCTCCGGGCAGGATAAGGCTGCAATCAGGAGCTTGGATCCGGCCACGAGAAAGTGGAGAACGGGCTCGAGCAGCCAGTGTGGGGCAGGGCTGCGTGGCCGCCACCTGGGTCCTGCCCCTGCCCGCCTGGAGGGATGGCCCAGCACAGGCCTGGCCTCTGGGCTCCAGACACAGGGGGCCGGCCCCCACGGAGCGGCTTCTCAAGCACGTCCCTCCTGGGCTCAAGCCGCTCTGCTGCTGCTGTAGAACGGGGCTCATGTGAAGGGCAAGTGGCCTCAGGATCTCAGCCCCAGAAGAGCCCAGGGATGTGCCATCTGCACCCCCAGCTCCCGGCCGAGCTACAGGAACCCAGAGACCTGGGCCAGGAGAGCCTAGCGGTGGCGGGCTCAGGGGCAGCCCACCCGAGGCCCCTAGCATCGCTGGCCTGCCCTGCGGGAAGCATACCCACACGCTCCACCAGACCCAGGCGGCTGGCCTCGCCCACACGCGTCCAGGCCAGCCCCGCCCTCAGCCTTACCTTGCCGAAGCTGCCCTTCCCGATGGCACGCAGGATCTGGAAGTGGTCCAGGTTCACTGCAGAGAGAGCAGAGGGGTGCCAGGTGAGGGGGCGGCAAGACCGGTGCCCACCAGGCCCCCACGCTGCAGGGAGCCCCCACACTGCAGGGAGCCCCCACACTGCAAGGAGACCCCCAACACTGCAGAGAGACCCCAACACTGCAGGGAGACCCCCAACACTGCAGGGAGCCCCTGACACTCTGGGGATTCCCCCACAATTCAGGGAGCCCCCCAACACTGCAAGGCGCCCCTGCAGGCACCCAGCAGTCCACCTCACCCTAAGAGGAGTCAGGTCAGCCATGGTGCTGCAGGGGGGGCCTGAGCCAAGGCAGAGAGGGGGCCCCGGGGCCAGGCAGCACCTGCTCCTGGGCGCACTGTAGGGGGAGGCCAGGCCACGCTGCCCACAGACGGGACATGATCAGAGCACACGGCATCCAGAGCAGCCCCCAGCAAGAGGCACCGCAAACTCCCAAAGACCCTCAGTCACCCCTCCCGCAGCCTCGGGGGCTGTGCCCCGCAGGTGTCTCCGGACCAGCTCGAGGAGAGCTTGTAAGGGCCCCGGGATGGTAACAGAGCTGCCCACTGTCTAAGAGAGACCCCTCAAGGCCTCACTTCCGTGGACTTTCTCCATGGAGTCTGACAGAGAGCCCCTAGCCCCAGGGAGAGTCCAGTGTTTATAACTGTCACGGCCTCCTGAGACACGCTCTCCTGTGCACAGGCCCGTCCACGAGAAGCCCTTCCAAGCCTGCAGGCCGGCACTGGCCAGACCCGGGAACACTGCACAGCTCTCACGCCCCGTGAGGCAGGCGCGGGAGACCTGGTCCTCACAGAGACAGTGTCCCTCAGCCATCTCGGGACTGCCCTCTGACCCGGGCACCCGCGGGACCTCGGGATCTAAGGAGGTCCCCGTGGGCAGCGGGGGAGAGGGTGGGGCGTCGGGGCACGGGGCGGGGCACCGAGCAGCTGGGGAATGGGTCTGCGGGGCTCAGGGCCCAGCCCCCCACCCGCCTGCCCAGTCCGCTCCTGGATCCGGCCAGTTGCCACCTGAATACCCCCGGCTCCTTCCTCACTCGCCCGTGTGCCCGCGGTCAGCACAGCTTGGCTGCTTCTGCACAGAGCAGAGGACGGGGCCGGGGCCGTGTCCACTGCAGGAACCACCGCCGAGTCTATGGAGCACGTCCCCTGTGCACGGGCCAGGCCGCCCAGACAGGGGCCCGGGGCAGACAGTGGTGCCTCCCTCCCTGGGCGCTGCGTGCCCTGCTGCCCACGGCCCCAGCAGAGCCCCGAGCACGGGTGCCTCTGAGTCATGAGCTGGCAAGGTGCTCAGCAAACAAATCGTCGCTTTTAGAGAAAACCACGAATCCCAGACTTTCGTGTTTCCCGCAGAAGAAAATGGGAATGAAGCTGCATTAAGGAAGAAGCCAGAAGCACAGGGCAGCCCCGTGCCTGCCCGTAAGGGGGCTCCTCGCGGGGCTGAGTGGGTGGGTCGGCAGAGACGTCAGAGGCCCCGAGCACCGAGCCAGGCCGTGGGGCAGGCCGAGCGCTCCGGGAGCTGGCCTGGCCCCCCCGGCCTGTGGTCTGCACCGGGCAGTCAGTAGTGCCAGCCTGTGGTTTTGACACAGCTCTCCCTGCTTCCTGAGACACCAGCAGGATGGCTGCAGATCCCAGACCGCAGACCGCGTGGCGGACGATGAGGACAGCTGCCCATTAGAAGTGGGGGAAGGGAGCCTGGGTGTGGCTGCCAGGCGTCTCAGGAGCGCTGGGTCTGAGTTCCGGGGCAGGCCCAGTGCCTGGCAGGCGCACACGGCGTCAGACCAGAAGCCACGAGCAGGGATTGTCCCTGAAGGTGGTCCAAGGTGGGGCTGGCCTGGACCCCTCCAGGTGAGCCTCAAGCCCACCCACTGACCAGGGTCACTCTGAGCTCCAGTGACCGGGGCTCCGGGGACCCATGGACCACGGCTCCACCCTGACACCCATACCTGGTCTGCCCCTGCCCACCCACAGGGCCACCACACAGGAGGCTCCCACCCATCCCCAGACCCTGCCTCACAGCCCCCTGAGAACCTGAGACCCAGAGGCTGCTTTGGGCCCCTCCCGCACCCAGGCTGGCTTTGGCAACACAGCAGCCTCTGGACCCACTCTGGGCAGGACGGCACGCCCCGTGAGCCCCCCACCCCTGCCCGGTGCCAGGGTGAGGCTTTCAGCCCACCTCTGGCTCTCCTTCGGGCCTTCGATGACAGCGGAACTAAGGAGACCCCTGCCGGGGACCTGTCACAACAGAGGGGGTGGGTCTGCGACAGCGAGGCTGCAATCCGGAGGATGCAGTGAGAGCCGCATCGCTCACACCAGGTCACGGAGGGCACCCTGAAAACGCAGGTCAAGTCCCCCAGCGCTGAACCAACCAGAGGAGGGGGCTGGGGCTGCCGGACCCCCGAGGCCAACAGAGGAACGTGTATGTGCACAGAGGCGGGGGTCCCAGGGCAGAGAGGAGGTGGGGCACACCGTGTCCACTTTCCTCCCGACTTTCCGGCCACTGCTGGGCAGGGCCCTGCGGCCCAGGGAGGCGCTGGGGGCCCCGGTGCCAACGAGCAGAGGAACAAGGCTCCAGGGGGAGGGGCGTCGCCGGGACGCTCAGCACACTTGTCCCTGCGTCCGACACCTCCCGGCTCACAGCGCCCGTAAGAGGCCCCAGCAGTCCTGTCTGACCTTGACCCATCTCTGCCGGGAACCTGAGTCCTGCACGTGTCTGTTCGGGCCCGCAAGGACACCAGGGGGCCCCGCGGCCACACGGGCACAGACTCCTCTTGAGGTGGATAAATATTTTAAAACAAGGGTTTTGAGAACACTCATTCTTCAAGGAGGGCTTTCATGTGCTGAGCTGGCCATCGGAAGCACAGCGGTTGCTATGAAAATAGGCCATTTTGACCCAGCCAACTAAGCATGGGAGGAAGGAGGTTTTGATTCTGTTCCACAAGGGTCCTGGTGCCAACAGCTCCCAGCAGCACCCACGGCCTCGCAGGGACCCACAGCATCCTCTCTGCGGGCCCTGCTTGGGCCACCATCACCGCCTGAGCCCCGGGGTCATGGGCCACTTTCCTTATTACCGTCTCAGCACTAAAGCCCAGGGGCCCAGACAGAGCTCTGTTCCCCACGGGGTCCTCAGCCATGTTCCCAGATGGGGTGTTTCTCGTCTGAGGTCTTCCCCAGGAGACCACCATCCCCAGGAAAACGCAAGGAGCTCCTTTCTGGAAGCGGGGTCGACGCTCGGACAGCCCTGTGTCCAGGGAGACTTATTACTGTCCCTGTACCACCCGGACACAGGGGGCCTGGCCCTGTCGCCCTCAGCCTGCACCGTCGGTCCCGCTGGTGGCCAGGAGGGGAAGGCTTCGGGCAGACGAGGGTAGGGAGGAGAGGGGCAGCGGCCCCCCAAATACCCAGCGAAGCAGCAGAGAAAGTCAAAAGCTGCCTCTTGGGCAGGAACCACCAGACCCGAAGCAAGAAGGCCAGTAACGTCTGAACACTTTTTCCCCACGATAAAGCCATTAGCGCTTCGTGCATGCCTGGCCCAGCTTTCTTTTCCACACGAGAATGGGACGCCCTGGCACCGACCACTGTCAGGGTTCAGCACCCGGGTCAGCACCCACCCCCATGGGGCCGAGGCCCCCCCCGACAAGCCATGGATGCAGCACGCAGGGTTCCCTCCGATTCCAGGTGCAGACCGCACTGCTCCCACAGGCTGGGGCTTTTCTTAAAACAGACAAAGCTGCCTCCAGCGAGGAAGGCAAGGCAGAGTAAAAATAGACGGCTGAGTCGTGAGTCACCACCGTGGCTACCAGCAAGAATGCGGGAGCCCAGGGGTGGACACTCCCCAAGGCCTGGGGGGCAGCCCGGCTCACGGCCCCTGCCCCCGCCTCCTGCCCCCCGTGGTCCAAGACAGCGTAGCAGCTGCGTCCGGGGGGCAGGCCCGGAATCCAGGCCAGCCCACCTCCCCTGGGCACCTAGGCCCTCAGAGCATTCTTGGCCTCGAGAGAACCCACCCCAAAGCGGGGATCACGTGGGAAGGGTGGTCACAAACCACATGTCACGTGTCGTGGACATTCATGCCCAAGGTGACTGAGCTGACCCAGAAAACCCGTCAGAGAAAATCACCCAACGCTTCCGAGGCCCGCAGACCTGTGTGGCCACAGAGTGGTTCCCGTCTGGCCACACACCCGGGCCCAGGCCTACCCCACCGCCTGGGGTGCCCACCTTGCCTCCTGGGGCGCCCGGCCAGCCTCCCGGGGCACCCACCCTGCCTCCTGGGGCGCCCACCTTGCCTACCGAGGCGCCCACCCCGCCTCCCAGGGCACCCGGCCAGCCTCCCGGGTCACCCACCCCGCCTCCTGGGACGCCCGGCCAGCCTCCCAGGACACACACTCTGCCTCCCAGGGCGCCCACCTTGCCTACCGGGGCGCCCACCCTGCCTGCCGGGGTGCCCGGCCAGCCTCCCAGGGTGCCCACTCCACCTCCTGGGGTGCCCAGCCAGCCCTCCTGTGATGGACACAGGCACACGCAGGGGCCTGGTCAGCAGACTGGCGCCTCACAGACATGCCGAGGCCCTGACCTGCTCATCACCACTCGTCCACCCCGCTGAAGGTCTGCGGGAACCGAGACACAGGGGCCAGGAGCAGGCCGTCCTTGGGGCCCCACGGTCAACATCATGTTTACTTCTCAGAGCAACAGGGTGTGGGGCGGGCGTTCCTGAGCATCTCTGAGGGACCCAGGAAGAGAAGGATTCGGTTCTCCGCTGCCCGTCCCACTTAGCAGGAGGCCCTGTGACCAGGGGCTTCCTTGGGCCCTGAGGATGTTCGGAGACCCCTGGACGAGAAGGTGAAGGGCGAAGAACGGAATCGTGTGCGCTCTGGCCGGCACACCAGGTTCCCGAGAAGCGGGGAGGGCACCCTCAGGCCGCTCCTGGGCACCGGGCGACCGCCAAGCAGTGCATGCACCGCCCACCAGAGGGGGAGGACCCATCAGGCAGCCCCATCCCCTCCACTGTCCTGCCCCGGGAGGCACGGGCAGGCCCCTGGACGGGGGACAGGCCTCCTCTGAGCCCGAGCACCCCTCCCGCAGCCCCCGGGCCCTGGCTCTGCCCTTTGTCGGGGTGGGGGCCATCTTCCCGGCAACCCCCACACCAAGGCCAGCGCATCCGTCCATCTGAGACACTCCTGCACCCAAGGGGCCCGGCCCACCTGCACCCTCAGGCCCTTCTCCCGGAAGCCCCTGCAGGCCCCTCGGAGCACTCACTGCCCACTCTGGGCCTCAGTGTCCACCCATGGCCCCCAGCCCGTCTGGTGGGGGTGGGGCACCCAGAGCCCTGTGCCTTCCCCCACTGCGCCTCTCCCGCCAGCCTGGCGCCCCGCCGGAAGGCAGGGGCATGCCCTCACCCCGTCCCTCTGAGAGACAGACACGCCAGGATGTGGCAGCTGCCAGGAGGCAGAGTGCAGGCCTCTGGGGGCCCAGGTTCCGGAATAGTCTGCGCCTGGGGTCCGGGGGCGGGGGGCCGCATGGCTGGCTGGGGACCAGCAGGTGGCCGAGGCCACACTGCCCACCCAGGGCCTCGGGGACCCTTGCAGAGGCCCCCCTCTTTATCCTGGCTCCCATCCCATTCCAGAGTCTGAAGCGCGTTCCAGCGCCTGACAGCAGCGTCTCCAGAGCCCCGGAACTGTCATGAATTAGTGATTAAGCCGACAGTTGGATCGATACAGTGTCTCCACCGCTGGGCCCAGCTCCTCGGGGCCACAGGGAGGTCGCCTGGGGCGGACAGGCTCTCCACTTGTCGAGACTGGGCAGCGGTGCCACCCCCGGGCCACCCAGGGGGTCCTGCAGCCCAAGGCCCATCTCTGGCTGCCTCCATCAGCTGGGTTCACCCGGTGCCAGTAGGACAGGACTCCGGGCCCCCTCACCAGCCATGAAAGCTGCCCAGGGCCCGCAGACCAGACGTGCAGACAGACGGGAGAGCACCAAGGCCCCGGGTTCTGGGAGGGGCGCCCTGGCTTAGCTGGGGGTGGGGGCAGGGGAGGGGAGGAGGAGCCCAAACAGAACCCCGAGCCCCAAGGCAGGTCTGCCCAGCACAGAACTCCAACCCTGTCCTGACACGACCCCGCCCCGCCTTCTGGGCACCCCGCCCTCCTCAGCACGGTGGGAGACCCCAGCACACGTGAGTGGATTCTGGGGAGTGTGCCTCCTGCGTGCTGAGGGCCAATTCTGGCAGTACAGCACTGGGTCCTCTAGGAAGAGAATCTGGGCCAGGGCGCAGACCGCTGGGAGAGGGTCAGAGCCAGGCACCATGGGAACAGGCAGCCCCCCAGGCCTGCATCCGCACCAGCCCAGCCCCGACCCCTGAGAGCGGGCCTGGCGGGACATGTGATCAGAGCAGGACCTGCACCCCGGGCGGCACGGCAGGCCCTGGGCTGCGTGCAGGGAGTCGGCCCCTGGACGGAAAAGGAGACGGTCCTGACGGCTGGGGACACGGGAAGGGCCTGGCAAGAGATTGAGGCCCGCACGTGGCGAGATGCCGATCTCGGCTCAGGGGCTGGAAAACGCTCATCTGCCCACATCTTTCCATCTGCAGCCTCGGGCTCCCGGCCGAGGCCCTGCCGCCTTCCCCACGGAGGACAGGTGGACCGAGGGCTGGAACTGAAACGAGGGGCAGCGAGGCCCCAGGTGCCTCCGAGCAGCAGTGCCGGGAACACGGACACAGGCCTATGGCTCTGCCGCGGGGCTCACCGCCCAGCCTCTGTCCTCCAGGTCCACGTGCCAGAATGGGCTTCCTTCTTGGGGCCGAGGGATACTCCAGGGCATGGAGAGCCCACGGCCTATCTCTGCACCCGGGGGACACCAGGCTGCCTCCACGTCTCCTCGACGTGGACAAGGGCTGCAGGGTCCTCTCTGAGGCCTGCTCTCAGCCCTTTGGATGAACACTCGGAAGTGGAACTGCTGGATTGAACGGCGATTCAGTCTTTTTTAGGAACCGTTACACTGTCCCCCGGGCTTCCTGGGTGGCTCAGCGATGAAGAATCTGCCTGCGATGCAGAAGGCACAGAAGATGCCACGGGATTGATCCCTGGATCAGGAAGATCCCCTGGAGGAGGGCATGGCAACCCACTCCAGTGTTCTTGCCTGGAGAATGCCATGGACAGAGGAGCCTGATGGGCTACAATCCAAGGGGTCACAAAGAGACGGACACGACTTAGCGACTGAGTGCGCGCGTGCACACACACACACACACACACACACACCGTCCCCCACACCCTCACCAGCACTTACTCTTTTCTGGATTTTCGGAGCCGGGGCGCTCCAGGGGATCCATGAGCAATCGAGTGCCCAGGGTGCCAGGGTGGGGGTGCCACAGGCTGCCTGCCCAGGAAGGTGTGTATGTGCACATGTGTGTGTCTGCATTGTGTTTGCATGCTTATACACACATGCGTGTGTGGTTGTGTGTGCAGAAACCCACCTGTGCCCTCAGCCACTCGAGCCCAGGTCCCCAAGGCCCCCATCCCAGGACCTCGGGCTGTGCCACTCATATAGCACTAAACTGCATCTCTGTGGGTGGGAGCCCAGCCTTACCCCACCTGGGTGCCTCCCCTGCAGCTCCCCAGATGCCCGGGCCAGCTGGTAGCACATGTGTTTCCCATCGGGGCTGGGATGTAACTGGCCTCCCGGGGGATGCACACAGGCCGCTCCTCAGTGTGGGGGGTCAGGCCAGCTGGGAGCGCAGTCCTGCACATGCTCTCCGTCGGGGCAGGGATGTAACCGGCCTCCCGGAGGACACACATGGGCCGCCCCTCAGTGGGGGTGTCGGGCTCACACCTGCCTGACCAGATCCCTCAGCACCGGGCAGCCGGTTAACTGTCGTCCCCACCCCACAGAGGCCGCGGAAGTTGCCATGGTTCCGCTTCTGGACGAGGTCGGGGCGCACGGTCACAAGGCTCAGAGCCAGGCACATCACCACACTTTCGAGTCTGATTCAGGGAGGAAGTGTGGGCAGGCCCTGGTGCCAGGAGGAGAAGGTTGCAGGTCGTGGCGGGGGCCCCTGACGAAGAGGCCCCTCAGCCCACACACCAGCGGGCCCCCACGCGCTGAGCTGGAGACAGACACCCTGAAGGCCCACCTGAGAGGGAACGGCCAGCCGGGCTCAGGACAATGCAGGGGACAGGGCAGCTTCCGGGCGGGCAGAAACGCACCAAAAGCTGCAACTCATTCAGTTTAACACGGTAGAGTTTATGTGGAGTTCATCTCGGTTAACACATCGGTGTCATCGAACACGAGACTCGCGACGGCACAGGATCTGCGCAGGACAGGCCCGCGTTGCCTATTCAGGGCAATCGCCCTGGGGGGGTTGGGGCAGGACAGTCCTCAACCCCATTCTCTCTCGATGGAAGGATAAGTAAGTCACGTGTAGAGCTACAGCAGCTTGTCCTGACATTAGACGATACAAAATTCATAAAAACCCCAGCCTCATCCATCAAGTCTGCATTTTATTTATATCCAGCCTCGTTTCAGAAAAGGATTGGAGGCAGTGACCCATTTCCTTGGCCCAGCACTGCCGCCGGGCAGACACGGGAGCCGACCCTCCAGCAGCCCAGGCCGGCCCCTCCTCGGTCCAGCTGTCTGGGGACTCAGCTCCCATCACAGGTGCCGGGCCTGGCCCATTGGACAGAAGTGGGGCTTCTGGGCACAGAGCAGGGGTGGGACAGAAGGCTGGGGAGTGGACAGTCCCCACACACTGGAGCCCAAGGCTGCAGCCAGGACGTTGGAACCGAGATGGGGGACGAGCTGGTCAATGCAATGTGCCCCACGCCTGGCCTGCCCATCTCTCAGGCCATCTGCTCCTCACCGAAGGCCTTTGAGGTCAGAGCCCCCCGTCCAGCCTGCTGCCGACTGAGCCAGGGCCACGTGGGCCTGCGGTCCCGGCTGGCTCTGCGTCCTCCCCAGGCCTGCTGGCCGTCCCGCGCTGACAGCTCACACCCTCAGCGTCCACTCGGTGATGACCGCTAACGTCCACCTCGCTGAGGCCCCCTCTTCTCCAGGGCCATGCTCTTCCTCAAACATTTTCAATCAGTGTGTCGAGTTCTTTGGATTCGGTGAGTCTGATGTCAGTTTGGAGAAAGCTGGCATCCTTCCCATACTCATACCCTTCCCTTACTTAGGGCCACATTTCTCCACACAAACGCTGCACAGCTGTCGGACGACGTATTTACAAGCTTTTCTGAGGCATAACTTACACACAGCAAATGAAACCCTGAGATGCAAGACTGATCGGTGTGAACGCACATGTGCACACACCCGGGAACTGCACCACAGGCAGGAGCAGCTGGTCACAGGTCCCCGTCAGGGCAGCAAGGTCCACCTCCGAGGGGGAGTGTGCTTGCCATACATTTATCCCCAGCATTCAGAACATGTGAAGAGCTCCCACAGATCAACAAGAAAAAGATGACAACAACAGAAAACGCACGAAAGTCTTGAATAGGCACCTCATGAAAGAGGATGTCCTAACGCCCAGCCCAACCAACAGGAAACGGAGCTCCATGCTTCAGCCAGCAGGGATGCAGAAACAAACCGCGGTGGGGCTCCACCCACCCACCAGAGCCTGAAACTACAAGAGGCCGCCAAAACAGAGGCTGGCCAGGCTGTGCCCAGCACCGCTGGCGGCGCTGCGACTGCACGATACTCCAAAACCGTTGGTCAGTAGCTGGAAAAGTTGAGTGGATAAGATTCTACAGCCCCCAAACCAAAATCAATTGAGTTTTTTAAAAAAGAAACCAACACAACACTGTAAAGCAATTACCCTCCAATTAAAAATTTAAAAAATTAAATAAAAAGATCCTACGGCCCAGCCAATCGTCACCCAGAAACGCACACCTCTGTTCACCAATAGACATGCACAAGGAATCCAGAAGAGTCACAGACTGGACAGTACCCAGATGCCCAACATCAGCAGAAAGGATCAACGACGCTGATCTTTTCGCACAAAGAGTTCCAGACAGAAGGGAAAGAACGGACTGCGGCAGCAGCCAGCACCTCAGCCGGGTCTCACAGGGGCGCCTGCTGAGAGAAAGCAGCCAGACACGGGCGAGCACGAGCTTTACAGGAGCTTCTCGTTTGTCTTTTAATTTATCTATTTTTAGTCGTAGGATAATTGTTTTACAATATTGTGTTGGCTCCTGCCATACATAAGCGTGAATCAGCCATAGGTATACATATGTCCCCTCCCTCTTGAACCTCCCTCCCACCTTTTCTGTTTTAGAAACATACGTATGTTCCAGTTACTAGATGCAGAATCTACAAATGTCTATTGTGTTCACCGTAATTGTGATCTTTGATTCCCTTGCCAACTTGTGTCTCCTTGACCTAAAAATGATAGAAATATCCTGAAATCTCCCACTGCAACGTTGGGCTTATTGATTCTTCTCAGCAGGTCCTTCATATATTTGGGGGCTACTTTGTCAAGGACACACAAGTTTAAAAGCAAAATACATCAGATGTTTAGGAGGCAGCTGATGGATGCAAGAGGGAAATTCATAGCTCTAAGTGCGTGTGTGGTAAGTCACTTAGTCGTGTCCAACTCTGCAATCCCATGGACGGCAGCCCACCAGGATCCTCGGTCCATGGGATTCTCCAGGCAAGAACACTGGAATGGGTTGCCATTTACTCCTCCAGGAGAAGCTCTAAGTTCTTAAATCAGAAAACAGGGCATCTGTGACTGATTCATGTTGATGTATGGCAGAAACCAATGCAATACTGAAAAGCAATTATCCTTCAATCAAAAATAAATAAATTTAAAACAAAACAAGAAGACAACAAAAGAAGAAGAAAGGATATAAAATAAAGGAAAAAACTAGTAAAGAATGGAGATGAGTTAAATAGAGACAAACAATTCAGGAACTGCAACAGAGCCAAGAGATGCTGGAGATGAGTTAAATGGAGACAAACAATTCAGGAACTGCAACAAAGCCAAGAGCTGCTTTTATAAGGTTCATAAACCCATGAAACCTCTGGAAGAGTAAATCTTTTAAAAAGAGAGAAAACACAAATATTAAAGATTTTAGAAAGAGGATGTCATTATAGATCCTACAGGCATTTAAAAGATAGTATACAAAGATCATGAACAACTTTATGTCATCAAGTTACACCATGTAGATGAAATGAGAAAATTTCTTGAAATACATAATTTACCAGACTAACACAAAAATAAATACAATCTGAACAGCCTTATATCTGTTTTTTAAAATAATACATTCACAGTTGAAAATTATCATATGAAAAGAAGAACTCCAGCCCAGTGACTTTAGCAGTGAAGTCCACCAAATTTTTAGGAAAGAAATAACATACCACAATCTTACACAACCTAATTCAGAAAACAGAGAAAATGAGCACTTCTTAACTCTTTCCATGAGACCAGTATTTTTCTGATATCAAAACCTGATAAAGACATTACAAGAAAAGAAAATTAAAGACCAATATTCTTCATGAGCATAGATATAAAATTCCTTAATAAAACAACAGCAAGTTAGCAGCAATATAGAAAAACAGAACCTATCACGACTGAGGTTTATGCCAGGAATGCAAGGTTGGTTTGACTTTGAAAATCCATTGCTTTGAGTCACACTGCACTAAGAGAATAGAGAAGGAAACATACGATCACCTCCACAGATGCAGAAAGTGCAGTTTCCTGTGAGTCAGTCATGGCTCAGTAAACCTGTTAACATGCCTCATACAACAGCATTTGACACAGTCTACAGCCAGTCCTGATGAAGACACTCAGCAAGCTAGAACAGAGCAGAACTTCTCCACTGAGAGGACATCTGCAAAAGGTCAGCAGCTGAACCGCACAGAATGGCGACAAAGGGAACACCTTCCCCAGCTGGGGAGCAAGGCAAGGCTGGCCACTCCCCACTTCTCTCAACACGGCCCCGCCCCAGCCAGCAACATGAGGAGTTTAAGGGAAATTCGAAAGGAAGAAGTCAAGGTGTGTTGATTCACAGGTGACATAGCTGTCTACCGAACAAGTCTTAGGGAATCTACAAACCCCTTCTAGGGCTATAACAGTAAGTGAATTAAAAGAGGCCACAGGTGCAAGGTCTACAAAAATGTATTAGATCCCTAACACATAGTAACGAACCACTGAGATCTTTTTAAATTGCACTAACAATAGCAGCAAAAGCATCAAATACACAGAAGAATATCTGAAGAAAAATGCGCAGCACTCACACATGCAACGCAATGAATCACTGTTGAGAGGAATTACAGGAGCTAAATCAGCGGACGGGGGCCCTTTGCCCCAGGGTGGGAGCGGTGAACAGTGTGACGGGATCCCTGCTCCCCAGGCTTACCCGTAGAATCAGTGCAATTTCAGTCCAAACCCTAGCAGGCTTTTAAAATAGAAACTAGTAGGCAAGTACTGAGATTTATCTGGAAATATAAATAATCTAGCAAAGCCAATATAGTTCGTTAAAAAAACAGCACGTTTAGAGGACTCACTGGATCTGGTTTGAAGACTGTGGAGCTCGTGTGAGGACAGACGGACAGGCTGCTCAGAAACAGCTGGCACCACCCGTGCCAACCGGCCTTTGACCAAAGCGCTAATGCAGGCCTAGGCGCAACATCTGCCTTTCAGCAAAGGGACCCAGAGCCGCCAAACCGCCATCAGGAAAAACACGGACTTTAATGTGCCTTGTGAAACGCCCCCAAATAATTCTAGATGGACTCCAGACGCAGACACAAACGTTCCGAGCACAAAACTTCTAGGAAAAAATACAGGGTAATATTTGTGCAACCTAAAGACAGGCAAAGATTTCTCAGAGGTAATGCCCAAAACACCAACCATGAAAGAAAAAAAATGGATAACTTTGGCTTCGTTGAGATTTAAAATGTGTGCTCTTTAAAAGTCACCACGAGGCAAATGAAAAGTCAAACCTAGGAGATGTATTTGCAACACGTTTCCAGCCAAGGATGTGTAACCAGATTATATAAAGAACACTAGGAGACCACTAATAAAATGGCAAACACACAACTTAAAAGGAGGCGAAGACGTGGACAGATGTCCGCGTCCACGTCCTCCTCACAGAGGGGCGTGTACAAAAGTTCAACGAGCCAGGAAAGGACGCGCAACGTTGTTGGACACCAGGCGCCGTAAACTACCCCCAACAGGACAGCACCGCCTCCCACCGGGACAGCCAGTACGCACCGACATGGCAGGGGCCACCCGGACGTGGACAGCCAACCCCACACGCTCTGCTGGGAACGGAGCCCCGTGGGTCGTGTGGAAAACTCCCCACACGTCCTCACCAGGTAAAATGTGCGCTGGCTGAGCCACCACGCGATCCCGTTCCTCGATATCTGCCCAAAAGAAACCAAGCAGATGTCTGCACGGAGACGCTCTCTGCAACCTCATTCCTAACAGCCGCATCCTGGAAACGATCCAAGAGCCCACGTGCAGAAGACTGGATAAGGAAATCGAGCTATATCCGTACAATATAGAACAGCACTCAGCAATTTTCTTTTAAAAAAAGAACAAACTACCCATACAGAACAAGATGGATGAGTCCCTCAAATCCCACACTGAATGGAAGGAGCCAGATTCAGAAGCGCACGTCGGGTATGACTCTGATTATGTAAGTTCAAGGGCAGGCAAAACTAATCTGTCGTGACAGAAAGAGCACCCGCGTGTGCCTCGGGGGTGGCGGGGGCCGCCTGGAGCAGAGCGGGGGTTGGGGGGAAAGGCCTCCGAACAGTGCAAAGGCTGAATCTGGACGGGGGGTGGTGGGTCTTGGTGACTCGGACTCAAAACCCATCGGCTGTGCCCTTCGGCTCTGCGCGTTTTCCTGTAATTAGAGCTCAGTGAAAACATACGAATACATATTATGAATATTTTGTAGAGGGGAGTTTTAGGTACCCAACCTACTATATTGTAGGAAAGAGTCCTTCACAGTCAGAGAACAGGAGACGGGATCAGAGAGGCTGAGTGACTCGCCCACGGTCACAGGGCGCCAAGCAGGACAGGTCGGAGCCCAAGCCTCAGGACGAGGGGCTGGTCCACCGTGGGGCTGGGGGGTTGGCCCTGGGGGACAGGGGTACTGGGGGGAGCTCAGCCGGCAGGAAGGGGCTCCCAGAGCACAGACACCATGGGAGCATCACGTCACGTGAGCAGCCAGCCCGGGTCCCTGGGGGTGGGGAGGGGAGCCGGGGGCACAAGCCAAGAGCAGCTGCAGTTGCTATGTCTGCCACTCACCGATGCGCCGTGGCAGAGGGCAGCCAGGGCAGGGGCTGGCGAATGCCCCCCATGCCTACTGCCTTGGGATCATCTCAGCTGGACGTCTGGCCCATGTGGGGGTGGGTTCGTTCTGAGACCGTTCCGTCAAGGCGACCAGGGCGACCCCAAAGCGCAGCGCTCAGCCTGTGCACCTGCCCCGCCCCCCAGGGCAGACCCTCCGCCCTCCCCACCCACGCCGTCCCGGAGCCTGTGCCCCAGAAGGTCACACAGTTGGGACCTTCCAGCCCAGCCCCAGGCTTCCTGACGCCCTTCCCCCACTGAGGCTTCTCTGGCTAGTGACACGCGTGTCTGGGCTCCGTTTGGACAGAGTGAGCCAGCTGGATCAGGGGCTCAACCCCACTTTAGGAGCAGCGTGCTGGGGACAGGGACTGGTGTCCTTTTGGGGGTCCCTCGAAACCTGAACAAAATGGGAGAACTTGGCACACGCATAACTCACTTTTATTCTGGAGCCCCGTGATGCACTCAGATCACACTGTGTGTGCGTGCCCGTGGCTGCAGCTCCCCACATGTGTATCCCTGTGTGAAGACGTGCACTCAGGTGTGTGCCTGTGTGTATGTGTCAGTGGGTGCATGAGCCCGAGTGTGTGTGGTGAGTGTGCACGAGTATGTGTGCCTGCGTGCCCATGTATAGTGAGTGTGCATGAGCATGTGTGCACCCGCGTGCCCGTGTGATGAATGTGAATGAGCATGTGTGTGCCCATGTGTGTGGTGAGTGTGCATGAGCAAGCGCATGCATGTGTGCCCGTGTGTGTGCGTGAGCTCGTGTGCACCCGTGTGCCCATGTGTAGTGTGCATGAGCACGTGTGCACCCGTGTGCCCATGTGTAGTGTGCATGAGCACGTGTGCACCCGCGTGCCCGTGTGTGGTGAGTGTGCATGAGCACACGTGTGCATGTGTGCCCATGTGTGAGTGTGCACGAGCACGTGTGCACCCACGTGCCCGTGTGTGGTGAGTGTGCATGAGCATGTGTGTGCCCATGTGTGTGTGTGGTGTGCATGAGCACACGTGTGCGTGTGTGCCCGTGTGTGTGTGTGCATGAGCACGTGTGCACTTGTGTGCACATGTGTGCCCGCGTGTGTCTGGTGAGTGTACATGCACAGTGGCTGGATGGAGTGCCAGCCCCAGGGCTGACAGCCACGTCCTGCCTGGAACTGCTTCACTGGGATCCCGCAGGGGCTGAGCTGTGGGAAGACCCCGCTGAGCCCCGGGGCGGGAGTGTGGGGAGAAGCCTGTGGAGGTGAGCATGGGGCCTCGCAGCCATTTATCACCGCCTGCCCCGCTGAGAGCCGCGCCCGCCCCCACCTCCTGCCTGCCTGCTGGGCCCCTGGCTGGCTGATGGACTGGCTCATCCCCAGAGGCTCAGAGGCCGCTCCTGGAGCTGACAGCCGTGCGTCTGGCTCTGGCTCCCGAGTGTCGGCTCACAGATCAGAGCTGCCAGCCTCGGGGCTGCCCATCCACCTGGGAGCACCTGGCCTCGCCAAACGGGGGGAGGGGCACTCACCATCAGTTAACAGTATCCCACGGGTCACCTGACCCTTACCGAGAATCAGTTCGAACAGCTCTCAAACACACTGGTGTGGTCTGGTGGTGCTTTTCTGGGTCCGATCCCTGGGTCGGGAAGATCCCCTGGAGAAGGGAATGGCTGCCCACTCCAGTATCCTGGCCTGGAGAATTCCAGGGACTGTACGGTCCACGGGGTCGCAAAGAGCTGGACACAACTGAGCGACTTCCACTTTCACTTTCTGCGTTCATTAAAGGGCCTCACCCAGAGGGCAGCCTCCCATCAGCAGAGGAAGCGGTTTGCCCCCGAGCTTCTGGTGGATCCAGGTTGGGGCGACAGTGGTACCCCTGACGGGACTCAGTGAGAAGCCTCCTCTGCAGCACCAGCCGGGCCCTCTGCCCCGAAGGGCAGCTTGTGAGTGAGCGAGCGAGTGTGCGAGAGAGTCAACGAGTGAGGCAGTGAGTGAGAGAGTGAGTGACAAGTGAGGGAGTGAAACACGAACCTCAAGCTGCCGCCCCCCCACCCCGGCCAGCAGGGCTCTTCCCTCCCAGGTGGATTCCCTGACCAGCCACTGGGCTTCGGGGACTTATTTAAGATCTGTGGGATTCTGGGGCCACAAAGGGGATCCCACCGTTTATAAGATGAAGCATTTAGGCTGGAGTCCAGGAGCAGGTTGCACGGGTCTGCAACCCCGAGGGGCCTTCGCATAGGATGGGGCAGGAGTGGTCAGGGCACTCAGGCAGAGCAGAGCAGAGCTCCCCAGGCCCCCGGAGCAGGGCAGACGCAGGAAGCGGCTTCTGCCTGTGGGTTAAGACCCCAGGGGCCCAGAGCTGGGTCCCCCAGGACAGTTGGTCCATGGCTGGGTGTGGTCACCTGGGGATGTGACGCTGACCAGGCTGGGACTCAATGGCAGGATGCCCCTAGGGGCAGGGGGCCTGGTGCGCCAGGCGGGGGCCCTGCATGCCTGGGGCCGGCTGATAACCCGGGGCAGGCTCACCTCACCGGGCAGCTGGCGTCTCAGTCAAGCGCCGGTCCCATGCTGCGTTTGGATAAATAGAAGCCACGCAGCATTGTTCGGGAAAGTTGCTATTTTAAATTCCACCTCACAGTAAGTGCACGGTTTTATTTCAGTCCTTTTCTTAAAAAGAGATTTGCATACGCTCTGGATGGAAGCGGATATTTAAGATGAATAATCTGCACGGCTGCTTATTTTACAGACGAAAGGTGGCAAAGCATTTACCAGCCTGTGGGGCCACCCGAGGGACACTCACCCGAGGCAGGGGACCTTGTGGGGCCTGGCTATGAAGTGTCCCCTGCCCCTCGCCCAAATGAGCCCCCCCAGGCCTCGGGCCCCATCCCCGGCCTGCCAGCACGGGCCTGTCTGCAAAACAAACCTGGGCAAATGCAGCCCAAGTGCTGGGCCAGGCAGGAAGGCTGGCAGACACCCCGGGGCAGAGCCTGGTGGGCACACGGGTCCTCCAGCTCCAGGGCCACTGCTGGCCAGGCCCGGGGCTGAGTCTCCTGCCCTGCCCTCCTCCAAGGGCATCCCAGCTGAGGAGCGGCAGCTGCAGGGGGCGGGGGCAAACCAGAGGGGACCCTGGAGGTCAGTGAGTCCCGGGCCCAGCCCTGAGGACACACGCTGAGTCCTGACGGGGGGTCACGGCTCCTGGGGCCAAGGACGGCACGACCGTTCACACCTTGAAGCCTCCGGGGGCACCGAGGGGGCCCAGCCCAGTGGACGTTGTCCTGGGTGCGGCCCCATGCCTGCCCAGCAGCCTTCGAGGGGCAGGGAGGTCCAGGCCTGCATGCCCACCATGCAGGGCCAGCCCCCACGGAGCCCACGGGGAAGGGAGCGAGTGTTGGGCCATGAGCAGTCCACCCCCTGGGGCTGGTCACTGCCTGCCATGGTCTTGGAGCAGAGTCTAGACTGCGTGCCAGGAGAAAGCAATGCAAAGCAGCCGCTTGGTCGGGACCTGAGCACGGGGGCGCCGACGGCCTGGGCGCCCCCAGAAGCAGCCAAGTCTGGACTCCTTGCACTCCCGGCTCCTGGGCCCACGTCCCCAACAACGTTACATCCTGGCCACTGCACACTCGGTGCCCACGTGGCCACACGTGCCTCACCACACCCAGGACTCTAGGTCAGATGGACCTCCTGTGCCTTCTCCGGGGTCAGAACACCCTCCGACCACCCCTCCCCGTACAGACACGTCAGCCCCCAACCAGAATCTCCTGGGTCCTGTTTGGTCCCTGCCTTCCTGCCCCGCAGCTCTGCGAGAAGCAAAGATGCTCTAACTCTGGTGGGGAGAGGGGAGCCGACAGGGAACTCCAGGCCCTGGTCTCCCCGGGGCTGCGGGCTCTCTGCGGATGGGCGTCAGTGAAGACAGAGCCAAGGGCACAGCAGGGACTCATGAGGAGCCGACCGGAGCGGACATAGCAGCCCGCCCCAGGCCTCATCCCATCTCACCCAGACCTTCACCCCAGGTTCTGCAAACCAGGTTTTCGGTCACCAACTTCTCCAGCGCACAGAAAATTAGAAGGTGGATGTGCAATTAGAGAACAGCATAAATTCAGCAGCAAAATACGTTCAGGAAAGATGCAGGAAGGTGATTTTTATACAGTCACGAGACACCCGGAGCTGAGGGGGTTGGGATTGGCTTCGGTGCCCAGGGTCCTGCAGACGTGCGCCTCCCCCGCCTGCCCAACCCGGGGTGGGGTCAGCGCCCTCCCCTGAGCTGCTGCCCAGGAGTTGAAATGGGATCTGGTGCGCCGTCCAAGAATCACAGGAAGACACACGCCGCACATACAAGGACGCACAGGTCTGCTCCGGGGCTGGCTTCCCGGATGACCGGCGTGGTTCAGGAGCCCCCACGGCACAGAGCAGCTGCCCCCGGGTCCCGGGCCACAGCCACGCCGCGAACACCCACGCCGCCAGCCCCCTCCCACCTTCCCAGCTCAAGAGGCTGGATTATCATCCTGGAAAAGGGGTGGGTCTATTTTTGGCTAAACTGGATAGAATTAAGGAAAGATATTATTTTGAGATGGAACATGAGACTTCTGTTCTCTTTTATGCTCCAAAAATAAGAGTCAGAGAAGGGAGCTGAGCTGGGAGTCCACATCCTCGGGGGCGCTCAGGTCTGCGGTTTCCAGGACGAGAACCCACCTCGCTCCCAGAGGCAGGCACGGCGACCGCCACAGAGCTGGAGGCCAGCTCCACGCCATGCCCAGGCAGGGAGGCGGCAGGCTGGGGGTGCTGGGCAGCTCCCGGGCCTCTAACCTACAGGAAGGCGGGCAGCCTGCCTCTCCTGCGACCCTGCGGGTGTCATCGTGTGAGGAGACCGCGGGCCTGTAGAGTGGCCTCCGCTGGATGGAGGGCTGAGAGCCTGGGTTACCTGCTGGCCTGTGGCCCTCGGACTCTGACGCGTGCGCACACACACACACACACACAGTAAACCCATGGAAGGGTTCTAGGACAAAGTGGGTGAGTTTGTTCATAATTCTGGAGCAAGAGAGGTCTTTCCGAAAAGGAAGCAAACCCCAGAAGCCACAGAGCAAAGACTTGTCAGATGGACAAATTTAATCATAGAAATCAGGAAACTTGTGTATAGAGAAAAAACACAAATTTTTAAAAAATCAAAATACTACAAAATCAGGAAAGGTATTTGTGATCAATATGACCAAACCAGGATTAATTTCCTTAAACAAACTGGTGCAAATGATTGAGTCAACCAGAGAACGTAGAGGCCCCGATGGGAAGGCACCACCCGGACACACGGGACGCACCCCCAGTGCCCATCATCACAACGCCCCCCACGTTCCACGGAGACACGCTGGACCTGCACCCAAGGCTGGGACTGTGGGGAGGCTGGTTCACCCTGAGCCTTACGGGGGGCCCTGTGAGCACCCAGCCCTTCCAGGGTCAGGAGCACTCGCTGCTGCTGTGACGTCCACACAGACGAACTCGCGGAAATGCATCTCCACCTGCAAAACTGGGTCAACCCCAGACCACCCAGCTGTCCAGGAGGGGCGCTGGGGATACCCCTCGGACACCACGGGAAGGCAGGGTGTGGGGGAGACGGTAAAACCAGACAGACACCATCAAGCTTCAGGAGAAGCACGGAATGAGTGCCCTGCACGTGCTGATCGGTTCACGTGAACCAGAACCTCCACGCCGGCAGCCCACGCGTAGAGCCCCTCACGCAAGTCTGACGCAGGCCCTCACGCTCCACCTTCTGTCCTCGGGCAATTTTAACGTCTGACCCTCCCACATGAATTATTTTTTTATGTCAATAAAAAAATGGACATGAAAGTCTGGGCTATTTTCTGCTTACGCTTCTCTGTTTATTTTTTAAGTGCCTTTTAAATGAGATATAAAAGTCGCCTCACTGTCCCTACTCATCTCACCAGACACCCTACCATCTGCCAGCTCACATCTTCAGGGGCCTGGACCCGTGATCTTGATGCTCAAGGTGAATGGCTTTTTTTTTTTTTTTTTTTTAAGAATAAAATGGTCTCACGCAGCCCAGGAATATGCTCCTGGGCACCGGTCTGGAAAGCACTGGAAACACCATCTTAGGAAATCAAAATCTTCCTCTGAGAAGATGACTCCCAGGACAGCATGACCTCTCCGAAGGGTTTGCCTCCACCCCACACCCGATCACACGGCTCCCACGGGCCACTGGCGAGGAAAGCAGTCCTCACAGGTGGGGGCCCTGCAGGCTGGGCTCGGGAGCCACGGGATCCCGGAGCGTCACCTGGGGCTCCCCTGCACGTGGCCATCCCGGCCCAGCCGAGGAGGGGGTGCGGGAAGGGAGGGCGCCCATCCCCCGAGCCGCGGAGGGGCCGTGCCCTGAGGCCATGCCGCCCGCCGGGCACACACGGCACCCCGCAACCCGGCCTCGGGGCGCCTGCAACTGCTGCACCGGGAGGGCTCCGCAGAACCACCCACCCCGCTGCCGAGAAAAGCGGACTCGTGCCACCCCCGTCCGGCCACGCAGCCCCCGCCCGGCGGAGCCCCGGCACCAGCTGGGACCGCAAAGGCCCCCGTGTTACCTTCTGCAGGCGTCAGGATACGCCGCCCCCAAGCAGAGTCCATGCCGTGTGAGCCAGCTCCGCGGCAAAGGCGCCTGAGAACCCGAGCTGCTTATTTAGCGGAGGGCCACGGGCTCGCGGTGGGGAGAACAGCTCCTGTCCTGGGGGCGCTCTGAAGCCCCCCCTCGAGAGAAACAAAGTCAGAGACTATCAGGCAGAAGCAGCCAAGGGTGCCGTGATCGCTAGCGACCTGTGATGAGACCAGGGGCCACCGGTGAGCTTTGACCACCGGCTGCCGGTCGGGATGGAGCTGAGCCGGCGGGAGGGGCATGGCTGCCCCTGCCTGTCCCCGGGGAAGGCGCAGCGTCCCTGTAGAGGGCAGGGGACCAGTAAGGGACCACGTGGCGGGTCCCCTTGCAGGCCCGGAGCTGCCTGCGAGGCTGAGGCTGAGGCGCTGGCCCTGCCCTGGGTCCTCCAGGTCCAGGTGCCCACGTCCTCTGCCCCCACCGGGGCCACTGCCCATGCGACACCTCGCCGAGCGGCAAACCGGGTGCTGGCGCCCAGGGGAAAGGAGGGTGAGCCACGCGGTGGGGGGGGCGGGCTGGGCCGGACCAGGAGCCCGTGGAGCCACCAGGCCTGGGGCCCAGGCCAGCACCCGCTGGGCTCAGCATCTGCTGGCCGCCCGCAGGGCCCACCCTTCTCCACTGACCGCGCAGCTCCAGGCCCCGGCAGCGCAGGCCGTGGGTGACGAGGTCGCTGGAGCAGGACGTGTCACTGGTGCCCAGCTTCCGGGATCCTGGCAGGCCTTCCTGGCTGGTGACCCCGCAGCCCGGACACCCTTCCCCACGGCCTGAAATGGGCAGCAATGTCCACTGAAGGGCAGGGGGCCATCGCACAGGGGCAGGGGGGCGGGAGCGCCTGGCACGTGCTAGACAGGGTCCAGCTGCCAGAAGGAGCTGCCCATACCGCTCAGGTCCAGAGGGAGCAGCCTGCCACCTGGCCGGGGGCACAGCTCTACTCACCCAGCCAGAGAAGCCTGGACAGGGATTCTCCAGCAGGCCCCACCCCACCCCGCTCCCCACAGGAGCCGAGGGTGCAGGCCCCTCCCCACGCGGAGCCAGCGGCGACGACCAGAGGCCAGCAGGCTGCAGGCAGGCCCTTCCCTGTCTCAGATTCTCCAAATTCGGAGACATGCTGTTGAGGACTTTGGGGCACCTGCAGCCTCCAGCCCCCGCTGCCCATGGAGGGGAGGCACCTCACAAACCCAGCGATACAGTGTTGAAGAGGCGACCTGGACCAAACGAGGCCCGAGACCACTCAGCCCGGCCGCGGGGGCCCCCTCACTCGCTGCACCAGGAGGGGGACAGACGGACCAGGACGGGGGGCTGGCAGGGCAGGCGCTGGGCCCTGCCACCCGTGCAGACCCTGAGACCACCCAGGCCTCTCCCATCCAGGCCAACAGCCCAAGCAAGGGCTGCAGCCCTGAGCCGTCCCTCCCCAAGACCAGGGGAACGTTCTCAGGCAACAGTGCCCCTCCCCTCAAGCGGCTTCTGTTCTAACAGGAGATGGCGAGCTCTGCGAAGTCGCTCAGACGCGTCCAACTCTGTGCAACCCTATGGACTGGCTCCCGCCAGGCTCCTCTGTCCATGGGATTCTCCAGGCAAGAAGACTGGAGTGGGTTGTCATGCCCTCCTCCAGGGGATCTTTCTGACCCAGGCATCAAACCCACATCTCCTTCATCGGCAGGAGCACCACCAGAGAAGCCCATAACCCAGGAGATCGATGATAAACAATTAATTGATGGGGATAGCAAATAGAAAAGTAGTGAAATGGCAAGATTTCAGGCTTAAATATATCGACAATTACATTCAAGTAAATGGATGAACATTCCTTCTAAAAAGCAGGCATCTCCAGACTGGATTTAAAAAGCCAGAGTCAACCAAGTGCTATTTATAAAGAAACTGCTTCCTCCTTAAAGGTACAGAGGCAAGAGGTTAAGGGAGGAAACGGCTGCTCACAGACGAACCAATCAAAGAAACCAGGCGGCCACATTAGCATCAAGGTAGACTTGGAGCCAAGGAACATCATCAGACGTGTCATAGGACAAAGGTTCAAGTCATCCAAAGAGACACAGCAGCACCAAACGCGTACGCAGCCTAAGCCAGACACACACACGGAGCAAAACCAGCAGAAGGGACGGAAGACACAGACCAGCCACAGGACTGGAGGCTTCTCGTTCCTTGTGGCGACTGACAGACAGAAAGGGGGAGAAACCGTAAAACGCTGACGTGAGGTGTAAAGGAGAGGCATCACTACAGCCTCTGAAGGAAAACAAGTACTTTACGCAAGGGGCGATTTCCACCCCTTGAAAGCGAGCACGAGGAGGAGCGGGAAGTCTGAATACGCCCTAGCTATCAAAGAAATCGAATTTGTCCTTAAAGCTTCACCACAAAGAAAGCTCCAGGCTCAGCGGCTTCGCCGGTGACCTTTAGCAAAGGTTTAACGGAGAAGTGACACCAAGGTCGCACAGACTTTACAGGAAACGGAGGAGGAGGGAATACCTCCAACCCACCTTATGAGGCTGGCCTGAACCTGCCAGAGACACCACAAGGAGGGAGACTCCCGGCCAATATTCCCCGTGAGTATAATGAAAATCATACGCCGCACGGGCGCTCGGTCCATCAGTCGTGGCCGACTCTCTGCGACCCCACGGACTGTAGCCCCCAGGCTCCTCTGTCCACAGGATTCTCCAGGCAAGAATACTGGAAGGGGTTGGCATTTCCAACTCCAGGGGATCTTCTCGACCCACGAATTGAACCTGAGTCTCCTGCAGCTCCTGCCCCCGCATTGGCAGGCGGATTTATTTTTTTACCACTGAGCCGCTCGGCTCGCCTCAAAATACCAGCAAATTGAATTCAGCAATATCTAAACACAAACCTAATAACGTGAGACTGATTCTTGTTCAAAAGTCACTCAGTGCAATTTACCTCGTTGGCAGAATAAAGGAGTTATCTCCACAGATACAAAAGGCATTTTGCAAAATCCAACAACCATTAATGACTTTAAAACAAAAACTCATCAGAGTACGAAGAGAGGGAAACTTCCTTGGTCTGATAAGCGGTCTTTGAAAAAGCTCAGCTGACATTGTACTTAACAGTGAAATAGTGGACGCTCTCCCTCTAAGATCACGAAAAAGACAAGGAAGCCAGCTCCCGGCTCCTCTAATCGACATTGTGCTAGATGTCTAGACAGTGTGAAAAGGCATAAAGTTGGTAAATCTGTCTTCGTTCACAAGCAACATAGAAAACCCTATGAAATCTACAGACAAGATATCAGAGTAGGTATCCTGCACAGGGCGATGGGATACAGTCAGGATGCAACAATTTATTTTTAGAAAACACAAAATATGCCTGCAACCCCTGCACAGTGAAAACTATGAAGCCATGCTGACAGAAATTAAAGACCAGAATAAATGCGTGAAGTGCCACGTTCCTGGACTGGAAAACGCTAAATGTTAAGAAGTCTGTCCTTTTTTAAGTGATCAAGTTTCATGGAATCCCAACCAAAATCTTAGCTTACTTTAGGAGCTGATAAACTGATTCTAAAATTTACAGAGGAAGGCAAAGAATCTAGCATAGTCAAAACAATCTGGAAAAAGAACAAAGTTGGAGAGCAAACACATCTGCTTTCAGTCACATTGTAAAGCTACAATAATCAGCACGCTGTGGCATCGGCGTAAAGACAGACAAAGAGATCAACGGAGCAGAACAGAGCCAGGAAGAGGCCCATGAGTTCAAGTTCCAGAAAGATGCCAGGGAACACTCCTGGGGAAAGGATGATCATCTCAGCAAGCGGTGCTGGATCACACAGACATCAGACCGCAGAGGAGGAGGAGGGGAGAGAAGGAAGGAGAGGACGGCGGAGGGAGGAAGGCAGGAGAAGGAGCAGAGAGGCCGAGCCCTGGCCCTGGCGTCTGAGCAACATAAACACCAACCTGAAGTGGAGCGTGAACAATGGAATCACTACAGCGGAGTAAAAGTATTTCCACGTCCATCCTGTAAATTTGAAAGTGATCACATTAAAGAACTGAGGTTACCAGAGACCACTGTATGAACTGGAACTCCGTTTCCCTTTTAAGACCTCAGTGGAAAAGGTGAGAATCTGGAATGAGTTTCCTTTGGGAAAGACTGGTGGGAAAATACGGAAAACCCTGGCCATTGTCGAAGAGCACTGGAGTCAAAAGCAATGGAATTAAGCTCTAGTAGAGACAAGCTCGTTTCCACTCCAAGAGTCTGGTAGGTTTCAGTATGAGTGGTGAGTTTCTCTTTTTGTGTCTTTGATCTGGTTTCGTTCCTGTAATTCAGCCACTCGATTTTGTGATGGGGGAATGATATGTGTTTTTTGTACAAAAGAAAAAAATAACAGTAAAACCATAAAAGCTCTAGAAGAAAGGAAAAACAGTCTTTATGACCACGAGTTAGGTAACTATGCTCTAGACAGGACACAGAGGGAACAAACCCTAAAGGGAGGAATGAGAGAGAAGCTGGACTCCCCCAGATTAAAAGCGTCTCCTTTCCCAGAATGACCACTGAGGACAGAAGGGAATGACCTGAAACGCAGACTGGCTCCCCCTCCCAGCACAGGACCAGACTGGCCGCCAAGGACGCGGGGAGACCGGCTGAGACGCATGCACCCCGCACCTGAGGCCCAGGGCAGAGGCACCCCCCCACTCTGAGGTCGGTGCCCTGGGCAGGGGCACGTCGCTTGTGCACTGACAAGAAGAACGTGAGTGCCTTTGGGAGAGAAGATGCTGCTGATAAAAGAGTAATTAACAACCTCCTGAACCTTTCAATTAACAGGATCCGCACACGAGCGAACCTACGCTCTCCAGAGCATTGCTTCTTTTTTTTTTTTAAATTAAAACTACTTAAGTTTGTTCTGTAAAGGTTTCTTGAGATTCCATTGGACACACCCGCATGAGTCCAAGGCCAGGCCCACCCCGGCCCCAGGTGACCACCGTCCCCTCACCGTCTCAGCCCATGATGCTCAGTCCAAGGCTGCACCCCCAGGGCCTGAAGACAAGGGTCAGCCCAGGGAGAGGGCAGGCAGGACACGCCCCTGCCCTGGGAAGTGATCGACCCCCAGATAAGCTGTGCTGAGCAAACCCAGCCCCCCCAGCCTGCGGCACAGCACCCCACGGCTCTGACCTCACCTGCCGCTCTGCACGGAGCCCCCAGCCTTGGAGCTGGCGGGCACCGCCCGAGTGGGCTCCAGGTCCACCTGTGTGCCCGAGATGGCCATTCCTCGGCTGCAGCCCCCGTGAGCCGGACACCGGCAGTGGGGGGATCACGGGTCCCTGGCCCCTGCCGTCCCAGCAGAGAAGAGAGGCAGAGCCCGCACACGGATCAGGCATGGGCCTTGCCTCCCCCCCCAAACCCCGGGCCTCGCTCAACAGCCCAGGCTCCCCTGCAGCAGACCACGGGGTCCTTCCGAGGGAGAACCTCATGGGCCGCAACCACGTCTCAGCATCTTCAACAAGCAGAGAGATAGCTGCCAGGAGAGCTGCCCACCCCAGGGAGCCAGCCCCGTGGCACCTGCACCTCCACAGGGACAGGGGTCCACAGGGGGGGCCTGGGTCCACAGGGGGGACAGGGGTCCACAGGGGGGCCTGGGTCCACAGGGGAGACACAGGTCCACAGGGGGGACAGGGGTCCACAGGGGGGACAGGGAGTCCACGGGGAGGCCAGGGAGTCCACATGGAGGACGGGGGTCCACAGGGGGGACAGCCAGGACAGTGCCTGTGAGCCCGGCTACAGCGTGCACACCCCAGGCGCACACATTCCCACACACGCTGATGCTCACATGCACACACAGGTTAACCCCAGAACCCCAGGCTGTGCCCAGGTACCCTGCAAGTTCTCAGCCCTGGGGCCCCAAAGCAGGTGCTGGTGTTGGTGAGCCTGGCTGCTACCTCGGGATGGAGGGCGGGGAGGGGAGCTCGGGGCACGTGGGGCGGCAGGGACACGGGCAGTCAGTCTCTGGAAGGCAGAACCAAGGTGCCACGTGAGGGCCAGGCTGGGAGGGGGCGTGTCCAGTGTGGAGGGGCCACAGGGCACTTGGAAGGATGAAGTCAGTGAGGAGGGAGACTGCAGGGGTGCGGTGTGCACGTGTTACAGGACACACGTGTGACACACGAGACGGAGCCTGGGCAGAGAAGCCTGGAGTGTGGGAGGCAAGGTCCTCGCTGGAGGGATACTTGGGAGGCATGGCATACGGATGGTATTTGAATCTGTGAGACCGTCTGCGTGAGCAAAGCAGGAAAGGAAAGGAGGCGGCAGGAGCCCAGCGCTCCGGAGTCACCAGGGTGGCAGGAGGCGAGGCCGAGGCGCGCAGGGGCGTCCTGGGAGAGAAGGAAGCTGGGGGGTCCAGATGGAGACACGAGAACTGGGCGTCAGCCCTGCCCCCGTGCAGGAGGGCTTCACGAGGGCTTGGAGGCCGAGGGACAAATCCTGGTCTGCAGGTGAGGGGACAGGCGCCCACGCGGACCAGTGCCCTCAGGAGTTCTGCTGATAACGGGGAACAAACGAGCGGGGACAGGGCACCAAGGGAAGCTCTCCACACAGGAGCAGGAAGCAGGCTGTTTACTCTCCCTGAGATGCACAGAGACTGTCTTCTGGATGCCTGGCATCAATCTCCACCCTGGGGACACAAAAACGCCTGGTTCATGCTCAGCCATCCCTGGGAGCCTGTGCCATCGCGTGCCAACAGTTATGAAACGTGAACGGGGCACAGGGCGCAGCTCAGGCACAGCTCTGGGCTCCCCAGAGCCAGACCTGCAGGTCACTGCCCCCACCCAGAGCTGGGACCATGGACAGGCCTGCCTGCAGGCCTGGAGACAGACAGGCATGCCCCAGTGCGGGTGGAGGGGCCCTGGGTTAGGAGGGGACAGGCAGGGACCTGCACTGGGCCTGTGCAGACTTCCTCAAGGTCAAGAGTCTGGGCCTGAGGCTGAGCGGTGCGCTGGGTACAGCTCTGTGCTTTAAAAGGTCATTATCTCCCAGGAAGGGTGAGCACCCCCAGCGCCCAGATCTTGGTTTCTGACACCCTACCCAGAAGAAGGACCTGGGCTCCTGGGAGAACTGGCTGATTCTAGGGTTGGGTTGGGGAATACACAATGAGTCTGGAGCATGTTCTAGTCACAAAAAGTAAGGAAGTGCTCAGAAAGAAGCAAAGACAGCAAACAGTGAAGGCAGCAGGCCCAAAGGGCCAGGAGCCAACTGGGAAGCTTCTGATGGCCGGAGCTGGCCAACCCGAGCAGAAAGTAAGTCAAACACGAGAGCTCGGATTGCAACGCAAAGCACAGAACAGAGATCCATGAGTCTGCAAGGGCTCAAGTGAATGACTGAACCACAAAGCAAGCGGAAGAACACACAAAGCTTCTGTGCCAAAGAATCCCAAGTGATTTCATGTAGATACCTGCCCCTAGAGGAGGCAGACCCCAGCCTCCTGCCCCATGGGGATGGCACAGTGTGGACGGGGGACGGAGGCCCCGACGGTGAAGACGCCTGACAGACACGACCTCGGCCAGGCGGTCAAGGCCAACGTCAGCAGCAGTAAGCCCAGCTGAGCATCTGCACCCTCAACAGGACGTGACGAGAAGAGCGTTTTTCCCGTAGTCTTCCTCCCAAAGACCCAAAACTGTCAAGGTCATCAAAACAAGCGCAGTCTGAGAAACTGACTCAGCTCACAGGGGCCTAAAGACGGACAGGAAGATGTCATGTGGATCCTGGATGGGACCGCGGAACAGAAAAAGAATGTTCAGTAAAAAAAAACAGCAAATCTGAATAAACCATGACTTCAGTATTTCTCAGAGTTACGGTGGATCATCTCACGTGTCACGCTGACTGGCCCGGAGCACCCAGGTAACAGTTCTGCGCCTGTTCTGGAGGGAGCTTCTGAGCAAGACGAGCAGTTGAACCAGGGACTCAGCAGAGGAGGCGGCCCTCCCTGATGGGGGTGGGCACTTGAAGACGCTCTTTGGAAGAAGAGCTATGACAGACCTGGGAAGCCTATTTAAAAGTAGACACATCACTTTGCCAACAAAGGTCTGTATAATCAAAGCTATGGTTTTTCCAGTAGTCATGTACGGATGTGAGAATTGGACCATAAAGAAGCCTGAGCACCGAAGAATTGATGTTTTTGAAGTCTGGTGTTGGAGAAGACTCTTGAGAGTCCCTTGGACTGCAAGGAGATCCAACCAGTCCATTCTAAAGGAAATCAGTCCTGAATATTCATTGGAAGAATGGATGCTGAAGCTGGAGCTCTAATACTTTGGCCACCTGATGCGAAGAGCTGACTCACTGGAAAAGACCCTGATGCTGGGAAAGATTGAAGGCAGGAGGAAAAAGGGACGACAGAGGATGAGATGGTTGGATGGCATCACCGACTTGATGGACATGAATTTGAGCAAGTTCTGGGAGATAGTGAAGGACAGGGAAGCCTGGCGTGGTGCAGTCCACAGGGTCACAAAGAATCCGACACGACTAAGGGACAGAACAACAAAAATGTTCGTTTACACACACACACACACACGGTATTATTCTATTTGTCTGGTGTTTGTCTAGAGAGCCCTGACTAGTACAGTATCGTCTCCCCGCTGGCTCCCTGGTCGTGACAAATGTACTATGTTAACATTAACATCAGGGGAATGAGGTGCAGGATATGTAAGAACCCTCTGCGCCACCTTCATGACTTTTATGTAAATTTTCTGTGAAGCTAAAAATGTCCTAAATAAAGTTTACTTTAAAAGTCACATATATTCCGTGAGTGTCCAAGTATGGACTGGAAGGGGGTGTGAGAAGGCACCAATGGTTGTCTTAGCGCTGAGATTACATAAGACACCGAATTTCTTAATACTTTTCTTGTCACCTTTCGTTATATAATAAAAAGCTAAAAGGAATAAAAGATCACCCAGCAGCAGCATCTGCGGCTGGACGGCCAGCTGCATCATCTATCACCCAAACTGGGGCGCGTCTCCGGGCTGGAGCGGGTCCGCGGCGCTCCGTGGCTGAGTAGATGTAGTGAGGTCGGTCATGCTTGACGGGGGACAGCAGGCGTTGGCCCCAAACTCTCACTCCCTTCCCCCTCGCCCCGCCCACCCCCAGGGTCTGTACTAGGTCCAGCTTTGGGGCTCTGCGGGGACCAAGCCGCTTCCTGTCTGCAGCTCTGAGTGCTGCGGGCCCCACACGGCCCAGGACCCCCGTCCGACTCGAGTCCCACCAGAAAAAGCGCCCAGGCCCCCTGCTCAGCGTCCTGTCCCGGAGGGCGGCCACCACCCTCACAGCGGCCCACCTGCCCCTCCGGGCCAGCGCCAGGCAGGGCCACGCCATGGGCACAAGCCGGGCACCGACATGGGCACTGGGTCCACCCTTCCTTCAGCTCGTGACTCTTCACCCCTCCCGTCTGCCTCCTCTGTGCCCCTCTCCCTCTGCCCTCCTCTCAGCCCTGTGCTGTCTGCCTAAGGAGCTAAAAGAGGACTTCACAGGCACAAGATGACCTTGACACAAAGAACAGAAAGGAAACAGGGGACTCGAGGACGATGCAAACGTGCGTGGCCCCCGCAGCCCAGCGCAGCCCCAATCCGGGCCACCCGAGCGGCCAGCTCCCAAAAAGACGCACTGATGTCACTGCGTCCAGCCGCTCCGTTTCTGTCTGGGGGCAATGCGGTACGTGGTCACAGATAACTGACGGGGCAGCCGCCCCACAGGAGCTGAGACCCCAGGGGCCACCCCCCACCAGCGACACGACTCCCGCTGAGCCTGCCACCAGCCCCGGGTGACTGAGCTGCCCAGGGGGCCGTGATGGGGAGGCCAGCAGGTTTTCCCAGCTCCACGGATGTCACGTGGAGCAGGTGACCCGCCCAGATTCCCAGCCGCAGAATCAGGAAACACAGTATAAATATTGTTGCTAAGTCACTGAGTCTGGGGGTTGTTTACCACCAGACACAAAGAGCAAACAGGCTGCCCGGGGGCGCTCGTGGTAAAGAACCCTCCTGCCAGTGCAGGAGACATAAGAGAGGCGGGTTTGATCCCTCAGCTGGGAAGAGCCCCTGGAGGAGGGCGTGGCAACTCACTCCAGTATCCGTGCCTGGAGAATCCCATGGACGGAGGAGCCTGGTGGGCTACAGTGCGTGGGTCGCACGGAGTGGGACACGACTGAAGCGACTGAGCACGCACACACGCGGATAACAGACCGTCCTGGGGTGCGCGGCCAGGGCCAAGATCCCGCTCCTGGCTCCCAGGGCCCGAGTCTGAGGCAGGAGGCTGGGAAGCAGCACCCAGCACCACGGACCCCGCAGGGCGGGAGCAGGAAGTGGGGACTCGTGTCTGAGAAGCCCAGCAGACTCCAGACCCGAGCACACGGCGCGGCACGCCCCGGGTGTCAGCGACAGGTCCCGCCTGGCGAGTGGAGACAGAGCGCGTCTACACCCCAGAAACAGGAAGTGCTTGGCTATTTTCAATAAATTGGGGGCGACACGGACGCCCACCCACACCATCTCCTTGGCTGCAGGATGTAAATAACAGCAAGCCGGGTTTGCACGGCATCGACTCTGCGGGGCCTGCGCCGGCCAAGTGCTGGAGGCCACCACACACTCAGTCACACCTGGGGGTGTGGAGGGCGGGCGGTGGGGGGAGTGACCTAGGGGCTGGGTGGGGCACGCTGATCTTGCCCAGCACCCTGGTTTCTAAATAAGAGATTTCAGGTCAATGAGAAAATAGCTTATGATGAAGCAGGCATCCTGGTTTTTAAAAATAACAATGATTTTATTAATTGTAGCTTCTCCCCAATTGTCTCAGATTCTGAGCATTAAAGTAATTCTGCATGCTGGCCACAGCCAGCGTTTAGGGAAGAGAGAGGAGCCCACTGTGGCCTCCAGGGCGCCGGCCAGCGTGCGTCCACCCCCTGGGGCGGGACAGAGGTCTAGAGATGGTGACGGGTGACCACCTCCCCCCGCCCCGGGGAAGCAGGGACAGGGCTAGAGGAAGCGTGCCAACAGCTGTCGGGAGCAGCAAGGTCCAGTGTCCACTGGACTCTTGCCACCTAGTAGAGATGCTGGTCACCAAAGTCTTCCCTCTCCATAGATTTATCCAGAGACGGCAGAGCAAGGCAGGGACTGAGAAGCACACAAGGAGGAAAACTCTGATTGGACAGGAAACGTGACGTCAGAAGAACAAACGCCAAATCTGGTTCTGAGCACCCCACCCAAAGGGGAATCTGGCCCAAGGCCACGGGGCACAGACCCTGAGTGGGGAACCACTGGGCTGGGGGTGGCAGGCGGGCAGGGCTGGGCCGTCAGAGCAGCCAGGACGAGAGGACACAGTGGCCGGGGGTGGGCGCAGCCCTGAGCCACCCGCCTCTGGCAACACGCCTCCCCCAGGCTGGCTGGGAGTCGGCGGAGGCTGAGTGCTCATCAGGGAAGGAAGAAGTTCAGACTGTGGCATCGGCTGCAAACGCAGGACCCAAAGCGCCACTGCTGTTCCAAGCGCGTGTGTCCACGTGGTCCGCAGAGAAAAAGAGCAACACAGAAAGAAGAGCAAAACTGAAGAGACCCCTCGGCAGGGAGAGCCGGCCTGCGTGCAGACGAGGGAGAGCCAGCCTGCGTGCAGACGAGGGAGAGCCGGCCTGCGTGCAGACGAGGTGCCGCCCGTGGCCAACGGCATCGCCCCGCGGAGCGCCGGGCAGGCAGCACCCTGGTGCCCCTGTGCCTCGGGGCTGCTGCCCAGGGACCACGCCCCCGGGCCCCGCCCCCCACACTGTCCTTACCAAGCCCCCCACCCAGAGCGGGTCCCCTCTGCGCCTAGCGCTGCTGCCCTCCCCGGGGTGGGTGGGATGTTGGATGGAAATACAGAACCCGAGGCCTCACCCGAGGCCCGACAAACCAGCATCTGCACTTTCACAGGGTCCCAGGGACTGGGGGCCCTGGCAGTTTGGGAAGCTCCTCCGAGCCGCCCCGACCCTGCTCCGAATAAACGCCTTGCCTCCCTCCGACCGACCTGGGGCCTCGGGAGGGCTCATCCTCAGAGAGCAGCCCCAGACAAGGCTCACCTCCCGTGCATCCTTGCAGCCCGCCTCAACTGGAAAGACGGGTGGTTAAATGTTTAAAAGAAAATCAACTTATTTTTAGCATTTTAAAACACACAGCCAGATGGATAGACACTCAGAGCTGACATTTGTTACATAAAAGCACGACAGCGAGTCCCCGGTCCATCCCGGACCAGCCTCGTCAGCCTCGCAAACACGTCAAGCTCAGGGCTGCCCCACAGCCCCCGGGACACCCGGCCCTGCACCGGGGAGCCGGGGACCCCCGCTGGCTGGTAGAGGACCCCAGGCTCTGCAGCCACTGCATTTCTGCCACCAAGGCCCCGCGTTGTGGGGGAGGCGGTGAACCGCCATCAGCCTGGGCCTCACAGAGAGCTGCCCCCGCCCCGGCCAGCCCCGCTCCCCAGGGTCGGGAGGGAAGGGAGAGGCACCTATTGTAAGTCAGGTCCACGCGCCACTGGACAAGGACTCAGTGACAGGGCCGGACTGACGCTTCAGAACCACCGGGCCGGCCCCCGTGCTCAGCACTGTGCACTCCGCTGCCCCCAGCTCTGGGCATACAGCAAGGGAGGGTTGGCACACACACCTTCCAGTCACCGAGTCGTTCTTGGCAGGTGACTCGACCAACCAACCAAGAAGTCTGGGAAAATCAACTCAAGAGCCATGAGGAGCCTCCGCAGAAAACCACACTTAGGACAGACAATCTTTGAAAGTTAAGTTTTCCTTCATACCAGCACCAACCAGCGTGGAACGTGACGGGTGCAAAGATCTTGTTCACAATTCAACAAAAACAGGCAATGAATGTGCCCAGTCTAAGCACGTACAGGGCCCGCGGGAGGAAAAGCCCTTCTCACTGTGTCCAGTGTGAGTCCAAAATGACCAAAAGTCGCAACGAAAAAGTGCAACCACAGAAGCACTAGAAGAAAGTGCAGGGTTTTGACTGAACGAGCGTCACGTACGGTGCAACCGGACACGGAGGCGGAAAGCCGCCAGGAAGGAGGGTCTTGATGAATCTGACCGCACAAAAATTAAGTGGATGCACGTGGGGGAAAAAAAAACTAGCAGCACAGAAAGATGAACGACCCCGCGGCCCTTCCATCCTGGGAACCGTGGGAAGCACAGGGCAGCCAACAGCCCAGCGGGAGGCCAGGTGCAGGGGTGCGTGCGGCGCGCAAAGTCGCTTCAGTCGTGCCCACGGAGACCCCATGGACTGCTGCCCGCCGCCTCTTCTGTGCATGGGATTCTCCAGGCAAGAACACTGGAGTGGGCTGCTTCCCGACCCAGGGATTGAACAAGCATCTCTCATCAGGGCAGGGCTAGGCGCTGGCGACTCAGGAAAGCAGAATGCAAACATGGACAGAAAAAGATGGCCGACCTTAGCAGGGAGCAAAGCAGTGATGCAGGCTCTCAGGTGGTCAAACAGCAAGGCCATCACCAGCACCCAGAGGCAGGGAGGGGAGACAGGAGGGCGTCCTCCTCCCCTCTCCTCCCTCCTCCCCTTTCCTCTCGCCCTCCGCGTTCACCACAGTCATGCTTCCTTGTCCAACACCAGACTCCCCACCTCCTCATTTCTCTGGGCACCCCGCACCTGCCGCAGCCACGCCCATTGGGTCACCACCGTGTAACAAGCATCCGGGACAGCGGCATGTCCCAGGACGGCTCGTCCCCAGGGAGCTGGCGGATGCAGCAAGCTGCCTTCCGTGTGCACTCCTGACTCAGCAATGTCATCCCCAGGAACGTGCCCTAAGGAAACAATGTCGAGTGTACCACGATGAACACACAAGAACACTCGCTGCTGAGTTGTTTACATATTGATCCCTGAGCTCCAGCATCCCCCAGCCCCACCCCCAACAAATTCAACCTGGATTTGGGGGCAGGGAGGCATCCACAGTTTTTAAGAGCATCCTTTGAGTCTAGTTCACAGGACTAAGAACAGCCCTTGGAAATTTAGCCAACAAGGGATCCTTTAGATCGACGAGATGTCACAACACCTCGCTAAGTAAAAACAGCAGGTTTAGACAAAACCATAAATGGAGCACGATCCCATTTCTGCACCGAAGCCATAAAGTGTGTCTCTACACGACCGACGTGTGAGTGCATTCTAGGGAGGGCTGGGGCAGGCGTAGCTCGGAGGCCTTTCTGGGCTAAAGTTACCAGAGCCTCGGTTTTCCTATTTAGGACAATTTTAGGGAAGTCTAAACTTTTCAGAAATTTGTACACTTTGATCCCTCTATAATTTAAGACAGGTTTTATAAGTTTCATAAAAGGTTACGAGACTCCGGGAGCCCCAAGCCCCACCTTACCGCCCACCCCACCCTGCACGCCGAGGACTGGCCCTCTGCCACCCCGCGGAGCTTCAGTTCCAGGTCTCCAGGTGAAGGCAAACCTCCCGGATGGCCGGTGGTTCCCCACTTGCAACCTAATTCCGTGTTAGGCTTTAGAAGAGCCAGACTGCCGAGAAGGGCAGGGGCCCCCCACCCCGGGTTACTTGTCACCCAGCTGCTTGGGGAAGGTGCTGGAAGACATCCAGACAAGAGGGATGAGGGCGTCTGACCAGCACACGGCAGGCTGGGCAGAGCAGCAGACTGCAGGCCCCGCAAGGTCCACCCCTGAATCAAGCGCTCCCGAAGCCACGAGGGTGGGACAAGCGGAGGCGCGGGGCTGCAGGCAGAGGGAAAGGGCCCAGTGCAAGGAGGAGGCCCAGAGGACTCTGAACACGGCCCAGCACAGGCTGATCACAGGCTCAGACACCTTGGGGACACGGGACCTTCAAGGCCCGACGAGTCACAATTCTGCTTTTCAGTTGGCATCTACCTGGCACACCGTTAAACTGCACTCTTATTTTCTTTTTTCTTTTTCTCTGCATACCAAATTTGATACACTAATTGGGTGTTTAATCTAAAAAATTCATCAGAAGGTCTCATATCACCATGGCAACCGGGCAGTCCCAGTAAACGCAAGCCCTCAGCACAGCCCTGTTACCTCTTTTGGCTCACCCGCCACGGGGCCGAGAAGTGTGGGACCTTGTCCGGGGAGGACAGCTGCCCGCCCTCAGAGAAAGGTGGGGTGCAGCCTTGCCCTCCTGGAAGACCGGCCCTCCTCCTTTCCAAAGCCTGCTCTTTCCATGTAAACAAACCCACAGCCTTCAGGCCAAGAGCTGCACACATTTTCTTTGCAAACACGTACTGTGATCCCCGAGCCGTGTGCACCCTGACGATGGCACAAAGACAGAATCAAACTGGAATAAAGTGGCCGCCCCCAGGATCGCATCCACGGCAACCAGACCCAGGGTCAGTCCTGGCCCTCTAATCTCACCAAAGCCCAGCTAGGTCTCATCCTGAGGTGTTCAGTTTGGAGACCTGGCCACCGAGCCCAGGGGTGGGCGAGTGACTGACAGGCACGTGTGCTGAAGAGCGTGCACCTGTTGCCGAAGCCAGCTCCCACCTGCACAAGCCCGGAATAGCCGGCACCTCTGCTGTCCTGCTTCAGGCGAATGGGGACAGCGGAGGGGGGAGAAGGTGTGAAATAATTCCCAAATCAGATTCAAGAACCACAGATGCATTCTGTGCTCT
Source organism: Bos indicus x Bos taurus (assembly GCF_003369695.1). Taxonomy (NCBI): domain Eukaryota; kingdom Metazoa; phylum Chordata; class Mammalia; order Artiodactyla; family Bovidae; genus Bos; species Bos indicus x Bos taurus. Next base: position 1,048,971 of record NC_040101.1, on the reverse strand, counting down.
TTTTGCCTCTAATGTTCCTTGGATTCTGAAACCTAACCCTCTGAACAGGTAGTAAAATTCTACTGTTCGAAGCTGAAGGCAGCCACTGGGCTACATCAATGCCTCTCTGCCTGCATTTTCTGCCTTGGACAGCAAAATGCAAAGACATGAGAGAGGGCCGGCTCTGGGCCGACACCCGCGGGTCCTGAAATCAGATGTATTTCTCAGGCGTCTTCTGATCCTGCCCCTACAGCCAGAGCTGGATGCAGTCGCTTCCTGATTCCTTCCTAATTCACCCTGGGCTTTCTACACTTAGAATATTTACACTCAAAGACATGCAACATATGAAACATCCCCAGCGGTAAGTTGTGCCCTAAAGTTCAGAACACAAAGACAGGTCTCCCCAGAATACACTGTGCGGGCGTGATCGGTCCTGAAGGCCTCGCCCCTTGATCATGTCCAGACACCCAGGCCCCCTCTCCGCTGACCATGACCCGGCTCATTGGAACCCAGCTTCCTCCAGACCTCCCCCACCCTGCCAGGCAGCACGCTCCCCTTCCCTCTGTGAGGACTGCCGCCAGGCTGCACATTCTCCAACACTGGCCTTAGGTCATAGTATTGTAATTTCCTATAATGCTTAAATTATTTATCAGAAATAAATAGCTTGGGCTCCTTGGCTAAGCTGTGCTCTAAAATTATAAAAGATCCATCCTACCCGCTGCAGGCTGCCTACAAATGAAAAATGCATATTTTACTATTTTAAGAAAATGTCAAAAAAATCAAATGTGTCATCTTATAGCATTGAACTTATCTGCATGACATCTGAGAGAAGAGCTGCATGCTTGCCTGTGGAAGTGTCACAGTGCTCAGGGGCGGGCACTGCCACCTCCCCCGGGGGTGCTAAGGGAAAAGCCCTGTGCCCAGCAGGGCTCAGGGAGGCGTGCCCACAGGCCTGCCTCGGTCTCCTGCTTCCCACTGGCGCCCACCTCCAGGTCACCAGCCTTACCTGCAGGGGGAACTCAGGGCAAACTAGTTCCCAGAAGGGAAGCTTTTCGCACAGAGGCAAGCCTCCACCACACATCTGAGTGCAAAGGTGGGCACGCCCGGAGCCACGCTGCGCGGTCGCCGGCTCTGAGAACTCCGAGGGCCGGGCCCCCGCGCCACCTGTGGTCGGGTGTCTCCCTTGGCGAACTGGGCACCCCTCAGGTGCAGAGGGGCAACCGAGCGCGCGCACCGCACAGTAAAGGAAAACGCAGACACAGCGCCCTGGCTGCAGTGGGGTCCACCGATCCTCACTCCCCGCGGCTGGAGGGCCTGCTCCGCCCGCCGCGCCGCTGCCGGACACGGGGGACGCGCGTGGGCACCGCAGGCACCGTCCGCGAGTTTCCTCGGAAACCGAGACGCCCCGGAACGTCTTCCCGCCCCGGGAACCTTGGTGCCCCGAGGCACGGAAACCCTCCCGCAGCAGCCCCCCTGCGAGAGCGCGCGGGCTCCCCGGCGGCGCGGGCCCCAGTGCGCTCCCCAGGTCCCAGCCGCGCGGCCCTTCTCACCGTCCTCCTTGTCGTCAAACACCGGCCTCCGCGCTGCGGCCGCCGACATGGAGGACCCCATCCTCTTCTTCCACTTGCTCCACTGAAACAGGGGGCGCGGCTGCGCGCGGGCATCGCTGGAGTCCCGGGCTCGGGGCTGGCCGGAGGTGGGCGGCGGCGGGGCCGGGGGCGCGTCGGGGCCGGCGAGGCGCCCGCGGCCGAGGGGCGGCGAGCCGGGGGGCGCCGCGGCGCTGCTGCCCCTGCGCTCGGCGCCGCTCCTCATGGCCGGACCGGAGTGCGCACCGCGGCCGGAGTCCGGGGCATGGCCCGCCCGGCGGGCGGGGAGCGGGAGCGGGAAAGACAGGCAGCGCCCGCCTTGCGCCCCGAGCTCGGCGCTCCCGGGTCCCGGCAGCCCGGTCAGCTCAGCCGACTGCGAGGGCCGGGGGCGGGGCCGGGGCGGGGCCGGCAGACAGGAGCCGGGGCGGAGCTAGCGCGGGGCGGAGCTAGCGCGGGGGCGGAGCCGGGAGGCAGGAGCCGGGGCGGGGCGAGGGCCAGGGGCGGGGCCGTCAGGCAGGAGCCGGGGCGGAGCTAGTGCGGGGTTGGGGGGGGGCTGGGCGGGGCCGGAAGGCGGAGCCGGAGGCGGAGCTAGTGAGGGGACGGGGCCGACAGGCAGGATCCGAGGCGGAGCGAGGGCCGGGGGCGGGGCCGGCAGGCAGGAGCCGGGGGCGGTGCCAGTTAGGGGCGGAGCTAGAGCGGGGCGGGGGCGGGGCGGGGCAGGGCCTGAGCGAGAGCCCTCCAGCTGCCCTGGGTACCCGCCGCCCACCACGCAGGGGCGGGTGCCGCGCATAGCGCCGCGGCGGCACAGACAGGAGACAAGAAAGGGGTCCCTCTGGCCTTGGTGGATAAAGGCGGCCCGCGAGCTGCTGCCGCCCGACCCGGGGCACCTTAAACCTCATCCTGAGGTTCTGAGTTTGGCGAGGCCGCGCGCGGGACCCGCGAAGGGGCAGCGGGAAACGGCTGTGCGGAGGCCAAGGCCAGATCACCGCCTTGCGGCCCCACGTCCGGGGCCGATTCAACGCTGCGGCTGCACCAGGGCCGCAGGGAAAGAGGGGCGCGGCGGGAGCAGGCCCGGGGAGGGAGCCCCTCCCCGCGCGGCCGGCCCAGACCCCGCGGCGAGCTCGCGCGCACACGCACGCACGGGCGCGCTCGGGGTCGAGGCGACGCTGAGCACCTGCGCCCGCGCCCTCGGATCCCCTGGTTGGGTCGCTGTGGTTGGGTCTCCCTCCGGTCGGGCTCTCAGTGCGGCCGGCCGGGCACGGGTCGGGACGAGAAGCTCCCGGAGCATATCTGCGCCTCGGGCCGGCCCGGGAGCCGTGTGCGGCATATTGCGCGAGGAGTGGGGCTGTCGAGGCTCGGTTTGATCTCCCCGCACCCCCATCGCAGGGCCAGGAGAGACCTCGCCGGTAAAGCACAGCAGATGGCCTACGGAGATGGCTCCCGGTACCACCCAGCCCTGCGTGCTTGACACTTGGTCACTGAGGGCTTGCTTTTGTTGAGTTGTCTGACTTTGACTTTTGGAAGCCTTCGCCTCCTTAGGTTCCTTCCCCAGGAAGTCCCGAAAGGGCCTCTGCTGCCCCTGGATGAGGGCAGACCACCCACCCGACCTGCAAGCCAGGACGCGAGGACCTGCGAATCTCTGCCCCCGCCCCCTGCCCAGGGCCCCCCGTTCCTCCGTGGACACCCTTCAGCCACACTGGCCCTGGAGCCGCCCCGCGCCTCACCCCTACCCCCGCAGGTTGTGTCTCTCAGTCTTGGCTGTTCCTCCCTCCGCGGTAGGACTAGGCCTGTCCCCGACTCCACCTTTGAAATTCCGTGGAGCCCCTTGACCAGTGTGGGCTGATTGACCAACAATGCAAGGTGAGCAGAGGTGATCTGGGTCACTTCTGAGCCACACTTTAGGGCCAGTGTCCAGACTGGCCGCACATGCCCCTTGGCTCAGAAGGAGTCCGGATCACTGGGGGACCACCTTCCAACCAGCAGTGGATGAGCAGAACAAGGGAGAACTTGGCCCCTGTGGGAAGTCACTGAGGTTTGGGGGTGCACTTGCCACAGCATAAGGTGGCGGTGCATCCTACCTTGAGTTCAACCCCAGGGAGGCGAGTTCCCCACGCTGAACAGGAAGGTGGGCAGGGTGAGGACAGGGTCCTCTCCGCGCTATGCCAGTGACAGGAGATTATGGGTGGCGCAGTCACCAGAGAAACGTGTCCCCGTCAGCCCGCCCGTGGAGCACCCGCACCGGATCCTGGGCAGCGCGTGGTCACGGGACCACCGCAGCTGGGATGGCCCGCAGGGGTCCCAGCTGGTGACCTGGTGAAGGCCTGGGGCCCAGGAGCTGTGAGGACACTGCCCCTGAGATTGAAATGAGTTAGTGTGCAAGGACAGAAAGTGGCCAGTGCCTCTGGGGGACGGCTGGGGCCCGCTTAGACAGGGCCTGTGCAGAGCAGCAGGAGTCTGATTTATACTCACGGCTCAGGTCCTGAAACCCTAGCATAAATGTGCATCAGCCTATAATTCATCCAGAAAGCTGTGCTTCCTGAGAGGATGTGGTTGTTAGCAGTCTCCCATTCTCATGTGTACCTTGTTTTACAGCCTCATTCTGAAATTAACACGCTGCCTGCACCTTTGTAAATAGTCCCTGTTATTAAGCTCCCCTCAGATGGCTCAGTTTGAATGCACGGCTTCCTGCTGGGGACATACCAGAACGGACCCCAGGAAACAGGAAGCAAGCCCAAAAAGGGTTCCAGTCGGAGTTGCTCACACATGTGGGGAATCCATGAGTCCCCTTCGCAGCAGGAAGTAGAAAACCAGGTCATCCCTGACCACAGGGACATCAGACTGAGCCCTGGTGGGACGAGGGACAAAGGCCATGTGGAAGCAAGGATGTGGGGACCGAGTGCTGGGTGACTGGGTTGCCTGGTGACTGTACTGACTCTCGAGGTCATAGGGCTGCCCGGCTTCTGTGACTCCAGAGAGCAAGAACCAGGAGAGGAAAATGCACCGAGGAGAACAGGCCCCACAGCCTCTGGGAGGAATCCTTCCCCGCTGTTGTCATGGTACCAGGCATCAGCACAGTCAGCGCTTAACCTCGTCAGACACCCAGTGTACCAGCTGCTGGAACAAAGGACTACAGACTCGTGGGCGCAAACAGTGCAAAGGTGTTTTCTCTGGTTCTGGAGCCCAGAAGCTAGAAATCAAGGTGTCAGCAGGGCGGTCCCCTCTGGAGGCCCTGAGACGACTCTTCTAGCTCCTGGTGGCTGCTGGCATCTCACGATCCGCAGAGGCATCATTCCAAGCTCTACCTCCATCGTCACGTCACCTTTTCACCTGTGTCTTCTCCCCTTTTCTTCCCTTACAAGGACATTTGTGGGACTTCCCTGGCGGTCCAGTGGCTAAGTCTCTGCAATCTCAATGCAGAGGGCCCAGGTTCGATCCCTGGCCAGGAAACTAGATCCCACATGCAGCAGCCAAGAGACCCAGCTGCTGCTGCTGCTGCTGCTGCTAAGTCGCTTCAGTCGTGTCCAACTCTTTGCGACCCCATAGATGGCAGCCCACCAGGCTCCCCTGTCCCTGGGATTCAGGCAAGAACACTGGAGTGGGTTGCCATTTCCTTCTCCAATGCATGAAAGTAAAAAGTGAAAGTGAAGTCGCTCAGTCGTATCCAACTCTTAGCGACTCCATGGACCGCAGCCTACCAGGCTCCTCTGTCCATGGGATTTTCCAGGCAAGAGTACTGGAGTAGGGTGCCATTGCCTTCTCCGAAGAGACCCAGCACAGCCAAATAAATAAATTTTTTTTGTTAAAAAAAAAAGGACATTTGTTATAGGACTTAGGACTCACCTTAATGTAGGATAATTGTGTGGTATTAGTGGTAAAAAATCCACCCGCCAACGCAAGAGACACTGATATGATCCCTGGGTTGGAAAGATCCGCTGGAGAAGGAAATGGCAACCCACTCCAGTATTCTTGCCTGGGAAACCCCATGGACAGAGGAGCCTGGCAGGCCACAGTCCATGGGGTCGCAAAGTCAGACACAACTGAGCATATGAACACATTAATGCAGGATCTTTAACTTAATTACCCTCTTTCCAAATAAGGTCATACAGGTCACTGCCTGGTCCCCAAATCTAAGCCCAGCCCACGTGCAGAATACATTCACTACATCCCAGCATCCACGAAGTCTCACCATTAGAGCTTCAACTCTGAGTCCAAAAATCTCGTCTAAATGTCATCAGCTCAGAAGTGCAAGACCCATCGTGTGCTCGGGTCTGGGTGAGACTCAAGGCTTGGCCCATCGAGTGCTCGGGTCTGGGTGAGACTCAAGGCTTGGCCCATCGTGTGCTCGGGTCTGGGTGAGACTCAAGGCTTGGCCCAGCCTGAGGCAAAGTTCTCCGTTGGTGGGCCTGTGACTCTAGAAGCAAGTCATCTGCTTCCAAAATGCAGTGGTGGGACAAGCATAGCACAGACGTTTCCATTCCTAAAGGGAGACACTGGAAGAAATCAAGAGCTCTCTGTTCCAAGGAAGTCCAGAGTTCAGCAGGGAAGAGTCCACCCAGTGTCAGGGCCTGAGTGGGTCTCCGCCGCCTGATGCTCTGCCCTCAGCACCCCCTTCACGGCCACACTTCCCTCCCCTTGAACAGGAATGTGTACTCGCAGCTGGCTTGTCAAGGGTGAGGACCACGTCGGGAGGAAGGATTCTGGGGGGAAACCCTCGCTTCTGAGGTGGTTCTATACAATTTCTCCTGAAATCTTTAAAATGGCCAAGCCAATTTTCTGCACCATCTAGGTTTCTGTACTTGTCCCCCATCCTCTCTTCAAAATGAATCTTCCCATCTCTGTCTCCTTTTGGAGCTCTGATGCTAAGGCAAGCCTTGCAGCCCAAGCCTGGCCCTTTTCAGGCCCCTGGAAAGTATTGTCTGTAGTGGGGGAGGCCACCTGCCCTGGACAGGGAGCACTTGCAGGCGCACACACGAGAGGTTTATCTCCACTGGGCAGCTGGGTGTTTGCCTTCCAAGTTCCGGGCTAGGGTAGGTCTCTGCAGGCACCAGTCAGCATGTGCTTCGGAGGGCCTTGGCCACCCCTCAGCTGGGTGCCCAGCACTGGGGGGAGGGCTGGGGCCAGGAGCGGAGAGTGGCTCACTGCAGGTGCTGGGCAGGTCCCGCCCAGGACAGAGGCGCCTGCCAGGCATGGAGATGAGACCTCAGTGACAGTAGGGGTCTGCAATGGCACCCCACTCCAGTACTCTTGCTTGGAAAATCCCATGGACGGAGGAGCCTGGTAGGCTGCAGTCCATGGGGTTGCTAAGAGTCGGACATGACTGAAGCAACTTAGCAGCAGCAGCAGCAGCAGGCCAGCACAGAGCACTCAGGGGTGTCAGAAACAGAGTGGGGACCAGGGGGTGTCATGGTCATGGCCGAGTTCTGATCAGATTGTGAGCCTGCTGGGTCCGTGGCCCTGGAAAGGCCCCCGGGGAGAAATCACCTGTATTTTCATGTCTCGTTGTGGGGGATCCCCACCTTCTTGTGTCCCCTTAGACCCGCCTGGAGGAGGCAGGCAGCCAGAGGGCAGGGGACACAGTTGGCATGAGTCCAGGCCCTCCACCCGCCCGTGCCCAGCCCGCCATGGCCTCCCTACTCTTGACACTGGGGTGACGACCCCACCTCCTCACAGCACCAGACGCACCCTTGCCCATTTCTGGCCCCTCGGGCAGCACCCTTGCCTCTCACCGTGATCTGGACTCACAGCTGCCCTCCAAAGCCCCTTATGGCCACCCTGCTCCACAGGTGAAGGAGAGAGGGCCTGGGAGGCAGGTAACTGCCCGAGGTTCAGCCAGAGTGTGGGAAAGACCCTGCCGACCTCCAAGAACGACCCCCAGGCCCAGGCGATGGCAAGAAGGGGTGTCAGGACAGCCCCCCTTACAAGTAGACAGGCTGCAGACGCTCGGCCCTGCCCCCACCCCTTCTCTCCTGGAACAGAATGCAGACAGAGTGGCACCCACAACACGGGCGACAGCAAAACAGCAGCCGGGGGCCACCCGCTCCACCAGCACCCCCCCCTGGATGGAGGGACCCCCCCCCACCCCACCGCCCTCTGACTGCATTCGTTCCTGGGGCCATGGTAACGAAGACTGCAGAGCAGGCACTTAAATGACAGGGATTTTTCTTCTCACAGTCTGAGGCTGGAAGTCCAACATAAAGGAGTGAGCAGAGCTGGCTCCTCCCTGGCTTGCAGACTTCTTCCCGCGTCCTCACGGGTCGTCCCTCTGCGTGACTGTGTCCTGATCTCCTCTTCCTGTAAGGACACAGTAACACTGGAGAAGGGCCGTTCCATGACCATGTTTAACACCCATCTCCTCTTTAAACACCCTGTCTCCATGTAAGTCACGTCTGAGGTCCTGGGGTCAGGGCTCCAATCGGGGGACACAGCCCAACCCTCAACACCAGCCACGTGCCCCGTCTCCTGCTCCCCCAGCTCAGATCACGGGCCAACCTGACTCTTGGTTTTTGTCGTTTTAGAATCCAACTATTCACATTTACAACTTATTTAGTTTTCCTTGTATAAAAAAAGTTTCATACTCTATGGTCTCCTGGAATTTGCTTTTTTTTCCACCAAAAGCTGTTTCTAAGACCTATTCTCATTGTGTGCAGCCAGTGCTGGCTCATTTCATGACTTTCTCCTGTCTTGGCCTTTGGGGTCCTTTCCAGGTTTTGCTAAAGTGGGGGAGGCTGCTGTGAATATCTCCACCCACCTGTCCTGACGCATCTCTGTGAGATTCCAGAGGGGAATGTGGGGTGACTGTACGTGGGAGTCCAGCCAACACAGGAGAGCCGGTGCCTTCCCACACGCCCCAAGGGCTGACAGGCACCCTGACGGCAGAATGAGCCCCAGGCACGAACACGGGGGTTTCCTGACCTCTTCATTTTTGCCAACTGAGTGAGGGTGAAGTGGTGTCTCATTTCGATAAAACTGTGTTTCCCCGCTCGCTGGTGAACTGGAGCATCTTTGTATAACCTAAAAAATAAATTATTTGACAAGTACACACGGCTGTATTCGCTTGTTTGTTTCATGTAGTGTTGGCTGCTCTGGGTCTTTGCTGATGCACAAGGGCCTCCTCTAGCGCAGAGTGGGGGCTCCTCTCTAGTTGCAAGGCTGAGCTTCTTATTGCAGTGGCTCCTTATGTCGCAGAGTACAGGCTCTGGGTGCATGGCTCAGTGGTTGGGGCACACAAGCTCACTGCTTGCAGCTTGCTGGCTCTAGGGCTCAGGAGTTGCAGTGAATGGGCTCAGCTGCTCCGAGGCATGTGGAATCATCCCCCATCAGAGACAGAACCTGTGCCCCCCGCATTGGCAGGTGGATTATCCACAAGGGCTTCCCTTGTGGATCAGCTGGTAAAGAATCCGCCTGCAATGTGGGAGACCTGGGTTCGATCCTTGAGTTGGGAAGATCCCCTGGAGAAGGGAAAGGCTACCCACTCCAGCATTCTGGCCTGGAGAATGCCATGGACTGTATAGTCCATGGGGTCCCAAAGAGTCAGACACGACTGAGCGACTTGCAGTTTGTGCACTTATCCACCGTGCCATCAAGTCCTCTTTTTATGTCTTTATTGGCCGTTTTTCCCTCTACTGGGAGTTGTTGGTTCATATATTTTGCCTGTTAATCTAAATGTAAGTATCTTAATCTTTTAAAAATTTCATTATAATTCTTTATGTATTCTGCATATATATTAGATTATATATTGTGGAACTAATTTTTATTTGATATAAGAATTGGTAATATCTTCTCCTGTTTGAAGCTCAATTTTGAATTTTCCTCACGGTGTCTTTTAGACAAACAAGAGTACTTTTAATGTAGTGAATTTATCAACATTTTTTTTAATGGTTACGGCTTTTATATACTGTTTCAGAAATCCTTTCTGAGCCTAAGAACAAAATTCACCCATATTTTCTTTTAAGAATATACAGAATAAACTCTAGTATTGACATACAGCATGCACGTGGAAATTTTCCCTCACTCCGGTGTTCGTGGAAGGGTTGGTCTGAATGACCTCGCCTGCTATGACCACAGCAGAAACCCAAAGCCATCTTTTGTTAAAACCCATGTGAAACTCTTCACAGCTCTAGTACTGATGCTTTCGGTCGCCTGCTCAGCGTCCAGTCAGCCCTTTCCTCGCGTCTGACGGGTGCTGAGCTAGCTCTGTGATGGGTCAGCAGGCCGGGCTGAACTACTCCAGAATTCCTTTTCCATCAGGTTTCCTAACTTGGCTCTTGGCATGCGATTCGGGAGGTAGTACGGGGGCATGAGTCGGACATGACTCAATGACTGAACAGCAGCAACCAGGAGCACGAGGCAGCAGCTGGCCCGTTCTGACACTTGGAGCGTCAGGGCAGGGGCCCAGGTGCGGCTGCGGCCGCACACTATGCCCTTCCTCCGCCGGCTCACCTCCCTGGCGGGAGGCCGGTGCGCGGCTGATTCGCCTCTCCAGTCATCCTTTTGCTTCTCCAGCTCCTGGGCCAGAAGTGTGTGCAGTTTCCTGACATGGGTGCCAACTTCTGCAGGACACCCAGGCTTCGCGTCCCTCCTCGTGAGTTCCAGCTTGGGCTCGCTGGTCCCCGCTCCGGCTCCACCTTCCCTTCCTAACTACCTGCTCCGCACACTTGAGGCTGCAGCGTCAGGCAGAGGGGCGGCAGCTTCTAGAGACCCACCGAGCAGCCCCGCGACTGCAGAGGTTAGCTCCCTTAATGACGTCACCCCCGGTGGCCCTGCGCCGGGCGGACACAGGTACCAGGCGCGCAGACCTCAGGGGCGGAGGCCCAGCCCCGAGACAAACCCTCATGGGCTTCATTTCCCTCCTGGTGACGGGTCTAGGTGTCCGAAGCCATTCCAGGCGGATCTTAGGGACCGTTCCTGAGGAGGGGGAGGGAGGGCGCGGGGGGGGGGGGGGGGGGGGGGCTCCCTTGTCCCCCTGGGAGCTGAGAGTCGGGCTGATGTCTGCGGTCGGGGCCGCCATCCTGTGACCCCAGGAAGAAGGACGTCTGCCTGCTGCAGGCGGGGAGGTAAAGAGCAGGGAGGGCGTCCACGCTCTGGACGCCGGGGGCTCCACCTGGAAAGCGAGCCTTTTCGTGCGTGCGATCAGCGGCTCGCCGCGGCCCCTTCCCTCCCTCAGCAGGACGCTCTGGGCCTCGGCGCCCTTGTCCCCATTGTCGGGAACACTCCACCTCCGTGCGTGTCACCGACCGCCCAGCAGAGAAGGGCGCAGGCGGCTGGAGCGGCAGAATCCTTCCGCCCAGACCCGCGCCCGCGCGCAGGCGCAGCACCGACCCCAAGCGCCCTCCGCGCGGTTTGGAGCCCGCGGGCCGCCGTACATCCGGACGTCTCCTTGGAGACCGCGTGACCCCCTCCGCCTCCGTACCGTACCGCCGCGTCTCCATGGCGACCGCGTGCGCCCGCCGCCTCCATTGTTCCTCTGGGCCCTCCGCGCCCCCGGCGGGCGGGTGACCACGGGCTGTGGGCCGGCACGGGGACCCATCGGGAGAGGCTGGGGGCCCCGGGTGATGGGTGGTGGGGCGCACTGGAGACTCTGGGGCACCGCGCGCTTGCGGGGCCCGGAGCGCCGCCTCCGTGCCCCCGCGCGGCCCGCCCTGCCCGGGCAGGGACCCATCGGGAGAGGCTAGGGGCGCCGGGTGATGAGAAGTGGGGTCCAGAGCGCGGCCCGCGCTGTGGGGACGCGGCCTCCCAGCCCCTGCGCGGCCCGCCCCGCCCGCTCGAGGTCCTGAGACTTTCTCCTGGTTCAGAGGTTTCCGGAGGTTGCAGCTTGCGCTCCCCCGAGTCACAGAAAAGGGCCCAGGGGGCGGGGGCCTCGCACTCCCCGCCCCTGAAATGGAGGGACAGACACACAGCAGACCCGTGAGCTGGCAACACCCCCGCTGAGCGAAACGCTGATGGGAAGGACCCAGACCTGCAAATAAGAAAGGGCGAGCTCAGGGCCCCCTCCGCACTCAGGGGAGGGAGATGCCCGCTTGTGGATTTAGAACCGTTCTGATTCGGTTTCATCCCTCGAGAAGCCATTCCTCCTCTGCATTTTCCAGGTGTTAAAAGTTAAGTCTGGAACTCCGCGGTGCAGAGGGAGGAGCGGAGCAGTTTAATCTGAACCTTCTTGCAGCCCAGTTTGTTTTATCAAAGTCCGTTTTATGATGCTGTTTATTAGACGCGCAGGTTTTTGTAAGCTAGCGCAGTCATTGCAGGCCTGCCAAGCCGCCGGAAGGTGTGATTGTGCCGTGTACCCATTGTTGATGTGTCTCCCCTCCCCGCCCCCTGTCTGCAGGTGACTCCACACCCAGGAGGATGCGCGGTGGTCCCCAGAGGAGTGCTTCCTCCCGGCGGACTGATGGAGGGGAGCGGTTCCCTCTCGGTTCCCTGCGGGGCTGGTGACCGGGAGAGCCAGGCTGGGAGCAAGCCTGCTTCCGCCTCCAGAGACGTTCACCAGGGGGTCATCTTCTCCTCCTCAGCGATTTTAGACTTGAGTCAAAGTGGTCTTCACCATTTTGGGGAGATCTTTAAAGTCCCCAACCTCAAAGTAAGTGGGTCAGCCTCAGGGCTTCTTACACTCATGCCATGTAGATGTAAATGAAGACTTTGCTCACTTGTAGATTTCTTTTTAGAAATTATAGAATGAGGTGGATTGGAAGAGGGTTAGCTTGGGGTTTCATGTGCTGCTCACTGCAAAATGAGAAATTCCAGCAGGGGACCAGCCAGACGCTAATGTCCTCTCCTCGGAAACATCTTAAGTGAAAAGCCCATGGTGGGTGGAAAATGTTGCTGAAAACACGCTTGGTCTCTTAATCAAAACTCATCACCCCTGAGAGACTTCCCTGTGGTCCAGTGCTTAAGCCTTTGCCTTCCAGTGCAGGGGGTGTGGGTATGATCCCCGGTCTGAAGCTAAGATTCCACATGTCTCTCAGACAAAAAACCAAAACAAAAAACAGAAGCAGTGTTGTAACAAAAACAATAAAGAGTTAAAAAATGGTCATATAAAAACAAATCTAAAAAAACAAAAACCACAATTCCCCTTAAAAACTTCAGTAAAACTTTCTCACCCCACAGCCCTGCCCAGGTCGAGTGCTTGACTCTGTCGTGGGTCCGGTGCCTTCATGGGATCGGGCCCTCGCCTACTTGAGATCCAGCAGGGCTGTCTCCTCCAGCGAGTTCTACAACAGAGTTCCCTCTGCCCAGCTTGACGGAGACTGTCCAGGGTCAGCAGTTCTCTCACTGCCCAGTAGTCAGGGAGCTTCCTTGAACCTCACCTTGTCTTCATAGTTTTTCAGGAGGATTAAATGATCAGCATATAAAGTGATGTCCACACAGGACACACATCCACTTGTTGCACTGTTAGCCTGCTGACTGACAGTTTTCAGTGCTTTTATTAGGTTGGCTGAAAAGCTTCTTCGATGTTTAAGTAAAAGTAAAAGACAGTTTTCATTTTCACCAACAACTTTATTGAACTGTGTATTCGTTATTTTGTTCCATTACCTTCTGCCATTTCCCAGGCAACTTCATAATTCCATCTTCCCAAAGCTTGTTAGCTTTTTGAGCAAAGAACTGTTCCGAGTGCCTTTTACAGTCTTCCAGGGAATTGAAATTTTTCCATTAAGAGAATTTTGTAAAGACTGAAACGAGTGAACATCCGGAAGTGCAGCGTCTGCTGGATCCGGAGGATGAATCAGAACTTCCCTGCCAAGCTGTAACAGTGTCTGCCTGGTCACCAAAGAAACATTCAGTCTTGCATTATCCTGATGGGAGGTTTTTTTCTCTGTTGACTAATTCCAGACATTTTTCGTGGCGTGCTGCCCTCAGTTGGTCTCACTGGGAGCAGTACTTGTTGGACCTAATCGTGTGGTTTTCCAGAAGGAGCTCAGAGGAGCTCAGAGGACCTGCCAACCCCACCCCATACATCACCTCACCTTTGCTTGAAGACCAGCCTTTGGTGTGGTTGGTGGTGGTTCATTTCACTTGCCTTATGATCTCTTCTGTTCCACACTTTTGTACAGTATCCATTTTTCCTTGCCTGGTGTTTTAAAAATGGAACATTTTTGTTATGTTTAGAGAATCACATGTGGAAATAAGGTACAGAAGGTTTTTTTCACTAAACTTAAGTGGAACCCAAATATCACAGCTGGTGCAAATGATTTTCAATGCTTGCTTGGAACATTTTGAGTATGTCCACTATCCCCCGTGTGGTGTAAGCTTGATTGTTCTCAATGTCTCAATTTGATGGCTTTCAACTTCAAGTAGTCTACTACGAGGAGCCCAACAGTGTAGAAACTCATGGTGCCTTCACATGTAAAAGAAGGAGGAAGCCTTCTTTAGTCAGAATGAAGGGACTTTATTTGTGCCCCTCAGAATACAGAGGTGTCAACCTTATCACCGTGGCAACAAGTCCCCAGGTGAGGTGACCACTCCGAGCTGTGGCCCGTCGGTGGTCACGGGTGCATTTTGCAGCCACAGCAACACCCTCCAGAGCCTCCAGTCAGGGGACACAAACCCCTCCCCAGCCTCCCCGTCCTCATGAGGCCTCATGGAACCTGCAGACAGGATGGGCTCATGTGATGCACTCAGCCCGGCCCCAGGGGCCGAGGCGGGGGCCGGTGTGGCGTGTCTCTGCCGTCTCCTCTTCTGGTGTTGACAAGGACCCACAGCTTCAGTGCTGAGCCTGGGAGACAGAGTGCCTAAAGCTGCCCCGGGGGTGGGCCGGGAGGGGCCCGGAGCAACGGCGTCCACAACCGGAGTCCGGTCACCACTCGATCCCCTGGCCGAGGGGAGTGATGCAGCCACGTCTGAGCTGACTCGGGATTGTGTTTTCAGCATGTCTGTGGTTTCTCGCCAGTGTGTCTCAAGCATCCGCCGTGCGCTTGACAGACTTGGAAGGGGGTTGGTGGCAGAGCTGGGAGCCGAGACCTTGGTGGTGGAGGAGCGCCTGCCATGTGCCCTGAGCTGTAACGGCGCCGCAGCGCTACCCCAACCCCGTTCCCCATGGGCGTGCGCCCCGTCACAGGCCAGGCCCGGAGCACAGGGGGGCTCAGGAACCTGCTCCAAGGCACACAGCTCACGGGTTTTTCGAAATTGAGATTTGAACCCAGGGAGCCAGTTTCCCGGGTTTCCCGGGAAAGTGTCCTTAAGTTCTCCACTCCGCTGCCCTGGTAAATAGAAATGTATAGATGCATATATGTGTGGCTCAGGAAGATCCCCTGGAGACGGGAATGACAGCCCACTCCAGTATCCTTGCCTGGAGAATCCCGTGGACAGAGGAGCCTGGTGGGCTGCAGTCCATGGGGTCGCAGAGTCGGACACGACTGAGCGACAGAGACCTTCACGCGTGAGAGGGCGAGCAGCAGCAGCGGGAGAGGGTGTTTCTGGGTTGCCCTCAACCTGGGGGCCCTGACGGCAGCATCTCACTGGCACGCGGCGCACGCCGGTCAGCATGCGCGTGTCTCCTCCTCCCCTGCTGTGCTGCCCTGCCTGGCTTACAGTGGTGGCCTAAGGGTCCACTGGGCGGAGGTCAGACTTCCTCACGTGACCGTTACCGGCTCACTGTGTGTGGCCGGGTTCACCACCAGGGCCTGAGCCTGCGTGCCCTGCGTTCAGAGCGGATGCCTAACCGCCGGACCACCAGGGAAGCCCCCAGGCCGCGACTCTCTGCTGCGGGTGTTTCGCGTTTCAACGATTTCAGGGGAAACATTCGGGTTTTCTTTTAACTCGCCGTGTGTGATTGCTATCACCAGTGGAAATGTTTCGAGGATATGTCACGTTTTAGAATTTAGTCGGCTGACAAAACATTCTTCTTTCCCCCACGGAAGCAATTGCACCTTCAGCGAAATGCCCTGTGCACGATTCCTAAAGACTTCTTCCAGCTGCTGCCCAATCTTTCATGGCTGGACCTGCGATTCAACAGGATTACCGCGCTGCCCTCTGGGATTGGCTGTCACAAGTGAGTAGCGTGTTTGTCTGGCCAGGTGAGGAGGTCGTCGTCTCTTAAAAGTGCCTGTCTTTGGCTGCCTCGCTCTCCCCCACTCCTCCCGTGAATTTCAACTTTAGAACAGAAGCGTGTAGTGGGGTCTTCAAGGCCATTGAGAGGTGTGGCGGCTACAGGTACCAAAGCACATGTGGCATGGTTGGTTTAGTCACTGAGCTGTGCCCAACTCTGCGATCCTATGGACCATAGCCCGCCAGGCTCCTCTGTCCATGGGAGTCTCCAGGCAAGAATGCTGGAGTGGGTGGCTGTTCCCTTCTCCAGGGGCTCTTCCTGACCCAGGGATTGAACCCAGGTCTCCTGCATTGCAGGCAGATTCTCTACCGACTGAGCTAAGCGAGGGAAGCCCCAAAGCACGTACATGATTATCACTTAGGACACTTAGTGCCTCGGAACACGCCGGCGCCACAGTGCCTCTGCCGGATGGTGCACGCAGCTTTCCCCACAAGCAGGTTCCATCTCTGCCTCCCGTCAGAAATACTAATACTTCTGATGCATGCAGACCAGCGGCTTCGCTCTCGAGGGCCCGTGTGTGACTGCACTGGCTCCCGGTAGACAACGAGACACTCTTCCCACCTGGGGAAAACCGGAAGCCCTGGAGCATGCTCTGCACTGTCCTGCTGAGTGCATGCTACCAAGATGCCAGGCGTCCCCCTTCTAGAACCAAGGCCAGACTGCCTGCCCCCCTGAGCCCCCCAGAGGCACATGCTTCTCTCAGGCGCCTTGGCCCCAGGCCCAGTGCTTCTGTGCCGGCTCTCGACCTTTAGGAAACCTCATGATGTGAACGTCAGACCCTCCTGCAGTGTCAGTGTGTCCGTGGCAGAGGGGACGCCAACTGCAGGGGCGCTGAGGTGGGCCTGTCCCTGGGGACAGAGCAGAGGAGGGGAGGCGGCAGGCGGTGCCCGGAAAGGGAGTCGCTGAGCTTGTAGGACAATTGCTAGTTTGAATTTCATCACGGAAGAGACAGAAGTCACAGAGGTTTGCAGGGAGCGGCAGTCCGGAGGCCCTGCAGCTGTCCACGCGGGACAGCCAATGGCATTCAGGTCGGATGGAGGGTGTGGGAGGGAGAGGGGGGTCCGAGGGTGACCTCCTTCCTATAGGAGTCATCGCAGCCCCCATGAAACGCAGAGCAGGGGCTGCAGAAGGCCCTTCAGTCGCCTGGACAGTTGCAAACTGGTTTTAAAAGTATTTCACAGAAGTGAGTGTTGCGTTGCGTGTAACAGGAGAGAAAGGCCCCCACGAGTCGCCCGGGCCTGCTGCAGCTGCACAGGAAGCAGGTCCCTGCTGTTGGCAGCGGGCATCTTGGGCACCTAGGGTGGGCACCCAGGGCGGGGCACCCAGGCCATCTCCCCGAGCTCCTGGGTCTGCCAGGGGTCGTGCCCCTGGGCCTGGAGCAGTGTGACAAGCAACTCTGCCCACTGCACTTTCTCTCGGTCCCCCGCCAGCGTGGCCGGTGGCCTCAGCGTCCCCGAGCGTCTGTCGGGGTGGTTTTCGGAAGCTCCGCTCATCACAGGCCCCTTGGCCTGTTGAGACCAGTTTCGTGCTCTTGGCCCACCGCTGACTTAGCAGTGGCACTCGGCGCTCCTCAGAGAGTAAAAATAAACCAGCACTGCTTCTTGTAAGCCCTGCTCTTCCTTCTGAAACAAATACACGGCCTCAAACTCGAGAATTCTTTGATTTTGCCACTGAAAGCCAGCTGCTGAATGTTGTCTAAGATATAATTTTGCCTGTGGTTTATAACCCGTTATGTCATTAAAATTAGATCAGCATGCTGAATGAAGAGCCCAAAACATGTTCATTAGAAATTTTAAGTAATTATGGGCTTATTAAAAGCCTTAAACTTTCCAAAAAGCCTAATCAAAACAACACCAGTGTTAACGTTCTCCCTGTCTGTGTCGTGGCTGTGTGAGCCGCTAGCAGGGAGAGATTTAAAGTGTCCAGCAGTGTATGTGATGGGGTGAGCAGGTGTTTGGCAGCATCTGGAGATCCTGAGGTTGTCACGCTTGGGGAGGGGTGGGGTGAGACCGGGATGCCCCTACCCTCTGAGCAGGGGATGGGCCTCACAAAGAGCTGCCTGGTCCCAGCGGCCGCAGCGCTGAGGCTGAGCCCGACCAGCTGCCAGGCGGCAAGGCTGCTGGCTGTCGGAGAAGAGCGTGGGGGGAACGTGTGCACATGTGCGTGGATGCCACCCCGCAGAGACAAGACAGGTGAAGAAATGTGATGCTCATTCGACTTCCTGCTTGCTAAATTATATATTTTTTGTCTTGTTTTGAAGGCATTTGAAAACTTTGCTTTTAGAAAGAAATCCCATCAGAATGTTACCTGTGGAGCTGGGTAAGTGTTAACAAACAATGAAATGAAAGATGGGTTAAAGTGCAGCCTTCTGCAGCCACCAGAATGCGCAGTGGACACACAGGCCTGCCCCCGCCTGGGGGACGCAGCCGACGCCCTCTGCTCTATCCCTCTGGGCGCCGAGACGACGGGGCTCACAGGGCTGCCACTGCCACGCTGACGTCCTGCCTGTGCACACATGTGTGAGCACTGGGGACGAAGGGCCCTGCGGTGCTCAGGGAGGGCGGCACCGGGGCTCTGTGGGCCTAGGCACCCTCCCGGTCCAGCTGCCCCTCCCCTCGGCCAGCAGGGTCTCTGTTCACCGTCTTTGCTTGCCTTGAGATCTTTCCCACTCACCACCCCTGCCCAGTACATGTTTAAAGGGCCTTCCTTTCAGACTCCTGCTAAGCTTCTGCGTTTGTCTCGTCCCGTGTGTATGCTTGGTGACCTGGCATCTGGGGCTCAGCACGGCGTCCTGGAGGTTTATCCATGTGGGCGTGGATGCCTGGAGTGTGTTCATCTCTGTTCACTTTCCATGTGAAGGGTTCTTCCACCTGCCTGGGGTCCCGGGTGTCTCCTGGTACGCCCTCCTGCCGGGCACCTCCTGCCTGGGCTCCGTGCCTCCTGCCCGGGCTCCCGGGCCCCGTGCCTCCTGCCCGGGCTTCCGGGCACCTCCTGCCCGGGCTCCACACCTCCTGCCCGGGCTCCCGGGCCCCGGGCGCCTCCTGCCCGGGCTCCGCGCCTCCTGCCTGGGCTCTGTGCCTCCTGCCTGGGCTCCCAGGCGCCTCCTGCCTGGGCTCCGCGCCCCTCCTGCCTGGGCTCCTGGGCGCCTCCTGCCTGGGCTCCGTGCCTCCTGCCTGGGCTCCTGGGTGCCTGCTGCCTGGGCTCCTGGGCCCCTCCTGCCTGGGCTCCATGCCCCTCCTGCCTGGGCTCCTGGGCACCTCCTGCCTGGGCTCCGTGCCTCCTGCCTGGGCTCCTGGGTGCCTCCTGCCTGGGCTCCTGGGCGCCTCCTGCCTGGGCTCCACGCCCCTCCTGCCTGGGCTCCGTGCCTCCTGCCTGGGCTCCTGGGCACCTCCTGCCTGGGCTCCGTGCCTCCTGCCCGGGCTCCCGGGCCCTGGGAGCCTCCTGCCTGGGCTCCGCGCCTCCTGCCTGGGCTCCTGGGTCCCTCCTGCCTGGGCTCTGTGCCTCCTGCCCGGGCTCCCGGGCCCTGGGAGCCTCCTGCCTGGGCTCCGCGCCTCCTGCCTGGGCTCCTGGGCGCCTCCTGCCCGGGCTCCGTGCCTCCTGCCCGGGCTCCCGGGCCCCGGGCGCCTCCTGCCTGGGCTCCACGCCTCCTGCCTGGGCTCCTGGGCACCTCCTGCCTGGGCTCCCGGGCTCCTCCTGCCTGGGCTCCACGCCTCCTGCCAGCCTCGTGTGCTGTGCCTTCGTGCGTTTTGCCCCCAGGTGTGGGCTGCACCCAGTGGGCACTCTGTCTTATTTACGTTCCTCACATGGTCACCCTCTGCTGCTCTTCACTTCTTCTTGAAGTTTCGTCTTCCAAATGGGGCAACTTTGTTGGCGGGAAGATCTTCTTTTGTGTTACACTGAGTCTTATGGCAAAGGATTATTGTTACTGTTCGGTCACTACATCGTGTCCGGCTCTTCGTGACCCCGTGGGCTGCAGCACACCAGGCTCCTCTGTCCTCCACTATCTCCTGGAGTTTGCTCAGATTCGTGTCCTTTGAGTCAGTGATGCCGTCCAACCACCTCATCCTCTGCCACCCCAGGTTTTCTAAAAGGTCGTCTTTATTTTTCCTTCGTTGTTGAAGGATGTTTTAGCTGAGCGTGTGGGAAGCCAGACTGTGGGGACTGAGTACTTCGGAGACATCTGTGTTGTTATGTGGATTCCATCACCTGTTCAGAAGTCAAGCGTTTTGATAATAGAGGTCACATTTTTTTTCCTCTGGCTGCTCTAAGATTTTTCTTTTTTCATTTGACTTTCGGCAGTCTGTCTGTGGTGTGTCTGGGTGTGGTTTTCTTTGTATTCACGTTGCTCGGGGCTCACTGCGCTGCTTGGCTCTGCTTGTCGATGCCTCTCGTCAGATTTGGGGGGTTCTGGGGCCGCCGTTGTTTCTCTGGGCGTCGTGTCCCCCGCATGCCTTTCCCTCGCATCCGGCTCCTGACGGTTACGTGTGCTTCTGTCTCAGACGCCTTGAGCGCCCCTTTCCCAGCTCCTGTCTCCCGCTCTGTGCGCCACCGTGATGGACTCCCTGTCTCCCGCTCTGTGCGCCACCGTGATGGACTCCCTGTCTCCCGCTCTGTGCTCCACCGTGATGGACTCTCTGTTGGCCCACCTTTGTGTCCATCGGTCCTGTCTTCTGCTGTGTTCAGTTGACTGTTAAGCTCATCCGTTCTGCTCAGTGGTTCTCACCTGCACTTGAGGTTGTGGGTGGGGTGGGGCTGGGAGGGGCAGATAATGACCAATTCAGGTTTTAAATTGTTGCAGGCCAGTTGACGGTCTCTGTTTCTATGTGAGTCCATTCCGGAAGGCCTTCCTTTCATCTGGGGTCTTGAAGGACAGTTGGATGGACTCAGATGCTTGATCAGCAGGTTTTCTCCAGCACCTGGAGCCTGATGCTCAGTGTCTTCTGCCACCATTGCTCTTGGCAAGAACTCAGCCAGCGACCTTGTGTTGTTCAGTCGGTCAGTCATGTCCGACTCTTTGCAACCCCATGGACTGCAGCACGCCAGGCTTCCCTGTCCTTCACTATCTCCCGGAGCTTGCTCAAACTCAAGTCCATTGAGTTGGTGATGCCATCCAACCATTTCATCCTCTGTCACCCTCTTCTCCTCCTTCCCTCAATCGTTCTCAGCATCAGTCTTTTCCAATGAGTCAGTTCTTTGCATCCAGTGGCCAAAGTATTGGTGCCTCAGCTTCAGCATCAGTCCTTCCAATGAACACCCAGGACTGATCTCCTTTAGGATGGACTGGTTGGATCTCCTTGCAGTCCAAGGGACTCTCAGGAGTCTTCTTCAGCACCACAGTTTGACAGCATCAGTTCTTTGGTTCTGAGCCTTCTTTATGGTCCAATTCTCACATGCAGACATGACTACTGGAAAAACCAGACCTTGTGGCTGGTTCCTTTACATAATGACTTGTTTCCAAGGTTATTTTCTTGGTCTTCCAGAAATTGCACCGAGATGTCCTCAGTGTGAATCCCTTTGAGCATCTTGGGAGTGTAGATTAATGTCTGTCGTCGCCTCCGGGGGCTTTTTGGCCGCGGTCTCCTTGGGTCACTCTTCTGCTCCTTTCTGTGTCTTTGCTCTCCTTACACACGTTTGCACACCTGCCGCTGTTCCACAGGCTCTGGAGGTTCCGCTCTGGTTTTAACCCTTTCCCCGTCTGTGATCTTCGGATGGAGACTTTCTGCTCCTCCATCTTCAGGTTCGCTTACTGTTTCTGCTCCATCTCGTGCCTGCTGCTGAGTCCCTCCCATAGATTTTCATCTCAGTCTTCGTGATTCTCAGCTCCAGAGCTTCCACTTGCTTCTCTTGTGTAGTTTGTACTTTGTGTTGACATTTGCTGAGTCATTTCACTACGTTTTCCGTTAATCATTTAAACACGGGTGGTTGTTTTTGTTGTTTCATTCATTTGAACACATGTAAAATGACTGTTTTGAAGTTTCTGTGTGCTAAATCCGGCACCTGGACCAACTGGAAGACAGCCTCTGCCAACTGTGTGTTTCCTGAGTGTACGGCCCGTTCTCCTCCTGCTCCTCCTTTTCTGAATGACCCGAGTTTTTGTTGTTGTTGTTGAAAATAGGTCTTTGAGATAGCACGTGACAGATCTTTGTATTTTGGTTTTCACCAGAGCGCTGCGGTTGCCGTTTCCATTTCCGTATTTAATTTTATCACCACCATGGTCTTCATCCGCAGAACCCCTCTCCTCTGCAGAGATTATTTTTTTTTCAGAAGCAGATCTCAGACATCTGTTATGACCTTTCGCCCCAGATCCTGGGGCATGTTGGGGGCCGGGCTGCCTGACGGGCCGGTTCCGCCGGCTGGCGGTGCTGACGGCTCTGCTCTCCCGCAGGGAGCGTGACCACCCTGAAGGCCCTGAGTCTGCGGCACTGCCCCCTGGAGTTCCCGCCGCCCCTTGTGGTGCAGAGGGGGCTGGTGGCCATCCTGACCTTCCTGCAGATCTGCGCGGCCGACCACGAGGCCCCCCACGACGGCTCCCCTCGAGGTGGGTGGCGCGACTGTTAGGACGCGCTGGTGCCAGTGCTCTGTGACACCGGGGCCCCAGGGAGTCACACGGGGTGAAGGCGCCTGGCACATCCCCTGCCAGACTCGCACAGACCTCCGTGCTCTCTCAGAGCCGCGTGTCTTCCTGGTTCCGAGTGCATGGGTTTGCACCCTCGGTGCCTGTCACTGAGCTTGTTGAGGGTGGGTTTGGGTAAAAGCCCACTGGGGTGGTTCAAACAAAGCTGTCCTCACCTGCAAGCCCCCACGAGGTGACCACCCCAGGAGTCACTTAAAAACACACCAAACGACCAGGCGGAACAGTGGTCTGCGTTGTCCCGAGTTAGTTGCTTTCCCGCCACGTGGGGTGACAGTCAGCATCCGTCTGCGGCGTTGCCATTGGCCCTCCTGCTTGACTCGAAGGACCGCCTCTGCCGGGACCTCTCCTCCTCTGTTTGGTGTTGGGCCGGCTCCAGTTTGTGTCCGATGCTGAGTCAATTGTCCACAAGCAAATTGGACACATAGGCTCATTTCTCGTCACTTCTTAATACTTTTTAAAGCATGTCTTTGCCCATTTTGAAAACTGTTTTTCTTTAAAAAGAAACGCAGCAACCCCCAGCATGTAGTGGTCGGGACCAGGCCGTCCCGGGCTCACACGAGCCGCACCTGCTGTGGCCACAGTGCGCCCCTCGTGCACCCTTGGGTTCCCGGGGAGGAGCCCGGGCCCGGTTCCGAAGGGCAGGTGCCGCCATGCTGACCTGTGAGTCCAGGTGCCCACCCGCCCACATTCCAGTCTCCCCCGAACACGGAGAGCGGCCTCCGCTTCAAGAAACAAAGTTGTGACCACTGACGCTGAACGTATTGTTCAGAATTTAACATTTTATTGTATAGTTAAAACTCATTATCTTTCGGTCCCATTGTATTTTTTATTTGTATTTTTACAAAGAGGGCTGTGTGGGTTCTAACATAATAGATACATGATCGACTGGGGAAAAGGGTAGAAAATGGTAAATCAATTAGGCCGAAAAGCTGAAGATGAATTCGCCTTGTACCAGAAGGTAACTTGGATGGACTAAGCTGTCTCAATGTGTTGAAGAACGCCAGGGGCCACTGGGTCTGGGGCGTGTGCTGCAGGCTGAGACTGGGCTTGGTGGGTGAGCCTGGGGCAGGCCTGGGCCTCCTGTCTGTCTGTCAGTCAGCACATCGGGTCCTGCCCCGCCAGAGGCCATGTGAGGCCAGATGACCCCCGTCTGCAGGGTGCTGTGGCCCTAACACCCAATGAGGGCTGTGGTGCACCTCAGGATGAATATGTTTGGGGCAAGTTTTCTCACTTGAGTTTCCTAGAGATCAAAGTGTCTAAAGTCAGCAAAAGTGTTGCAATAAAAAATGACAAGTGTGTGGGCTGAGCATCAATTAGAAGCAGATACTAGAAGGTCTAGATGGGGAAGATGTCTTCATTTATATGGACTTATGTGCAGTGTGAGGGCCTGGGGCACAGGGACCGCCCCAGCCCACTCTACACAGGGAGCCCCCCAGCCCTCTCTGTGCAGGGAGAGGGCTCCAGGCTGTGTCTCGGGCGTGGAAGTGCAACCTACTAAAATGGCCTTTTGTTCGCTGTCCGTTTCCCCAGTTAAAAAGATGACCATAAGGGATCTGCCACAGCCCCTGTTGGAGTTATCCGAAGAGCACGTGCCTAACAAAGAAACCATTCGTTCTCAGGAGCCAAAGGGAAGCATGGTAACAGAAAAGGCAGACTTTTTCCCACCTGTTGAAACACTAGACCCGCACGAGCCCAGGAGATCCACCGAGCCCCCGGAGGACTGGCCGAGCGAGGAGGAGATCCGGCGGTTCTGGAAGCTGCGGCAGGAGATCGTGGAGAACGAGCAGGCAGGGGCGCTGGGGAACCAGCTGCTGCCAGCGGAGCTGCCCCCCAGCCTCAGGGCCGCGCTGAGCTCCAGAGGGAAGCCGCTCCCCCGCCCGAGGCCCCTCTGCAGGTGAAGGCGGGAGGCGAGGCTGGACGCAGTCCCCGCAGGTCGTCACGGTATCCTGTGAGGCCCTGTTACGATGTCAGGGGGACATGTGTCCACGTCGCCCTCCTGAGACATGGCAGGTGCCAGCCCCAGTTTAGTGTTCAAGTTACCCAGATGGGGGCAGCGAGGGAAACAGGCTCAGAGCAAGAGGTCACAGGAGAGAAAAACTTACGCCATGTGCGTGTGCATGGTGTGTGTGTGCGCGTGGTGTGTGTGTGTGCGCATGGTGTGTACGTGTGCATGTGTGTGCACGTGTGGTGTGAGTGTGCATGGGTGTGTGTGTGCACATGGTGTGAGTGTGCATGGTGTGTGTGTGTGTGCATGGTGTGTGTGTGCACGTGTGGTGTGTGTGTTCATGGTGTGCACACGTGTGTGGATGTGTGTGTGTACAGAGAGAATGTCACCCAGTAACATTGGCGAACACAGCTCATACGTGGGCACAGGCGGTGACGTCACATCCAGGGCACAGGACGTGGTCCGCGGTCACTCGCCTGCGGCCCCGTGGACTGTGTGGACGAGTCTGTGGTGAAAGTCTGTGGCGAGGTGTGAGACGGGCCCATCTGAGACGACAAGGCTGGTCACTGGAAAACAGAAGAGCTTAGATCCACGAGAAAAGGGGGCACGTGCTCACTGCACTGTCGCTTCAGCCGTTGTATAGGTTTGAGACTTTCTCAAAGGAAAGCATCGTTGGAGGGTCATCGCCGTGGGGAGGGTCACTGCCTGGCCGTGGCCCTGGGCTCACAGCACAGGGCTCCCCAGCAGAGGCCCCGATGACCCAGTTCATCTAGGTCCATGCCCACCTTTTGCCGCAGCAGCACAGTCTCACCTGGTCCCAGGTGTCGTCCAGTCGTGACCTGGCCTGGGGAGGGGGTGGAGGCCCTGCCCACCAACCGTGACCGTTGGGACTTCCACAGGCAGCTGCCCGTGGCTCCTCGCTCGTGCCCAGGGGCCGACTCGGGCTGCATGACGCGCTCGGCTAACGACCTCGTGTCATCATAGGATGAAGATACCCTCTTTCCAGGGCGTGCTGCCCGAGCTGGACTCCACCCGGCAGGCCCTGGTCCGCACCAGCCAGCTAGGGAAGAGCAGGGGCCTGGCCCTCCAGGAACTGCGGGAGAGGCAGGCTCAGGAGCAGAGCAAGAGGTGAGGTTGTGGAGGAGTGTGCCCGGGTCGAGGTGAAGTGGGGGGGGACGCCAGGGTCAAGGGGGTGCCTGGGGTGAGGGAGCCCCCTGGGGTCGCATGGGGCGTCCGGGGTCGGGGTCGGGGGCGTCCGGGGTCTTGGCTTTGCTGGAAGCCTCCGTGCTGTGCCCCATGGCTGGGCGCAGCCCCTCGTCCACCCCCGGCCTGTGTCCCCCTCTGCTTCCTTATTCTCCCCCTGCTCCTCCCCGAGTCTGTCTCCTGTCTGTCACCGGCTCTAAGGAAAGCTGCTTAGAGCAGCGTGCTGTCCGTGGGCTCATCCTGCCCCTACCCGGGGGTCCGGGCTGACTCAGTCGGCCTCGTGTGGGGTCACCTTGGTCCCGTCCTCACTGTCCACCCTCTGCCCTCCAGCCCCGCCGACTGCCCGTCTCCCCTGCACCCTGGGCCCCCAGAGACCACCTAGCACAGACAGACTGCCTCCAGCATGCCCGGGTGCCCACCCTCTGGTTGGGTTTGGCTGGCAGTGTGCCCGGGCGCCCACCTCTGGTTGGGTTTGGCTGGCAGCATGCCCGGGTGCCCACCCTCTGGTTGGGTTTGGCTGGCAGCATGCCCGGGTGCCCACCTCTGGTTGGGTTTGGCTGGCAGCATGCCCGGGCGCCCACCTCTGGTTGGGTTTGGCTGTTAGCATGCCCGGGTGCCCACCCTCTGGTTGGGTTTGGCTGGCAGCATGCCCGGGTGCCCACCTCTGGTTGGGTTTGGCTGGCAGCATGCCCGGGTGCCCACCCTCTGGTTGGGTTTGGCTGGCAGCATGCCCGGGCGCCCACCTCTGGTTGGGTTTGGCTGGCAGCATGCCCGGGCGCCCACCCTCTGGTTGGGTTTGGCTGGCAGCATGCCCGGGCGCCCACCTCTGGTTGGGTTTGGCTGGCAGCATGCCCGGGTGCCCACCCTCTGGTTGGGTTTGGCTGGCAGCATGCCCGGGTGCCCACCCTCTGGTTGGGTTTGGCTGGCAGCATGCCCGGGTGCCCACCCTCTGGTTGGGTTTGGCTGGCAGCATGCCCGGGTGCCCACCTCTGGTTGGGTTTGGCTGGCAGCATGCCCGGGTGCGCCCACCCTCTGGTTGGGTTTGGCTGGTCGGGGGTCTGGTAGGAGGTCAGCGGGGCGAGGGAGAGAGAGGGCAGGGTCTGTCCGCTCCCCCTCCCCAAGGCTGCGGTGGGCACAGCCTCATCTCCTAGCAGGGCCTGCTCTGCCCCCGCGGTCCCTCCCCTGCCTTGTAAATTGTCTGAATAAACCTTCTGGAATCAGCCCACCTGAGTGTCTTCTCTCAGGACCCTCAGAGCAAATGTTCAGATGGGCCCGCATGCTGGTCCCGTCCCACATGTGCTTTTCTAGTGGGGTTCCATCGCCTTCAGGGAAAGGCCGGTGCTGCCAGGCACTCAGACCCAGGCAGGGAACACGGCGTCCCCGCCCTGGGGCCCCGCACTCGTGACTGATGGTGCGGCTGAGCGAGGCGGTGTGGCCTGGGCTCCCCCGGGTGTCTGTCCACCTGCGTGCCTCGTGGAACTTGCCGCACCCCCACTGTGCCCCTCCAGGTGTCCCCCGCCCCCTCCCCATCCAGGCAGGTCTGCAGGGGCGGCTACCCACCGCCCCTCCCGAGCACCTTTGCCTCCTCCGGCTCAGCTGGGCGCCCGGCCTGGGGCCCAGAGGCAGGGCAGACGAAGGTTGGGCTCCGCGGGGCCCAGGGCGCCACCCGCCCTCTCCAAGCAGCTCTGGAGTCAGAGGGCAGGTGGCAGCTCCCTCCTGGTTCTCTGCCGTGGGCCTGAGACCAGTCAGTGCCTCCAGGCCCAGCGTGGGGCCTCTCCAGTGGCCCAGCCTCCACATGGCCCCCGCCTATCTGTGCTCCTGCGGTTCCCCAGAACCTCGGTCTGTGCCTCTGAAGGAGTAGGTCCCTTGCAGCCCATTTCCTGAGAGGCGACAGAGACCCCTGAGAGGTGTCACAGAGAGGTGACAGAGGCGCCTGCAGTTGCAGAGTCACAGCTTCCTGTGGGCAGCGGCTTGGGGCCTGGGGTGGGCAGCCCCACAGGTGAGGAGGGCTCTGTGCAGGTGCAAAGAGGGCACCTGGCCCTCCCAGGAGGCATGGGAGGCGGTGCGAGGATAGCCAGCCTCGCACTGGGCCTGGGAATGAGCAGGCCGGTGCCTGCAGAAGAGGGTGTGGGGCAGTGACACCCGCTCGGAGGACCCAGGCCTGAGCTGCAGGAGGAGTGAGGGGTGACTGAGCTGCAGGAAAGGGGTCTGAGCACCCATAGGGAGCTCCTGGGAGGCGGGGCAGGGAGGTGGGGGGAGCTGCAGGGGGCGAAGTGCTCTGTTTGGAGCACCAGAGCCGGTGCCTCCCTCAGGCTGGAGCCCAAGACAGAGGCCTTGAGGGGTGGAGGCCAGGAGCCCAGAAGGGCCAGCACCGTGACCCTGAGGACGGAGGGGATCTAGCACCTCCCAGCAGGGGCCCGGACCACGGGAAAGATCTGGGGAGTCTGGGAGGGCAGCAGCTTCTGGGCCCACAGCGGAGGGCTCTGCCCGGAGAGGAGACGGAGAGCCAGGTCTGGGGGCCAGAAGGGTTCGCCAGAAGAGTCAGGACTTGGTTCAAACAGGCGAGTGGCTGCCTGGGCTTGAGAGCCGGTGCCCAGAGCCGGAGCCCGGCGTGTGAAGCCCCCGGCCCGGCCATCTCAGCGCCACGGCTGCGGCCCGGGTGGAGCTGGGCTAGCTGGGGACCTCCTGGGCGCAGTGCCTGGCACCGCAGAGGCAGCAAGCCCTGGGCATCGTCTGGGGTTTGTGGTGCAGCAGGTTATGCGCTGCCAACAGCCTAGCCGCGGGCACCGGGCGGCAGAGACGGGGCTCAGGCTCCTGGTGAGACTCAGGCGTCCCCCCTCCGCCGCGTGCAGACCCGTAAATGCCTGAGGCCTTGGCTTTGGAGCTGGCGGCCCCAGCTGGGCCCTCCTGGAAAGGGCTCTGGTGCCTCAGCGGGCAGGGGCTGGCCAGGGTCGGGCTGGTCCCCACCAGGAGGTCCAGACAGACTCAGAGGCGCCAAGCGCTGCCCAGGAGGCCTGGGTGTCCGGCCGGCATCTGCCCTCTGAGGGGGGCCCCGGAGTGAGGGGCTTTTGTGTGAAGCTCTAGAAGTGACCGTAGAAACGCTTCTGTGTGAAGCTCTAGAAGTGACCGTAGAAACGCTGGTGAGTTGAGGGCCGCTTTACCCACAGCGCTCACGTTCTGCTGCCCGCCCCCCGGCACCCCCCAGAGACAAGCGATTGCTGCAAGAGTGGAGGGAGAGCACCCAGGTGATGAGGAGAAGGCAGGAGGAGCCCGGGAGCCTGCCAGCCCCGCCCCCGCGGAGGAACCCGGTACGTGGAGGGCAGGGAGGGGGCGCCCGCGTAGGGGAGGGGGCGCCCGCAGAGGTACGTGGTGGGTGGGGAAGGGGACGACCCCTCGGAGGAACCCGGTATTTGGGGGGGAAGGGGTGCCCCCGCAGAGGGGAGGGAAGCGGTGGGGAGGGGGCGTCCGCGGAGGAGCCCCGGAGCCGGGTAGGCGGTGGGGAGGGGGCCGGGCCGCGTCCAGGAACCCGCGTGAAGGC
Organism: Bos indicus x Bos taurus; assembly: GCF_003369695.1. Taxonomy (NCBI): domain Eukaryota; kingdom Metazoa; phylum Chordata; class Mammalia; order Artiodactyla; family Bovidae; genus Bos; species Bos indicus x Bos taurus. The sequence goes on along the minus strand of NC_040101.1, from coordinate 1,020,048 downwards.
GGCCTGCCTTGCAAAGCCCGTCAGCTGGCGGTCCTGTCCCTCTGCCAGCGGTGACCTCACGCAGAAAACAGAGACCACCAGCTCGTCCACCCTGTCCCGGGCTCCGCCGGCAGCACCCCTGCAGCCCCGCTGCCCGGCTTCCCAGGAGCTCCCTGTGGGCGCTCAGACCACTTCCCCGAAGCTCATCCCTCACCTGCCTGCAGCTCAGGCCTGGGTCCTCCCAGAGGGGGAGTCACTCCTCTGCAGCGTCCTCTGGGGGGCTGTGCCGTCCTGGGAACCCCCCACCGGCCTCCTCATTCCCAGGCCCAGTGAGGGCTGTCCTCGCCCCCCACCCCACCCGGTCCCTCCCACGGGCCATCCCGAGGCCTGGCCGGTCCTCTGTTGTGCTCCCCAAGCAGCTCTGTCCTGGCGTCCAGGCCTCATCACCGGCTCTGCTCAGGGCAGCCTTGTGTCTGCAGCTCCGCACCCCTGCGTGTGAGACCCCAGTAATGAAGTCACTCTGCCCCTGCCCAGGGCCCCAGGGCCCCCCTACAGCCCATGCGCTCTGCCCAGGGCCCAGCCCCCCAGGTGTGTCTTCAGAGCGGGGGTGGGGTTGGTCACCATACCCCTCGACCTGCACAGGCTCCCGGCTCCAGGCAGCTGCTGGCCAAACTGTGCGGGCACCCTGCCCCAGCAGACCGCCTGGGCCAGCCATGCGGGACGCGCTGGCCTGTTGTCCCTCTGGAGTCCCTTGGCTTCCCCTGCTCCCTTCTGCAGGCAGTAGGCCCGCCTGGGTGCTGATCTGGCAGTGGAAGGGCCCGAGATCCTGGGCTCAGGGCCCCCAGGCTGGACTCCGGTCTGCAGTCCAGGCCACGGGCCACGAGACGGGCAGCAGACCTCCTCCCCTCCCCCAGGGCCCAGGAGGCCCATTTCCCTCCACCTGCACCCCCTGCCCCCTGGCCCCCCGCAGCCTCTTCATGGTGATGAGGGCTCCTCCTCCTACCCAGAGCACAGAGGGGATCGTCAAGGTGACCCCTAGAGACCAGGACCCCCCTTGGGCCTGGGTTTAAGCGTCGTCGTGGCCTTGGTGGCCATCGGATGGGGAGTTGCCACGAGTCACTTGTGCCTGAGTGCCCGTAACAGACCACGTGCCGTCTGGACTGTGTGGTTAAGCGCGCAGTTCAGGGGCACTTAGCACAGTCCCGGCGCTCTACAGGCGCCACCTCGTCCATCTGCAGGGCCTTCCCGTCTTCCCAGACTGCAGCTCTGTCCCCGTGCAGCACTGGCTCCCCAGTCCCTGCCCCTCCCCACTCTCTGTCTGTGTCTGACTCCTGGGACCCCCGTGAGTGAGGGCACCCTGCGTGTGCACCATGACGGTCATTTCACTGAGCATCGCGTCCTCAAGGCTTGTGGGCATCGTGGCCTGTGTTGAAATCCCTTCCTCTTTGGGGCTGAGTGATGTTCCGTGTGTGTGGATGGGCATCTGCTTCTCTGTCCATCCAACCACGGCCACTGAGTCGCTGCCGCCACGGGGCAGCCATGACCCAGGGCATGGTATTTGCGCACTCCTGGCATGTGTTGCAGTGCTCGCTGCCTTTTTGCATGCTTCCCTCCAGCTGGAAATGACTTCCATGATGCTGTGCAAGAAGAAGCTTGTCCCATTCTGTATATTTTGTATTTTACGGAGAAATACAGCTTCTCGTCACTCCGTTACTAGGGTTCATAGCATAGGAACTGAAGAGTGTCTATAAATCTGGAGTAGCACTTTGCCTCCTGAGTTAAATGTAACAACACTGAAACTAAAACTAGGAAAGTACAAGCAGCAGTGTTTTTCATGGTCTAAAATAAAGTCAAAGGACGGGGAGATTGTGACATGTGTTTGTAACGAAAGGTTAATATCTAATATATAAAGAGAAACCACAAATAGATTTTTTAAAGAGTGCAGTAGACAGATAGGCAGAGGGCAGGACAGGCAGGTCGCAGGCAACGCCCGGGTGGCAGAAAACCCAAAGGAGATGCCCGCGTCTCAGTGCTCCAGCTGTGAACAGCGGCCGGCACGCTCAGCGGGCAGCCTAGAGAGACCGGGCCGCGGAGGGCCGGCTGCAGGCCGTCCGCTTCCAGGAGCACGTCTGGGAGAGTTAAAGACACTAAATTCTTGGGAGCCTTCCGGGGGCCTGTCTCAGAGAAGTAAAAGCAGTCGTGTGGCGGGCCTGTAGGTGGGGAGCGCATTAGTGGCCCTCAGAGTCATCTGCAGGGGCGAACGTAGGCAGAGCTGGGGCTCCGTCCACCGCATCCCCCATCCCTGTGAGCTTGGCGGAGGGGCTGGGCTGGACTGGCCCACAGGGACACGGGGGCGCCTGGCCTCCCACAGCCTGCCTGTGGGCTCTGCAGGGGTCGCCGACGTCCTGTCCACCCCCTGCACCGGTCAGGAAGCTTCCTCTGGTCCAGGCAGGGGCCCGAGCCTCGTGACTCACCACCCACTTTTTCGAAAGTTGTGGTATCCTCGTTTTTCATGATGCTCTGAATCCAGCGGCTTTGTCAGTGACCTTAGAGTCCACGCACTGTGCTCTGGTAACAGCAACACAGGGCTAGGGGTGCAGCCGGAATCACACCCTTCACGTCTTAAAGGTAAAAGCAGGTGTCTGTGTGTAAGAAATGCCCATTGGACCTGGCGCTTGCTTGGGGGCCACAGCAGGAGGGCCTGACACATGGCGCTGTGTGTGCAGCACCCCACCCCCCAGGCAGGAGGTTCCAATTCCGATTCTGCTGCGTCTGTGGCAGCTGTCCCAGTGAGGGTAGGGGGATGGGGGGATGGGGAGTGGAGGGGAGAGGAGAAGCTTGCGGGCTCCTGCTCCCCCCACTCCCCAGCCTCTCCCAGCCTTAGGCTCCTTCTGAGGTCAAGCAGGTGCTGCTGGGCTGGAGATGGTGACGCAGGCGGCCGGCCTGGTGACCCACTTAGAGGTGACCTGGCAGATTAGCCCTGCATGACCCCCCCCGCCGCCCCGGCACCCCACCCAGCCTTCTCCCATCTGAGACTCACCCAGTCCCTGCAGCAGCCATGTGCCCCTACACATATGCGGACACACTCGCACACTTCGCACACAGACACATTTGCACACTTTACACAGACACAGTCACACAGTCCCTGCAGCAGCTGTACACCCTGACGCACACAGACACACTTGCACACTTTACACACACAGATGCACTCGCACACGTCATGCACACACTTCATGCACACACAAACCACACACACAGACACACACAGTCTCTGCAGCAGCTGTGCACCCTGACTCACACACATGCACTCATACACTTCACACATAGACACACTTGCACATTTCACACACACACACAATCTCTGCAGCAGCTGTGCCCCCCAACACACACACACACACTCGCACACTTCACACACACACATAATCTCTGCAGCAGCTGTGCCCCCCAACACACACACACACTCGCACACTTCACACACACAGACGCACTCGCACACTTCAGATGCACAAGTCTAAGCTCCCTGGGCTGGGGCTCCAGTGGGGGGCGAGGCAGCTGCAGGCAGCGCCGGGCGACGGCTCTGCCGTGTTGCCACTCGCGTCCCGGTTACAGGGCTGCAGAGCCCCCAGCTTGTAGCCCTGACGGCAGAAATCTTCCAGGTCCCGCCAGGAGGATAACTGCTGCAGGATGGCTGGAGTGGGGGCACGGGTCACCCCAGCAGAGCAGCAAGAACACACCCCAACAGCAGGGGGCTGGGCACCTCCAGGAGCACAGGGTCTGCACAGAGCCCAGAGCACTGGGCGTCCACGTGGGAGCCAAGGAGGTCAGGGCACACACAGGAGAGTTCCACCCAGGCATCCAGGTGTGGCCAGCATGAGGAGGAGAGAAAAGAAAGTTCCGGAACAGAAAACCCAGTAGACAGGGAACAGGAATCAGGCAGGACAGAGGATGGCCACTGTGGGGAGGCGGACGAGCAAACTCAGATGAAACACACCAGGCCCCAGTAGTCAGAAATCCAGGGCAGATGTCCCCAGGCCCCAGAGCTGATTCTCTAGCATTCAGAGTGCTGTTCACACACACTTTGGGTAATGCCCTAACCTAGACGTTTGAAGGAATTTGTTGTTTTCGAGATAAACGTCAGTGGTCTGTGAATTCTTTTCTTGTTTTATTTAATTTTTGGCCGCACTGGGTCTCGGTTGCTGGGTGCAGGCTTCCTCTAGTTGCCGTGAGCTGGAGCCACTCTCCACTGGCGTCCGAGCTTCTCGCTGCGGCGGTTTCTCTTGTTGCAGAGCTTGGGCTCTGGGTGTCAGGCTTCAGGAGCGGTGGCTCTCTGGCCTTTCAGCACGTGTGGCACACGGGCTCAGTTGCCCTGTGGCATGTGGACTCCCCCTGGACCAGGGATCAAACCCGTGTCCCCTGCACTGGCTGGTGGACGCCTATCTGCTGTCCCACCAGGGAAGGCCTAAGCAGTCCGTGAATCCTTAGAGAACCACGCAGCCTTTATCCTGCCCTCCTTGGCCCGTGCACAGGGCCCCTCCGCCCAGAAGAACCTGTCGTGCCTGCTTCCGGGGAGGGCGGAGAAGATGTCCTGCTGGAGATGCCGGACGATCACCGTCTGGAGCTTGTGGGGTCCCTGAGAGCAGTCGGGGCTCACCGGCCTTGGATCGGGTGGCAGGAGGCTAGTCAGGGGACACCCCTAAGCCCCAGCTGTACCTGCACACGTGTGGGGGGCCGTGAGCTCACGTGGAGCCACAGGGGTCCGTCTCTGTCAGAAGAGCTGGCTCTGCTGCTTCTGGCGTATTTTCAAAGTCTGTCTGCCGGTTTGTCCTGTCCTTGATCCAAGCCGATGAGTCTGTAATTCAGGTTTTCTGACTGCAGGCCTTCTTCGGCTTTCCCCACACTGAGTCAGGCGTGAACCCGCACGTTAGCTTGACTTAGTGACGGAACACGGTCAGGTGTGTGGTGCCCACGCCCGGGCCAGGCCCACGTCCTGCGCTGTAGCCTCGCCCCCCCACACCCCGCGCCGGCCGAGGGTTGGGACCCCAGCGTGAGGGGCGCGAGCGTGCTGTGCCTGGCAGCTGACTTGGCATCAGCGGCTGTTTTCCAGAAGGGCTCTTGCTGCGTCTTCCAGGGGGCAGCAAAGATTGCCTTTGCCACGGACCCGAGAGAGAACAAGAAGACACCGAAGAATTCGCCTGGAAAAGCGACACAAAGCAAAGAGAAGCCGCTGTAAGCACGTCAGGAGACGAGGTCGGCAGCCTCCGCGGCAACCGGGCGCGAGTCCATCCTCCTAGACACGCCCCTTCCGCCCGCCCCGACCCCGGCGGCCCCGGCCCCCTCCACGGGCAGCAGCTCTGGTCCGAGGGCCCTGGAGGAAGGTGGTTGTGCTGTGACCTGTGGATGGCAGAGGGCTCGTTCCTCCATCATCCTGGAAATTGGGAAAGCGTCACGGGTCCATCAGTGGGTTAAGGCAGCCATATGGGGGGGTCTGACCTGCAGCTGAGGAGTTGGTGGGGGGTGCTTGCAAATCTGGGATCCCACGTCGCCCCCGTGGCCCCTTAGCAAGCCCAGCCGGCCATATCTGTGCACAGACACCCCGCCCCGTGGGCAGGACTTCCCAGGAGCTGGGGTGTGAGATGAGGGCAGTCAGGCCCCTCGCCATGGGGTCTGTCCTGAGGACTCAGGCAGCCACTGTGCTAGGGGGGTTCTCAGGGCCCCGGCAGGGGTGTGCCCCAGGGTCTACCACCCTCCCCATCTCACTCCCGACGTCCTGTGGGGGACGCGGCCCCGGGCCTTGCTGAGCAGACCCGTCCAGCGTCACCCCTGAGGCCGCGCTCTGTTCCTCTCTGAGGGATTATTAAAACCGCGCGTTCCCACCGGAAACAGACACCCCCTGCTTCACCAGGCGCTGATGCAGTGTCCTCGGTGTGTAACGTCTCCCACGAACCTGAGGCTTTAAAGCAGAGCAGGTCCAGCAGGAGGGGGCGCGGGAGGCGGCCTGTCCCCTGTGGGTGGGCGCCCGAGGCAGGGGGAGCGGCCCCTCCCGGCCAGGGGGACAGAAGTTGCTCCAGGGTGGGCGAGCGAACAGCTCCGTCTCGCCGCACCCTGTCCCCGCAGTGGTCTCCGAGGGCAGATTCTGGAGGAGACGCTGAAGCCACAGACCCAGCAGCTGCACGCGCGGAGGAGCAGGTTCAGGGGGCTGGCACCCCTCGAGGACGTCGGGAAGGCCGCCCGGGACGCGGAGATGGTGACTGTCCATTGAAACCTGGAGGGAGCCACACACACAGGCTCTGACCCTGGGATTTGGGAGGGCAGGAAGGAAGCGGAAGCAGCGGGTCCTGAATGGAGGAGCCCAGGGATCTCCCTGAGCCTGAAAACACAGGCCCCGGGGGCAGATGTAACCCGTGTCCTGGGAGAGGGGTCTGGGGGAGGTAAGGGAGTGTGGGAGGTGGGACAGAAGGGAGACCCCTGCACGATCCACGCCGGCCCTCTGACAGGAGGGGGCTGCTCTGACGCTGACCCCCTGGCTACCTCATTCTCCATCTCACCATTTCCTGGTCCAGCCTATGCGGGGCAGGGGGCGGGGGGAAGGGAGACCCCCAGCACAGGGGGCTGAGGCACCCGGGGTGGGGGGGTGAGGGGAGACCCCCAGCAGAGGGGGCAGGCTTGTGGAGTGGAGGCGGGGGAGTGGAACGGAGACCCCCAGCAGAGGGGCAGGCTTGTGGGGTGGGGGCAGGGGAGTGGAAGGGAGACCCCCAGCAGAGGGGGCAGGCTTGCGGGGTGGGGGCGGGGGGGCGGGGGAGGGAAGGGAGACTCCCAGCAGAGGGGGCAGGCTTGCGGGGTGGGGGTGGGGGAGTGGAAGGGAGACCCCCAGCAGAGGGGCAGGCTTGTGGGGTGGGGGCAGGGGAGTGGAACGGAGACCCCCAGCAGAGGGGCAGGCTTGTGGGGTGGGGGCAGGGGAGTGGAAGGGAGACCCCCAGCAGAGGGGGCAGGCTTGTGGGGTGGGGGTGGGGGAGTAGAACGGAGACCCCCAGCAGAGGGGGCAGGCTTTCGGGGTGGGGGCGGAGGGAAAGGGAGACCCCCAGCACAGGGGGCTGAGGCTTGCAGGGAGTGGGGCCCTCCCCTTGGGGGGCGGGAGCGGCTCCAGGCCCAGGGCACGGGCTCCGCCCCCACCGTGCCTCTGCGTCCAGGCTGACCTGAGTACCTCTCTGTCCTGAGGCCCGGAGGCTGCACGATGAAGTACTGAAGCTGAGACTGAGGTCGGCCTTGAACAGAAACCACCAGTGTGCTGCCCTGCCCAGGAGCCTGTCGCTCAGGCCGGCTGTGTCCCGGCCTCAGAATATATTTTTTAACCCAAAGTATTAAGAATTTGAACACCTTTACAGACACTACTGGCGGCGTCTTCTCACCTGGAAGACGTGGCTCGCGCCCTCCCAGGGAGCCCCCTGGCGCAGAGCCTGAGGGCCTGTGTCTCCATCCTTCCATCCACACGCTCTGAGCCCGAGGGGGTCCGAGCTGCATTAAAGGAGAAGGTGGTGCTAGGCACGCGGCTCCGTGTCCATCGGTCGATCGTGGGCAGAGCACGGTGTAGGCACCTGCACCTGCCCTCAGGCAGCCTCCCTCCCCTCGGGGTCCCCCACACCTGCACTCAGGTCCCCCCACCCCCTAGGGTCCCCCACTCCGCGGAGGCCCCCCCACCCTGCTCACAGCAGGCCTGGAGAGCCCATGACTGCCTGCCTGCAGTGGGGTCAGGGGTCCCGTGAGCGGTGCCCTCCTCCTGCCTGGCTGTGTTGCCCCTCTCCCCAGGGTCTGCCCCCTGCCCCGCCCCAGACCTGTCCCAGACCCCCGGGGGGCCATCACTCAGTCACTCGACTTAACCTCTTTTGCTGGCTGAACATGTGATGACGTGAGGTGAAGGCTTGATCTAGAAAACACCTTTGATTCTAACTGACAGATACAGGATGACTCAGAGTCTCGATTTCTTCTTGTGTCAATTTTGATAGATATGTTTCTCAGTGACTTTTTTCATTGCATCCAAGTTGTCTGGTTTATCAGCATAAAATCCTTGGTAATCTTCTCATTCAGCGTTGTCTTGGTCGCTGAGGACCTGTAGCGTTTCCCCTCTCGTTCTTGATGTGATGCCGTCCTCCTTAATCTTCCTAGGGATTCATCACTCCTGTTAGTCCTTTTGAACAGTCACCATTGGCTTTGTCGAGGTGCTATTGCATTTTCTGTATCCCTGGTTTCTGTGCTCCTTTCCTCTGCTTTTTGGGTTTGGTTAGTGCTTGGAGGGAACTTTCCCATTTCATTGCATGTGTCAGAAAGGAAGAAACATGGAAAATCCGTACCTGGGCTCCCAGCTCAACAAGCTAGATGCGTCAGTTACTTGCTGCTACGTAACAAGTTACTGCAAAACAAAGCAGTTGGTGAAGGAGGTAAATAATAAATAATTGTAGTGTGTGTTATTATATAGTATGTAAGCGAAAAGCAAAGGAGAAAAGGAAAGATATAAGCATCTGAATGCAGAGTTCCAAAGAATAGCAAGAAGAGATAAGAAAGCCTTCTTCAGCGATCAATGCAAAGAAATAGAGGAAAACAACAGAATGGGAAAGACTAGAGATCTCTTCAAGAATATTAGAGATACCAAGGGAATATTTCATGTAAAGATGGGCTCGATAAAGGACAGAAATGGTATGGACCTAACAGAAGCTGAAGATATCAAGAAGAGGTGGCAAGAATACACAGAAGAACTGTACAAAAAAGATCTTCACGACCCAGGTAATCACGATGGTGTGATCACTGACCTAGAGCCAGACATCCTGGAATGTGAAGTCAAGTGGCCCTTAGAAAGCATCACTGCGAACAAAGCTAGTGGAGGTGATGGAATTCCAGTGCAGCTCTTTCAAATCCTGAAAGATGATGCTGTGAAAGTGCTGCACTCAATATGCCAGCAAATTTGGAAAACTCAGCAGTGGCCACAGGACTGGAAAAGGTCAGTTTTCATTCCAATCCCAAAGAAAGGCAATGCCAAAGAATGCTCAAACTACTGCACAATTGCACTCATCTCACATGCTAGTAAAGTAATGCTCAAAATTCTCCAAGCCAGGCTTCAGCAATATGTGAACCGTGAACTTCCAGATGTTCAAGCTGATTTTAGAAAAGGCAGAGGAACCAGAGATCAAATTGCCAACATCCGCTGGATCATGGAAAAAGCAAGAGAGTTCCAGAAAAACATCTATTTCTGCTTTATTGACTATACCAAAGCCTTTGACTGTGTGGATCACAATAAACTGTGGAAAATTCTGAAAGAGATGGGAATACCAGACTACCTGACCTGCCTCTTGAGAAATCTGTATGCAGGTCAGGAAGCAACAGTTAGAACTGGACATGAAACAACAGACTGGTTCCAAATAGGAAAAGGAGTACGTCAAGGCTGTATATTGTCACCCTGCTTATTTAGCTTCTATGCAGGGTACATCATATAAGCTGGACTGGAAGAAGCACAAGCTGGAATCAAGATTTCAGGGAGAAATGTCAATAACCTCAGATATGCAGATGACACCACCCTTATGGCAGAAAGTGAAGAGGAACTAAAAAGCCTCTTGATGAAAGGGAAAGTGGAGAGTGAAAAAGTGGGCTTAAAGCTCAACATTCAGAAAACTAAGATCATGGCATCCAGTCCCATCACTTCATAGGAAATAGATGGGGAAACAGTGGAGACAGTGTCAGACTTTATTTTGGGGGGCTCCAAAATCACTGCAGATGGTGACTGCAGCCACGAAATTAAAAGACGCTTACTCCTTGGAAGCAAAGTTATGTCCAACCTAGATAGCATATTCAAAAGCAGAGACATTACTTTGCCAACAAAAGTCCATCTAGTCAAGGCTATGGTTTTTCCTGTGGTCATGTATGGATGTGAGAGGTGGACTGTGAAGAAGGCTGAGCGCTGAAGAATTGATGCTTTTGAACTGTGGTGTTGGAGAAGACTCTTGAGAGTCCCTTGGACTGCAAGGAGATCCAACCAGTCCATTCTGAAGGAGATCAGCCCTGGGATTTCTTTGGCAGGAATGATGCTAAAGTTGAAACTCCAGTACTTTAGCCACCTCATGCGAAGAGTTTACTCATTGGAAAAGACTCTGATGCTGGGAGGGATTGGGGGCAGGAGGAGAAGGGGACGACAGAGGATGAGATGGTTGGATGGCATCACTGACTCGATGGACGTGAGTCTGAGTGAACTCTGGGAGTTGGTCACGGACAGGGAAACCTGGCGTGCTGCGATTCATGGGGTCACAGAGTCGGACACGACTGAGCGACTGAACTGAACTGAACGTCTGAGAAGACTCTTGAGGTTCCTTGGACTGCAAGAAGATCAAACCAGTCAATCCTAAAGAAAATCAACCCTGAATGAAATTCACTGGAAGGACTGATGCTGAAGCTCCAATACTTTGGTCACCTGATGTAAAGAGCCAACTCATTGGAAAAGACCCTGATGCTGGGAAAGACTGAAGGCGGGAGGAGAAGGGGACGACAGCGGATGAGATGGTTGGATGGCATCACCGACTCAATGGACGTGAGTTTGAGTAAACTCAGGGAGTTGGTGATGGATGGGGAGGCCTGGCGTGCTGCAGTCCGTGGGGTCGCAAAGAGTCAGACACGACTGACGACTGAACAGCAACATGTTCCTGTTTTATGAGTCTCGTGTTTTTGTTCCTGTATTCTTCCCTTGCTGTTCTCTGATGTTAAATTTTTTTAATTTAAAATTATTTGGGGCTCCCCTGGTGGCTCAGTGGTAAAGAATCTGCCTGCCAGGGCAGGAGACACGGGTGCAGTCCCTGGCCTGGGAAGAGTCTGTCCGCATCGGAACAACTAAGCCCATGAGCCGCAAGCGTGGAGCCTGAGCTCTCGAGCCCAGGAGCCCAGGCTGCTGAGCCCGTGTGCCCCAGAGCTGAGCTCCGTGGCGAGAAGCCACGGCAACGCGAAGCCCCGGTTCACCACAGCCAGAAAACACATACGCAGCAACGAAAACCCAGAACAGCCAAATAACCGAGTAAGTAAATAAAAATTATAAAACGTGCAGGTCATAAAAAAAAAGAACGCAAAACTTCATGGACTAGAAAAAAGAGCATCAATAAAACAAGTTTTCAAAACAATTTTTAAACGTTTTTTGATGTGGGCCATGTTTTTACTCTTTATTGAATGTTTGTTACAATGTTGCTTCTGATTTATGTTTTGATTTTTTTTTTGGCCCCAGAAGCATGTGAGATCCTAGCTCCCTGACCAGGGATCCAAACCACAGTCCTTCCATTGCAAGGCGGATTCTCAACCACCTCACTAACCAGGGAGGTCCCTAAAACCATTTTTTTTTAGAAAATTATTTTAAAATTTTTATCTGGGGAAGCAGAGAGGGAAGAGAAGGGAAGCTGTGGGGTCAGAGGACACAGGGAAGAAAACACACGTCTAATTTTCCAAAATGAAGAGAGAAGGTAAAGGATCGTTAACTCTTAACGGGATGCAGGGCACGGGGAACTTGAGATGAGCAGCGAGGAGAGTGGAGGGAATCTCAGACCAGCAGAACAGACAGACGAAAAGATGGAAGGGGATCAGCATCACACTGAGCTTTTTTGGGGGTGTCGGTATCACCGTTTATCTTTTAGATTAATTTTATTGGAGCACAGTTGTTTACAGTGTGTTAATTTCTCGTGTGCAGAAAGTGGATCAGCAACATGTGCACGTGAATCCTCTCTGTTTTGGACTTCCTTCCCATGGAGGTCCTTCTCGCCACAGGACACCGGCAGGGCTCCCTCTCGTTGTTGCTGTTCAGGTTCCAAGTTGTGTTCAACTCTTTGCAACCCTATGGACTTCCACACGCCAGGCTTCCCTGTCCTTCACCATCTCCCGGAGCTTGCTCAAACTCACGTGCACTGAGTCAGTGATGCCATCCAACCATCTCATCCTCTGTCGTCCCCTTCTCCTCCCACCTTCAATCTTCCCCAGCATCAGGGTCTTTTCAAATGAGTCAGTTCTTCACATCAGGTGGCCAAAGTATTGGAGTTGCAGCTTCAGCATCAGTCCTCCCAATGAATATTCAGGGCTGATCTCCTTCAGAATGGACTGGTTGGATCTCCTTGCTGCCCAAGGGACTCTCAAGAGTCTTCTCCAACACCACAGTTCAAAAGCACCAATTCTTCAGTGCTCAGCTTTCTTTATAGTCCAACTCTCCCAACCATACATGACCACTGGAAAAACCATAGCTTTGACTAGATGGACCTTTGTCAGCAAAGTAATGTCTCCTTTTTAATATGCTGTCTAGGTTGGTCATAGCTTTTCTTCCAAGGAGCATCTTTTAATTTCATGGCTACAGTCACCATCTGCAATGATTCTGGAGCCCAGAAAAATAGTCTCTCACTGTTTCCATTGTTTCCCCATCTGTTTGCCGTGAAGTAATGGGATCAGATGCCATGATGTTAATTTTTTGAAGGTTGAGTTTTAAGCCAGCTTTTTCACTCTCCTCTTTCACTTTCATTAAGAGGCTCTTTAGTTCCTCTTCGCTTTCTACCTTAAGGGTGGTGTCATCTGCATATCTGAGGTTATTGATATTTCTCCTGGCAATCTTGATTCCAGGTTGTGCTTCATCCAGCTCAGAATTTCACATGATGTATTCTGCATCGAAGTTAAATAAGCAGGGTGACAATATACAGCCTTGATGTGCTCGTTTCCCGATTTGGAGTCAGTCTTGATCCATGTCCAGTTCTAACCAAAGTTCTAGAGCTTCAGCATCAGATGTATTTTATACTGAGTAGCGTCTGTATCGGAGAAGGTGATGGCAGCCCACTCCAGTACTTTGCCTAGAAAATCCCATGGATGGAGGAGCCTGGTAGGCTGCAGGCCATGGGGTGGCTAAGAGTTGGACACAACTGAGCAACTTCACTTTCACTTTTCACTTTCATCCATTGGAGAAGAGAATGGCAACCCACTCCAGTGTTCTTGCCTGGAGAATCCCAGGGATGGGGGAGCCTGGTGGGCTGCCATCTATGGGGTTGCACAGAGTCAGACACGACTGAAGCGACTTAGCAGCAGCAGCAGCAGTGTGTGTATGTCAATCCCAACTTCCCAGTTCATCCTGCCACTGCCCACCCTTCTCCCTTGGTATCCACATATTTGTTCTCTATATCTGTGTCCATTTCTGCTTTGCAAATAAGTTCATCTGTATCACTTTTCTATTCCACAGTTAAACAATACTATATGATTATACTGAACTTGCTAATGCTGAGTTGTTCTATTATTTAAAAAAACAACCCACCATCTGACAGTCTTTGACTTTTATGCTGTGTCTAAGTCATTCTTACAGCAGAGTGATTTTTTTACGAAGGTTGAGACGTGTGGAGTTTGACTTCCAGGTGGCACTAGGATCTGGTCCTGCCGCGGCCGGGAGACCCCATGCAGCCTACAGAGGCCACGGATGGTGGCGGGGGCGGGCAGCTGTATGTTGAAGAGCAAGTGTGTGTGGCCGCTCCTGGGTCACCGGGCCTCCTCAGGCCAGTTCTCTCGTCACTACCCATCTCCCCAGTGCGCTCCGCGGTTCGTGGTCCCCTCATGTGGCCTCTGTGGCGGGTGCCTGGCCCTTTTAAGGTTTCTTGGGGCTTGCAGAGGCCCCCAGGCCTCCCCGAGGCTCAGGCCGCGAACCAGCACAGCACGCGTCCCCGTGTGCCCTGCATGGACTCCATCACAGGCTGCCCAGCCCTCTGCTGTGCGGGGCCCTGTGCTCCCCTTCTGCACGCCTCTGGGCACCGCCCAGGAGAGGCCAGTGCAGGAGGGCTTCTGGCATGTCAGGGCCACGGCCCAGCTGGCAGACATCTGCGTGGACACACAGAGTTCAGATGGGCCCGCGGCTCCCCGCCTTGTCTGCCTCACCTCCAGGTCTCGGTTCCAGCCCCTCCCGCACCTGTTGGTGGCCTTCTTCCCACCTCTGCTCTTGTGGGGGTGGTGGGCACGTCCCCACTGAGCCCGCCCTCCGCCCCGGGCAGGCAATGGCCGCCCGTGGGGGCTGCCCCCGGACTGGAGGTTGATGCACTGAGCTGACCTCCGGCCCCCAGTCTGCAGAGGCAGAGCCTGTGTCCCCGGGGTCCTACGTGGGGCTGTCTTCTCCGGGGGCTACATCACCAGCTCTGTCTGGAGCCAGGGGGTCCCCGGCCACGGGTGCCAGTCTCCCCAGATCAGTACTGGCATTTACCCCTCCTGGCCCTTCTGTCCCCAAGCCCTTTCTGCCCGTGGATTCTGCCCCCAGCTGTGGTCTCTTCTTTCCCGACTCTGTGCTCACTGCCGGGAGACGTTTGTCATTTGCATCTCAGCACAGTGTCCTCCTCACTGGTCACTGATGGAAATTTCCCCGGGGGGGTCGGGGTGGGGGGGTCCTTCACTGTCGAGCCCTGGAGGTTTGACGTGGGCGCTGTGCTGGGCCCCCTCCTCCTCCGCCGGCCTTGCTGGCACGGGCTCCTGCGTCAGCTCCTGCGTCAGCTGGCCAGAAGCTGGCTCCCCGAGGTAGGGCAGGCTGGCCCGCCCTGACCTTTGGGGCGGCGCTGTGGACCCAGGCGCGCCCCTCCCCTCCTGCGGCCCCGCCCCCTCCCCTCCTGGGGCCCCGCCCCATTTCCTGGCACTTCCGTGGCCTCAGTTCCTTCTAGGCCTCGCGGAGGGAGGGGGGCAGGGTTAGACCAGGCCCACCCCCGAGACATGAGCAGCGGCTCCCAGACTCTGGCCCGCTGTCCTCACCGCTGCCCTCAAGGCGCGCTGGGGGCGGCAGGGGGAGTTCGGGGGGCAGTCTGCATCTGACTCAGGGAGGCAGGCCGGCAGGCTGGCCTGGGCTGAGGCTGGGAGCCAGGGGGAGGCCCCTACCCAGGCGCCTCATGGCCGTCATGTGTTCATTCTGCCTCTACCAGAGCACGCCTGGCTCCCCAAGACCCGCCTGGGACAGCAGCTCTCACTGCCCAGAAGGGGCCGGGCTGCTGGGGGCGGCCTGCTCCTGGGATTCGGAGCGTGTGTGGGCGGGGCGCCACCCGCCGTGTCATCGGTGTGTCCAGGTGGGGGACGCCCTCCGTCCCTCTTTCGCTTGGCCCGCCCGCCCCGGGCTGGTGTCCGCTCATTCCTCACCCGCAGTGCACCCCCGGCAGGCCTGACCACCCGTGTCTCGAGCTGGCCGGCCGGCCCCGGGCAGGTAGGGGGAGGAGCATCCCGCGGAGAAGGCGGAACCCGGGCGCAGGGGGCGGGGCGGGGCTGGCCGGGTGTGTCCGTCTGGGCGATCCGGGCCGCGGCGGCCTGGCCAGGCGGGGCGATCGGGACCGCTCGGAGGCCTGGCCCGGGCCTGCTGCGAGGTCCCCTGCAGGTGGCGCCGCGGGTCGGACGCGGACCGGGCCCCAGGGCCGCAGGCCAGCCGGGTCCTGCCTCGCCCGGAGCGCAGCCGCTGGCTGGGGGCGGGGCCACAAGAGCAGCGCGCCTCCCACTGCAACGAGACCCCCGCATCCCAGCTGGTACACAGTCCACGAGCTGCGACCCCCGAGTGGAGGGCCCGAAAGGAGTACCGAAAGGGGCGGGTCCGGCCCCTTCCTCTCCCCAGGAGCCTGGTCAAGCCCGCGGACACGCCCTTCTTTCGCCTTGGGCTGTCCACCGGCCGGCCCAGGGGCGTCATCCCGCGGCCCGGCTCCGAAGGCCGTGGTGTGCGGGTGTGGCCAGAACCTGCGCTCCGGGCCCTGTGGGCGCAAGTGAAGTCCCGGGTGCTCACTGGCATCTCGAGGTGGAGTGCGGACCCAAAGTGGACACACATCCTAGCTCGGGGAAGCCGTGCCTGTTGGGGGCCCTCCTCTGGCCTAAGGGCAGAGGTGGAGTGTCCTCAGGCCCAAGTTGTGCAGCCCGATCCCCCAGAGCAGGGAGCCCGCTGCTCTGGAGAGATGAGCAGTCCTGGGCTTGGGGCTTCCTGTTGCTGTTTCCTGCCTGCATATCCCAGGGGAGTGTTCCCTCCAGCTAGGAATGGCTGGTGATGGTCTCCAGGCAGCCTGAGGCCCGCGCAGAGCAGGGCTCAGGGAAGAACTGCCCACCCCACCTTGCACAAAACCATCAGCCTCCATTCCTTCTCTGAGAGGGCTGAGCACCCAGCAGTAGGAAGCAACTGGGCCTTTCCAAACTCTGCCCCACCCCCGCCCTGGGCCCCATGTCCTGTGCCCTCTCCCCTGCCCCCCTAGCCCTGTGCTGGGTTGGGGTCAGGGGGCTGGGGGCCCTGGGTTCTCAGGCCTCTGCAGGCACTTAGGCCCGGGTGCAGAGGGGCCAGGTCACAGGGCAGGTGGGTTACAGGAAAGGCCTCTAAGTGGGACCAGACCCCCCTGCCAGGGCCCTTCAGCATCTCCACCGGACCAGGCTCAGTACCAGTGGTGGGGTCGGATGATGCACAGGAGCTGACTCAGCTACAGGATGTACTGCTGGTGTTGGTGATGGTGGAGATGGTGGTGATGGTGGTGGTGGTGACGGTGGTTAACAACAGTGGTGATGAAGAGGATGATAAGCAGATAACTCTTATAGACTCATTACTAGGGGCTGGTGCTGTGCTAAGTACATCATGTATAATAAATAACTCATTTAATCTCTACAGCAAGCCCATCTTGTAGGGCTCCCACATTCCAAATGAAGACACCGAGGCACAGGGGTTTAGGCAGACTCACCAAGGTTGCACAGCAGGACCCCAGCCCTCGGGCCCGAGTTCATGCTCCTAACCAACTCTGTGGTGGACCCTCCAACGGAGTCTGGGCAGGTTTGTTTGCAGCCAGGCCTGTGAGACGATGATCACCGTCATCGCCCACAGAGTGGGCTTGGAGGCTCTAGACCCGACCCTCCAGGCTGGTCAGATGGAAAGAAATCAGTCTTACAGACCCAGGGCTTCCAGGTTGGAACGGAACATGATAACTTTCCAATGGGCTTTGCGGCCTACAGGGGAGATGATGACAGCCACGAGGCTGTGCTCCGGCCCTGGGCCTAGGCAGGTGGTGGTCAGCGGGTGCTCGGTGAAGTCCGAGTGCGTCCTCACTCAGGCCCTAGTCTCCTCCTCCCAGCCACTAACTGCCAGGACTGAGTCGCACCAGGAGTGTGCGGGCCCCTCCCGGCTCTCACACCCTGGCGCTCCGGGCACTGGCTCTGGGGACCCATGGCTCTGGCCTGAGGTCCTTCTGTGACCAGCCACCTTGGCTCCACCTCAGAAGCACTTGGCTTTGGGGCTGGGCTGCAGGAGGCTCGCCTGCCAGGCTGCCCAGGGGAGCTTCAGTAAGGAAGTGGGAGGAGGCCCGGGCTTGAGGTGGGGTTGCGGGGGCAGGGCGGGGCACCAGCCCGGCAAACCCACAACAGGCCATTCCTTCCGGGCACAGGGAGGCCTCGGGGAATCTCCCACCTCATAGGAGATAGAGGATGACAAAGGCGCAATTATGTTCCACGGCAGACAGGGGCTCTCCTGTGGGTGAAGGCTGGAGGGTCACCCTGAGAGATGGGGGCACTGGTAGGTGGTCAGGGAGTGAGGGGTCAGGCTGACACTTGGTGGGTCCTAGGCTCGTCCAAGGACCAGCACAGGACCTCGGGTGAGGCCGACACTGAGGCAGCCACTGCCTGGAGCGCCTCTGTGGCCCTCCTCCCGCCAGCCTGCGGTCACCCGACTCCACCCTAGTCTCCTGCCCGCCTGCAGGCCACCTCCCTGCCCATCGGGCCAGGCCTGCCAGCCTGGGTCTTTCTCCTGGCACCCTGGGCAGACCAGGCCAGGGGCCGGGTGCCGGGCAGGCCTGGCAGTGGCTGTATGCCCACAACCAAGGAGTGACAGCTTTAGGGCAAAGTCCAGAGACCTGGGGAGAGGCTCCTGGCCCAGCTCCCCTGGGTCAGAGCCACTCGGAAGCTCCTCCCAGCCCCAAGGGGCCTTCAGCACCAGGCAGTCCGGGAGGGGGCCTGGAGGATGGGGCGCGGGTGAAGACGAGGTGGTGGCCTGGAGACCCCGGGGTTGATCAGCCGCTCTGACGGACTCTGCATTTCAGCCAGGGTGTTGGGAAATTCCACAGGCCTCCCAGAGACCAGGAAGCAGCAGGGGAGCCCGCAGGGAGCTGGCGGGCGGGGCAGGTCTGCCCAGTGAGGTCCTGAACAGCGACCCTTTAAAATGCAAATCGATTTGCCAGTCAGCTGACTCTCCTTTCTCTATCCTACCTTGTGGAGACAGGGTTTTTAAAAATGGCTTCCACGCTCACTTAAAAATACCTGACACGCGGACAGGCTGGGTCCCAGGCCGAGAGGAGGTGGGGCGGGCCACCCTTCTCTCAAGTCCTGTCCCCTCTCAGCTCCACGACACTGCCCCCTCGAAATTGGGAGCTCCAGCGTGGTCCTTGGCCCCCCCACTCCAGTGCCCCCCAACACACACCACTGCCCCATCGCTGCCCCCAAAGCCCAGCGCATCCTCGGGTGTATCTGCCTCTCCACCCCAAACAGCTGCTCCTGCTGACACCTGGGAGTTACCCCAGAAGCCCCCTTCCTCACCCCAACCCCAGGCCCCTTTCAGAGGCTCCCCTCCTGTGCACCCGCACACCCAGCGCTCTAGCCCTGCAACAGACTCTAGGGCCCCTTCTCCATCAAGGGGAGGCCTGCTGGCGTCTCTATCTCTGCACACCTCCATCTGCACACACTCCCCCGTGCACACACTGGCACGCTCCCATCGGGGGTGCCCCGCCAGCTTGGAGCTGACTCACACCAGCACTGCCCAGTTCCTGGTGCTGTGTCCCTGGTGCCCGGGAAGGGCCACGCCCAGCAGGCGTCTCCAGCACTCTGGCGCCTATGCCGAGCCAGCGGGCAGCCTCCGGTCAGGCCCCCTCCCGGGGCCAGCAGGGGTCCCTGTTGCCTGGCCTTTCTTGTCCAAAGCAACCATGCCCAGCTCCGGAGACAGCAGGCTCCAGAAGCCGGGGGTGCGGAGAGCAGTCACGAGGAGGGGGCCGCGGCGGGCACTGCCCGACCCGAGGACTCCTGGGCGAGGAAGGGGCAGGCAGGCGCCTCCGGGAACCCAAGCCTCAGACCACCCCGAGGGTGCCTGGGGCCGGACTCTAGCTCCCGGGCCTCTATCCCCAGCCCGTACAACGCAGGGCGGTGTGGCGCTGCGAGGTCGAACTCCTCCCAGCCGGCTCCCCGCGCAGCGATGCCGCCCGAGGGCGAAGCCGAGCGGCGCCGCGGCGGCCCCACTGTCCGCGGCGGCGCCGGGGGTGGCGGCCCCGGCGCAGGTCCGAGCCTGGCGGGCCTTGGCCGCCTCGGAGGGGCGGGGCCGGCCAGAGGCGGCGTCCGGGTCGTCACGACAACCGGCCGCCCGCCGGTTGCGGGTGCCCAGTCGAGCGCCGCGATCCCGGCTTAGGGGACCGGGCCGGGCCGCGCGGCGCTCGGGGCAAGGTCACTTGCAAGAGACCGGGTCCTGGGGGCGGCCCGGGGGCCCGAGCCGCGTGTGGGACGCTCAAGTGCTCCGCAAAGTCGAGAACGGGCACCAGGCTGAAGGCTCGCCGGAGCGGGGCCCGGGCGGGGATCCCGCGTCCGCTCCGCGCCGCACCCCCAATCCCCCAACCCGCGGCCGGGCTGGCACGCCGGCGAGCCCCGCTCTCGCTCGGGAAGGCTGTCCTTCCCATTATGACCAGGCCGCGTGGCGCCCTGACCGCACCGGGGGTCGCACAGAACCCGCTCCCCGCGGCCATGCGACTTAGACTTGAAGGCAGATCACTCTCCCTCAGCCCGCGGAAGGCAACCTGGGGCCGAGCGCGCGTCCTCCCGTCACCAGGGGAGGCGCCGAGCACACGGGGGTCGTCAAGTGACCCCCTGGCGGCTGCGGTGGCCGCCGTGTCCCCTTGGTGCCCCGCGCCTCCTCGCGCCGGCCCGCCGGGCTTCCTGCTCGCGCCGCCGAGACTTCCTCCCCGCGGTGCCCGGGTGGCTACCCGAGCGCCAGACCCGAAGGCGGGGAACCCGGGGACTCGAGAAGGGAGGGCCGGGGCGAGGAGAGGGGGCGACACCGTGGGGCCGAGAGGGGCAGGCGCCCCTGGTCGATCCCGGCCGCCGAGGAGAGGTCCCTGGGGCCGGGGCCCGGGCGTTCTCCCGGCGCCGGCTCTCAGGTCCTCTCGGCTGGCGCTCGCGGCCGGCGTCGCCGGGGGTGGAGCGCGGCCCTGCCCCATCCCGGCCCATCCTGCCCCCTCGGTGGGGCTCCGCAGTGCGTCTCCGCGCCGGGTGTGGAGGCCGCACGGCCAGGCGCGCGTCCAAGGGCGCCGGTGCCCCGCGCGCCCCTCCCCGCGCCCCCGGCCCGCTCGCGGAGGCCGCCCCGAGCGGAGCTTTGTGACGTCAGGCGGCCGGCGGGCGGCGTCACGCGCGGGGCTGACCCGGCGCGGGGCGGGGGCCGGGCCGGGACGCGGAGCATGGAGCCGCGGGCCGGCTGCCGGCTGCCCGTGCGGGTGGAGCAGGTCGTCAACGGCGCGCTGCTGGTCACCGCGAGCTGCGGCGAGCGCAGCTTCGCCGGGATCTTGCTGGACTGCACAAAAAAGTGAGCGGGGGCGGGGGCGCGAGCCCGGGACGCCCCCGGATTCCCCTCGGGACACCTCCCCCCTCCCCCTGCGCTGGCCCAAGGCCGGGGCCCGCTCCGGGGCGGGGCGGCGTTGCGCCCGCGCGCTTTCGGTTTCCCCAGCCCCAGTTTCGGGGTGCGCGAGCGCGGCCGCCTCTCGGGGGGCAAAAGTGGTTCTCAAAGTCGTCGCGAGTTTTCGGGCGGGGGATCGCGCGGCCGGGCGGGGGACAGCGGGGGACGCCGGGCTGGAGCCCGGGCGCGGCGCGTGGATCCCGAGCCCCCGCGCCAGCCGCCGCGATGCCGGGCTCCTAACTCCGCACGTCTGCCATAATTAACGCACTTTTCTTTGTTCAGACGCACTGTTGAATTCGGCTCTGTTCAGAATTGTCATCCGTTGGGGGGTGCGGGGGGGGCTCCCGTGCGCTGCCGCACTTGCCTGGGGGTTACTCACAAGAGGGGGTTCCGCGGGCCCTGAAAAGCCCTCTTCCGGCTCCCGGGCGCAGTCGGGGCTGAGGTGAGGACAGAGGGCAAGCAGTTGTGTCCGGCGGCAGGATTTGAGAACACTGTTTGGGGTTGAGGAGCCCCCAGGCGGAGCAGGGATGAAAAGAGACAAGTTGCAGAGCTGCGAGGGGGTGCCCCGCGGGATCCGGGCGTCACTGATGGAGGGGGTCCCCAGGCAGGCCTGGGGCGAGTCCACGCGCCGACAGGCACCTGTGCACCGGCAGCAGGGAGCTCTGCAGCGGGAAAGAGTCTCCTGGATACAGTGTCACATGGTAGCTTGCTGTCGCGCAGATAAATGATTAGGCATTAATCAGGCGCTAATGTCTCGAGGCTCGGGCTGGGCCTTATCCTAAACCACCTCCCCTCTGCAGAGGCCCAGCTTCGCCCCTCGGTGCAGGCCGGGTTTGTGCCCGCGGCATGGATGTGGCGGGAGGACTGTCACCTTTCAACAGTCACCCTGCTGGCGTTATCTCCTCATTAGATGTGCCAGAGCCATTTATGTACAAGTCATGTGACTTAACATATGGCCTCCCAGGTGACTTGTCACCCTGCTCGGAGCCAGCTACTGCAGGGAGCGCTTGGTGGGACCCGGTGACCCCCACAGGCTGCAGGCACAGCCCCTCAGGAGGGCCAAGCCTGCGCCCTGGGGTGGCCAAGGTCCCCTGCCGCCGGTGGCCGGCACTTCCCCGTCAGGCAGGCCGCACTCCAGCCTTCCTGCACAGCCCTGCCTGGCCTTTCCTCTCTGCAGCGGACACTTGCAGGAGCGGCCCCCCCACCCCCATTTTCTGGGCTCCCTGACTCAGGACAAAGGAGGCTGCAGGGTAGACTCGTAGCTGGGGGTGTCTGCGGAGGCTACAGGCTCGCTGCCCTTGCTCTCTGCCTCCAGCCAGGGCTCCCGGCCCTGTGGCCTGTGGGTGCCCTGGTTCAGAGATCTGCACAGCTCCCCACCCGCTCCCCACCCGCTCGTGGAGGAAGCAGGCTCTGCTGGGATCCCAGCATGGGAACTGGCAGCTGTAGGGCGTGTGGGCGTCCGCCCTGCCACGGCCACATGAGGCTGTAACCGGAGCCGCCCACGGAGCCAGGGGCCGGGCCTCGATGGGCACAGCTCAGCTGGGCAGTGCCCCTTTCTGGCTTGAGTGGGCCCCCCAGTCCCCACAGAGAGTCTAAGGCTTAACCTGGCCTCTCCCAGCCCCCCAGTTGTCTGAAGCCTGGCCCCAAAGCTGTCCCTGCCCCTGCTTACCCCGCTCTCCTCTGCAGTCACCTTCAGTTTCATCCTGATCCCACTTTTCTCCCATAATATTATGAGTGCTCAAGTTCACAGCCAGCATGTCAGGCAGGGTCCAGAGGCCTGGGCTGGGTGTCCCAGGCAGAGGGGGCCTGGCCTCAGGCCTCAGGGTCCTCAGCACCCACCTGCCTTCCCTGGAGCACTCCCCACTCCATGCCACAGGGACAGGGCCAACCGGCCGGGCCCCTTCCCGGGTGTGGGCACTGACAGGCAGAGAGAGCAGCTGGGGGCTTGGATTGCAGGCACCACCCCCCTCCCGGGGCCTGCGGTCCCCGAGCAGCGGGCTAGTGTGGGGTCAGGCCAGGGCAGCAGGCCACTGCGCCGCGGTGCCCCCGTGGGGCGCGGGCCGCGGGCTAGTGTGGGGTCAGGCCAGGGCAGCAGGCCACTGTGCCCGCGGTGCCCCCGTGGGGCGCGGGCCGCTCACCACTGTGTTAGCCTTGCTGGAGCACACAGGCAGAGCGGGCGACATCCTCCGGGACGGGCAGTTCTCACAGGGGGCCCAGCTACCAGTGTTAATTTGAGGGCACTCAGGAGGCGGTGCCCCTCACTGCAGGCCCTGAGCCGAACACGCGTGTGTCCTCAGAGGCCAGGCCAAGTTCCCAGCAGGTGGGAGGCACTCGGTGCCCAGTGCCCCCCATCCAGCCTTGAACCTACTGCCCGGCTGCCGTGTGGGCTGAAGCCAGGTTTTCGGGGACTCTTGAGTCCACACCCAGTCAGTGCGCAAGGAGACGGCCTGAGCCTCGGGCCCAGCCCCTGCGTCTCCTGCTGCGCCGCCGTGGCTCCTGTGTCCAGGCCAGGGCCCAAGCAGATGTGGGCGTTGTTTCACAGGCGACTTTAGGGTGTGCCTCTGCTCAGGGACCTCAGAGGGGGCAGCCCAGAGACGGCGAAGGCTCCGAGAGGGGGTCCCCAGGCAGGGCGTGAGGGCCAGCTGCCTGTCAGGCCTGGCCTTGACCTCTGAGCCGGGCTTTCTTAAACTTCCCAGTGTGAATCCCCCGGGCCATCACCGCGCAGGCTCCTGGACCCCTCTGCTGGAAAGATTGGGTGTGAGCCTTTGTGACCCGCCCAGGGGGTGGGGTGGAGAAGGAAATGGCACCCACTCCAGTACTCTTGCCTGGAGAATTCCATGGACAGAGGAGCCTGGTGGGCTCCAGTCCACGGGGTCGCAAAGAGCCAGACACAACTGAACGACTGTCACTGACTCAGTCACTCAGCGGGGTGGCGACTGAGGCTTCTGGAGACTCAGTCTCTGGAGACCAGCCAAGAATCCCCGCCCTGGCTGGTCCCTGGGCAGGGGGGGCCCCTGCTCCATCTAGGCACACACGCCCAGGCCCCACTGGCTCTTCCCCTGCCCTTGGGGAGCTGAGTGTGGGGGTGCCCAGTGCACCACAGGCCGGCAGGACCTGCAGCCAGCGGGCAGATGCCTCACCAGGGGACCAGGCCGGCATGGCTGATCTCTGGAGCCACTCCAAGGCGGGTGGTGGAGAGGAGGGGTGGTGAGGGCCTGGCCTTGGGCTTCTGTAGGCACCCTCAGAGAGGTGAGAGGGACACAGTCAGCTGAGTCGCAGTGGGATGATGCTGATGGTTCTAAAACCCTGGATGCAAGACCCTGGGAGCAGCTGGGGCAAAGATCCTATGTTGCTGTCCTCAGAGAGAGACAGGGTCCCCTGTGTGTCCACAGGGGAGGGGGGCAGGGTCCCCTGTGTGTCCCTGGGGGAGGGGGGCAGGATCTCCTGTGTGTCCACAGGGGAAGGGCAGGGCCCCCTGTGTGTCCCTGGGGGAGGGGGGCAGGGCCCCCTGTGTGTCCACTGGGGAGGGGGCAGGGTCCCCTGTGTGTCCCTGGGAGAGGGGGGCAGGGCCCCTCTGGGTGGCCCTGGGAGAGGGGGGCAGGGTCCCCTGGGTGGCCCTGGGAGAGGGGGGCAGGGCCCCTCTGGGTGGCCCTGGGAGAGGGGGGCAGGGTCCCCTGGGTGGCCCTGGGGAGGGGGGCAGGGCCCCCTGTGTGTCCCTGGGGAGGGGGGCAGGGTCCCCTGGGTGGCCCTGGGGGGTGCCTCTGGAGTCCAGGCCACATTTCCTGTCTCTCTACTCCCTGAGCAGAGGTGGACCTCAGGGCAGCCTGGCGCCGCCTGCCTGCCTCTCCCACAGCGCCCGCCCCTCCCCTGCCCCAGCTCCGGCCCTGCGGCCGGCCGTCTGTCTGGCAGGCCGTCTGTCTGGCCGGCCGTCTGTCTGGCCGGCCGTCTGTTTGGCAGGTCTGTGGGAGAAAGAAGCTGCTGTGTATGTTCTGAACCAGCGCTGGGGCACTCAGCCGGCCGCAGGGTGGGCCTCGCCTGGGGGCGCGGGGCTGTGGGCTCTGCCCACGTGGGCGTCCACTGCAGCGTGTCCGCTGCAGGAGGCTTCCCTGGACCCTGGCCCGGGGTGGGCCCCCAGGGCGCTTCTGTTCCAGGAGCCAGGTCTTCCCATCTCTTCACAGGACGCCAGGGTGGCCTTTCCCCGTGGGAGGATGAGGCAGGAAGGTCCAGGGAACCCGGCTGGGCCCAGAGGCTGCTGCTGGGCGCCAGGCCTGCGGAGGGGAGGCCGCGGTGGGTGTGTGGGGTGTCTCGCGCTCCAGCAGGCTGCCTGGCTGGCTCCTCCTGGCTGTGGGCCCACCAGGGCGGCCCTGGCGGGGTTGCTCAGCTGGAGACATACATGAAGCCCAGGACAAGGGTGAGCGGAGGCCTGGCCACTGCTGTGGCGCCGAGGATGGCCGGCCAGGCCCCGTGCCCCTGTGGGCGGCCGTGCTCTCCCCTGGACAGAGCATCGGGGGACCCTGGGCACTCTGTCTCCTGTGCCCTTGGGGGCAGAACTATCCTGCTTTGGGATCTGACCCCCGATAAGCCTCATGGCCAAAGCCGCCCTTGCAAACTTCCCACTTTCTCACTCTGGCTCTGTCTCCCCCGTCCCTCCTCGGGGCTGCGGTTTGCTCCAGGCCCCCTCAGGCTTCCTGCTCTGAGTGGATGTGGGGGGTCTGCTCTGCCCGTGGGTCTCCCCAGCCCCCAGGCTCCCCTCCCAGCTCCTTCTCCCGAACTTGGGGGTGGCTGCCTGGAGGGCCCAGTAGGCTCTGACCCTCAGCACAGCAGAGGGTGGACAGTGGGGCCCAGGTCATTCCCTGGGGCCTGGCAGACCGTGTCTCTGGCCCCAGGCCCCCCACCTCCTGCCAGGCCCTGCACTGTCGCTGCGGGGCTCTGCCAGGCCAGCCACACCTCTGTCCCTGAGTGCAGGCCCACAAGGGCGTAGCCCGGCCTTGCCAGGGGCCCAGCCCCACGGTCACGCACAAACCTCAGTGGTGCCACACCTTGTGCTGGGGGTCCAGGAGGTGCCCCGTGGGGGCAAGCTGCTGAGGTCCTTCCCTGAGAGAGGGGCCTGAGCTGGAGCCGTCTCTGTGCCCCGGGGCACCCAAGCTGGGGGGCAAGCTCAGACCCTGCCCGCCCCCTGTCCTGTCCCAGCCTCCCTGTCCCAGCCGAGAGCTGGGATGGTGACCTGTGTGCCTCACGGGGCTGTAGACGGGGCTCTGCCCACGGCCCTCAGCAGGGCAGCCAGGGTCCTGCTGGCCCTGTTTACCCACCGGCAGGCGTGGGTGTGGCCAGGGCCAGGGCCGGGCGGCCGCTCCGGGAAGGAAGTGCCCCAGTCACGGGGCCTGCCGTGCCGGCCACGGCCGCGGTCCCCGGCCACCCACCGTCTGGAGGGAAGCACCGCCTTCGGGCCGCAGCCCAGTGCTCAGGGGGGCCTGCACCCCAGAGCGGGGCTCACAGCCTCCGCGGCCTCCTGGTTTGATCTGCTGGGGCTGGGGGGCCAGGGGGGCAGGATCAACTGCCAAATTGCCATGGCTGCCCACCACCCCAAGCAGAATCCACCCCAGAGGGGCCAGGTCCCCACTGCTGGCCCCTGGCTGGACGCTGCCCCCGCCACCCCACCTTTCTCTCTCTGCAGCCCTCACCCCCTCCTCCTTCAATCACACTCACAGGTCACAGGCCAGCGGTGAGCCAGCTGAATGAGCTGCATCCTCGTGGCCAAGCAGAGGACAGGAGGCCAGGGCCCTGGTTCGCTGGACCCTCTGGGCATTGAAGTGTGAACCTTCCACCCCCTCCAGCAGCTCTCCCATGAAGACTAGATTCAGGGGAGATGGGCTTTGATACATTTCCCTTAATGGCTCTAAACTGGGACTCCCTGGTGGTTCAGACAGTAAAGAGTCTGTCTGCACTGCAGGAGACCCGAGTTCAATCCCCGGGTCAGGAAGATCCCCTGGAGAAGGAAATGGCAACCCACTCCAGTATTCTTGCCTGGAAAATCCCATGGACTGAAAAGCCTGGCAGGCTACAGTCCATGGGGTCACAAAGAGTCAGACACAACTGAGCAACCTCACTTTCACATTTGATAAAGTTTGATGTGACTCCTGGGTGGTGCTAGCAGTAAAGAACCCACCTGCCAATGCAGGAGATGTAAGAGACTCAGGTTCGGTCCCTGAGTGGGGAAGATCCCCTGGCGTTGGGAATGGCAACCCACTCCAGTAATCTAGCCTGGAGAATCCCGTGGACAGAGGAGCCTGGTGGGTTACAGTTCACAGGGTTGCAAAGAGCTGAACGTGACTGGAGCAGCTTAGCACAGCACACAGCACTGGGCATTCACTGGTGATCTTGAATTCAATAGAACTTGGACAGCGTTCCCATGGCGGACGTGCCCTCCCGTGACGGACCGTCAGGGAGGCCATGGGCCTTTGGCCGCTGCCTTCAGCCCTCTCGCCTGCTTCTGCGGTCCCTGCTTCTCAAGTGGCCTGCACCCGGCTTCCAGCCTCCTTGTGTCCCTGGGCACCCATCCCCTGGCGGGGGCGGGGAGGAGCCTTCCGGCCACAGGTGCCCGCGGCCACCTGGCTGCAGATGGAGCTGCCATGGTCAGTCGGTCGGTCTTAGCAGCCTTGGTTCTTCTGGGGAACAGTAGAAGCAGAAGTCACTGGGAAACTTCGAAACAGCAAAGCTCACTTATCTTTTCTGCTGTGATTGAATTACACAAGGGAGGGAGAGATGGAGGTGCAGTATTCTAAACTCTTGTCTGAAAGTCTGTTCTGTGCTGGAAAATGAAAACTAACAGCTTTTAGCTTAAGCGGTCTTACAGATGGAACCGCGGTGTTTGCAGTGCTGTGTCGCTGCCGGGGGACGTGCAGCCTGTTTGGGCTTGGCTGTCGTTGTTTGGAGCAGTGTTCTGCTGCTTCAGGAGTGGCTCCCTCATGACATGTGACTTCAGACGCCCCCAGCACGCAAGGCCGGCTGGCCAGCGCTCTGGAAGGGTACTGCCCTGAAGCCGTTCGAAGCAAGCGCGGGCCATTCTGGGGAGCCCTGGGGTGCTGGCCACGTACTTGGCCTCAGCTGTGGGTCCCTGTGGGAGGGCAGCCTCCTGCCTTCTCTGGGCCTGCAGGACGGAGGGGAGGGGCCAGGGTACCAGGCAGGAGGGGTGGTCCTTCCAGGTCATAGTGGGCACGGGCCACCTGTGGGGGATGCCCTCACCTGAAAGCAGCATTCAGGGGGGAGCAGGCTGACTCTCAGGCCTGGGGCTTGCTGGGCCTGGCTGTGAGTGGCCCCCGCCCCCAAACACACTGCACCAGGGACCCCGGTCCCGTGGGCTCTCCTGGGCCTGACGGTCCCCCTGGGGACGCAGGCGGGATCTTCCTTCTGGGAGTGTTGCCCTCAGGGAGCAGGGGGTGAGCGGATGAGGCCTGTGGGCAGGGGCCACTGACCACACAGCAGCTGGGTCCCCACAGGCTGGGCCAGGCCTGTCCAGGAACGGAGGCCCCGGTTGCCGGCTTCCTGGGCCTCCGGGTCTGCAGCTGTGAGTTCTCCTCGTTCCAGGAACAGAGGCCTGGATGCTCAGTGCCTGTCAGCCCGTGGGCTTGATGCTGAGCGCCTGATTTCAGAGCACGCAGCCCGCACCTGGGCTGCCCGGGCGGGTGCTGGGGGGCGTGCCTCTGTTAAAGCCGGGAGATCCTGCTGGGCCCCCGCCCCCCGCGCGGGGGCTGGGCGCGGGGGTCCTCCCTGTGCTGACCGCCCCTTTCTGTCTCCCCACGACCAGGTCTGGCCTCTTCGGCCTGCCCCCGTTGGCTCCGCTGACCCAGGCCCAGGACGCCCCTGTCAACGGCTGCCACGGCCCGTCCCCCGCGGAGGGAGACGCGGAGGCCATGCCCCTGGGGACGGGCCCCCCGGCGCCTGAAGGCGGGGACGGAGCCCCCGAGCCGCCCCTGCCGCCGGTCCCGCCGCTGCCGGCCGGAAGCCTGCCCCCGTTCCCGCCCTACTTCGAAGGCGCCCCCTTCCCGCCCCCGCTCTGGCTGAGGAACACCTACCGGCAGTGGGTGCCGCAGCCGCCGCCCCGGGGCGTCAAGAGGACCCGCCGGCGCCTGTCCCGCAACCGCGACCCCGGCCGCCTGGCCCTGAGCCCCATCCGCCTGCGGCCGCGCCAAGTGCTGTGTGAGAAGTGCAAGAGCACCCAGAGCCCCCCGGAGGCCAGCCCCGGGCCCCCTGCCGCCCCCCGGCCACGCAGGGAGCCCCGCAAGCCCGAGGACCCCGACGGAGGAGGCGACGCGGCCGCCGCCAAGAAGAGCAGGCGCGAGCGGCGGGAGGAGGCGCGGCCGGGGGTGCCGCGGAGCCCGGCCATCAAGATCTCCTACAGCACGCCCCAGGGCACCGGGGAGGTGGTGGAGATCCCCCCACGCGTGCACGGCTCCCTGGAGCCCTTCTGTCCACCCCCGGCCTCGCCCGGAGGCCTGGACCCCGAGCCTCCCAGGGACCGGCCTGCGGCAGGCGCCCCCGCCTCCATTCCCAAGCTGAAGCTGACGCGGCCCCTGCCCCCCGGGGCCACCCCGCCGCCCCCCAAGATCCGCCTGAAGCCTCGCCGCCTGGGGGCTGGCGAGCAGGAGCCCGTCTACAGGGCCGAGCTGGTGCAGGAACTCAAGGGCCGAGGGCTCCCGGCCGACGGCGCCACCCACCGAGGCGGGCTGGCGGACTCGTCCTCCCCGAGCTCTGGCGAGGATGATGACTGCAAGGGGTGTCCCCGGGGCGCCCACGGGCCCGACAACGCCGGGCTGGCTTTCCTCGCCACCTGCCCCGGGAGAAGCGGCTGTACCAGCGAGCTGGCATGGAGCAGCGACAGCCTGGACGAGTCCAAGTCGTCCGGCTCGGATGGGACGTTGCCGGACACCTGCGACCTCTCGCCTGGCGATGGCGTGCCCTCTTCATCCAAGGGCACGAGGCCCACAGTCCCGCCCCTGACGGTCAGGCTGCACACGCAGAGCGTCTCCAAGTGCGTTACCGAGGACGGGAGGACCGTGGCTGTAGGGGACATTGTGTGGGGTAAGGTTCACGGCTTCCCTTGGTGGCCGGCACGTGTTCTGGACATTAGTCTTAGCCAGAAAGAGGACGGGGAGCCCTCCTGGCAAGAAGCGAAAGTCTCGTGGTTTGGTTCTCCAACTACATCATTTTTGTCAACCTCAAAACTGTCCCCTTTCTCTGAATTTTTCAAACTGAGATTTAACCGTAAGAAGAAGGGGATGTATCGGAAAGCTATCACAGAGGCCGCCAATGCCGCCCAGCACGTGGCCCCAGAAATAAGGGAGCTCTTAACCCAGTTCGAAACGTAACCGGGTTCCCAGCCAGGTGAGTGTGTGCATGGAGGGCTGCCTCTCTCCAGCCGCCCTGAGCCTGCGTCTGTGGCTGGGCTGTGCCTCCAGCCTGGGCCTCGGTGAGCCAGGGGGTGAGGGATGCCCTTGGCAAGGCTGGCTCGCCACTCCAAAACGGGTGGTCTGGAAGATCGTCCTGCTCGCTGGCAATGTCCCCTCAACGTTTCGGATCACTGAAGAGATGCTTTAAGAGCGGGCGAGTCGTCAACCACCTGGGCAGAGAACAGAGCTAGTTTGTGTTTTGTGGCCATTTTTCAAAGGCCATGAAAGATCTGCTTGCTCTTCCATTCGCCTTTTGGAGAAAAGGGAGAGCCGGTGGCTGGGGTGGGCGGAGGAGGGGCTTGCTCTGATTCTCTTCCCTCCCAGACGGACGGGGCTGTCTCCCTCCTGCCCTTCCCCTACTGCAGGCTGGCAGGTGTGTCCAAGGGTCCGACTTCGCAGAAAGGAGGAAGGTCGCTCAGCTGCCTTCCCCCAGAGGTGGTGCCTGTGGCCCAGTGCCCCTCTCCTGGTGCCAGGGGGACTCCTCTTCATCAGCCGCGGCGTGGTGCCTGGGGCTTGCGGCTCCAGGCTCCTGGAGGGCATCCAGGATCTGCCTCGTCCAGTACCATGGCCTCTGTCTCCAACCCCGGGGGCACTCTGTGGGACCCCCGGCCGTGGCCCCACCTGGAGCCTCTGTGGGGCCGGGTGTCCCCAGGTGGGGTGGGTCACTGTGTGACCTGTCTGGTCGCCTCGCGGGCTGTCGGGACATAGCGAGGGGCCGAGCTGTGTGCTGTGAGCGCTCCCGGGGCCTGAGACGCAAGGAGGTGGGGTTGGTAGTGTCTGATGCCAAGCCCTGGCCCTGGGCAGCAGCAGGTCCGAGGGCCGGCCCCTTCCTCTGCTGGCTCGAGGCAGGCTGTGGCCGCTCGAGGCTCCAGGCTGCCTCGGGGGACCACAGTGGGCGTGTCGGGGTCCCTAGTGCGGGGCAGCCCGTGGCCCCTTCCTGGCCCTGTGGCCTCGGGCCGGCGCCCCGACTCAGCTGGGGTTTGTCCTTCGTCTGGGCCTCTGCCCTCGTCTCTGGACCTTCGGGTGACCTTGTCTGGCCTGGCTCTCCAGCTCATCCACCTGTCTGTGCTGACTTCCCGGGCAACGCCAGATTCAGGGCTGGGTGGGTCAGCTGGCCGGTGGTTGGGGAGGGGGGTTCAAGGAGTGCTTGCTGCCGCCTCACTGCTGGGCCGGCTGCAGTGGGTCCTGGGACTGAAGAAGCAGGGACGAGGGGCACATCTGGGCTGGGGTCCCTGCTGGGATTCTTGAGGCCTCGTCCCCCTCCCCCCTTCCCTGTGCCTCCTGAGTGCTCCCAGAACTCTGGGCACAAACTCCTCCCAGGAACCCGGCACTCCCCCATCGGTTCTGGCCTTTGTGTGGGGTGTGGGCGTGGCACCGCCCTGAGGTAGGGGGCGTCAAGCCAGCGAGGGTGTCGAGTCAGGGCACCCCATTGGGAGGGGCCCAGAGACGCCCCGATACCTGGCCTCCCGTTTCCCCTGCATCTCTCTGTTGCGGCCTCGTCCCACTGGCCTTGGGACCACTCGGGCCCTGTCTCTCTCCGTGCCCTTCGGCTCCCAGCCCGGCCCACCCTGTCTCTGGCCTGGGGCGGTGGGCGGCTTGCCCACACATCCTGTGAGAGAGAAGGCAGCCCCTTAGGTTCAGGGCTCGCTGTGTTTATCTGGAGGCAGAGGAGGAATCTCACCAGACAAGTTTGCCTGCTGCGGGGGCCTGGCTCCTGGGGCTCTGGGAGCCTGGGGTGGGGGGGCGGTGGGGGGTTGCTGAATCCTTTCGGCGCCAAAGCAAAGTGGTTTTGCTTGATGGGCTTTTGGGTTTTGTTTCTTGAGGATTAAAGACTGCTGAGGTTTGTGCCAGCAAGGTGGTTGGTCTGCGGGCGTCAGCCAGCCGGGGTCTCGCGCTCGGGTGGGGTCGGTGGTCTTCCGGTGGGCACACTTGCTTTCAAGTGTCAAGTGTCTGGCGGGCAGCCTGTCCGGCCTGCTTTCTGAAGGGGAAACGGAGCTGCCTTCGCTGGGGAAGGTGGGTTCCCTGGTGGGCTCCCCGGGCAAGCTGAGGGCGCTGGGGCTGGCCCAGGGGGTCCCCGCAGAACCTGTGTGAGATGCAGGTGGGGTGTCCTGTGGGGTGCTGAGGGCAGGGCCGGGGTGTCCAGGAGCCGGGTACCAGAGGGTGGTCCCAGGGCTGGGAGCTCGGCGGGAGGCCTGCTGGGAAAGGCAGTCCTGCAGCCCCACGTGGCTCCCCAGCCCGGCGCAGGGCCCTGCCATCCCCAGGAGCTGAGGGAGGCCGTGTGGGGAACGTGGGGTTTGGACTCCAGAGAGCCCAGACCTCAACCCTGAGACGCCCTGCCCCCTCGCAGGGCTGCTGGAGGCTCCGCCGGGAGGTGGGTGCCCACGTGAGCATCCTGAGAGCTGCCCACAGGCCGGCTGCCAGGGCACTGGGGAGGCCGGCAGGTCCTGCCCCCAGCCCTTTGTGCCACGGCGGGGAACAGGCACCCAGCAGGCGCGGCCCCGGCCCCGTCTGAGCCCCAGCTCCCCGTCTGTCTTGGGGTGACCGGCACGTGCCCCCAGGTGCAGGGTGAGTGAGCGGCCTGTCTGGCTGTGTACTCTGGGCTCCTCCGCGTCCCCCCGTGGGGCAGGGTTGTGCTCCTGACCGGATGGGCCGGGCAGCTCCTAGTGCCCACTGATCAGGGGCGAGGGCCCCGCAGGTGTGATTGATGGGGGTGCCCCCAGGGCAGGGCGGGTCAGGCCCCCCACCTGCCAGGCGTGGCGCGAGCCCCCTGGCCTCTTCCCCTCAGACCCTGTGGTCACCACTTCGCTCCCTACTCGCACACCCCCCGACCCAGCCAGGACCAGATGCTCTGCTGGATGCGGACGGAAGTGTGCAGTCACCGTGGCCCTCGCCTGGCGGGCGGGGGGAGGGCTGTGACTCACCTCTCCGCATTCATGTGTGATCATGCGCAGGAATGTGCCGAGAAGGGGACAAGGGCCTCTGGGCAGAGTGTCTGGTGAGGAAGCTGATTGGGACTGGGGCTCTGGGAAGGCTTCCTGGAGGAGGTGACGTACAGCCGAGATTAGAACAGGAAGCTAATAGGGTGAGGATGGGCATCGGAGGCAGGAGGGAGCCGGGCCTCTCCCTGGGGGCAGGGAGAGACCACCAGCTGTGGCCTTGCCCTCAGAGAAGGAGCACCACGGTGGGACATTAAGCCGCGGCTGACTGTCCTGTGTTGGAAAGATGCCCCGGCTGTGGGCAGCGGTGTGATGGGGGAGGCTGTGCCCCAGAACAGCAGCTGAGACCAGGACGGGGAGTCGGGGCAGAGGCCCCGGGGGTGGGCTGGGGCTGCTGGGCACGCCTAGAGCTCCGGGACCCCTGCGCCCTCACCAGCCTCAGCACCTCGTCAGCGTCCCCGTGCCTGGGTCTGAGCGCAGAGGCGGCTCAGGGTCTAGCCTCAGAGGAGGGTTGGGGCCAAGTGGTGGGTCAGGACTGGCAGGCGCAGGGGTGTGGGAGGGGGCCCCGTGGAGTGGGGGGAGCTCAGAGTGGTGGAGAGGCAGACAGCAGTGACCAGAGGTGTGAGGCCCCTGGGAGCCCAGGAAGGAGGCCAGTGGAGAGGCGGGTGGACCCAGGGCCCCTGGGGAGGTGGCAGGCGAGCCTGGATGGGGTGGGGGCCACACCTGGCCCACAGGCCCCACCCAGGGCAAGCGGTGATGGAGCCTCTACTGAACGTGGGGTCCCTGGGAGCGCACCCTGGGCCCCAGGCAGTCGGGTATGGGAGCAGCGCCCAGGTGTCCCGAGGCCCCACAGAGCCGTGTGCCTCCCTGGGGTGAGTGCCCCGCCTCTCAGCCCAGTGGGAAATTCTCAGGCTCCCCGTGAGCCGGGCAGGCCCGAGGCAGCTACTTCCTGCAGGCCAGAGCTTTCGGGGTCTCTCAGCTGTGCCTCCCTGGGGAGCTCCTGGTTTTACTGAGCAGAGAGCACCCTGGGGTGAGCCTCGGCTCTGTGGCTTCCTGAGGCTGCTGTCCCAGATGACCTGTCTCAGGTCAGCAGGAAACACAGGAACCTCTGGAGGCCAAATGCAAAACCCAGGTTCTCTTCCTGGGGTTCTGGGGAGGGTCCTCTAGCCTCTCACAGCTGCTGGGGGCTCAGGCGCCCCGGGCCTGTGGCCGTACCAGCAGCCTCATCATCAGGGGCCCCTGCTGTGTGGAAGCCGCGTCTGCCTCTCCCCACGAGGCCCTGGGAGGCCC
The DNA here is from genome assembly GCF_003369695.1 of Bos indicus x Bos taurus. NCBI lineage: Eukaryota > Metazoa > Chordata > Mammalia > Artiodactyla > Bovidae > Bos > Bos indicus x Bos taurus. The sequence continues at coordinate 985,744 of NC_040101.1, read as the reverse complement.
CCTCCAGCCTCATCCGCTCTCTCAGAGCTCTCCTCTTGTCACACCTGTCATGCCTTCCCCACGGCTCCGGGGGGGACCCTGGTCGCCCACCGCATCCTCTGTCCACTCAGCAGCCCCCGTGGGTGCAGGCACAGCTTGCATCCCCGTCCAGCTGGGCTGGGGGTCCAGGGCGAGGGAGGCGCCCTGCCCCTCAGGGAGGCTGTGCACACGGCTGGGCCCCAGCAGCACTTTCAGCCTCACGAGGTGACTCTCCCGGGAACTGAAGACAGCGGCCGGGAAGCCAGCCCGGAAACCCTGCAGCCTGGCTCCTGGCGGCCACCCCGCCTCACCCTGCCGGAGCCGTGGTCACGCGGGCAGAGGCGGCCAGATCCTGTCCCCAGGCTCCGGCTTCCTCCTGGGCTTCTCCCTTCCAGAGCTGTATCTACGGGCCTGGCGACCCAGACAGGCTTTCAGTTCAGCTCAGTTCAGTTGCTCAGTTGTGTCCGACCCTCTGCGACCCTGTGGACTGCAGCACACCAGGCCTCGGTGTCCATCACCAACTCCCGGAGAGGCGTTGCTTTCTTCCGACTCTGAATAAAAACGTGCCTCCGCTTCTCAGCTGACTTCCGCCTTGCTTTCAGCGAGCTCAGGTTGTCTGCGAAGGTGGTAATTATTTTGTTCCAGAGGAAACTCAGGCCTGTGATTCGAGGCCTGGGCCCTGCCCCTCTGCATGGTCTCCCAGGTGGGTGCCGGGCGACACAGGACACGGGCCTGGGTGTGGAGGCGCTCCTCTGGGGCCCTGGGGTCCCTGCGGGCCGAGGGAGGGCCTCTGGGCCTGGGGGAGGGGCCGAGGGAGGGCCTCCGGGCCTGTGCCTTCAGGGACAGCAGTGCCCCTCCTGCAGGCGCCGTAGCCTCAGCTGGCCACAGACAGCTCCAAGTGCCCGTCCCTCTTTCCCCCAGGGTCCGAGGCCCCTGGGTGCGCAGGCAGGGGCTGACCCAGGCCCTGAGCTCTGCACCGCTGTGCCCCGGGACTCGGGTGGGACCCTCCACGGGTGGCGGGGTTTCAGCTGCCTGCCGGGAGGCCCTTCTGTCCAGTGACCCGATCTGCTCCTTAGCCACATGCAGCGACAGTGGTCACATGCAGATGTGGTCTTCAGACAAGGGCCCAGGCCTTCCAGCTGACCAGGTGCCCATGGTAAACAGGGCTGACCGCTTTCATCCAGGCCGATGACTCTTGATGCATCGCTGTCTGAGGGCTCCTCAGCCCCAGAGTCCACCTGAGGAGCACAGCCGTCCCTGGCTGCGGGCCTGGCTCTCCGCCAGGACACGGGATTACGTCTGCGTGGCGTTTCCAGCCTAGGCCCAGGGTCCCCCATTTCCCGAGGGGCTCTGGGTCCTCTCCAGGGCGTGGCGTCCAGCCGTCCTGCCTGGGTGAGGGCTACTGGCCGTGGGTCATGTTGTTCCCAGGTGGTTAATTGCCCTTCGCAGTTCAGAGACCTGGAGCTACTTTCTTTCAGGAGAAAAGAGATATGATTCCACATGGACTCTTCTAATTCAGATTTTTTTTACTCGTTTACCACTTTATTTGCATCTCTGCCCCCTTGTACTGAAATTCTTGGTTCTTAGTAGCACGGCAGTCATCTTACATGTAAAAGTTGACACCTGTCAAATGTTAACGTGCAGACTACATCATATATGGAGTCATTTGGCACAGGGAGGCCACCAGCTCAGCCGTGGTGATCTGGGGGAACCCCAGGCCTTTTGTGCCTGGGATCTGCCCTTCAGGGGACACGTTAGAGTCCTGTTTCCAAGTCATGGGGACAGGGCCCCCTCCGGGGTTGTCATGACCTCAGGCACCATTAGTCACTGATTCCATCTTTCTTTTCACCTCTGGAGACTCCTGTACATTCTGGTTGGTGTCTGTCATTCGGTGCGTGTTACGAGGGTCCCCGGTCCGTCTGAGCGTCATCCGGGCTCCTCCGGGCCAACCCTGTCCTGCAGACCGCCTTCCCGCCGTGCTTGCCTGTCCTCCTGTGTTCATGACGGAAGCGGACACACAGGGGTGCCGCCCACTGTCTCTTGGCTCTGAGTGGTAAGGCAGCTGTGCCCAGCCTTTCCTGTGCCCGCTGGCCACCACTGCCTCGTCGAGGAGGGAATCCTGAGCGCTCTAGGCATGGCCGTGACCCCGACGGGCCCCACACCTCGGGGTTCCCCGTCCCGGCATTCTTGTGTGTCAGGGCTTCTTCACATCCCGGTCCTGTTCTTTGCGGTCCTGTTGGGGTCTCCCCTTCGAGGAAATCAGCTCCTGCACACTCAGACCCACACGCTGCCCGGCACGCAGGAACACCCACGGAGGCCTGGGCACTCTGCACGACCCGCCCCTGCCCAGCCGGGTTCCTGGCGCCCTGCACGCTGGGCTGCGGCACCCTGTCCTGCAAGTGGGGAGACAGGTCTCCAGGGAGGCTCTTCCCTGTGCAGCAGGCAGCCCTGGCCTTCAGGAGGCAGAGCCGTGCCCGGGCGTATCCGCCCACTCAGCACCCTGGGCGACGGGAGGTGCTTCCCGTGGGGAGGGCGGGGCCTGGAGACAGGCTCTGGGCCCGTTGACTTCAAGCCCACTGTGTCTCTGGGTTGAGAACCCTGAGCTGGAGGCACCCACACCTCGTCCCCATGGCAGATCTGGACAGGCAGGGGAGCACTGGCTGGAGGAAGGGGCTGCCTGGGTCTCTGGATGAGGAAGTGGGCCACGTGTCAACTCTCCGCGTGTCCCCACAGGGAAACAAACACAGCCGTCCGGGCTGCGCCCCGGGGAGCCAGCGTCCTGGGACCCGCCCCTTCCCCAGTTACCTGGCCAGGGTCTCACCAGACCTGGTGCAGCCTGCATGTGGCTGAAGGGACCACGGGACCAAGCGGGGGTCTGGCCAGGCAGGTGCTCAGGGTCCACAAGGCCGTGCTGGTCTCTGCAGGGTAGGGGCAGTGGCTGGGCCTTAGGCCTTCCTGGGCCACGTGGATGGGCGGAGCTGTGGCAGAGGCCCTGTGCGTGGACGTGGAAGGCTGTGCGCCCGCCGAGCTGCCCTGGGCCACCCTCCTAGGCGTCATCTGTGAGTCAGGCCACAGTCACCCCCCGGGGGCTTCCTCCTGGGGAACCAGGAAGGTGAGCTTTTCCCGGGATGCCTGCCACGAACCTGTGGCCCTCCTGCAGTGTCGAGGTGGGGTGCGGGGCAGCGGGGCTGGGGGCTCTGGGGGCTGCCCGGGTTGTCGTGGTGGAGGGATAGGGACCACTCTGCCCAGAGGGAACACCCCATTATTGAAGAGGGGTGGTGTCGGCCGGCGGGGGTGCGGGGGTGAGAGAAGCGACCCGCGGCCTTCCGAGAGCCACCGGCTGGCCGCCCCAGGCAAGGAGTGTCAGACTGGGAGGCGGGACCCGAACCCCGGGGGCCTCCGCATCCGTGTTCCTCCTGCTGGGAGAGGCCTCTGGTCGCAGAGGGTGCAGGCTTGTTGGGGCATCTCCCTAACGAGGGCCATGGCTTCAAAGGGGGTTGTGGCCACTCAAATCACCCCCAGGTCCAGTGTCTCTGCAGCGATGTGGGGTTGCCTTTGATTTGAGCCCCTTTAAATGCTGAAATGTTGCGTTAATGGGGCACTTGGAGTTTCCGAGTGTGGCTATTCCCGTGGATGCTGTGACCGAGCTCTGAGGTGGTGGGGAGGCACGGGGGTGGGGCAGAGAGGGGTTCCTCCTGAAGACCCCAAGTGGGGCTGCCGCTCGAGGCCAGGAGCTTCCCTGGAGCCTTGGGGGGAGGAGAGAAGTCAGCCTGATGACCAGCTGTGGGCGGGCGAACGTCCGTGCATCTTGCTGCAGTGCGGCCAGTGGGGTCACTGCTCGCAGGCTGCACTGAGAGCAGCGACGGCAGCAGGAGGCCTCCCGAGTCGTCCCTGCCCGTCGAGGACGCGGGCCGCCGCGGGATCATTTGCATTGCTCTGTGCACATCCATCTCTGGGGTTTTACATTTTAAACAAATGAAGGAAGGCTTTGGTTCCTTGTCCACAGTCGAGTGAGATGTTCCTGAGCACATCTCTTTTTGCTTAATTTTTTTTTTAATTTGTGTGTTCATTGTTGGCTGTGTTGGGTCTCTGTTGCTGCACAGGCGTTTCTCCGGTTGTGCTGGGCGAGCCGCTCATTGCTGGGGCCTCTCTTGTTGCGGAGCACAGGGTCTTGGGCACGAGGGCTCAGTGGCTGCAGCCCCCGGCTCCAGAGCACAGGCATAGGACTTGGCTGCTCTACAGCCTCTGGGATCTTCCTGGACTCGGGTTCAAACTCATGTCTCCTGCGTTGGTGGGCAGATTCTTTACCCCCGAGCCACAAGGGAAGCCTTACTGAATTTTCATCCAAAGCAATGCTACATGGGCTTCCCTGGTAGCTCAGTCGGTAAAGAATCTGCCTGCAATGCAGGAGACCCAGGTTTGATCCCTGGATCGGGAAGGTCCACTGGAGAAGGGAATGGCAAACCCACTCCAGTATTCTTGCCTGGAAAATCCTATGGACAGAGGAGCCTGGCAGGCTATTATAGTCCATGGGATCGTGAGAGTCGGACACGACTTAAGAGACTAAACCACCAACCGAAGTTACCTACATTCACGGTTTGAAAACCCACTAGTGACATGAAGTGTATAATGCAAGGATTTCTCTCCACGTTTCTACACTCATTCTGCTTCTTGTCTCATGATTTCCCAACTTAAGCGTTCTTTATGGACAGTTTTCCTGTGGAAAAGGAAGATTTTGCAAACTTATAACCCTTGTTCCCCTGCCACACATACACATAAGCATAGTTTCTGGCTAAATCAAGATTCGGTGCTGATATTAAAAATTGCAGCTTATCCACACAGGTAATTATGGCACATTTAGCCTCTCTTCAGCTCCACTCTCTGCAGTCGCATGTCCCTCACTGTGGGCCGTTTCTGTCATCACTGGGCCCCAGCGCTCTGAGAGAAGTGGAGACCTCAGCGCCCCAGAGACGCCGAGCGTTTGTTTCCATTTACGACCACTCTGTGAACAACCTCTCCGAAACGTGGTGGCGTCAGACACCTCTGCCCGCTCACCTCTCGTGATTCTGCGCGCCCCGGGGCAGGCGTGTCAGCTGCGCGGGCATGTCCGAGAGGCTCCTCGCCCTGAGGCCTGGGCTGGGGTGGCTGGCCCCCAGGCCCCCCACACACACCCCGGGGCAGGCTGGGCTTTCCCGCGGCCGAGCAGTCTCAGGGCTCTCGGGGTCTGTGCCCAGCCCCAGCCCAGCCTGCCTGTCGTCCCCGTGCAGGAACAAGACGTGGGCGGGAAGCTGCAGGGTGCGTGGCCCTCCTGTTCCTGTTGGACACTGGGCCTCGCCCTCCTCCTCCTCCCAGGCTGCACCCCATCCCGGAGCCTCCCGGGAGGCCTGGAGGGCTGGAGGGTGGGGGCGCTGGTGGACACTCTCCCCCATCTGCTGCACTCAGGGAGGCCTCTTCTCTGCAAGCCCCCTGCTTTCCTTGGGGGGGGGGTTGACCCTGAGATGCTGGGCCGAGGTGTCCGCTGCCCCTGTGGCCAGGTTCACCTGCTGGACAACCCCTGGTTGTCAGATGGGAGGCGGGGGCGCATCAGGAGGCAGGGTGGAAGCCTGGGCTCCCCACCCGCTTGAGAAAGGATTTCCCTGTCCAAGGTCTGTCCCCGCCCCCCCGGGAGGTCTCCTGAGCCAGGAGGGCACCTCTCGTGGGTGGGGCTCCCAGCGAGGGGGCGTGTGTCTCCAGGGGCGCCCGTCACACCCACACTGGGGCCTTCTGGGCCGTGCGCCCAGCCATCAGCTCCCCGAAAGCCCCAGCCCCGAGTGGCTGGAACGTTCCAGAGCGGCCGGCCTCACTTCAGCCTCCGTGAGCCTGGCCCAGGGCCGGGGCTGCCAGACCAGCCTGTGGTCTGCGTCCCTGAGCCACAGAGGATCCCAGCCCTTCCCCGGGCAGGCAGGGTGGGCCTGGGGGGTGCAGGGGTGGGGGACCCTGCCCCAGGAGAGGGGGCGGGGCACCATGGGAGGCAGGACCCCTGGGCTGGTGGGAGCTGGGGGTGGGGTCCCTGAGGCCCACGGAGGCTGAGGGTCAGGCCGAGGAGCGCTCGGGGAGGGCACTCTGGCCTGGCGCTGGCCTGCCCCTTGCCCTGGATGCTGACGTGAGTTACTCTGTCCCTCTCTGCTTTCCCCCAGGTCACCAACGCTGAGGGAAGGGCTGTCCTCCCGCAGCTCCCAACGTCGCAGGCGTCCTTCACACCCCCGCCCCACACGAGGACGCTGCGAGCCTTCTGGTTGGCTGTATGCGGAGACCCCGCCGTCGGGGTCAGCCAGGTTCCGGACCTCTTCAGGGAGCCGGCGGGTCTGCCCGTGAGGACTGCCCCGCCCGGCGCACAGCGGCTCCTCTCGGCCAAATGTATTTATTCCCACCACACAGTCTCGAGCTTTTCTGGTTCCTCAGAGGCCGGAGTCCAGCAGGGAGGGCAGCCCCCCGAGGACAGAGTGCCCGGCACCTCCCTGCCGGCCTGGGCACGAGCAGCTGCGCGTGGCGGGCCGCCGCCGCCCCCCTCCCCATGCCCCGCGAACCCTGACCTGCCCAGGGCTCCCATCCCGCCGGGCACGCGGTCTCCGCCCGTCCCAGGCTGCCGCTCTGCAGTCAAACTGCAACATGAAAAGAATAAACACCTCACCTGTCGTTTGTAAGAGTCCATTCCATACCCCGTTTTGTCACTTTAAAGACCGAAAAGAAGAAAGATAAAGTCAGCTCTGCTCTTGGTTTAAATGCAGGAGAATAGAGAGATGTGAGCAGAAGTGCCCTGGCTCTGGCAGGCCCGAGCTGTGTGCCCCTCCAGAGGGTACTGACCCCTCGGGTGCTGGAGGCTCTGAGGTTGCGTCCCTTCTTCCCTGGGGGCCGGGCCCCTGCTCTGGGGAGAGCACCTCTCCTCCCCAGCGGGGGCTCGGCTCAGCCTCTCCTGGCCTGCCCAGGGCTTTCTGACTGCACGACGTTTTGGAGGGGAAGCAACAACTCAGGAGGTAGAGAACTTTGCTCTGGTTTTCCCCTGTGAAAGCTCTCCCCCTGGTTTCCTGGTTTGCTCCTGCGGAGCTGAGGGACATCCCAGAGTGGAGGGTGGGCCTCTGTCTGCTCCTGGCTTTACTAGAAGGTTTGCGGAATGACCCCCGCCCCCCCACACACAGCAGGACTACTCCGGGCCAGGCTGGAGGGGGCCTCTCCAGGACAGACCCTTCCCGTGGAACAGCAGAGCCCTTCTCTCAAAGTCTCACCAGTCAACGCCCCAGGGGAAGCTGTTCCAGTCAAGGCCTTTCTACCCTGAGAGCCTGCCCCCCAGGGTCCATGGTGGGAGGGGAGCCTTGCATGGATCCTGGGAGGCAGAAGGGCTGCTTTGGAGGAAGGGGAGCTGGTCCTCTCCTTGCCTGCCCCCACCTCCCCGGGGAGCCCCCTTCCGGCCCCTGCCCTGGGCCTCCAGCGGAACCCAGGCCATGACTCGGGGCAGGGCCGCTGGAGGGCCGCCCAGACCCTCTGCAGCCATGGCTACCCAGAGCGGTCGCCCACTTCAAGCCCAGCTCGGAGGCCTCAGTCCTGGAGGGAGGGACCTGGACTGGAGGAAGAAGTGCCGACCGACGCAGAGACAGAACCAGAGTGCTCTTCGTAAGTCAGGCTCCTTGGACAGACACACGTCTCAAACCAGAGTGCCTGGGACCCTGGTCCCCGAGATGGACAGCCATGTGCAGCCTGGCCTGGGTACTCCTGACCACCGAGCTGGGTCTCCCGCTGCATCCCTGCAGGCCAGAGCAGCCGCACCCAAGGTCAAGAGTGGGAATGGCCGCCAGCACCGGGGGTCTGGAGCCCCTTGGTCAGGGAAGAGGACACAGGCAGCCCCCGGTCCTGGACTCATCCCTGGACGGGCCCAGGCAGCGCCCTCTAGAGTCCACCTGGGCTCTGGCGGACTGAAGCCCGGCCCTGAGATGACCCTCAGGCCGGCGGGCTCCCAGTCCCTCGGCCATTCTGCTCCTGATGACCTGATGTCCCTGGTCGTGCTCAGGGCTTTCCTGCCCTAGGCTGGGGTCTCTCCATGCCCGTGGCTGCGAGGGCCCCCTCCCGCCACCCCCTGCCCAGAAGCCCAGGGCACCCAGGACAGGGCCGCTACCCTGACGCCCCAGGAGGGCCTCTGGGCCCGGGGGCTGAAGGGGAATTGGTCCTGGCTGTTCCTGCCCATGCCCTCATCCCTCGACCGCCGCCGGGGCACACCGTCCCTGGGCATGCAGGGACCGACTGCAGTTCTAAATCGAAAGGGAAGGCAGCTTGTTTTTTTTTTTTTTTTTTTTAAAAAAAAAAAAAAAAAAACCTTTGCAACTGTTTCTTTAAGCAGCAAATTAATCCTGTTTTCTCATGGGTTTGATTTCATGGCACCCCACCACGTCCGCCCGTCCCATGCCACCACGCCCACCCCTCTGCGTGCCAGCCCTTCCAGGAGCCAAGAGTCAGGACCCACACCAAGAGTCACCCTGCACAGTATCTGGGGTGCCCCCCATGATGTCGGACCCTCAGCTCCGTCCCTCACCAGCCACACCCCCGGAAGGCTGGGCACAGTGGCTGCAGGAAGTGAGTGGGCGTCCCGGGGGAGGGCTCCCTCGCTGGGGTGGGTGAGAAAGGCTTCCTGGGGCAGAAAAGGCTGGGCAGGGGCCCGAGGGAGCCCCCGGGGGCCCCTCTGGCTCCAGGTCCAGCTTCCCACAGACCCCTTGCAGGAGCTGGTTTGCTCTGAGGACCAACTGGCCGGGCCTCCCCTGTGGATAGGGCTCTGACGTCTGGCCTTCAAGGGAACTGGGGGGTGGTGAGTGTGGCCCCAGGAGCCAGCCAGGCCCGGTATGTGACTTCCTGGGGCTGGGCCACCCCCCGAGGGAGGGAGCCCCCAGCCCTTTCGGCCTCCAGCCCCACAGTCCCTCAGGGCCCCCAGCAGCCAGCTCACCCTCCAGTCACGGCCACAGCCACCCTGCTCCCCTAGGAGGAAGGTGCAGGTCAGCACTTAGCTGTGGGGCCGGTGGCCGGGGAGGACGGGAGGGGGAGAGGGGACAAGTGTGCGGGGCTCAGCTCAGTCACCCCTCCCCGCCCGGCCCCGTTCCTCCAAAGGGTGGGGCTCACACCCCCTCTAAGCTGTGCCCGGGGGTGCGGGCGTCTGCCTCCTCCTCACTGCCTGCTTGAGGTCTTCCGGCCAGATGGCCCATCTTGGCCCACCCCCTCCATCCCAGAACCCTGAGTCCCCAGCTCCCAACCCACGGCCTTCAGAAGCCAGAGCAGCTAAAGAGCCCACACTGGGGCCCTAACACCAGGGGCGGGGCCCGCGGGGGCTCCTGAGCCTGGGGTCTAGGGTCTCCTGAGCCTGGGGTCTGGGGGCTCCCTAAGTCTGGGCATTTCTGGGCTGGACCCACCTCAAGGAGAAGAAAAGTAGAGAGACAGGACCTGGCCCGTGGTGGCCTGGCCCCCAACACCCTGGCCTGATGGTGTAGTTCTGCACTCAGTGTCCTAGAAGGAGGGGATGGGGTGGAGCCAGTGGAGGTGGTTCTGGGGGCTAGGGTGGGCTTCCCTGGGATAGAAAGGAGCCCTCAGATGGAGAAGTTGCTGAGCGGACCTCCACGGGCCCCTGCTCAGGCTGGCCAGAGGTCGTGAAGCTGGGCAGATTCCCCTGGTCCCCCCATCATGGTGCCACGCTCCGTTTCCATGGCAACCTGGGGGTGGGAGGACCACGGCTATCCCAGCCTTCATGTGGGGACACTGAGGCCCCAAGGCTGCGTTGCTAGGCCAGGGGGATGCTGAAGACGCCTGGGGAGCCTTCAGGTCCTTGAAGGTCCTCTAGGGGAGCAGCCTCCCCTCGCCCTGCCGCCCACCAGGGAGGTCGATGTCTTCTCCAGCCCTTGGAGCCCCACGGGGTCTGTGACCTGGCCGCGCAGGGCAGTGTGATTCTGGACACCGGCGCAGACCCTAAGCAGGCCTGGGCTTCCCGGTGGGGGCCTGCCTGGGCATCTGGGGTGGTGGGGTCCCTGGGATGACCAACGTCTGTGCCCCCTCAGTCCCTGCGCCCCCTCCCCATGGGCCTCCGGACTCCACTGCCCATAAAGCACACCACACAGGCCCCCCTCATGCCACCTGCCAGGCTGTCGTTGGGCTTGGGGGGCGGTGTGAGGGGCAGAGCAAACCCTTCTGGAGTCCTCACTGTGGCCCTGCAAGTCACCACAAGTGGCCACATCTCACAGCTGGGGCGGCAGGGGCTGGGGCATCCCAGGGGGTCCCCGAGCCCTGTCAGCGGGGTTAAAGGCCCTTCCACTGTGGTGTGGTCCCCTGCCGTATCAGGAGCCCTTCCTTTTCTGCAAGGCTTTTCTTCTTCTGATTACAAAATAGCCTCTGTGGTAGCGGAGAGTTAGTGAAATAAAGAAAAGCAGAGAAGAAAATAATCTCCTGCAGCCTCCCACCCCTGCTGTGTGTGTCTCCCTGTGTGGCTCTCCGGGGCATTAGCAGATGCTGGCCCTGCCTTCCTGGCCTCCTGCCACCTAGGAGGCTCTGCCCAACCCTCCTTCCACCCTCCCCCTCCCCGGGCCGCCCCCCCCCCCCCCCCGCCCCACCTGCTTCCTGCTTTGGGCCTGGGGTGTGTCCAGCAGGCATCTCCATGCTCCAAGATGCTGTGCAGGAGGTCAGTGGTCTCTGACGGGGACTAAAGGCAGCCTCCGCTGGACTCTGTCCCCCAGGATCCCCCAGCACCCGTGCCCTCCTGTAGGGAAGGGAGCTGGGTTCTGCCCTGGCCATCACCAGGCTGAGATGAGGAGTGAAGGTGGAGGACATTAGAGGGAGGCGGAAACCAGGGGGCACGGCCGCCCTGCTGGCCAGTGGGGCCCCTTCCCTGGCCTGAGTGACCGTTGTCTGCTGGGGGCTTGTTCGTTCCTATGCAGCACCCCCAGAACCCGAGGACGCTCCCAGGCTGGAGCCCCTCAGTCCCCAGGGGAAGGCAGGGGCTGGGCTGGGGTGGCTGCAGCAGCCCATCCTCACCCAGCCTCGGGCTGGAGGCGCTGCAGCGGACCCTTCGCTGTGGTCCGGCCAGCCCCGCATCCAGCCAGCCGCATGATCCCCAGGGCCTCGCTTCCTGCCCCGCCCCCTGGAGGCGTCCTGCAGGCTGGTGTATTTTTAGCTCAGCCTGATGCCAGGACTGCCTTTCACCTCGGACATCAGAGGCCTTGGGCAGTGGCCAGTGCCCTTGACCCCGTGCTTTTACGACTGGCCAGGCACTGGGAGGCAGAGACCAGAGGCTCCTTCCTTCCTGATGCAGCTGAGGGCGGGGGCCCAGGGCCCGGGAGCCCCAAGAGGCGTGGGGCTCAGGCTTCACTGTTCAGACGCATTCTTCAGTAAAGCGAGGCTGAGGCCTGAGCAAGTGGACCAGCCCCTCCGCCTCCCGGGGGTGCAGGTGGCGTGGGGTGGGGATGGGGAGCCCGGTCTGCTCAGGCTGCCTTACAGAGTCCTGGGGACGCTTACTAATACTCCTGACAGTGTGGAGGCCAGCAGCCCAAGGTCAGGGCGCCGGCTGATCCAGCATTTTCGGTGGGTAGACACTGGCTCTTAGCCGCGTTCTCTGTGGCTGAGAGCCTGGTCTCACCCTCATGAGCCTCTGAAGTGGGTCATCCCTAAGGCTCATCTCCAACATGGGCAAGATGGGATTACACTTCACCACGTGGATTTGGGGGTCAGGACACGGGGAAGTGGGTGGGGTGGATGTCAGCTGGGCCTCCGGGAACAGCTAGGAAGGGGTCAGGAGGAAAGGTGGGTGCCAGGGGTCTTGAGGGACAGGGAGGACTGTGATCAGTCCTGGACCTGACCTGCCAAGCACTGGCAAGGGGCAGGTGGGGTCGGGAGGGGCAGTGGGGGGAGGGGTAGTGTTGGGGAGGGGTGGGGGAGGGGCAGTGTGGGGGAGGGGCAGTGTTAGGTAGGGCGGGGGAGGGTAAGTGTTGGGGGAAGTGTGGGGAGGGCTGTGGGGGGAGGGGCAGGTGGGGGAGGGAAGTGTTGGGGGAGGGGCGGAAAAAGTGGGGAGGGGGTGGGGAAGGCTGTGTGGGTGAGGGCGGGGAGGGGCAGTGTGGGGGAGGGCAGAACCCAGGAGGGTTGGGGGCAGGAAGACCTCTGGAGGGAAGGGTGGGGTCTCAGATGAGAGTGGTGACCCGGGGTGGGGCTGTGGGCTGGGATCAGGGAGAGCCTGCCCCTGGTGGGCAGCAGGGCGGCTGGCCTGCCTGGGAAGGGGCTGGCACTCCCCTGGGCCTGGGCTGGTGGAGCGCCGTGTAGCCCACAAGGGAAGGGCTGTGGGGCTGCCTGCCTTGGGGAGAAAGGCTTGCGAGTCTCCACTGACTCTGTTGGCCTCCTCCCCTTGCTGCCCCCATGGGGTTCTGGTGGGAGCAGGAGGGGACAGGGCCCTGCACAGGCGCCTCGGGGCCAGATGGAGTCCCCGTGTGGGCAGAATGGCTGTGTTGGGGCCCCTGCAGTGACAGTCACCCCGCCCCGGGCCCCTGGTCTGGGTGCGGCTTTAAGCACGGAGCTCCTCGTGGGTGTCAGCAATGAAGAGAATGGAGGAGCTGTCTGGGGGGGTCCCCTCGTGTTTTTAGGGTGAGGATTCATGGCAGCGCTGGGCAGGGGTCAGGAAGCCCTCTGGTCCATCTCAACCCCCGGGGAGGGGCATCTCCAGAAACCAGATTTGTGGACACAGCTCTCGTCCCATCAGCGCTCCCATCACAGAGTGAGTTCAGTGGTTGTAGAACCTTCACAGTTCTGCCATAGTCAGTTCTAGAGCCTTCCGTCACCCTGCCTCAGCCGTCACCCCAACCGCAGCCCAGAACTGTAATCCAAGCGCCGTCTGCGGGGAGTCTTCTGACATGGAGGCTCACACGGGCGGGTCGCACCCTGTGGACCTGGCTCTCGGCTCCCCCCACGGAGGGCAGAGCTTCCGCCCCACGTGTCACCTGCCCCGGGGCTCCGCTATCTCCCACGGCCTGCTCCACGCTGGGACTTGTCGCTGCTGTGGAATACTCCATGCAGTCTCAGGACAGCGTGTGTTTCCATCTCTCCTGAGCTCGTGGCGTCCCTTCATTCTGGGATTCTCAGGCTCAGGTGACTTGCTGGGACCCTGCTCCCAGCTCTACTGTGAGACCCGGGGCTCTGGCCTGTGCTCCAGTGGTGGCCCGCCTGCCCTGCCCCCAGGGGTCTGTGCCCTGCCCACACCGCGTGGCTGCAGAGAGGGTGGTTGGCAGGGGTTCCAGGAGGGAGGCTCATCGCCCTGAATGGTCACCTGACTGAGGGCACGCTGCTCAGACACGCCCTCCCTGTCGTCTGTACCGGGTGGATGCGCCAGCCCTCAGGAAGGTTCAGCCAGAGGGTGGGGCCTTCTGGCCATCACGGATCATCCCACGGATGCCCGGGAGGACAGAGGCCAGGCAGTGAAGTCCCCTCCACAGCCAGCCCCATCCCTCTGACCTGGTGCTGAGGGGCTTGCCCCAGTAGGGATGACCCTGCAGGTGTGAGAGGGGTCCACCCCTCTGACCGGGTTTTCATTGCACCTGCCTTCCTGGTGAGCCCCCTGCCTGGATGGCCCGTCCACGCCTCATGGGCACCTCGAGGGGTTGCATAAAATTCTCAGGGGCCTGGCATGTGTGTTTGCCGGGACGCGGGTGCAGCCCTGGCCCGGGGTCTCCTATGGCGGCTTAGTTTCTGTGTAGGAACGCTTCCTCGCAGTAGAAAAGGGTTGTGAATGCGCCTTGCGGTCATTCCACACAGCGATGCTCCGCTCACTGGAGACCTTTCCTGCAAATAGCCATCATTCTGCGCTCAGCCCTGGAGGAACCCTTGCTTTCTGGGTCGCATACTGTGCATTTTCCCCTGAGGCATTTTGTGTGTTAAGTTTCAGGTTCAAACACATTAGCTCTCGAGCAGACTAAGTCGTTTAGCTCCAGTTTAACAATAACTAAATTTGGCTCTGAAATTTTAAAACGGAAAAAATTCCTGCCGGAACTCCGCATCTAAAGAGGCGACGTGGACGATCTTTCACAAGGAGGTGTCTCTTCCTCCAGGTGTCGTGGTTGGGTTAGTATTTCCTGGGGGTGGACGCTGTTCCACCCGCCAGAGAAGCTTCTAGAACATCAGGCAGACATGGTACACTGATGCAGACATTCAAATACTCTATCTCTCTTCAGACATGAGCTTTTTGGTTTAATTCCTTTGAAAGTGCTGGCTGAGATTAAGCCACAAGTGCCTTCAGAACAGAAAGCGCTGCAGAAGAATTCAGATCTGTCTGCAAAGCTGGGAACAGAAGCGCTGGGCGGGCCGTGAACGCAGGCGTGTGTGCACGTGCGCCAGCCATGTCAGCACAGAGTCACACTTTCAATGTGATCATTCTTCCTTGCAGGCCACCGCCAAGGTGCCCGCTGTCTGAGGCTGTCCCTGACCACGAGGCTCAGGTTGGCCAGCTGGGAGGGGAGGCCTGAGCCGGGAACGCTTTCCCCAGGTTCTGAGGCTCTAAGGGGTCCCCTGTGTAACCTGGCGATAATTTTTAATATTTAATAAACTTTTAAAAATTGATAGTCTTTAGGGAATTCCCTGGAGGTCTAGTGGTTAGGATTGGAGGCTTTCAGTGCTGAGGGTGAGGGTTCGATCCCCGATTGGGCAATTAAGACTCCACAAGCCACACAGTGCAGTCAAAAAATATATATATATACTTTATGTTTCAGAGCAGTTTTAAGCTTCTAGAAAAATTGGGCAGACGGTAGGAGCAGTCCCATCCCCTCACTGTGCACCACCTGTTGCTCATAGCCGGCTGGAGTGGGGCACGTTTGTTAGAACTGACGAGCCAACTTGGATCCATTATTATTAATCAACTCCATAATTCAGGAGAAGGCTCGATCTTCGAGTCCACAGGTTCTGACAAACACAGGCGATGTGCTCACATTACACACAGAATCATTCATTCCACCGCCTTAAAAATCCCGTGTGCTCCACTGTTCACTAATGTTGTCAGTGAGTAAAGACAGATGCTGTCTAGGTTGGTCATAGCTTTTCTTTCAAGGAGCAAGTGTCTTTTAATTTCACGGCTGCAGTCACCATCTCCAGTGACTTTGGAGCCCAAGAAAATAAAGTCTCTCACTGTTTCCATTGTTTCCCCATCTATTTGCCATGAAGTGATGGGACCGGACGCCATGACCAACCTAGACAGCGTATTAAAAAGCAGAGACACTACTTTGCCAACAAAGGTCGGTCTAGTCAAGGCTATGGTTTTTCTAGTAGTCATGTATGGATGTGAGAGTTGGACTATAAAGAAAGCTGAGTCTCGAAGAATTGATGCTTCTGAACTGTGGTGTTGGAGAAGACTCTTGAGAGTCCCTTGGACTGCAAGGAGACCCAACCAGTCTATCCTAAAGGAAATCAGTCCTGAATGTTCATTGGAAGGACTGATGTTGAATTTGAAACTCCAATACTTTGGCCACCTCAAGTGAAGAACTGACTCATTGGAAAAGACCTTGATGGTGGGAAAGATTGAAGGTGGGAGGAGAAGGGGACGACAGAGGATCAGATGGTTGGATGGCATCACTGACTTGATGGACATGAGTTTAAGCAAGCTCCAGGAGATGGTGATGGACAGGGAAGCATGCAGTCCACGGGGTCGAAAAGAGTCGGACACGACTGAGTGAACTGAACTGACCTGCAAGACACATAGGATTACAAAGGAAACCAGTTATTTTGAAATAATTATCAAAATATTAAAGTGATGCCTGGGCCCCTTGCTGACCTGGGTGAGGAAGCGGGAGCCAATGGTGCACAGGTTTGGGAGGGGGTAGGGGTGGAGCCTTGGTTTCCCGGTGGAGACAGAGCCCCGGGCACCGAGGACAGCCGCTCTTGGAGAAGGGCGCTAGCTCCGGTCAGAGTCAGCGAGACCAAAGATGCCGTTTGCTCCCGTCCAAGTTCACAGGCCCCTGAACTGAGGATCCCTGTCCCTGGACAAACACCAGAAGCTGGTGAGCCCAGAGAACATGGGCCAGTGGGAAGAGAAACGTGCTTTCAAAACCAAATCTATGTTGCTTTTGGAATCACCATCTCGACAAGTAGCCAAGTGGGTCTCGTGTTTCTCTGTTTGCATAGCCGGCTCCCGGCAAATTCAATTATCTCGCGTTGACAGAAAATGGGTTAATTAGGAGCAGTCGATCAGGCTTGGCGGGAGAGAGCATGATTAGCGCCCGGCCACACCTCAGGCACACGGCCGTGGGACCAGAGTGCTGCTGCTGGAGCCGGGGGGACCGCAGGGCGACCCCCGAGCCGCCCCCAGGGGCCCTGCCCATCAGAGGCTGCAGGGCCCTGCCCCCCAGTGCCCTGTCACCGCGACTTCCGGAGTGCGGGGCACGCGGATAAACAGGGCCGTGACAGCTCAGGGCAGATGTGGCTGGGCCTGGGCACGCGGGCTGCGGGGATGGACGTGTGGGTGTTGGGGTCAGACGGCAGCACCTTCGGGGCTCCTGGGAGGAACCCACCAGGCTGGACAGACGAGCCTCCAGACTGTGCCTTTCGAGCACAGTGGCCCTGTGGGCAGCATCCGCGGGTGCTCAGGGCCTCTGCCTGCTGCTCCAGGACTGGCTGGGGCCAAGGCGGGGGCTCCCCAAGTCTCTCCACTGCCGTGGGAGTGGGTGGCTGGGCCAGCCTGCCCAGGCCCCAGCAGTCAGGCTGCCACGTGTGTGGTAGGTGACCTGTGCCCCGGGGGCCGGCCACCCAGCATCTCACCCTCCCTTCTGGGTGGCGGCCACTACCTCCATGAGGCATCTGGCTCTGGGCTGGTGGGCAGGCTGTGATGGAGGTGCCCCCGGGGCAGGCAGGCCTTCCAGCTTTCCTTGGGGGGCCCTTCTGAGCACCCACCTGCCCCCACTCCCGCCCTCAAAGCAGGCCTGGCGTACGTGGTCCCACTTGCCCCTCGACAGGCGTCACAGCCAGCCAGGCCCCCAGGGGATGTGTCGTCTGAGTGAGGGGTCCTTTCCGGGGTCAGAGTGGGTCTCACAGGGCCTCTGCGTGTCTGTCCAACGGCACAGGGTGGCCTCGGCCGCACTGGGCGCCGTCCTCCTGGAGGGTGGGCTCCAGGGTGGTGTGTTCTGGGCTCCACACTCAGCGTCTTCACCCGCAGCTTGGTGTCCTCAGAGACGTGTGGCCGGTGCCGTCTGCACATTGGGGCCTGGCTGGGGCCTCTCCTGCCCCCTGGCCCTGCCCGGCCTCTGTCAGCATGTGGACCCCAGGGTGCACGGGGGGCCAAGGCAGGCCGGCTGCCAACACGGGGTCTTGGAGGTGGTCCCTCATCAGGCCCCAACCCTGCCCAGGAAACCGGCTCCAGTCCCCACCCTCCTTGCCTAGAGGGGGCCCTGCTCATGGAAGTCAGACCCGCGACGAGCCGCGCCTCCCCGGCTACGGGGTCCCCGTCGCAGCCCTTCAGCTGGGCCACAGGACTACCAGCCGCTTGCTCCTAGCAGTGCTGTGTCTCCAGGAGAGCAGGCTCCTCTGGAAGGCCTTCTGCTGTGGGGACGGCGTGGGCCGCGCTGCCTGGGTGGGGCGGGGGGCGTGGGGAGTGGGCCTCTGGCGGGCTGGGCTGGCTTCCCCACACGATCTCAGGGCCTGCCCTGGCCCGCCAGGCTCCTTCTGCCCATGGGCTTCTCCTCTGCCTGCAGCCTGTGCCCGCCTGCAGCCCGAGTTCCAGGCAGGCTCTGGGGGCTTGTCTGGCACACGCTGGAGGCCCTGGAGACCACGCACACAGCGACAGGGACAGCGTTTCCTAGGAAACCGCAGCCAGCCAGCTGCGGGCGCTGGCCTGTGGGGCGGGGGGCCCAGGCTGCAGGGGGCGTGGGCTCCCGGGCCTCTGGTGGGCTTGGCCGGGCCTCCCCGCAGCGACCCAGGGCTTGCCCTGAGACCCTCCTCAGGGCAGGTGTGTCCCTGTGCGTGTGTGAGCTCGGGCGTTGTGTCCTGTGTGTGTGTGTGTGCAGGTCTGTGTAGGGGTGTCTGTGCGAGCCTGTGTGATGGTGGGTTCCCGTGGGACATCCGGGCGTCCTGGCTCTGTGGGGTATCTCGGGGGTGTCTGTGTGAGCCTGGACGTTGTGTGTGTGTGTGTGTGTGTGTGTGTGTGTGTGTGCGGGTCTATGTGGGGGTGTCTGTGTGAGCCTGGGAGTTGTGTTGTGTGTGTGTGTGCGCAGGTCTATGTGGGGGTGTCTGTGCGAGCCTGTGTGATGGTGGGTTCCCGTGGGACGTCCGGGCATCCTGACTCTGTGGGGGTGTCTCAGGGGAGTCTGAGTGGGTGTGGGTCCTGGCTGCGTCTCTTCAGGCCTGGGGTTCAGGCAGCAGCCTCAGGCACCAGAACCAGGCCCAGCACCCTCCTCACCCTCCCAGCCTCGCCCACTGGTAACAGCAGCAGGGCCATCCCGCCTGTACCAAGAGAGTGGCCCTCCTCGGTGGGGCGGCTGGCGGGAGAGAAGCTCGGGGGACGGGTGAGGCCCAGGCCGCTCGTCAGAAGGAGGTGGATGGTGCCTGCGGACCCGGGTGGTCCTGGAAGCCCCCTGCCTGTGGCTTCCCACGGGACCCGCCCCGCCCCGCCCCGTCCCTGCCCAGCCTCCCCTGGCCCCTGTGGCTGGTGAGGCCGCACGCTCAGAGTCTGGGGGGCCCAGCTCCTGAGGGGCACCATGGACAGAGCTGGGCCCAGGGACCTGAGACTGTGCACAGAGGTCAGTGACTCCCAGTCTGCCCACTGTCTCCCCACGGGGAACCCACCACCCTTCCCTGGGGCTACAGGCAGGGCACAGTGAACATCGCCAGGAAACCCAGAGGCCCCAAGGCCTCAGAGCCTGCACCTCATTCATCCGTTCATTCGTTTGTCCGATCACCCCTCAGCCCCTGGGGGACCCAGGCCCCAGGAGAGCACGGGGCACCTGGAGGTGTCACTTGCCCCTTGGCTGTCAGCCCCAGGTATGCTTCTTGGAGGGTGTGACAGCGGAGGGGAAGCGCCTTGGGATGCAGGAACCAGCCCTCGTGGAAATCGTGGGAATCGCAGGGACTTCCTGGAGGAGGCAGGCTTCAGGCTGCGGCTGAAGCAGCGGTGGGAGGGAGCTCAGTGGCGCTGGCTCTGAGGGGCAGATTGGCTCAGCCGGAGTGTGGGGGGACAGGGGGGGTCCTCTCAATCCTGAAGGAGGATGTGTGTGTGGAGGGTGTTGGGGGGGGTGAGTCAGGCTGAGGCGCTGGAGGAGCGTGGCCTGGGCCTGGGGGCGGGGGCGGGGGGTCTGGAGGGCCAGGTCTGCCCCAGCAGCTGTGAGTGTAGGCCAGGGCAGAACTGAGGGCCTTCCTGGGGGTGAACAGTGTGGGGGCGCTGACAGGCTCACCCAGCCCAGGAGTGAACGCGGGCGGCCCTAGGCGCCCGTCACTCCACCCTGAGATCTGCCCCAGTGGGCGATGGTGAGGGGGGCTGAGCAGGGAGGCCCTGCCAGGCCCAGCCCCAGCCGGCAAAGACTCCCAGAGGACCTTGACCCCCAAAGACAGGCAGCGGCCCCGAGCCCAGGGCTGGGGTGTTCTGAGGGGTCCCTTGTGCTGGGTGCACAGAGACGGTGGCCCCAGGGAGCCCCTTCGGACAGCAGAGGTGTGGCCATGGCCCTGAGTCCACTCCCAGAGAGAAGGGCTGTGGGGTGGAGAGGGCCGACCAGGGCACAGGGGTCCCGACCGGTGCGGGGGCAGGCAGCCTGTCTCCCCCAGGCCCCTGCCTCTATCCAGCGGGCTCCCCCACCCCCACCCCTCCCACACTGCTCGGCTCTCACAGCAAGGCCCAGTCCCCGAGGGACCCGATATATGGATTTTCCTCTTTGCTAATTGGAATCTGTCTGCCTGCAAGAATTAAACACGCCGGCTTTTCAGTCGGCGTTTTAAACCAGCACGTTTCCCCCTCTGAGCCGGGATTGGGCGAGGACAAACAGGAAGCAGACAGAGTGGGGTCCCCTGCGGCCGCCGGCTCTCTGCAGCCCCTCGCCCCTGCCCTGGGCCCCAGGCGGGGTGGCCCCTCCGTCCTGGCCTCACGGGGAACTCTGGGCCCCAGAGGCGACGGCAGGCTTGCCTCCTGCTCACCGCCTGCTCCGTCTGGGGGAGAGGGCGGTGCAGCTCCTTACGTAATTGTTCTCGAGTCTAATTTAGCACGAGTCCTCTTGGGCTCCAGAAGCCACAGCACAACCAGTTCTTTGCCAGCGTGGGGGTGCGGGGGGTAGGAACAGCGCCTGGCCTGTGTTCAAGTTACTTTAGCCACCTGGGACACAGCAGAGCCACAAAGCCAGGTGGCGGCGGGCCTGCAGAACTCGGGCCCCTGAGGCTGGGAGAGGGCACGGGGGTGGGGCCCAGCTGTGGGTGCTGTGAGCAAGCTGGGAGGGGGCCCTGGTCCATCCCAGCTCAAGTGCAGGCCCCCAGCGGCCAGCCAGGGCCAGTCAGGGCTGGTCAGGGCCGGTCAGGGCTCAGCGCATGGCCTCGCTGTGGCCCTGGCGGTCAAATGCCACTGAAGATGTGGCTGTCAGGAGCCCCTTGGACGAGGTCTGCTGTCTGGAGACCCAGGGAAGAGACTGGCCTCCACCGAAACCACAGCCCCTGTGTCTCCTCTCTCTCACACAGAACACGTCTGGCATCAGACGCCCGCTGGGCGTCCTGCAGTTCAATTGGATTCTGACACCAGCTGGTTTGTGCAGAGGGAGAAGGGGATGACAGAGGATGAGATGGCTGGATGGCATCACCGACTCAGTGGACATGAGTTTGAGCAAACTTCGGGAGTGGATGATGGACAAGGAGGCCTGGCATGCTGCAGTCCATGGGGTCGCCAAGAGTCGGACACGACTGACACTGACCTGTGACCAGCTGGCAGAACCCCGGGAAGTGCTTACTTCGGTCCAGGAGTTTATCACGGCATAAAGGGCATGGATGGACAGCCAGAGGCAGTGGTGTTTCGGGGGAGGTCTGGGGGAGTCCCACACGCAGGAGCTTCTGTCCCCGTGGAGCGGGGTGTGTCCCCTCTCGGTACATGGATGTGTCCACCCACCTGGACTCTGAAGCCCATGCTTTAGAGATTTCTGCTGAGGCTTCTTCAGATCGGAATAGTTGAGCATTATCAGTCCCCAGCCCCTCCCGACTTCCTGGAGGGTGGGCGTGGGGTGTAGAGGAAAGGTCTAGCTCCTAACCACGGCTTGGTGTTTCTGGTGCCCAGCTCCTACCTGGGAGCCCACCCAGACTCACCTCATTAGGACAAATGACAGTCTTGTCACCCAGGAAATTACAAGGGACTAAGTAGGTCAGCGGTGGGAACTGGGGGAAGAAGCCAGCACTTGCCACTTCTGTTATTTTGCACCCTCCAACCTGCGGTGGGCCCCATCCAGCCCGCTGCAGGACGCAGGAGGAAAAGGCTGCCCTTCCCCTTGGGAAGACGGAGCCCTTCCCGGGTCTGCCTGCTGCCAGCCATCCCTGCAGACTCTAGCCCCGTGGGCCTCGCAGTGTGCGCGGCTCCTTAAAACAGAGCTCTCCTCCACGCACCCCACCCTGCCCCCACGCACCTCCCACCCCGCCCCCATGCACCCGCCACCCGGCCCCCACGCACCCCGCTGGTTCTGTGCCCTGGGGAATCCTGGCCAGCACCGAGCCCATGACGCTGGGGCAGGGCCTTCCCGGCAGAGCCCACAGACAGACACCCCGCCATCTCCCTGGGTCCCGTCCCTCTCCACCCTGGGTCTGGTGTCTGGTTCATCGGGGCTGCAGCTCAGGGTCAAGAGACTGTAAGGCCCAGTGTTGGGCGGGGCCCGAGGGCAGGGAGGGGCTGTGGGAGAGGAATGCCAGATGAAATACAGATGCTTGGTTCACTTTCAAGTTCAGATAAAGGAGACGGGTTTATACTAGAATGATGTATCGTTAATCAGGAATTCAAATGTCACTTTCTTGAACTTTGCTACCCGAGGTGGGAGCCTCCGGCCAGGTGGTCAAAGGGGCGCCCTGTGTGCCTTGTGAGGGTCCAGCCTGGCCTTGTCCACCCTGCCCTCCCCCAGGCTTGCCTGCCCTGGCCCCGTCTCCCAGAACAGGGCTCCCGGCAGTCTGGAGAGGGGCTGGACCCAGTCCCCACTGAGGGTCTTCTCAGCAAGAGGGGCTGTGCTGCAGGCAGAGGCTGGACCTTTTGAAGCCACTGTCGCGGCCACAAACCCAGGGACCACCAAGCGTCAGCCTAAGGACAGGTGAAGGGAGACCCCTGCTCCCAGCGGCCTGGACGTAGCCGTCTGCTCTGTCCTGCCTGGGAGTCCAGCTGCCAGGACCTTTGTTTCCACGGGTCTCTGGGTGACCAGCTCAGTTCTGCCATTACGCTGATCCCCAGGGGGTTCCTAGTGGTCTCCAGGCCACCTGGCATTCACTGGAGGCTCAGCCCCAGCCAAGAGGCTCCTGGCGCTTGCTCACAGGGCAGTGGAGATGGGGCCCCCAGCCCCCAGAGCCCCAAGTTTAGCTGGATCATTGGGAACCGGGTGGGGGAGGGTGTGAGGGTGGGGGTGGGGAGGGGTTTGCTGGTTGGGGGGCGTGGGGAGTGTGTGGGTGTGTGGGGGGGCTGGAGGAGGGGTTTGCTGGTTGGGGAGGGGGTGGGGTAGGGGTTTGCTGGTTGGGGTGGCCGTGAGGTGGAAGTGGGGGACAGGGTAGGTGTGTGTGAGGGTGGGGGTGTACGTGAGGGGGGTGGGAGGTGGGGAGGGGGGAGGGGGTTTGTGGGTGGGGGAGGGGTTGTGTGTATGGGTGTGTGTGAGGGTGGGCGTGGGGGTGGGGTGGAGGTTATGGGGTGGGGGGTGGGGGTGGGGTGAGGTTGTGGGGTGGGGGAGGGGGGTTGGGGTGGAGTGGAGGAGGGGTTTGCTGGTTGGGATGGGGGGGGGTTTGGGGTAGGGGAGGGGTTGTGTGTGTGGGTGTGTATGAGGGTGGGGGTGGGGGGTGGAGGTTATGGAGGTGGGCAGTGGTTTGCTGGTTGGGGTGGGGGAGGGGGTTAGGGAGTGGGGTGGGGGAGGGATTTGCTGGTTGGGGTGGGGGACCGGGGAGGGGGAGGGTGCCCTTCGGCAGCCTTCTCCCTGAAGCCACACCTGCAGGCTAGAAGCAGCCTCTGTCCCCCTTCCAGCACAGACCTGCCCTACTGGCCTGACTTTTGTGTTTCTAGCTCTGTTCAGTTCAGATTATAAAAATTATGGCTGCTCATTATATGTTATTAAGAAAATGTGAAAAGACTTAAAGAACAAAATTGAAGTTACCCATCATCACACCCCAAAGAGATAATCATAGTTGTGTCTTGGGTACATTGCTTTTGGAGGGACATGCACGCACACACACATGTAGATATGCACAAGTGCACACACACACACATGCACACTCATACACGCACATGCAGAGAAACATATGCGCACACAGATACATGCATAAACGCATCTATATAAACACACGTAGATACATACACAGAGAGACATATACACATAGGTATGCACACAAACACACACAGAGATACATACATAAACACAGAGATATATATACACACATGTACGCACACAATACTCAGATACATACATGCACACAGACGCATGTGCATGCAGATACATACATGCACGGATAAATGCATCAAAACATACACAGTAAATCTATACACACAGAGATACATGCGTACACACAGGTATGCACATAATACACATACAAATATATATACACACATGCACACACAGAGAAATACATGCGTACACACAGGTATGCACACACATACACAGACGCAAACACACAGATACACACGCACACAAAGCAGATGAACTGATTTTGCACACATCGTTTCATGCACGTTTCTCATGCATCAATGTGTGGGACGTATGTAATGCATTCCTGTGCCTGACTTCCGGACACACCACAGATGCTGGGATCTAGTGTTTACAAACCACCTTGATGCACAGGTCTGTCCTCGTCCGGAGCGGCCTCCAGCCTCCCCAGGGCAGATTCCACAGCCGGGGCGGGGGGAGGTGCAGGCTGTGGGCCTGCCCAACTGTCCTCTTCGTGAAATGGTTTGTAGCTTTACCCCTGACACCGCCATTTCCTGTGTCAGGCAGAGCACGCACACTCATGTGAGGTGCGTGCCCTCGTGAGGTGTGTGTGCACTCGTGCGAGATGCGTGCACTCGTGTGAGGCGCGTGCACTTGGGTGAGACGTGCACTCGTGTGAGGCGCGTGCACTCATGTGAGGTGTGTGTGCATGACCATGTGCCTCCTGGGGAGCAGACGCTGACAGGATGGGGGTGTGTCTCCTGGGGAGACGTGAGGCCACAGGGACTCTCAGACTGCACAGTTGCAGCCAGACCAGCCTGGCAACGGTCCCCAGGCCAGTGGGGCAGTGCCCACCCCGGGGCGCCTTCTCTGAGGCCGACGGCTTCCTCGCCGATCCCCTCGTTGTCAGGACACTGCTGCCTGAGGCTCTGAGGCCGACGGCTTCCTCGCCGATCCCCTCGTTGTCAGGACACTGCTGCCTGAGGCTCTGAGGCCGACGGCTTCCTCGCCGATCCCCTCGTTGTCAGGACACTGCTGCCTGAGGTGGCACCATTAGCCCGCTCAGCTTCTCTGAAAGGTCAGCAGGGGGACAGGGCAGCAACGCAGGGTGCGGGCTGCGTGGGCAGCCTCTGAGTGGGCTGGGGGCCGGGCAGCCAGGGCACCTGACCATTTTGGATGCCCAGACCAAGACTCAGCTTTTCTAAATGCTGCCAGTCAGACCCTCTGCACCAAGCCCCGAGACCGTCTGGCAGTGAGACCGTGGGGAACAGACAGAGTTGTTCTGGCAGGTTGAGGACCCCTGTGGGCACAAGCCGGGCACACTGGGGGCCCCCGTCAGGAGCAGAAACCCATCTGCGGCCGGTTGCTCTGGAGCACAGCAAGGCGGACTTTATGAACCTTCAAGTCCCGTGGTTCTGTTTGCAGAAATTTGCAATTTGCTATTTTTATTCTCTTTAAAAATAGCTTTATTGAGATATAACTCACACGCCATACAGTTCGCCCATTTGAAAGACATAGTCGATGGTTCTAGTGTGCCCTAAAACGGACTTCCCCGGTGGTTCAGACGGTAAAGCGTCTGCCTGCAATGCGGGAGGCCCGGGTTCAGTCCCTGGGTTGCGAAGATCCCGTAGAGAAGGAGATGGCACCCCACTCCAGTGTTCTCGCCTGGAGAATCCCATGGATGGAGGAGCCTGGCGGGCTGCAGTCCACGGGGTCTCGAAGAGTCAGACACGACTGAGCGCCTTCACTTCCATGTCACTGTGCCACAGACGGCACGCTCTGCAGCCTCACCGTCCTACGGGTCCATTCTAAGCGAGTTTTGTCACATCGGAGAGAAGCCCCGCATTCTGCAGCTACCCACTGATGGACATGCAGCTTCTTTTCAGCTTTTGGCTCCTGTGACCAACACAGCCTTAACATTTGGGTGCAAGTTTCGGTGCAGACATAGGTTTTCCCCTCTCTTGGGCATAATGAATTCTAGGAAGTGGGAAGTGGTGATTGAAAACACGCATATGAGCAGTTAAGATCTTGAAACTATTGCAAAACCTGGAGGCAGAAACGAGTTCAAAATGAAACTGGAAAAAACCTCTAGTTCTCCTGATCCCGTATTTTTTAAGCTTATTTAAAAATTTTGTTTTCTTTTTTTTACAATATTTAATTTTTAGAGTAAAATGAAGGAATGTATGGGCAGAGCTTAGAACAGCTTCTCCGTGTTGTTATTGGTGCTGCTTTTGTTATTATAATTTTTTTTAAGTGTTACAATTTTCTCTTTGAGGAAAGGAAGTTTGTCTCCATCAATTATAAATGTTCCCAGACATATGGTGGTATTTAGTCGCTAAGTCAAGTCCAGCTCTTTGTGACCCCATGGACTGCAGCACGCCAGGCTTCCCTGTCCTTCACCATCTCCTGGAATTTACTCACATTCACGTGTATCGAGTCAGTGATGCCACCCCACCATCTCATCCTCTGTCATCCCCTTCTCCTCCTGCCTTCAATCTTTCCCAGCATCATGGTCTTTTCCAATGAGTCGGATTTTTGCATCAAGTGGCCAAAGTATTGGAGCTTCAGTTTCAGCATCAGTCCTTCCAGTGAATATTCAGGGTTGACTTCCTTCAGGATGGACTGGTTTGGCCTCCTTGCTGTCCAAGGGACTCTCAAGAGTCTTCTTCAGCACCACAATTTGGAAGCATCAATTCTTCACTGTTCAGCCATCTTTATGGTTCAACTCTCACACCCATGCACGACCACTGGGAAACCGTGGCTTTGACTCACACGCCTTTGTCAGCGGCGTGACGTCTCTGCTTTTTCACATGCTGTCCAGGTTTGTCGTCTCTTTTCTTCCAAGGAGCAAGCGTCTTTTCATTTCATGGCTGCCGTCACCGTGTGCAGTATTTCAGAGTCCAAGAAAAGAAAATCTGGAAATACTGTTTCCATTTTTCATCCTTCTATTTGCCATGAAGTGGTGGGACTGGATCTTTGTGTTTTGAATGTTGAGTTTTAAGCCAACTGTTCACTCTCCTCTTTTACCCTCATCCAGAGGCTCTTTAGTTCCTCCTCACTTTCTGCCATTACAGTGGTATCATCTCCATATCTGAGGTTGTTGATATTTTTCCTGACAATCTGGATCCAGTTTGTAATTCAACCAGCCCAGCATTGTGCGTGATGTGCTCTGCATACAAGTCAAATAAGCAGGGTGACAGCCTTGACGTGCTCCTTTCGGAACCAGTCCATTGCTCTGTGCTCAACTCTGTTGCTTCTCGAACTGCATACAGGTTTCTCAGGAGACAGGTCAGGTGGCCTGGTATTCCCATCTCTTGAATTTTCCACACAGTCTATGTGATCCACACAGTCACAGGCTTTAGGATCATCAGTGAAGCAGAAGTAGATGGTTTTCTGGGATGCCCTTGCTTTCTCTATGATCCAACAGATATTGGCAATTTGATCTCTGGTTCCTCTGCCTTTTCTAAATCCAGCTTTTACGTCTGGAGGTTCTCAGTTCATGTACTGCTGAAGCCTAGCTTGAAGGATTTTGAGCAATCCTAAGCGTACATCATAGTATACCTATCAAACATACATCGTAGCATGTCTCTGTATAAGAATATGATTGAATACATATGAGTGGTATGTGCAAATATGAGTTTACACTGAAGATACATGTGAGTACATGAATACATAAGTTGACTTTAGGTCACTGGCTAGCTTTCTCAAGCCTTGTGTAGTATTTTCAATTCTGGTAGAAACTGCCATCTCTGTTCTGTACACTGCAAATCTATACACTCGGGTGCCACTGACCTATAAGTACTGTCTTCAGCAACAGTTGCTCCTGTGAAAGGATCTGGAAGCCTCTGTGGAGAGGCTGAGCGACTTCATCAAACAGAAAGCTGCTTTTTGCCAGTGGCCTTCAGCCTGTCTTTTATTTTTCAGTTGAAATACTGTCCCTCTCTTTTGCCCGTGCCCCCTGGCTCGTCTCTCCCGTGCCCCCTGGCTCGTCTCTCCCGTGCCCCCTGGCTCGTCTCTCCCGTGCCCCCTGGCTCGTCTCTCCCAGGCCTCCTCCCGGCCTGTCTCCGGCCGCCTTCAGTCTCTTTTCTGTGTCTACGAGCTTCTTCCTTGCTTCTGTTTTTAATTCCTCATAGAAGCGAAATCATATAGTATTTGTCTTTTTCTAACTTATTTCACTTCCAACTTTTTTTCCCCTTAGGATCACCTCAGCTATTCGGGGTATTTTGAGGGGCTCCATATACATTCTAGGACTATTGTCCTATTTCTTTGAAAAATGCCTTTAGGATTTTGATAGGGAATGACATAGAATCTGTACCTTGCTTTGGGTAGTATGGACACTTTAACAATATTAATTATTCTAATCCATGAGCATAGAATATCTTTTCACTTATTTAATGTCTTGTAGCTTTCTATATAAATGTCTCTCACCTCTGGCTACATTTACTCTTTCTGATGCAACTGTAAACAAGATTGCTTTCTTCATTTCTCTTTCTGATATTTATTAGTTATAGAAATGCAGCAGATCTTTTTGTATTGACTTTGTATCCTGTAACTTTTCTGAATCCATTCATTAGTTCAAAGAGTTATTTGATGGAGTTTTTGGGTTTCTGATACATCATATAATGTCATCCGCAAACGGTGACAGTTTTACTTCTTCCTTTCTAGTTTATTTCTTTTTCTTGTCTAATTTCTCTAGCTAGGTCTTCCAATACTATATTGAATAAAAGTGGTGTGTGTGGGCATCCTTGTCTTGTTCCATATTTTTTAAACTTATTTTCTTATTGCAAAAACAATCCATACTTCTCAAAGATCACTCACAAAATATTGACCATCAAAAATTATGTTCTAAACCAAGATTTCCAGGAGAAATATCAATAACTTCAGATATGCAGATGACACCACCTTTATGGCAGAAAGCAAAGAGGAACTAAAGAGCCTCTTGATGAAGGTGAAAGAAGAGAGTGAAAAAGCTGGCTTAAAACTCAACATTCAAAAAACTAAGATCATGGCATCTGATCCCATCACTTCACAGCAAATTCATGGGGAAACAATGGAAACAGTGAAAGACTTTATTTCTTGGGCTCCGAAATCACTGCAAATGTTGACTGCAGCCATGAAATTAAAAGATACTCGCTCCTTGGATGAAAAGCTATGAAAAACGTAGACAGTTTATCAAAAAGCAGAGACATTAATTTACCGACAAATTTTCGTATAATCAAAGCTTTGATTTTTCTATTAGTCATGTATGGATGTGAGAGTTGGACCATAAAGAAGGCTGAGCACTGAAGAATTGATGCTTTTGGGCTGTGGTGTTGGAGGAGACTCTTGAGTGTCCCTTGGACTGCAAGGACATCCAACCAGTCCATTCTAAAGGAGATCAACCCTGAATATTCACTGGAAGGACTGATGCTGTAGCTGAAGCTCCAAGACTTTGGCCACTTGATGTGAAGAACTGACTCACTGGAAAAGACCCTGATGCTGGAAAGATTGAAGGCAGGAGGAGAAGGGGATGACAGAGGGTGAGATGGTTGGATGGCATCACCGACTCAGTGGAAAAGAGTTTGAGCAAGCTCCGGGAGTTGGTGATGGACAGGGAGGCCTGGTGCGCTGCAGTCCTTGGGGTCGCAAAGAGTCAGACAGGAATGAGTGACTGAACAACAGTTGCTCACACACCTCGAGACAGTCCCTGTTAACCCTGGTCTTGTCTTCTGGGGATGTTGGAAGTGCAGGCACGGCCCATGCGTGTAGGCACGTGTGCGTTTCTATCCTAAGTGAGTTCATGGGCCACCGCTGGATTATAGCCAGATGTTTAACCAGCCCCCAAAGGTTGAACATTTAGGTTCTGTAGAAATGTTCACCTTCCCAACAACGTCGAGCAGGAGGAGCTCGTGGAAAAGGAGAGGGAAGGAGAGTGAGAAGAAAGAACTCAGGACCCTTTCAAGCGACTGGAGGGTGCGACCTGATGCCAAGAACATGGCAGTGGGGCTTGGACCTAAAGGCCTCCCTCTAGAGTTTGTGTGTGGTTGGACACATCCACAATAAAACATTTTAAAAGTACAGAAGGGGACCTGAAAAATCTGAAAAAATGGGATAAAATGCCTGTGGTTCTTACAGGGTTGCTCTAGAAGATCCCTTTGGCTCTTTTTCACCTCATTCACCCAGGCCGATTGTTCTGACCCTGCTCCTCCCTGAGGTCCGCTTGCTGACCTGGGTCCACAGGGACAGGCAGGAGAGGGGACCCCAGTGCTCAGACCAGGAGCAGGGATGGCACTGTAGTTTTGCGTGAATACAAAAATGATTTGCAAATATCAGCAGTGAGTTAGTTCTTTAATCGACTTTAATTTTCAAATGAATATTTATGAGCTGCTGCCAGAGCTTGGTCAGGGAGTTCCCGAGGCAGAGCTGCGGGGTAGGGGCCTGGCTATGCCCCCAGGGCCTCCAGGCGGGGCTGGCGCCTCCAGAAGGCTGTCCGAGGTGCCTCGTTCCTGGCGCCCCCGCCCCCGACCTGACCCTCTGCTCCTCGTCTCAGCCCGCAGTCACCCCCTACCCCCGGGCCGTCTGAGCGCTCACCCTTCCTCACCCATCAACAGAAGCAAGGCTGGGGCCCAGGGGGTCCGCTCGCAGGATGCCAGGCCCCCTTCTAGGGGCGCCTATGACGTCACAGCCTCTGCCTAGAGTTGCAGGAGGCCTGGCCGGCGGGAAGGAAGCTTTGGCTTGAAAAGGAAGCCTTGTGACCTGTCGTAGGGAGAGCTCTCTGAGTGACCGAGAAGGTGAGACTTGAGGTCTGTTCCCACAGCGTTGTGCCCAAGGCCCCCAGAGTCCTCGGAAACAGGGGGGTGGGCTAGGGGGTGGGGGTGGGTGTCTAAGGGGGTGGCCAGGTGCCCAGCAGTGGGGGTGTCATGTTACCCTCTGTGTCGGGGTTTCCCCACTGCGCACCCCCTGCTGAGAGGCTGGCCGTGTCTTCATGTCTGCGATTGGGGCTTCAGTCTGCAGGCAGGGATGTGTCAGCCGTGAGGGCCCCTGGGGAGAGGCCCCAGAAGCTGCCCTGGGGAGGCCCAAGGGAGAGCGCGAGCTGTGAGCTGTTGTGATGGGTGGTCCTCAAGGGGACAAACAGCCAAGGCCCCCAAACAGACAGGGACTCGGGCCCCTTCTACCTCTGTTCCCTTCCCTCCTCCCGCCTCCGCCCCCAGCTGAGGGGCTCAAGGGGAGGGGAGCCCAGGAAGGCCTTTCCCAGGGGGTGGGGGTGGGCGCGGGCCGGGGCCCTGGTCAGCTGGAGTCTGGAGCAGAGTGCGGGTGGGTGGGGGCTGGCCCCGAGGTCAGCTCTCTGCTACTCCAGCCTGCCCATCCACACACCAGGGAGAAGCCGGGCTGAGTCGGATGGGGTGGGGCCAGTGGCCCCCCTCAGTCAGCTGCTAAGGAAGCCTCAGGTGCAGAGCGTTCTGGAAGCAAAGAGGCCTTGAGAGGGGGTGCTGCTAGACTGACCACCGAGAAACTCTCAGCTCCCTGCTGACTCACAGGGAGAGAGCAGCAGAGGAAGTGCAGCGGGAGGAGCTGGAGAGGGGAGAGGGAGGAGGGGGAGGGAGGGGAGAGGGGGAGGGAGGGAGGGGAGAGGGAGTGAGGGGGAGGAGAGAAAATGAGGGGCAAAGGGAGAGGGGGGAGGAGGGGGAGAGGGAGGGGCTGGAGAGTGGAGAAGGAGGGGTGAGGGAGGGGAGGAGGGGGAGGAAAATGAGGGGGGAGGGGATTGGGGAGAGGGAGGGGGAGGAGAGGGAGGGGGAGGAGGGGGAGGGGAGGAGGGGGAGGGAAAATGAAGGGGGGAGGGGATGGGGAGAGGGAGGGGGAGGAGAGGGAGGGGGAGGAGAGGGAGGGGTGAAGAAGGAGGGGAAGGAGGGGGAGGAGTGGAGGGGAGAATGATAGGGGATGGGAGGAGGGGGAGGGGTGGACAGGGAGCAGGAGGAGGGAGGTAAGAGAGGGAGGAGGGGGAGGAGGGGAGAGTTGGGGAAGGGGGAGAGGAGGAAGCAGGGGGAGGAAGAGGAGGAGAGGAAGCGGAAGCGGGAAACGGAGGCCAGAAGGGGGTTGGGCAAAGCTCCAGCCCAGGGCCTCGTGAGCAGGCCCTCCGTGGTGGGGGGACCTGGGTGCTGAAGGTCACACTAGGGGGCAGGGGGCAGCGTCCCCAGGGTCTGCAGCTCGGCGTGGGCCTGAGGACCCAAGGCAGGCGCTCCGTCTGCAGGCCCGGGGGGCCGGAGGGGCCACGTGTGGGGCGGGGGCCCCTCAACCCCGGGCGAAGGCTTGAGTCAGGGAGGCAGCTCCGGATGGGAGCCGCATGTGAGCCACAGCCCAGGGCTCAGCCCGCACCTCCGTCCCAGCGGCCTGTGACCTCACACAGGCCTCAGACGCCATCCTGACCGGAGAACCGCCTCCTCCTCCCCGCAGCTTACAACTCCAGCGCCCCAGGGCCTGGGCGAGGCCAGCCAAGCGGGGCGGCTAGAAGAGCCGGTTCTGTGGGGCCGCCTGACCCTAGAGGCCTGTGCAGACAGGTGGATGGGGGGCTAGGAATGTGGAGAGGGAAGGCCAGGCTGGAGCTAGGAGGCTGGGCTGGGCGGGGCCCCCAGGCAGAGGCGGCCTCCCCGCCCTGGGACCCTGCTCCTCACCAAGGGTGATGATGTCTCTGGGGCCACAAGCCCCTCACAGGATGGGCTCTGAGAGGTCCTGGGCCCTGGAGGGAGCGGGTGCAGGTGTGGGGGAGCCCGGGACCCCAGGAGCCGCCCCCACCCCCGATCTCAGGAGAAGGCAAGCAGCCGCTCCAGCAGAGGCAGGAGACAAATGGCCTGTTAACTTCCTGATTTCAGCACAAGCCACGGGTCCATGCCAGGAGCCGGGAGCCCCAACACAGAGCACCCAGCACCGAGTCCGGGGTCCTGGGAAGGACCTGCTTCCCCCATGGGAAGCAGAAGGAGGCTCTGGCTCCCCCACCACGCTGCTCTGGGGTGTTCCTCCCCTCCAAGGCCTCCCAGGCCCTACCCCAGCTGGGAGGGCCCCTAAGCCACAGGAGCTCAAAGCTCCCGGGAACTTAGGGCTTTGTCCTAGGCGGTCTGTTATTCAAATAAATTATAACGTTTAATGATGTGAAGTATTGTAAAAGTTGCTTGTTACAGAAAGAGTGAGAACACAAGAAAATGTCTGTATCTGGGGTGAGACGGAAAGAGGAGCCCGGGGACGCAGGGAGGGCAGAAGGCGCTGGGCGGCTGTTTGTCCTACAGGAGCCCCGCCTTCCGGGAGGGACCCTCCTGGCTCTGAGCTGGGTGCCACCGCGTGGCTGGGAAGCCCTGTCTCCACGCGGGCAGGGGCAGCTGCTGAGAGGCCCAGTCCTGGGACCTGCAGCCACTGCCAGGAAACCACGAGCCCCCGTGGGGGCCACCGGGAGGAGGCCTGAGGGACCCCGGACCCTCCTGGCTCTGCCGGCAAGCGGCCGCCCGGTCCCCGAACGTGGGAGGAAGCAGTCATCAGAGCCCAGTCAAGTGCCAGCTGGCTCCCGTCCGGAGGAGGTAGCCAGGGTGGGCCCGCGGCCCCCTGCTGCCCGCTGGGCACCCAGCACCCGGTCCTGCACCCGCGGCGGCGCGCAGGCGCCCTCTGCTGGCCAAGCTGCAGAAGGCGCGGCCCTGCCAGCACCCTCACTGCTCCCGTCCAGCCCAGCTCCCTCGCCTCCCCTGCGGACGCGGACCCAGCTCCCGCCCCTCAAGCCTGGCCACTGGGGTGAGGGGCCGGATCTCCCACCCCCTCCTCGTGGGGCCCCAGCGTTTCCAGAACCCCTGGAACGGCCCCCCAAGGCACAGCAGCCCAGAGTTCAGTCCATGTGGGGCTCAGGAGCCAGAGGGGCCCAGGGGAAGGAGGAGAAGGAAGGGGGGCTCTGCTTGGCCTGAGAGGACCAACAGCCTCCTGCCTCGGTTTCCCCTTCGGAGCCCCCGGTGTGCAGAAGACTCTGGAAGCAGGCAGTGCCCACGGGCAGCAGGGCCCTGACCGAGCCCTAGAGCCTGTGAGCCCTGCTCCTTCCCGGGGCCCCTTGGGGGACAGGTCAAGCCGGACAGAGCCTCCAGCCCGCAGGGGGCTCCAGGGAGGAGCCTCAGGCTGGGCACGGGGGACCGGCACCCTCAAGCGTCGCCAGGGGCGGGGCCCCACCACTGAGGCTCCCCAGCATGGGGGCGGGAGGGGCTGGGCCCGGAAGGGCTTACAAACTGAGTAGCCTTCACTTACCAGCACACATTTGCTGAACCCAGATCAGGGAGGAGGCACCCTGGGCTGACTGCAAGGGAAAGGGGTTCCGAGAGTCCAGAGCTGCCTTGGAGGCCCAGCAGGGAGGAGGCCCAGGCAAGGACCACGAGCTGGGGGGACCACGGGCTGGAGGGACCATGGGCTGGGGGGACGATGGGCTGGGGGAAACCACGCGCTGCGGGGACGATGGGCTGGGGGAACCATGTGCTAGGGGGATGATGGGCTGGGGGGACCACGGGCTGGGGGGACCATGGGCTGGGGGGCCGATGGGCTGGGGGAACCACGTGCTAGGGGGACGATGGGCTGGGGGAACCATGGGCTGGGGGACCACGGGCTGGAGGGACGACGGGATGGAGGGACGATGGGCTGGGGGGACCACGGGCTGGGGGGGACCACGTGTTGGGGGGACCACGTGCTGGGGGGGCGATGAGCTGGGGGGACCACTGGCTTGGGGTCCAGGACAGCAGGGCTGGGCTGAGCTCTACTGCTCTTCACACCGAGACTCGCCACTCTTGTGACGTCCATACTCTATATCTATTTCTGAGTTTCTAAAAACTCACAATTATTCCAAACGTCCTTGCTTACAAACTTCCAGCGTTTTTACTGCATTTGTTGTTGTTCAGGCGCTCAGTCATGTCTGACTCTTTGTGACCCCATGAACACACAGCATGCCAGGCCTCACTGTCCATCACCAACTCCTGGAGTTTACTCAAACTCACGTTCATTGGGAGAAGGCAATGGTACCCCACTCCAGTACTCTTGCCTGGAAAATCCCATGGACAGAGGAGCCTGGTAGGCTGCAGTCCGTGGGGTCTCGAAGAGTCGGACATGACTAAGCGATTTCACTTTCACGTTTCACTTTCACGCATTGGAGAAGGAAATGGCAACCCACTCCATTGTTTTTGCCTGGAGAATCCCACGGACGGGGAAGCCTGGTGAGCTGCCGTCTATGGGGTCACACAGAGTTGGACACGACTGCAGTGACTTAGCAGCAGCAGCAGCAGCATGTCCATTGAGTCGGTGATGCCATCCAACCGTCTCATCTTCTGTCATCCTGTTTCCTCCTGTCCTCAGTCTTTCCCAGCTTCAAGGTCTTTTCTAATGAGTCGGCTGTTTCTATCAGGTGGCGAAAGTGTTGGAGCTTCAGTTTCAGTCCTTCCAATGAATACTTAGGGTTGATTTCCGTTAGGATAGACTGGTTGATCTCCTTGTAGTCCAAGGGACTCTCAAGGGTCTTCTCCAGCCCCACAGCTTGAAAGCACCAGTTCTTCGGCGCTCAACCTTCCCTGGTTCCTTAACTATCTGTGTGTGAATCAACAGACACACCTTTGGAAAGTGATATACAACGTCTAGAAACCTAACACTTGTTCAGTTGCTAAGTCGTGTCCAACTCTTTGCGACCCAATGGACTGTAACTGCCAGGCTCCTCTGTCGTGGGATTTCCCAGGCAAGAATACTGGAGTGGGTTGCCACGCCCTCCTCCAGGGAATCTTCCCGACCCAGGGATCGAACTCACGTCTCGTGCACTGGCAGGTGGATTCTCTGCTGCTGAGCCACCTGAGAAGTCCAGTAATCTAATACGTTTGTTGAAAGATAATTTTCAGTGAAAGATAAAATCCTGACTCACAGATATAAAAATTAGCTCATGTTAAAGGTGCTATTTACTCATTAATAAAAGGGGAACCCGGCCGATGGTCTAAGAAACTCTGGGCAGACACATGGAAAGGTCACTGAGACTGAGGCCAAAGCGGGAAAGCCTGGTTTCCCCGGGGGTGGGGGAGGGGAGACAGGTTTTCCCCATCTACCTGCTTGGTGGAGCCCAGCTGACGGTGACAGTCAGATAGGGTGCCCTCTACACAACGCAGTTTTCCACTGAAACATGTTTCTAGTCTAAATCACAAGCTGGAACCCTGACCTTGAAACTCACTTAGCATTCTCGCGGCCTGGTCAGTGTCTTCCTGGAAGGGTGAGACTGTCACACAGTTTCAGACGTGAGGAAGCTGGTGCTCCGGTCACATCCTCTGACGCGTCACAGAAAGGACCGCTTGTGCACAGACGTATCGCAGTGGCCGCCGGCGCCCGAGACGGCCTGGCTTCCTGCCCG
Source organism: Bos indicus x Bos taurus (assembly GCF_003369695.1). Taxonomy (NCBI): domain Eukaryota; kingdom Metazoa; phylum Chordata; class Mammalia; order Artiodactyla; family Bovidae; genus Bos; species Bos indicus x Bos taurus. Next base: position 949,780 of record NC_040101.1, on the reverse strand, counting down.
TCTCCCCACTAATTCCGGGGAACCTGGGCAGGACGGGCGCCTCCCGCTGGGGCGTCCTTGGGACACGGTGGCCACGACCTTGGCTGCACAAACCTGCCTCTCCCCTCAGGCAGCGGTGGGGAGCCCTGCACCCGCCCTGGCTGCTCCACGGGCCGGACGCACCTCCCGGCCGCTGGACCCTGGGCCGCAGCGCAGGGGACACCCCGGCCACGTCTGGCTGTGGGTCGTGGGCGGTGTGGCTTTAACGGAGGGCGGGAGTTCAGGATTTACCCAGGGACCCGCAGCCCAGACGTGACCGATTGGGCTCTCAGGGGTGCTCCGAAGCCCTGCACGCACGCCGCCCAGCCACACACACGTGCCCCGGCCAGTGAGTACAGCCTCTGTTAGAGGACTTAGAAGGTCATCTTGGAGGCGCCCAGCCCCGTGCAGCCGGGCTGACCCGGGCCCCTCACCTGCCTCCCCTGACCAAGGCCCAGCCCTGCCTTCCGCACAGACGGCCTCGAGTGGGCGAGAGAGGCAAGGGCGGGCACCCAGGACACATCCCCGGGTGTGTCTGAGGTTCTCCAGGACACAGGGCTCAGCTCAGGGGACCCAGCGATGCAGGGCAGGAACGCGCGGACAGGGAGGACCAGAGCCCCCTTCCCAGCCCTACACCCCTTACCCAGAGCAGCCCTGCTCTGCGGCCTTATGCCTCGGGATCTCCAAGGTTCTGCTCGAGAGTTTCCACTGCCAAGAAGTTCCACACAGCTGTCTTTGAAACCTGAGGGCCGCGTTTCTATAACCAAGAATTGCAAGAGGGATGGCAAAGCCGGATGCCCCTGGGCCCTAGGCTCCCAGGGTCTTGGGTTTCCTCGAAGCTCCAGGTCTTCACGCGTGACACGAGTCCTACGGCTGCGAAGGTCGGAGGGGAGGCCTCCTCTCCTGGGACGATGCTGCTCCCACGGGGGACCAGAGCGGGCTCCGCACTGACCCGAGCTGGCTGGCCACAGCGGCCACCGCAGAAGCACCTTAATGCTGAAACCCAGCAGAGGAGCGGCAGGCGACCCTGTGCCAGCAGGAGCGTGTTCGAGGACAGGGTCTTGGCTGCCACGCAGAGGCCACCAGGGAGCAGGCGGCCAGCACTCAGCCTCCCAGGTGGCTGCGCCATCGAGGAGCCTCCATTGAGGAGGGTGGGCTCGGGGTGTTCCCTGCCCTACAGGCCCACACCTCTGACTCACTGGGCGTCCACAGCTGGCCTCCAGAGCCAGGGAGGGAGCCTGACCTAGGGAGCCCCCAGGGCCAAGTGCTTGCTTCCCGGACATCCTGACCACACGTCGGGGGGGATGTCGAGGGCCTGACAGGGAGCAGCGGGGCCCTTGGGGCAGAGGGGCGCGAGGCAGACCTGACAGAGGTCTGGAAGCCTGGGGAAGGGGGTCTTCGTGCAGGGGGCGGTGCATGAATGGGACTGGGGAGGATCTGCCGCCAGTGGGACAAGGAGACTTGCACTGGGAGACAGAGAGACTGAGGCGCCACGTCGATGCTTCCCGCAGCGGTGCCCAGGTTCTGGGAGCCCCTGGCTGGGCAGAGGCCCCATGCAACGGAGTCCTGCTAATGAAGACAGCGGCCCCCCCAGGAGTATCTGGAGTGGGGAGGGCTCCAGGTGCCCTGGGCTCCAGCTGCACCTCCCGGAGTCTGGGGCACACCCTGCAGGTCCCTCCCGGGCCCTAACCCTCCTTCCGCTTGGAGAGCTTCCTCCCCGGGGAAGGGTGTCCAGGCCCCTGGGTGTGGACAAGGAGACCGTGGCACTGGACGAGCCCCGCCCCCGAGGACCAGCTTAGGAGGAGAGAGCTCCCATCCCTGCCTCCCTCCTCCTCCACGGGGTCCAGCCGGAGGCCTGGATGTGGACACAAATGGCCAACGGGCTGACGGTGGTCATTTTCAACCCTGGCCTGGAGCCCGGTGAGCCGCTGATGACAGGGTCCTCGGAGTGAGTCATACTCAGACGTCAAGCGTGAACCAAAAATACTCGGCCTGCAATTAGGGCTCCCAGCTCGGGGAGAGAGGCCCTCCAGCCCCAGGCGGGCCCCCGGTGCCCTGTCTGTTATTAGTAAAGCTAAAACCTCCTCCTCCCACACAGCACAGAGACTGGCTCTGGCCGCCTTGACCTCAGCCCGGGCCGCCCACTGCCCACTGCACAGAGCTGGCATGGCAGGTCCAATCCTGCCCGTTTCCTGGGAACGGCCGATGTGGGCTGGGGTGCGGCTGGGGAAGAAGGAGCCGCCCAAGCGTGTTCCCAGGAGAGCGGATGCAGGTGACCCTGTCAGAGACGCCCTGGAGGGGAAGGCCCAGGTGGCCCCACCCTCCCGTGACTCGAGAGCAAGTTCCCCCGGGGCTGGGAGCACTCTGATGGCCGGAGAAGGAGCCGAGGAGGGGCAGCGAGATCCTGCCCATAGACTTCTGCGGTGGGTCAGAGGGTCGGCCCACCAGGAGCGGGATCGGGCCGGAAACCCATCACTACCAGCAGAGGGCGCCAAACACTGCGCCCGGAGCCCTGCTGTGCCCCGCCCCGAACCCCATCATGACCCTGGAACCCTGTCATGACCCCCGAACCCACCATGACCTGGAACCCTATCATGACCCCCAAACCCCATCATGACCCCCGAACCCCATCATGACCCCTGAAACCCCATCATGACCCCCGAAGCCCATTAGGACCCTGGAACCCCGTCATGACCCTCCAACCCCATCATGACCTCTGAGTTCCATCATGACCCCCCAACCACATCATGATCCCCAACCCCATCATGATCTCCGAACCCCATCATCACCCCTGAGCTCCATCATGACCCCCGAACCCCATCATGACTCCCAGACCCCATCATGACCCCCAAGCTCCATCATGACACCCCAACCCTATCATGACCCTGAACCCAAACTCCATCATGACCCCCTAACCCCATCATGACCCTGAACCACATCTTGACACCAAACCCCATCATGACCCCTGAACCCCATCATGACCCCAGAACCCATCATGACCCCTGGACACCATCATGACCCTAAACTCCATCATGACCCTGAACTCCATCATGACCCCCAAACCCCATCTGCTGCTGGTGCTGCTGCTAAGTCACTTCAGTCGTGTCCGACTCTGTGCGACCCCATAGACGGCAGCCCACCAGGCTCTGCCATCCCTGGGATTCTCCAGGCAAGAACACTGAGTGGGTTGCCATTGCCTTCTCCATTGTATGAAAGTGAAAAGTGAAAGTGAAGTCGCTCAGTCGCGTCCGACTTGTAGCGACCCCATGGACTGCAGCCTACCAGGCTCCTCCATCCATGGGATTTTCTAGGCAAGAGTACTGGAGTGGCTTGCCATTGCCTTCTCTGCAAACCCCATCATGAACCCCCAAACCCCATCATGACCCCCAACCCCATCATGACCCCCCCAACCCCATCATGACCCTAAACCCCATCATGACCCTGAACCCAAACTCCATCATGACCCCCGAACCCCATCATAACCCCGAGCCGCATCATGACTCCTGAACCCCATCAAGACCCCCCAACCCCATCATGACCCTGAACCACATCTTGACACCAAACCCCATCATGACCCCTGAACACCATCATGATCTCAAACCCCATCATGACCCCAGAACCCATCATGACCCCTGGACCCCATCATGACCCTGAACTCCATCATGACCCCCGAGCCCCATCATGACCCCCAAACCCCATCATGAACCCCAGAACCCCATCATGACCCCCACACCCCATCATGACCCCTAAGCCCCACTGACCCTTTTGTGATCCCGCCGTCCTCTCCAGGTGATGCTCACAGCTCTCTCCAAAGACCCTCCGGCTACAGTTCCGTGCGGGCTGCTGTGGGGGACCCGGAAGCTTGGAGCAGAAAGGGGGTCTGCTGCCCTCGGGGTGCGCTCCTCGAAGGCCGTTCTCCTTCCTGTTTCGCTCGCCCCGCCAGCCCTCTCCATCACGACAAGGATGCTCCTGCAACCACATCTCCACCTCTGCAAGCTGTCCCCTCCGCCATCGCCATGCCCCCAGCGCTCCCCCCAGCGCCATCCCCCACGTGGAGGCTGCGCCCTAGGCTGTGGTCTGAGAGCTGCAGTTGGAGTCAGTGCAAGGACCGGTTCTCTCTGACTTCAGGTGACTGGATTCCCAGCTCTGACCCCCAGGGGTTCGACATCAGGGCGGGCGGCACAAGAGGGGCTGTGGAGATGGTCACTCGGCTTCTCTGTCCCCAGCAGGGTCCCCACGCCTCTGTGACCCCAGACGGGCCCCTCCTGTGAGGCCACATGGTCTCTGAGGGTCTCCCAGGCTGACCATCTGCTGTTCATGACCAGCATGAAGGCCAGGGAAGCAGGGAGCAGGGGCCAGAACCCCAGGGGCAGCGAGGGCGGTTAGCTGCATCTGTGGGCTGGACATCCCAGACCTTGGTCCTCGCTCGGTGGAGCTGGAACCACAACCGGAGGCTGACCAGAGGCCTGTGGTGACCGTGGGCAGTGTCGGGACTGGTGTGTACGTGTGCGTCTGTCTGTCCGTCTGTCTGTCCGTCTGTCTGCGTCTGTCCGTCTGTGTCTCCGTGTGTGTGTGTGCGCGTACAAGCCGCACTCTGTTCTTGGTCAGGTCTCTCAGCTCCAGGAGGGTGTGTGACTTCCGGTGGCCGCTGTAACAAATGACCACAGCTGAGTGGCTTACAAATTGCAGACTCACTGTCCGAGGGTCTTGGAGGCAGAGCCTGAAGTGAGGCTCCCTGAGCTCCATGCAGAGGCTCCGGGGAGAATCGTTTCCCCCTCTTCCAGCTTCTAGAGGTGCCCGCACCCCGGCCCGCGGCCCTTTCTCCTTCTTCAGGAGGCAGGGCCGACAGCCGCCTCTCTGACCCCCCTGCGTCCCCGCCGTGAGGCCCCTTGAGGCTGTGCTGGGCCCACCTGGCGGCGCAGGACGGTCTCCCCGCCCCAGACCGGCAGCCTTCCTTCCACCCCACTTCTGCCAGGTGGCGACACCGGCCCCGGCTCCAGGCCCCTCGTTTTCTCACCATGCGGGGTCTTCTCAGGGTGCCAGGCCCTGGGCCTGGAGTCGCGGCTTGGAGTGGACACTTGTGTGGCACTCAGGTCGTCACTGGGGTGATCAGCACCCCAGGGAAGCCGGCTGGGGGGGCAGGAGCTGGAGCACAGCTGCTGGTGTTGTTCAGTTGCTCAGTCGTGTCCGACTCTTTGTGACACCACGGTCTGCAGCACACCAGGCTTCCTTGCCCACACCATCTCCCAGAGTTCACTCAGACTCACGTCCATCGCATCGGTGACGCCATCCAGCCATCTCATCCTCTGTCGTCCCCTTCTCCTCCTGCCCTCAATCTTGCCTAGCATCAGGGTCTTTTCCAATGAGTCAGTTCTTCGCATCAGGTGGCCAAAGTATTGGAGCTTCAGCTTCAGCATCAGTTCTTCCAAAGAACACCCAGGGCTGATCGCCTTTAGGATGGACTGGTTGGATCTCCTTGCAGTCCAAGGGACTCTCAAGAGTCTTCTCCAACACGACAGTTTGAAAGCATCAATTCTTTGGCGCTCAGCCTTCTTTATAGTCCAACTCTCACATCCACACTTGACCACTGGGAAAACGATAGCTTTGAGTGGACGGGCCTTTGGGAGCAACGTGCTGTCTCTTTTTAAGCCTGGGTGCACAGGCTTCGGGCTAACCCTGCTTGTCTTCCCCGGGGCTGCCTCACTGGGACCCACTCAGCTGCCTCTGTGGCTTCTCCCTCCCACAGGGTGAGTATGGGGGGCTGCCGGCCTGGGGGTTCAGGCATCCCTGGGCCTCCCTCCTCCCAGGGGCCCCGACCCTCCCCACACAAGGCAGGCCCTCTCTGGGGAGGGAGGGTTGCCCAGGACAGAGGGGCACGGTGCCTAGTCTCAGAGGTTGGCCCCAGGGTGGGTTTGGCACCTGGGTACAGGCATCGGCAGATGCCTCTTGAAGGACAGGGAGGGACTCCTGTCTGCTCTGTGATCCAAAAGCCATCACCTTGCAGGTTTGCCCAAGCGTGGGGCTGCTCCAGGAAGCTGCCCACAGCTACTCCAGGCCCTCAGAGGTGGCTGGGGTTGGGGGCGGAGTGACGGCGGGCCGGGGAGGCCTACAGCCCGACCCAGACACACCAGTGGGTGAGCGTGAACAGAGTGAGCACAGAGGTGCCCGGGGTGCCCTGAGCCCCCAGACCCAGGGGCAGCTATGGGCCGGGTGACGACTGTACCTGGGTACTGTCTGGGCAGGCTCTTCCCCCAGCCCGGTGAGGACCCTCCTGCCCCCTCTGCAGCCAGCATGCAGGTCGGATTGCTCCTGGAGAGCTGGGCCGCTCCGTCTCCTTGGAAGCTTGGGGCCCCCAGGACTGGACTCTGGGCCTGAGTCGCCAGCACCAAGTCCTGCCCCTTCTTCTCCTGCTCAGAGACCCCGTGTCTCCTTGCAGCCCCTTCCCACCCACAGTGCACCCAGCTCAGGCCTCAACTCCTCGATGGAGCCCTCCCTTCCATCGGGGGCCGCACTCGAGAGCCCCTCTCCTCCTGAGGCTCCAGGCCCCCAGCACTACCCTGGATTCTGAGGAGGTCGGGCAGGTGGTGCTGGAGACACTAGACAGATGAACGCGGGCCTGGGCACTGCCCGCCTGGGGAGGGTCTGCAGCCCAGGGAGGGTGTCGCTCTGGGGGGCTGGGTCAGGAGCGGGGCTGCGGCTGCTAGATCTCCAGGCAGGGGTGGCTCTTTCAGCTCAGACCGCAGGCTCACTGTCTCCTGTGGTGGAAGGCAGCCTGTGGGGGCCCTGGGAGCAGAGCTTCAGGGTCCACCCAGGAGCGGCTGCCTTCATGACGTGAGTCTGCACCTTTCAGACCTGGGGTGTAAGCTCATGCCGTCCCTGCGTTCCCCGGGGTCAGGGTCTGCCGCGGGGGCCTCGGCGGGCACCCTGGAGCTCCCTGCCCGGCTTCTGCGGGCTCCACAAGCTCCAGGCCCCACCGAAGCCTCCTCCTCCTTCCAGGCTAAATCAGATTGCTGCAGCTTTTCCTTGGGGGATGAAGAGGCAGCCTCTGAAACCAGGACACACAGCAGCCGGTCTCCATGGGGAACTGGCTCATTAATTGCTTCTAAATTGGACAGAAGGGTGGTGGGACTTCAGGGGAGCCCCTTCTGAGAACCGAGGCCTCGCATTGCAGCCCTAGATGGCCGGCCACCTGGCCTCGGCTTCCACCCACCCCCACTGCCTGCTCCCCACAGACCTGGCTGCTTCCAAAAAAGTCTGGGGGAGAAGAGCGCGCTGCAGGGGGTTCTGTGAAAGGCGGGGGCAGGGGCATCAGGCTGGCCCAGGGCTGGCCCGGTGGGAATAGCGAAGCGTCCCCTCTGAGGGCGGGGTGGGTGGGCAGGCACCGCTGCAGGGCACAGGCCAGGCAGGGGGCCAGCTGGGACCAGGGCAGGGCTGGCAGGCAGGTGGGCTTGTGGCCAGGGCTGGCCGGGCGCCCCAGAGCTGACTGAGGTGCTCAGAGCCCAGCTCAGCTGGGGGCTCCGGAGTCTGGGGCGGGGGCGGGGGCGAAGGCGGGGCTGGGGGTGGGCCGTCTGACCCCTCTAGTGAGGGCTGGCGCTGATGGTGGCCACTCCCTCCACTCCCGGCCTAGCCAGCGTCCGGGAACCTCCGAAGGCCTGCTGGAGACGGAGCCGGGACCCCTGCCAGCTGGGCTCCAGGCCTGGGTAGAACCGGCCCTGCTGGCCTCTGTCCCCTCGTCAGCCTGAGCTTGCCGGGGTCTGCAAGAGCAGCTCACGAGCTGACTTGTGCTCAGGGACCCCAATCCCTGAGTCTGCCTCCCCCGCCCATCTCCCCGTCCCCAGCAGGGCCAGGCCCGGAAGTGGTGCCTCTCCCCGCCTGGAGACACCTGATCAGGAGGAGGGGACGCTCTCCCAATGGAGGACCACAGCCCGGCCGGCCCTGGCGAGGGGCAGGATCCCCTCCGCCGAGCTTCCGGCCAGCTCACCCTCCTTGCGCGTCTGCGCCCAGATCACCGCCAGCCCGTGGGGCGGAGGGCGGGCTCTCCCTCCCAGGCCCCCCAGCCCCAGCCAGCAGCTCTGGATTCAAACTGAGCTTGCCTGAATGCCGCCCCCACCCCCGCCCGAGGCCCGGAGCCGGAGCCCCCCCAACACCCCCCCCAACACCCCCCCCAACACCCCCCACCCCGCCTTTCCCCCATCGCAGGCCCCACAAGCTGGTGGTGGAGGTCAGGCCAGCGGACACCCTAGCTGAGCGCCCACATGGCCCCCCAGGCCAGCACCCAGACTGGACAGGCCTGGCCGCCCCAGCAATGGAGGCCGCCCTGCCCCGCCCACAGGCCCTGGACGAACTGCCAGCACGCTGGGCCAGCGCCTCATGTTTTCTGGCCTCGATGAAAACCAGCTTGTTCTGTCCAAGCCTGGACCCGGCCCCGGCTTCCGGAAAGCTCGAGCCAGCCAGAGTCTCAAGCTTGGCTCTGGGACGGCCTGACCGCTCCAGCATTCCAGAGTCTCTGTGCTGCCCGCCTGCCTGGCCTGCAGGGTGGGGTGGGGCACCTCTGAGTGCCAGCTGACCCCCAGGCTGCTGTGGGTCTGGGCTGGGTGAAGGGAAATTGAAGCCCTGGGGTCATCACTTCCCCTGGCAGTCAGGCCGGCCCCGAGCCATCGGGTCTGTGGGCTCACGGCTTCAGACAGGCCCACGGGGTGTCCAGAGTCCTGGGTTTCCTTGGGCCACTTCCCCCGGATGGCAGGAGGACTGGGATGGGACAGGGCTGGGGGTGGCTCGGGTGGGGAGGAGCCCTCCCCGCAGGGCGCCAGACCTCCCGGGGCAGCTGGCTCTTCTCTGGGAGCGGCACTCACTGCTGGCCCCGGGCTGGGGAGGGCAGGGCCAGGCCTGGCTCCCAGCATGCCAGCTGGTTTTCTTCTCTGGCTGGAGTCCACGGAGGGCCTGTGCCCGCCACGACCTGGAGGGAAGCCTCCAGATCGCCCTGCAGGCCGAGCCACCCGCCCACGGCCAGGCGGGAGGAGGGAGCTGAGACCCATGCAGGGACCCAGCGGCTTGCTGCGGGGCGCGGGCTCCATGCTGACCTCGCAGAGCCCCCGTCCTTCCGCTGTGAGACGGAGACCACAGCCTGGCACCTCCGGAGTAGTCACAGGGCTGGGGGTGCTGGCAGTGGCCTGAGGACCATGCGGCCAGGGCCGAGCTGGGCCCCCACCCCGGCCCAGAGTGGCCACACTCTTTGCTCCTGAGCCGGACTGGATCCCGGGCTGGCCCCGCTGGGGCCTCCTCTCCAAGCCCCTCCTGGTGTCTCACAGGATCCAGCCGAGATCTTCAGGACACAGCTCTCCAGGGCCAGGGGGCCCCACTGGAGCCCCACGTGGAAGTGGCACTGAGGCACGGGCCACGCGGAAAGCCCTGCTCACCCACAGGCTGAGTGGGCGCCTCCTGGAAAGAAACCCCGAGTGCTTCCAGAAATGGCCACTCACGGCCTGCCGCGTGGGTGACCAAGGCTGTCTGTCTCCTGCCTTGGAGACAACCCCTAGTGGCCACCTTAGCTGGGGGTGAAGGCTGGGGTGGGGGCCTGGGGGTGAAGGCTGGGGCGGGGACCCGGGGGTGAGGCCAGGACGGGGACCCGGAGGTGAAGGCCGGGGCGGGGACCCAGGGGAGAGGCCAGGACGCGGACCTGGGCTACAGAGACTCCACTTCCAGAAGCCACTCCTGTTCCAGGCCCCTGGGCTTCCCTGGACTCAGCCCCGCTCCAGAGCAGGGTGTGCCCCGGCTGTCTCATTTCGCAGAAGGACACAGCTGTCCAAGCTCCCCCCGCCCCAAGCCAGGCCTGGCCACTCCATTACGGAGGAAGCTGAGGGGGTCACGGCCACGTGGAGTGGTCCCCCGAGGAGAGAGGGAGAGGGCCACTCTGGCCATGCTGAGGGAAGCACCCCGGCACGCAGGCGCGACACTCGATCCCCAGTTGAGAGGTCACTTTGGGGTCAAGGCCCCGTGTCCCCCATGCCACGGGGTCCTGCAGACGGAGTGCAGGCTATGCCATGGGCCCAGGTGGCTGGCCAGCCCCCCATCCTCTGAGCACCGGACAGGCGGGGGCACAGCCCTGGGCAGCCTCTGGTCTTGTCTGATCAGACCCTTCAGGGGCATTCACGCTAGGCCAGGAGGGTCCGCCTGGCCTGGGGTCACAGGGCTGCTGTGATGGCCGGGGTGTGGGTGGAAAGAAAGACCCTCCCCATCCAGCCACTGTTGGCTGAGGTGACGTGGCGTCAACCGCCCAGCTGGAGGCTTGCTGAGGCCAGGACAAGGCCGTGCCCAGGGCGAGGCCGTGCCCAGGGCAGGGGACACGCGGGGGACACTCGGGACAACTCGGTGGGGATGCCTGGAGAGACATTCACTTGGTGACGGAATGGTCTGGAAGGGGGGTCTGTGGCTCAGACCTCCTGGGTTTGGGCTCAGGGAATGCTCTGGGGGAGGGGGTTGATGACGGGGGTGTCACCTGTCAGGCCGCATACCCATGCCATCGTCCAGCCCCATGAGTGCCCGGCCCGGGCTGGCCTCTGCTTCGGTGGCTCTTGCCCGCCTGCAGAGCCTGCAGATCCGGGGCCCGAGAAGCCTGTTGCCTCAGCCCCTCCCCGCAGCCCAGCGCCCTCCCCCAGGACCCTCCATCCCAGTGCCCCAGATTCTGCTGCTGGAAATACATTCAATTAAATTTGAAGGCCTGAGAGCCACCTGGAGAGCCAAGCCGGTTACACAACCTCATCCCCACGGCTGGCAAGACACACGTGCCGCCTTCATGGAACATCCTCCTGGGGGGGACGAGGAGGGGCTCCCGGATGTGGGGGTCCGTCCCAGGCCCCCTCCCGGCTGGAAGGCCGGTGGCGTGGCTTTGATGGGAAGCTCGGCTTTCTGCAGGGACACAGCCCCCTACCCCGGCCATGCTCGGCACAAGGTGACCTGACAGGCAGGCGCAGTTTCCAGGCTGAGCTCCGAGGGAGCCGTGGTGCTGAGCAGAGGGGTGCTGACTGTGGGGGGAGGGGGCTCCTGGAGCCCCAGGATCAGGGAGAGGGGTCACAGCCCCCTGTGAAGCTCCCCAGGAGGGGAGCCCTGGAGGCTGGCGGAGGCACAGAGGGGGGCCAGTGGGGCAGCCCCAGGCATCCGAGCCCCCTCCCGAGGAGGCCACAAGCTGGTCAGCCTGCAGGGCGCTCGGAACCGCACTCTGCCCCACGCAGACAAGCGGAGGCTCTAAGACTCTCTGTGGTCAGCAGTGAAGCAATCCGCACCTCACAGGGCCCGCATGAGAGTGGGGGAACGCGGGCAGGGGCGCGGGGGCCGGGAGGGCTGCCCGGGGACGGGGCCACAGCAGCAGCTCTGATCTGTCCGGGGCGGGCTCTCTGGGCCGGCGCCCCTCCACCACTGCAGCCCAGGCCTCCTCCCCTCCCCTGGCAGCGGCTGGGAGTAGCCAGGGCAGAGGGAGGCTCCCAGGCCCCGTCACAGCCAGGAGGCCCAGGCTGAGCAGGTACCCACCGCAGGCACCTGGATGCTTCTGAGCGGGCCGCAGTCCAGGGGAGCCCAGCCGGACCCTGCCCCGTGGCCCTGCCTGCCCCTTCCAGCCCTTCTGGGGCAGTATGCACTCAAGGGGAGCCCCACCGGACCCTGCTCCGTGGCCCGGCCTACCCCCTCCAGCCCTTCCTTTGCTGAGGAGCCACAAGATGAGAAGTCAGTGGTTCTGGCATCTGCTCTCCGGCAAAACCACCTGGGCGACCTCTTCCAGGGGTGGAGCTGATTCATCTACCGTGAAAGGCAGGTGGATGGCCTGTGGCGACCGTGTGAGCTGCGCCCTCCAAGCCTGTCCCCAGGACTCCTCCCTGCCAGGTCGGGGCCTGCCCGAGCGGTGGGCAGGGTCCCTGTCGCCACCCAGCACTTGCCCTGCCAGGGACACTGATGTGTGAAACAGGCATGGTCAGGCCCAGCAGGGGTGTGAGCGGTGTGGCCAGGCGTGCAGGGGCCACGGTGCAGCAGGGCTGGCTGCAGGTGGGGCCCAGCTGAGGGGGAGACATGCAAAAGAAGACCAAGACCCGACACAGGACAGGCAGCGGGGCCGTCAGGGGAGAGGACAGGGCAGAGCACAGGCCTGGGGCAGGCTCGTGACGGAGCGGACAGGGCCCGTGAGTCAGGCCACTGGAGGGGGCGAGCCTGGGGAGGCAGGGGCCCCTGCAGGTGCCCCCTCGAAGGCCCAGCTGGGCAAGGGCTTGGTGCAGGCAGGTTGGGGAGGTGGGGGTCCCTGCAGGCACCCCCCCACCAATGCAGGCCCAGCTGGGCAGGTGTTTGGTGCAGGGAAGTGGGGGAGGTAGGGGTCCCTGCAGGCACCACCCGCCACAGGCCCAGCTGGGCAGGTGTTTGGTGCAGGGAGGTGGAGGGCAGGAGGCAAACCTGGCTTCTGGGAGTTGACTTTCAGCGCCCTTCCTGCGCTGGTGGGATTGCCAAGGTTGTCTCCAGGGGAAACTGCTTATTTGTTTAGGAAAATATGTTAATGGACCTTTCATTTCTGAAAGGAAAATTCCAGGGCTCAGTCTGGACCCAGAATCAAAACAGAGTCAAAGTGCCCCCCCAAGAAGGAGGGAGGTGCTCTGGAGTGAAGCTGTTGGGTGACCTCCCCGCCTGTGGAGGGGGGAGGGGGGAGGGGGCAGGGAGGGGCGGGGAGAGGCAACAGCCGAGGTAAGGACGGAAGGACGAGTTTCCACTGAATTTCTCCGATGGCCCAGGAGCTTAAGAACTTTCACTTCAGACACTTGAATTATTTTATGTAAATTGTTTTATCCTAGTCTTTCCCCATTTTCCATCGGGATATTTGTCTTTTTTATTACTTTTGGCATTCGTCTGTTACAAATATTTTTTTCTTATTTGTCACTCGATTTTTAGTTTATTAAAGATATGTGTACATAGAAAAATGTTAAAATTCTCTGCAATCAAATTTATCTGTATTTTCCTTTCATGATTCTTCTTTGGGTTAATACTTGGAAAGTTCTTATAAAATTTAAAATTAGTGCAACACCTCCACATGCTTTTTAAATTTATAGCATGATTTTTTTAATTGCTTCTGTAATCCTTCTGGAATTTAATTTACGTGGATACTTGGTTAGAGATACAACCTGACTTTTATCTCTGGAGACTTAACCAATTATTCTGACAAGGTTTGTTGAACATTCACTGTGTAACAGTCAGAGCTTTTGTGGTTGGTCTGGTACTTTGACTAAGGCTTAATCAAGATGGCCACTCAGAGGCGCGGGAGGGTTTAAGGAAACAAAGAGGACTGAGGCCTGTCCAGGAGCCTGTAGCCCGGCATCCTAGGCCCAAAGCTGCATGGAGGGGGGCCCCCCACCGGTCAGGGAGAGACACAGCTTCCTGAGCAAGCTGGCCCAGCTGGTCCGGAAAGAATGTCCTGGCCTCCCTGCCCTCTCCCACTCCCCCAAAGCTGGGTAGTGAAGTTCTCCAAGGAGGAGGGAAATTCTTGCAGTCCCGACGCTGGGTGAGGGCTGGGGGTGCAGAAAGGGAAGCCCCTCAGCTCCTCCCCCAGGCAGTCTCCAGAGCCCACCTCTCCTCTTGCAGCCCTAGGGGCAGACCTAGGGCAGGCAGGCAGGGAGCCCAGCCGCTGTCAGCCTCGCCCAGCTCAGTCTCCACTGGCCACACCAGTCCAGCCCTGGCTCCTGTCTAGCAGGCTTCTCTGGTGCTCAGAGGGTAGAGAATCCGCCTGCAATGCTGGAGACCTGGGTTCGATCTCTGGGTGGGAAAGGTGCCCTGGGGGAGGGCGTGACAACCCACTCCCATGCCCTGAGAATCCCGTGGACCGAGGAACCTGGGGGGCTAGACTCTCAGAGTCACAGTCAGACAGGACGGACCTGACTGAGCACACGTGCAACGGGAGGAGAGTGGCTGGGCGGAAGCGAAATGCAAACAGATGAAGACCTAGAACTTTCAGAACTCATGAAGCACATCAGCCCATGAACGTAAAAGGCTCTGCAAACCTCCAGCAGAGAAATCAAAGTAATGAAAAACAAGGGAATTATCAACTCCGGGAAAATAAAAAGTTGTATAACAAAGGGAACACAATCAAATCACATTTCCAGCTTGAGTCTAAATGCCATTGACCTAATCTAATAACATAGCCATCAGTTTTAATTTAATAAAAAATTATGATATATCCCATAAAAATAGGGGAAGAGAAAGAAATTGATGGGTCTGTGTAGTGGGGTGGAGAAGGCAATGGCACCCCACGCCGGTACTCTTGCCTGGAAAATCCCATGGGCTGAGGAGCCTGGTAGGCTGCAGTCCATGGGGTCGCTAAGAGTCGGACACAACTGAGCGACTTCACTTTCACTTTTCACCTTCATGCATTGGAGAAGGAAATGGCAACCCACTCCAGTGTTCTTGCCTGGAGAATCCCAGGGACGGGGGAGCCTGGTTGGCTGCCGTCTATGGGGTCGCACAGAGTCAGACACGACTGAAGCGACTTAGCAGCAGCAGCAGTGGGGTGGAGGCAATGGGAGAGAGTTTACCTTCATCGTCCAAACCAGGAAGATGGTGTGTGTGTGTGTGTGTGTGTGTGTGTGAGTCGCTCAGTCGTGTCTGACTATTTGTGACCCCATGAACCATAGCCCGCCAGGTTCTTCTGTCCATGGAATTCTCCAGGCAAGAATACTGGAGTGGGTTGCCATGCCCTTCTCCAGGGGATCTTCCCGACCGGACCCCATGGATCAATCCCAGGTCTCCCGCACTGCAGGCAGATTCTTTACCACCTGAGCCACTGGGGAAGCTTAAAACACCTAAAACTGAGACATCAAGCCATGGTGGGATAAGTGTGCTGTTTAGAAATGGATTGGTTAAGTACCAGGAGGAATTTCTAAAGAAAGCTGAAAGTGGTGACCTCACAAGAGCAGGAAGAGAAGTAAGAGCAGTTGGCATTATGCTGTAACGCCCAGGCAGCTGTGAGTCTTAAAGTCAAAATGTGTATTACTTTGATTAAAATTAAGGTTAATGATGAATGTTCCTTGACAGATCAGTGGATAAAGATGTGGTACATATACACAATGGAATACTACTCAGCCACAGAAAGAATGAAATAGGGCCATTTGTAGCAGCAGGGATTGACCTAGAGATTGTCATACCAAATGAAGTCAGCCAGAGAAAGGCAAATGCCACCTGACCTCACTTACGTGTGGAATCTAAACTAGGACACAAATGAAATTATCTGTGAAAGAGAAAAGGACTCACAGACACAGGGGTCAGACTTGGGGTTACCGAGGGGGAGGGGCTTGGGGGAGGGAAGGGTTGGGGCTTTAGGATGAGGAGATGCAGACTGTTTTACAGAGAATGGGTAGACAGCAAGATCCTACTGCATAACACAGGGACCTATATTCAGTGTTCTTTGATAAACCATAATGGAAAAGAATGCATAAATATGTAAGCAAAAATCAACACATCATAACTCAATTATACTTCAATAAAATAAATTTTAAAAATTTAACTTAATGAATATTAAGTATTATCAATGTCTTTTGTAGTGTCTATTGATAATCAAATTATCATGTTTCTAATGATTGAATTATCGATACAATTTAGATTGTATAATTTTAACTCATTCTTGCCTAAAAGGATAAAATTAATGCACTCAATGTGTGGTTGATTTAAGATGGTGACAACTTAATTTGCTAAGAATTTATTTGGAACTCTTATATTTGCATTCATAATTGAGATTGTATCAAAAGGGTTTTCTTATAATGCTAGCTATGCTAAGTTAACATTTAAGGTTGGATCATTGCTGTTGTTCAGTTGCCAGGTCATGTCCAGCTCTTCGAGACTCCATGGGCTGCAGCATGCCAGGCTTCCCTGTCCCTCACCATCTCCTGGAGCTTGCCCAAGTTCACGTCCACTGAATTGGTGATGCCATCCGACCATCTCATCCTCTGTCGTCCCCTTCTCCTCTTGCCCTCAATCTTTCCCAGCATCAGGGTCTTTTCAAATGAGTCAGTTCTTTGCATCAGGTGGCCAAAGTATTGGAGCTTCAGCTCCAGCATCAGTCCTTCCAATGAGTATTCAGGGTTGATTTCCTTTAAGATTGACTCTTTTGATCTAGTGGGATAAAATTAATTGGGAAGTTTTCTAGGTTTTTCATTAATCAGTTGACATATATAGATATATAATATATATATATGTATACACATACACACACACACACACACACACACACACACATGGCCCTGGAGAAGGAAATGGCAACCCACTTCAGTATTCTTACCTGGGAAATCTCATGGACAGAGGGGCCTGGTGGGCTACAATCCATGGTGTCGCATGAGTCAGACACGACTGAGCAACTAAACCACCATATGGCATTGAAAATATCTGCTGCTTAAAATTTTGAAAGGTTGTTGTTCAGTCACTCAGTCATGTCTAACTCTTTGCGACCCCGTGGACTGCAGCATCCCATCTTCCCTGTCCTTCACTATCCCCTGGAGTTTGCTCACACTCATGTCCATCGAGTTGGTGATGCCATCCAGTCATCTCATCCTGTCGTCCCCTTCTCCTCTTGTCCTCAGTCTTTCCCAGCAGCAGGGTCTTTTCCAATGAGTCAGCTCTTCGCATCTGGTGAACAAAGTATTAGAGCTTCAGCTTCAGCATCAGTCCTTCCTATGAATATTCAGGGTTGATTTCCTTTAGGATGGACTGGCCTGACCTCCTTGCTATTCAAGGGACTCTCGAGAGTCTTCTCCAACACCACAGTTCTAAGGCACCAGTTCTTCAGTGCTCAGTCTTTTTTATTGCCTAGGTCTCACATCTGTACATGACTTCTGGAAAAACCAGAGCTTTGACTAGATGGACCTTTGTCAGCAAAATAACGTCTCTGGTTTTTAAAACACTGTCTAGGTTTGTCACTGCTTTCTTCCAAGGAGCAGCATCTTTTAAGTTCATGGTTTTGGTCACTGTCCACAGTCACTTTGGAGCCCAAGAAAATAAAGTCTGCCACTGTCTCCATTGTTCCCACCTATGTGCCCTGAAGTGGTGGGACCAGATGATTCACCCATAAAATTGTACTGGTCTGGCACCTCTGTGAGTAATCCTTTGGCAGTCCTTTCAGTTTGGCCCATGGCTACTTACTCATTTATTACAGTGTTCAAGTTTCCTCATGAGACAATTCTGGAAAAGCACATTTTCCTAGAAAATCAGCCCCTTCTTTGAGATGTGCTAACACTGTAATAGTGTTATGCGTGACTTCACTTATTATTTGTATGCTGCTGTGTTATTTTTTAAGAATTGTTTTTGACATTTAATTTTGCTTTGTAACCAAACACAAATACTTAGACTAATTCCATGTGTAATTGATTTAAAAGCTCACTACAAATTTTCGCAATTTCAGGACTCCTCTTCTCTGTACCCTTGGTCCAGGGTCCCGTCTTGGGGCAGGAAGGGGGCGCCGCCGTCTGTCTGATTCCCTCCCCTCCCGGTGGCTCTCAGGCCTCTGCTCACGTGCTGGCCGGCGACCCTGTCGTTCTCCCTGAACTTAGGGCAGCTGCTCTCCTTTTAAATCACACCTGGTTTGTCTCTGGTGCCCTCAGCATGTTTATTCTTGATCTTTAATGAAAGCACAAAGCACACAGGCAGATACATACTCTACTGGAAAATATTTTGCAACCTGCATTTTCCACTTTCACCTTGGTTGCAACGTTCTCCATCTCTCAGGATGGAGGACTTTTTTACAGGCCCAAGTGGGTTTTTTGGGTGTGGGCACATGGGTGCATGTGGATACATATGTGCACACGCGTGTGGGCCGTACCTATGTGTGCATGTGTGCACAAGTGTGAACCCACGTGTGTGTGTGTAGATGTGAAGGCACTTGTGCGGTGTGTACATGTGCATGATCGTGTGTCCACGTGTTTGGTGTGTTTGTGTATCCTTGCATATGTGAGTGTGTATGCGTGTGTGGGTGTGTATGTTCGTGTGCCAGTGTGTTTATATTTGTGTGTGTGTGTGTGCGTGCGTGTGTACTACACGAGCGTGCTTCATGTTTGTCACGCTGGAGTGGCTAGAGGCACCTGATGAGGGTAGACGCCGGTGGGCGGAAGCTGCGGTGCGTGGTGCCCCTGGCCACCTGCCACCTGCCGACCCTACACCTCACGTGGAGGTTGCTGGCCGTCGTCCCCCTTGAGAACTGGATCCTGAGGGCCCCTGCAGCCAGGGCTTGAGCACCGTGGCCCCGGGATTAGCCGCGTCCGTCACAGACCGCAGATCCAAGGCGAAGCAGCCGGGGCCTGCCTCCAGCAGGGCCGCGTCTGGGACGCCCCAGGCCCAGAAAGGACGTGGGCAGGAGGCCCAGGACCCCAGCTGCTGCCCGCCATCCAGAGGGAGCACGCGTCCAGCGGCCCCCCGTGGTCTCCAGGGTGTGTGAGTCCGCCGCTCCTCCCTGCGGCATTTCCGCAGAGCAACATCCGTCAGCGTGGCCCTTTGCTTCTGTCGGCCACCCGCCCGCCGCCCACGTGTTCCCAGGCCCTGTGGCCACGCAGGGTGGCTGCCCCCACAGCGAGCTGTGGAGACGGCTCTCCTTCCCCAGGGCCCTGGGGACAGGCGGGCCTCCTGGACGCCCACCCTTACGCTGGTGGCCGACCTCCGTCCCCTCTGCCCCTGGGCGGGCCCCACCCCTTTCTCCAATAGGCACCCTACCCGTCCTCACCCCTGACCTCCCTCCTGACGACACCAGGCTCCCCGCAACCTTAGGGAAAACCAGGCCACTCGGATCCCCTGGCCCTGGGCCTCCAGTTCCTGCCCCCGCCCCACCCCCACCTAGAGACCCCTCCTCTTGGCCCCGGGGTCTCTGGCCTCCTCTCCTCAGCCTGACACACAGCAGGGCCTGTCCATGGCGCTGCGGTAGCCAGACCGCCGCCCGCCTGGCTCCTGTGTCCCTCACCGTCCTGCATGTGGGGTGACCTGCTCCCCCAGAGATGACCTGGGAGACCCCGGCCCCATCCAGAGCCCAAGGCCTCTGAGGAGTCAAGAGAAGCCCGTGGGATCCGAAAAGAGTAAAGACCACATGTTTCCTGGAAGACTTCCGGGGGAGCCCCCTCAGTGGGCACCAAGGATGCTGGGGAGCCGTGTGGCAGGGCCACGTCCAAGACGTCTGCTTCACTAACGAGCGGGCCGGTGGCCCTAATCCACCAGCCTCTTGCTCAGAGGCGGCCTGGGGCCGAGGGTCCTGATGGCCAGCCTGGTAATTCCCGCAAAGCCACCAGCGGCCCCCTCCCCGGCCACCACACGCTGTCCAGATGGACAGGTCTATTTTTAGGCCTGGAGCGCGTGCCAGGGCGGGAAGATGCCTCCCGCTGGAGCGGGCGCCAGGGCCTGGGGCTGTCCCTGCTTCCGCAGCAGGTGGAGACGCACCTGTCGGGCTTCCCGCGGCCTCCGCGGTCTGGAGAGTGGGTCTCAGGACCGCAGCCGCAGAGCTGGGGACCAGCTGTGGCCAGACGGGGAGGGGCCCAGCCAGGGAGTCTGCACAGAAAGCAGGGCCCCCCGTCATGTGCCCACGTCCCCATGTCCCCAAGGCCAGCAGAAGAGGCTCCTGGGAGCCTCTGCCAGGCTGGCTCAGGGTGCAGATGGACAGGGGTAGTGGGGGCCTGGGCTTCTGCCCGCAGGGAGGACCAGGGAAGCTGAGCCCTGTAACCTGCCTCTGTGTGGAGAGGCCTCCCGGTCCACGGTGCCTGTCCAGCCCTGGGCAGGGGGGCTAAGGAAGGAGGGGACAGGTCAGCTCCGGGCCTCCTCCTGCCGAGCAAGGCCACTGCGTGGCTCTGAGCCTGGTGAGGCCTCCTGGTCCCGGGTCACTGGGCGATTTCTCAGTCCTCTGCATCTCTTCAGCGGCGAGGAGGCAGGGCGTGCCCGGTGGTGGCAGGAGTCTGGAGGCCAGCAGCAAGCTCAGAGGCTCTGGAAACCCACCCTCCAGATGCGGGGTCTCCTCGCAGGTCAGGGCCAGAGGCTGGCTGGCCTGGGGCCTTAGGGGCACCGGACAGGGCTGCAGACCACCTGACCCCCGACTGTAGGAGACACAGGAGGCTCCCACCCACCCGACTCCACCGGCCCACGGGGGCCTCCAGGCGCCCCACCCCAGGGCCCCAGACCCCATTTGTTGGCTGTGGTCTCCTCCTACCCACCCTCAACCCGCCCAAGTCCGGGCTGGGTCCCCGCCCTAGATCAGCCAAGACGGAGCACAGCGCCCGCCCCCCAGGGACCGGGCGGAGCGAAGCAGCGTCACAAAGCAGAGCGGCCTGGAGCCCCGAGCTCACCCTCACTCCGGAACACAGGGTGTGGGGGGCCCCCCCGCCCTGCAGCCCCGGGAGGGGCGCGAGGGGCGGAGCAGGAGGAACACCGGGGCGGGGGCGGGGGCGGGGCAGGAGGCCCCTCGGCACAAACCAGCAGTGACTCCTCCAACTGGAAGCCGAGCACCCGCTGACGGTGCCGGCGGGAAAGACTCGGACCCGCCCGGGCATCCCTGCCTCGCCCCCGGGCGAGCCGGGCCGGGCCGGGGGGTTGGGGCCTCCCGGGCTGAGGACGGGGTTGCAGAGCCCGGGGGTGAGGGTGGGGCTCGAGTCTCGGGCAATCGCCACCCCCTCCCCCAACCCCCGGGAGGAAGAGGCCCCGCCCCTGAGCAGGTGGGGGCGGGGGCGGAGAACAGGAGACCTTCGCCTCGGAGACGCCCGCCCTGGGGTCGTACGGGGGTCTAGAGCCGGGCAGGGCTGGGAGGGGCTGGGCCCGGCCCCAGCGGCGGTGGGGAGGCGGGGTCCGTCCCGGCCCCGCCCGCAGGCTTCGCTGCCCAGTGAGAGTGGACACCCCTCCCACCCCCGCCGTCGGGCACCCGGACCCCAGAGCGACCCTCCCGGTCCCAGTGCACACGGAACGGGCAGAAAGGAACTGCTCATCACGACACGGAGCGCTCCGATTTCCATGAAATGATGCTTTACGAACCACGTTTTCGGATCATAACACAATTAACCAGAAGTGAAAACAATATTTATTTAGAAGGTACTCTTAATGATTTCAAATTATAAAAATAATCTTTTAGAATCTCCGTTCATTTGAAAAATAAAACACTTCCGAACGATGCCTGAGTCAAAGTCCGGAAACTGGAACCAGAACTGGACTGTGATGGAGATCCTCCGTGTGACGCTTTTGTGTGAGACACACGTGTGTGTGACACACGCGTATGGGACAGTGCCGAGTGGGGTTCAGGGGAAGCTGTGTCGCCTTAGAAGAAGAAAAAAGAAAATAAGCAAGTGTCCAAGTTAAATCAGAAAAACAATAAGGGCTAAATTAATAAAAGGAGGAGGAAAAGGCAGAAATTAATACAACCAAATGATAGGCGCAGAAATTTTTGCCATAGGAAATGAGAGCAGGAGAATCGAAGACAAAAGCTGGTTGGTGACCAGGAAGAGGAAAGTGGGGGTTGGAGGGGGTGGAGGGGTGCGGAATGAGCCATAAGGACAAATTAACATTAGGAATGTAAAGGGGAAACCCTCTCACACAGAGGCTTTAAAAGATAAAAATATCATGAACCACTCAATTTGAAATCTTATTCCAATTGAACAAATTCCCAGGAAATTACGACTTAAAAAAATTGATTCAAGAAGAAAGAGAAGACCAAAAGTTTCTATGACATTTAAGGACATTTGACCATTAGCTGAAAATTGTCCTGCAAGACAACTCATTTCTGGGATTATTCAGACATATTCTACCAAATTTCCAAGGAATGAATTTTTCAGTCTTATACAAAGCAGGAAACCTCCCCAAATTATTCTGGATCCAGCACAACTTTTAAAAACAAAGCCAGACAAGACTAGTACAAGAAGCGCATTTTAGTCCAGTCTCTTAAGAAAGGACATAAAAGTCCTAAACAAATTATTAGCAAATTTCATCCTGTAAACCGTATATTTTTAAAAAGGGGTGACACTCATGAAGTTAGGTTCATCCCAGGAATGTGAGGGTGTGAAATAATACGAAATGTTATCTTAGATGAAAATACCTGATAATTTTTCTGACCTTGTCATAATGAAGAAGGAATTCATAGGGCCTGGACTCCATCGTAGGCCTGTTCATGCTGACCATGCTCAGCCACCTTTCCAAGGGACTCTGAACTCTGTGTTTAGTGCCTTTGAAAACAACAACAGAAGGATAAGACCCCCTCCAGACAGGGGAGCCTTGAAGATCCTATCTAGGTTACTCATCGCCTAAGAGAAAACATACACTATCACCCCTTCCTCCAGACAGGCCATAATTTTTCGGTATCAATCGGAGTGTAACCTCGGGCTTATTGATTATTGGCTGATTGTTTGACTGTTTGAGCACGTGAGCACATAGCACGTGAATGAGGGGGTCATTGGGATCGTATTTTCCTTGGTTTATGTAAGTCTAAAGGAGTTTGGAGTGGTGGGTTCAGACACGTACACACGGGGTATAAAAGGTTTTCACAAATGCTGGTCGGGGTCCTTGGCTAAGAGGAGACTCTGCCCTGAGCCCGCCGGTGTAATAAACTGCACTCCACTATCTGCATTGTCTTTCTGAGTGAGTTTGTTTCCCGGAACGCGTGGCTACAACAATAAGGCAGACATAAAAAGGCCAGATTTAGGCCAGACATAAAAAGATTAACCATAGTAGAAAATATTTCATAAAGTGATTGTATCAGAATTCAAAACTTCCATTCATTAGAAAGCACCATGTGGAAATGCAAGCCAGTCACCAGAGGCAGATGTTTGCTGTTTCCAGTTTTATTGAAATATAATTGATATATGACATTGTTCAAACCTAAGATATATAACAGTGATTTAATATATGGACATATTGTGAAATCATGGCCACAAGTTTAATTCCATCACCTCACATGTGTGTGTTAGTCGCTCAGTCATGTCTGACTCTTTGCGACCCCGTGGACTGCAGCCTGCCAGGCTCCTCTGTCCATGGGATTCTCCAGGCAAGAATACTGGAGTGGGTTGCCCTTTCCTCCTCCAGGAGATCTTCCCGACCCAGAGATCCAATCTGTATCTCCTGTCTCCTGCACTGCAGGTGGATGCTTTACCTGCTGAGCCACTGGGGAAGCCTCAAGAAGACGCTTGCGGCGTGCAAGTGTTCATTGCAAATGGTGATTACGCGGCACTTTCAAGGTCACACTGTATGTGTATACACTTACGTATCAATGTGTCAGGAGAAGCAAATGCCCCAATATAAAAATGGGCAAAAGGCCTGAGTAGCTAAGAAGGAGCAGAGAGGGAAACAGTGACCCCAGACCACGAGGAGGAAGGGGCTTTATCGCCGTCCTGCGGGAAATGCAAACTAGCAAAAATTGGGAGGTCTGACCAGATGGAGTTGAAAGGCCCTGTTCCAAAAAGAGCTCCCCCAGAGCAGGGCTGGGTGTGCGTGCAGGCCTTGTCTGCTCAGGATGCATGTCAGTCTTCTCTTGTCCGGTTGAATATTCACGCAGCTTTGACTCTGCAAATGGACTCCTGGACAGACAGCTTCTCGGGCGCCAGGGCCGCCTGCCTCAGGCCTTTCTCTGCCAGGCTCCTTCTCAGCAGGGCTCCCTGGCACCTCCTGTGCCAGCCGTCTTCATGCTTTCACCAGCCAGCACTCCTGGGCCTCCTGTGTTTCCTCTGTCTGCCGCCTCCTCCAGGATGGCGGCTCTGTGGGGCTGAGTGTTCTGCCATGCTCTGCAGTGCTCTGAGCCCAGGGCAGTGCCCAGCACGTTCTAGACACCGGTACGTATCAGGAGAATAAAGGAATGAAGGTGTGCCTAGAGGGATGAACCGCCTGTGGCAGGCACGCCCGCAGTATTTCAGGGCCTGGTGCTGTGTGTGCTAAGTCACCTCGATCATGTCCGACTCTGTGCCCCATGGACTGAGCCCACCAGGCTCCTCTGTCCATGGGATTTCCCAGGCAAGGGTGCTGGAGTGGGTTGCCGTGCCCTCCTCCAGGGGATCTCCCCCATGCAGGGATCGAACCTGTGCCTCTTACGTCTCCTGCCTTGGCAGGTGGGTTCTTTACCCTTAGTGCCACCTGGGAAGCCCTTCAGGGCCTGGGCAAAGGGGTGACTGAGGCCCCCCTCACACACGTGTTGAAGCCTTCGGCACTGTGCCTCATCCTCGGTGAGGAGGCTTCCACGTCTCCTGCAGGCAGCAGCGCACCCCTGCAAACAGCCCTGGGGCAGGGGTTCCCACAGGCCCTGGGGGTGGGCTCAGGCTGTGGGGTGGGCATTTGGGGTCCTGGGCTCCCTGCATGTGTTCCAGAGGAGGGCCGTGGCTGTGCGTGGATGACTCCTCCGCGGGCTGGGGCAAAGTCTGAGGAGGGCAGAGTGGTCCTTCTAAAAGGGTGCCTTGGGCCTGCGAGGGACACTGGGTCCTGTGGGCTCTTGTTGGCAGGCGAGGCTTACGTGGAGCCCTGAGGGCCTGAGGCTCTGCATTCTAACAGGCTCCCAGGTGACGCTGGCCCTCCTTGGAGGTCAGAGACCGCGGGCGCAGGGCTGGGGGCAGGTGGGGTGGGGGAGCGTGCGTGAGGGGGCTCGTGTTCTCTCTCTAAGGAGAAGTGACAGCCCCTGGAGACAGAGCTGCCAGCCTCCGAAAAGCTGCAGTTGGTCAACAAATGGCTAAACACGTTAGTGGGGCCTGGGAGGGGCCCCGGGGCCTGGACAGGCCAGCAGAGGATCCAGAATCAAATTAAGGAGCCCATTTAGTGTGGCAGGGCCAGTTTTGCCGCAGAGAGAATTGCATCAGAGGCCTGGGGCCTGAGCCAACGAGATTACCGCTCAGAGTAGGCTAGTGGGGGCACCTGGGCACCCCAGCTCATCCAGAGGGCACGAGCTCCTGCTGGTGAGAACATGCTGCTTCCTAAATGGGAGACACTGAGCCTGGTCCCGTGATGCCCAGTCTTCCTCACACTGTCCTCCCCAGGCTCCTCGGGCACCCCTGGCTGCCAGCCTGGAGGAGGGAGCACAGCCCGCCTGGAGGAGGGAGCACAGCCCGCCTGGAGGAGGGAGCACAGCCCAGATAGTCTCCTCATGTTTTGAAGTGAGGGTCACCCCGTGGGCCTTCTGGAGGGGGGCTGGACAGCTGAGGGCAGCAGGAGCCCAGGCCCACGTGGCCTCGTCACCTACACGTTTACACGTTGGCGCTTGCGGTCCACCTCTACACGGATTAAACCGTGAGCCACTGTGGCCTCTGACTTTCAACAGTGCCCAAAGGAGCCCAGGCGGTGAGCAGGATTGAGGGCCTGGGCGCGGGCGGAGGCAGTGGGGAACCGGCAGAACAGGCCTTCGGATGGTGAGGTTATGTTCAGGAGCCAACTTTATGAGCCCGATTCTTCTATCTCCTCAGATCTGGAAAAGCACTAAAATCCTTCACGGTGACGACTGCTCCTCGTGACTCACAGAAGCATCACAAGACCGGCTGAAACCTGCAAAAATGTGAGCTTGGTTGCACGCACCCCCTTCAAGGGAGTCGCGTTTGCACCGACCTTTCCCCGCCTCTCTGCTGCGGGCTCTCAGTCTGAGGCGCTGTCTCTGGACTGCAGTCTTCATTTTGCCCCAGATAAAGCGTGAGTCCCAGCTCTCACATTGGGCGTTGTTTTTCAGTCAGGAGCCTCCGCCCCCTCAGTGGGGAGCAGACCCTTCTCTGCCCCCTCGCCACACCCGTGCTGGCTCTGGGGGCAGCAGGGGCCGGGGGAGCTGGGCTGGGGTCCCTCCACCCCCAGGGCGCCCGGGGTGGGCAGAAGCCACAGTCCTGGGTTCGCCCCAGGACCCAGGCCTTGCGTTGCGTGTGTCCCTGGCCATGTGTCTGTTCCCGCCCCAGCTCAGTGCCCCCCACCTCCAGTGGGGGTCCCCCGCCGCTTCATGACGGCAACAGCGGCTGCTGGTCCGTCTTGTCCCTTCCGTGGGTCCCTGCACAGGGCCCAGCAGAGGTGGGCACAGTGGGAGCAGGACAGCGGCTCCCTGAGGGTCCCTGGGCTCCGTGGTCAGCTCCTTTTGATCCCCAGGGCCTGCTGCAGTTTCTCGAGCCCACCCAGTAATGCCAACCCCTAACTAAGCAGGATACCCCCACCTCCACCCCAGGGCTGGGTCTTGGTGGTGTTAAGCCCATGGGGCATCCCCAGGTTCCAACATGTGACCCAGCAGGTCCCACTGGACGAGTCTCACTGGGAACAGAGGCAGAAGCCGGCTCTCCTGTCCTGTTAGATCCTGGTGGCTTGTGGCCTCCAGGCCCCCAGCCTCCCCTGGAGCCAGAGGCGGGGCTGGGGGGCTGGGGCCTGCTGCTCGGGAAGCAGCTCCAGCAGCTCACGGCCCTCCCACCCTCTGCTGCAGAAGGCCCTCCTCTGGCCAACGGCCGTGTTTTCATGCCCACCTCAGGGCTGGACTGTGTCCTGTCTATGAACGACTGAAACCCCTTCCCCTGCTGGTCATCAGGCCACTGCTTCCTTAAACGGGGTCATCTCTCACTTGCCTTTATCTGTTTTTAGTTTTTTAATTGAAATGACTGGCTTTCAAAGAAATACCACTTTATGATAAAAATCTGGTCAGTATGTTGTAGCCACACGTTCCGGGAAACAAACTCACTCAGCAGGACAATGCAGGTAGTGGAGTGCAGTTTATTACACCGGCGGGCCCAAGGCAGTCTCCTCTTAGCCAAGGGCCCGACCAGCATTTGTGAAAATCTTTAATACCCCATGCATCCGTGTCCAAACCCACCACCCCAAATTCCTTGGGACTTACATAAACCAAGGAAAATACAATCCCAATAACCCCCTCATTCACGTGCTCGTGCTCACGTGCTCAGTCAAACAATCAGCCAGTAATCAATCAGCCCGAGGTTGCACTCCGATAGATACAGGAAAGTGTATGGTGTGTCTGGAGGAAGGGGTGATTAGTGTATGCTTTCTTGTAGGCGATGAGTAGCCTGGATACGATTTTCAAGGCTCCCCTGTCTGGAGGGGGTCTGAGCCTCCTGTTGTAGTTTTCGCAGAGTTCAGAGTCCATTGGAAAGGTGGCTGAGCATGGTCAGCATGAACAGGCCTAAGATGGAGTCCAGGCCCTATGAATTCCTTCTTCAAATACATAAACCAGAAGGAAGAAAACACGCGCCCACGGCCCGTGACAAACACGTGTTGTTACCTGAGGGGACAGAGTGCGCAGACGGCGCTGAAC
Source organism: Bos indicus x Bos taurus (assembly GCF_003369695.1). Lineage (NCBI taxonomy): Eukaryota > Metazoa > Chordata > Mammalia > Artiodactyla > Bovidae > Bos > Bos indicus x Bos taurus. Next base: position 922,551 of record NC_040101.1, on the reverse strand, counting down.
ACACCGCCTGACAGCATCTCTGGTCACGAAGGGGACACACGCACGTTCCAGAAGGCGGGATGCCGCAGGAACGAGCCAAGCGGGAACCCGGCTGCCCTGGAGCGCCGGCTCAGCCCTGCGTCCAGACGCGCTTCTCTGGGGTCGTCTCGGGGGCTCTGCTCCAGGTCAGCCCCTCGGCCAGATGAGCGTGAACGTATCCACCATCCAGGAGGGGGAAAACGAGGAGGAGCTGGGAGTCAGGAGCCCCCGGTCATGGCCTTCCATTCTCTGTGAGTGGAAATAAACGCACGCTTCAGCGAGAGGATTCATGGGGCAGGGCTGGTCCTTCCCAGCTCACAGCCTTTGCAGGAGGTGGGCCCTGGGCACAGCCCTGCCTTGGAGGGGGCTGTGGGCTTGTGCGGTGCTTCTGCCGCCAGGGTCTCAACCACAGGAGAGGTCCTGCCGGAGCTGGGACAGACAAAGGCTGGCCCTGAGCCCTGGGTCCAAAGGCAGAGGGTGGGGGTGAGGTTCAGAAACGCACCCACAGAACCGGGCCAGGCCAGGGGCGGGAGAGGGCGCTGAGCAGCCTGGCTCCGGCTGCAGTCTAGGGGCGTGGGGAACATGCTGTTTCATTTCTCATTTGGCTAAAGCCTGTCTTCAGGGCTGCTTGGACGGCGTTATGAACGTTATCACAATCCTTATCACTGTCCTTCCTATACCGATAAGTAAAATACATGTGGTTTTATCAATAATAAAAGCTATCATTGTTTTCTGCCTTAGTGATAGTGTAATAGCTATGTTTGCATATTGATGGGTGTGCTTGCATGCGTGCTCACTTCGGTCATGTGTGAGTCTCTGCGAGCCCATAGGCTGCAGCCCGCCAGGCTCCTCTGTCCATGGGATTGTCCAGACAAGAACACTGGAGTGGGGTGCCATGTCCTCCTCCAGGGCATCTTCCTGACCCGGGGATCAAACTATATCTCCTATGCCTCCTGCACTGGCCTGCGGGCTCTCTACCACTAGCACCCCCTGTTGGATGGGCAGCGGCTTGGTATTTGCAGCAAGTTGAGGCAAACTGGATTGGGAGTTGTGTTACCGCTGCGCTGCACAGCGTCCTCTCCAGGGGACGTGGCAGATGTCCTCCACCAGCAGAGTGCCTGGACACCGCCTCCCGCTTTGCTGCGGACAGTGGGTTTGGCGCCTCAGATGCCGGGCGCTTGGTCCCAGTCCTGCCCCTGGACTGACCGCCAGGCCTGGAAGGGTCCCTGGGTCTGTTCTTCACACGCAGGCTCGTCCTGGCCGAGCGTGCATGTCCCCCGCCCCGCTGGCCCGCCCTCCGCACTGAGGCTTTCCGCTGACGCCTCCTGACTGGCTTCAGCTGCCTGCCTTTGAGCACGGCTGTCTGGAAGGCGTCTCCCACCCTGGGCGGGGTTGGGCCTCCCACATCTGCTGTGAATGTCAGCTTTCTTCTTGTCTTCTCATCTTCAGAATGACGCTCCATCTCCTTTTTACACTCTTCCCCTAAGACCCTCACTCTGCTAGGGGCTGGCCAGACTGCCGATGGCCCACCCCGAGGTGAGGGGACCACAGAGCCTCCTCCTCCTTGGTATGGGCCCCCCGCCACGCCTCCTTCCCGCCGCATGGCGCTGGGCTGTGACCGTCGCTTCCCCCGTCACCTGCACCCCTGGTCCCCAGCTCCTGCCCAGCCTGTGGCTCCATCAGATCCAGGCCCATCAGCTGACCCTTCCCTGGGGCCCAGGCGTGCTTGGCACTGCCTCTGCAGGGTGCCCTGAAGCTCTTGACTGTACTGAGCCCTGATCTCTTCCTGGCAGCCGTCAAGAGCCTCCCACATGAGCGTGTCAGTCTCAGAGCAGGCGGGTGCTGGGCACCTCTGCAGAGACCGAGGCTCACCCACCTCAGGATCCTGCCTTGGTCAGGGGGCCGGGCCAGCACCAGAAGAAGGCTGGGCACAGAGCGGGGATGCCCACTGCTCGACATCTACTCTGCCCACCTCTTTATGTTAAAATAAAACTCAGATACAGAAAACCACACCAGGAAGACACGCAGCTGAGTGAGCGTCAGCTGGGCATTCTTAGAACAATCACCCCAGTCAAAGTAGGACTCAGCCAGCCACCCCCCAGGCCCAAGAAATGCCCTGCACCTCCAGGACCCCCGCCCCCCAGGACACACAGAGGGAAGCATTCCAAGCACCGACCCTGGAACCTCGTGACGGGCTTGTGGTGTTTCCAGGACTTTGGGAATAGGGTGGTGGTTGGATTCAAGGGAGGTGCTAAGGAAACCCACTCCTGAGGATTCGTGGACCTGGAGACCCAGGGATGGGACACTTTTTGGGTCACCCCTCAATTGCTGCTTCTTCAGAAAGGCCATGCAGACCCCTAGCCAGGTCACATCCCCCTGCCCCTTGGAGAGTCCCCTGCAGTGGGATACGCCCTGCAGTGGGACACGCCCTGCGGTGGGACACGCCCTGCCACGTGGGGACAGGTCTAGAGATGGTCCCATCTGGCTGGTCTGGTTTCTTAGGGTCTCTGGGAACACCTTCGCCCAGAGAAGCTGAGAGGGTCAGGCTGGGAGGAAGGTGCTGGGTCCTCCTACCCTCCGCAAGGCCACTCGCCATCTGGGGCCCATTTCCTCCAGGACAGACACCCGGGCTGGAGCAGGCACCCTCGGAGTGAGCCCTGTGGTGGGTTCAGGCCCTGGGTCAGCCCTGCTTCCCCACAGTCGCCCTTAGGAGCCAGGCAGGCCTGGTGAGCAGGTGGCTGCAGGGAGCCTTGGTCCCTCCGTGTGGGTGGGGAACCTGCCTGGATGCCCCCAGCAGGCCTGGCTGCCGCCTCCCAGCCCAGTGCCCCCTTGGGAACATGGGCTCCACCCTGGCCACGTCTGGCCCCACACACACCAGGGCCAGAGGGGGACCGCCGCTGGAACCCGGGAGCTCCTGGAGCTTGAGTTCTTGGAACTCAAACAAGGATGTACCGAGTGCACACATGTCCCGGGTGCAGGGTTGGGGGCCTGTTCAGAGGTGAAGTCAGAGGAAGTCTGCCATCCTAGCAACGTGCGGAGCCAGGGCTGCAGAGACAGTCGGTCAGGGGCTGTTTAGGGCAGCTGGTCCCCAGAGGGTAGGCGTTCCTTTTCTGGGTAACGAAATGTTCTGAAAAGGACCGTGGTGATGGTTCTACACACCTGTGAACACAGCGAAAGCATCGGACTGTAGGCTTCAGATAGGTGAAGTGTGTGCGCTGTGGGTTACAGCCCAGCAAGGCTGTTTTATTCATTTCTTTATTTTGAAGACAGCGTTCCAACAGAATTTTCTCAGCAGATGTTTCTAAGGGCTGGCAGTGTGAGGACAGGATCCCAGGCCAAGACCCAGCCTTGGCGCCCAGGTGCGGGGTGGCTGGCCTGCCCCCCGGGGCCTCACGGGCCTGGCCTTCCACTGAGGAGCCCACCGCGGACTGGTGGCCGCAGGGCGCCGGGGCCGCCCGGAGCAGGCAAGCCCCTGCTCCGCGCGTGCGGGAGTCTGTGGACTCCGGGTGTGGACGACACGAGCGGTCATGGAAATTTCCCACGATATGTAGGCCAAGATGACTCAAAGGCAAAGGAAACCTTTTTTAGCCTCATCCCTCCTAAGGATGACTTGAAAGGGCCATGGTTAAGGACACGTGCAGATAAGGTTTTATGGCTCTCTCACTCAGAGCGAGCTTGCTCTCAGCCTCCACGTGAGGACTGAGGGGGAGTGTGTGTGTGCTGGGGGTGGCGCTTATCTTTCATTGTTACAAAGAGTCTTCAGTAATAATTCTGAGGCTTTTGATTTTCCTGCCAGGAAGGCCTGGCAGGTTCCAGAAAGCAGCCTCTCCCACAGCAGCACTTTGGATACAGAGGGTGGGGGCTCTCTGTCTGTGTGCACTTCCACGGGAGGGGGTAGCTCCTGGCTGGACCTCCGGTGACGGGGGCTCCACGACCTCGGGCCCTCCAAGTGGCTCCAGCGGGAGCCTGCCAGCACCCCCTGGGGGGTCCTCTTTGTGACCTTGGAGACCAGCCCTTCATTTCTCGCCTCCCTTTCCGGGGACACCCCATGGTCTGGGGGGCTTGGCTGGCCCTGTGCACACTCCCGCTGGGAAGGGCCCAGCCCAGCTCAGGTCTGCGGACAGAGGGTACATCCCATGTGCTGGCCAAACCAGCTCCGGGAACTGCTCAGGTCAAAGGGTGCTACTGACCTGGGTTCGGAAGACACAGCAGCTGACCTCCCCCTCCCCCCAGACCCCCATCCCCCGGTTCTGATTGCAGCCCCGGACTGAGAACAGCCACCGCCAAGTGGACATTTCCGGGGAAGCGTGCCACCCACGTCCAGGGCCCCGTCAGTGCAGGCTCAGAGGCTCGGGCCTGCCCGAGACGTGGCGACACCCACAGGCCCTGGTGGCCCCGGGCTTCCCCAGAGCTGGCCAAGCCTGGTCGCCCACGGAATCCTCTGCCCAGGCCGCCCGTCTCTCAGAGCGGGGGTCCCGGGAGCCGCCCTGTGGGCTGGAAGCGAGCTGCACGGCTCACGGTGGGTGGGGCCCTTTTTACTAAGGACGGTGAGTGGGTTCAGGGGCTGTGCCCGCCCTGGGAGTAATGTCTGCTTTTGGAGACAGTGGGAGCTTGTTCTCGGTGGACATTCTCTGAATCACCAAACTCAAGGTGAGCCGTTGCGTTCGGGCTGGTGAGCGTGGCAGGCGGAGCCGGGGGCCTAGAGGGCGTCCCAGGCTCACGGCAGCCCATCCCCAGCAGCCCTGCTGTCTCCTTCCAAACCGGGCTGGGCCCGTGCAGCCGTGCAGTGAGAGCTCTGGAAAGGGCCACCTCTTTGCCCAGGTGAGCCTGGCCCCTGTGCTGGGCATCCCTGAGCCGGAGGGGCCGTCCTCACCTGTGAGCTCACACACACACCCGACCCCGGAGGGGCTTGTGTCCGTGAGGGGGGGCCGGGGCTGTGAGGGCTCAGGCCGGGACAGGGCCCTTGCATTGAGCTGAGCCCCGGGGTGTCTTGCTGAAGCCCCTGGCCCTTGGCTCTCCCATGCCCTCCAGGCCCAGTCTCCCCGCATGCCAGGCCAGGCCAGGCCAGGACCGGACCCCTGCCCCCGCCCCCACGATAACCTGGGGCTTGGTGCCCTGGGTCCCTGTGGGTCACACCCAGAGTGGACCAGTCACAGCAGAGAGTTGGCCTGGCCCCAGCATGAACTGCTGCCCAAGGCCAGCACCCCTGGCATGACCACCAAGCCCCTCCTGATGTGGAGGCGGCTGTGCTGTCCGGGGAGCAGTCCTTCCACCGAGCAGGTGGTGTGTCCTGGGCAAGACTGTCCTGATTGTAAGTAGGTGGCTCACATTTCAATTTGGCAAAAATATTGCAAGACATCCCAGAGGAGGCCGCCGGAGGCTGCGCAGGGGAGCTGAGGCTCCAAGGAAACCCCGAGAAAGGGGGCTGTGGGGTCTCCTCTGGTCGGGCAGGAGGCTCTGGGGGTGCAGGGCCATGCTCTGCACACCCAGGAAGGCCGTTCAGGGCCCTCACAGGCTGCAGCAAGGCAGCAAGAGGGGCATGAAGCCTGCAGCCCTGCTGGGATCTCCCCCGCCGAGAATAGGTGTGAGAGCGGCCTCTCCACGCCCCTCCTCAGAGCGGCCTGGGGCCCTCGCCTCCCGGACGGTGCAGCCCCATGTCCCTGGAGACCCACCTGGACCTCGACCTTCCAGCCGGCGCCTTGCGCCAGGCCGCCCGGCACCTCAAAATGGAGGTGCTGGGGTGCCCTGGGGAGCAGCCAGCGGACCTCCTGTCCTCTCCTGACGACCCTGCGCCATCTGAGTTGACTGAACTGGGGTGTGAAGTGACTCCAGGAAGGTTAGGGGGACGCAAGGGGCCGCAGCGAGGGGGCAGTGGTAGGGGGGGCCCTGACGTCAGCCAGGGGCTGGGCTCCTGGGGCCCCGCGTCTGGGGCTGGACGAGAAGGTGTGCGGGCCCACCGTGGGCGTGTGTGAACCTCCTCTCAGCCGTCATCACGGGTCCCGGGCTTTGTCGGAGACGGGGGCTCTCCCAGGAGATTGAGAAGTCCCAAGTCTAGGCCTTGCCGCTCCGGGGGGACCCTGGCATTAGCACCTCTATGAAGCGGCCCTCGTCCTTGAGAAGCCGGACACCTCGCAAACCGACACAGGTGCCCACGCCCCGACCACGCCAGAGCTCCGGGCCCTGTGAGCTGCCAGCAGCCTCTCGGGTGCCCAGGCCGAGTCCAGCAGGGCTGACGTGAGCTCGAGGCTCCAGGCGTCATGCAGGCTGTCTGGCAGGGCCCCACGGCTCAGGCCTCGTCAGCCACTGGATTCTCAGTGGCCAGTTCTAGGCCCAGCGCCCCGAGAACCCATCTCATGTACCCGCCTGGAGCCGACACTGCAGAGCCCAGTCCACCTCCATCCAGCAGCCCCAGGCGGTCCTGGGGAGGCCTGCCCCAGGCCCAGAGGTCACAGCGAGCTGGCCCAGCTCGCCGCCTGCCAGTCCCGGCCGACGTGAGTTTATAGCTTACTGTGCAAACCAGGAAGAAACCCTCGGAAGCGCTCAGAACACTCAGCAGCGTCCCGAGTCGGCATGCGAGGGGACCGTGGCCACCTGGACAGACGGACCTCCTGGTGGACTGGAAGAGGTCAAGCTCTAGACAGTGACCGACCACACCCAGGTCAGCAGGGGGCAGAAACCAAAGCGCTTTCCACGTTCACTTCCTCAAGCCTAAGGGCTGAGATGGGGCATGCCCTTGGAGTGTCCTTGGGGATGTGAGGGGACAGCCCAGCCCTCTCCACAGGAAGTGAGCTAAGTCCCTGGCAAGACCCTCACAGGGCCCAGCAGAGCCTGGACCTGCTGCCCTGGCTGTGGAGGCTTGTGGGTCAAACGGGGAAGGGGCATTCCCCACCCGACAACCAGGGTCTGGGGGCACACCCTTCCCCTGAGCCACGTCTGCAGTCCCGCCTGACCCTGAAGGTGGTCAGCCTGCACACCCCTGGGCCCTTCGGGGCTCCAGACTCTTGTCAGCAAACAGGGACCCAGTCGACAGCTTTCCTCCACGTGGAACTGACCTCCCTTCTGGAGCCTCTGGGACAGTCCTGGGCCCCGCGCTTCACCGCGGGGGCAGGACGCCGGGGTCGCACATGGGGCAGACCCAGTCCTGCTGGGACCGGCCGCTCCCAGACACGGGGTCCTTGCCCTGCTCTCGGGGCCCCAGGGAGCCGGGAGGACTATGGTTGATTTTTTTTCTAATTTCACAGTCTTTTCTTCTGGAGTGATCTGTTCTCCCCCAAGTTTATTTTTAAGTTTATTTCACTGATTCCAGATCTTCAGTCTTACTCAGAACGGCAACATTTAGGTCCATCAGTTTATGCCTGCGGATGGCTGTTGGCGCCTCCCAGAACTGTGGCAAGCAGTGCTTCCCACCTCACTGTGCTTTACACACCCTGGGCTTGTGGTTTTGCTGGTCTCTGACCCAAGAGCTATCGTAGAGGATTTTCTTTAATTTTTAGCTGCTGGGGGTCTCCATGTAAGCTGTCAGGGTGGCCCAGTCCAACAGGGAGGAGGGCTCCAAGCCCAGCTCCCCCTTATCCTTGGGTGGCTCTGGTCTGGAGCCAGGCCCCTCTGTCCCTTCTCCTGGGGGTAGGGGGCACCGGGGATCCCTTCTCAGAAGTGACGGGTCAACATACCTGCAGCCTGGCCCCAGTGCATAAGCTTAAACTACTTCACGGCTGTAATCAAGTTGTCATCCACGTCTAGTTCATTTCATTGCAGTGAAAATACATGATCTCTGTAAAAAAATTATTTTTGGAATTACTGAGGTCTAGCAGGTGGCACCAGTGGTAAAGAACCCACTTGCCAATGCAGGAGACACGAGATGCGGGTTCGATCTCTAGGTCGAAAAGATGCCCCGGAGGAGGGCATGGCAGCCCACTCCGGTATTCCTGCCTGAAGAAGCCCATGGCCCGAGGAGCCCGATGGGCTACTGTCTGTAGTGGTCACACAGAGTCGGACATGACTGAGCGACTGAGCACACACACACAGTATACAAACGCAGTTTAGAAAGCTCTAAGTATGCTTGCAAACAAATCCGTTCTTTATATGACACATGGCATTTGGTGGGACAAGTAGTTCTACTTTGTTATTTAAATCTTAATCTCCCTCAGTGTCATTATCTCCCAGAACGAATGGACCCTGTAAGTGGACCTCGGCATCCCGAGTGTCTGCTGTCTTACTTGATATGCTGTTCAAACCCAAAGCTCCGTGCCTTCATGCTCCACCACGTTCTGTTACATCCTGTCTCCTCTCACCTTGCCGGCTCCTCCTCCTTCATGGAAACCAGGGCCCCCCCTAGAGCTTACGGCCTCCCCGACTACCTGCAAGTCTTTTGACTCCAGAGATTTGTTCTTCTGAGTCATGAGAATGATGGCGTTGTGTCTCCTTACACAGGGCTGTGATGTGAGCTCCATGACCTGTGTCTGTGTGTCGTCAGTGGTGTGTGATGGTGTGTGTGTGTGTTGTGTTGTGGGGGGGATCCACCAGGTGCCGTGCGGTTTTGTGTTCCTCCCTGTCTTTGGGGGGTCTCTTACTGGGAAGTTTAAGAGGACACCTGGCGTAGCAAGTGGCAGCCACATATTTTTAATGGGAGACTTTTTTCCAAGTGATTTTGAAGTTAATGAAAAACAACACAATGTTTTTATTCCAGAAAATGGCTTTCATAAATCTTTTTATTTTCCGTTGCTTCATGAAAGACACACTTAGGAATAAAAAAAAAAGATGCAGAATCAACAAGGTATAATTTCCTGTCATTATCCATCTTTAGGAAGCAATTTCCTCCCTAAATATAACAGCATCCTAACACTTGAAGCAGAGAAAAGAACCCACAGACAAGGCGAGGGCTGTGAGTCCAAGGTCGGAAACAGCAGGACCGTCTCTTGCTGACCTCATTCTGGGAAACACAGGACCGCGCGCCTGCAGCTGGACAGCCCTGGGTGGGGGAGACCAGCAGGCCGACCAGGAGGGGGCAGGGCCTCCGCCTCCTGGCGTCTGCTGCTCGTGTTTGCTGAGGCAAAGGCAGCCAAAACCACAAGGAACTGCTGGGAAGTTTCAGAGTCAGGGCTTGTGAGAACTGCCCTTTCCGGCCAGAGGGCTCTGGGGTCTTGGTCCGGCTCTCCACGTCCACTCTCACTCACCCCCAGCTCCAAGCGGCCGGCGGTTCAGGCCCCACCCACCACAGAGTCGCCTCGCACCCCGCCCCCCCAACCCTGTGCTCCCACAGAACTGCTGTTCCCACCCCACACAGGCCCTGCCTTCAAGTGGTCCTCCTCCTCCCCTCTCAGCCCAGGGGCGCTGGGAGGCCTGGCCGCCAGAGTACTGGCTGTGCAAACCTGCTGTGCGGAAAGCGCCAGTGAGGCGATGTCCCTCAGGCTCTTTCCCCTGGACCAGAAGATGCTGAAGAAACGGCAGTTCACTCCAAAGGACCAAGGCACCCACACACACGAGTGAGCACGTACACATGTGCACAGGAGCACATACACGTGTGCACAGGGCACATACACACGAGTGGGCATGTACACGTGTACACAGTGTGTACACGTGTACACAGTGTGTACACACACGAGTGAGCACATACACGTGCACACAGTGCACATACACACAAGTGAGCATGTACACGTGTGCACAGCGCACATACACACGAGTGGGCATGTACACGTGTACACAGTGTGTACACACACGAGTGAGCACATACACGTGCACAGGAGCACATACACGTGTGCACAGTGCACATACACACGAGTGAGAATGTACACATGTGCACAGTGTGTGCACACACGAGTGAGCACATACACGTGTGCACAGTGCATATACACACAAGTGAGCTCATGTGTACACAGTGTATATACACACGATTGGGCATGTACACGTGTGTGCACAGTGTATACCCATACGAGTGAGCATGTACACACATGCACAGTGTGTACACATATGAGTGAGCACATACACATGCACAGGAGCACATACACATGCGCACAGTGCACATACACATGAGTGAGCTCACGTGTACACAATGTATATACACATAAGTGAGCATGTACACACGTGCACAGTGTGTACACACACAAGTGAGCACATACACGTGCACAGGAGCACATACACGTGTACACAGTACACATACACACGAGTGAGCATGTACACGTGTGCACAGTGCACATACACATGAGTGAGCTCATGTGTACACAATGTATATACACATGAGTGAGCATGTACACATGTGCACAGTGTGTGCACACATGAGTGAGCACATACACGTGCACAGGAGCACATACACGTGTGCACAGTGCACATACACACGAGTGAGCATGTACACGTGTGCACAGTGTGTGCACACACGAGTGAGCACATACACGTGCACAGGAGCACATACACATGTGCACAGTGCACATACACACAAGTGAGCTCATGTGTGCACAGTGTATATACACACGAGTGAGCATGTACACGTGTGCACAGCATATACACATGGGTGAGCTCACAGTGTATACACACATGACTGAGCATGTACACATGAGCACATGAGCACACACATGTGTGCATAGGAGCACATGTGCCTACACACATGTACGCACCCAGCACCCTCCCCCCATTCCACACATGCATCCCCCAGGAGGGGAGGGGGAGGCGCTTCCACACCAGCCAGGCGGTCCAGTGACACAGGGCGGGGACAGGTAGGCGGCTTCCCCGCTCCCCTCTGGCGAGGTGACCTGCTCTAGAAACCCTTCCAGTAACAAACCGCCCGGCCTGCCAGTTGCACACAGGAACTGGGCTGCTGGGGGCAGGACCAGCCTGGGACATTCGGGAGGCACCTCGGGTGCTCGGTGCCAGGGAGAGATTACCAGAGGCCGTGGGGCCAGGGCTGCCCTGGGGGCCGGGGAGGGGGAGGGGTGGGTGGCCCCCAGGCCTGCAGGGAGCGGGGACTCAGGCCTGGCCCCCGTGGGGCTCCACGCAGCTCCGCAGGAGGTGAAGGTCAGGTCATGTTCTTTGCTGAGGCTGGAATTCTGACATCAGATTTTCCATGCTCTGCTTGGAGGAGGAGCTGGCAGTGCAGGGCGGGAATAGCGGGCGGGGCGGGGCGGGCAGGGGCCTGGAGGCTGCCAGGCACCCACAGCTCAAGGCCCGAGGGCTCCACTGGCCCTGGCCTGACTGTGCCCAGGTCTGGGCTGCCCACGCTCAGCTGCCTGGCGCATCCCGGCCATCGGCCAGCGTGCGACTTTCTCATCCCAGCAGGGGCCTTGCTGAGTCACACGGGGCTGCGTTAGGGACTCTAAAAATAGCCTGATGGCCGGGCCAGTGCAGGAGTTATTAATAGGCTGGGACAGAGCCCCTCCCCACAGGGGGCCTCCCTTCTAAGGGCTGGAAGAGCTTCGGCCTTGGCCAGGGAGGCCGAGCTGCTGGCCATCCCACCCTGCACGCTCTGGCCCGTCCACCCTTCAGGGCCAGGGCTTGCTGCTCCTTCATCTGAACCCCCCCGACACCCTCTTCTGCCCCTAACCCCACAGTGTGCCCTGAGGGTGCTCTCCAAGCTCAGAGTGCCCCCAAGAGCCTGCAGACGGGGGAGCCCCTCGTCCAGATGATCGGGGATCTCGAAGAGAGCCCAGAGCCGAGGAACTGCCCCAGCCGCGGCCACTCTGGGACGGGAGGGGTCTGGAAGCCCCAGGCCCCAGCCCATTACCACACTGGGGGTGCGGGGGGGTGTCCCTAACGGCCAGGCTGTGTTTGTTTCCACAGGAAAACCAGCTGCCAGGCAGCACCTCTTGGGCCCCCCTGTTCCTGTGAGCCCTTGGACCTCGGAGTGGCTGTGTCCTCCAGTGCAGGAGCAGGGACCCCTGACACGGTCTGCGGGTGGACCCCAGAGTAGAAGGCTGTGCTCCAGGCCCCCCCCTGAAGCTCGTGGATGAGCCTCCAGACAGGGGGCTGACCCGAGGGCAGGCACTGCTGGGCCAGAGGACCCCCCGCCAGGCTCCGGCCACTTCTCCCTCTCCCTGTCACCCACCATCTGACCTGGCACTTTTGTAACCGGAGGCTTTGCGACTGAGAAAACCCCAGTGCACACTCAGCCACTGCACCACCGACCCTGGGACCCCTGGAGGGGCGCCCGCCCCAGGGCTGGACTCTGGGGCCCCAGGAGGGGCGCCTACACCAGGGCTGGACTCTGGGACCCCGGGAGGGGCGCCCACCCCCAGGGCTGGACTCTGGGGCCCCAGGAGGGGCGCCTACCCCAGGGCTGGACTCTGGGGCCCCAGGAGGGGCGCCTACCCCAGGGCTGGACTCTGGGACCCCGGGAGGGGCGCCCACCCTCAGGGCTGGATTCTAGGGCCCCGGGAGGGGCGCTCACCCCCAGGGCTGGATTCTAGGGCCCCGGGAGGGGCGCTCACCCCCAGGGCTGGATTCTAGGGCCCCGGGAGGGGCGCTCACCCCCAGGGCTGGACTCTGGGACCCTGGGAGGGGTGCCCACCCCCAGGGCTGGACTCTGGGGCCCCAGAAGGGACGCCCACCCCCAGGGCTGGACTCTGGGACCCCGGGAGGGGCGCCCGCCCCCAGGGCTGGATTCTAGGGCCCCGGGAGGGGTGCTCACCCCCAGGGCTGGACTCTGGGACCCCGGGAGGGGCGCCCGCCCCCAGGGCTGGATTCTAGGGCCCCGGGAGGGGCGCCCTCCCCCAGGGCTGGACCCTGGCCTGGCCCCCAGCGGGCCTGCCCTGTCCCGCCTACACGGTCATCATGGGGCTCATGCTGCCTCCAGGCAGTGGTGCAGAAAAGCACTCGTATGCACAGCGGACCCCTGGACGCGGCAGGGCAGAGCCGACAGCCGGGGGCACAGCCCCTTGCTCCGTTTCCAGAGAGAAAAGGAATGAGGTCTATGGGGCTGGTGGGTGACCCAGGAATCTTGGGGCTGGGTGGGGCCTGCTGTGACTTACAGACGCTGACAAGGGGAGCCCCTCAGTCAGGCTGCTGGAGAGGGGCTCAGCCACCCTCAGGGAGGCAGCCTCCAGGGAGCCTGGGACAGCACCTGTCACGCCTGCAGAGTCATCCCCAAGTGCCCACGGCCACCCCAGGGTGAGACACGGGAGGCTAAGGGCGAGGCGGGCCCCCGTGCCAGGACTGTCCTCTCCCCATTCCCATGCTCACCCCTGACCCACAGCGGGGCCTCCCATCGAGCCTGTGGGTCATTCGACCTTTTAGAAGAAGTGAGCGTTTCCACGCTTGCCTCCCAGACCTTCTGGCAAACGCGAGGCTTTTCCTCCTGAAAAAGTAATTTATGGCCTGAAAGTGGGTGTGAGCCGCCCCTGCCAACCAATCACCGGGCCGTGAGCAGTGCACATGCGGGGTGGCTGTCCAGCCCCCACCTCAGCTAGCCCCCCGTCCTTGGCCGCTGCTCTGCCGACAAAGGTCACTGTTCTCCCGCCCGGGCTGTGAGGTGGCAGATCAGAGAGGCTGGGACAAGAACAGGTCCGTCCAGGAGCCCAGGGCCGCCCAGGGCGTGGGGCACCCACCTGCGAACGGCTGATGTCAGCGCCCCACCCCCAGCATCTCAGTGTATCACCAATCACAGCGCATCTTCCCAGAGGCGGAGGGGACACGGGGGCCCTGCCCTTGGCTTCCAGCCAGTGCCCACACGGGGCCCCCTTCCCTAGCGTCCGACTCCACCAGCCCCCGGTGTCCCCCCGGCTCTCAGCCTGGGCGGAGACCTGCAGCAACAGAGACCCGCAGCAACAGAGACCCTACAGGAGGGGGACCCTGCCACAGACACCGCCCTGCGTGAGCGGTGCAGCGTCAGGACCCGCAAAGCCAGCACCCCAGGCTGCAGTGCCTGCGGTGCAGGAGCTGGTATCAGGATGTGGACCTGCCCACACCCACCCTTCCGGGATCGTGGGCGGCTCCCCAGTAGGAGCCGGGTAGGTTCTGAGCCCAGGGTGGAGGAGGGGTGGGTGGCCGGGTAAGTGGGAGTCTTGCCCACCTGCCTACAAGCCTTGACGAAAGATTGAACATCCACATCCACCTTTTTGCTCAGAGTGAGCGCTGCCCTTGGACGGGAGACTTCAGGGGAAGAGAGGCCTGATAAGGGGGCAGGTGGGACACTCCCCGCCAAGGTCAAGGTCTTGGCCCGGCAAAGGGAGGCCACAGAGAGGAAAGAGAACAGGGCAGGGACGGGGCCATCTGCCCGTGGGAGCTGGGAGCCCCGGGGGGCTGAGGGCCTCCCCGGCGGCCCTGACACCCACCGCAGGGCAGCGGCAGCATCGTCCATGCACGCGCCCTGCTGCTCGGCCACCACCTGCTGCCACACGTCCAGCCCTGGGGTCCACCGGCCCTGCCTCGCCGGCCAGCCGTGGAGAGAGGAGAGCGGAGCGTAAGGGCTGGGCCTCCCCCCAGAGGACGCGGAGGGCAGGTTGGGGGTGGGGGTGGGCTTCTCCTCAAGCTGCGGGGGTCTTCATCCCGCTGATCTGGAGAGCAGGGGCCGCATGAGCCCGGGCGTTACCCCTCCAGCGCTGGATTCTGTTTTAGAAATCCTGCTTGCAGCCGGACTCCGGGAGGGCCGCTTGCTCTCTGCTTCCATCCGGGCCCTCCTCCTCCTCCTCCTGCCTCTCACCACCTCCCTCGTCTCTCCTCCCCCTTCCAGAGTGTGGGAACTCCCCCCACTCTAGGCCTCGAGGAGGCCAGACAGAGCCCAGAGGCCTTGGGGGTGGGGGGTGGGCATGAGAGGCTGAGACCCGGGAGACCCTGGGGCCATGGGGGGGCTTGGGAAAGCCTGGGAGGACACGGAGCAGGACAGGAGGCTGTCCACTGAGCGGTGCGCCCTGCGTCCCCCCCAGGAGGGGGCCTGGTCCTCGGAGCAGGGGGTGGCGGGGCCCTGGGGCTCGAGCTGGGTGGGGCGGGGGGCCACTCAGCAAAGAGCTGCTGCCCCTGGGGAGGTGAGAGGCCGGCAGTCAGGCCCCATGGGGGTGGGGGTGGGGGAATCCAGTGCCTGGGGCTGGAAACCCCTGGCCCTGGAGAGAGTGACCACCTGGGGTGGGGGTCCCACCAGCCCTGAGCCCCTCGGTGAGCACAGCTGAGTAGGACCCAGAGATGGGACCCTAGGCACCAACCTAGCCCTGGACGCGGGAGAAGGGTGGTCTTGGGACCTGCAGGCCCCACGGTCTGCAGCGAGGTGTCCAGCCCCAAACACGCTGGACGAGACGTGGCCAGTGGGGACCCTGAAGGGTGGGGGGACACACAGAGGGAGCAGGCGGCCGAGGATGCAGGCACCTGGCGGGGGAAGAAGGCAGAAAGGGTTCACAGACCCCGCTGGGGAGCGCGGCTGCAGCCTGAGGCATGATCCAGGGGACGATGGAGCCACAGGGGCCCAGCCAGGCCGGCCCCCAGAGGGTCGGGGCAGGGCTGTGCTCTCTTTCCTGAGTCCCGGGAGGTGGGGGGCCCGTTGGCCATGCCCGGCCTGGCCTCTGTCCAGCGCCCACGCCGATGAGCTGCTGCCCTTCGGCGCTGACCGGACTGCCAAGCCGGGCTGCCTGCCGGCGTCGGGCTGTGCCACACACGGAGCGGGGCTGTCGCAGAGCCTGGACGCCGGGCCGCTCGGCCGCTGGACGGCCCTCGGCTCCGCCGCCCCAGGACATGGACGAGTTCCTAAAACCGCTCACACTGCAGCTGCCTTTACTTCTAGGCCTGTGCTTAAAATAGCCTGGATCGGGCCCCTCTTTGCTGTGAGAAGCCGTCCGCTGTGCAGGCAGAGGGCAGCCCGCGGGGAGGCCTTCTCCTCCTGTGGCTCGCAGCCATAACGCTTCCGAAAGTGGGTCTGGTTGGTGGGTTGCTTTCTCTGACATGGACAGAGGGCTGCGCAGGGCCGGGCGGGGGCGGAGGCTGCTCCTCCCACACACTCTTCCAGCTCAGACCGGGGATGGACCCACACTTGGCCTGGCGCCCATGCCAGGGCCTGGCTGGGCCCTCACCTGCCATCGCGTCCTTGCGGTGGTTGGGGCTTCTCTGCTCTTTGCCAAGGTCCCTCGGGGGCTGAGGAAGACACCGCGAGGCCCGTACCTCCTGGCCCGACCAGGACCATGTCTCTGTGGGGATGTCCCAGGGGGCCACCAAGCTACGCCTCCTCTTTCGGGGAGGGCGTGGGTCTTCCCATCGACCCTGGAGAAGCAGGCTGCCCACAGGGCACCCACAGGGCGCCCCCGGGCTCCCCCCATCCCGGGGCTCACCTTCCTGCACCCTGGTGCCCCTCAGGCTACACCCAACCTGCCATCCCAGAAGGCTCTGCAGGGGCAGTGGCCGGTGAGCTGGCCCCCTTGGGACAATGTGATACCAGCTCCAGCTCTGCTGGGTGCCGAGGAGACTCCCCAGGCCTGGAGCTGAGGGGCACCTGAAGCCCAGTTTAAATTAAGCAAGTGGGCCCCCCTGCAGGGCGCCGCGAGGCTCCTGTGAGGGTGGATCAGGCCCAGCCAGCGGCTCTGTGCCACCAACCACACAGGCTGAGAATCCCCGCAGGGTGCCTGGGTGTCCACACAGGGCCCCCCGCAACCCCGGCTGGAGGCAGGCTGCTCTGCGGCCCCTCCCCACCCATCCACTTCCCTTTCCTTCCTGCCCTCCCCGTGGCCCTGGGCTGACCGCACCCAGGTCTTTCCAGGCCAACTCTGGGCCTCACCCCCCGATCCCCGCGGCTCAGCTGGTAGTGCTGGCAGCTCAGACCCCCCAGGACCCGCCCACTGTCTCCCCTCCCTCTGCCCTCCGGGCCAGCCCCCTGCCCTGGCTAACCCTGCTGCCTAGGGCCCCCTCTGGCGGGCAGAGAGCCCGGTGTGGCGGGAAAGAGGAGACGTGGTGTAGATGCCGTGTGGACTGGGGCCCGGAGGGTCCTTCCTGCCTGTCTTGAGGGGCCAGGCGCCACTGAGCAGAACCCCAAGAGCCGTGATGTCAGAGGATCGCTGGGAGCCCACGGAGAGGGCGGCATCCCCAGAACCTGGGTCACAGTGACGGAGGACCTCGAGAGTCCCTGTGGAAGGGGCCTGGCCTCAGACACACTGCTGCCGGGTGAGCGGGGACCTTGAGGGCAGGTCCCAGGGTCCGGGCCTGGGCGCGCCCCATGGCAGCTGCGGCTGGCCTCCTGGTCGAGGGGTCTGTCGGGAAGTGAAGCGTGGAAAGTGGTTCTGGGATCTTGACCTGTTGTCACAGGCAAGGGAACGTGAGCTGCCCCAGGGAGGAAGCCAGCCCAGTGGGAGAGCCTGTCCCCCAGAGCCGTTCAGCGGGGGCCCCTGGGGACTGGAGGGCCCCCGGGAGTGAGGCCTGGCTGCTGAGCCGGAGGATGCAGGTGCAAACCTGGGCTGTGGGCGTCCCCCCTGCTCAAACTTGGGGGCTAGAAACCTTATGAACGGCCTTGGGGCTGGAGGGGACGCTCAGTCCCCATCTTCCCTCTCTGCTGCGGCTCAGAGGCTGAGAGGCTGAACTGAGGCCTGCCTGCAGACCTCTGCCTGGGCCCAGCCTGCGGGCTGCCCTGGAAGACGACAACAGGGCCCTTCTCTCTGCCCACCCTTCTTGACCCGGGCTGCGGGGCCGCCCCCTCCTCTCTCCCTGCAGGACCGGTCACCTTCTGTGCCCAGGCCTGAGGACTTCCTGGGGGACCTGAGCTGAGACCCCAGCTACACGTCCTGTGCATTGGCACAAACGTGGCTCATCCTGTGAGCAGGTCTCCTTCATGACTCCGATTCCATTCTCATGAAGGTTTCATCTCTGCTCGCATGAATTTTTCATTCCGAGCTCAGTTAACATTGCCCTTTGTCTCCGGACAGAATGGATCGAGGGGCTCCTTGATGGGCACCACTGTCCAGCCCTTCTGCCCCTGCTTTTGGTCACCAGGAGGAGCCTCACAGTCACACTGTCACTCAGGCCAGCAGTTGCGGGCCTCGTCCCTGCTCCCCGGACGTGCATGAAGGGCCCCGATGTGTTGAGGGTCACCCCTGAGACACTGCCCGGGGTGGGGTCCTCCGAGGGGGTTGGAACGAGGCTGACCATGGCCGGCACCTCGCTGGACGGTGCCTTCTGGTTTGGCTGCTGACGTCCGGAGCTGCTGGTGGGTGGCCAGGGCTCCAGCCCACCCGGTGACGTCTGTCTCTGCATCTGAGGCTGTCGGCCTGTCTGTTTGTGGGCTCCTGCCTTCCTCCCTGCCACAGGGAAGTTTGCAGAAGCGGCTCCGGTCCCTCTCATCCTCCCATCTGGGGACGTGGAGCCCCTGGACCCTGCACCCCCATGAGAAGACAAGCCCAGTGGTTGGCACCAGCAGAACAGGAGAGGGGTCCCCCAGGGGAGGGAGCCGGCAGAGCCTGCATCCTGCTCACCTCGAGGGGATGCGTGAAGGGAGCGGGACTCTGTCCTGCAGACCAAGAGCAGGCTGGGCACCCGGGAGACCGTGGAGGGGGTCCCGCCCCAACTCGTGCCCCTTGGAAGCCAGGCTGTTCAGAAATCAGCCAGGAAGGGTAGGGGGGCTTTCCAGGCCCGCTGGGAGGAGCTGGGAGGAGCCAGTGGACTCTGAAGGATGACAGACAGAGGGGTCCAGAGGCTGTTTCCCTGTCCCTCCCTCCCGAGGCCGGGCCCGGTGGGTGCCCACGAGGCCAGGGTGACCTGTCTCTCAGCGCCCTCAGAGGCTGGGAATGGGCTGCGCTCTGAGCCTTAAAGGAGGAACCAGGTCTGAAAGTCCTGCCAGAGGCACACGGTGGTGCCCGGTACCAGGACTGGGTTCTCTAAACCGTGTGCATGTTAGCAGAGCGGGCCTCACTCTCCGCAGGCTCAGACTCAGCCCTGGGAAGACCCCCTGCCACCCCCACGAAGCAGCCCGAATGATCAGAAGCCCGCCTCCCCGCGGTCTGGGTCCTCTGGGGCAGCCCGCCGTCCCACCAGCCCTGGGTGTGACCCGCTCCCCTAGGCCTCCCGGCAGCACCCCTGGCCCCAGTGCCCAGAGGCGGGGGGGAGCAGGGGCTGCTGGGCCTCCCTCCGCACAGGGTGGGGGACCGCTGCCCCAGAGCCACAAGGGGTCAGGGTGGGCGTCCTCTGTTTCCCCAGAGTCTCAGGGGCGCCTGCGTTTCCTGGACCTTGGTTGGAAAAGGCGGAGTAAGCCGCATTTAAGTAGGCTTTCAGTTTTGAATGAATCTTGTAACTAGCGTGACTGCTCCCCGAGCTGGCCCTGGACTCACTGTCAAGGCTGGAGGGTGAGGGTGCCTGGATAATCATACCCTCTGCACTCGGCCAGGTTTGGGGCAGTTTCCCCTGCCGGCTCAGAGGTCACCCCTGGAAGGTGGCTACTGAGCTGAGCACAGGCGAGCCAGGCCTCAGGCCAGACCCCGCCCCACCCCGCGCCCCCTCCCCTCCAGCCTTGCTGGGCCAGCAGGACGCACCAGCAAGGTCTTTCTTCTCAAAGACTTGCTCGGAATGGTTTATTACTCAAGGAAGGACATTTAACACGTTATGGTAGGACACGTCGTAAAGTAAATATTTCACTGGGCTCATTTCAAAAAATAAACAGTTTAATTGAATCTATTTATGGTTTGAAAAGCTATCTGTCACGTCTTTTCCATCCTTGGGGGATATCGTAATTTAGCTTTAAATAGCATTAACGCCAAATCTGTCCATGTGACTGCCTGCCTGAAAAATCCAAGAGAATGGCTAATAAATAACTAAAGAGAGAAAAACAGAAGCAATACTTTCAAAATTTTAGTATATATTTAGACTAGTTAACGTTTCTGTTCAGAAACCACACCAGTCTGACTATGTGATTGAGGCTGTCACATTGCTAATGACAATGCAGAAGATTAAAATGCCCAGGAATAAATTTAAGAAGTATGCATGACATGAAAATTTATAAAAGGAAGTTATACAAAGGATATATACGAATCCTTGAATTAATAGAAAAGCTTGTTTTTTATATTGACATATTTTAACTTTATAATTAAGACGATAATAAAAATGTCTTACCAAATAAAGCAATACATTGTATAATATCAGAATACTCTTAATATTACTAATGATATATTTGTTTAATAGAGGAACCAAGAAAACATAAATACATATAACAGGAAAATGAAATATTTGATCTTTACTAATTTTTTTCTTAGACTTGAGTTTCCCTAAGATATGAACAAATGGTCATGCAATGATCTAGGAGGTGTGCCTGCCTTAATTATATTAATATCCAGAAAACCCTGTTATTAGGCATGAAGCTGTTTCAATATTACCAGCTATAAATAAGTAAATACTTTAAATGAAAGAAGACTTGAAGACACACGGCCTTTGTAACAGAGGTGAGGCCCGTGGCTGGGGTCGCCCTAGAAGGACCTCTTGTCCTGGGAGGGCAGTGGAGTGACCTCCAGCCTTGAGGAGGCAGAGTCTGAGGTGGCCGGACTGTCCTGAGCTGGTGGGAAACTCTTTCAGGGGTCGTGGTGACCAAATCTTTTTCATTTTCTTCCTTCTTTCCTCCCTTCCTTTTTTTAACTCAGAAAAACTAGCTGTAGCGTGCAGCCCCGTGACGCTGGCCTGCGTAGGAGAACTCTCTCCCCTGACCGGAGCGCTGGTGGAGGGGCTGCCCTGCGCTTCCCACCATTTTCCTTAAAAACACAGGAAATAGCACAGGAAGTGATTAAGGAGGATCCGCCAAGAAGGATGTAGTGGGTTGGCAAAAACAAATCACGGAGAAGCTCATTTTAATAGGAACATGTGACCTACGTAAGTAGTGAGGTTTGACGATGACCAGGCCGCTACTCAAAATGATGGCAACATTTAATAGGATGGTACCTTCTCACCAACCCATCCCACCTAGTGGGGCCTTTATTCCCACGTTTGCCTGCTTATTCACCATCTGTTCACTTCCACGGGCTTCCCTGGTGGTTCAGCTGGTAGAGAACCCACCTGCCAATGCAGGAGACGTGAATTCAGTCCCTTGGTTGGGAAGATGTCCTGGAGGAGGAAACGGCCCCCAACTCCAGTATTCCTGCCGGGGAGAGTCCACAGACAGGGCGCCTGGCGGGGTGTGGGCTATGAGCTTGCACAGAGCCAGACACGGCTGAGCGACTAAGGGCAGCTTTCACTTCCACACAGGGCCCCGTTTCCACGTTGACAAATAAAACCAACAGGACCCTCTTTATACAAAGCTCAGAAAAAAAGGGAGAAGAAAAAAAAGAAAAGAAGAGGTGTTTTAAACAACAGACTGCTGTTGATTAAGGGCTTAGCTACTTGTGGAGGATTTTTTTCTTATGAAATAAAGTTAGGGTATTTTTGAAGGGAAAATGGAGATGAGTCTTCATAAAGCTGATTTCGTAAATACAAAGTTGCAAAACAGAAATTACAGTTGGGCTGAGAATCCTTAAAAAGCCGCGGCTGTGAATGGCCCTTTTGAGCAGTGCTGATTATCAGAGGAGGAGTCTGCGAGTCTTCAATGCCTGGTCAGCGGGAGAAAGAACAGCCTCTCTCTTTACCCTCAAAAGGAGCCGATGCGCAGGGAGCTCTGACAACTTTAAAAGAGCGTTGCCCACGCTGACACAGATTTTCCTCGTACAATGCTCTGCACTTTGTCTCAGTTATCATTCAGGATTCAGCGATTCTGGAACCTACTTGTCCTTTGACTACAGAGGGTTAATTAACCCTGGCTGGCGGTCCCTTGGCCTGGGCAGCCATACCTGGGGAGCCCACCTGATGGATGTGTGAGCACTTGCCTGCCAGAATCACAGAGAGGCCAGCATTTCTGTCTACATAATTTTATGTAAATAACTTGGCCCTGTCAGCGATATGTTTATGCCAAGGGGGCGGGGTTTAGGCACCCTCCCCAGACAGCAGGGCTCGCTGAGACTCTGCCCCGAGGAACCGCAGTTCACTCTATTCCCCCTAAAGTCAAGCGCCAGGCTCACCCCTAGGCCAGGCTGCGAGGGGAAGGTCAGGATGGTCAGCGTTTGGGGGTGAGTGGCCAAAGGGTCCAGACTGCGAGGCCCAGGCCGGCAGGTTGCCCCAAACCTTAGAAGTTTGGGAACAGTGATGACGCTCTTAATTTTACGGAGCAGCGAGCACAGACCTAGAGGAGGAGCTGTGAAGGGCCCCTGAAGTCAGGACAGGCGTCCGGAGCCTCCTCCCAGCCCTGCAGGGGACCTAGAGGAGGAGCTGTGAAGGGCCTCTGAAGTCAGGACAGGCGTCCCGAGCCTCCTCCCAGCCCTGCAGAGCTGCGTAAGGTGCTGCTGGAGCTCGGGATAGTGAGCCCCTCGCTTGGAGGCTCCGTTTCTTCAGCGGAGCTGTGTTGTTGACACCGCTCTGGGCCCCAGGCCAGTCTCACAGCCAGGCGCCCCTCCGCCCCCACCCCCCACCAGGTGCCTGCAGCTCCTTGGGCTCTGGTCTGATCAGACCCCCGGGAGGCTGGGGGGATGGGGTGGGTGATGGAGAACAGCCCCTTGCTGTCCCTTTTCCAGAGGCTGGAGGGCATTTTCTCAGAATGAAAGTGCAGGTCTGAACCGGTCTGTCTTCTCAGGCGCTGTCACAATTCAAGCTCCATATCTCTCACCCGAAACCCTTGGGACCAGATGGAATTTAGGTGCAGATTTTAGAAAGATTTAGATTTCTGCATACCGCACATACCGCGCAACCCGAAGAGCAGGGGTCGGGGAACCACGTCTGCACGGGAGACACACAGGGATTCTCGGGCTGGGAAGACTCCAGCTTGCCGTACTTTCCAGGTTATGCCAATAAACAAACTAAAGAAGAACGTCCCAGTTTTAGAGGATTTGAGTTTATGTTATCATGTGTAAGAAATTGCAGATGGGACTTGCCTAGAGGTAAGGAATCTGCCTGCTGATGCAGGGGAAAGGGTTTGACCCCTGCCTGGTTTGGGAAGATCCCACGTGCGGAGGGGCAACTGAGCCTGTTTGCCCTAGAGCCCACGCTCTGCGGTAAGACAAGCCCCTGCTCGCCACAGCTAGAGGAAGCCTGCCTGCGGCAGCGAAGACTCAGAGAAGCCAAAAATCAGTAAATTAATAAAATAAAAAATAAAGTAGTGAAAATCTTTAAAAAAGAAATTGTAGATGTGCACAATCATAATGGTTAGTCTATTTTCCTTTCCAAATGGTTCAGATCCACCTTCTTGAGGTTTTCTTACAGTGAAATGCACGCGTGCTCAGTGGACAGTTCTGCGAGTTTCAACAAACGTATACAGCGCCGATCGCCACCACTGCAACCAACATCACGGATGTTTCCTTCTCCCAACAAGCTCCCTCATCTGCCCCTGGCATGCAACCCTCTCCCACCCTGGGACCCGCAGCCACGGGGGACAGAGGTGCCCTCTTCAGAAGTCACAGAAAGAGTGATGTGTTTGTGTCTGGAGCACCCGAGCCTGGCCTGTGTCGTTTCTGTCACTGAGCATTATTCCGTTGTGTGTGGGCTCCAGGATTCTCACTCCGCCCATTCTCCTGATGGACGCGGGAGCATTAAAAGGGTGCCTCTTTCTATTTTATTAACATTGTTTCTCAAAGAACACAGTTTTAAAATTTCAATAAAATGCATTTTTTTCTTTTTCTCTTTCGTTTATAAGCAGCGAGTTTGGTGTCCTCGCTAAGAAAGCCTGCGCAGCCCCAAGTCCCAGAAATACCCTCAAGTGTCCCTAGAAGCTTGAGCTGCTGTGCTGGGTCTATGATCCGTTTCTAGGTCCCTTTGATATCATGTGCATCAAGCTTTACTTGGCTTCACATGGATGTCCAGTGGATCCCAGAACCGTCAGTGGAAAAGACAAGCCTTTCCCCATAGATTTGGCTCCTTTGTCTAAACTGATGACCACACAGACACAGGTTCCCTGTTCTGCCCTCGGATCCACGTGTCTGCCCTGCCGACGGAACCGTCCTTGTTTCTGTAGCTTCATGGTCAGGCTCCATCCAGGCAATGTGAGGACACTAGCTTTGCTCTTTTCACAACTCTCTTATCTCGTCTACGTATTTTACCTCTCCATATATCTTTTAGAATCGACCTGTTAATTTCTGAAGAAAATCAAACAAAACAAGCTTTCTGAGGTTAGAGTGGGATTGCATGAAATCTGGGCATCAGTTGAAGAAAACTGACATTTTCACATCTCAGAATTTTTCAACCCACAAATACGTTGTATCTCCCCATTTACTTAGATGTTCTTTAAATTTTTTTGATGTGGATCATTTTTAGAGCCTTTGTTGAATTTATTACAGTGTTGCTTCTGTTTCATGTTTTGATGTTTTGGTTGTGAGGTGTGTGGAATCTTAACTCCGCAACTAGGGATTGACGCTCACCCCCTGCGTTTATTGGAAAGCAGAGTTTTAACCACTGGACCTCCAGGGCAGTCCTCAGATCTTCTTTACCTTTAATTCTCCATGTTTTGCAGGTTTCTTGTATACCTTTTGTTACATTTATTCCTACACATTTTCACTTTCTCACGATTATAAATGGAAATGATTTAAAATTTTATTCTTCCAATGTTCATTCTGATATATAGCTGTACAACTGATTTCTGAATACTGACTTGAATTCCATGAACTTGTTAAATTCACTTTTTCAGTGGCATGTTTTGTAGATTGTTGAGGATTTTCTATGTAGATGATCAAAGGCAGAAAGCCAAGGCAGGCGGGCCAGTTCTCTCCTGAAACTTTGCAGAACTTCTTTCTCCTCCTCCTTTTCCTTACTATTATTGCAAAGGTAACAAACACAGAACAATGTTCAAAAGGCAAAGAAGGGCATCGAGCAAAAACGATTTCGTGAACGTGGCTTCTAACACAGGTGGTCAACATTCAGTTTCACTCTGAAGGTTGGGCAGCCCTGGCCCTGGGCATGGAGATGACTCCTGCATGTCATCGATTCACGCAATACATGTTTCTGGATGTTTCTCTGTGACAGGCTGTGCCACGTGGTGCGGGACGGGAGGCAGTTGACAGGCCGAGGGGACCGGAGAGTCTGGTTTCCATGGTGAGGTGAGTGATGTGACATGGATGTGTGGGGTGAGGTGGCAGGGGTCAGTGGGGTGCGGCGGCAGGGGTCAGAGGGGTCTGATGCAACCAGGGACACTGAGAAGCCTGACAAGCCGGAAGAAGCTGGTTGAGTCACCCCCAGGGCATGTGGCCTGGACCCTGCCATGGTCGCGGGTCCGAGACAGCAGCAATCAGGAATCTGTGGCCATGAGCTGGGTCTGAGATGGCCCTGTCCAGGGAGGCACCCGGGCGCACGGCTGAATTAGGAGACCGTGATCACAGTGAGGGTCCCCATTGTGCTCTGAGGGCCTGGGAGGGAGCAGCCCACTGGCCCTGGGGAGAGACGGCCCGACTCTAAGGACCAGGTCTGCAGCAAAGGGAGCGGACAGAGGGAAGGAAACGGTGCCTGCAGAGCAGCTGGAGCCACACGGACGGGGTGGCCAGAGGGAGGAGGAATAGGTGTGGAGGCCTGCCGACCCAGCGGGAACACCTCTGACTACAAATCCTCCCCTGCTGAGGGGTCAGGGCATCCCTGGGTGGGAGGACCTGTTGACGACTTGGAGCGGGAGAGGAAGGGGTGCCATCTTGGAGTGATGGAGGCTTGAGCGGCCAGAAGGCCTGGTATTCAGCGTGGACATCCCTGAGGTCGGCGCGATGTTGGCTGGGGGCAAGGGGTTAGAGTCTCTCTAGTTTCCCCTAACCTAGGCACAGTCTCAGAGTGAATGTGTGTGTGGGTGTGCACGTGTGCAGTGGGGTTTGCTCCTGACCGCAGTGAACTGGGGCAGGAGGGAGAAAACAGCCGAGGTAGGGGGCGATGCCACTGCCCAGGACAGGCTCTGGGCGGCAGCGAGGGCTCCGGACCAGCTTCTGTGAGGGTGCCCTCGGCCCGGGCTGCTCCTGTCAAAAAGCAAGAGAGACGCGGTGTCAGTCAGCTCACACTGCCGAGCCCGAACACCACAGCCTGCACCTAAGCGACAGTGATTTTTTTCTTCCAGTTCTGTTTCTGGTTTGTGGACGGCCACCGGCAGACTGTGTTCCCATGACCTCTTCTTGTTTTCTGTCCAAACTGGGAGCTGGTGGGGGGAAGCGAGTGCCCTGGGTCTTTTCTTATAGAAGCAAGGCTGTTGAGAAACAGTCCCACCCTCATCACCGCCTGTAACCTTAATTAACCTCCAGAGGCAGGTCACACAGGCGGCCACACTGGGAGTGGGCCTCATCTGGGGACTCTGGGGACACGTTTGGTCCACAGCCAGCCGCCGCGGGGACCGGACAGGCTTTATGCGGGCAGGAGGGGACGGCTTCCCCGCAGGGCTATGCCCTGCCCTGTGTCCCCTGGACACTGTCCCCCCTGAACACTCCCCCTGGACACTGTCCCCCCTGGACACTGTTCCCCCTGAACACTCCCCCTGGACACGCCCCCTGGACACTGTCCCCCTGGATACTCCCCCTGGACACTGTCCCCCTGGACACGCCCCCTGGACCCTGTCCCCTTGGACATGCCCTCTGGACACTGTCCCCCCTGGACATTGTCTCCCTGGACACGCCCCCTGGACACTGTCCCCCCGGACACTCTCCCCCCTCCCCGACACTGTCCCCCCGGACACTCTCCCCCCGCCACCCCGACACTGTCCCCCTGGACACGCCCTCTGGACACGCCCCCGGAGCCCAGCGCCGCTGGGAGGAGGCCGTCGGCCAGGCGCCTTCAGAGCCCCCGGAACCACGCGCGACCCGCATCGGCCGCGCGGACGGCGCCCATCGCCAGCTTCAGCGCGGCTCCCTGTCGCCTATTCCCGCGTCCAGTCTCCTCCGCGGACCGCCGGGCGCGCGGCGTGCGCTGGGTGACACCACCGGCCCGGCACGCCGGCGGCCCTCAGCCCGCGGCCCGGTGGCCTGGCCTCGCCGCCCTCCTCTGTGCGGGTCCTGCGCAGTTCACACGGGGCCATGCGCTCCCGCCGCAAGCCTCGCCTGAGGGCCAGGGGGTCGCGCTAGGCAGCAGCCACGAGCAGCGCGCGGCCCCTTTAAGACGTGCCCTGTGGGAGCAGGGCCGTGACGTCATGGGCTGCGGGAGGAGTCAGTGCGCAGCCGCGGCGCGGGGGAAGGCGGGGCGGCCGCTGACTGACAGGAACGCGGCGGAGGCTAACTCCCGAGCGCCCCGCGCAGACCCCGCCCTTCGGGCCCCGCCCTGTTCCCAAGCCCCGCCCCTCCAATGCCCCCCCCCCCCCCCGCCCTCCGCGCACTCCCCGCCCCGCCCCGCCCTCATGCCCGTCCCCTCCCCAGTGCCCGCCCCGCCCCCCGCAGGCCCCGCCCCGCCCCTCGTACCCCGGTTCCACCTTCCGCAGGCCCCGCCCCGCCGTCGCCCCGCCCCCGGCCCGGGCGGGCCTCGCCTCTGCTCTCGGCGGCGGTGGCGCTGCGGGAGCTCCGGCGGCCGCGAATCTAATGGCTGCGCCCGGGCCGCGGTGATCGCGGGCGGAGAGCGACGGGCGCGGGGCCGCGGAGATCGAGAGCGAGCGCGGCCGGACCCCGGCCCGGCCCGGCCCGACCGGCCGAGCCCGCGATGCGCCCCTGGGCCGGCCCTCGGCGCAGCTGACGCCGCGGCGCGCGGAGACCCCGGCCGGCCGGCTCCGGAGAGCGGCTGCCCCGGCCCAGGCCGCGATGGCGGGCAAGGCGGCTTCTCCGGGCACCGCGGTGCTGCTGGTCACGGCCAACGTGGGCTCGCTCTTCGACGACGTAAGTGTGGCGCCGGACCCGGGATCCCGGACCCCCGGACCGCGGACCCTGAGCCCCGGGACCAGGATCTCGGTCCCGAAGCCCGAAGTCCCAGGACCCAGACCCCGAGTCCTGAGCCCTGGGACCCCGGGACCCGGGCCGGATCCCTGGCACCCAGGCAGAGACTTGAGCGCTGGACCCGGGAGCCTAGCCCCGTCCCTGGAATCCTGGTCTCCAGGTCCAGCCTTCAAACTCCATGGGTTGAACCCGGAGACCAGTCCCTGAGCCCAGGTCCCTAAATCCTAGTCCTGATCCCTGTCCACGGTCCCCAGTCCTGACTCCAAACCCCAGTTCGAGGGCCCCACACCCTGTACCCAGTGTTGACCCAGGAAGCTTGACCCTGAACCCTGGGTTCCCAGACCCAGCCCGTGTCTCCCGGGCCCCAGTGCCTGACTTCTGGCCGCTGACTCCCAACTCTCTAGTCCATGGCCCTGGCCTCTGCCGGTCTGCCTGTCTCCCTGCCTAGCCTGTGGCTGCCCCCAGGTGTGGGCGCCCTCATTTTACCTTGTAACTTAGTATCTCTCTAGTTCTCAAACAAGGGGCTTCTGTTGAAAGCCTGGAGGACTTTATGTTTCTTGCCTGTTAAAGAGAAAGATGCGAGAAGCTTTTCAAGGCCAGAAAAAGGATGCCGACTGTCCGAGGCCTTTACCTTCTGGGGCCTCCCACCCGGCACCGGAGGCCACTGGGAGAAGAGTCAGCCAAGGCCTGGTGCTCCCCCGGCTCCGGAGGCAGGCCCAGGCTGACCTAGTTCACGTTGTAGCCGCGGTGCCACCCCGCTGTTGGTACTTACACTGCCAACCCAAATAAAGCAGAATGCGGCTCCAAGTGGCGTGCTTGTTTAAGAAAAGAGGGTGATGGCCCAGATGGAGCTCCAGGCAGCCCCGCACTACACCCCCCCACCCCCACGGAGATGAGCGGTGGGGCGGCCCCTTGACCAAGCAGACCATGGGGCAAACATGCCTTCCACCTCTGCCTTCCTTTGCTGGCTGGCAGGGAGCTTCGGTGAGGTGTTTCTTGGGCTAAGTTCATGCACAGGCGAGGAGTGATTTTATTAATCAAAGGTGGGCGCTACTTTTGTGTTTTTCTGTTTTTAGCTTCCAGGCCGGCGTTCTGTACTTCCCTGCTGGGGGTGACCTGCTTGCCTCTGGCACGGACAGGACAGCTTTATCTAGTTTCACGTTTGATCATTTTCTACAAAAGTGCCCGGTCTGGGTGTGTGTCTGTATATTTAGCATTCTATTCTTGGCTTTCCAGTAACATCCACTCTAACATGGTTTTACTCAGATGATTCAGATCCGTTAGCTGTGGCTTCAGAGCCTCAGAAATGTCAGGAAAATTAAGCACGGTGGGGTATTTCAGTCTCAAAGGGAAGAGAATTTTGCTGTGCAGACGTTCTTCCCAACAATTTTCTGACCCCGAGCTCTAGTGTTTCTGTTGTGTTTCAGCTGTGTACACACGCTTCCCTCCATGGATGTTAAAGTGGCTCACTTGGTTTACTTTTGGTTAGCACCAGCCTCTCTCCGACTTCCCATTCTTCTGAAAGGCGGCGTGGAGCGCTGCATCTTGTTTGTATCGTGAAGGAACCTTTGTTTTGGTAAGCCGTGCACAGGTTAATTCTGCTCGGTGGCTTTCGACTCAAGGGCCAGGAGAGACGTGTCTGTCCTCACCCACATCTTTCTTAACGTGCGCAGCTTGGCTGAGGACCGTCCCTCCTCAGCGGCGTGGAGAAGCAGGGGTGGGTGTGGACCAGTCCCCCGGAGCCTGGCCGGGGAAAGCAGCCGTTGCCTGAGTAAAGGACGCTCTGACTCTTCGCTTCGTGGGAGGCCTCAAGAGGGCTGCTCCATGACTCTGTCTTGTGTGGCGTGCGCCCTGCGCACTGACGCTGCTCAGACGGCCCAGTTTCATCATCTGGAAACCAAGCTCCGCCGTGTGGCCGGGCCGTGTGGTGGGCGACACCGGCCCCCTCCTGGGGGACGCGGGTGGGTGGGGATGGCCCTGCTGGGGTGGGGGACGCGGGTGGGTGGGGATGGCCCTGCTGGGGTGGGGGACGCGGGTGGGTGGGGATGGCCCTGCTGGGGTGGGGGACGCGGGTGGGTGGGGATGGCCGTGCTGGGTGGGGGACGCGGGTGGGTGGGGATGGCCCTGCTGGGTGGGGGACGCGGGTGGGTGGGGATGGCCCTGCCGGGTGGGGGACGCGGGTGGGTGGGGATGGCCGTGCTGGGTGGGCACGGTCTCCTTTCGTGCTCAAGCGACAGGTGGCTGTGTTTGCTGGTGCAGCCCCGTGGGCTCCCCTGGCTGCCCCTCCTCGTCCAGCAGTGACCCCGTGGAGCACTGGATGTGGACTTCCACGTGGCTTGGCCCTAACCCCCTGCGAGCTGCAGAGCGTCCTGTCTGTGGTCGGCTGTGTCCTCGCATGCCCCCCCGGGCTCCGTCGGGTCTCGGGTGGCTGAGCATCTTGTCCCCTACGGGCCCTTGTGTTGCTCCCCACTGTGCAGTGCTACACACCTGGGGGTGGGCAGAGTCCATAGTACAGTGGTTCTCAAACTTTTCCCGCTTAATTATGGAGTGCCCGAAGAGTCCTCGGTCAGCCCCCGCCGGTCAGTCCAGAGAGACCGAGGATGGCGGAAACTGAGACCGCTGTAGGTTCTCTTAGAAGGAAGATGTCCTCGCATGTCACAGCCCTGGCAGGCCCTGCCGGTCGCGCGGGAGGTGGTGGGATAGAGCGTGAGCCCTCAGGTTGTCCTGCTGTGGACAAAGCTGGGACCTGCCTCACCCCCGGACCCAGGGCCTCCATCCTGGCTGGGGGCGAGCATGCAGCAGGGGGCTGCCCCCCGCGCCCCAGGGAGCCCAAGGCTGTCCGCAGTCGCCTGTTGGGCTCCTGCTGCCCCGAGCCGCTTGCTGGCAAGACCCCTCACCTGACTGCTTTGCTGACTTTAGACGAGCGAGGCTGCTAGCTGTTGGTTCTTTACGTGGTGGGCTTTTTTTTTTTGCTAGAAGTTAGCTGGGAAGGTGGATTCCTGCAGCTGTGGCTTCAGAGCGCGGTCCCACCCTTACATGGTAAGGCTGCTTCTTGGGAAGGAGATGAAGCCAACAGCGGGGTTCTGAGAGCGCGGCTCGCTCTTGGGTGTCTGCCTGGAGCACCGGTCCTGCTGTGCCTTCCCGGCCGCATCAGCCTTGAGCCGTCTCCCACCTCCCCCTGTCTGCTTGGGAGCAGCCCTCTCTGTGCCCGGACCTGGGGCTGCCGCCGGCTGTGTGTTGGGGTCTGGGAGCCCCTGCGCCGGGCTGGGCGCCTCATTCACCTGTGCGTCTCCCTCCAGCATCGTCTGTTTGCCCTGTAGCCCCATTCCCATTCCGTCCTGAAAGCCCCTTGCCCTGGGTCCCCCTCCAGCTCTGTCTCCGCCTCCCCAGCCCTGTGTGCAGGGGGCCCATGGGGGCCTCATGCAGGGCCGGCCTTGGTCCCAGCCCTCTCACTTGCTCTGATGGGGGGAGTCCCCCCACTTCTTGGAGGAGCTGCATTTGGTGATGGCTTCACCAAGGCGTCATTCACGTACATGGACTTCATTCCTGGGAGGTGTACAGCCCAGCGGTTTCTGGAGTCACACAGCTGTGTGACTGTCCCCACAGTCAGCGTAAACTTGTTTTCTGGAAAGGACACTCCGTACGCCTTAGCTGCCCCCTCCCCCTAATTGCCGCCGTCTCCCCAGAAGCCCCCAGCCCTTGGTCAGCACCTGTCTGCTTCCTGTCTCTGTGTGTCTGCCTGTCCTGGGTGTCTCGTGAGTTTGTAAGAGCAGCTGGCTGGCATTTTCAGAGCTCAGCAGCTGGATGTCAGCGTGTCCGTCACTCTGGTGGCCAAGGACCGCTCTGCCGTCCGGCCGTTTGTCCCCTGCCGGCGCTGGGTGTCTGGGCGGCCTTCCATGCACGTTCTGCTTCTCCTGGGCCCGTTCTTGGGACAGGGGTCGGCCGGGCCTGTGTGACTCGCGCTGAGCCTTTTGAGGAACTGCCGGCCATTGTGCAGCATCGTGCGCTTTTCGTCCTCGCCAGCCCAGCTCGAGGGTTCCGATTTCTGCTCATCCTCCAGCGCCCAGCGTCCCCCGTCTTTTCTCCAAGTCTTGTTCTGGGCCTCTGCCCCGCCTCCCAGGATGGCATGCCCGCTTCACGGGAGCTCGTCTCTCGGGACTCTGGTCTTTCACTAGCTCTGTACACGGACGCCCAGGAGGTAGGAGGAGCCCCCAGCCCCAGGGAAGGGCCAGAGCATTTGGCCAGAGCTGAGGACCGGTGGCCAGATCTCCTCGAGGACGGTGGCGTGTCTCAGTTTCAGAGGCGGTGCTTCCTGCACTGTCCCTTCAGCCCCAAGGCCCTCGAGGGCTGTGGCGCTGGCCAGGGTGAGGCTGAGCCCCGGGCCTCTCTGCAGACCTCTCCGAGCCCCCGGCAGCGTGGGGACGGCTGTGGGGGAGAGACGGCAGCGGGAGGTGTCTCTGCGTCCTGGCTTTGCTGCCTCTGACCTGGGACCTCCGCGTCCTTCCCCTGTGGGAATTTTGTTTGTGTGCCCGAGTTTGGGTCTCTCTGTAGATGGGGTCCCACCCGGCTCCAGTGTGGTGGGGTTCAGCCTGGTGGGGTTTCGGGGTTGCTCCCCCAGGTCAAGAGGCCGTGCCTGCACTACACACCTCCTCGTGGCCTCAGTGAGCCACGGTCCCACCGCCGCGGTGCGCCTGGGGTCTGCAGCCCGTCGTCTGTCCACAGGCGTCCCTGCCCCCTCCGTCTGCCGCCATCCCTGGCTGGCCGCCGGCGCGCATGGTCACCTGCGGCCTTTCCTCATTCATCGGCACTGCAGACGCTGGGGGAGGCCGGAGGCTACTGTGGCAGAGATGCGGCTCAGCTTTAACGTCTCGGATGTTTTGTGTTTTGAACCCGGTGGCGTGAGCCCTGCGGGGCAGCTGGGGGAACAGCCCTGAAGGATGGGGTCCCGGGGCGTGTTCACACCCGCTGCCTCTCAGGCTGTGTCCCTCCGTGCGGTCAGGCTCTGGGCCCGCCTCGTGTGCTCCGTTGGCACGTGGACCGAGCCTTCCGGGGGAGGAGGGGCTGCTGCTGCTGACCAGGGTCATCTCAGGTGGACGTTTGCTTCTGGGAAGGGAGCTCCTGCTGGGGGTGATTCCACGACGTGTCAGGTCTGATTCGGAAGTTACAGAACTCAGACCAGGCCTGCCCCCAGGAGACATCCCTCGTTTAGGGAACCCGCCGTCTGACCCAGGAGTAGGGATGAGGAAGCAGGGAGGCTGCCTAGGGGAGGGGGCGAGCCTTGCTGAGGAGCCAGGGCAGAACAGCTCCTTCAATGTGGACCCCCCAGTGCCTGCCCCGGTGGGCAGGGGCGGGAAGCAGGGTGGCAGCATCTGCTGGGGGGTGGGCCCCGTCCAGGAATGGGGTCCTATGCAGGGGGGTCAGCATGGGGCTGGGAGGCTGGTCTGAAAGGCAGTGGCGAGTCTGAGGGGCGTCTCAGCCCCACGCTCTGTGTCTCCTGGGCCATGGCCCTGCTCGCTCTGTGTCTGCGGGGCTGGGGCCCCTTCCCACCTGAGTGAGTTTCAGGGGGGTGGTCGTGGGCCCGGGGATGGGGAGGGGGAGGGGCGAGACTGTGGCGCGTTCCCCAGTGGACACGGACGTGGCTGCCTCAGTTAATCGGGGCCCGGGGCGCTCTGCTGATGAGCCTGAGGGTGACTAGACATGAGCTCTTGTGCTGGCTGGGGTGGGCGGTGCGCCCCGAGAAAGGCTCTGAGCTGCGGGACGGCCCACCCCGGAGGACACAGGCTCTGAGCTCGTGGGACACGGGCTCTGAGTTGCGGGACAGCCCACCCTGGGGGACACGGGCTCTGAGCTGCAGGACACGGGCTCTGAGCTGCGGGACAGCCCACTCCCGGGGACACTGGGGGCCTCGCCCTCGGCGATGCGTGTGGGTGAAGGGCCGCTCCCCAGTGTGGCTGAGACGCGGGCCGGCGCAGGGCTGCAGGCTGTCGCAGTGACGAGAGGCGTCACCCACGCTGTTGCTGTGTGAGGGTTTCTGTGACTCCGGAGTTGGAGGGTAGGGGTCGCCCGCGTGTTCCTGAGCCTGTGGGGACCTTTGCCCGTCTGGGTGAGGCTGGGCACATGTGGGCCTCTGTCTGGGGAGCATCCCGGACTTCCTGGGGTCTTCCCAACCCTTCTTCAGTCATGGTCTCTGCATCCACTTAGTTCTGGTGATGAGACCTGTTTTCTAAAACAAACCAGGTGCAGCAGGTTTCTTTGGGAGATGGACATGGCGCTGGGGCAGGGGTCCCCTCGGGTCACTGTGTGTGCAGGGATGGGGACGGTGTGGGGCTCAGGCTGCACTGCGGGAGGATGTGAGAGGGCTGAGCAGCGAGGGCCGCGGGGTGTGGGGGCGCCCTGCACCTGACCCAGGACGCCGCCTGCTCAGCGCCAGACCCCGAGCTCCTGGAACGGGTCGGGGTGGGCGGCTGTGCACACGGCGAGGGGTCCTAACCGTCAGGGACGCACACGGCGAGGGGTCTTGACCGTCCCGTGCAGGGCGAGGGGTCCTGACCATCAGGGACGCACATGGCGCTGCCCAGGCTCACGGAGCTTTGCTTTGCCTTGAGTAAGAAGCCCAACCGTCTTGGGAGTGCGGCCATGGGTCAGCGTGGGTCCTCGAGACCCTGGGCCGTTTGTGCCTCAGGCAGGGAGGAGGGACGGTGGCGCGGTGGCCGCCAGGGGTCATGGGGCGACGGGGTGCCCGGCGGGTGTGGGGCCCTGGCGCTGCCCGGCCTGTCCCGGCCGTCCCCACGAGGCCTCGGTGGGCGGCAGCCTTGTTCTCGCCCGTGTCCCAGGCTGGGTGTGCTCAGGCTTCCTGGCGGGCCCCTCACCACGGGTGTGGCCAGCAGGACGTCCCAGCATGCTCACGCGCTCCTTCCCAGGGGCCCCTACGCGTGACCCTGGCTTGCGCCCACACGAGCGCCTTCAGCTGCACCTCCCCTCCCCCAGCGGAACGCGTTCTCCCATCTCTGTGCTTTGGCATCAGTCCAGGAGTCCCGGCCCCTGGGGTGGCAGACATGCACCCTCGGCACAGGTCACTGCCCAGCTCTCTGCTGCCTTCTCTGCCCCCCATTAATTACAAGCTCCTGGGCTTTTGTCATGTTTTAGGGTGATCGGGCCTGCTGGCCTCTGACCAGTGGTGCGGGGCTGGGTTTGGGGTCCCGCCCCAATGGCCGTGTAACCAGACTTGCAGCCAGCCCGCTGGCCGGCTGGACCCTGTCAGAGCTGGGCGGGGGCTGAGCTGGGGAAGGCAAGTGCCCCCTGCCTGGCACCTTGTGGGCATCAGGGCCCAGTGTCAGAGCTGTCCTCGGCGGTCGGTGCACAGGTGTGGCTGTCAGGGCAGACGGACTCACATTTCCGGCAGC
The DNA here is from genome assembly GCF_003369695.1 of Bos indicus x Bos taurus. Classification (NCBI taxonomy): domain Eukaryota; kingdom Metazoa; phylum Chordata; class Mammalia; order Artiodactyla; family Bovidae; genus Bos; species Bos indicus x Bos taurus. The sequence continues at coordinate 887,375 of NC_040101.1, read as the reverse complement.
TTGCCCTGCGAGAGTGGAGCCCTCGGTCTGAGAACAAACGTTTGCCGCCGTGCAGCGGTCCCCACCGTCCAGCCTGAAGCCCAGCCCTCCTGGCCGCCTGCGGGGCTGAGCCCCCAGCTGCTCACCCCCCAGCTGTCGTCACTGAGGGTCCCACGGCTCGGGCTGTCTGGGGCCCTCCTGCCGAGCGCTGCTCTGCTGGCTGGACAGACCAGCCGGCGTCCGACAGGTGCACAGTTTGCCACGTTTCACGGGTGGTTTTTGGCAAACTGTTGACTGTGTGGACAGCAGCGGCTCCTTGGGGGTCACCCTTCTCACTCCCTGGGTTGGGGGGGTAGAGGGAGCCAGAATCCCCCACGAGAGGCCTGCTTCGCCTGGACAGCAGTGGGTTACGACGGGGGCGCCCCTCTGAGCAGTGTCTTGTGGGGGCACGGGGCCACCGTCCGGGGCTCTGCTGTGGCCAGGGGTGACGGACAGCACCCCTGCCTGCGGGCTGGCGTGCCGGCCGAGTCCCGTGCTCTGCCAGGGGGTGGGCTGCTCAGTCTGTGCGAGGGGAGGGCTCAGGCGCGCCCCCTCCTGCTGACCCCGATGCGGGACGCACTTCCCCAGGTTAGGGGCTGACCCCCACGCCCACCCCGCTGCCTTCTCTCCTGGCAGAGGGGCCATGAGCCCAGCGTGGCCTCGGGTCAGCTCCCACTGGCCTGCGGGTGCCTCGCCTGCCCCCGGGCACAGGGTCCCTATGTCCGTGCCCGTCTGGGCTCGAGGGCGGGGAGGGCAGTGTTGCACAGGGCCACAGCGTGCGGTCAGGTGCCCGTGTTTCCGGCCACTTGGTGCTGGAAGAGCAAGAGGCGGCCCTGTGGCCTGTGCCGTCCCCTTTAGGAACAGCGTCTGCCTCTGGTCCCCGGGTGGGGGCAGGTGTTCAGCTCCGAGAGGCCTGCCCCCAGCCCAGCCCGGCCTCTTGCCGTCTGTGTCTGACCCAGTGGTCATTTCTGCACGTTGGGCCTCTGCAGAGGTCTGTGGGGTACGACAGTCACTGCTTGGGCCTGCGTCCCTGGGGAGGGGGCTCAGGACCCTGTGGTCCTCCCAGAGGGGCTGCTCTGGGGACCACCTGGGCTGGGCCAGAGGCTTGAGACCCCCGCTCCGAGCACCTGTCCTGCCTTCAGGGGCTTCGGGGCAGCTTCCGCATGGGTGGTGGAGAGCTGGGCAGGGGCGCTCTGGCCCCGCGGTGAGCCCGGGCATGGGGGGCAGCCCCGGCTCTAGCCATCAGCACTGCCAGCACCCTCGTGGGCTCCTCCCGCAGCGTTGCTGGGGCCCCTGCCCTGGGAGACCGCCAGGAAGGGCCGGGGAGGCCCACCGTCCCGGTTTGCCTGCTGGCGTCCCGGGTGCTCTCCCCTGCAGCGTCTCTTTGCCCAGGGCTTAGCTGGGGCGCCTCGGGGGCACGCGCCCGGTCCAGCGCAGGCCGTCCACCCCTCTCCACAGGGCGGAATGCGACTTGCGGTGGCTGTGCTGGAACTCGAGGTGACACGGGCTTGCCTTTCTGTTGGGCTCACTCTGTTAAGAATGACATCTGTCCAAGTAACCAGCAAGCTTGTGGGGACAGCTGTTTTGCTTTTGTTTTCTCCTCCATCCCTGTCGCAGTTTGCAGATCTGTTGTAACTTCCTGTTTTTGCCGAGGCGTTGCTTCCCTCCCGGCCGCCTGCAGGGTGAGCGGCCCAGGCGGGGGTGGGGGCGCAGGCCAGCCGGGACGCTGTCGTGGTTATCAAGGCAGCTGGCAGGACACGGGGCATGTGGCGGGAGCTGGCCGGCGGGGCGGACACAGGGCTGTCTCAGGAGAGCAGGTGGCGGCTCACCTTGGTGGCCGAGCAGCGGCCCCCAGGACCTCGGCCTTGTGTGCGTGGCCCTGGGGACACGGGGGCTGCAGGGGGCACGGGGCAGGGGGTGCGGGCGGCCCAGGGCTCCCGGGCCTCGGGGCCAGCCTCCGCCGAGCGTAGGTATGCGGTGACACCAGCCCCTCAGAGGCTCGTCTTTGAGGACGTTTAGCGCAGCTGCCCACCCAGGGGAGCTCACTGGGCACCCTGCAGGTGTGCCCCTCCCCCAGCCGCACTCCCACCAGCCCGGCCCCAAAGCCCGTCCGGGCGTCTCTGAACTGGTGGCCTCTCGTGAGCTGCCCCCGGCCCGACACCCCTCATGCCTGCCCCTCCCGTCCTTGGCTGACGGAGCAGGGGTCTGTGGCCCAGGGAGAGGCCGGACAGGTGGGGCCTGGGGGGGCAGGGTCTGGGAGGGGCGTTCTGAGAGTGGGAGGAGTATTTGGAGGAGGTTGCTGGGGGTCCCGAGGCTCAGGGTCCGGGAGGCTCTAGGAGCCCACAGGTCCGCCTGCATATGGCCTGCGGGGCCGGCGCATCCCCCGGTCGTCGCCCTCTGGGGCCAGGCTCCCGACGCCCTTTGCTTACAGGGCAGAGGGCGCGCTGACTCGGACCCCCTGGCTCATAGCTCGTGCTCGGTCCCAGGCCGCCCTGGCTGCTGAGTGCAAGCCGGAGACCATCAGGGACCTCGGCAGTAACTCGCTCAGGCGACGCCCTAAACACAGAGACCACAGAGCGTCTCCTGGGCTGGGATGCAGGGCTGGGTCCTAAAGGCTCTGGGACATGGGAGTCAGCCGGCGAGCTCAGGCAGGGTGGCCGCTGGGGCCGTTGTGGGCTGGAGCAGTGCAGGAAGCGGGGAGCCGGCGTGTGAGGCCACGTGGCTGGCGTGGGCTGGCCTGGCCCACGTGGGCGGTGAGCTGGAAGCCGGCGCTGCAGGACCGTAATGGTCTGTGCATCTGATCACGCCAGGCCCAGGGCCCTGTAGGGGACGCGCGGGGCCAGGCCTCAGTGTGGACAGTCGGCTCCCTCCTCCAGGGAGCTGCCTGTGACCCGTCTGCGTGTTTAACAACTGATACGAGTCGGTGTGGAAGGGGAGGATGCGGGGACTCAGACCCGGGAGGGCGCGCGCTCTGACCGCTGAGGGGTGCTGCTGGAGACTGCCAGCCCCTGGAGGTGCGCCAGGTTCAGGGGATCCCTCCGGAGGGCTGCCCAAGGAGCCCAGGGTGGCAAAGCGGAAGCACCAGTGTGTGGCCTCTCCACTCAGAAAGCTGGGAATTTGTCCTAGCTTCCGGGGAAATTGACGTCTGTGCGCCGTGATGACCCTGAGAGTTTGTTTTTCATAAGGGCAGTCACGTGGCAAGCCCCGGAGTACCCCAAAGCGCCTCCTCTGCTTTCTGCAGGGTGCTGCCTTCTAGCCACCAGCCCAGACGGACCCCGGGGAGATCTCAGTGTTTTGGGCAGCTGCTGCGCCACAGACCTGTGCTGTGGACACAAAACAAGGTTCTGATGATTAGTAAGAGAATGGAGTCCTCACTGCCCAGCGGAGCCCGCCAGGTGGGGCCGCAGAACTGCGCCCCTGTGCTGGGTCTGCTTCTCTGGAACGGGGCAGGCGGTCGCGGTGCCCCGTCCAGAGCCTGGCTGCGTGTCCGTCCGTGTGTCCTGGCGAGCGGAGCTTGGGCGAAGGCACCTCCAGGCCAGTCCTGCCTTGTTGGGGACGGGCTGCTGAGTCCCTGGGCCTGGACTCGAGCTTCTGGACTGTTTGAGGTGGAGCGGGGCCCGGATGGCGCGTCCCCGCAGCCCAGCGCCCTCTGTCGGCTGAGTTCTGTGCGCTCGCGGGCTCCCTCCAAGATCCACTCCGCCAGGGCCCCGGCCGAGGCTCTTCCTGTCCTCGTGGGGTCCCCATTCCCGGGAGGTGCCAGGGCCCACGGCTGCGTGACCTCGCAGGGAACAGGCACTCAGCATCCCCAACGCGGAGCCTCTCCTTGCTGCCCCTTCAGCCCCAGCCTGGCACCCTCAGGCCCCCGAGTGGCCTCTCCTCCTCTCGGGGTCCCTTAAGGACCTGGTGAGCTGCTGCTGAGCCAGAGCAGGTGGTGGGGTCCCTCCTGGCTCTGGAGGAAACCCGCTCAGCACGCCTGGGGTGCTGTGCCCTGGCCTTTGTGCTTGCTGTCAGGCAGGCGCCGCGGTGGCTCCCTCCCGCGTGGCCCCTTAGGCCTGGACCCCCATCCGGTCTCGCCCCCCAGCTGCGGCCCACGTGTTGTGAAGGTTTCCCGCCGTGGAGGGCCCGTCATTCTGCCGGGAGGTCTGCACTGGCTGCGTTCACTCGTTGTTACCATCATCTATGGAGGACAGGGCCGCCCACTCCAGCATTCCTACCTGGAGAATCCTGTGGACAAAGGGCCGGACGGGCTACAGTCCATGGGGGTTGCAGAGTCGGACATGACTGAGTGACTCACACACACACGCATTATCATCCAAACATCGAGACAAGCTTCAGACCCTGCGTCCCGCTCTTCCTGAGCCTGCCACTCAGCCTGTTGACGTGTTCTCCAGGCTGAGCAGCCGCCACACGGCCCCGCCCTCGGGACACTGTCGGCGGTCACTGCCCGCCCCCCACCCCAGACCCTCGTCTCCACTGGTCCACCCCTTGTCTGTGGATCAGGCTATTCTGGACGCTTCCTGCACACGGCTTCGGACACCTGATCTGACTGCTCTTTCGTATCCGTGGTCAGGGCTCATCCACGTCGTGCGTGTAGCAGAATCTGCCCCGTTCACGACTGAGCGCCACCTCGCAGAAGCGCAGACCACACTCTGTCCGTCCAGCAGCTGATGGACGTGTGGGTTTTATGCATCGTGTGGCTGCGAACATTCGTGTTTAAGGTTTTGTGTGAACATGTTTTAGATTCCCTTGGGTATGTATCCAGGCGTGGAGTTGCTGAGTCACAGGATAGCCGTGTATAGCTTCTCGAGGAACTGCCAGACTGCTTCCCGGAGTGTCTGCACCGTTTTGAATTCCCACCAGCAACACGCAAGCGTTCCGGTTTTTCCACATCCAGAAACACTTGTTTTTATTCGCCTGTTTGAGTCCAGCCGCCCTGCTGGGCGTGCAGCGCATCGATCTGCGTTGCCCTGACAACCGATGATCCTGAACGTCCCGCCTCCCCCTGCCATGTGCCTCTTGGGTGTTTGTTTGTTTGTTCACCTACTTTGGAAAAGCATTTATTTACATCTTTTGCCCGTTTACAATTTTCCTTAATTGTTGAACTTTTCTGTGCACATTCTGGTTGTAGATTCTTCTCACACACACGATTTGCAAATGTTTCTCTCGTTCTTCGTGCTTTCTTTTCACACGCTTGGTAGGGTCTTTTTGAAGCCCTAGCGTTCCAAACATTGACGAAGTCCAGCTTGTTTGTTTTTCCTTTGGTTGTGCTTCGGATGTCACATGTAAGAAGCTGTTGCCAGGGGGAATGTGAACTGGTCCAGCCACTGTGGGGAAGTGTGGAGGTTCCTTATGAATTAGAAGCAGAGCCACCTCGGATCTTGCAGGCCCACTCCTGGGCACGCACCTGGAAAAGACAAGAGCTGATCAAGCAGAGGCCTGCGCCCTGCTGTCAGTCACAGCGGCAGTGTTCACAACAGCCAAGACACAGAGGCAGCCTGCGTGTCCACAGGCAGATGCGCGGATAAGGAGGGCGTGGTGAACACGCACATGGAATACTGCTCAGTGTGAAGAGAACGAGCGAACCCCCTTTGCAGCAGCAGGGACGGACCTAGAGAGAAACACACTGAGTGAGTAAGTCAGAGAAACACACGTGTCGCTCACATGTGGGCCTACAGTGCGGTGCAAGTGAGCCTATTCATGAGACAGAAACAGACCCACAAACACAGAAAACAGAGCTACGGGCTACGCAGGGCGGAGGCGGGCAGGCGACTCGGGAATTTGGGATTAACAGGTGCACACTGCCGAACACAAGGCTTCCCGGTGGCTCAGCGGTGAAGAACCCGCCTGCAGTGCAGGAGACTCAGGAGATGCGGGTTGGATCCCTGGGTCGGGAAGGCACCCTGCAGGAGGGCACGGCAACCCACTCCAGTGTTCTTGCCTGGAGAATCCCGTGGACAGAGGAGCCTGGTGGGCTGCAGTCCATGGGGTCGCACAGAGTCAGACACGACCAAAGTGACTGAGTATGCACTGCTGCTGCTGCTGCTGCTAAGTTGCTTCAGTCGTGTCCACTCTGTGCGACCCCAGAGACGGCAGCCCACCAGGCTCCCCCATCCCTGGGATTCTCCAGGCAAGAACACTGGAGTGGGTTGCCATTTCCTTCTCCAGTCAATCAGCTATACTTCAGTTTAAAAAATACAGGGAAGACAAGAGGGAGAGAGAGCAGAGAGAACAGAGCCCATTGCCAGTCCAAAGTCGTGAAGATTTATTCCTGTCTTTCCTCTAAAGCTAACAGTTTTAGCTCTTCCATGCAGATTCTAGATTCACCTTGACTTAGGTGGTTCAGACAGTAAAGAATCCGCCTGCCGCGCAGGACACCTGGGTTGGATCCCTGGGTCAGGAAAACCCCCTGCAGGAGGGCATGGCAGCCCACTCCAGTCTTCTTGCCTGGAGGATCCCGTGGACAGAGGAGCCCAGCGGCTGCAGCCCCTGGGGTCGCACGGAGTGGGGCCTGAGTAAGCGCACCGGCACGCAGCTCCTAGACTCATCCCGACGGTGCTTCTGTGCCTCGTGTGAGCTGGGCGGCGCCCTGGTTCCTGGGTGTGTGCGTGTCTTGCTGCCCAGCACTGTTTGTTGGAAAGACTGATCCCCCCATTGAACCGCCTTGCAGGTTCAGCGTAGTCACCCACCCTACCTGACTGTAGACATATAGACTTTCTCCTGGCCTCTCATTTCTGTTTTCTTCATCTCTCGTCTGTCCATGTGCCAGGACCAGAGGGTCTTGGTAACTGCAGTTCACAGCGAGTTTTGAAATAGGAGGTATGCGTCCGCCAGCTTCTGGTTTTTCACGTTTCTTATGTCTGTCCTGGGTCTCTGCGTTTCCACGTGAATTCTGGGCTTCGCCCGTCACCCCCAGCTGGCATCCTGCTGGTGGCTGCCGGCTCTGACTCCGGGTCCCCTTCCTGCATGAGGAGCTTCGGACAGTTTTCCTCCGCGCCCAGCCCCGGGCAGGTGGGCCTCCCTGCAGTTTGCTGGCTGTGCCTGCTGCTTGAATGAATGCAGAGCAGGGCCTCCTGCACACTTTGGCTTCCTGGGCCCTGTGCTGGCAGGTCCGAGCCCCTGAGGGTCATCGTGGGCTCCCTTCATGGTGGGCTCCCTCTCTGACACAGGCAGGCACAGTGGTCTAGGGTTGTCCAAGTCGACCCCAGGGCAGTCTGTCCAGCCTCCTGGTGGCCCGAGGACACCTCCGACCCGGAGGAGCCCACGCGGCTGGCTCTGGGGGCTGCCCCTGCGTCCAGCCCTGGTCCCCCATGAGTGTGGACACTCTCCGCCTTGGGCGGTTTCCTGGGGCCCTTGAGGACCAGATGCGGCCTCGAGCCCTGCTGCCATTGCTCCGCGTCCCAGGAGAGAAGCGCTTCTCGCAGCCAGGCGGGCCTGGCGCCACCAGTGTGAGCAGCGGGTTGACTCGAGTCCTTGGGAAACAGCTTCCCGTGGGACACACCGACCCCGCGTGCCCTGCCCCACCCCTACCCGCCCCGCTCTCCCTGAGGCTGCTGGCGGCCGGCCCCCTGCTGCCACTCAGACACCTCACGGCGGAAGGTCAAGGTCACCGCTCCCAGCACGAAGTTGCTTTGGGGGGACCCGAGAGAGTCTCAGCTCTGGGGCTGGCTGGAGTGCTGAGCTGGCTCTCACCAACCACACTCCGGACCCTGCCTGGGTAGGAGGAGGCCCGCCTTGGCCCGAGTGGTCGGCCTGGCGTCCACGCCCAGCACTCGGGGTCCTCAGGGGCCCACGGAGAGTCTTCCATCCCCACAGAGACTGAGCTCTGTCCTGGGCTCGGTCTGAAGCGAGTACCAGGCCCTCCCGGGGGTGGAGGCCCCTCTACAAGTGGCGTGGCCGCACCGACCCAGGTCTGAGCCCCGCCGTCGGTTGCAGGGGGACCACGGCCGGGTTGCCCGCTCTCAGCCGCGGGCGCAGGTGCCGGAGGCGGAGCTGCTGTCTGAGCGGAAAGGGAAGCTTAAGGAGCAGGCGGCTCCGCTGGGCCGAGTCCACCCTCGCGCTGCCGTGGGGCAGGAGGCGGGGCGCCGGGCCTGCCCGGGGCCTGGGGCAGCGGGTCCTGCAGCCTTGCCGAGGTGGGCGTGGGCAGGCCTCCTCTGCTCCGCGCTGGGGTGGGGCCCAGGAGCCGCGGGGGCCCTGTCTGGCCGGGGTGCTGTCACCCTGAGGCTGCGTGACCCCCGCTGGGCATGCCGGCTGGTAGGTCTTCACACGCCCCGTGTGAAATTCTGGTCACTATGAACAGCAATACTTTGGCCTAAAATATTCTTTTCCAGCAGCTTGTCATTAGAGCCTAAAAACAGACATTTTAGTCTAAAACAGAAAAGGAAGAGCTATTAATAGAGTGAAAGGCAGGAAAGCCTGGCGCGCTGCAGCCCGTGGGGTCGCGGAGTCGGGCGCGGCTTAGTGACGGGACAAGAGCGTCAGCAGAGGGAAGGCTGTTCGTGGCTCCTTGCTCACGGCCGCGCCTGAGCCGGCGACCCTGGGCGAGTGCAGGGCTGGGTGCTGGGGGCCGGGGCCGTCAGGGCCTGCAGGGCCCAAGCGCGGAGCTGCCCGCCTGTGTCCTCCGTCTCCTCCGCTTGACATCAGTCTGCGGCGGGACACGGCGCGTTTGTGTCTGCTTTCCTGGAGGTTTTATAAAAACGGCCCTTGATGGGTGTTGATGGCTCTGAGATGGAGACCACGTGAGTGTGCGTGTAGAGTTGACAGCCTGTATGTAGACAGGCGTCGTCCTAACAAATTACCTTCCGTTTATTGCTCCTTCGCAAACACTGGTTTTCAGAAACACAGGAGCAGTGATGGTCTCTGTTGACTTTAAGGAGGGCGTTGGGCACGCAGGGCCCCCCTTCCTGAGTCTGAACTGCGGGGAGGAGCCACTGGCCAGGGCCTCGCGGACACTGTCCTGGGTTCAGACACAGTCCGGGGACCATTGCTGAGCAGCGGGGTCTTGGACTTTTGCCCAGGCCGCTGACCCGGAAGGAAGAGGGAGGCCCCCGTGCGGGTCAGGATCTCTAGGCGCAGCAAGGCCTCGCAGGACTGGCCCTGTGCCCGGGCCCTCCCGGGACTGCCGCAGATGCGGCCCCCAGCCCCGCGCCCCACGCCTCTGGGCCCTCCGGTCCTCGAGCCCGAGACGCCTCCTTGCGTGTCCGGGTGTCGAGCAGCTGTCGCCGGCTTAGACGCCATGGGAGGGACTCGGGCTCATCCCACGGCATGTGCTGGCCAGCCTGGGTGGTCTGCCGCCCACCGCTGAGGCAGAGGGCAGAGACACCCTGGTCAGAAGGGGATGAGGTGGTGTCCCCGAGGAAAGGGGGTGCCCCGCGGGGCTGTCCCGGCCGCAGTGCATGGCTCCTCTGAGGCCCGCCGAGGCTGACCCGCTGCCGGCCGCCCTGGGCCTTTCTCAGCTACGAGGGCACCCACCTGCGGGCTGGCCCCGTGGGGCTGGCACCGTGCTGCCTGTGCGAGTGCTGGGCAGGCCCTCGGTGGCTCACCCGTCTGCCGGGTGGTTTCCAAGCTCTTCACACCTGGCAATGCTATTGTCGGCCGGGGGGCCCAAGCCACCAGGGCCACCCGAGGCGGTCAGTGTCCCCCCGCCCCTGGTACCCACGGAGACGGAGCTCTGGGGCGGAGGCTCCCTGGCCCTGCCTGGGCGGGACTGAAGCAGGGCTGGGGATGCGGGGGCTCTCAGACCCCCGGCCACGATGATGGGGGGCCTGTGTCCTTACAGCCTCTGCGTGTTTTCTCTCTGGGCCTCCTTTGGCCTTTGGAGCAGGGGTGACGGGCCGTACGTTCAGGGGTGACGGGGGTCGTAGGTTCAGGGGTGAAGGGCCGTAGGTTCAGGGGTGACAGGTCCGTAGGTTCAGGGGTGACGGGGGCCGTCGGAGCAGGGTGACGGGGCTGTGGTCTGAATTGGGAGTCTAGGCAGGAGCAGGCAGGAGCTCGGTCAGAGTCTGGGCCGTGAAGCCCCGGGCCCAGAGCTGGTCTCGGGCTTGGACCTGGTACCAGGGTCTCCTCACTGCCTCCCGCACAGCCCCTGACCCCCGGCCCTGGACCAGGCTTCTGGTTCTGGGGTTTCCACTGGGGGAGTGGCCCGGGACTCCCTGTGAGGCTTGAAGTCAGGCCGTCCCTGCAGGGGTGGCTCTGTCTTTTCCTGGCGGATGAGGGCTCTCTGGTGCGGATGCTGGCTTTACATTTAAGACAGAAATTAAACAGGCGTGTGTTCGTGCTGGCGAGTTTTGCAGGAAGGCTCGGGTGTCGTGTGTTAGTGAGTGAGTGTAAAGCGTGCACAGGTGGGGAAGCGATGGAAGACACCCCCGGCGGAGAGGGTTGTCATCACACACTGTGTGGCGAGTAACCTTAAGATCAAAGGCCTTCTTTTCTCAGCGCTGCTCCTGAAAAGCAAAGTGTGAGGGGGTGTCCCTCGAAAGAGGCCACAGAGAAAGGAGCGGCAAGAGGGAGATGAGCCCAGACCCCCAGCACGCGGGCTGGCTGTGTGGCATCGCCATGACTGCTGCTCGGGCCTGACCCACGGGGTTCAAGTGCCCAGTCCTCATCACTCCATGTTTCGAGAGGCAAGGATGTCCGTCCTCTCGAAGCTCGCCAGCCAGGGCCTCCAGCACAGGCTCGCAGACCCCGTCTCTAGAGCCGGCAGGCTGGCCGGGCACAGCGGCAGGGCCCCCGCTGCCCCTGCGGGCTCCTCTGCCGTGCACCGCGCCCCTTCAGCCGGTGCCCTGGAGCCCGTGAGCCGCAGCAGGAGAGTAGCCCCGCCCGCTGCAGCCAGGGAAAGCCCCCCCAGCAACGGAGACCCAGCGCGGCCAAAACAATGAATAAATGAATAAATAAGATAAATATGGGGCAGTTAACAAAGTCAGCGGTGGATGGGCAGCATGATGAGGGTACAGCGTGGCTTCTGGGTGCCCAGCACAGCGGGCGATGGGGTGACGCTCCTCGGGACCCGCGCGTTCCAGCCTGCGCGGGGCTCCCTTGGGGTTGACTCCCGTGGCGTGTGTGTACCGCGTGCCCACCGTGTGCCTGGCCCTGCATGGCCCGGGGGACGGTGCCAGTGGGCGAGCCGTGCTCGGAGGCCCAGCTGGCCCTGCTCTGTGGGAGGGCGTGGACACCCCCACCCATGGCGCGCCCTGCAGCCCGGCCGAGTGTGACACGTCCCCACACGTCTGTGTCACGTGGTGCCTGTTTGAAGACTTACTTTCATTCCAAATCTAAACACTTAAGAAAGTGAGCTAGACTTTTCTTTAGGAACTTTTCACCTCTCTGTCTTTGGCATCCAGCCCGCTGGTGTGGACGACACGCATGGTGTTCGAGGTCTGCCGAGATCTGAGCGCCCCCCTCGCAGGTGCCCCTGGACTCGAGAGTTGGACGGGGGCGCGGTCAGGGCTGGAGGTCCGTGTTTGTCCGACTCTCCACAGACCCGTGTACCAGGAGCTCTCCCTCCTAGTTGCGAGGCTCTGAGTTTGGGCTGTGTCATGGAGGCGACTTCAGCAGGATGTTGGGAAAGAGACGAGGCGGTCACCGGCCTCCCGGGCAGTGAGGCCCCATCGTCCCGGCCGGCCGCCAGGAGCAGTCTCGGCATGCCTGTCATCTGCCCACCTGCAGTGACTCCCTGGGTTCCCTGAGGGCCCTATCAAAAGGAAAACATCTTTAAGGTGTTAATTTATTCAAATGTGCCCAAATAACTTTGAAAATTTTTTTTTCAACAAAAAATTTGTTTTTTAACAAAACATATGTGACCACGCTGACCCTAGAGAAGAGAGAAAAGCGGAACCAGCCAGTCATTTGAACCGAGAGATCAGCGGGCTTGTGAGGGCCCAGCCCCAGGAGGCTCGGGGTGTAGGTGTCCTGGAGTGGGTCCCACTGGACGCTCCGGGAGCTCCCCCTGCGGTTCCACCTGAGCCGCCCACGAGGCCCCAGGGCCGCGGATGCAGCGCCAGCCCGCTGCAGGTGGCCCTTCTGCCTGGCCGCGGGATGGCCCTGGGGGGGCAGTGGTCAGCAGCGGATCAGGAAGGTCAGACCCAGAAAGGCGGGGCTGGGCAGTCGAGCTTATTAGAGTTAATGGTTTTATTAAATTACTGTATTTGTTTTAATTGGAGAGTAATTACAGTATTGTGGTGGTTTTTGCCATACATCAACATGATTGGCCACAGGTGCATCCTGAACCCCGCTCCCACCTTCCTCCCCATCCCGTCCCTCTGGGTCGTCCCAGAGCACTGGCCTTGGGTGCCCAACTTCATGCATCAAACTTGCACTGGTCGTATATTTCACATATGGTAATAATATACATGTTTCAGTGCTGTTCTCTCAAATCATCCTGCCCTCGCCCTCTCCCAGAGTCCAAAGGTCTGTTTACATCTGTGTCTCTCTTGCTGTCTCGTATACAGGGTTATTGTTACCATCTTTCTAAATTCCATGTATATGCGTTAGTATACTGTATTGGTGTTTCTCTTTCTGACTTACTTCACTCTGTATAGTAGGCTCCAGTTTCATCCACCTCATTAGAACTGATTCAAATGTATTCTTTTTAATGGCTGAGTAATACTCCATCAAGTATATGTACTACAGCTTTCTTATCCATTCGTCTGCCGATATATGTCTAGGTTGCTTCCATGTCCTGGCTATTATAAACAGTGCTGCGATGAACACTGGGGTACAAGTGTCTCTTTCAATTCTGGTTTCCTTGGTGTGTATGCCCAGCAGTGGGATTGTGGGGTCGTATGGCAGTTCTGGTTCCAGTTTTTTAAGGAATCTCCACACTGTTCTCCATAGTGGCTGTACTAGTTTGCATTCCCACCAACAGTGTAAGAGGGTTCCCTTTTCTGCACATGGAGTTAATTTATCAGTAGGAAATCCCTTCCTGGGTCATCTCCATAGATGCTAAAGTTATATATATTTGATAAAGTTCAGCATCTCTTGATAAAATTGAAACCAGTAGCTGTATCCTTCATTTGATTTTAAAACATGGAAATCAAACATCTCCATTAGATTCAGGGGGTAAGGCAAAGATATTTGATGCAAACAGGATTATCTGGGGCTTCCCAGGCGGCCCTGGTGGTAGAGTCTCCCTGCAGTACAGCAGACACGAGCTGTGGGTTTGACACCTGGGTCAGGAAGATCCCCTGGAGAAGTGAAGGGCAACCCACTTCAGCGTTCTTGCCTGGAGAATCCTGTGGACAGAGGAGCCTGGTGGGCTACCGTCCATGGGGGTCTAAAGAGATGGGCATGAGTGAGCACACACGCACACACACACACACACACACACGATCATTTAACATGTTTGAGAAGCGCTGGCTCGTGCCATCAGCAGGCGACTGAGAGGAGCACAGCTGTTGCGGTGTTAGAGTGGACACGGTGACACACGGCTGGAAACACTGGAGAAGCTCCTGAAAGCCCACAGTGCACAGTACAAGCGCTTAGAAATGAGTTTAGTGCGTTCTTAGACACCCAGACAGGAAACAGGGGGTCCTGTGTGTGACAAGGAAACACACAGACATGAAGGGCCACGTGGGGGCTGGCCCCGCAGGACTTGGTGCTGTGAGGCTGACCCCATCCCCAGGTAAGCTGGTGCCGGCGTCACCCCGCCGTCCCATCCTGCCCTGCTGGTCACCAGATGCCCCCACTCCCGGGAGCACCCACGTGTTGTGTCTGAGTTTCTGTTAGTCTTCCTGTTTGTTCCTTGGTTCAGCTGTCCTTCAGCGTGGACTCACGGACTTTCGTCCTGTTCCTGAGTCGCAGCCATGACTGTTGTACACAGGGACGCAGGTGAGCGGCGCTGGCCATGGGGAGTCTTACAGCCGGCTCCGCGTTCATGCCCGTCCTGCTGTTTTCTGAGCGCTTCCTGACTTTGGGCCCAACATGGTGCTCCCAGCAGCTCATCTTGGACTTTCCCTACCCAGCCCTGGAGTTGGCCCATTCTCCAGAGTCGGGCTCTTTCCTTGGACACAGGGTCTGGGTGCTTATTCCTGGGCGTGTCACAGGAGACTTCCTGTCACAGACAGAGCCTGCTGGAAGGCCCCCCAGGGCCCCCGGTCTTGTCCAGACCCTCTGGCAGCCGGTCAGGCCAGCCGGCCTGCTTACAGGGGCCCGGGGCCAGCCCTGGGTGGGCACGTTTGCCCCTAGACCACCAGCATTGCTGGCAGGTCTCCAGGTAGGGCACACGCAGTGGCATCCGGGACTGCTCTGAGTGCGGTGGGTGGCGGGGTGGCGGGGCACTCAGCCGCTGGTGCAGGGGCCGCACGCCGGCGACGCAGGCCTGTGGGGCTTCAGGGGCCGCGCGCCGGGGACGCAGGCCTGTGGGGCTGCTGTTGGGAGGCGTCAGGTGGCCACAGCGCACACGGCTGTGCTGCAGACGTGCACGCTGCCGGGAGAGTCGAGGGGCAGAGGCTAGCCTTCCTTGTCTCATGGGGAGGACCGTGACCCTGTGAGGCGCTGCAGGCGCCCCTGCTGCCGGGGCTGTTCTGCTCCATAAACAGGTATCCAGCCCTCACTTGTACACCTGGAAACGCATGCGATGTGCAGTGTCAGTTATGTCTCTAAGAAGCTGGAGACGAGGTCGGGGGGCACGAAGAACCAGAAAGACCCAGAAGTGCACGCGAACTTGCCCTCCGAGCCGGCGGGACTCTGTGGTGTCCGCAGCAGCCCGGTGGCCCGTGAAGAGCAGACCTGAGTCAGACCAACTGCCGTCCCCACACCCGAGAGCACCGCTGGGGTGGGGCACCTTCGCCTTCTGCAGCGAGTTCTCAGGAAGGGCCCAGGAAACCACCGTGGAGGGTCCCCACCATGCGCTCGCCGGGCAGGGCGCTGAATCCGCATGCTGAGCAGATGAGACACAGGAAGGTACCAAGGAAGTGAAAGGAAGCGGAAGTCGCTCAGTCGTGTCTGACTCTGCGACCCCAGGGATTACACAGTCCATGGGATTCTCCAGGCCAGAACACTGGAGTGGGTAGCCTTTCCCTTCTCCAGGGGAGCTTCCCAACCCGGGGATCAAACCAGGGTCTCCTGCATTGCAGGTGGATTCTTAACCAACTGAGCCATCAGGGAAAGTACCAAAGTGATTTTTTCTTTAAAAAATCCAGGCATAGAGAAGACCTTTCTGACTAGCACGTGAACACGTGTACATGCCGGCACACACGCACTCGTGCACACACGTACTCGTGCACACACACACTTGTGCACACATGCACTCATGTGCACACACACTCGTGTACACACACACACAGAATCCACAGCCGTCTTCACAAAGGTCAGTCCATCCGTCCTGCCCGTGTTGGCCTGTCCGTCCTGCTCCAGCCTCGCTCTAGGCTCTGGGGAGAAGCTGGTGAACAGGACACAGCAGACAGCCTGCCTGTCCGAGTGGCTTGCCTTCCAGCCAGCGTCTGACTGACGTTCATGCTCAGAGTGTTTGTTTCCACATAAGGCGGCCTCTGTGGGGTCGCATAGAGTCGGACACGACTGAAGCAACTTAGCAGCAGCAGCAGCAAGGCGGCCTTGCGAGGTGACTGCATGGCTTGGTGTGCATCTCACAGCTGTGCCTGCTCCCCGGGCCCCGCCATCTGCCCCGAGGCCCGCTGACCGTCCCCCACCATTATTTCAGTGCCTGGTTATTGATGGTACGTTGTTAATTTTCTCTGAATGCAAAGCTTGCTGTGACGCGAATTACACTCCCAGCTAGTTTGGCATTACACGATAGCCTCATGCTCAGTGGCAGCATCTGCAAAACGCTCCTGTAACTCGGTGAGAGCCCAGCCATTCTTCCTCGTCTTTGCTCTCCCCGTGCGAGGCCCAGATGAGGTTTCGCACGCAGACCCTTGCGAAGACCGCTTTCGTCAGCGCTGATAGGGAGGTCTGTCCTGGAAGTTCAGAAGTGTGTCTGGCAGCCCCGTGAGAGCAACAGGCTTTTCAAACGATTTTAATTAACCCTCGATCTTTCCATTTCAAGCAAGTCTTTATGAGTTTTGTGAGACAATGGAAGCTTAGTTAATAAAGATTGAAATTTTATTGCCAAAAACAGTAAATGTGAATTCATGACATATATTTGCAAAAATAAACGTAGATCGCAAGTGATATATGTATGTTTTGAACATTCTTTTCAACACTGGACATCCAGAAATGTCTGATGAATTCTGGTCACACAATAAACAGCATTAAATTCAGACACTGCATCTTTTTCTTTCAGATTGTCATTGAGTCTCTGAAGTTAAAAACAATTTGAATTTTACTTAGTTCAGTTCGGTTCAGTTGCTCAGTCATGTCTGACTCTTTGTGACCCCGTGGACTTCATCTGGCCAAGCTTCCCTGTCCATCACCAACTCCTGGAGTTTACCCAAGCTCATGTCCATTGAGTCGGTGATGCCATCCAACCACCTCATCCTCTGTCGTCCCCTTCTCCTCCAGCCTTCAATCTTTCCCAGCATCAGGGTCTTTTCCAATGAGTCAGTTCTTCGCATCAGGTGGTCAAAGGACTAGAGTTTCAGCTTCAGCACCAGTCCTTCCAATGAATATTCAGGACTGATCTCCTTTAGGATGGACTGGTTGGATCTCCTTGCAGTCCAAGGGACTCTCAAGAGTCTTCTTCACATCACAGTTCAAAAGCATCAGTTCTTCGGTGCTCAGCTTTCTTTATGGTCCAACTCTCAAATCCATACATGACTACTGGAAAAACCATAGCTTTGACTAGATGGACCTTTGTTGGCAAAGTAATGTCTCTGCTTTTTAATATGCTATCTAGGTTAGTCATTAGCTTTTCTTCCAAGGAGCAAGCGTCTTTTAATTTCATGGCTACGGTCACCATCTACAGTGATTTTGGAGCCCAAGAACATAAAGTCTATCACTGTTTCCATTGTTTCCTCATCTATTTGCCACGAAGTGATGAGACTAGATGCCATGATCTTAGTTTTTTGAATGTTGAGCTTTAAGCCAGCTTTTTCACTCTTCAGTTTCATCAAGAGGCTCTTTAGTTCCTCTTTACTTTCTGCCATAAGGGTGGTGTCATCTGTATATCTGAGGTTATTGATATTTCTCCCGGCAATCTTGATTGCAGCTTGTGCTTCATCCAGCCCAGCGTTTCTCATGATGTACTCTGCATATCAGTTAAATAAGCAGGGTGACAATATACAGCCTTGATGTACTCCAAATTGAGAAATTTGGAACCAGTCCATTGTTCCGTGTTCGGTTCTGACTTGCTTCTTGACCTGTATACAGTTTCTCAGGAGGCAGGTCAGGTGGTCTGGTATTCCCATCTCTTAAAGAATTTTCCACAGTTTGTTACGATCCACACAGTCAAAGGCTTTGGCATGGTCAATGAAGCAGAAGTAGATGTTTTTCTGGAATTCTCTTGCTTTTTTGATGATCCAGCGGCAATTTGATCTCTGGTTCCTCTGCCTTTTCTAAATCCAGCTTGAACATCTGGAAGTTCTCAGCTGATGTAATGTTGAAGCCTGGCCTGGAGAATTTTGAGCATTACTTTACTCGTGTGTGAGATGAGTGCAATTGTGTGGTAGTTTGAACATTCTTTGGCATTGCCTTTCTTTGGGATTGGAATGAAAACTGACCTTTTCCAGTCCTGTGGCCACTGCTGAGTTTTCCAAATTTGCTGGCATATTGAGTGCAGCACTTTCACAGCATCATCTTTTAGGGTTTGAAATAGCTCAGCTGAGTTTTACTTAAATGTCTTATTTTAAGAGGCTGACTTAGGATAGTCTTGTAAAGGCTCCTTGTTGGTGAGCCCCATTTGCACCACTGCGGTGAGCCGTGGCAGCCTGGACCCCCAAGACCCAGGGTGGCAGGACGCCCCCTGTGCCCCTGGCCGTCGGCACAAGCTTGGGGGGTGGTGTCACTTGGCGGGGGTCCGTCCAGATTCTGTTCATAGACTCTGACAGGTGCCCCGCGCTTCTGGGCAGTGCCGCTGGCTGCAGGGCGAGACTGGGGCCACCCCTGACTGGTGCCCCGCGCTTCTGGGCAGTGGCGCTGGCTGCGGGGCGAGGCTGGGGGAGAGGGAGGGCCCCTGGGCGCCTCAGACCCCGCCGCGTGCATCCTGGATGTCTGCACCTCACGCTCTTACACGCCCTTGTCTTTCCGAGTGCCGACATCCTTGCGTTTCCCCCTCTCCAGAGCACTAACAGTGAACCCAAGGCTCTAGCCAGACCACCCGGAAGGGCAATAACAGGAGTGGAGCATGGACTCGGGACTGAGGGAGGCTGGCTGACACAGCTCTCAGGACAGCGGGGGTCTCGCGTGGCGGTGCCCGCGACCTCAGCGGCACACGGGCCCCCTCTCCCTCTCAGCCAGGCGGGGTCAAGGGGCTCCCTGCTCTGCTGAGGGCGGCCGCGTGGGGACCTGGGTCATTTCCTGGGTCAGTGGAGGCGTGTGTCAGCCCAGCTGAGTCTGTCTGAGCGCTGCTGTCCGCAGACGGCGCTGGTGGACGTTGGGCTCGTGGTGGGCGTGGCGCACGTGGGCCGTGAGGATGGGCTGGCTCCCGCTGAGGTTGCTCTTGGGTCTGGCCGGGTCCTGGTGGACGTGGACTGAGGGGGGCTGTGCTCGCCTCTGATTTAGAGGGGTCTGTGAAGGTGGCTTCCGTCCAGTGCACCCGAAGCTGTGGGTTCGGGGGCAGGGCAGGCGGGCTGCCATGCTTTCCTGGTGGGGAGCCTCCTGTCTAGAAGCCTCGCAGCCAAGCGACGATGACCAGTGCAGAGCACGGCGCGGGGCTCACGCCCGTGAACCGGCGCCGACCCCGCCGCCCTGTGACCCGGGCCTCTTCTCTGCAGCGCGTCTGCCGCAGAAGGGTCTGCTCCCGTGGGGCGGTTTTTGCATTAACTTGCGAGGGGGGTCTCGGGCTCACTGCAGCCATCTGGGCTCTTCCGTGAGAAGGCCCATGGTCTCCGTGCCGCCCGGGGCCTGCACATGTCTTTAGGACTGCCCGGTGCCTGTCTGCCTGGCCGTGGCCTGTGGATGGCGCCTGCTCTCCGCCTGGATGTTGGTGCTTCTGCCTGACCCCTGGTCCCCCTGCAGACGCCTTCCCCGTGAGCTCCCTGGGCTCAGAGCAGGTGGGCTGCACAGGCAGGAGTGAGCCGGCGCCCTCCGCAGACCCACCGTCGGCGCGTCCGGGGGCTGGATGCTCAGGCAAGTAACCACATCCAGTCATGTGGAACCAGCGAGAAAGGGAAAGACCGCGCCGTCCACTTCCTCAGGAGACCACAGCGGGCATGTATTTACTTCTAGGCTTTTTCCTGCAGAAATCCGTTTATTTGAAATTCTGAAAGCTGTGTTTATACTGGCGAGGCGCGATCAAGAGTGAACTCGAGCCCATGGCTTGAGGGGGCCTCCACCGTCAGCCATCAGAGCAGCCCTCCCCACAGCCCCGCCCGTGCCGGCACCCAGGTCCTGTTGGGGGGGCCTCTTCTTTTTGTTCTTGTGCTGGCGTCCAGGCAGCCGTCCGAGGGAGTGGACACCGTGGCTCCTGCCCGCTCCTGGACGGGGGACTTCAGGAAAACAACTCTCCCTGCCCTGCTGCCACTGCCTCCCCCACAAGGCCCCGCACCGGCCGATGTCTGTCCCCCACTCGCCCTTGGCCATGTGCACGGCCCTGATGCAGCAGCGGGGTGCCGGCTGGGGAGGGGGCCTGGGGCACAGTCCCTCCCCCTGAGGACCTGCCCTGCTGTGCTGGTCATGGTGGACGGAGCTCTGGGTTTGTAGGGTTTGCATTCTGTTTGCAGGGTGAAGGGTGGGCTCAGGGTTGGGGGACAGATGTTTCTAGCACCTAGTCCTGGGGGATGGGGGATCCCCCGGGGCGGCCTCCTCCTCCTGCCCCTCCATTACCCCCCGCCCATAGCCAAGCCCCGAGCCTGCACTGCATGACGTGGACACCTGCCTTCCACTCTGCTGGCCAGCAGTGCGCATGTTGGGACGTTAGCTCGGAGCTTCCGCATTGCTTCCTAGAGCTGTGTTAGCTGTTGAGATCACGGGGCCACCCTCAATGGGCCCAAGCCCCGCCCTTGCTGCCCAGAGTGCACACTGTCAGCTCTCTCAGCCCAGGGCCTGGGAGAGGCCCGGCCAGAAGGTGGACTGCACTCCCCAGTCGATCTCAGAGGTCCCGTCTCCGTGGGCAGGGTGGCGTTCCTGGCATGTGTCCCGGACGCTGAGCGGCTCTCCGTCCCCCTCCATCCCCCTCTTGCTGTCCTCTCTCTCTGGTTCCTGGGTAGCCGTCGAGCTCCTGACTTGGGAGACAAGCGTGGGCTTTCAGGCCTTTAGGGGCTCCGGGGCTGCTCCCCAGGCGAGCTCCGCAGGGCGGGCAGTGAGCGGCTGAGATGTCAAGGTTTCTGGGTTATTTTAGTTGTGGGGACGTTTGCTGAAAGTCAGCTGAAAGTCTGGCCTCAGCATCTGTTTTGAGATCAGACTTAATATTGAACTTGCATCAAAAGCAGAAACTAGAGCCCTCAAACTAAAAGGAGGGGAGAGCTTCGTACCCCTTGGGGGCTGGTCACGCCCGCAGCAGAACAGGCCCATGCTCACACCCGGTCGCGGTGGGCAGGCAGGGCCTCCCAACCTTGTGTCTGTCTTTGGCTCCGTGGCATGGGACCCCTCCAGCCCCAAACTCTGCTGCTGCACATTGTTAGGGTGGGCTTCCCAGCACAAACACAGCCTCGTGAAGGTGCATGTGTGGGGTACGCAAGGGGTACGCAGGGAGCACAGGGGCACGCTGGTCCCCCGCTGGCCTCTGGACGCCACAGGGTGTGAGACCCGGCGGAGGGGCCCTGCTGGGGCAGGGTGCAGCCTGTCGCCCGCCGCCCAGGGAGGTGTGCAGAGGGCTGGACGGCAGGCCCTGCAAGGGTGGGTGGCAGCGGGGGTCAGGGGGCCGGGTGGGCAGGTGGTGGGGGACTGGCCCAGCGTGGGGACGCAGCTGTGGGGAGTGTCTCCCAAGGCCGCGGAGGAGCTGGAGAGCCACAGGGCCTGTGGGGGTCTCTGGTGAGAGTGTGACGGTGGGGTATGGAAGGGTTGCTCTGGAGTGAGCTGGTAGGAAGAGAGTCTCCGGGGTGGGCACCCGGGGGTCAGGTGGCCTCCAGGTGACCTCGGGGAGGACGGAGGCTTGCTAAGGTGAGGGACCCTGCGGGGCTGGGGCCAGGTCACTGGAGGTCATGCCTTCTCCTGGAGGGGAGGCAGTCAGCAGTCCTAGAGGGGCAGGTCCTCTGCGGGCGCGTGGAAAATAGTGGGAGAGGCCGCTGTCTGCAAGCAGAGTTGTCCGGGAGGCCGGGTGTCAGGAAGCAGAGGGCGTGCTTGATTGTTGGGGGTCGTGAGGGGCCCTGTCGGGTTCTGACTGATTTCTTTGGGAACGACACTGTGATTTGGGGAAAGCACAGATTGTTTTCCAGGCCTGCATTCAGAGCCCGACAGGGGGAAGCCAGGCGCTCGGGGCTGCTCACTGCCGCTGTTTCCCCGCACGCTGGAGGCCGGGCCGCCGTCCTCTGCGAGGATGATACAGGGAGAGACGGCCTCCTGCGCTTGGGAGCCCTGCAGGCCGGGCCGCTGGAGACGAGGAAGCCCGGCCTGAACACCGGGGACACGGCCTCGTCCTCGCCAGGCCTCAGGCTCCTGGCTGGCGCCCCCCGGTCAGCAGCAGGCATGTGTGTGTGTGGGGGGGCAGTGGGGTTCTATCTCAGCCGCGGGCAGCCTCGTGTGGGCCCAGAGGTCTGTCCGCCAAGTGCTGAGGGCCCCCGGGCACCATGGCTCCGGCTGCGGGCAGGGCAGGGGACGGGGCCCACGAGGCACTTGGGGCTCAGGCTCCCTCGCAGAGGGGCCTGGGACGGGGGAGGGCGGGGCCCTTGGCCTCCGGGGCTGGCCGCCCTCCAGGCTCTGTCTTCCCTGGGCATACTGCTGGTGCCCACCCTGCCAGCTGGGCTTGGGGGGGGCTGGTACTGGTGGTGTTGGGGGGGGGCGTCTCCACACCCCTCAGCCTGGCCCCTCCTCCCTCACCCTGATCCCTGCCTGCTGCCCCCGCGCGCGTGTGTGTGTGTGTGAGCCAGCCCTGCCTCTGTGAGTGTGTGTGTGTGTGTGTGTGTGTGTGTGAGAGAGCCAGCCCTGCCCACGCTGGGGGTCTGGGGGGACCCTCTCCAGGGCCAGGGCCCCGCGGAGCTTGGGGGGCGCTGTGACACCCGGCACCACTCAGGGGCTGGCTCCCTTATGTTCGCCGGTGAGAAGGAGAGGAGAAGCTGGAAAGATTTTGAGTGTGTTTATTTTGCAGGGGCCCTATTTTTAGACTTCAGTTATTCTGGACTTGAGTTTTACATTTTTCAGAAGTCTCCCGAGACGCAGAATTAGCATGTCTGATGGAGGCAGGATGCTCTGCTTCGCTGCTCCGTGACCCTGGCGGTCCTTCCATGGCTCCTGCCTCCTGTCTCCTGCTCAGTCCCCGCTGTTGAGGCTCGAGGGGCCACTTGCTGTGTCCCCCAGCCTGGACTGTGGGCGGCCCCCTGGCTGGAAAGGCCTCCCTGCACCGTGGTGTTCTCCTCCCGCAGGGACTCCGTGGCTCCGGGGTTCGGGCTGGGTCAGCTTAATGCCGTGGCCTGCCCAGAGGTTCTGGGGACAGCAGGTCTGCCTGCCTGCTTCGAGCAGAGAGGAATTCTGCTTGAAAAAAAGAAAAGCAAACTCTGCTGCACGGCGGAAGTCAGAGAAAGGACCTCAGAGACTGTCAGCGTCAACCCTTTGTTTTTTCTTTTAAGCTCTTTCCCGGCATTTTATGATAAAAGTTCCAAGAAGAGAGTCAAGTTGAGAGAGTTTATCGTTAGCGCTTGCGTGTCACCGATCTAGACGCCGCCACGACCGAGTCCCGAGGCTGCTCTCGCGCTCGTCCGCCGGCTCACCCGCTGGTCGGCCTCATCTTCCACACGTCGCACAGCCAGTCGCAGCTGTCAGGTGGCGGCGGCGGCTTAGTCGCTCAGTCGTGTCCGACTCTTTGCGGCCCCGTGGACGGTAGCCCGCCAGGCTCCTCCGCCCATGGGATTCTCCAGGCAAGAGTACTGGAGTGTGTAGCCAGTTCCTCCTCCAGGGGATCTGCCCGACCCAGGGATCAAACCCGGGTCTCCTGCATTGCGGGCAGATTCTTTACCAACTGAGCCAGGAGGGAAGCTGCCCTCTCAGTACTTCAGTGGGAATGTCACTGGCTAGAGTTCATTATTGGTTTAGTTGTTTCTCTGAGACAAAATTTATGTACAGTGAAATGTACACATTTAGGCATACATTTACTGAGTTTTCACGAATGCTTATGTTTAACCCAAACTGTTATCATAATATAGAACCCGACCATCACCCCGGAAGGCTCCCTTTCCCTTTCCCTGGCTGCCCCCCGCCAGGCCCCGGGCTCCGATTGGCCGCTTGCAGAGAGTTCTGCCTATCCTAGGACGTCCTGTCGGGGGTCCCGCCTGTGTCCCTGCTCTCTGTCGGCCTCAGCCCGTCGGGGAGGGTTTTGACGTTGGCTGAAGGTCCTTCCCCGTCTTGGCAGGCAGGTGCCCTGCCCAGCGCCCTGAGTGCCACAGTGGCTTTGGCACGTCGGACCTTATGGGAATGGCCATCGAACCGTCGTCCCCTGCGTTGGCAGGCAGAGTCTTAACCACTGGCCCACCAGCCAAGCGCTGCTCGAGCCCCAGGAGTTCTCACCCGGGGCCCCTGCACCACCCTCAGTCTCTGTGCCCTGAGAAGTCTTTGCCCACTACCTAGTCATGAAGACAGACTTCTCGCCTCTTTTAGGGACTCTTTGGTTTTCCCGTCTACGTTCCAGGGCTCCGTCCTTTGCAGGTGAGTTTCGTGTGTGCGGTGAGCTGGGGCCGCAGCGCGAGGTCCACCACCTCCTCTTGTGACTTTGTTTCCCTGGGCGTCGCTGCGGCACCTTCGTTGAGAATCACTGTCCGTGTGGCTCTTTCTGGACACTGTCCTGCCCCACTGGTCTGCCCAGTGAGCTTTGCTCCAGGACCACCTGTCTTGGCTGCTGTGGCCTGATTGTCGCCATGGTGTCGGGGAGGGCCTCCCACTGTGGCTGTCACTGTGGCATTCTGGCCCCGCTGCACCTCAGGCGCGTCTTGGAGTCAGTTAGTCCGTTTCTACAGATCGTCTGATGAGATAATGGCCAATGTTGCACTGGACCCACAGGCCAGGGTGCGGAGAGCTGACGTTTCAGCGATTTCAAGGCTTTGCTTTCGGACGAGGCATCACTTCCTTTATTTAGGTCTTTAATTTTTCCCATAGCATTTTGTGGTTTCCAGTGTAGAGGCTTGCGTGGCTTTTGTTAAATGTATTCCTATGTAATTTGCTTTCTTTGGACGCTGCAGTAAGTGGTATTTTTAAACGTTTCATTTTCCAGTTGTTTGCTGTTGTTAAATAGAAATGCAAATGCGGTTTGTGTATTGATCTGTCGTCCGTGACTTTGCTAAACTGCAGCTGTTCAGGGAGCCAGTCCTCTGTCAGCGTCTGCATGCGGGCGTACCGTCCGCCCCGCTCTCTGCCTCCTGCTGCTCAGGACCGGCCGCGCCCGGCAGTCAGATGGTGAGTGTGGGCCGCCGCGCCTCTCTTTGAGGCAAAGTATTGACCTGCATCAGTAACAGCGGTGGCAGCTGGAGGGCTATTTTTCTTCTTTTTTTCAGTTGTCGTTTATCAAACTGAAGAAGTTTCTATTTCTTACTTTGCCAAGAGGTTGTTTTGTTTGTTTAGCCATGAAAGAGTGTTGGATGCTGTTAAATACAGTTTCTGCATCTACTGACATGATCCTGTACTTTTTCTTTTTTGTCTGTAAATTTGGTGAATCAGTTTTTCAAATGTTAAACCAGACGACTGCATTCCTGGGCTACTTACTTGGTCAAGTCATATTCTTTTTTATGTATTTCTGCATTTGGTTTCTGTGTGCATTCGTAAGAGACGCCGGCCTGTAATTCTCTTCCTCTGCTGAGCGTTGACGGCTTTGGGTGTGGGCATAGTGTTGGCTTCTTAGAAGAAACTGGAACGTGTTCTCTGTGCTTTCAAAGGACTGAGTAAGATGGGAGTGTTTCTTCCTTAAGTGATCAATGGGACTCACTAGTGCAGCCATCTGTGTTTTTGTACGAAGGTTTTTGGTACACATCCAGTCTCTTTAATAGATAAAAGCTATTGTTTTCTCCTGAGTTGCCTTATTTTTCAGGCGTTTGTGGGTGCAGTGTTCACACTCCCCTGCCGTCTCGCTCGCGTACTAACAGCCCCTTCCTGATTCCGGCTTTGATCCTTTGCGTCCCTCTCCTCCTGCTCCTCTGCCCAGGACTTTTCAGCGTCGGCAGTCTGCTCCCTGCCGCCCTGGCACAGCGGGCCGGGGGCAGCTTGTTTCCGCCCAGGGCTCCCCGGCCCTGTGGGGTTGCTGCTCCTCAGTAGGTTGAAGCGGAGGGTCCCAGCCCCATGCTAGTGTTTCCAGTGTGAGGCGGGCTTGTTCACAAGCCTGAGTGAACCCAGTGCTGGCCCTGTGTGCTTGGCCTCCCTGCCAGCCCACCTGGGGTCGCTCCCAGGGGCTGTCCTGCGTCCTTGCGAGCGTCTGTCTGCACTGTGGCCTGAGCCGTCCTGGGTGCTGGTGGGTGGGTGCTGGCTGGGCCTCTGCCCAGGCGCGGCGAGCTTTCTCCTCGCACTTCCCGTGGACCTGGGCTGCCCTCCCTGGAGCTCAGCGTCTCTGCAGTTCTCCTGGGACCGTGCTCCTCCTGCTGTGCCCGTCTGTACCCGCAGGCCCGCCGGGGTCTGGCCCTGCCCTGCAGACGGTGGTGTGTGGATGCGGGGCGGTGTTACGGGCAGTCGGGCCTGTCCTGGGCAGTGGAGTCTGCCCCTTGGACTCTCCTGCAGAGGTGGGCTGCCGTGCGGGTCCCTGAAGGTGGGGGGCTCCGTGGGGTACAGGGCTCCTCCTTCCTGTGTGTCTCCCGCCCTCCCAGACTGTCTCCGCCTCTTGCTGTCCTGGGTCCACCCAGCAGGGGCGAGGGGCACTCCAGCCACTGAAGGCCGCTGTGGAGTCCTGCCCTCGCAACTGTCACCCAGACGGTCACCTCTAGGAGAGGCACCTGTCCACCCTGCAGGGAGAGG
The DNA here is from genome assembly GCF_003369695.1 of Bos indicus x Bos taurus. NCBI lineage: Eukaryota > Metazoa > Chordata > Mammalia > Artiodactyla > Bovidae > Bos > Bos indicus x Bos taurus. Next base: position 861,230 of record NC_040101.1, on the reverse strand, counting down.
CACCTGTCCGCCCTGCCCCCACCTGCTCGTGGCCCTGCGCCCCCCGACCGAACTCCACGGGGGGGCCCCTCCTAGTCCTGTCTGGCAGGGTGCCCGCCAGTCACCTGTCCCCTGGGGTTGGGAGGCCGCCTGACAGCAGCTGCAGTGGACGGCCAGCTGGGAGGGTGGGGGCCCCAGAGGGCGGCAGCTTGACTGTATTTCTGGGCCCCCTCTTGCTAAACTTTCCCCAATTTTTGAAACAACTATGATTCTCTTTTGCAAAGAAACCTCTTTTTAATTTTTCTTTGAAGTTGCCAGTTTTATTTAAGACTTTACATATCTGAATAATTGGTTAAAAAAGAAATGTTCATCATTTTTAGAGTTGCACAAATAAGGAAAGTAATAGCTGGCTGGCCAGATTCGTGTGATGTGAGGCCAATGTCCTTAAATTAAAAAAAAAAAAATCTGAGTTTTAGAACCCGGGGCTCTAAAAATAGCACTTGGAATTAATACTGTTCTTGGATTCATGGTTTAAGGGAGTCACTACATTTTATTTCTTGATGCTCTAGATTTAACAGCATGTGGGTAGAAACATGTAACTTCTCACGTGGGTTAGACATGGAAACCAGTTTGTGTATATAAACTTAAACACTGAAAATGCATACATTCAGCTATTATGGAACTTGTAACAAATATAAAGTTTTTAACTTTCTTTTTTTTTTTTTTTTTTATCCAAAAAAGATTTATTCTATTACATGGAGACCCTCAAACATGTTTGAACATAGAGTTTGGGTCTTTTTTTTTTTAAATCTGCATTTAAAGAAAGTTTAAATTCCAGCTTTCTGTGCCTTTACAGTGTATATAGCACTGGCAGATTTTCCCTCTTTTTTTCCAGTCCATAAAAAGAGCTTCTTAATGCTCAGATCCCAGGAGCTGGGAAAGCAGGTCATGGTCAGTGACAGGAAGTACAAGTGCTCGAAACTCCGAACTCGCTGGAAAGTGTTAGGTGAAAATTCATGTTGACTGCAAGCAGCGGGTGCTTCATGAATCAGGCATGAGCCAGGCCGACGCTGTTTGCTTACACAGACTTGATTCATTAAGTCAGAGCCCGGCAGCTTTCCCCGGATCTCTGCCCCGGAGCGCCCTGCATTAGGCCGCTGTAATTGCCCCTGTTGGAGCCTCTGGGAGGCCTCTGATCCCAGCACCTGTGCAGAGGACTCAGAAACCACACTTCCCTCCTGCAGGGCTCCCCCCATACACCTCAAGTTTTTAACTTTCCAGAAGGAAATAAAAAGCAGTATTAATAAAGAGTGGTCTTTTGCATCATTTTCAAAAATTCTTCCTCCTTTATTTCTCCATCCCCATCATGATCAGCCTCATCAAGCATTTCCTGAAATTCTTCCTCTGTTAAATCTTCCCCTAGTTCCTTAGCAACCCTCTTGATGTTGTTCAGTGATATACTTCCTGTATCATCATCATCAAATAATGTGAAAGCCTTCCATAGTTCTTTTTCACACTTTTCACTCATTTTTACAGTCATTGTCCCCTGGAGGAGGGCATGGGAACCCACTCCAGTATTCTTGGACAGAGGAGCCTGGCGGGCTACAGTCCATGGGGTTGCAAGAGTCGGACACGACTTAGCGACTAAACCACCACCGTGGCAAAACAATCTTCAAAACCGATGGTGCCGCTTCCTTCCTTGTCAGTCTCAGCTTTCATCTTTCTAACATCTTCCTTCTTTGGCTCAAATCCGAAGGCCCACATTGCAATCATGTCCCCAGCCGGTGCCCTGGCCGGGACCTCCCAACTTTACCTGCCTGCCACACCGCCCAACGGTAGTTCACCGCCCGCGAGCCATTGCTCAAGAAGCGTCTTTGTAAGTCGGACAGAAAGGCGTCGGTGCGGCTCACGCTTCTCCCCAGGCGCCCCCTCGGGGCTTTTCCCGTTGTCCTCCTGCGTTTCTGGGGCCTGGGGCTCCCCTGAACTGCAGTCCTGGGGACCCACACGCACTGTGTCCTGGGCCCAGACGCGTGCCCTGCTCTCCTTGTTTCTCTGCCTTTTTCTTAGAAAAGAAGGAGGATCAGCATGAGGAAGAGAGTGTGTGCGCTGTGTTGGCGGGGTCTGGAGGACGGGGCGGGGACGCTGGGCGGTGGCTCGCGTGGGTCCCCCCACAGATGCCTGCGATGGGGCAGGATAGAGGCAGGCCTGTGGGGGCGGGGTGGCGTGGGGCCCAAGGTGGAGCCCACCCCTCTGCTGCCACCCCAGGGCTGTGCGGGGTTCCTGGCGCACCGCGTTTGCTGTTCAATCCCGAAGCGAGGTCCTGGCAGGACCTGGGGTGCCAGAGGGAAACGTGGGTCCTGGGAGGAGTGCCCGCACTGCAGTCCCAGTGCTGACACACCAGGGTCTGGAGACCCCACGGGTTTCCATGCCGACATACACCTGCCTCTGACGGTGGCTGCCTGCCACACCTGTTTCCTTCTGCACCTGGTGCCAGCGATCCAGCTGGACAGGCCTCTGCTGAGAAACAGGCTCGCACCCGGTCTTAGCCCTGGTGGCTGCCCCAAAGATGGATCATTTCCGTTTTCATAGGCTGTCATTTCTAAGTTAAGCTTGTTTTGTTTCCTAGAATTTGACCCTGTTGGATGACCCTGTCCTTGTGTGTGCTCAGTTGTGTCTGACTCTCTGCGACCCCATGGACTGTAGCCCACCAGGCTCCTCTGTCCATGAGATCCTGCAGGCGAGAAGACTGGAGTGGCTTGCCACGCCCTCCTCCAGGGGCTCTTCCCCACCCAGGGATCGGGCCTGTGTAACCCATGTCTCCTGCGTTGACAGATGAATTCTTTACCGACCGCACCACCTGGGATAGATTGGCATTTAAACACACGATGCCCAGGGCACTCTTCAGGGCAAATGTCTATTGTGTCATAGCTTTGCCAGGCCCTCCATCCCGGTGAGTCGGGTTCTCAAGTCCCAGGCCTCTGTGGGGGGCCTTGGCAGCGTTTGTAGATGTGAGCTAAAGAGGAGGATGCTGCTGGGTTATCTGTCGTGGGAAAGCCTCCCTCGCTCTTCTTATTTTCATCTTTTTCCTTATTGTCATTTTTTCTTTATTTTCATTGTTTTCTTTTCATTCTTTCATTTTTAAGCTCTGCAGGGTTTATCTAAAGGCCTAACATGCAGAGAGGACAGGTGGACTTCAGGGCACGCTCCCCGCCCACCGCGTGGCGTGTCCGCCGACTGGTGGCCGGCCCACCGGCATTTCCTCTGCAGAGCTATTCTTAGCCTCCGTGTTTGTGCCTCCAGAGACAAGATTTCCTTTCTCGGGAAAGGAAATGGTTTTCCACAGGGATAAGCGTGCAGCGTGGGGCAGGATTTCCTGAGAAGCCGGGGCAGCTCAGTGCCCGGAGGCCTCGCCGCAGGCGCAGAGCGGGGAGCCGGGCGCCGTTCCTTCCTAGTGACTTGCCCTTGGACGTTTCTAGGGCGTATTTGAGAAAGACGATTGTACGTCCTGGTGCTCCCGGTCCTGCGCTGTCTCTGTTGGCCTGGAAGGCGGGTGCAGCCACCTCCCTGCGGGCTGGGTTTCTGCCTTCAGGACCCTGGGGCTTTGAAGACCCTGACTCCGCGTTGCCCCAAGCCCAGGCTCCAGGCCACGAGGCCGCTGGGCGCCCGGCCATGCATCCCAGGGCAGCTCCCTCAGTCCCAGTGCCGCCTCCCTCAGATGCTAAAAGCACATTTCCATGTTTTAGCCTCTGAATTAGACCAGGCTTCACAGTTTGAACCTTAAGGGGCGACAGTGCCCTCTTGGATGTGTGAAAGGGGTGGTCTCACTGGCGGGAGTGCGACGTGCCGAGGGGCCTCCCAGCGCTGGTGGCCGTCTTGTGGGGCCTGAGTCTGACCTTCAGGAAGAGGTGCCTCACTCTTTTCCCGGTGGGGACCCTGGCTGGGCGGCCGTGCCTTCCTGGGGCCCTGTAGAGAGAGCTGCCGTTGGCCCCTGGCTCCCCGGGCACCTTGTCTCAAGTACCCTCTGCTGCTCACAGTCTGGTTTCCCTCCGAGAAACGGGGCCCTGGCCCACAGAGAACCGAAGTTTGGCCTGGGCCGGTGGGAAGCAGGCACGTTTGACCTTGGAGTACAAAATGAAGCAGAGCAAAGGCTAACAGAGTTTTGCCAAGAGAAAGTGAAGTGAAAGTGAAAGTCGCTCAGTTGTATCCAACTCTGTGACCCCATGGAGTTTGTCCATGGACTTCTCCAGGCCAGAATACTGGCATCGGTAGCCTTTCTCTACTCCAGGGGATCTTCCCAACCCAGGGATTGAACCCAGGTCTCCCACATTGCAGGCGGATTCTTTACCAGCTGAGCCACAAGGAAACCTAAGAATACAGTAGTGGGTAGACTATCCCTTCTCCAGGGGATCTTCCCAACCTAGGAATCGAACTGGGGTCTCCTGCATCTCAGGCAGAAACTATAAAACTCCTAGAGGAGAACATAGGCAAAACTCTCTCCGACATACATCACAGCAGGATCCTCTATGACCCACCTCCCAGAATATTGGAAATAAAAGCAAAAATAAACAAATGGGACCTAATTAAACTTAAAAACTTCTGCACAACAAAGGAAACTCTAAGCAAGGTGAAAAGACAGCCTTCAAAATGGGAGAAAATAATAGCAAATGAAGCAACTGACAAACAACTAATCTCAAAAATATACAAGCAACTCCTACAGCTCAATTCCAGAAAAATAAATGACCCAATCAAAAAATGGGCCAAAGAACTAAATAGACATTTCTCCAAAGAAGACATACAGATGGCTAACAAACACATGAAAAGATGCTCAATATCACTCATTATCAGAGAAATGCAAATCAAAACCACTATGAGGTACCATTTCACACCAGTCAGAATGGCTGTGATCCAAAAGTCTACAAGCAATAAACGCTGGAGAGGGTGTGGAGAAAAGGGAACCCTCTTACACTGTTGGTGGGAATGCAAACTAGTATAGCCACTATCGAGAACAGTGTGGAGATTCCTTAAAAAACTGGAAATAGAACTGCCTTATGACCCAGCAATCCCACTGCCGGGCATACACACCGAGGAAACCAGAATTGTAAGAGACATGTGTATCCCAGTGTTCATCACAGCACTGTTTACAATAGCCAGGACATGGAAGCAACCTAGATGTCCATCAGCAGATGAATGGATAAGAAAGCTGTGGTACATATACACAATGGAGTATTACTCAGCCATTAAAAAGAATACATTTGAATCAGTTCTAATGAGGTGGATGAAACTGGAGCCTATTATACAGAATGAAGTAAGCCAGAAAGAAAAACACCAATACAGTATGCTGCTGCTAAGTCATTTCAGTCGTGTCGGACTCTGTGTGACTCCAGAGACGGCAGCCACCAGGCTCCCCCATCCCTGGGATTCTCCAGGCAAGAATACTGGAGTGGGTTGCCATTTCCTTCTCCAATGCATGAAAGTGAAAGTGAAGTCGCTCAGTCATGTCCGACTCTTAGCAACCCCATGGACTGCAGCCTACCAGGCTCCTCCATCCATGGGATTTTCCAGGCAAAGTACTGGAGTGGGGTGCCGTCGCCTTCTCCGATACTAACGCACATACATGGAATCTAGAAAGATGGTGATGATGAACCTGTATGCGAGGCAGCAAGAGAGACACTGATTATAGAACTGCCTTTTGGACTCTGTGGGAGAGGGAGAGGGTAGGATGAGTTGGGAGAATGGCATTGAAACATGTATAACATCATGTATGAAACGAGTCGCCAGTCCAGGTTCGATGCACGATACTGGATGCTTGGGGCTGGTGCACTGGGACGACCCAGGGGGATGGTACGGGGAGGGAGGAGGGAGGAGGGTTCAGGATGGGGAACGTATGTATACCTGTGGCAGATTCATGTTGATATACGGCAAAACCAATACAATATTGTAAAGTTAAAAAATAAAATAAAAAAGAAACTCAGCATTCAAAAAATGAAGATCATCACATCCAGTCCCGTCGCATCGTAGCAAATAGATGGGAAAAGTGGAGCGGTGACAGGTTTTACTTTCTGGGGCTTCAGAGTCACTGTGGACAGTGACTGAGCCACGAAATTAAGACACTGCTTTACTCCTTGGAAGAAAAGATATGACGAATGTAGACAGTGAGTTAAAAAGCAGAGACATCACTTTATGGACAAAAGTTGGCATAGTCAAAGCTATGGTTTTTCCAGTAGTCATGTACAATTGTGAGAGTTGTACTGTAAAGAAGTCTGAGTGCCAAAGAATTAATACTTTTGAACTGTGGTGCTGGAGAAGACTCTTGAGAGTCCCTTGGACTGCAGAGAGCTCAAACCAGTCCATCCTAAAGGAAATCAACCCTGAATATTCATTGGAAGGACGGATGCCGAAGCTGAAGCTCCAATACTTTGGCCACCTGATGCGAAGAGCTGACTCATTTGAAAAGACCCTGACGCTGGGAAGGATTGAAGGCAGGAGGAGAAGGGGACAATAGAGGATGAGATGGTTGGATGGCATCACCGACTCGATGGCCAAGAGTTTGATTAAATTCTGGGACCAAAGTAATGGTGAAGGACAGGGAAGCCTGGCGTGCTGCAGCTCACGGATCACAAAGATTTGGACACGACCAAGGGTCTGGACAACAAGCTAGATGCAGAGGTCCCTCCTCGGGTGCTGTGGGGAAGCTCCTGGGACCGTTGAGTGCTGTGGGTAGGATGAGTCTTAGAGATAAGCGTGTCCCCCAGGCCAGGCGGGGAGACCTCGGTGGGCGCTGAGAGTCGGGGGGATGTGGGCTCTGGTGGCCCGCTGACAGCTCTGCCGTCCGGGCCCACGCGCCCCGCTCCTGCCCGCCTGTGCCTTCCTGGTCCGGCGGCTGGACACTGACCGCTGTCCATAGCCAAGCCCCTCCTGGGTGCAGAGGGGCTGTGAGCTGGGGTGGAACCTGCCTAGAGAGGAGGTGGCAAACAGCCTGCCTGCAAGGACAGTGCCCGTCCGACCACTGCGGGCTTTGCTGCCACAAAGCTCCCGGTCGGAATGAGTCCCGTGGCCCAGTCTCTTCCGCACGTTGCTTTCCCTGGTTTTCCCGTGGCGTGGGGTCTCCGTGGGCCTGGGGCACGGTTGTCTCTTCCAGTCTGGCCCCCATCCCTGATCCTTCTGCCGCTGACCGTCCTGCAGGGTGACTGCAGCGTGGATGCCTACGTGTCCCCCCTTCGGTTTCCGGTTGGACTTTGGGGTCCAGGTGCCCCCCTGCCCCACCTTGGAGCCCGGCCCCTCCGGTCTAGGAAGCAGGCGACGTCTCTCCCACGAGAAGTTAGTCAGGTGTCTTTTCTGTGATGCTGTTTGAGTTTTTTCATATTTTGCCTTTTTCCCCTCGACTTTAAAGAATTCTTCAAATATTAGGAAGATAAGCTCTTCGCCCCTGATATATATTACAAATATTTTCAATCAGCTTCACAGTTTTTGATTTTACTAATTTTTTCGCTATGCAATTTAAAAAAAATTTAGTTGAACACATGATTGTCTTTAAAACTGATATTCGAACTTTGAGTCATGACTCCTTTCTCTGTGTGAACTTTAGAACTGCTTATCCGGTGGAGCTGGGTGGGGTGGGAGGCTCACCGGGGATCAGCCCTGACGCTCCCCCGGAGTCAGGCTCTGAGGACCGCAAGGCGCTCCGGTGACTCACATCTGACTCTCGTCTCTGCCAGGAATGTCTTAATACTTTTCTCTTGTAAACTTGTCACATTTTAAAGTTTACTCCTCACTGGTACCTTTTCTTATGTTGCTGTTGTAAGCGGGGCTTTCCTTCCCCATGCGCCTTCTCACCGGCTGCTGTCTGTATTTGTGGCCGCTGCTGATTTTTGTATGTTAATCTTTTGTCCTGCCATTTTCCCCGAGTTCTTTTGCTGTTTGTTTCAGATTTACCACCTGCTCCGCGGGATCACGCTCTGTGGGGCGGGCAGCCTGGCTCCCGTCCTGCCGTGACGCCTCTGGCTGCTCCTCACGCGATGCCACCCCTGTGGCTTGGGTGTCAGGTGGCATGAATGTGGGAATGGTGTGCGCCCTTGCCAGGCGCCTGACCTTTCCAGGAGTGCCTGGCGTGGCTGGCCTGCCCACAGGAGGCAGGGACTGGCCTTAGGATGAGGGGCAGAGGTGTGCATGTGGTGGCGTTTTTCTAATAAATATACTCTGTGATAAGTTGTGATAGTATTAAAAATAAAGAAAGCACTTTAGTCAAAATGAAATAGAGAAGTACGCCATAAACTGAAGGAGCGTGGGAAGGGTAAACATAAATCCAAACATTGCTGAATAAGAAACAGGAAAAGCCCAGGAAAGCAGTAACCTAAGGGAGCGTTGAGTTGTTTGTTTGAATATGTGAGTGAAATAAATATTTGATAAGGCCGATTATTGGAGGGAGCGAGGGAGGCACAGACAGGCCGGCCGTGCAGTAGCAGCTGGGGAGAAGGGTTACTCGTACAGTTTAACCATTTGGGTGACGTTGTGAATTAGATCCTTGCCATAGGCCTTACCCCGCAGTGAAACCAGAGCGGGGAAAGTTTAAAGTAGCAGGCCTTCCGTCTTCCTGCACTCACACGTGCGTTTGCAGCATCAGGGTTGTGATGGGCTCCCCTGCTGTGCAACAGGCCGTCGCGGACTTCGGGTTAGCCCAGCGCCTCCCCGTGTCCCTCTTCTGCAGGGTCGGGGGTGGGACACAGAGCTGGGTCCCCTTCTCAGGGGCCGCCTGCTCATCTGGAGCCCCCAGGAGGGACAGGCTGCGGGTCAGCTCCCCAGGCTGTACAACCCTTGGCGTCTTGCTTCTTCGGGACGGCAAAGGAGAGCGAGATCCTTTGCTTCCAGACTCTGACCTTTAGACCCTTTTAAATGACTCACCTGATACCAGATAAGGTTGGACCTACCTGAGATAATCCCCCTTTTGATTAACTTAAGATCCACTAACTTTGGAATTTCATTACCTCTGCAGAGTCCCTTTCATCTTGGCCGTGTGTTAGCCAGTTGGGGGAGTGGCATCTTACAGAGTCACCCCCGCCCCGTGTGGGAGTGAACACCCACGTGGGGCCCCTGGAGGCTTGTTGGAATTCTGCCCGCTCAGGAAGCACTTACCAAATCCTGGTTGATTATCATTTTATCATAAATGTTGCTTCTATTGAGGAACTTTTCAGTTAATATTTTTAGCCTTCGTTTATTTCTTCCCCTTATTTAAACCCCCTTATTCTATATCCCCTCTATAATTTTCTCTCTCCCTGAAAAACGTTTGAAGCCATTACTTTTCATGTTCGCGTGTACTGGTTATGAATCTCCTCAGTTTTGTTTGTCCAAGTTTAAGTCTCTCCCCTTTACTTTTGGAAGATAATTTTGCTGGATACGTAATTCTGGGTTGGTGTTTTGGTTTTCTTCCGCCCACAGGAAACATCTCGATTCACTGTCTCCTTGCCCGTGGGGTTTTTGTCAAGTTCACTGTGGTTCTTGTCCTTGTTCCTCTATAGATTAGGTGTGTTTGTTTCCCTCCTTATTTCAAGGTTTCTCCTCATCTTCTGCTTTCAGCAACTGTGCCTAAATGTCTAAGATGAGGTTTAGATGTTTTAGTGTTTATCCTACTTGGGGTTCTCTAAGCCTTGGAGATCTGCGGTTTGGTCATAACTTTGCAGAGTTCTTGGCCATTATCTCTTCAAACTTTTCATCTGCTCTCTTCTCTCTCTCTTCTGGTGTTGCTCTTTTGTGTCCTACAATTCTTGGATGTTCGGTAAATTTTTTTCGTTTTTATAATCTCTGCATTTCAGTTTTGGAAGCTTCTATTGCCGTATCTTCAAGCTTACTATTTCTTTGGCTATGTCTAATCTGTGCATGAGCCACTGAAGACAGTCTTCATTTTTGTTAGTGTTTCTGATTTCTAGTGTTTCCTTTTGGTTCTCAGAGTTTCCATCACTCTGCTGCTGTTACCCATCTGTTCCTGAAAATTGTCCACTTTTCCTGTCACAGTTATTTTAAATTCTCTTTCTGATAATTCCAAAATCTGTGTCATAACTGAGTCAGATTCTGATGCATTTTTTAAAATGTCTTTAAGGAATTCCTCGTAGGTCCGGTGATTAGGGGGCTTCCCCCCAACTCCAGTACTCTTGCCTGGAAAATCCCATGGACGGAGGAGCCTGGTGGGCTGCAGTCCATGGGGTCGCGAAGAGTCGGACACGACTGAGCGACTTCACTTTTACTTTTCACTTTCATGCATTGGAGAAGGAAATGGCAACCCACTCCAGTGTTCTTGCCTGGAGAATCCCAGGGACGGTGGAGCCTGATGGGCTGCCGTCTATGGGGTCGCACAGAGTCGGACACGACTGAAGCGATTTAGCAGCAGCAGCAGCTGATGGCTCAGCGGTAAAGAATCTGCCTGTGATGCAGGAGTCTCTGGTTCGATCTCTGGGTCGGGAAGATCCCCTGGAGGAGAGCATGACAACCCACTCCAGTATTCTTGCCTGGAGAATCCCATGGAGAGAGGAGCCTATCGGACTACAGTACCTGGGGTCGCAAAGAGTCAGACACGACTGAAGCGACTGAGCATGCACGCATGATAGTGACTAGGACTTCGAGCTTCCAACTGCCGGTGGCCCAGGTTCTACGCCTGGTCAGGGAACTAAGATCCAAAAGCTGTCCATAAATATCAATCAATCAATCAATCAATCACGTTTAGACTGATTTTCTCTTGCCGTGTAATTTTTGTTGAAATCTGCACGTGATGAGTTGGGTCATAGGGACTGAGGCCTGCAGTGCGGGCCGGGGGTGAGCCGTGTTTACTGTCAGCTGTGGCTGTGATGTCAGAGGTTTGCCCCCTGCCCCCTGCTGTCCTGGTTTGGGGGCCCCCTGTGTCTCCCCCCATGTCCTGGTTTGGGGGGCCCTATGTCTCGGGTTTGCCCTCCACCCCGCCGTGTCCTGGTTTGGGGGCCCCTGTGTCTCGCCCTCTCCCGTCTGGAGCCCACGACTGTTGCCCTGGAGCCTCCTCGTGTGGGGTAATGGGGGGGCAAGGTGACCTGTAGCCTGTGGTGATGCCTCTCTCTGCTAGGGGGCCTCTGCCACTGGGCTGAGACCCTCACGTGTCTCGTCTCCCCCACCCCCATCCCTGGGACGAGACGGGAAGGCTCACAGGGGACGCGCCCGTCCACGGGTGGTGGAGCTCCAGCCAAGCCCTTCTGCTGCCAAATGTCTAGTTGACTTCTCGGTCACTGTAGATATAATCATGCGCTTTTCTTCATTTTGTTGGTCAGTTGCGTTAGAGGCTTTCCTCATGTTGAACTGTCCATTGCTTCACGGTTGATTGCACTTGGTCCTGATGGTGAGTTTTCTGTCTGCCGCTGCGTTCTGTAACGGGGCGTCTGCACTGCTCTGTGAGGCTGACCTGAAGGCGCCCTCTTTTGTATGCGGCCTTCCTCTCCTTTCTGTGTCAGTCGATAGCATATGTGTTTTTCATGGTAGACCTCAGAGTTTTTCTTCCTTTTCTGTTATCCAGAGCTATACTGTCTAGTAATGGCTAATTATGTGTGACTCATATTGATTTAATCAAAATTAAGTAAAAATTTAAATTCAGTTATTTAGTCACAGTACCCATTTCAAGTGGAAATTCAGCTGGTGCAAATAGAGAACGTTCTTATCATCACACAAAGCGAGTGGACAACACTGGTCTTGAGTCAGAGACGTTTCCTGTGTTGATGGAAACACTCTGAAATCTGCTCCATCCAGGCCAGTGGTCACTGGCCACAGGTGGCTTTGAGCAGCTTTGTATCTGTGGGGTGTGTGTGTGTTTGTGGTGTGATGTGTGTGTGTGGTGTGTGTGTGTGGTGTGTGTGTGTGTGTGTGTGGCATGTGTATGTGGAGTGTGTGTATGTGTTTGTGCTGTGGTGTGTGGGTTGTTGGTTTTCTGACTTATTTTTGTGCAGGAATAAGCAGATCAGCCCAATACCTTTCATATAAGCTGCGAATCCTTTTCCCTGTTTGTCCTTTGCCTTTTTTTTAAAATTGTTTATAGGGATTAGCGGTTGTTTCAAATGTTGCCAGAGTATTCTGAGAGCTTTCATTGTTTTTCTCTTCCTCAGGCTTTTAAAATTAGGAGTTAAAGATATGAAAGTAATGTAATTATAAACATGAAAATGAAGAAAATAAAAGAAAAATACAGCTACTCAGGATTTTGGTGTTATTTTCATTGTTTTTCTCTTCCTCAAGCTTTTAAAATCAAGAGTTAAAGATATGAAAGTGATGTAATTATAAACACATTAAGAAGAAGACAACAAAAGAAGGAGAAATCCTTCACATGCAGCTGCTCAGGGTTTTGGTGCTCTTCTCTCAGTCTTCTTGTCGCCCTGCTGGAGCGTTTAAAGCGGCAGCTGGCCAGACCGCGCCTTCGTGCACCTTCCACACAGCCCCTCGTTCCTTGCGGGCCACGTGGGCCGTCCAGCTTTCACGTGGGCCTGGGGAGGATGTGGTGGGCACGGCGGCCAGGCCTGCAGGGGCTTCTCAGCAGGGGGGCGTGTGTGTGCCGGCCTGGTCCTCGCTGTGGGGCTTGTGATCCTTGCATCTCCGTTAAGGTGGAAACCGCTTCCGTGTCAGCGTGTGCTCATCAGATGTTGTGGGTTTTTTGGTAAAATACACCTTATCCTTTTGGCCTTTTGTAAATGGCATTACGTCCCGTTTGCGGTGTTGTGTGAGCAGCGCCACGTTTATCTGTTCAGTTCAGTCGCTCAGTCGTATCTGACTCTCTGCGACCCCATGGACTGCAGCATGCCAGGCTTTCCTGTCCATCACCAACTCCTGGAGCTTACTCAAACTCTTGTCCATCTTGTTGGTGATGCCATCCAGCCATCTCATCCTCTGTCGTCCCCTTCTCCTCCTGCCTTCAGTCTCTCCCAGCATGTTTATACTCAGGACTTATTTACTGTTTCAGGAATTTCTTTCTGTTGCCGCCTCCTTCCTTTCCGCAGACGGCCCACGTGACTTTCTTTATCAGTGAACTCTGTGGTATTCTTAACTGTAACTCTTATAAATAATGCCATCGTGAACTTCTTTGTGTGCAGAGCATTTTTGTTGTTTACGATTACTTTTTTCTAGGATCGAAAATTCCGGAAATAGAATTTCACATTTGGAAAGAATGAGTATCCTTAACACCTCCCAGCGTGCTTTGACAGTCTCTGCTCTGCAGACAGGGTGCTTGAGAGCTCAGGGCGGTGTGTGCTTCCTGTGAGTGCACAGAGCCGGCCTGGCCCATGGTTTGGGCTGAAATGAGAGTATTTCTTTAAGAACTATTATGTGTGTTTATCTTTTATTCTTACTTTAGTGGTTTTAAAAATAACTCTGCATTAGCCAAATATGGGCTGCAACTATGAGGCCTCCAGGCCTGGCTGAGAGCAGCTCCTGGGGCAGAAGTGAAGGACAGACAGATGGAGGAGCTGGGGAGGGGCAGGGGGGCGCAGGCACGTGTGAGGGCAAGCATGCGTGTGTCCGCGTGTGTGAATGTGTATAGGTGTGAGATGTGTGTCTGCATGTGCACGTTTCTGAGCTTGTGAGTGTGTATCTGTGTGTGTCTGCGTGTGTGTCCACATGTACACATGTGAGTGTGAGCAGTGTGTCCACATGTGTCTGCATGTCCGTGTGTATGTGAGCATGTGTGTATCTGCATGTGCACATGTGTGTGAGCATGTGAGTGTGTATCTTTGTGTGTGTGAGTGTGTATCTTTGTGTGTGTGTCTGCCCACATGTGCACGCATGTGAGCATCTGTGTGCCCACATGTACACATGTGTATGACTGTGAGCATGTATGTGTGTGTGCATGTGCACGTGTGAGCATGTGAGTGTGTATCTTTGTGTGTGTGCATGTGTGTGAGAGGTGTGTGAGTGTGTGAACATGTGTGTGCCCACATGTGCACGTGTGTATGAGTGTGTGAGCATGTGTGTATCTCTGTGTGTCTACATGTGTGTGTCCCCACATGTGCACGTGTGAGTTTATGAGCCGTGTGTCCTCATGTGAACAAGTGTGTAAGCATGTGTGTATCTGTGTGTCCGCATGTGTGAGTGTGTGAGCATGTGTGAGTGTCTGTGTGAGTGTCTGCATGAGTGTGTTTGTGTGAGCATGAGTGTGTGAGAGCATGTGTGTCTGAGAGTGTGTCTGCATGAGTGTGTGTGTGTTGAGTGTGAGAGCATTGTGAAAGTGTGAGTGTGAGAGCATGTGTGAGTGTCTGTGTGAGAGTGTGTCTGCATGAGTGTATGTGAGAGCATGTGTATCTGTGTGAGTGTTTGCATGAGTGTGTGTGTGAGCATGTGTGTGTCTGTGTGAGAGTGTGTGTGTCTGTGAGTGTGTGAGCATTCGTGTGTGAGAGCATGTGTGAGAGTGTGAGAGCATGTGTGAATGTCTGTGTGAGAGTGTGTCTGTGTGAGTGTGTGAGCATGTGTATGAGTGTGAGAGCGGGGAGGGCAGAGGAGCCCGAGGTCCGGTGGCTTGGGGTCATGGTGCTGCCCCTCAGCACTCAGGGTCTAGGCTGGGGGCTCCAGAGTTGGGCTAGGCCGTGAGGAGCCCTTGTGAAGGGAGAGGGACATCCCCTTGTGGAGGTCAGGGGTGAGCGGACAACCTTCAGGGACGCGGAGGGGCTGAGGGGCCAGCAGTCAGCTTGGGTGGGTGAGATGCTGGCCAGGAAGTGCCCGGGTCGGGTCAGCGAGTGGGTCAGCGTGGCCCTGATGTGCAGGTGGGCTGGGTTCTCCAGCTGCTCTTGTCCCCTGTTGTCTGTTTAGAGCTGCCCTTTAATTATCCCACAGCCTCTGGAGGCCTCTCTAAACATAAACATGGGTGTATCTTTGTTGAAAGCACTTTTATTAGGACTGTTGGGTTAATGGTTTTGAGGAACCCATAGCCTCCTGGGCTGAGAGTCATACTGGTGATCTAAGCGAGCTGGTGACCCACAGTCCGACTAGAGGAGCCTCAGGTCCTGCTGCCCCTTCCCGACGTGGCTGCCCTGCGGAGCATCCCTGCGCTGCTCTTAGGCCGTTGACCTGGCAGGACCGCCCCCAGGCCGTGGGCCCGACCACGCACGGAAGGTTCTGGTCCATTTCATAGGCTGCAGCAGGGCGCCCAGATGACTTACAAGCTGCTTGGGGCCGAAGGCGCCTGGAGTAGGTGGGCTTCTGTGTGAGCCACTGTGGAGCACACTCTGGTCAGTATGGCCAGGACCTCCTGGGCGGTGGCAGAGTGGACGCCCACTTACAGGAGGCCGTGCGCCCACTTACAGGAGGCCGTGCGCCACTTACAGGAGGCCGTGCGCCACTTACAGGAGGCTGTGCAGGTCTGTGACCGGGGAGGGTGGGCCATGCTCCGTGCTGTCCGTCCCCCACAGGGCCAAGTCCAGATGGTGGTTATGTGTACACACGCATGTGTGTGTGTGCACTCATGTGTCTGCGTGTGTGGGTGTGTGCACACGTGTGTGCCCGTGTGGGTGTGCATGCGTGGGCATGCATGTGCATGTGTGTGTGTGCGTGCGCGCGCGCGTGCGGGGTGTGTGCACATGTGGGAGTGTGTGTGCTCTCAGTGTGCCTGTGTGGTGTGTGCACACGTGTGTGTGCATGGCTGTGGAGTACCTGGCCCAGCTTCTGAGTGCCCGGTAGGGATGGTAGGAGCAGAGGCCTGAGAACCGGTGGCCGCACTGGGGACCGAGCCCAGGCCGCGCGGAGAGATCTGTTGCCTCAGCCCCGGGGCCTGTGCGTGCGGTTTCCATTACAGGGGACACCACAGGCCTCTGTCCCCGCGTTGATTCCTGTCAGCGCCGTCCAGAGTCATGCAGTGCAGCCCGCTTCGTCCACACGGCCATGTTTTCCCGGGGACCTACCGGGCAAGTGCCTTGCCTGCGGCGTGTCCAGCCTGTCTCGGGAGAGGGAGGCCCTCCGGCCCCACAGCTTTGTGCAGCCCTTCCTCGTGCAGGACCCTTGGTTCAAGCATGGGGGCATCGCGCCCCCAGTGCGGCGTGAGCCCGCCTGCTGCCGGGGGCCTGACTCCCCCTGCACTGTGCCCGCCCCAGGCCTCTCCTCCGGCTCCAGGCTCAAGCCCCCGGAGCAGCAGCTCTGGGGCGCCTCCTGGAGGGAGTGAGTCCCGGGCACCCGAGGTGGGAAGCTCAGGCTTAGGAAGGTTGGGTGGTCCTCGCCCTTGGAGACTTCGCCGGCCCACCTGGGCAGTCACGCGGGTTGGGTCCTGGGCCGGGGATAGGACTGAGGGTCCCGGTCACGCCTGTCCTGTGGGTCAATCGGGAATGTGGTGAGGGGTCTTAAACAGCAGCAGCTCAGCGGTCCTAAGGCCTCCTGCCTCCTGCTGTCGCCACTTCCTGCAGGGTTTTGGCGAGGATGTCGTGGACACGTGTGTTGGGCGGGCCGCGGGTGTGAGTGCAGGGCTAGGGGCCTCACGTCCGGCCGTGGCCCTGGACATCAGGACTACGGCCCGAATCTCTCCTTCCTCTGTCTCCAGGCCGAGCCCATGGACGCTGGTGTGGAAACGTTGCTAAAATGCTGGTGGGGCCCTCTGCACCCCCAGACCAGCCCCTTTGCCCTCAGTCAGGGCTGGGGGGAATTGGGGGCCTTGCCCTGAAAGTTCTCTTCCTTTGATCGCCTTGGGGCCCGAGGCCGACTGACCGTGGCCCCCGCCCCTGTGCCGGCCCCGGCGCGGGTGTGCTGGGCCCCTGGCTCGGGGAGGGGTCAGCAGGGTCTGTGGGGGAGGGGCTCGCACTGCAGCGCTGTTCCCGCATCAAAGCGGAGCTGCCCCCCCACCGCCGTGGGCAGCGCATACCAGCCCCGCCCTCGGACGCCGGGGCTGGCAGCGGCCCGCCCTGTCTGTGGGCCTGCCAGTTCTGAGCGCTGTGTAAGCTGGAGTCCGGCCTCTTGCACTAAGCACGGTGTTTCTGAGGCCTGCCCACGTGTGGCCCGGGTCCGTGGCTGAGCGCTGTGCTGCGTGACCACGGATTTTATCACTCTGTCTGTGAACTGATGGCGTGTGTGGCCCGTGTCCGTGGCTGCCGTGCAGTGTGACCACATGCCTTATCTCTCCGTCCCTGAGCTGATGGGTCTCCAGGTAGTTCCTGCCTTTCAGCTCCTGGTCTGCTGCTGCGCGTGCTCGTGGCTCTGTCTCTGTGGATGAGCATTTCTGGGTCTCGTGGGCACATCGCCCGGCCACATGGCAAGTCCACGCTGTTTCCCATGGCTCCTCCACCCCCAGCGTGTCTGAAGGTCCGCTTCTGCACAGACTCCCCATGCTCGCTGCTCTCTGCTGTCAGCCTCCTGAGGACCTAGGGTGGAATCTCTCTGGCTCGGGCGTTGTTTTCCCTGAAGTCCAGAGACTGACGTTCAGCCTTGGCCGTGCTGCCCGTCACGGCTCAGCCTCTGCCGGGGCTTCTCCGGGCTGCCATCTCCCGCTGTCATCTCTTCGCTCGCCCGTGAGGGTGGTAGAGGGGGCAGGGCGTGCCCTCCTCGCTGTTCAGATGTGGGGCTGGGGGCCTGGCTCCCGAACCTGGCCTTGGGGACTGGAAGACCCCACACCTGGCTGGACCCCGGCCGCCGTCTGTGTCCGGCAGGTGCCTGGGACGTTCTCTGCCTCCTGCTCGGTGGTCTGTGAGGCTCTGGGTCTGCAGGCATTTTTTCTCTTTGTTCGTTGATCTGTCCACAGTCCAGTCTTCCTGCTTTTCGGGACACGTGGAAGCCTCTGCTGGCGGCAGCCCCCGCCTATGGCGCTGCTGTGGCCGTGTTGCGCCCGGGTGGTCAGCCAGGCCCTGGCTCCGCCTGCATCCCCGGTGCCCAGAGCCCTGCTTGGATCCGGGGTGTGAGTCTCAAGGGTGCTGGGCTGTGTTTGCTCTGAGTCGTTTCTGCGTGTGGCCCAGTGGCGTTGGACGTCGGGCTTCTCGTCTCCCACTTGTGAAGCTCTGCCACCTCCTGAGGGTCCCCGTGTGTCTCCCGTCCCCGCCTCAGCTCCTTGACCATGCTGGGGGGCTGGGGCTGTGTGCCCTGCTCGGCTGGCTGGTCTGGGGGTCCAGGAGCCTGGTGGGACATGTGGGAAGAGGCGCACCCCCATTTTCCCTGTGCCAGCTCTTCCCTGGGCCCACAGGCCCAAAGCTGACACCTGGGGCCACGCAGCTTTTTGCCCGTTCTTGCCCGTTCTCAGGCCGCAGCTTTTTGCCCATTTTTGCCCGTTCTCAGGCCAGTCCTGGGCCCCACGCTGCTGAGTCCTGCCTGACACCCTGGCCTGGCCTCCAGGAAGCCCTTCCAGGGACGCCCCACTGCTGAGGACGATCAGGGCTGGGGTCAGCTGTGGGTCCAGCTCCGGTGCCCGCCCCTCATCCCCGCTGAGTGGCAGACCAGGCCCCGGTGTGGAAGGGGCCCCACCCCGTTGTGCCCCAGCCCTGCAGTGAGCACGCAGACAGGCCATCATGTTAGCCTCTGCTCGCGGCTGCTGGCCTGTGTCACGGGCCTAACTGTCTTCTTTTTTCTCTTTAATTTACAGCCAGAAAACCTCCAGAAGAACTGGCTTCGGGAGTTTTATCAGGTAAGAGCCGGGCGGCAGCCGGCCCACGCGAGGAAGCACCTCAGGCTGCTGGAGGCCCGGGTTCCCCTGCGGCCTCGCTGTCCTCGGGCGGGGGGAGTTCCCACGGTGGAGGGTCCCCCTGGGAGGGAGGTTTGGGGGAGGGAGAGGGGCTGTGGCCTCGGTGTCCTCGGGGGGGCGGGGGGCACGGCACGGAGGGGAGAGTTCCCACTGCTTCCCACTGCGGGGGTGCAGGGAGGAGTTCCCACCGGAGGGAGGCCCCCTGGGAGGCGGTTCCACGGAGGGGGAGGGGGAGGGCTGCGGCCTCAGTGTCCTGGGGTGGGGGAGAGTTCCCACGGGGGTGGGGCGCAGCGGGGAGAGTTCCCACCAGGGGGGAGGCCCCTGGGAGGGCAGTTCGGGGGAGGGGGAGCGGCTGTGGCCTCGCTGTCCTGGGGGGGATTGGGGTGGGGGTCCCCCTGGGAGGGGTGTCCCCCAGCGGGGGAGGGGTGCCTCCCACTTCCTGGTTCCTCCTCAGAAGCCCCTGCCTTCTTAGATGCCCCTGGATGGGGCTCTGCTCGTCAGCAGGGACCTTCGGGAGGACCTGCGGTGCAGGGTGGGGCAGCAAAGCCCGTGTTCGGCCCCGGGGTCTGGGCAGGATGCATGCTGACGCTGGGCTGGACCGTGGCCAGAGGCTCCAGGCGAGGCCTGACAGGCAAGCCGCTCCTTCCCAGCTCCCCGAGGGCCCCACGTCTGTGCTCAGCTCTCTCCGGGATGTCAGGGTCAGCTCTGCGGTGTCGACAGAGGGCTCTGCTCCTGGAGCCTGTGTTCCCCAGGCGGGTGACGCGTGTGGGACCCCCCGTGGGGCATCTGAGAGGCCACTGGGAACTGCTGGGCAAACGACGTCCTGCTCGGCCAGGGCTGCTGGGGGACTGTGGCACCTGGAGGCTGGCGGGGCCACAGAGCAGGGAGCCGGGCGGGGACAGCATGGCTGACGGCGCGGGGCGCTTCTGCGGTGGGTCTGCGGGGCAGGTGCGGGTGCTTTGATGGCAGGAGGAGGTGCAGGAGTCAGGTGGTCCCAGGCGCTGAGCCTCAGCGGGTCCGCTCCATGTCCTTCTGTGTCTGGGCTGTCCCCTGACTCCTGCCATCCACACTGGCACAGGGGGCAGCTGCTTGTCCAGTCTGCTGGTGTGGGTGGTCCACACCCCCAGATGTACCAGCCACGGTGAAGGCCAGGGAGGGGCAGCAAGTCCTCTCTGGAACCGAGAGGCCCGGGGCCCAGCAGGAAGGGCCTGGGCTGTCGGAGGGGACGATGGTCTTGGCCAAGGGGGACGGGTTCCCACCCGAGGCCCAGGAGGGTGGGGGGCGCGAGGTGCCAGGGGTGCGTCTAGCAGGGCATGGGCCTTGTTCCTGTCACGGGGCATTCCGAGCCCGTCCTTCCCCGCATTTCACCCGCCCAGGTGGGCAGCGGCCTCAGGGTCCCTGGCCGAAGCCTGGCCCGGCTGAGCTGTGGGGTCAGCTTTCGGCAGGCAGCTGGCCCAGTGGGCCGGGCGAGACCCCTTTCCTGGAGAGGTCACCTCGGAGGCGTGCTCAGGCCCCAGCGGCTGCCCGGGCTGACTGTGGAGGGAGAGGCCCGGAGTGCTGGGCCCCGTCTCCACCGTCGGCCTCCGCTCTCCATCACTTTTGTTTGCTTTGCACAGCTGGCCCCGGCAGGTGTGAGACGTGGTGGGAGTATGTTGGGGTGGTGGCGGGTAGTGGCCCTGGGTCCAGGCTCAGAGGGGTCCTGGCGGTGACAGCCCCCTGGGAGCAGGCGGGAGGCGTCCCTTCAGAGCCTCCTGGCCGCACATGCAGCCCGGCGGCTATACCCCGAAGTGGAGCCCAGGGGGCGGGCAGGCATTTCCCTCCAAGTCAGTGTCCGGGCGCCCGCCTCCTCCCCGGAACACACGCCTTGGCCCGGGGACCAGGAGTGTGTGTGCACGGGGTGTGCTCAGCTCTCTGGATGAGAGTGAGGAACTGCGCAGATATGAGGGTAAATAAATGCCCCCCCCCCCCCGGATTCTGCCTCAAGTTTGATGTCAGAGCCTCCCGCCCGACGTCTGTGCGTCCCAAGGAGAAGGTGCCGCCCTCAGCTGGTCACAGGGCTGCGCACGTGTTGACGGCACGTGGGGCGCTGGCTCACACACAGACACGAGAAACGAGCAAGTGGTGACGACTCTTTATTGAGATAATAGATATTTGTTATTTACTGACGAGAGAACCAGTAAGGTGTTAAAACTGGTTCAAAGAAGAGTCCAAAGGGGGAACACCAGCCTCTCCTTTCAGCAATGCCAAAGGGAGGGCTGGCCGGGCACGAGCTGTGCTTCTCTGGACACTGGCGTCCTGCGGTCCTGAATCCTTGCGATGCTGCTGGAGTTCAGAGTTCACGGGACTGTACAACAGCTCGGGGGTCACTAAGGTTGGAAGAACCCAGACGGGGGCAAGGCGCCTCTAGTCTGTTATGCCCATTTGAAAGCCTTTCACAATGTTCCCTGGCAATAATTTAAAAAATAACGTGATGAGTATTGTCTGCTTCCAGCTAACACGGAGCAAGTGAAAAGTGAAAGGCACTCATTTGTGTCCGACTCTTTGCGGCCCCGTGGACTGTAGCCCGCCAGGCTCCTCTGTCCATGGGCTTCTCCAGGCAAGAACACTGGAGTGGGTAGCCATTCCCTTCTCCACGGCATCTTCCCAACCTAGGGATCGAACCTGGGTACACACAGAAACAGGTACCAAATTTCCCGTCCTGTCTTAAACAAATTAAAACCAGAAAATGTGTAAGAAACACTGGTTTTCAGACCTCAGGCAGTGGGCAGGACAGAACAGTGTGGCTGTGGGGATCAGGGGCCAGGCTGTACTGGCCAGTTAAAGCCCGAGAGGATGTCCAGGCTAGTGTCCAGTGAGCTGGAATGCACAATTTGATGTTTACAACCAATAAAAAGAAATGAGCAGGCAGGCGAAGATGCAGGGACATCAGACCCTTCTGCCCATGGGACGGTTAGCGGTTCCCTAGCTGTGCTGACCTCGGGGGCTGCTTCTGATTTTACTGATTCTGTCCGTTGTTTTCTTTTTCACTGTTTTTTTTTTTTTTTTTCCTTTTTCTTGATTACTTTCCATTTAATTTGCTCTTCTATATCTAATTTCTGAAAGTAGAAGATAAGAATTAAAGAATGATCAATTTCAGAAATTTGACATTGGGGAATGGTCACTGAAAATCCTGTAGACAATAAAAAGATAGTAAAGGAATGATCACGAACAACTTTTTGCCAATAAATCTGGACACTTACATGAAAGGAAGATGTTTTTGGAAAAGCAAAGGAAGCTAAGTCGAGAAGAAATAAACGAGCTCTTTATTAAAGCTTTCCTCAACACTGATAAGTTCTGTCAAACATTTAAGCAAGACACACTGACGTTTCTGTCGAGCTTTTCAAGAAGCTTGAAACACGTGACGCTGTGATGCGAGCAGTGGCCTGACAGCAAAGGCGGACAGAGTCGTCTCGGTGAGAACACAGGTCTGTCTCCTGCGTGGAGTAAACGCCCGAGTTCAAGGGACTTCAGCAAGTCAAGCATGTAGAGCTGTTTACGTGTGTAACAATGCATGCAACACACACACAGACGCACGCACACACACGCACACAGATGCACACACGCACACACAGATGCACACATGTGCATACATGCGCACACACACGCACGCACACACACATGTGCACGCATGCACACATGCACATGCACACAGGGATGCGCACATGCATGCCCACACATGTGCGCACACACCCACCTACGCATGCACACACATGCACACACATGCACACGTGCACATGCACACATGCACACACAGATGCACACGTGCACACGCACACATGCACACACAGATGCACACAGATGCACACACGCACGTGCGCACATGCATGTGCATGCGCACACACGCATAGAAACAGCGGCGCATCAAAAAGTTATGCGTGAGCACCAAGGGGCTCAAGCCTGTGTAACGTTCAAAAATTAATAGATAAGATCACCCAAGTCAACCAACTGTGAAGAAAAACTACACCATCATCTCAGCACATGCAGGAAAAGCATTTGCTGAAATTCTATAACCATTTCTGATGAAAGCTTCCGGCAAGCTGAGTGGAAGGAGCTTCTGTAACGAGCACTCGTGCCCCGAGCCTGACGGTGCAGCTCCTGGGAGATGAGATGCTTTCCTGCCGGGACCCTGGACAGGGGCGGGGCGCCGGGCCTGCCTGCAGAATGGTGGTGAAGGTCCTCGTCGTAGGGCCACGGAGGAAGCAGAGTCCTACAGACTAAGGGGAGGAAGCCGGCCTGCATCTGGGCAGAAGGCGTGACGGGCTCTTTGGGAAGCTGTGAGGAGCGCACAGAAGTGTGAGTGTTACCTGATGTAAGTGAATGTAGTCAGTGTGCAGCACACAGGGCGCTGTGAGAACACCTTTATATTAAATGTGAACATACACAGCAGCACCAGAATGAAATAGTGGCTGCACATCTGATGAAACACATCAATGTCTGTGCTCGAGCTGGATTTAAAAAAGGCACAGAAACCAGAGATCAGATTGCCAACATCCGCTTTATCATCGAGAAAGCAAGCGAGTTCCAGAAAAGCACCCACTTCTGCTTTATTGACTACGCCAAAGCCTTTGACTGTGTGGATCACATTAAACTGTGGAAAATTCTTCAAGAGATAGGAATACCAGGACACCTGACCTACCTCTTGAGAAACCTGTATGCAGGTCAAGAAGCAGCAGTTAGAACTGGACATGGAACACTGGACTGGTTCCGAATCGGGAAAGGAGTAAGTCAAGACTGTATATTGTCACCCTGCTTATTTAACTTCTATGCAGAATACATCATACGAAATGCCGGGCTGGATGAAGCACAAGCTGGAATCAAGATTGCCGGGAGAAATATCAGTAACCTCAGAAATGCAGGTGACACCACCCTTATGGCAGAGAGTGAAGAGGAACTAAAGAGCCTCTTGATGAAAGTGAGAGGAGAGTGAAAAAGTTGGCTTAAAACTCAACATTCAGAAAACTAAGATCATGGCATCTGGTCCCATCACTTCATGGCAAATAGACAGGGAAACAGTGGGAACAGTGTCAGACTTTATTTTTGGGGCTCCAAAATCACTGCAGATGGTGACTGCAGCCATGAAATTAAAAGACACTTACTCCTTAGCAGAAAAGCTATGAACAACCTAGACCACATATTAAAAAGCAGAGACATTACTTTGCCAACAAAGGTCCATCTAGTCAAGGCTATGGTTTTTCCAGTGGTCATGAATGGATGTGAGAGTTGGACTGTGAAGAAAGCTGAGCGCCGAAGAATTGATGCTTTTGAACTGTGGTGTTGGAGAAGACTCTTGAGAGTCCCTTGGACTGCAAGGAGATCAAACCAGTCCATCCTAAAGGAAATCAGTCCTGAATATTCATTGGAAGGACTGATGCCAAAGCTGAAACTCCAACACTTTGGCCACCTGATGCAAAGAGCTGACTCATTGGAAAAGACTGATGCTTGGAAAGATGGAAGGTGGGAGGAGAAGGGGGTGACTGAGGATGAGCTGGTTGGATGTCATCACCGACTCAATGGACATGAGTTTGAGTAAACTCCGGGAGTTGCTGATGGATAGGAAGGCCTGGCGTCCTGCAGTCCAGGGGTTCGCAAAGAGTCGGACACGACTGAGTGACTGAACTGAGCTAAATGTCTATGCAGCGACGAGAGCAATCAAGAAAGGCCCGAGGCAGCAGGGAGGTGTTCCTCTCCAGGGAGACCAGAGGCAGGGTCCCCGCTGCTCTCTTCGTCAGCCTCTGAGAAGCCAGGCTCGTGCTCTGGCCTGCTGGTGTGGTGTGTGAGACAGGAGGGAGGCGCCCCTGCGGGATGGGGGCTGGCAGGGAGGCAGGGGCTGGGCAGTGCCCTGTGCCCTCTGCGTGGGCCCCTCCGCACCCGCCGCTCTCTGCTCTGGGCTCGGCCTGAGTCTGCAGCTGCCCCCAGTGCCCAGCCTCCTTCGTGTCGGGGTGCGAGGTCCTCCTGCAGACCCGCCAAGCCCGCAATGGGCTGCTGACGCCGCTAGTCTGTACTGTGGCCGCGGATGGCAGCCCGCCCTCATGGCGTGTGAAGAGGGCACACTTCCCGGGGGCCCACGGGGGCCTGATGACAACCCTCACTGGCCTTGAGGAGCTGCTTGCTTGCCGGGTCAGCGTGGTCACGTGTAACAGTGCAGCCGGGCGGGGATCAGGTGTGCCATCTGCCTCACACGCCCCGAGGCGCCCGTGAGTGCCCGGCGCACACGAGCATCCTATCCCGGCCCTTGGACCCCCACCCCACCCCAGCTAGAGCTGTGGCTCCCTTTCTGCCTCTGATACGGAGAGAGGTGGGTGCTCCCTGGGAGCCCAGTGACCTGGTGGCACCGGTATGTCCAGGCTTCCCTTCTGATACGGAGAGAGGTGGGCCCCCCGAGGCGGATCCTGGGGGGGCTCACTCACGCCCATGGGCGCCCTCCGCAAGGTGGATCCTGGCGGGGGCTGGCTTACGCCCATGGGCCCCCCCAGAGGTGGATCCTGGGGTGGGGCTCACTCACGCCCATGGGGCTGCTGTGGTCAGAGGCTGTATGGGGTGCTCTCGGCAGCCTTTTGGCCCGTGGTCAGCGTGTGCATCCCCCCAAAACTGGAAACCACCCTGAGGAAGCGGGTGGCTTCAGGGAGGAGGTTCTAGGGCTGAGATCAGGAAGCTGTGGCCGCCAGCTGGCCCCGGGGTCCGCGGGGAGAGCCAGGAGGCAGGGGGCACCCCGTCGGCTCGGGACCTGCTTCCATCCTGCGTGCCCCTCGGCGGGAAAGGTGCTTCTTAAATGAAAATCAAGTCATTCTTAGAGACCTCTGATGTCCCAAGCAACAGGCTGTATTAAGAGCGGGCCAAGCTCCGTATTTCTGCCCCTTTGGAAGGAGCAGCCTTGTGTCTGTCTGTCTGGATCTGGGGTAAAGCCACGGTTCGCCTGCTGGACGCTGCTTCAGCTTTGCGGTCGGCGGTCAGGCACACTTGTGGGTGCCCAGGGCCAACGGCCGCACGAGAAATCCTCCAGCCCCAAGGACTCGGAGCGGGCCTCCTGCCCACACGGGGCCCGGGAGCCACCCTCGCTGCTTGGACGGCCAGGCCCCCCGCCTGCTGGCGAGCTCGCGGAGCCTCATGCTGCCCTGGGTGCTGGCCGGCAGCGGCTGTGGGGCCTGGGCTCTGGGAGCGCGTCCGGTCGGGGCTGCCAGGAGCTGAGTCTGGGCCTTCTCGGGGGGCAGGCCCCCGCCTCCCCCACACCGTCCTGGCTCAGCCCTGTGGCAGAGGGCGGGCGGCTGGGCATCCAGAGGACCCCTGCCTCCCAGGCTGAGGGTCACAGATGTCTCTGCAGGGTGTTTTCAGGCGTAGCTGGTAAATAGCAATCTTGCCTCCGGAGAAATTCCTTTGTCCCTTTTCGCTCCTTATCTCGGCTCTCCGGCCTGTGCTGGGTTGTCTGTAGGGTGTAATTCCTTTTTAGGTAACTCAGATACTTCTCTCTGGAGCAGGCCTAACAAGGCCTGGCTGCTGCTATTTTTAGCGGGCCGGGCAGCTCTGCGTGTCCTGGAGACCAGGGCCGCCCTCTCCTCACCACCTGCACAGCGTCAGGACAGGGCCTGGTTTTGTTTGGCTGCGTGGTGTGTTTTTGTTTTTATTTTTAATTCCCTCAGCTTTTCCTTGCCAAAATCTCTAATTCACTCTTTTCCAAAATATTTTCCTGAGCCTTCCTAGGAAAGAACCCGCGTGTTCCTATCAGCTGCCTGTTTCTCCCCTAGAGTTCGCAGGATAGAGTTCGCAGAGGCTCCTTTTTTCGGTAAAGGATGTTGGCCCAGCGCGTGTGCAGATGTGGGCAGGATGGGAGCCCAGTTAGAGCCCAAGCTGCGGAGGCCCCGACCCTGACCTCCGGGGCCAGGAATCCCCTGCCCGTCCAGCTCCTGCTTCTCTGAGCTCCTTCCCACCAGTCGTGGCCTGAACCACCGCCCACGGACTTTCCTGTCCGTCCTCAAGACAGCCGTGCCATCCTCCCCGAAGGGCTCTCCATCTAGGCTCCTTTCCGGAGGCAGAGGAGGCCTGCAGCTCTGACCTCAGCGGCCCAGAGAGCTCCAGGCCGGCCCTCTCACTCCTAGTCCCGGGGTCCCCCAGGTGACAGCTGGTCCTGCCCCCGCGGCATTTGTCATGGTGTTGAACTGGCACACCGTCCGGTGCTTACTCTGCGTCCGCCCTGAGCACAGTGAGTGAGCAAGGCAGGCACGTGAGGAAGGGGGCGCTCAGGGAGCCTGAGGCAGCGGCGCTTGCTGCTGTTCAGTCGCTCAGTCGGGTCCGACTCTTTGCGACCCCATGGACTGCAGCACGCCAGGCCTCCCTGTCCT
This sequence comes from Bos indicus x Bos taurus, assembly GCF_003369695.1. Taxonomy (NCBI): domain Eukaryota; kingdom Metazoa; phylum Chordata; class Mammalia; order Artiodactyla; family Bovidae; genus Bos; species Bos indicus x Bos taurus. The sequence goes on along the minus strand of NC_040101.1, from coordinate 834,251 downwards.
CCACTATGTCCCAGAGTTTACTCAAACTCATGTCCATTGAGTCGGTGATGCCATCCAACCATCTCATCCTCTATCGTCCCCTTCTCCTCCCACCTTCAATCTTTCCCAGCCATCAGGGTCTTTTCCAATGAGTCAGCTCTTCGCATCAGGTAGCCAAAGTATGGAGTTTCAGCTTTGGCATCAGTCCTTCCAATGAATATTCAGGACTGATCTCCTTAAGGATGGACTGGTTTGATCTCCTTGCAGTCCAAGGGACTCTCAGGAGTCTTCTCCAACACCACAGCTCAAAAGCATCCATTCATCGGCGCTCAGCCTTCTTTATGGTCCAGCTCTCACATCCATACATGACCACTGGGAAAACCATAGCTTTGACTAGATGGTTTGTTGGCAAAATGATGCCTCTGCTTTTTATTACACTGTCTAGGTTTGTCATAGCTTTTCTTCCAAGGAGCAAGCGTCTTTTAATTCATGGCTGCAGTCAGTATCCACAGTGACTTTGGAGCCCAGAAAACAAAATCTGTCACTGCTTCCACTTTCCCCTTCTATTCACCATTAAGTGATGGGATCAGATGCCATGATCTTAGATTTTTGAGTGTTGAGTTTCAAGCCGCTTTTTTAAATCTCCTCTTTCACCTTCATCAAGAGGTTCTTTAGTTCCTCTTCACTCTCTGCCATTAAAGTGGTATCATCTGCACATCTGAAGTTGTTGATATTTCTCCTGACAATTTTGATTCCAGTTTGTGCTTCATCCAGCCCGGCCTTTCACATGATGTACTCTGCACAAGTTAAATAAGCAGGGTGTCAATATACAGCCTTGTTGTATTCCTTTCCCAATTTTAAACTACTCAGTTGTTCTATATCTGGTTCTAATCATTGCTTCTTGACCTGCATACACGTTTCTCAGGAAACAGGTAAGGTGGTCTGGTACTCCATCTCTTTAAGAATTTTCCACAGTTTGTTGTGATACACACAGTCAAAGGCTTTAGCATAGTCAGTGAAGCAGAAGTAGATGTTTTTCTGGAATTGCCTTGCTTTCTCCATGATCCAGTGAATGTTGGCAATTTGACCTCTTGGTCCTCTGCCTCTTCGAAACCCAGCTTGAACACCTGGAAGTTCTCAGTTCACATACTGTTACAGCCGAGCTTGAAGGAGTGTAACCTTACTAGCATGTGAAATGAGTGCAATTATACAGTGGTTTGAACATTCTTTGGCATTGCCTTTCTTTGGCATTGAAATGAAAATTGACGTTTTCTAGGCCTGTGGCCACAGCTGAGTTTTCCAAATTTGCTAACATATTGAGTGCAGCACTTTCACGGCATCATCTTTTAGGATTTTAAATAGCTGAGCTAGAATTCTATCGCCTCCACTAGCTTTGTTCGTAGTGATGCTTCCTAAGGTCCACTTAACTTCACACTCCAGAATGTCTGGCTCTAGGTGAGTGACCGCACTATTATGGTCATCCAGGTCATTAGACGTTCCTTGTATGGTTCTCCTGAGTATTCTTGCCACCTCTTCTCAACCTCTTCTTCTCCTGTTAGGTCCTGCCTGTTTCTATTCTTCACTGTGCCTGTTCTTACATGAAGTGTTCGCTTGGTATCTCCAATTTTCTTGAAGCGACCTCTGGTGTTTCCCATTCTGTAGTTTTCCTCTGTTTCTTTGCTTTGATCACTGAGGAAGACTTCCTTATCTCTGCTTGCTGTTCTCTGAAACTCTGCATTCAAATGGGTGTGAGTGCATCTCCTTTGCCTTTCCTTTCTCTTCTCTCCTCAGCTGTTTGCAGAGCGCCCTCAGACGACCATTTTGTTTTTATGTATTTCTTTTTCTTGGGGATGGTTTCAGTTGCCGCCTCCTGTACAAATTACGAACCCCATCCATAGTTCTCCAGGTACTGTGTCTACCGTATCTAATGCCTTGAATCTATCTGTCTCCTCCAGCGTATAGACATATGGGGTTTGATTTAGATCACACCTGGATGGCCTAGTGGTTTTCCCTACTTTGTTCAGTTGAAGCCTGAATTTTGCAATGCGGAGATGATGATCTGAGCCCTAGTGAGCTCCCGGTCTTGTCTTTGCTGACCGTATGGAGCTTCTCCATCTTCGACTGTGATCCCTGAAAGGCCAGGCAGCAGCCTGTGGTTTGTTCTGTGGCCTGCGACGGCCTTTCCTGCCGAGTGGGCCGCAGGAGAGGGTGCGCCCCACGGCCGTGTCCTGGGCCCTGCCAGGGCACTGTCCACACGCGTGTGTGTGCGTGCACTCGTGTGTGCGTTCCCGTCACTGGCGTGTGCACGTGTGCATCTGCCTCCCGAGCCGTCTGTGGTCGTCCTGTGCCCGTCGTCCTCTGGAGCCCCCGCCGCTCCCTGAGGCGCCTCCCGGCCCCTGGGGCTCAGGCGCCAGCAGGGCCTCGTCTCGCGGGGCCTTCCGTGGCGGGCGCTCTGCTCTGCGCTGTCTGGCGCGGCCGCCACTGTCCACGGTGGCCGGGCAGCCCTGCCGCTCAGCGTGGGCCCAGGCCACCAGCGTTCGGTGTGGCCGTCGGCACGCTGGGCTTGGGGCCTGCCCCGTGTTGTCTGTGTTACGTGTACACCTTCTGGGCTGTCGCTTTATTTCCCCATTTCGGCTTTCTTTTGGATTACTTCTCTTCTTCTTTCGCGTTCCATTTGAAATCGTTTACGTTCCTGTTTTCCTGGCAGCTGTGGGTTTTGAGTCCCCTGCCTCTGGTTGACATCCTGCTCCTTCATGTGCCACATGGACGCGCTGGGACCGTGTAGCTCTCCGAGCAACATGTGCTGTCCCTCCGCCTGCACTGGGGGCTCCAGCCGGCGGCTTATGGTTGCTGTAAACTATGAGTTATAGTTGCTACTTTAAGGGTCAGCACCCCGTCCCTTCCCCCCACCTTAGCCGGTCCAACCTGCCGCCTGGCCTGGGGTCAGGCTCCCGGGGCGGCCTCACCCCCTCGCACGGCCCCCACACCTGCCCAGCGGCGTTGCCTCGAAGCTGCCGGCCGTGGGGCCTGAGTCTGCACTGGTCCCCCGGTCAGCGTCTGCCCAGCCTGCTCTAGTGGAGCTCCACACGGGCTCACGGGGACAGAGCCCACCTGAGTTTACTCGTGAAAACGTTTGAAGGACGGTTGGCTGAGTTGTGTGATTCTTGGCTTATACTTACTCGCATTGAGGATGTGAGCCAGAGCGTCCTTTTTATAAAAGGTGGTTCTGCCACTGCTCCACTTAGACATTAGTTCTGGTGTGGGTGTCGGCGGTTCTGGTGTGGGTCTCTGGTTCTGATGTGAGTGTTGGTGGTTCTGGTGTGGGTCTCTGGCTCTGGTGTGGGTCTCTGGCTCTGGTGTGGGTCTCTGGTTCTGGTGTGGGTCTCTGGCTCTGGTGTGGGTCTCTGGCTCTGGTGTGGGTCTCGGTGGCTGTTTCCTGGAGGCCTGGAGGACTGTGTCTTTCGCTGGGGCGTGTCTGGGAGTCCGTTGCTCTGGGGTGATTCCTTCTGGTGCTCAGGCGCCCCTCAGTGTGGTTCAGCTCCCCTGCCTTGGGAGGCTTCCCTGGGCCCCCAAGTTTAGATGTGAGTTTAGATGTGAGCTCCGGGCCCTGCCTCGCTCTCTCCCCTGGGGACCGGGGTGCAGGGCTCCCCGCCTGCCCTTGCCACACCCGCCCCCGCCCCGCCCCTGCCCTCTTCCTGAGGCTCTTTTCACTTTCTTGGGTTTTAGTGGCCTGTGCGGCCCTTGCTGAACTTTCCTCGAAGTTGATCCTCCCTCGGGCGCTCTGAAACGTGCTCTTCTCTTCTGGGACGATTTTGTCCTTTTCCCCATTTCTGTCCTGTGGTTGATCCCGTCTCTCTTTCGGGTTTCTTCTCCCCTCGGCGCCTGTTTGGATGTTCAGCTCTGTCTGCATGGGGCTCGCAGCTCTGGGTTGCTCTGTGCCTCTGTCGAGGGCGGGCCTCTTCCTGGGGGTGCTCTTGCCTCTCGGGCCGCAGCCCTGCAGGGACGTGCCCTCCCTCTGCCCGCCCCCAGCGGCCTCTGTGCAGGTCGTGTTCCTGGCCTCACAGCACCCTCTTCTGTCCGTCAGGCAAAGCTGTACCGCCTGCTGTGGGCGAGGGGGTGCCTCCTCTGCGTCTCAGAGCGCCCGACTGCCCCCTGCTCCCCGGCTCACATTCCCACTGCAGCTGGCCCGTCCTCCTTGTGGCCCTGCTCTGCAGAAGCGGGGCCTCCTGGCGCCCTGCAGCCAGGCCCGTGGACCCTGCTGGGCTGAGTGTTTCCTGCCATCTGCAGCCGCCTCGGGCCTTCCCTGCCCAGGGTTGGAGTGTGACTGCGCCGTGTGGACTGGTCACCAGGCTGCCGTTAGATCCAGAAGCTGTGAGCCCAGCGACCTACACCCCTCCCCCCGCCCCTCACCTTTTCTGCTCTGTTTCTCCGGGCTGCTTCGATTCCGTTTGGATTGAAAGTTGGTTTGGGTTTTCGCGTGGGGGCCTCTCTGTACCCGCTTCTCAGCCGGAAGCTCTGGGTTCCCATGTGGCCGCGCAGAGTCTAGTCCCGGGGGCTCCCCTCCATTTCTTGGCTTGACGTTTCCCTGAGCGGGGCTTGCCCTCCCGTTTCCCCAGAGACGCAGGAGGGAAGGAGGGCTTCATTCTCTTCATCCACTGGTTTTCAGAGGGGTGTCCTGACTCCACTCTGACTGACATGTGGGGGGAGGTTAGTGTCGTCATGAACTCATGGATCTAAGTGTGTGTGTGAGTGTGTGAGTGTGTGTGTGTGAGTGTGTGTAGCCTGTCCTGGGTGAACCGGGAGTGCTGGTTAAACTCTGATGTGGCATCAGGCTCCTCTCCCACTTCCTGCAGGGCCCCCCAAACCCCCCTGACACCCCCCCACCCCGATGCTCCTTGTGGGGCCAGGCTCCTCTGAACCTGCTCTCTCCCCCGAGCCCCGTTCCTAGCTGTGCGTTCGTCCCCAGCCTGCCCAGGGAGAGCCTCTGTGGACCCCGTGTGGCCTCTGGCGTGGAGGGTGTGTGGTCTGCAATCTGCGGAGACGGGCGTGGCGGCTGCTCTCCCGACGCGTGGGGCCCCTCTCGCAGGCGTCTGTCTCTTCCCTCCCCGAACGCGTGGTGGTGAGGACCTGTCACTTCAGCACCTTCGTTCTCAGGAGAGACGTGCCTCTGTCTCCTCCTGTCCACTCCCGCGTGAGCTCATCCGGCGCCTCATCGTGGGTTTTGAAGCACCCTCTCCCCTCCTCTGTGTGGAGGGGTCTCCCCACTGGACCCTGAGGCGGGTGTGCCGGGCATGCGGGCCACTGGGGGCTCCCCGACGTGTGGAGGGGCGCAGGTGGGCTATTTTTGGATCCTTCATTTTTTCGACTCTGACCTGGGATCAGAGTCAAGTGTTTGAGGAGTTTGATGTCATGTGAATAGTGAATTCTGTGCCTTAAAAGGCCACTTCAGTTCAGACCACGACAGAGTGAGTGGTCTCGTGAGGGAGACGCGTGCGGGCATGAAGGCGGGCAGCAAATCCCCGCCCAGAGGGACGCGCCCGGCCCGAGGCGGCTGCTTGAGGGGTCACGTCCTGGGCTCCCTGAGTCGCCGCGGGGCGTCCTGGAAAGCGTCGCTCGGCCCTCCCTGGGGACTTGGGTGTGGTTGTTGCCAGACTCTGGTGACCCACAGCCTCTGTGCACCTCGTGGCAGTGTGACCTGCAGGAGCCCACGTGAGAGCCCTGCCCGTCTCTGGGGTCCCTTCTGCCCTTCCCGCCCCCGGACTGGAGCTGGGCCTGAGCTGCAGGGCAAGGGGGACTGGGCCCAGAGGACGCAGCCCTGAGTGGGGTCATGAGCGGCCAGCTTCCTCGGGATGACCTGTGCGTGTCCATGCCCTCCCCGTCTGTGCAGCTCCCGGCGACCAGGGGGAGCCGCTCGGGGGGACCCTGGGCCCCTCGTGAAGGTCTGCCTTGTGTGCTGTCCCAGGTGGCAGCCGCGGCGGGGACAGCCGTGCACACCACGCAGCTTTTGGTGGCTTTCACGTGACTCTGCTGTCCCGTCACTCGTTCCTGGGCCTGAGGCCAGGCCGTCTGGTGACCCGACCCAGGCTGCCCCGGGCCCAGAAGCCAGCCCGCAGCCTGCCCTGGTTGTGGAGGTGGTCTGCTGCCCGAGTGCCTGGGTCCCTGCCCGGCTGTGGGGTGTTGGGTGAGGCGCCCACTGGGAGGCGTGCTGCCTGTTTCCTTGAGCCCTGAGGCTGGAGTCCAGGTATGGGGGGGTCCAGGCAGGCCTGTGTTGAGGAGGCAGTGAAAGCACCCGGGTGAACATCCTGTACCCTGCTCAGACGGAACGCAGGTGCGAGCCAGGTGTCACCGCGTGCCCTTCCCTGAGGGCACGCCCGGGTCTGGGCACACTCCCTGAAGCTGGACGTGCCACCCACCATCTCAGGTCAGGGGGCAGCTGCTGCCGAGCGAGGCTTCCTTCTGCCCCTGCCTGGCACTCTGCGCTCCGCTCCAGGGCCTGGCCCCACGTCCCTTCCCCCTGGCCGGCTCTCTGGTCAGCTGGTTGAGCCCCAGGTGCGGCCCCTTCCTGTCGGGGACCTACCTCACTGCCCTGTGCCCAGAGGAGCCGTGTCTCAGCCCGTTGACCACAGCCCATCTGCCCACGGCTCGCTGACCTCTGGGCAGGACGTGGTGGCCGAGGCTGGGTGCAGGCGGTGTGGGAAGCAACACTGTGGCCCTGGGGTGGGTCGCCTGCTGTGGGCGGCCTGCCTCTGGGATGGTGGGCGGGGGAAGCCAGGGTGGCTCCGGGGCTCGGTGGGCGCTGCACCAAGGGTAGAGCAGAGCGGAGGACGGGCGGGGCGCGGGCGTGGATGGCTGGGGCCCTGCTCTTCCCCAGCGCCGGCCTCGCTGTCTGTCCCAGCCACCCTGCCCTGGCTGCTGCCTCGTGGACGTCCTGGCACTGCTGCCCACTCCCCAGCTGTGGGCGCCCCAGGGGGTGGGGCCACGACCTCCGGGTCCCCCCGTGAGCCCGTGTGGGTCCACACCTGCCCCGGTGACCTGAGGGTCGCTCCCGACGCCCAGCCCGTTTCAGGTCCCAGGGGAGAGGCGGGTCTGGGCCGTCGCCCGAGTCAGGACTCTGTGCGGGGAGGGCTGCAGGGCGGCCGCGCCGCTGGACGGCTCCCTCTCAGGACAGCTCCCCCTCAGGAAGGCTCTCCCCCTCAGGCTGGCTCCCCGACTCAGGACGGCTGTCCCTCAGGACGGCTCCCCCTCAGAATGGCCCTCCCTCAGGACGGCTCCCCCTCAGGACGGCTCTCCCTCAGGACGGCTCCCCCTCAGGATGGCTCCCCCTCAGGACGGCTCCCCCACTCAGGACGGCTCTCCCCCCCTCAGGACGGCTCCCCCTCAGGACGACTCCGCCTCAGGACAGCTCCCCACCTCAGGACGGCTCCCCCACTCAGGACGGCACTCCCCCCCTCAGGACGGCTCCCCCTCAGGACGACTCCCCCTCAGGACGGCTCCCCTACTCAGGATGGCTCCCCCACTCAGGACAGCTCCCCCTTAAGGACGACTCCCCACCTCAGGACGGCTCCCCACCTCAGGACGGCTCCCCCACTCAGGACAGCTCCCCCTTAAGGACGGCTCCCCCCTCAGGACGGCCCTCTTGTACTCCTGGCAGAGCCCCCAGGCTGCAAGGCTGCAGCTCCGAGGAGAGCTCCGTGGTCGAGGTTGAATGACAGGCGGGAGGCGCGGCTGGGCGCCGCCTCGGGGCCAGTCTGGTTGGCGCCCGGAGTGGACCCTGGTGACCAGGGAGATGCTGCAGGCCCGGCCCCGGGGGCTGGGCTGAGCCAGGCCCGGGGCAGTGGGCCCGCCGGCTCTGCTGCCTGCCACTGCGTGGCTGCTCCCAGTTCCGCTGACCGCTGCAGCGTGTCCACCTCGCCAGGGGGTGGGCTGGGGTTCAAGTGCGAGTGGGCGTGAGGCAGCGCCCGCCCTCGCGGCCACCTCTGCTCCTCCGGTGCTGTGTTAGTCGCTCAGTTGAGTCTGACTGTCTGTGGCCCCGTGGACTGAGGCCCGCCAGGCTCCTGTGTCTGTGGGATGTGGGTCGCCATTCGCTTCTCCAGGGGATCCTCCCGACCCAGGGATTGAACCCAGGTCTCCCGCATTGCAGGCAGGTTCTTCACTCTCTGAGCCACCAGGAAAGCCCTGCTGCCTCCTAGATGGTGGGAAACATGCACACACGTGTGCACAGCCCCGACACACACATACGACATGCGTGCACCCACACCCCCGCGGGGCCACAGCAGTGTCAGGACGGCTGTCCTCTGGGCCCTGCCCGCTGCTCTGTGGCCGACACAGGACCTCCCGCCATGGCGGGGACACCAGCGTTCCTGAGAGACCAGGAGCTCCCTGAGCCTCAGCACGGGGCCCGGGGGTGGGGCCGCCCTGACGCCTGCCTCTCCTCCACAGGTGGTGCACGCTCACAGGCCGCACTTCCTGGCCCTGCACTGCCAGGAGTTCGGAGGGAAGAACTATGAAGCGTCCATGTCGCACGTGGACAAGTTTGTCAAGTAAGTCTGGGGGCAGCTGCCTGGCCTCCGCCTCCTCCTGGGGCGAGGTGGGTGTGGCTGGGGGCGAGGGGCACAGCCCCACCTGAGGGCCAGGCCCGGGGCTGGGGCGCCTTGCCAAAGAGAGGGCATGGCCCGGGGGTGGGGGTGGGGGAGCAGTGGGATGGCTGTGCCCCAGGGTTAAAGGCCACGGCACCTGTGGGCTCAGAAACGTCAGCCCCAGGTCCAGGCCGAGATTCCGTCATGTGGCCTGATGGCTGTGAGCCACCTGCTGCTGCTAAGAGCAAACAGATGGACGGACCGATGGACAGATGGACTGGGTGTCCACTCAGAAGCTCACAGCTTGTTGGCCGCAGTGGGATGGGCACAGAGCGCCATCGTCCATGGGAGGCGCGCCCTGTGGCTCTGTGGGAGTCAGCCCTACCCAGAGCCGCCCGGGGACAGGGACTCGGACCTGGGAGCTGAACGCGGGGGTGGGCAGGAGCGGGCCCGACGGCAGGCGCCTCTCTGCTCTGTGTCCCCCAGGGTGGGCGCCGCCCCCGACCTGGACTCCAGGCACCGTGACAGCTCCCGCTGGTGGAGGGGGCGGTGGTGCTTCTGAGGCAGCTGTGGGGGGTGGGCATTGGGCCAGGGGGCGTCCAGCCTGGGGCCCACCCCGAGGCCGAGTCCCGCAGCTGTCACTGGCCTCAGTTTCCCTGTGGACGCTCATAAGTCACTCATGTTTTCAGCTGTCACATTGTGGGGTCATTTGTTAAAAAACAGATTTTTAAAAACTACCAAGTTTTCCCCAAATAACCTATAACTTAAAGCAATTTCAACCAAAATGTCTTCTTAGCGCTGAAACTAATACTAGAGTCACCGTAGAGGAGCAAGGGTCAGGGCTCGCCACAGTGATTCCGCAGCACAGTGAGGCCCCCCGTGTGTGGGGGCAGGGCGGCCCCCCGTGGGCTGTGCAGGAGCCCGCACGTCGCCCCCGGCTGCGGCCAGTGGCAGGTGGCTCGGGAGCGCACCGCGGGGTCCTGGGCCAGGAAGCCGTGAGCCTGGGTCCCCGCCCTGCCCTGGTCCCCCCACCCCGCCTTGGCCGAGTTCCAGTTGACCCAGAGCGAGGTCGAGAGGCCTCAGGGTGGTCCGATGGTCCGAGGGTGAAATGCAGGAGAGCATCAGGGCAGAGGCTTCTTCAGAAGGTGTGCAGGTCCAGCAGAGGAAAGACAGGCACGCTGGGCCGTGGTGACGTGAAAGTCTTCAGCAAAAGGCGCTGTAAACAAAGTCAGAGTTCAGCCACACTTGGGAAAAGATACCTGCAGTGTACTTGACTGACAAAATTGTCAGTGTTTAACTATCTAAAGAACTCTAACAGGTCCACGAGACGAGAACACTGGGGAAGCCGGGCATTCAGAGACAGGCAGACGCGGCTGCAGGGCCTCGCCTCCATGCTCACGCGCCACATGCTCCCGGTCCCCTGCTATCCTCCTGCTGGCGTCAGAGACGCGTCATTCCTGCCCAAGTTGTGCGTAACACGCGTGTGGCTGTTTTTGCTCTGACCCAGTCAGCTATGTTTTTCAAAGGTTAAAAAGGGCAGGAACGTGTCCCCTGTGTGGCCACCTGTCGCTCCCGGGGCACGGCCTTGTCTGCACGGTCAGCTTTCTCTCCGCACCATCTTCCTTCGACCTGAGAACGTTAACATGTATCTCAGCACAAGTTGCTGCTCATCAGTTATCTCAGCTTTTGTTTGTCTGAAGAAAGCCTTTGTCTTCGTTTTTGAAAGGCGTTTCTGTTGGAAACAGAATTCTGGCCTGTCCGCTTTCCCCTTCAGTGCTGTAAGGGTGCTACCCCCTTGTCCTCTGTGCGGCCTTGTCCCTGAGCAGAATGGGCCGTTGTTCTGGTCTTCATCTTCTGTGGATAGTGCATCTTTTCCCCCAACACCAAGTTTGTCTTTCTAGCTGGTGTGTAGCAACTCGATTGTTTTGCTTTAGTTTGATTTTCTTTGTGTTTCTTTTGCTTGCAGTCCTTTGAGCTTTTCCAACCCGTAGGTTCATAATTTTACTGAAATTTCAGGAAAGCCTGTGGGTTGTTCCTTCCTTTCTCTTTGTTCTCAGACTCCCACTTCTGATGTTAGACTGTCACGCTGTCTCTACAGCTGTTTCAGATTTTTTCAGTTCATATTTTTCTTCTTTGTTTCAGTTTGGATAGTCCTGTCTTATAGTCACTAATCTATGCTCTCTTTTTTTACATCTCCATCTGGTCTTATGTCCATTCAGTGAATTTACTTCTGGTGCTGCAGTTGGGGCTCTAGAAGTACCATTTATGTCCATGTTTTCCTTACCTCTCTGCACGTTTTCCTTTAAATCTTCGGTGATATTTATAGTAGCTCTTTCAAATTTCCTTTCAGTGAATTGCATCACTTTTGTCCTTTCAGGGTCCGTTTCTGTTGACTTTCTTGTGGAGCATGGGTCCCGTTTGCCGCTTCTCGGCATGCTGATCTTGCAGGCTGTCATGCCTGCATCCCGCCTGTGCCCGCAGGCACGCTGGGGCTTGTCTGGCAGGTGGCCGGGGCTCGGGCACTAGTCTGACCCCCTCAAGGCTGGTCCTCTCGGCCCTCCTCCCCACTCCTTCCTGCCTCTTCACTTCTCAGAGCTGGAACCCCCTTCTCCCCACCCCCGGGTGGAGGGCCAGTGGGTCACACGGCAGCCGTGTCACCTTCCCTTGCCGGGCAGTGTTGGGGTGCAGCCCTCGGGGGGTCAGGCACCCCCATCTGTCCAGAGCCATCGCAGACCCCAGGGGTGCGTGGCGGCTGCACTCCAGGCACGTCTTAGAGATGGGCCTCCCCCTCCCGCTTCCTTCCCCATTCCCCGTGGTTTCCAGGCGGCCGTTCCTGCCCCCATAAGCGCTCCTGTGGGACAGGGAGCGCCTGCGTGACGTGTGTGAAGACGTCCCTCTTCCTTCCAGGGAGCTGCTCTCCAGCGACGCGATGAAGGAGTACAACCGGGCACGGGTCTACCTGGATGAGAACTACAAGTCGCAGGAGCACTTCACGGTAAGCGTGCTCCGCCTCGGCACGGGGCGGGCCGTGCGTGGGTTCCACGTGACGGTGGGGGCACCACAGACACCAGCCCCCACTGGCGTGACGGCCAGGGATGTGCTGGGTGCGGAAACAGGTGGGCGTCTCGGGGCAGCAGAGCTGGGCAGCTCTGGGTGGCTGTTTCTGCTTCCGGGGTCTGCATCTGGTGGAGAGGGGTATCAGTCAGCTCGTCAGGGGACGGGGCCTTGTTTCTCGGGCACAGACGCCGTGGCCTCAGCAGGGAGGGAGTGCCCGCTGTCTGTCCACCTGTCTCTCTCACACAGCCCTATGGAAGTTTTCTGTAGCTTTTTGAAATGCTCAGTTGTCGAATTCTCTGTGGTCTGCTTGGAGTCACCTGCCGTGCCGTGCTGATGCAATAACTGCACTCCTGCAGCCAGATGCTTGGTGGGGTGAGGAATGGTTCACGGTGGAGGCGCCTGGGGGCTAAGAGAGCTCCACTGTAGTCTTGCCTCATCCCTGGAGGTTTATCTCAAAAAGGGGTTTCTCAATTTGCAACGGAAAGCAGAAACCTGCATCAGAGCATTCCCATCACTCAGCATCTTCCCTGGAGGAGTGACCGTCGTGCAGACGGTTGTATGTAAGGAAGATCATGAAAAATTATTTGCCAGTGAAAACTGGAAGTAATTTTAAGTACCCAGAATTAGACATTTTCACAATGTGGACGAGCCACCTGGCTGAATAATCTGCAGCCGCTACAGATGACACGCCCAGAAGACCCTGCCTTCCGGTTGGGCGTTGAGGTGTCGAGGCCACGCCCCTCCTGTTCTTCCGGGACCGTCGGAGCCTCGGCCTCCCACGCCCGCCTTTCCCTCTCTTGTCCAGTACACTGATGGCGCGATCATGACAGGGCCATCCTGCTTGGTTTCAGCCCGGGAAGGCACTCGAGGTGGCGCTTCCTTGGGCAAGACTGACCCCACGCCGGACGCCAGCCCGGACATGGGACAGCCCGGGTCTGAGGTCCCCGAGGCTGTGTCCCGGGGTCCCCGGGACCGGACAGGGTCTGGAGACGAGGCCGGAGGCCGGACCTGCCCAAGGCGTGTGGGGGCCCTGCTCCCTGCCTGCTTCACCCCACGGGCTGTGGCCTGCTCCCTCCCAGCGCCGCCATCAGCAGCCGTGGTCCTGCGTGGCTGTGTCTCCCGGGCGGGAATGCCCGCAGGGCTCCACACCCCGGTCCGGACCTCCCTCTGGACGTGCTGCCTCGGGGGAGGCGTGCATTTGGCAGGAACGGTCTGAGATGAAGGCCTGCCGGGCCCTGGCCCTGCGTGCCGTCCACCACCCCCTCACAGTCGTGCGTGGAGCCACCTTTGCCCGGCCCTCTGCCGTCCTGGTGGAGGGGCCTCTGTGCCCCTGCGGTTCTGGGCACGGCTGGGCAGCCATGTGGCCACCCCCTCGCCCCAGCCTGCTGGCCTCTGCCTGTCAGAGGGAGAGAAATTTAATTTTTACAAGATTAATTGCATTGGAGTAATATTTTTAGCTGAGTGTGGTTCAAATAATAGGCCATTAATTGAAAAAGGAAATTGAAATGAATTTATCTTGTACATAAATGCTGTCACAGGTATTAATAGGGATCAGAAAATAGTAGCCTGTTCCCAGAAAGGGGGTGAACCTGCAGCTGCCCCTGGTGATGAGCACGAGGTAGGGGCCCCAGAGCCCGCAGCAACAGTAAGGGGCGGGCTCTGGTTGGGGGGTGCAGCCTCTCAGCAGGGGACTGCAGGTCCTGGTCTTTACCAGGAGGTGGCAGCAGAGCAGCACTTCTCATTCCAGCTGGAGCTGCTGGAAGCGCGGATTTTAGACTTAAAATGATAACGCTAAATTCTGTCTGCTCCCAAAGACCATCCTGAGTGGCCGCTCACTGAAGAAGGTGGCTCATGTGGTCCACTCGGGCCTGAGGAGACAGAGCGTCCCCCACTGGCCGTCCTGGGCGGCTCCGATCCCTCTGACCTGCCCACTGGCCAGGCCCCGCCTGCCTGTTCTCTTTTGGGAGGTCTGCTCCTTCTGAGGTGCCCCAGCCTCCCACCTGCCCGTCCTGCTCCTGAGAACTCGCTGACTGTCCTCACAGGCTGACAGCCCGGCCCCTGGGTGGACGCAGCCATGCGTGAGCTGGACGGGCTGGCTGGAGCTCACAGGCTGGCCCAGCCCCCTGGCCCCTGGACCCCCGCCTCGGGCTGCGGACACCTTGCTGGGCTGTGTTGGCCTTCTGCCCTCTGCGTCTGCCCCTTGGATCTAGAGTCTGGGAGCAGCAGGTCTGTCCCTGAGCGGGCCGGGCCTGGACCTGCTTCAGCACCTACCAGCTGCTCGGCAGACTGTCTGAGAGGGTGGGCGGGGCCCGGATCTCAGTGGGCGGCCTTGCGCGCCTGGAAGACCGCTGGTTGGGTGGGTTTCCCCGGTGCTGGGGGTCTGAGCCTGGGGCCTCCCCTTTGGAGTCGGGGAGATGGAAGGCTCATGCATAGTTCGGGAGGTGGGGGCTGGTATGAGATGGAAGCCATGGGCAATGGAGTAAGACCCCACAAGGAAGGGGCTGCCCCCCAGGTGCCTGCCCTCCCTGGCCCTGATCCCCGCCCCGGTCTCCCTGAGCGGACGTGGGTGTCTCTGTGCCCAGGGGTCTGGAGAGGGCGCTGCTCTGGGCGGGGAGGGGGCTGTGCAACTGACCCCATGCTGGACGGCTTCGCCCCAGTGTTTTCCGTGGTGCAGTGGAAAGCGCCCTGGGTTTCCTGGCCAACTTCCACACCCGACACCCTGGTGGTTTTGTGTTTGTCCAGAAGAGCCAGGATGGCCCAGTTTCATCCCCCATGAGGCTCAGACGCTGGCTCTGTCCCCTCCACACCAGGTACGCCGTCAGGGGACCCCGGGAGCCCCTTGCACTGTGACTGGGGGGCCCTGAGGCCCTGCCCACCAGCTCCCTGCTCCCAGAGCCCCTCCTGGGGCAGCTCCCGGGCCCTGGCACCTCCTGCTGGGGACAAGCCTGGTGGGGGCTGCGAGGCGTGGGGTGAAGCCTGTGGCCACATGCCTGGCGGGTCCTCAGCTGCGCCTGCAGGGCGTTGGCAGATGCAGGAGACGGGGCGGGCAGGGATGACCCTCCTGGCCTGTGGCAGCCCCACCCAGTGCAGGCGCCGAGGCCAGGCTCCCGAGGGCTCTGCGCCCAGCTTTGACGAACACAGCATTGCCCTAGAGCACGGAGGTTCTGACTTCCCCTCAAATCTCTGGAAGTGGGTTCCATGTGGACCGATGGGTCAGCGTGCTGGCCCCTGCCTCCCGAGTCCCTGGGCTGCGCGGCTGCACCTGGAAGATGGAGGCAGTGCTGCCCACAGCCTGGCTGGCCCCCCGCTCCCCCCACCAGCTTCCATCATCCCCACCGGCCTGGACCCTGGAAAGAAGCTCCTGGGCTTCGTGGGTGGGCGAGAGTGTGGCCAGGCCCAGTCCCAGAGACATGGACTCGCAGTCCTGGGGGTCTCCTGGGACTGGGCCCTGTTGGCAGGGGGACATTGGAGAAGGGCTGTCTCAGGTCCCCCCAGGAAGCCCCCTCCCTCCCGGCTGATGCTGTGCTGTGCAACCCGCCTCCCCCGGTCACTGGGCGAGCAGCCCCTGACGGCCTGACTATGTTTCTTCCTCGTGGTCAGACCAGGAGGCCCAGGTCAGGCCCTGGCGTCCGGGGTTGGGGGTCTGTTCACACCGAGGGGTCCCTTCCTGCCCTGGGGGGCCTGCCGTGCTCCCACTGGTGGCTGGTGTCCACTCTGGTGGCTCCTGGGCCCAGGGTGCCTGGGCAGCAGGTCACCAACAAACCGGCTCCTTCCTCTCCCCTCAGCGCCGTGTTGGGGGGCTTCTTCTGCTCCTCACTGGGGGCGCACAGGCCTCAAGGGTCCGCACTAGCCCCGTGGTCTCCTCCAGTAGGGTCTGGGCCTGTCCTCCAGCCCAGGGCACCTGGAGGGCGCCTGCTGGAGGGGGTGGGGTGGCACCGGCTCTTTTCCTCCCTGCCCCCCACCCCCTGGCCTGATGCCCGCTCCTTCCAAGGGTTCACCCTGCTCTGCAGCCTCTTCCTGTCTGCTCTCCTGGATAAGACTTTGGGGGAGATTTACGCAAATTGATGGCATTGGCTGCAGCTCTTTGGTCCGAGGAAGGGCAGAAAGGCACCGGCCTCTCGGATGCAGGACGGCCTGCGTTAGCCCCTTCGGCCCCGCCTCTTGCCCCGCCCGCAGGTCCAGACAGGCCTGATAAAGTGAGGGAAGCAAGATTGGTTTTCCGAGGGCGCGGGGCCCTCGGCGCTCAGCTAAATCACGGCTGCCGGCCTCGGGGGCGGGGGCGGCCGCTCCCCCTGCGGCCAGGCAGCCCCGCGGGACGCGGTGATGTGCCGCCCAGCAGCGGCAGGGCTGAGGGAAGGTGAAACTGTCATATCGATCTTTTTAGCACTAAAATATGAGCCACTTTACTCTGCTCCCCGCTGCTGTGATGTGAAAAATAATAACTTGGGTCCAAATTAAAAATATTGATCTCTGGAAGGTGCTGGAAGTAAATAAACACCTTCCGAAGTTTTCGGGTCAGCCGAGAGACGGCACTCGGCAGTAAATGTGTCCACGTGTCAGAGTCCAGGGTTCTTGATCTGTTTTTTCTTTAAATTGATTTTTCATTATTTACTTCCTAAAAGTGTTGGAATCTGGTCCTCTACTGTTAAATCCCAGTGTTTGGGCAAATCATTTCTTTGGGGCTTATAAGGTGCTCCTAATCCAGTCCTCATTGATTGATTGATTTTTGACTCAATAAGCGTGCGGGCCCGGCCTTATTTAGGGCTTCCATCATAATTTTTTATGCATTTAGGCTCGACTTTTTTATTTGCCTCTGGTGCATGAGCCGCGTTGGGCTAGCCGGCGGGGAGGACAGTTGCCACCGGGTTGGTTTGCCTCCAGGTGGTGTCCCGCGGAACTGGAGCTGCGTGTGTCCTGGCCGCGGGCTTGTGGCGGGGCTGAGCCCTCCCCGGCCTCTGAGTGCCCCTTTGCACACAGGGGGTGACACGGGGGTCGGAGAGCCTCCTGTGACTGCGCGCGCGAGTCTGCGACGCTGTGGTCCCCGGTGGAGCTCCCCTGTGGAGGCCCTGAAGCTTGGGTGCGTCCGGGTCACCATGAGGCCGGAAGGTGGGAGGGTGGGGGCCGCCCGGGACAGACAGGAGGTGTTATGTGGCGCCTTCTGCATGGCCGTTGGGTGAGACCGTGCCTGGGAAGACCTGGGACTTACAACAAGGCACATGGCCGGCGGTGTGTCCAGCTGCCCCGAGAGCCAGCAGCCGTGTCCATCTGGAGCCCGGGACAGGACGCCGCCAGGCAGGGGAGCTCCCTGAGCCAGACCGGGGCGGGGGTAGAGAGAAGGGGGCGGCGCTGGGGGCTCTGGGGGGCTGGTGCAGGCCCACCCTGTGCTCTGTTCTTGAGGCTGTGCCACGGTGTTGGTGATGCTGCTGAGACACGGGAACCATGTGTGTGGGGCTGTGTCTGCCCCTCAGGTCCTCCAGGAACGCCTCCGGGAGCCTCCCGGCTCCCTCACTGACCCACGGGTGCCCTGAGTGGATGGAGGAGGCCAGTGGGGACGTCTCTGCCTCACCTGGACTTGAACCCCGACCAACAGGCCGCTTCAGAGCCTGGCCTGAGTGCTCAGGGTCCTGCCCCGCCCAGGCCAGGGCAAATTGGGAGGATGGGTGGACGTTCCCAGAGTGGCCGGCATGCTGGCCAGAGGGCAGGAGGGCCAGTGGCTGGGGCACCGGGCTGTCAGTGGCCCCTCGACAGAGGCCAGAGCCTGCGGGGGTCTCATGGGCTTGTTGGGAGGGAGGGGCTGCTTTTCTCCTTCCTGGTTTGGAAACTGTGGAGTGAGGGGGATGCAGCAGTGGTCGCTGCACCCACATGGGAGGGGCAGGGCCCTGGTGAGACGGTGGCCTGCCGGGGTTTGGGTGGGAGGCAGGCTGAGCCCAGCCACCCGGGACATGAGGCCAGCTCCCCGGGGGCTGCGACGACCCCTCCTCAGCAGGGTGCTCGTCTTGAGTTCCACCCACCCCTGAGTGTCCAGTCCAGGATCATGTTTTCCAGCTGATGCCCTTTCCTGGATCACCAGTACCTGCCCCTCGCCTTGGGCACCACCTCCCTTGAGAAGCCAGGTTTCAGATGAGAATGCATGTCTCAGAGGCTGGTGTGCCCATAAGGTGCGCCCAGGAGGCTTGCTGGCTGCAGGAAGAAGCTCTGGGTTGCTGCTCTCCATTTCCCACCAAAGATCAGAGGACTTCCCCACGCAGCTACAGAAGGGCCCACACTGGCTGCCGCAGCCCAGGCCCCACTCGCACCTGGCAGGTACGGAGCCCAGGCCACAAGTACCGCCTCCCGAGAACAGGGCCGGCTATTACCAGCGGGGGTGTGGTCCAGCGTCCCAGGCACCAAGGTGCCGTGAAGCCATCCGTGTGGCCACAGGACGTGCATGTTGTGCTCCGTGTGCTGGGCCTGCTGCGGGTGCCACGGATGTAGAGACACAGGCCAGAGGCCACAGGCCACCCGTAACGCTCACACTCTGCCCTCTGGAGCTTGCACACTCCAGTGAGCACAGGTGCACGCACACGACACTCAGCCTGCACGGGACGCAGACACGCTGCACGTGACCCCTGCACGCGACGCACGCTGCACGTGACCCCTGCACGTGACGCACGCTGCACGTGACCCCTGCACGTGACCCATGCTGCACGTGACCCCTGCACGTGACGCACGCTGCACGTGACCCCTGCACGTGACGCACGCTGCACGTGACCCCTGCACGTGACCCACGCTGCACGTGACCCCTGCACGTGACCCACGCTGCACGTGACCCCTGCACGTGACCCCTGCACGTGACCCACACTGCACGTGACCCCTGCCTACGCGTGACCTGACACCCTCTCTCTGTGCCTGGTGGAGCTTGCAGAGCCCAGGAACAGGCACACTCTGTGTGGCTACAAGATTGAAAGAGTGGGTGTGAATGCGTCCAGTGCCCAGTGCCACCCGCAGGCCTCTTGGAGATGGGAGTGGAGACCAGACTGCTCTGAGGAGGCCACGTTTAGTGGGGCCAGGAGGGCGTGCAGGAGTGGGCAGGGAAGGGGGAAGGTGGTCGTGTTTGCACGAGGCCACGGCAGATGTGGAGATGGGCCACGGGCTCCGCTGGGGATAGCATGCTGCTGGCCATGGGTGCATGGTCCTGGATGATGTGCTGGCCCTGAGGCCATGTCCTGCCCGGGGAGCCCACCCCGGTGACTGAGGAGGGCTGAGGGTATGAAAGACCCAGCACAGAGGCCTCACGGGGGGTGACCCTGAGCGAGGAGAGGAATGGGCCAGGGGCGGGGCCCTGGCAGTGCCCACTTCCCAAGGCCATACCGAGAGGCAGAAGACAGACCTCAAGCTCTGGCATGCCAGAATTCCCATCCAGAATCCCACCCGGCAGCCTCTGAACACACAGGTAGGAAAAAAGGAGAATTGTGTTTCAGAAGCATCAGGCTTTCACGGTGTGTCCCTGGTGCCTTGGTCAGGAAGCTGTGGTGCTCTACCCAAGGTCCAGAAAGCCCGGAACGCAGGGTTTTGAGCAGCCAGCTCCCTGGAAGTGGGAGCAGGGCCCAGACATGGAGTGGGTGCCTGCAGCTGGACCAGGTGTCTGCCAGGCCCTTAGCAGAGGCCGTACCCGGCTCCCTGGGCATGAAGAATGGGTGCCCTTGCCTTCAGCTCTGCAGATGCTGATGTGTGCCCCCCTGTGCCAGGCCCGCCTCTCTGCTCTCAAAGGAGCCCCCAGGTCAGTGGTGAAGGAGCTCCCGGGGGAGAACCATGTACCCTGCGGGAGTAGTCAGCTGGCTGAGTTTCTGAGAGTCTCCAGGAAGGTGAGACTGATGTGCAGAAACACGGAGATGAGGTTTAGACAGTGTGTGAATGAAGCGTGATAAATGTGTCTTAAAGATCTCAATTAACAAAAAAGGAGGCAGTAATGAAGTCCAAGGAAAACAAAGAGCTGTTCAAGACAGGAAAAGGAGTTGTAGTGTAGTGAGCTGTTCTATTGTGAAGAGCATTCTGAAGTTATATGATGTGAAGACTGATTAGTAGTTTAAATAAAAATGTGTTTTTATCCCGAGGATGGGGCTCAGGGATTGTGTGTGTGTGTGTGTGTGTGTGTGTGTGTGAGTCCGTGTGTCAGGCATGTGAGTGAAGGAAGGTGCTAAAAAGGGATTAAATCCTCGTTTTCCACAGCAGAGAAATCAATAGTTAATATTGAAGACTAGGAAATCAAGAAGTAGCATTGTAAGCTTTAGCAGTATGGAGGTAAATACCAAAAGAAAACAATTAAAAGAAAATAATGGCCTCTGGGGAGTAGAACATTGAAATTATCAGTTCAGTTCAGTTCAGTCGCTCAGTCGTGTCCAACTCTTTGTGACCCCATGAATCACAGCACGCCAGGCCTCCCTGTCTATCACCAAGTCCCGGAGTCCACCCAAACCCATATCCATCGAGTCGGTGATGCCATCCAACCATCTCATCCTCTGCCGTCCCCTTCTCCTCCTGCCCTCAGTCTTTGCCAGCATCAGAGTCTTTTCCAATGAGTCAACCCTTCGCATGAGGTGGCCAAAGTATTGGAGTTTCAGCTTCAACATCAGTCCTTCCAATGAACACCCAGGACTGATCTCCTTTAGAATGGACTGATTGGACCTCCTTGTAGTCCAAGGGGCTCTCAAGAGTCTTCTCCAACACCACAGTGCAAAAGCATCAATTCTTCTGGCGCTCAGCTCTTTATAGTCCAACTCTCACATCCATACATGACCACTGGAAAAATCACAGCCTTGACTAGACGGACCTTTGTTGGCAAAGTGATGTCTCTGGTTTTTAATATGCTATCTTGATTGGTCATAACTTTCCTTCCAAGGAGTAAGCGTCTTTTAATTTCATGGCTGCAGTCACCATCTGCAGTGATTTTGGAGCCCAGAAAAATAAAGTCAGCCACTGTTTGCACTGTTTCCCCCTCTATTTGCCGTGAAGTGGTGGCACCGGATGCCCTCGTCTCCGTTTTCTGAATTATCAGGGCACTGCTGTTTTTCCATAATAAGCCGTGCAGAACTGTAACTTTTCAGACAAACTTAAAAAAAAAGCAGGAAGAGACTCCCTCCCTTGATGGTGACCTCAGAGAAGACGTGCAGTGGTGGCAGGGAGGTGGCGCACGGGTCTGGGGTGTGGAGGCAGCGGTGAGACGTGGTGGCAGGTGGGGCTGTGTGTTGGCTCGGGAAGGCAGCGGTGGGCAGTGGAGGTGGCACGTGGGTCTCTGTGCCCTGGTGCAGGGAGAAGGCCTGCGGCGGCAGCCGGCAGGTCGTCCCGGCTCTCTGAGCACAGGCTGATTGTAAGAGACTGCAGGGAGGGAGGAGGCTGGGGTCCTGGAGATTCCTCAGCATCAGGAATGGGATTTGCTTGTGAATGTGAATTTGAACAGTTTTGGGGAAGAGGTGAGGCTGCCAGAAGGGCAGAGAAGGGACAGATGGGTTGTGTGGAATGCGAAAGGCATATCACAAGGCTTTGAAGTTCTGGTTGAAGTCAGTGCACAGAGTGGGCCAGAAGTAGGGGCCCACTGTGATTTTATTTTCTCTCTCTGTGCTGTCTTCTCTCTGAGCCCGTGCCACCCAGGGCATGTCCCCTAGCCAACACTATGGAGAAATGGGCTGAACCCAGGAGGTGAAGACAGTGCAGGCTGAGCCTCCTGGGATGAGGCGGCCAGCGTGTGGCCAGTCCTGGAGTACAGCTCACGACCACTGCTACCTACCCCCGCCGCACGCACTTTACTCCAGCTGTCACGCAGCTCCTCCATGTATGCATCAGCCTCTCTGTGCTGTACTTCTGAAGACACAGTCCAGAGCCAAGGGCAAATTGTTTGAGGTTTGAGATCAACTTTACTGAACTGACTGCATTGAATGTAATGGGAACAATGTCTTCTTCAGGGAAAAACAATACAAAATGAAGTGCTTTCGTGAATAGTCACTTTGGATTTGCTAAGAAAGTAAAATCAAAGCGAGTCACTACTTCTGATTTGTTAATGTAAAGTATTTAAAATCTAGTCCTGTAGTTACAGCTTGTAAGCTGTCAATTTGCAAATGACTTAGGTGGAAAATGAATTTAAATGATCTTGCCATTTATAGTAGCATCAAAACATGAAACATTTAACTTAGGCCAAAGAGAGAGCCACTACAACATACTGCTCAGAGAAGCTAAAGAAGATGCGGAGAAGCATACCATGTTCATGGATGGAAAGGCTCAATGTTGTTAAGATTTCGTTTCCCCCTAGATCTATGTAAAGATTCAGTGCAGCACCAGTTAAAATCAGGGCAGCCTCTTTTTCTTATGGAAATTAACAAACTGGTTCCAAAATTTATATGGAAATGTTCAGAACCTAGGATAGCCAAAACAACTTTGAAAATGAACAGAGATTGAGGAGTTACACTGCCTGATTGAGATTTATTATAAATCTGCAGAACTCAGGACAGTGCAGTCTTGCTGTGAAGCCAGAGGAATAGATCATGGACCAGAGAATTTAGAAACAGATCCCCCACTGATTTTTGATGCAGGTATTGGGATAGCTCAGTGGGGAAGACAACCTTTCCCTAAATGATGCTGTAAGCAATGGCTGTGTACAAGGGAGCCTCGACCCTCACTTCGAAACTTGTGAGAATTTAACTCTGAAACTGTAAAACGTCTGTAGGGACATGTAGGAGGAAATCTTAGTGACTTTGGCTTTGGCAAGGGAAAGTCACTCAGTCGTGTCCAGCTCTTTGTGACCCCATGGACTATATAGTCCATGGAATTCTCCAAGCCTTTGGCTTTTGCAAAGATTCCTTAAATATGACACAAAAAGCAAAAAGTATTACTAAAGAAAAAGTTAGCTATTGCGCTTCATCAAAATGAAACATTTGTTCTTCAAAAGATACGAAAATAGTTTACAGCCAAGAGAAAATATTTGCAGAAATCTGTGATTAAGGAATTTATCTCCAGTGCTACATGTAAAGATCCATTACAAACTAGTACTAACCAGACAACTGAATTTCTGGAAGGTCTGAACAAACTCTTCACCAGAGGAAGTACAGGAATGGCACGTGAGCATATGCTCAGCACGTTCCTCAGTGGAGCCAAAGCGAATGGAGAGCACGCTGCTCACTAAGGATCGCAAGTGTCCAGTCTCGGCTACGGTGAAAAGACCGACCATATCCAGTGCTGGGGGGCGCGGGGAAGAGCCGGACCTGTCAGATGTCGCTGGGGAGGGCACGGGGGGCGCGCTGGGAAGCGCCTGAACAGTTAAAAGCTCAGCGACCGTGAGACCTCACCGTCCCACCTCCAGGCGCCCACCTTGGAGAGATGCAGGCGCATGTCCACATGGGGCTGGACACAGGTGTTTGTGGCAGCTTCACCCCCAGGCTGCGGACCACGCAAGCGTCTGCCAGCAAGTCTGCACCAGCTGCGGGACCAGCTAAGCGCCGCCGGCAGAGGCAGGGGAAGAACAGCTGAGACGCGGGAGCGCGGCGGCGTCAGCGTGAGGCCGCCCTCGGAGGCCGCCGTCGCGCTCCGGTCCGTGTCACCCTCTACACGCCGCGCCCACAGTTCGGAGAATGGCAGTTGTCCGTCCATAGCGCTGTGAGCAGTCACGTGGCTAATGGCTGAGAGGCAGTCAAATTTTAAATTACTTAACTGAACAAGAATATTTCCGTTACCAGCTGACTCCACGTAAAAGCCACCAAACGGCTGTGTGTGTCTCATGGTCAAGGAAACCGAACGCTGCACAGGAAGTAATAGCAGAGTGCGCGTAACTCTGTGCGCTGTGCGCTGTGCAGCTCTCGCGAGGATAAAAGTCACCCTTTAGGTTAAGTAAGGCTGTCTGGGTCTTGGGTGTAGCTCTGCTCCAACTCAGTCAAATAGTGTTCACTTTGCTGCGCGTTTTCTCCCGACCTCAGGCGGGCGGACGCGGTCTTCTGGCGTGGAGTCCGCCCTTTTGGTCATCATTTGCAGTGGAGCCATGGTCTGTAGTGGGAGACTTGGCAGCTCCGTGGTGCCAGGAGGGGTCCCCATGGCAATGGGCAGCTGCCGCCATCCCCACGAGCAGATCTCGCCCCACCCCCGCCAGCCGTGCATCGCCCCCCCACCCCCCACCGCGCATTCACCCCTACTCCTGCCCCCGCCGCTCTCCACCCCGACCCCTGCTGCTCGTCCCCCCCAACCCCCACCGTGTATCCCCAGGCGCCCCTGCTCCGTGGCGCTCATGGTGTGCAGGGGGCTCGGTGAGGAGCCCTCTGCCTTCACCTGGATCCCTGGCGGGGGCGGGGGACTATCTCTGCCCCCCACCCCGCAGGCCCCTCCTGCGCCCTCGGCCCGTTCGGCGGGTGAGAGCCGGGCCTGGCCGGGCTGCCGGGCAGTGCGGGGCCGAGCGGTGATCAGTCAGACGCAGACAGGTGTGATGGAGCGTGTGTCAGCCGCGCCTGGAAACAAATGCAGCCCGGGAACGTCCGGTGAACAACTGAAAGATTGTAAAGCTCTTAAGGACTTTGGTGCTTGTTAGTGTTTTCTGACAGGAACTCAGAGAAGCAGGGGCGCAGAGCGGCCCTGCCGACTGGCGTTTACCTCGCCGTCCTCTCAGTCGGCCTGAGTGGGGTGTTCCCCCCACCCCCCCAGCCCTGAGCTCACCAGCTCCCCCAAACGCTCCCGGGGACCTCTAGGAGCCCCCAACCCGAGTGGACACCTCCTCCGACACTGGCCGCTAGCCGGGAGATGCCAGGAGTTGCAGGGACCTTGGGCTTCAGAGCCCGCTCCCATAGGAAGGCAGGTGCTGGGTGCCATGAAGGCCGTGCGCTGTGGTGCCCGTGGGTTTTAACTCAGTGGGCAGGGGACGTGGCCTTCGCGCTCTGCGTGTCACATCCGTTCTGGATTTGTGTCTGTGGAGCTCGCCTGTCCACATTATGCCACGTCCTGTGTGTGCCAGCGCCATCGGCCAGAGGGCAGGGAACCCTGTGGGATCGCCCGGTGCAGGGGTCCTGACGGGCCCTCCTCTGCAGCGGGCGTGAGGCTCCGACGACCCTCAAACCGGGGTCAGAGCCCACGGCCCTGCCCCCGGGTGGCCGGGTCTCTCCTGCTCCCCTGGGCCGCATTCTGGACAGAACCTCGGAAGACCGGCTGCATGGCTTACCCGGCTTTCAGACAGAAATGGCTACACTTGGCTCTTCATCTTGATATTAATGCTTGGTTGTCAATTTTTACTGCTGATCTGATGGACGGGGCCCAGGGCCGGCCGTCGTCCCCTTGGAGCAGGCCCCCCCCGGGCCTGGGGCCACCGCCCCCCATGTGCACCTCCCCGCCCCCCGTAAGTGGCTCAAGCGGAAAAGTCCCTGCACAGGAGACTCGGTCAGACGGGCTGGCTGTGCTGTGTGCCCAGCTCTCTGGGTCACGGGCGGGTAAAGGTGAGCTGCTTTCTGTTTGTCTAATTTTCTTTCTGTTAATCCCCTCACTCCCACCCACCACTCAGGAAAACAAAGGCTGGACACAGCTGTCCGAACTGGGCCCAGACCAGCCGGGATCGGGCAAGGCCAAGGTTTCTGTGTCGGCCCCCGGGACCTGGGAACGCGTGATCTGATTGTGCTGTGTAAGTGCGGCGGCCAGAGCACGCGGCAGACGCCCCACTGTGACCTGGCCCGGCGGGGCTGCGGCCCCACTGGGCCCAGAGCCCCACTATTCAATAAACGCAGGCCCTTCTTCCAACCATCAAAATTACCGAAAGCATTTTCCGAAGAGAGAGAACAAATCCAATCACATCGTAACTGTTGAACCTCGCTCCGGAGTTAAGTGTATTTGCTAACATGTGGGCCTGGTACAGAACCTCCTCCCAAGTTTCATCTATTATCACAATAATTGAGTTTGTCGCTGGAATTAGATTTATCAAATTGCGTTATCCTCTTCAGAAATTGGGTAGGTAGCCTGGCAGGGCGCGGTGGAGTTAATCCGCTTTGCTGAAGCCCCGGTGGCTCTGCGTGGCGGCCGGCCACGGCTCAGACATCTTCCTGTCACCCTGGACACCGTGTAATTTCTCCTCGATCCCTTGTGCAAATAATGACATTTGAAGCGAGCATTAACAGGCTTAATTACTTTAAAATTGTCATTTTAATTTACACTGATATAGTATTGATCATACAAGCAGAGATTAAGCTGTTCAGTGGAGCGGATGATGGGGAATTAAGCAGTAAAGGGCCCTCCAGGGGCCGCGCACTGCCCAGCGAGTGCGGAAGAGGGATGATGCTGGTCGGTAATGAACTGGCAGCATGCGGGGACATGAATCTCGGGCTCCGGGAGAAGCGGAAATAATGGGGTTTGGGCGGCATTTGCAGGTTATTCATTCGCTGCCATGCACCAATTCTCCGGTGATTCATCCGCCTCACCAACATTTATTTATCCAGCAAATTCCGTGCTCTGACCTTTTGGCTGAGCGCATCGACCAGAAGTTGGAGCGGAGATCTTTCAGGGGTAACTTTTGTGTCTGTTATGCTCGCGTGTGTCTCGGTCCCAGCCCACAGAAGCCTCAGGGTTTGGGGACGCTCTTGTGTCCAGGCCGTGCGGTGATTGACAGCGGGAGGGTGGGCCGGGTAGGTGTCGCTGGCGCCTTTTAGATGAGAGGACCTGGGGGTCTTGCACGTTTCGTGGGAAGTCACAACCCTTTGCCTCCTTCGGGTTCATCTCCCAAGTTCTCCTGCAGTCAGAACGGTCCCCACCACCCATCCAGGCGCTGTAGGGGGAGACAACGTGTAAACGGAGCTGAGACCGCTCCTTCCAGGGGGAGCACGTGGACAGACTCCTCCCGCCCATGTCAGAGCACTTCAAATAGTTTCACCTCAGACCGTTTCCCTCTGAGGAGGTTACGTAATAAAAACTCAGCCTGATTGATTTTATGGCTCAACAGGGAAAAATGGAATTCCCGGCCTCTGTCCTAATGGCTTATTGTAAGCAGCGAGGGCAGGGTTAATCAGAGAGTGATGGGGGCAGGGATACAGACACGGCTCCCACGGCAGGTGGGCTCCGATTCCACGGGGCGTCTCTCCTCAGGGTGACCTCAAAGCTCGCTTTCCAGTTCACTTGTTCCTGCCGGGCTCGCGTGTCCTAACCCCTGGACGGCAGCACTTGCTGGGCTGAGCTGTGTGCTTTCGGCAGAAACGGCCGTGCTGAGGCGTCACCAGCTCTGCTGCCTTCATTGGGCACCTGCTGTTTGCCAGGGTTGTTTTGAAAGTCCTCCCACGATCCCACTCTTCAAGGCTGGGGGCCTGGGGACAGAAAGGCCCAGAGACACTAGTGACCAGACGTGGTGGGCAGTCTGGAGGGTCACAGGCATGGCCCCCAGGGCCCCAGCCTGCGGCCCTCTGTAGCCACGCAGGTGGCCCCCAGGGCCCCAGCCTGCGGCCCTCTGTAGCCACGCAGGTGGATGTTGAGAGGGAACACACACTCGCGTTGTTCTTTCTGAAAAGTGTTTAGTTCATTTGGCTGCACCGGGTCCTGGTTGCACCACGCAGGATCTTCAGCCTGTGCTGCGGCGTGGGGGATCCAGACTCCTGACCGGGGATGGAACCAGGCCCCTGCACTGGGAGCACAGAGTCTTAGTCACTCAACCACCAGGAAAATCACACGTGTCCTGAACCCCGCACTTTCAGACCCGCCAGTGCATCCTTCCAGAGTAGGACAGGCTAGCGACCCAGGCTCATTCTCCACAGGACGCCACCCAAGGACACTCCTTGAACGGGTGGCCGTGCTCCGGCCGCCTGCTGGCCTCTGGCGGGGGTGGGGCGGCCTCTGGCAGGAGTCGGGTGGCCTCTGGCAGGAGTCAGGCATCATGCTCATGGCTGGGACTTGGCGTCCCCCCAGCTTCCCAGCAGGGACCATCAGAGACCCCCACCAGCGCCACTGGCCTTCCCCATTGGCAAACACCGGCTGCTGTTTCCTCTTTCCTGGAAAGATGCTCCTGACCTCGTCTCCTCCGGGTCCTAGGAAAACACGGCTTCTGTTACTGCCCTCCCAAAGGGCACGGAGCTGAGTGTGGCCAGGGCCGCGGCGCCTCCCTGAGCCTCGGTCCCACCCGTGTAGGGGTCGGGGGCCCTTGTGGTCTGGCCCGAGAAGGGGGCAGGGAGGAGGGGCGTGTCTGTCATGTTGTGGCCCCCACCCCATGACGTGGACGCCCCCCGCGTCCGCCTCTGTCTTGGGGTGGGGGCCGGCGGAGGAGCTCCTGCAAGCACCGTGCACACAGGTGGGGCGGGCTCCTGTCCTGGCCGAGCGCCTCCCGGCCAGCGGCACCACGTTGTACCTTGTGAGGCTTGTTCCCCACCCTGGCGGGGCCCCGGGCAGCAATGGGGAGAGCTCTCACCTCTCATCAGGCTAGAGGTCCACTGATCCAGCTCCGCCCGGGGCCAGGGGAGGCAGACCCCGTGACCACCTCCCCAAACAGGAAGAGCCGTCGCAGGAGGTGAGCTCAGGCTTCTGAGCCCACTGTGCCCCTTGGCCCAGAAGACGGCTGAGGAGGAAGCCGGGCCTGAGCCCAGTGTGGCGGGGGACGGTTGGTTCAGGTCGGCCCTGGGCGCGGAAGGCGGAGCAGGCGTTGGCAGCTGGAGGCGCCCTGACCCCCGGAGGTGCGTGGAGGGCCCCGTGTGCCTTCCTGACGCATGCGCAGCCCCTCACAGACCTCCGAGGGCCGGTTGGACCAAGCACCCCTACCAGGGAGGGCCTCTGTGTGCGCGCCCAGTCTCGAGGCTGGAGCCCTCAGAGCAGAAGACACAGAGCGTGGACTGCAGGCGGTGTGTGGGCTGCAGGCGGCCCCAGAAAGCATGAGAGCATCTGGAAGAACGCGGGCGTGGGGCAGAGGTGAGCGCCCGCCGTGTGGTCCCGCTGACGTGGCCGAGGGGACGCCACTTTGAAGAGAAAACAGTGACAGTTTCCCAACAGACGAGGGACAAATATACAAATTCAGGGAGATAAAATCAGCGCCCAGAGAGGTCACAGCAAAACTGAACAGAACCCTGGACCAAGGGGCCCCTTTGAAAGCAGCCGTGGGGAAGACGGGTCCCCGAGAGGGGAAGTGGTGACCGCGATGCTGAGGGCCATACCCCAGCCACTGCCATGTCTCGAGGGAGAGGCCAGCGGAGAGTCCCGCATGCAGGATGGCGGGTGAAAGCGCCCTGAAAGGAGTCGGCCGCAGCGGGCCAGTCCAAGGGGATGCATGCTGAAGGACGCTCTCCTTGCGGGAGGGAGTGGCCACCAGAAGGAGTCGGCCGCAGCGGGCCAGTCCAAGGGGACGCATGCTGAAGGACGCTCTCCTCTCGGGAAGGAGTGGCCGCCAGAAGGAGTCGGCCGCAGCGGGCCAGTCCAAGGGGCGCATGCTGAAGGACGCTTTCCTTGCGGGAGGGAGTGGCCGCCAGAAGCAAGCGGACACTGCGGGTGGGAAGGCTGGGCAGGGAGCGCAGGCTGGGGAGGGCAGGCGTGGTGGTGCCCCGCAGCGGGGAGACGGCCTGTGGTGCAGACGGAGGCACGAGACCCTCCAGCAGTAGGGGATGGTGGTGCCCCCTGACTGCGGGGGTGAGGAGGGCTGAGGGGCTGGGGCCATAAGCTGTGCCCTCTGCAGGTGTTGCTGTGTTAGCATCTCTGTGGAGTGGGGGTGGCGTTAGGTTATTTGAAGCAAAAGTAGATGGCAGTTTCCCAGTGGGGTTGAAGTTTGAAAATCGGTTAAACCTTCCTCCTCACGTTTACTGCGCAGGCGTCTCGACAGCGCACGCATCCTGTAGACAGCATCGCCCAGTGTTGGTGGCGCTTGAGGCGCGTTTTCCCTTAACCGTCCTCTGTCTGGGATGCGCTTTCTCCAGAACACTCGTTAAGGATGAAATTGTAATTGAAAAGCTAATGATTTTCAGAAGATGAAAGATGAAGTCAGAGCTGCTTTAGCTGCGATGCAAACTCTCTGAGTGATTTAATTGGCATAAAAGTTTATCGATTTGCTTTGCTGATCATTTAGACATGGGGAATACAACAAATCTTATAAAGAAGACTAGTCATTTTAAGTCTGATGTTTTTCTTTGCTTATTATCAAAGCTTTCCGTTTGCAAAGTAATACTGAAAAGAGTATTCGTCCTGCAAAGGACTCTCATCATCTCAAGAGGATGAGATCGTGATGCAGAGTTGAAGGTGGCCTGGGGGTGCTCGCCGAGGGGCCCCGGGTCTGCAGTGTTCCGTCGCCCTGGAGGGAACTCTTGTCTCGTGGACAGGTTTCCTTTCCCACCCGCGGCCGGGCGGGCTGGAACCTGCTAAGTCAGGTGGAGTCAGGAGCCTTTCGCTTCTGAAAGGGAAGGTCCGAGATACTGTGCCGAGCAAAACGCGTGATTCTGCGGGGGGCGGACTGGGCCCTGGACGCGACAGCTGAGGTGTTCCCCGGGTGCCGCGTGGGTCTGGGGAGTCCCGAGTCCCCGGCCTGGGCCACAGGCCGCGAGGAGCCCCTCAAGCCGGAACTTCCTGTATGTCGCCCCTGCCCTCTCAGCTGGGCCCAAGGTCAGCACCCCTTCCCAAGCCCTCAGTGTCCCTGCGCCCTGGAGACTCGGCTCCAGGACACCTCCTGCCCCTCCCTGCCTCTTCCCCACTGTGCCTGACCCCCACTGACCCGTGCGTGTCCCTGAGGGCCACCTGTCACCCCTGCTCCCTGGGCCCTCACCGACCCCTGCCCTTCACCCTGGCTCTGGTTCTCCTGGGAGCGCAGCACCTTGCTGAGGACTCTGCACACGGCGACCACTGCATTTACATCGGGGCCAGACCTCTGTCCTGGACTCCAGGCCTGCCACCCCTGTGAGGCGTCTTGGGGCCATTTCAGCCTCGGCTCGTTTGAAGCTGGACACCTGTGCTCTGAGCTGTCCCCACCTCAGACCATGGTGCCGTCCACTTCCAGCTGCTGGCAGGAGCCCTGGACTCGTTGCCCAGGCCCTGACTGCTCTCAGGACGTCCCAGGGACGGTGCCCCTGCTCAGAAGCTGGCCTCCTGTCCAGAGTCCTGGTCACCGTCCCAGGCCTCACCCCGCCCGCAGGATCTCAGACCGGACTCCTCTCTGCCCGAGGTCACCCCAGTGGTTTCCAGGGCGGATGCCCTGGCAGGGCCATCCTGGCCTGAGGGGGCCTTGCCCAGGTGGACTGAGACCAGTGTCCCTGCAGTTTAGGAACCTGGTGACGTGCTCTCTCCGTGGCCCATGTCTGCAGGGCCTGGTGACATGTCGGCCGCCTTGCCGTGGTGATCAGACATGTCAGCAGCATGTCAGCCTCGCGGGGCCTGAGGGGACAGCGGGGCCGGGCTGTGACAGGGTCAGTGCGCAGTGCATGCTTTATAAAACGCTCTTTAATTCAGCAGCGGAATATCATTAGCTCTGTACGTAGATGAACACAATGGACAGCCAATTTGATTACCTTCTGATGCTGGCCGTCGGGCGGGAGACAAGATGAAATTACACGCAGCCCTGGTGCGGGCGGGCCGCGGGGAGCGGGGCGCGGGGGTCAGCAGGGCCTGGCCGTCACTCCAGGTGCAGCCCAGGGGCTGACCTGGAAAGTCGGTACTTTGTGAACAAGTCAGTTCTCATTTGCGAGAGTCACAGAGCAGCTCTGCGGGGCCGGGAGCCTGTGACGGTGACACCCGTGGGCAGCCTCTCCTGCAGGCCGCCCTCCAGTGACGCAGGCCAGCGTGGGCAGTCAGGCTGCCCCATCCAATTAGGCTGGCCATCGCGAGTTTATTATGCCGGAGAAGATCAATGAAGCTCTGCATTGATTGAAGCAGAAGCCTTGTTTCATTTATTATTGTTTATAATCTAATGAATGTTGCAGTAACTTTGCTTTGATTTATTACTCAATCTGTTAAATTGTTTTAAAACCAGGAGTCTGGGGGCTTCCCCTTGTGCAAGGGAGGGCCGCTCCCCTTGCTGGTGAAGGCGTGTGACCCGTGCGTCGGGCTTGGCTTCTTGGCGCTGCTGTGAGGCCGGGCTTGGCTTGTCCTCTGAGGCCTGCAGCGCGTTGGCTCCGAGCCGTGGACCGGTCTCCTGGGGAGGTGGGGGACACGCCTCTGTGTCTCACTGTCCAGTGATTCTTGCCGCGTGCCAGGCCTTGTGCTGGGGACTCAGAGGTGACCAGGCCCCTCAGGGAGCTCCCTCCCCTCCTGGTAGAGAAGGAAATAAGCACACAGCCAGAGCGGGCAGCACCACAGGAGGGCGGGGCTGTGCGGGGGCTGAAGTCCGGGAGGGCTGCTCAGAGGAGGCAGCGTTTCCACGGGAATGTGCAGCATCAGGGCTCACGTGAGAGGAAGGTGGCAAAACAGGAATGCCCATGGTGGCAGAGCTTGGCCAACCTCAGGCCGGAGGCCAGTGTAGCCAGAGCTTTGTGAGCCGGGGGGCTGTGGTGATGGGGGTGACCGGAGAGTGGGGGACAGGGCCAGGCTTCTGGTGGCCCCACAGCAGACGGGGGAAATGGAGAGGCAGGAGTGCAGGGACTGCAGTGGTGCAGGAGGCAGGGCTCCCCGGGGCCGAGAACGGAGGGTCAGCAGTGCCCAGAGTGGTGGTCACTCGGGGAGGGGCTGTTTAGGGAGGGCGGGGTGGTGGGCACGCCACATCCAGGGAGGACCAGGGTTCCAGCGGGAGAGGGAGAGCGATGCCACCGGGCCCCGAATCCGGGAGGCCGGCCCCTTGGGACGTGCGCACGGGAACTGCGTGTCCCACACCCAAGGCTGACCCCCGGGGGCACCACGCTGGAGCTGGCAGCTGGGAGACGGAGCCTGTGCAGCTGCTCGTGGAGTCAGAGCGGGGCCCCCAGTGAGGGCTGAGAGTGGCGTCCTGCGGGGTCAGGCATCCACGCTGCGGGGAAGCGGAGGGTCCAGGGAAGTCTTGCTCTAACTCCCGGGTGGGCTGTCACAGACCCGGCTCAGCAAAGTCACTGGGTGGCAAGGGTGAGGACCAGTCCAGGAACAGGTGAAGGCCCTGGATGCAGTCCAGCCGCCAGAACCCACGAGTGTGAGCACGTGTGTTGTGATCAAGCCAGCCTGGGGCCAGCAGTGCACGGCTGGCCTGACGTTTTCAACCCTCTTAGAGCAGTGCTCCGCTTTAACCCCCTATAAACCAGACTTGAGTGTGGCTCAAGGCGTGTCGCAGTTACGGGAAGGAAGACTGAGCGCCGTGAAGACGCCATTGCCCCCCGGGCAGGCTGTGTGTGATCTGCACCCCAGCAGGATGTCTGGGTGTAATTTGGCAGCTGTTGGGGAGTTTCACTTGGAAGTACAGAGGGCCAGAAATAATAAAAGCAGTTGTGAAGAAAAGCAAAACGGGGCATTTATCTCTACTACTGAATATGAAGACTTATAAAGCTAAGCTAGGAAAAACTGCTGTTAGACCGACGAGAGGAGTCAAAGCCCAGAGAACAGACCCCTGGAGAGATGGGAGTGTGGCCTTCACGTGAACGACGGGGAACCACATGGATGGAGTAGTGGAATCCACTGGGTGCCTGTGCCCTGCCCACAGATACATCCCTGGCGTGGGAAAAAGCAGCCTTACGCCTCTTCCCTCTCAGCCCGGCCCTGGCCCCCGCTCTCCTGTCGCCCCTCTCGTCACAGGCTCTCTGACCATGCTGGGCTGCAGCCCGAGGATGGCCATGCTCTGCCATTGTGGGCGTTACCTGCTTCGCCAGCCTCTCCTCATGTGAACCTGGATGCTGCTGGTTTCCATGGAAACGCTGCCTCCTCTGAGCAGCCCGGGTATCAGAGGGTGGTGAGACTCGTCGTGGAGTGAGAGAGAACTCTTGGCAAACCAGGAATGGAAGCCTAAAGCCATGAAGGAGGTGTCGGCTTGTTTGACTACCTTAAAGATAAAAGTTTTCATTCGGTGAAAGATACCACAGAAAACCGACAAGGTGAGCCAAGGCACAGGAGATGTTCCTCATCGTGCAGGTAACAGACATGGGGAACGGAAAGTGGACTCAGTGTGAGAGCAAGGCCTTCAAGAGAAACCCACGCGCCCGGTGTGCTAGAAGGAGGCGCTCAGCTGCTCCAGAGTGAGGGCAGCACAGGTGAGACGCCTGCTGGGTCGCCCGCGGGCCTGCAGCCGCAGAGGGCTGCCGGCTGGTCTGCCGGTACCAGGACCGGGCAAGGGGGTGGGCAGCGGGCACCGCTGGCGGTGCCGTGTAGAATCCTGCGTGGAAGGTGCCTACCCACCGTGACCCAGAAACTCCAGCCGCGTGTCACGCACACGCGCCCACTTAATACAGGCGTGCAGGGGTGTGCGTGTCTCTCACGTGTGCTCAGGGACGCCACGCAGTGTTCCCTATAGCATCAGCGCCTGTAGTGAACACCTCGGACACATGTCAGTGTGTGAGAAGACGTGTGTGTCCCTCTTCCCTGTGTCTGGAGGGCAGATTTGCCCCTGTGGCCCTTCCTTGGTCGGTTTGACTCGAGCCTTAGGGGCCGTCTCTTCCCCGGGAAAGCCAGCAATCTGACACGGAGGCGCGGGCGTCACACCGAGATGGTGCGTCCTGGAGCATCCGCTTCGTTTGCCAGCAGAGGCAGTGGGTGCACATCCGAGGGCTGGCCTCTGGGGCTACGTGGCCTCCCACCGCGGGGGGGCGGTGGCTCGCCTGCAGGACCCTTGGCAAACCCGCGCTTCGCGTCTGCTGGACATCTGCGGACGCATGGCTCCAGTGTGGGGAGCAGCCTCCCCGCCCCCTCTCCCCTACCCTGGGTCAGCGTGTCTGGAGATCAGCTCTTGGTCCTCAGTCTTCAGCCCCCCAAAGGCAGACGAGCGCCCAGATGCGGCCCTGGGTCCCATCAGCAGCCTACTCAGTCGCTGCGGGAGACTGTCTTCGCAGCGTTTGCAGCATCTGCAGACCCTTGAGGGACCTTGAGCTGCCGGGTGGGTGGAACCAGGGGCCCTGGACCACGTCTCCTGCCGCGTTCATCCCTGGTGCTCGCGTGGGAGTCGCACGGACCCGGATCCAGGCTCACGCTGCATCCCTTCAGAGCCCGGCCGCTGGATCCCCGTAGCCTCGGGACGAGTCTGCCCCCGAGGCCGTGCTGCTGCTGTCTGTCAGGGCTCCTGCCCCGTGTCTGAGCCCCGGTGGACACAGCAGCAACTGCTGCATTTCACTAATGGAGAAAATAGGCACTCCTGACAGGTTTATAAATATGTAAAAAGTATTTGCATTGTTTCTAGCAAAGCAGGCAAGGAGTCAATACTCTCCGACAAGACGAGCACTCTGCTGACAGTTGTGGGGTCAGAGGACCCGCGGGCCAGCGCCCGGCCTTGCTCGCTTCCCTTCAGATGGCCTCCCAGCCGCTGACAAACGGGCCCTGAACTGCATGGATGGGGTCGGTCAGGTGTCGGAAAAGTTGGATAGCACTTTGACTTGAAATACTCATTAGAGCTAATTATGGATTTTCTGACTCTATGAGTTACAGTTTCTGTTCCTACATTGGCAATTTATTTTCCATTTATCATGAACTTCTTAATATTATATTAGCTTTATTGCATTCAATGAGGCAATAGTTCAAATATTTGCAATCACATTTATTTACTTAGGCTTTTTCTGAGTGCTTACTTTGCTCACAGAGATGAAAGAATGCCCATTTACAGGCCCGCGTGAGCAGAGCAGCTGTTAGGATTCTCTTCCTGGGGTCCCCGTGCTGCCCGAGTCCGCTTCTTGGAGGGGCCTCGGCTGTCCGAGGTCGGAGCAGAAAGCAGAGGCTGGGCCTCGGGTGTGTGCGTGCAGGGGCCGCAGCTCCCCTCGGGGAGGGTTCAGGGCAGCTGATGACGGCTGGGGTCGGGCGAGCGGCATGTGGGCTGTTTATTCTGTGCCTGCAGAGCCCCAGCCACTGACCACACGCCTGAGTCCCCATCACACACACAGACACACATGTTCACGTGCACTCGCACACCCCAAGTGAAGTTTGCCCCATCACACACACAGACACACACGTTCACGTGCACTCGCACACCCCAAGTGAAGTTTGAATCCCAGGTAAACAAGTGATTTCCGGCTTCGGGTGCCCTGACCCGCCCCGCCCGCCCCGCCCGGGCCTGCACTTGGCCTCCTGAGAGGGGCGCTGGGCCGAGCTGGTCGCCCAGAGCCGCTCCTGGCGCCGGCGGGCGGTTGGTGGTGCTGCTCGTGGCCGGGGGCTCGGGGGCAGGGTGGGCCCCGCAGTGGATGTGGGCAGCGGGGCGGGCGCGGGGGCCTGGCTCGAGGCCGGACCGCAGGTGTCCGGGTCGGGAGGCTCAGCCCGGAGCCATGACTGGCCGCCACGAGCTGGACTCGCCTTCTTGCGCAAAAACTGCTGTAAAATCTTCTCAGGCCGCTCACTTGGTTTCTTTTTTTGCTCTGCAGGCGCTAGGAAGCTTTTACTTTCTTCACGAATCCTTAAAAAACATCTACCAATTTGACTTTAAAGGTAAGACGCCATGCTGTCCTTCATGTCCTCTGGGATTTTCTGTCCTGCTGGACCCTGCCCACTGCCCCGTGGTCTGGCTTCTCCCAGCCCCTTCCGCCCAGTGTCCCTGCGAGAGGACCGCAGGTCCGGTTTGATCAAGGCTTTGCCGCGGTCACTCGGCAGGGACTTGGGAGGACGCCTGCTTTATGTCTTTGAAACCTCGATGGTCAGACCGCCCCGGACAGCTTCCCCTCTGGCCCCGGCCAGCCCACCCCCGGGCCACACCCCTGCCAGCCCTCATGGCTCAGGCTGGGGGCTCTGGTTTTCCTGTAATAAAGAGGAGAAGGGAACGGTTTGTATCTCTGTGCCTGTCAAATGTGAGAAAGTGGGAAAAAAATGAAAAACACAGCCAGACAGCATGTTTCAGGAAAGAGCAGGCGAGAGTGTGTTTGTGGCGGAGCGGACAACGCCGCCCTGTTCACTGGGCAAACTCTGTGCGTCTCCTGAGGGCCCCCGAGTGCTCACGCGCGGAGGCTGTGCGTCTGCCCCGGTCTGAGGGCCGGCCGCCCGCAGGGTGCGTGTGGGTTGACCGCTCAGGCAGGCTCGACTCCACACACTGAGCGTCAAGCTCTCTGAGCTGCACCAGGGCCGTGGAGCCAGATCACAGGCCTCTGCGATGCTTCCCAGGTGTGAGGACTGTGGGGGCAGCCTGCCTCGCAGTCTGTTCAGAGTCATCCTCTCTGCTTACTCCGGAGACAGAGCGCGCCCACGGGCCGAGAAGCAGTGATTCCATCAGCCTGAGAACAGGGTCCCAGCAGCAGGCGTTCACCAGCCCATCGCCTGTGGATTCTCTGCCCCGCCGCGGGGCTGAGAGCGGCCCAGCAGACCTGGTGGGAGCGGGCTGCTCTCCCCACGCTCTTGCAGACTCTGGACGTCGTATCATGTCTGCGGGGCCGTGAGCGGGGTGGCGGGAGGGTGCAGGCACAGTGGCTCCCGGCGTGGCTGCAGCAGAAGGGCTTTGCTTCTAACGAACCTGCGCCTCTGGCCCTACAGGTGCCACCTCTGTTAAGGTTCTCCTCTTTTCAAGTAAGCCTTTGCAGAAATGCTGTATTACTACATCAAAGTCATCATGAAGTGCCTGGCTAGCCCACAGTCTGTTTACAGTTGTACCTTAGATGTACGTTCCACTCCAGCAAGACCTCCACATTATCAGCGACAAGAACTGTGATAACACGGGTGGTGGTCATGCCCTGAGCAGACAAGCCTGGCTCAGCCTGGCGGGTGTTCCTGCTGACCCACAGCGGTGGGCGTGGCCGGAGTCTCAGGCAGGCGTGGCCACTGGCCCCCGCTCCCCCACTCCTTGCTCTTCAAGACTTGCATTTCTGCCTGAAATTGAGCTTCAGCAAAAGCAATCCAGATCTGTGCAGTTTGAACACACTTTAAAGAACAAACAGCCTGGATTTTAACAGATACTTTCCTACTTAGAAAGTTGAGATAAGACAGATAAAAGGGGCTCTGGTTTCTGGTCTGACATGTGACGAGCGAGGAAGCAGTCACTTCAGCCTCGCAGAAGATGATCCAAACCAGCTGAAAATAGGTGACTCTCCGTGGACCCCTCAGAGGAGCAAGGCCACAGGACAAACTGCTGCCCCTCAGGCTCGGGGGGAGGCTGGCAGGCCAGAGAGGCAGAGCCATTGAGCAGTCAGGTCACGGCAGGGCAGCCCCACACAGCCATCCTTGGCCCCCCTTCGTGGGTTGGCCTCCAGGAGCCCCACCAGGTTCCCGGGATGAAGATCAAGGGAAATCCCTGCGTGCCTCTGGCAGGGGAGGGGAGAGTAGCAATTCTGAAATGCCCAGAGCATTCTGTCAGGTCTCCCAGAGGCCTGACCAGAAGGAAAGCCCTTGACTAGAGTCCAGCCGGCTGGGGTCTGATCAAGGCGCAGCCAACAGGGCAGGAGACAGACAGCCCCAGCCTCTCCTCAGTCTCCTGTCACACCTGGGCGAGAGGAGCAAGTAAGACCCAGAGTAGGTAGAAGAGAAGAAACAGCGAGCCTCAGAACACACAGCAGTGAGACCAAGAGCAGACGCTCAGTGCAGAGTCAGCGCGGCCGGGAGCCGACTCTGAAACAAGGAGCAAAATCGGCAAACCTTCAGCCAGGCTGACAAAGAAAGACACACGTTAATATCAGAAACGAGAGAGGGGCCGTCACTGCTGATCCAGTGGATGTTAAAAGGATAATATGGAAATATTGTGAACAAGTCTGCGCCTGTAGATTTGATGACTCAGATGGCCCGCTTCCTTGAAAGATACAGTCTATCAAAACTCATTCAAGGAGGAGTAGATAATAAGAATTATCTGTTAAAGGAAATTCAGTCAGCACTTAATAACCTTCTAAGCAAGAAAGCATCAGATCCAAATGCTGTCACTGGTGAATTCTACTAAACATTTAAGGAAGAAATTATACCGATTCTTTAGAATCTTTTCCAGAAAAAGTAAAAGCAGAGAGAAAACTTTCTAATTCATTCTACATGGCTAGCATTACCCTGATACCAAAACTAGATAAAGATATTACAAAAAAGGAAAACTACAGGCCAGCATCTCTCATGAACATACAAAGCAAAATTCTCAACATATTGATAATATTAGCAACTCAAAACTAGCAACATATAAGAAAAATAATGCACTGTGACCAATTCAGATTTATTCCAGGTATGTAAACCTGATTTACCATTCGAAAGTCAGTCAGTGTACTCCATCACATCAATAGGCTAAAAAAGAAAATCACACGATTACATCAATTGATGTAGAAAAAAATTTTTCATAAAATACAATGCCCATTTATCATAAAAACTCAGGAAACTGCGACTAGAGGAGAACTTCCTCAACTTGATGAAGAACAGCTGCAGAGATTCTGCACTAAGTCATACTCAACAGCGGAGAACTAGATCCACACGCTGCTCCCCTAAGGCCAGAATCTAGGTGGGGTGTCCACTCTCCCCGTTTCTCTTCCACATCAGACTAGAAATCTTGGCTACTGTAATATGACAAGAAAAGGAATAAAAGTCTTATTGGTAGGAAGACGCTGTCTTACGTCTTAGGTGACTAGTTTATACAGAAAATCCTGAGGAACCAACATCAGCAGCGGTAGCAGCGGAAGCTGGTACCAGTGAGCACGGTCAGGATGTGAGGTTAATAAGCACAAGGCAAGGGCTTCACCAATAGCATTTAACAAGTAGAATTCGAAATTAAGAACATAGCTCACATACCAGAAAGAAGTACTTGGGATAAATCCAACGAAACACGTGCAGCATTGGGGTTTCCTGGCGGCTCGGTGGTAAAGGCTCCTCCTGCCCGCGCAGGACGCACACATTCAACCCCCGAGCTGGGGAGACCCCACACGCCACGCTAGGGGCCCCACCCGCTGAGCCCGGGCTCCAGAGCCCGGGGGCGCAGCTGCTGAGCCCCTGTGCTGCTGCTGCTGCTGGAAGCCGCAGGCCCTAGAGCCCGCACTCCACGGCCAGAGACGCCACGCCGTGAGAAGCCCGTGCCCCTCAACCAGAGCAGCCCCCGTGCAGCAATGGAGACCCAGCACGGCCACACATAAACCGATTAGGTTATTTTTAAAAGATATGGGCAATATCTGCATGTGAAAAACTATAAAATCTGATTAAAGGAATCAAAGAAGACCCAAGTAAGTGGAGAGAGAGTCCATGTTCATTTATAGGAAGATTCAGCATTGTCAAGTTCTTCCCAGCTTGATCTATAGATTCAACACAAGCTTGTTCTAAGTCCCATAAAGTTGTTTTGTGGGTACTGACCAATGTATCCTAAAGTTCACATGGAGAGGAGGCAAAGACCCAGAAGAGCCAACCCAGTATTGAAGGAGGAGAACGAGATTGGAGCACTGACACTACTCAGCTTCAAGACTTTCTATAAAGTTGCAGCAATCAGAACAGCGAGATGTTGCTGGAAGAACAAACAGACCAAACGGCGTAGCAAGAGCAGAAGCGGATCCTCACGCACAGTCACCTGATTCTTGACAGAGGAGCAAGACAAATAAAACAGAGCAAAGACAGTCGTCTCCCCAGGCGGCGCTGGGGTCTGTCCATAAGCACGGAAGGTGAATCTACTCACAGACCTTGTACCTTCCCAGTGTTAACTCAGAAGGAGCAGAGACCCAGCTGCGAAGTGTGAAACCATGAAACTCCTGGGCGATTCGTAGGAGAAAACGGAGGTGACCACCTTCCCAGTGTTAACTCAGAAGGAGCAGAGACCCAGCTGCGAAGTGTGAAACCATGAAACTCCTGGGCGATTCGTAGGAGAAAACGGAGGTGACCACCTTCCCAGTGTTAACTCAGAAGGAGCAGAGACCCAGCTGCGAAGTGTGAAACCATGAAACTCCTGGGCGATTCGTAGGAGAAAACGGAGGTGACCACCTTCCCAGTGTTAACTCAGAAGGAGCAGAGACCCAGCTGCGAAGTGTGAAACCATGAAACTCCTGGGCGATTCGTAGGAGAAAACGGAGGTGACCACCTTCCCAATATTAACTCAGAAGGAGCCAGAGACCCAGCTGCAAAGCATGAAACCATGAAACTCCTGGGCGATACGTAGGAGAAAATGGAGGTGACCTTGGCTTTAGTGATGACTCTAGATACAACACTAAACATGATCCATGAAAGGAGTAATCGTAAGCTGGAGTTTACTGGAGTGAAAAACATGTTCTGTCTCTGCCAAGAGGATGAGAAAACCAGCCACAGACTGGGAGAGACTATCTGAAAAGGCACATGAGGACTGTTATCCAAATAAAAAAGAACTCTTTAAAACTCAGTAATAAGAAAACAACACAATTTAAAAGTGAGCCAAAGAAAGGCAGTTCCGAAGAATGCTCAAACTACCGTCCAGTCGCACTCTTCTCAGCTCAGTCAGTTCGGCCGCTCAGTCCTGTCCGACTCTTTGCGACACCATGAATCACAGCACGCCAGGCCTCCCTGTGCATCACCAACTCCCGGAGTTCACCCAGACTCACGTCCATTGAGTCAGTGATGCCATCCAGCCATCTCATCCTCTGTCATCCCCTTCTCCTTCTGCCCCCAATCCCTCCCAGCATCAGAGTCTTTTCTAATGAGTCAACTCTTCGCACGAGGTGGCCAAAGTACTGGAGTTTCAGCTTTAGCATCATTCCTTCCAAAGAACACGCAGGGCTGATCTCCTTCAGAATGGACTGGTTGGATCTCCTTGCAGTCCATGGGACTCTCAAGAGTCTTCTCCAACACCACAGTTCAAAAAGCATCAATTCTTCCGCACTCAGCTTTCTTCACAGTCTGACTCTCACATCCGTACATGACTACTGGAAAAGCCATAGCCTTGACTAGATGGACCTTTGTTTGCAAAGTAATGTCTCTGCTTTTTAATATGCTATCTAGACAAGCTGAGACATTACTTTGCCAAAAAAGGTTTGTATAGTCAAAGCTATGGTTTTTCCGGTAGTCATATATGGCTGTGAGAGTTCGACTGTAAAGAAGGCTGAGTGTCGAAGAAATGGTGCTTTTGAACTGTGGGGTTGGAGAAGACTCTTGAGAGTCCCCTGGACTGCAAGGAGATCCAGCCAGTCAGTCCTGAAGAAAATCAATCCTAAATATTCATTGGAAGGACTGATGCTGAAGCTGAAGCTCCAACAGTTTGTTCACCTGATACGAAGAACTGACTCATTGGAAAAGACCCTGATGCTGGGAAGGGTTAAAGGCAGGAGGAGAAGGGGACAGCAGAGAATGAGATGGTTGGATGGCACCACCAAATCAATGGACATGAGTGATAGCAAGCTCCGGGAGTAGGTGATGGACAGGGAAGCCTGGCGTGCTGCAGTCCATGGGGTCACAAAGAGTCGGACAAGACTGAGTGACTGAACAGCAAAAGCTCTGAACAGAATCTCACCCAGGAAGATACACAGATATGATGAAAAACTATCCAACATCATATGCCGTCAGGGAAATGCAGGTTAAACCCCCCACACCGCTGTGAGAATGCCTGAAATCTGCCGGCATGCTGGCGGGATGTGGGGCAGCAGGAAGTCTCCATCTTTGCTGGTGGGGAAGCAAAACGGTCCGGCCTCTGTGGTTCACAGCTCGACAATTTCTTGCAAAGCTGCACACACTCTTATATTTCTTGGCATTTACCCAATTGGAAAACTTAACGACAACACACAAACCTGTACAGAAATGTTTACAGTGTCTTTTTTCATAATTAGCAAAAACTGGAAGTAACCAGAGTGTGTCCTTTATAAATGAAAGAGTATACAGACTGTGGGATGTCCAGACTTGGAATATCTCCCAGCAGCAAAACGAAATGACTATCAAGACACAAAAACTCACGGAGGAACTCAAGCGTGTGTTCCTGAGGGATTGTGGCCTGTTGGGGAAGGCCGCCCACTGTGGAGGCAGCAGAAGGGAGGCTGACTGAACTGGGTTGGGTGGGGCATGGTTTCAGGGCCGCGGAAGTGCCCTGTGAGGCTGTAGTGGCGGATCTGTGCATTTGTGATGTCTGCGTTTGTTGGGACCCCCAGCACGGGCGAGCCCACCAACGCAGGCTGTTGGGAAGGTATGAAAGTGAGTTAGTCACTCAGCCGTGTCCAACTCTTCGTGACCCCGGGAACTGTAGCCCGCCAGGCTCCTCTGTCCTTGGGATTCTCCGGCCAAGAAGACTGGAGTGGGTAGCAGTGCCCTTCTCCGGGGGATCTTTCCAACCCAAGGGCTGAACCTGGGTCTCCTGCAGTGCAGGCGGATTCTTCACCATCTGAGCCACCAGGAGGACGGGAACACTCCACTTTCAGCTCAATTTTTGTAATCCCCAAGCTGCTCTAAAAATAAAATCTTATTTGTTTAAGAAAGACCGAGGCCTTCTCCTACGCACCCCTCCCCAGTCTCCTCTTTCCTCAGGGACCCAGGTTTCATCTCAGCAGGACGGCCTCCTGCCGTGGCCCCTAGCCCCGCCCTGCTTCCGGCGAGCCTCGGGGCCGAACCTCCATGTGGCCCGTGCCCTCCGCAGATGGCGTGGGGGCCCAGGCTGCCCCTGGCTCCCCGAGCCGGCCCAGCGCCCCCCGCTCCGCGGACTCCCTGACCTCCTCTGCTCTGACCCTACCTGTCCTGCGCACTGGCTGCCGTGCTCCCATTCTGGAGCAGACTCCTCCTCCGTCCTGGGGGCTCGGGCCTCTCTGGGCCCTTGTCCGTTTAGCCTCCCCCAGGCGCCGGGTCGTGGGGAGCCAGAGGCCGCGGTGTGGGGAGCTGGGGGGTCAGTTGAGGTGCAGAGGGGCCCGGCTCTCTGGTTTGGGGACAAGGTCAGAGGCGCGGCAGGACCCGCGCAGTCCTGCCCCGGGTCCGGTGGAGGGGGCTCTCGTCTTGTCCCTGGGCTCCCTGGGATTGGGGGGCAGGCCCTGCTCCACAAAGCGCAGCTGGGGCTGCTCGCGGGACACCGGGCCAGACCCCAGGGGCACTCTGGCAGGATGGCTCGTCCTCTGTCCCGAGCACCCCAGCGCCCTCCCCCCGTCCCCCCTGGAGCAGGGAAAGTGTGACGCCCCCGCAGTCGGTGGGGGTGCCCTGGGGCAGTCTCAGCAGGCTCTCTTGCTGCCAGGCTCCCTGCTGGCGTGTGGGGAGGGCTCGCAGCCTTCTACCCCCCCAGCCCAGTGAAAGCTTGCGTTTAGCCCCGCGGTGGACACAGGGACAATGGTCTGTGAAGGGAGTGATCCTGGCCTGGGTGTGCAGGGGTCGGCCGGATACAGGGCGGGTGCGGAGCGGGCCCAGAGCTCCCGGCCACCTTGCCTGCGCCCCGACCCAGTCTCACATAAGGACTCCCCTTCCCTGGCTGTGAGTGACGGCCCGAGGAAATCAATGTTATTAAGTAAATTTACCTGGAGCGCGAGTGGACGGTAGCGCCACAGCCCTTTTAAATGCAGCCGTTTGCTCAGAGGAGCGAATTAGCCCCCTAAACCTGAGGCCAGGTGCTCCGAGGGTGATGAAGTCCAGGGTCAGGGTCCAGCTGCAGGAATGGCAATTTCTCGGCCATTCTCGGCAAAGCCCTCGGCCACACGGGGCTGCCCGGGTGGGACGCGGGACCCCGTGGCCCTGAGCCGGGGGTGGGATGCA
Organism: Bos indicus x Bos taurus; assembly: GCF_003369695.1. Taxonomy (NCBI): domain Eukaryota; kingdom Metazoa; phylum Chordata; class Mammalia; order Artiodactyla; family Bovidae; genus Bos; species Bos indicus x Bos taurus. The sequence continues at coordinate 790,077 of NC_040101.1, read as the reverse complement.
GAACTGAGGTCACCCTGGGCCTTCTTCCAGCCAAGAAGTACAAGAAGGTGACCGGCAAGGAGATCTACTCAGACACACTGGAGAGCACGCCCATGCTGGAGAAGGAGAAGTTCCCTCAGGACTACTTCCCCGAGGTAGGTCACCGCCAGGGCCGCCAGCCCAGCGCGGGGCCAGGGCCGTGAACGCATCACACTCCACAACAGGACGTCCCCACCCCACCCCCGTGCTGCTGTGCCCCTGGCGTCCTGCTCTGCTGGAGGTCCCGCCCCAGGTGGGTTTGGCGGGTGGCCTCGGGTGAGGGCTGGAGGACCCGTGGTTGACATCAGCAGATGAGTCCTCCAGCCATCATCACTCCCAGGCAGAAGACCCTTCCCCCAAGGGTGCAGGAGGACTGTCCCTTGGGGCTCCCAGCAAACCTCGCTGTGCGTGTCAGGCACACTCCGGACGGGAACGCTGGGGCGTGGGGCGCAGGCCCTCGGGGGCTCTCCCCGGCCCCAGGGTGCTGAGCAGCCCCCACGCTTCCACAGGGAAAGCCCTGGGGTGCCTGCTCCCCCGAGCTCCGAGCTCCGGAAGCACAGGCAGGCGTGGGTTGTTCTCACCACCGCTCGGACACAGTCAGAAAGCCTGGGCGCGGTTCCTGGGCGTTTCAGGCACTCTTGTACAGTTTTCTTATTTTTATGCCTCCATTACACTGCACATACAGTTTTGGATCCCAGTACTCTCAGAGAATGTTGTAATAACCAGCATCTCTGGAGCCTCCTGACGGTGAAATCCACAGGTTGACCCAGACGGATCACCTTCCCTGGGGGCCTGTGGATGCAGAGGGGGACGTGACCCGGTGACGCTTGTGGGGGTGTGGAGAGCTGGGTATCACCCCGCCCCCTCCCCCGACTCTGGAAGAGCATCGCCGCCCCCCGCCCCCTCCCTGCACCCGGCACTTGATTTCAGCAAGGCCATGGCTTTATTAACTTGCTTTATGACCCGCTCCTGCGGTGAAGGAATTGTGGCTGCTTCCATGAAGGATGAGCCCCTCGTCCCGCCAGGCACAGCTTCCCCATCCATTGTCCCCGCCAAGGACTTGATGTCAGGGGCAGCCTCCCAGCCCGCCGCCCCGCCCACCGCAGTCCCTGCCCCAGAGACTGTCCCCTCTGCCCTGTGGGTTGGGGAGGGCGTGGCGGGGGAGCTCCGGAAGCTTCCTTCCTCGGTGCCCCCTCCCCTGACCCCCCCATGCAACCCAGCCGATGGGCCCTGCAGTCCTCCTGGGCCGTTGGCCAGAGCCGCGTTCAGCAGGAGGGTGGTTGAGCTTCCCGGGAACAAGGCAGGGGCTGAGAAGTCAGCTTGAGAGGTCTCCTGGCCTCACCCCCATCCAGACTCCCCCTGGCTCCTCTGCAGCCAGCACTGGCCCCGTCCTGAGAATAACCGGGGACCACAGTAGAAATGGTGCCAGCTGGGGGGCTGGGAGGGGTCTGCGGGACCACAGGGAAGGTCCCAGCCTCTGACAGCAGGAGGGCCAGCTTGCAGGGTTCCAGGGGGCAGGTAAGGGACCGCCCTGAACTGGCCAAGTAGGAGGCTCTGGTATTTCAGCAGCTTCTCTGCAGGGGGGGACCCTGACACCCCTGGCAATGTCCGGGGTCTGTGCACCCAGCAGGGAAGGCAGGGCACTTTGCCTGGTCAGGGCAGGGGCTGGACAGCCCGTGGGCAGCGCTGGGCCCAGGGCCTCATGGGGCGAGGACTTGAGGGCCGGGTGGGGAGTTTTTGAGGTAGCCCCCCTTCCCCCACCCAAGCAGCTCAGTATCTGTTTGCGACTTTCTCCGTTGATCGGCACTCGAGCCCTGAACCGTGGCAGGCCAAGGCAAGTGCGGCCCCAGATTGGCGGGCACCTGGGCTGGCAGGCAGCCTCTGCCCAGCCAGCCGGTTCCCTCTTGGTGCCGCTGCCCCGGCCGCTGCCCCCCAGGGGCTGCCTGGTGTCCAGGACGTCGCCCCACTCCACACCCACCAGGGCGGGACGCACCTGGTGACCCGGCCCAAAGCGGACGTGCATGGTACATCCCCATCACTCCGGAGACTCAGCTGATCCCCCAGTGCCCCTCGTCCCCGTCACTCACAGCTGACTCCGAGGTTGGGGTCTTCTCACTGCCCTGTGGCCTTGGAGCCGGGTCACCAGAGGCTCGAGGCCAGGGACTGGAGCAGTCCTCAGAGCAGGTCATCCATGACGGTCACTGCGTCCTCCTGGGCCGAGGAGCCCCGTGGACGAGGCCACTCCCTGCAGGGAGGCCTGGCGCCCGACCCAGAGCCTCTGCAAGCCCAGCCCGCCTCCTGGCCTGCACCCCTCCCAGGACCATGGCCTCTTCTGAGGGTGCCCGCACCCCTCACCCTCTTGCTGTGCTCTGCAGGGCACCCTCTCCAGGCCCAGAGTGCCTGGGGTCCCCCCGTTTCTCTCCCGCCAAGCCCCGGGGGTGTGATGGGGGCTAAGGCGGGCGGCTGGATGGGTAGGTGCGTCAGGGGCTCAGTCGTGGTCCCCCCCCGACATGCACACCCTCCGAGGGAGGGGCTAGCAGTGTCTGCGGGCTCCGCGGGGCCCCCCTGCCCGCCACAGGCAGAGGGCAGAGCGTCTCTGGGGGAAGGAGGCGGGGTGCCTCTGTGGGGACCCAGATTTCTGCATCGCGGCTCTGTGTCGCGGCTCTGTGTCGCTGGGACGAGGTGACCCCAGCCTGGGGCCCCCGCTCCACCCCACGGAAGCACCTGCGTCTGTGCTCTGCTGGGTCTGACGTCCTCTGAGTTTCTAGGACTTGTTCATTTTCCTTTCGTCTTGACGAATTAACGGGAGGAAAATCTTACTGAGAAAAACGCATGTGCTTCTACCGTTCTGTCGATAGTCTGGGATTTCTCAGTTGTGAGAAACCCCAGGGCCACGTGTCTAGTGGAGGCCCCCGCCCTTGGGGTCCTGTGGGGGTGGCCGGCCCCCGGCAGGCGCTCCTGCTGTGCAGGCAGGCCCGCCCCTCCGCTTCGTTCACACACACTTTGGGGGAGGGAATTAGTGTAAGACTGATTTCTCTTTCTTTTATTACCACCGCTTAAGGATAATCTAAATGTAATTACCATGATGGAGGCATAATGCCATTCCAAATAATTACAGCCCACCGTGTTTAAAACTAACAGAACTCTCCCCGCTGATTTACGGGTTCTTTTGGCTCAACACGCGTTTCAAACACTACCTCTGGGAGCAGCACTTCAGATAATGCGAGACCATTTTTAAAAAGCAGATTTGTGTAGTCGATTGGGGCCGAGGCGGTTTTTTTTCCTCAAGCCCGTAGTGAGAAATTGGTTGTTGCCATAGATCACGGGGCCCGCTCCGAGCTCTTATGAAAGATGAATTAATCCCGCTAATGCTCCGAGGCGGGCCTTTCACGGGGGCTGTGTGCTGATAGCCTCCCGCAGCCTCCCTCTTCTCACCGAGATTTATGGTGTCTTTTAGTAGATGAAGCTGCTTGTGCTCACAATCCGTCTGCTGGTAAAGGAATCCTATTAACAGGGTACCTGAGCGGGCACTTGATATTGTCTGCTGAACGACGTGCCCCCACCCCCGACCGCCGTGGTCTCCTCTCCAGGGCTGAGGGCCTCTCCGAGAATCGGGGTGGGCACCAGGGGGCAGCGGGCCAGCCCCGGACGCCACGGGCCTGGAGAAGGCGGTGATGGCCAGGGCGCCCAGCAGGGTGGACGGGACGGTGGGAGGCAGGGGAGACCCCAGCCCCGCCCGCGCAGCCTTCCTCTGTGTGCAGCAAGCATCTGTGTCCAGAAGCTTGTGCACAGATACCCCGGCCCCCTCCACGTGGGTATGGACCGCAGGCCACTCCGGGGGTCCGGACCCTGGTCCTGCTTCTGAAGGCTTGCCCTGAGCCCAGAAGCCAGGCCTCTGAGGCAGGGCCGCTCTGCACTGCGGCTTCCAGTTTCCCGACGTGCCGAAGGGCAGCAGGGTGGCGGTGACCACCTCCCATCCTCTGCAGGGGCGGTGGTCCCGGATGGAGGGTCAGTCACTGGTTCTCCAGAGAGGCTGCCGGGGGCGGGGGAGGCACCAACCTCCAGTGCACCTGGAGACCCCCTCCGCCCCCCGCCCTGGCACGGAAGGGGGCGAGGGCCCCCGAGGACCGGCCGTGACCACTCCCACGAGACCCTAGGTGCCGTTCTCAGCCTCAGGGGCTCCCGGTTCCACAGTAGCCGTGCCGACCGGCGAGGTGGTTCTAACCACCTATGACCAGAGAGGAGGCCAGTGAGGCAGGAACCCAGCAAGGGCTTGTCCGGACTCGAGATCGCTGTGACCCGGCCAGCCCAGGCTGTGCAGAGGGTGGGGCCCGCCGGCGGGAATGGGAGGAGCCCCTCGTGAAGTCTGGGTGTTGGGGGGTGGGCGGGGATGGGGGGTTGGTGACGGGAGGCCCTTTGGGCTGGGCCAGAGCCCCTGCCGCCCTGGACGCAGTGTCGGGACCACATGGGCCCTCCCTACACCCCTCCTGGGCACCAGCCCCGGGCTTCCCTGGGGGGGCAGATGTCCCAGGAGGCCGTGCTAGCATGAGGCTGTGGCCCGGGGGTCAGAGTTGGCGAGGACGCCACGGCACGTGGTCCCAGCAGTGTTGTCTAGAGCCGTTGCGGCCGCCCCCCCACCCCCTGCTGACCCGTGTGGCCTGTTTGCCTTTCAGTGCAAGTGGTCGAGGAAAGGCTTCCTCCGGACGCGGTGGTGCCTCGCGGACTGGTACGTTCCCCACAGCCCCTGCGGCCAGCCCCGGCGCCCCCCCGCCGGCTGGACGGGGCTGCCGGGCCCTGCGATGCCGGGCCCCCGAGCGTGGCCAAGAGGCCCAGGCCGTGTCCCGGCACTTGCTGGCGGCCCCCGTGGCCACGGCCAGCAGCGCTCGGAGTGAGAGTGGGGGGGCCCTCGGGAAGTCGGGCGCCCCCACCCCTCTGCTGGGACGGGGTACCTCGAGGAGCCCGCACCCCACCCGCCGGCGAGTGTGTGCCCACCTGGCTCTACACTGCGAGTGCTCCGCTGGCTGACTGCTGCGGCCCCTTCTCGGGACCGCCCCCACGTCCACACAACCCCCTCTCAGGGGCTGCACGCGGTCGGGGCGTCCCCTGGGCGGGGTCCCAGAGCTCTGGGGCGGGAGGAGCCGAGACCACCACAGCCTCCTAACCCGGCCCCCAGCTGCCACCCACGGCCCAGGGAACGGCTTGGGGGCCGCCTGGGCTCAGTGGTCACTGTGTGGCTGGAGCAGAGAGCTGGAGCTTCCTCCATGTGCTCGGGCCGGGGGGGTGCGGGGGGGGGGCGTGTGCTGTCAGGCTGGGTCTCAGGGCCTGGTGGCCCCAACTCTGCAGGGGGCATGGAGCCACCCACCTGCTCTGCTGTGAACCAGATAGGCCCCAGCGACGCCCCAGGGCTCCTGGGGGTGACGGGCCCCCCAGCTTCCCCACACCCCTGCAGGCCCCCAGGAGGCATGGCTGTGGAGTTTCCCCAAGGCTCTCCAGGGGCTGTGAGCTCATGGCTGCTTCTGCAGCATGAACTGAACCCCCTAGTCCCCCCAGGGACCCCACGGGGAGCCCTGACCACGCGGGGTCTTCAGGCTGCACGACCAGCTGCGTGGGGAGCTGAGGCCTGGGCGAGCGCCCAGCTCCTCCCCGCTCCTCACCCCTCTCCCGCTCCTCTGTTTTGAGGCAAGTTCCTGGTATCCTCTGTGGGCCCCTTTGCCGCTGGTGGTAACCTTTGTGTGGGGGTCCTTCCTGTGTGAGGACTCGCGTGCGTGAGTCCAGTGTGTCTCCTCTGACTTCACCTCAGAGGAGGACTTGCCCCGGGCATTCTGGCTGCACTTGCCCGGGGAGCTGGGTGGGGTGGCAGGGGGCCGCCCAGGGGACCCAGCAGCTCCAGCCCGCATCCTGAGCTTCCTGTCTCTGTCCCCGCAGTGCCTTCGACTTGGTGAACATCCACCTTTTCCATGATGCTTCCAACCTGGTTGCCTGGGAGACCAGCCCCTCCGTGTACTCAGGGATCCGGCACAAGGCCCTGGGCTACGTGCTCGACAGGTGGGTGCTGAGGAGCCCCTGCCCACCCGCCTCTGCAGAGGATTGAGGCTGGCTTTTCACCTTGTCCTAGCTTGCTTTCCCGTTTACCAAAAATACAAAACTGACACATATCGACCCGATGATAAAGCACAAGCCCTGCCCCCTGCCCCCTGCCCCCTGCCTGCTTAGTGCCGCCTCCGTCCCTGCTCTGCCCCTGCTTCCCGGTCAGAGCTTCGGGCCCCTGACCAGAGGGGCGGCCGCCTCGGTGGTCTTCAGGACGGGGGCTCCACCTCCTGCTCCGGCTCTCGGCCCCCGCAGCCACCCGGCCCCATCAGAGCCTGTGCGCCGGGCCCCCACCTGGGCCCTCTGGTCCTCATCTGTCCGTGGTGATCTCCTGTGACCTCCGCCGCATCAGCACTAAGGCCCTGTTGTCTGGGCAGGAGAGGCCTTCTCACCCCGGGTAATCGGCCGTTCAGGCCTGGTTTCCCAGAGCCCAGCACCTGCGAGCCCTCCCCTACAGCAGCCCCGCTCTCAGGGGGCCCAGCCCGCCTGGCCTTGGGAAGTGTCTCCAATTTCCCAGGGGGCCCTGCCGGCCCGCCTGGACCCCAAGTTGTGCTCGGCCGGGACACGCCCTGGATGGAGCGGGAGGTCAGGGCCTGTGCCTGGGATGAGGCAGTGGTCCCCAAGGTCCATCCGTCATCCTGAGACCCCACACGTGGAGGACACGGGGGTCTGCCTGCCCTTGCCGCATCCACAGTGGACACTCCTCGGGGCTGGGTGTCCAGCTGTGGACCGAGCTGGGTGTTGATTGCCGGAGGCAGGGACAGCAGGCTGGACCCGAGCCTTCGCCGCTCGGGGCCTGGGTAGCCGGGTGCCAGCACAGCCGGGTCGGTGCTGAGGCTCCAGGCAGTCAGCCCGCAGGGGCATCGGCCTGCAGCCCAACTGGAACAGTCTTCTTGGTCCAGGGGAAGGGGGATGGGCAGTGACGAGTCTGCAGTCACGGCAGACTCGGGAGTGGCCGGACAGGCCTCCCGGGCCACCTTCAGGGCAAGGCCGAGCTGGCCGGGGAATGGACCGCTCTTGGAGGCTGCGGTCGGTCGGCAGAGGCGAGTGGCCTCAGGGCCTCAGGGCCTGAACTGCTGCTGCTCCGCGGCCCGGGGAAGCGGCCTCTGCGTTCCCATGGACGGTGTCTGTGGGGCGCCCAGCCAGCCGCGTCCAGACCTCCCGGCGCGGCCGGCTCCCGCACAAAGGGCTGCTCTGTGGCGGTGAGTGACGGACGCCCTTTCATCGGGGCTGCTAACCTTTTGGCAGCCACCAGCAGACTGCATTCTGCTCTGCCGATGGGAGCACAATGCCACGCTGGCCCCTGAATGGACGCTGCCACCAAGGGGGCCCCATTCAGGGCGTTGGGAATCTCTGGGAGCATTGTCTGCGGCCGACGTGGGCGCAGAGAGGCAGTGCGGGGGTCCCGGCTCAATCTCCCCAGAGGGCCTCGCAGGCACATTTCCACCCAGGCCTGGGAAGGGCGGCCCGGTCCCCCGCAGGCTGGGCCGGGGGACCTGGGTTAAGACCGAGGGGCACCTCGTGCCATCCTTGCAACTCTCCTGTGACTCGAAGATGATTTCAAAGTGAGAACCTACTTATGAAGAAAAACACCCAAGAGGAAGGCTCTGGTCCGAAATGTGTGAACTTGCAGACCTCAGAAAACAGGCTTTCTGGTGTTACTAGAGGGCAGGTTTTATGGCAAATAACAACTGATGTTTTGCGCAATAATTTCTTGCTTGGAATCTCTTGTTCTGAGAGGTTAGGAGGAGACAGACCTCTAGTTAGGGAAGCGAACCAGGCTCAGAGATGCGGGATGGCGGTGTCGGGGCCTCTGCATTGGGTTGGGGTCCCATCCACCTGGGGGATGGCTCGGACCCTCCCCGAGCCTCTGGGGGGGCTGCGTGCATCTTTGTGCCCATGGAGGGTCCCTGTCAGGCACACAGCTGCACCCTGGGGGGTAGCATTTTGGGCGTCAACCCAGCCGCAGAGACCAGCTCACACAGCCCTTCCTGGCCTCTCCCAAGCTCTCGGCCGTGAAATGAGGTTTTTTTCCACAAGTGACAGGGCTCTTGTGTCTCCCTTTGCAGTGTGGCCCGGCCAGGTCCGCAGGAACAATCTTACATCACAACTGTGAAATCCGGGCAGAAAGCGCCCCTTTGTCCCAAGCGTCTTCTCACAGATACAGTCCATTGTCACAGCGCTGAAGTTAATTTGGTCAACATTGGGACATTTAACTTTTATGTCCGGTCAAAAGAGTTGTTTCATGCTCATTTTGGGGCATTCAGAGAAAATGATTGCCAGAAAAATAAAGCTGCCCGGGGCGACTCCAAGCAATTAGTTCCCAGGGAGCAGCGGCGTGACGCGGCAGCCACACAGTGCCTTTGTCGCCCTGCGGGCGGCCATCCGTCAGCTGTCAGCCTCTCAAAGGCCCGCGTCCCAGGGCTTCTCTCCGGGCCGTTCCCAGAGCTCGCCCCACCAGCCAGCCGGCAGAAAATAAAGCCTCTGGTCTCCAGGCAGGGGCAGGCCCCGTGCTAAGGATGCAGGTCGCCGGGACGCCCTGCGTGGTGGGCCCCCCGGGCGGTCGCTGTCCCCGTGTCGGAGCCCAGCGCCTACGGGGGCGTCCAGGCCGCACGGGCAGCCTCTTCGTTGGCCGGAGGGCAGGGCCCCCGCGTGTTCCTGGCATCGGGCGGGAGGGCGTGCGCGGTCCCCGGCCATCCAGGAACGAGCTGCTGTCCTGACAGCATGGGGCTGTGAGCCCGCGCGTCACAAGAGCGAGCGCAGCACCAGCGAAGGCGAAGTCAGGGCCCCGCTCAGTGCGCCTGCACCCTGTTTCCGTGTCCTTCTGGTCAGACGGAGTTGAGGGTGCCGCTGGGGTCCTTCCCCAGTTACCCGGGCCCCCCCTTCCCTGCCCCCACCTCAGGCTCCGTGTGCCGGCAGCTGGCACGCCAAGGACCATCCCCAAGGGCTGAGGTCCCCCCAGCCCACACCAGGGACCGTCCCCGGGGCTGCGGATCCCCAGCCCACGCCAGGGACTGTCCCCGGGACTGCAGATCCCCAGCCCGTGCCAGGGACTGTCCCCAGGGCTGCGGCTCCCCTAGCCCACACCAGGGACTGTCCCGGGGCTGCGGCTCCCCCAGCCCACACCAGGGACCATCCCCCAGGGCTGCGGCCCCCCCAGCCCACGCCAGGGACCATCCCCGGGGCTGTGGACCCCCAGCCCACGCCAGTGACTGTCCCCGGGGCTGAGGCCCCCGCAGCCCATGCTGGGGGCCAGCACGCCACGCGGGGCAGAGTAAGCGTGCAGTCCCGAGAGTGGCTTCCAGGAAGGTGGGTCTGTTGAAGGCGGCTCAGAGGGAAGCCTGGTTGTCAGAAGCTCCCACCGTATTTTGCTGTTCAGGTTGTTCTACCCGAGCACATGGCCTCCCCCAGATCCGAGACGAGCCCAAGGTTGGTTTCTACCACGTTCAGCAGTTAAAACTACCAAAAGAGGGCCCCAGCGTCCAGCCGGGCTGGTGGGCCCGACGTGCCCTGCCCCGCCTGGCACCCTGCCCACAGCCTGGGCATCACGCGGTGAGCTCACCCGTCAGTGGAGAGAGCCTCTGTCTTCAAGGCCTAACCCATTGATTTTTATGGCCTTTCTTGTGACTCTGCTCCTGAATTAGGCACGCTGTATTGATGTGGGCACACTTTTTAATCATAATAGCTACTGACAAGGTAATTAATTTTAAAACAACTCTTTTTCCTGCTGGTCCGAACGGTGCTATATTGAGATTAAAAGCGTAGGCCTCGCCCGCTCTCTGGCAATTGCCTCGGCGGACAGCCGCTCCATCTCGCGCCCACGCTGCAGTTATTGATGGGCGCGGGCCATTACGGCAGAAGGAGCGGGGCAAGGAAATATGATAAAGTTTAGGGTTTTAATGATAGAATTACACGATGAGACAAGCTGATGAAATCCGTCACCAGTCACCACGGCCGTCACGAGAGAAGCCACGGGGCCGGGTTCCAGGAAGGCTGCCCAACGCAGCCTCTCTCCCTGCAAACCCCTGAGCTTCTCAAAGTTGATTCAGTCCGATAGTAAATCTGAAATCTGTTATCTTGTATAAAAGGAAATTACCCCCAAATGGGCCAGTTGTCTGCTCACCCAGTTCTGTGTCGGCTATTTATCCTGCTTCCTGGTCCCGGGCTCGTCCATCCCCCGGTGGCGATCCCCGGGTCCATCTGTCCACTGGTGAGGACCCCCAGGTCCGTCCGTCCCCCGGCGGCGACCCCTGGGCCCGTCCGTCCCCCGGTGGCGATCACCGGGTCCATCTGTCCTCTGGTGACGACCCTCGGGTCCGTCAGCCGGGCTCCCGCTTCACCAGCCCTTCCATCTCCTGCTCGGCACCTCGGGCCTCTGGGGAAACCCCCGTAGGGTCCAGAGCCCACACCCGGGCTGACCCTGCACATCCCTCTGCCCCCGGCTGTGGCTGCCTCCCACCCCCGGCCGCCTCCCACCCCCAGGAGCAGGAGCGGGCTATGGCCCCCCCAGAGCTGCCTGGCCTCTTCCAGAGCGTGGGGGGTCCCAGAAAGCATGGCACCCTGGCCTTTCCCACCGCAGGAACAGGGCAGGTTCTTTAAAAACAAGATTGAGCAGAAACGCTGGCTAGAGAACGTGTGGGATCTGGGTGCTCCGGCCCTTGTCCTGCGTCTGAGCCATGTCCGTTGCCGCACTCCCGTGTGACGTGCAAACCGACACCGTGGCAGGGCGACGCCCGAGGGCAGAGGGTTTGCCTGAGTTCAGGGCTTTTCTCGGGGACCCTGCTCCTGGGCTTCTTAATAAACAGGGTGACAGGCCATCAGGACAAAGAGTGTAGGCGTGTGACATTTAAGGTACGCCTGCTTCCTCCCTTCAGCAGATCAAGCGGAAGCTTTGCCTCGGTTCAGTTTTCCTTAAAAAGTTAATAAATACAAAGAGGGAAAGAAAAGTGAGGCGTTGGAGTGGCATGAGGTCGTATGTTGGCGGGAGGTGGTCCCAGGTCCCTGCAGGGGTCACCACTCGCTGCCAGTCCCCTGACCCAGGGCCTCCTGACCCGGACACCCTGACCTGGGGCCCCCTGACCCGGGGCACTGAGGGTCGCCCCCAGGTCTTCCTTTAGAGGCAGCCCCCCTGGGCGGGGCGGGAGTCAGAGGCCAGAAGCTGACCCTGGGGGCCTTGGGGCCTCTCCGCAGGGTGGTGGGGCTGCCCAGCACAAGGCTGGAGGGCACGGGAAGCCCCTATCCCCCCTAGTCTCGTGCAGCCAGTGGTCGAGGCGGGGACCGTGGGGGCTGCTGTGAGTGGAGCAGGTTGGGGGCTTTTTAGAGAGCAAGGTGGTGGTTCCCGTGTGTGTTGCTCCCAGCTGCCCGCTGGGCTCCGGAGGCAGGGTGGGGAGGGGGCGGGGCTCGCCTCCTCTCCTTTCCTGGGGAGGGTGGGCTGAGCTCGGGGCCCCCCGGAGGTGGGCGACCCGGGGGCCACACCCCACTCCTGATGGGACACCATGCAGGTTCCCTGAGGCGCGTTCTTCTGAAGGCGTTTAACAGCAAAAGATTAACCTTTTCAAGATGGCTCAGGTCCCTCCTGCCGACCGTCTGTGGGTGCCCGGCGGGTGGGTGGGGTAAGGGGCGAGGCTGGTCCCGGGCGCAGGGCTCCCCGGGGTCGACCCTCTGGTCTCCCCGAGTTTTCACCCTGGGGGGTGTCTCCTCCACAGAAGATTTAACTTTAACGCAAGAAGCGATGTGACTGCTCATCGGCACTGTTGGTAATAATCTGTTAAAATATGTCCTTTCTTTTCAAACTTGTATGTGTGAGAATCAATCCGGTTAAACCCGAAAACAAGACTTTTCATAGAATTCAGCAACAGGATACAGCAGTTAATGTGCAAGAAAAACGTGGAAACAGCTGAGAAGATTTTTAGAAGAATTTCAGTGAGAAGCACATCTGTCAGGAAGTGCTGTTAAAGTGACAGGAACGGGACAAAGACATGCAGGAAAGGAGAGTCTCAGAAGACCCAGCATCGGGGACTCTGCACAGACTGCGGCGGGGAGGACTGAGCGTTCTCCTGAAGGGTTAGGATCAATCACTGCTGGAGAGACCCATGGACTCAAATCCAGTCCTCCAGAGCAATTCCAGATGGATTAAAGGCCGCCAACTCCGCCTGGAGAGGAGCCAGCCTGGGGGAGAATGCCGGAGGCCCAGCGGGGGAACGGGGGCGTGTTTTCTGCAAGGAACTCAAGGCCCCGGGGCAGTGCCGGGAGCACAGGGCTCAGGTGCTCTTTCCAGGGAAACCCCTGGGACTCAGCACAGGAGGCAAGGAGCCAGGCAGGGGCCCTGGCGGGGAGAGCATGGGCCCGTGTGTGAGAGGAGCCGCCGGCGGCCTTCCCGGCTGTAGGGGGACGGATGGACGGGGGATGGATGGGCGGATGGTTGGGCAGAGCTGCCCACCAGATGATGGCCCCCCGCCCAGCACCATGAAACGGCCGTGACACTGCTCCTGGTCAGCTCTTCCTTAACAAGTCCCTGGGAAGGACGGCTCCAGGGGGCTGCCCTCGCTCTGCACACTGGGGCCCGGTTCGGGGTAACCGGGCGGACATTTCTGAGTTGGTCGGGGGTGAGTGGTGCTCCCTGGCTCTGCCTGCTGGTGACACGTGCTTTCTCAGAGCCCACCGCGGGCTGAGGGGGCGCCCCCCACCCTGGGCCCAGGGGCCCCGCCGCCCCGTCTCAGTGGGGGCGTCTGTGCAGCCGCGGCTGGGCAGCGAGCCTGGGGGCCCGGTCACCGAGCCTACCTTCCCCATGCTGGGGCGCCTGTCTGCCTGCGGGCAGTCCTGCTAGAGACAGCTCCCATCTTGCTTTGAGCCAGAGGTGACCGGCGCGGACTTCCTTCACCCACAAGGCCAGCGTGGCCGGGGCTCTGCTGGCGGGATCACGGCCTCGGGCGCAGGCTGAGGTCGGGTGTGGCGGGCGGCTGGCGCAGGGCTGAGGTCGGGCGTGGCGGGCGGCTGCACCTGTGACCCCTTCCCTCCTCTCCTCCAGGATCAGTGACCAGCGGTTCCAGAAGGCGTCCTACTTTGTCTTCGGCGATTTCAACTTCCGGCTGGATTCCAAGTCCGTGGTGGAGGTAGGCGCCGTGGGAAGTCATGTGCGTTCGGTCGTGTTGTGTAAACAGCAGAGCTGGCGGCCCTCGACGGGCACGTTCCCGCCCTCCCGCTCGCTGGTTTGCTTACTGCAGGAACGCCCCGTGAAGAAGGCCGCAGAGTCACGGGGGGCGCTACGAAGCGGGGGCAGGAGGCTGCAGTGAGGATTCGGCTGGTCAGCGGCTCACGCCAGGCGCCCCCGCGTCCCTGAGTGCCTCCTGAGCCCTGGGGGCCTGGGTGAGGGCCCGGTAGCAGCAGGCATTGATGCAATCAGGTCAGACCAGCTGGGAGGTGCCCAGGTCCGTCAGGCCCCGGCTGGGGGAGCTGGTTGTCCTCAGTCGCCATGTTTCCCGACTCGTGGGGCTGCAGGCTGATGGCAGTGCCCACGGGGCCTTGAAGTGGGGGCTCTGCCTGCCGCCCGAGAAGCAGGTCCACCCAGGCCCAGGCCTGGTGGGGGCAGCGCACAGAGCCCGCCCAGCGTGGGCCCTCCGAGCGAGCGTGTGGGTGACCACATCCCCCGTCGTCTCCCTCTGGCCTCTCAGGTTCAAGTGACCCCCCCTTGCAGAAGGCTTCCTCGCAAATCTGAGCACTGGGGTGGGGGGAGCAGGTGCCTGAGTGTGGCGAGCGGCCGTCCACCCCTCCGGCGTTTTCAGATGAATGATGAAGGCCCGCGTTGGCTCAGTCAGCGGCAGGATCCACGATCCCCCAGGCGCGCCCCTTCAAGCCCCAGGCAATGCCCATGTGCACGCAGCGCTGGGAGGTGCTCAGGACCCAGTGCCCGCAGCCACGCCCTCAGCCACAGAGCCTCTTCGTGGGTTGAAAAGCCACATTGTCCCAACTTGAGCCCCCGGACCAGGGCATGTCTGGCTGGTACTTGGGCCCGATGAGCCTGCTGTGCCCGGAACAGCCCCTCTGCTGGCCCAAGGCCCCGTGTGAGGCCGTGGCCAGACCAGGGCTGGTGCCCGGGGGCCACTGAGCCGGGCGCTGGGAAGGGTCAGGAGGTTTCCAGAGTGGCCTTCTCTTCCCCAGAAGGGCAGACACCACAGAAAGGGCAGTGGCTCCAGGACCGGGAGGGACTGTCCAGGGACACAGGCGCCTGGGAGCTCTGGTGTCCACGGGGGTGGGAGGGTCTCGGTGCGTGGCCCCCGGGGGGGCACAGTGCCCGGCCCGGGGGGTAGGGGGGGCGCGGGCAGCTCAGTCAGGGACTCCTTACCAAGTGGGAAGCAGAGGACACAGCCCTGGGTGTGTGCAGGCGTGAGCAGGTGTGTGTGGAGCCGAGCCGACCACACACCCCCATAAAATGTTCGAGCCCACTCCCCTCCCCAGACCCGTCTGCCCAGCGCCCCTTCTCCTGACTCTTCACCTTCAGACCTTGGCTTGACCTCAGGGACCCTCCTGTCACCCTAGAGGAGGAGGCCCAGCCACACAGTGACCACGCGGATGGCCAGTGCTGGCCAGGGTCGCAGGGGGCTCTGGCCGGGGTCCCGGGGGCTCTGGCTGGGGTCGCAGGGAGCTCTGGCCGGGGTCCTGGGGGCTCTGGATAGGGTCGCAGGGGGCTCTGGATGGGGTCCCGGGGTCTTTGGATGGGGTGTCGGGGGCTCTGGCCAGGGTCCCGGGGGCTCTGGCCGGGGTCACAGTGGGCTCTGGCCGCGGTCACAGTGGGCTCTGGCCGGGGTCGCAGGGGGCTCTGGCCGGGATCGCAGGGGGCTCTGGATGGGGTCCCGGGGGCTCTGGATGGGGTCTCGGGGGCTCTGGCCGGGGTCCCGGGGGCTCTGGCCGGGGTCGCAGTGGGCTCTGGCCGCGGTCGCAGTGGGCTCTGGCCGGGGTCGCAGGGGGCTCTGGCCGGGGTCGCAGGGGGCTCTGGCCGGGGTCGCAGTGGGCTCTGGCCGGGGTCGCAGTGGGCTCTGGCCGGGGCCGCAGTGGGCTCTGGCCGGGGTCCCGGGGGCTCTGGCCGGGGTCGCAGGGGGCTCTGGCTGGGGGCAGGCAGGCGCTGCCCACGGCAGGGCTGCTCTGTCCTCCTGTGTGTTTGCCCTGAGCAGGTAGCCTGGCCTGCCCAGCCCAGCACCCTCGGGACACCGGGGCCCCACGTCCCTGACCATGAGGGAGAGTGAAAGCCGTGCTGCAGGGAGGAAGTGAGCCCCCCGTGTGCAGAGGGCTGCCTGCTCTGGGCATCTGCAGTGAGACCTTGAGTGCCAGCACACTGTTCTGAAGGCCCCCAAAGCCCCCAGGGTCTCTAAGACCACAGGTCCTGGGTTTCAGGAGGCCTCCGGCCCGCCCCTCCTCTCCCTCCCTGAAGGCCCGGGGGTGTTCATCTCGGGTGCCTTCCCAGCTGACTTGCATGAGGAACGACCCGAAACGCTGCTCTCTACACAACTCTCACCAATGGCCGAGTTTTCAGAGGAGCAGAAGCTCCTGCACAGGCCTTCCCTCCCAGCCCCGAGGGTCCTGCCCTGGCCTTCCCACCCTCAGCTTCCATGGCCCGGTCGCCCCGGGACCTGACCCATGAGACAGAACCAGCACCAGCCGAGCACCCAATCCTGCCTGCCTCTTTCCCTCCGCGACCACGCAAGAGCGGGTGCAGGGCAGTTATCTCGGCCGCTAACAAGTCGTAGACACCCCACCTGCCCGCGTCGCTTCCTCGGGAGGCCCATTAACAGGCAGTGACTCCGCCGTGAGCTCCAGGTTGGGCATTCTATCCTGAGCTCCAGGTTGGGCGTCCTATCTCTTCATCGGGAGTCCCACTGACGGTGCTGCGGGCCCCGGAGGGACCCACGCGGTGACGGGTCTGGGGCCACAAGGGCCAAGGGGCCGTCTGGCGCGGGGAGGCGGGGGCCAAGGTCGCCCAGCGAGGGGCGTGGCCAGGACCACCTTAGGGCCAAGGAAGGTCCAGAGGGGCATGGTCGGGGTCCCCCTGCTCCCTGACCAGACGTGGTTGTTTGAGCGACAGCTCTTCTCAGTGGTGACTGGTTCCAGACGGCACGGCCGGGTGCCCTGGCCTCAGAGAAGCAGGGGTCCCGTGGGGCGTGGAGGACGCACAGCATGGTGCATGGGGTTGGGCCCACCCCTGTGTCCCGTCCAGTCGCCACACGGCCTTTGGCCCCAGGCGGGTGCAGCTGGTCAGGAACGTCACAGCAACCACGTGTGTCCTGAAGTTCCTGCTAAAGACGGCTTTGCCTGGCGGCACCTCCTGGGCGCGGCCTCGAGGCCCCTGCAGCGGCATCTTGGGGCTCTGAGCTCGGGGGCTCCCTCCCACTTTGTCAACTACGGGGCCCCCGGCACCCCTCAGCTTCCGCTGGTCCTCGCAGGCTCCCGGCCTGCCGGCCCCCCGCCCGTGTACGGACAGTCCAAGCAGACGCGGGCCACCCGGAATCCAGGGGGACCTTGGCGGGAGGGCTGTGACCAGTCACATCTGCCGAGTCCAGTTCACAGCACGGCCTCCACTGAGTCAGGTGGAGCTGCCGCCCTCCCGCCAGAGCTGATGCCGTCGGTAACTCAGAAAACGTGCTTGTGGGCACGCCTAGCTCTAAACAGCTGAAGACAACCAAGCTCCCTCTGTTGGGTTAACTTCAGCAGCTTTCCTACTAAGATCTTCAACTTCCACCTGCCGTGTTAGCGTCTCGTGGACTGATGGCGTCTGCTGGCCAGCGGGCCGTTTTGAAAGGATTTCTAGCTGTGGATGCCACTTGGAGAAACTTGGGGAAACCAGAGAAAGCTTCCCCAGGTTTTCCCGAAAGGCCGTTGGGCAGAGGGGAGGGCTTCCCAACTTGAGCGGCAGCGTGAGAACCAGGCGCCAGGCGAGACCGCCGGGACTTTGCTGCCTCAGGGCTGTGGCTGTTACCGGGGAGCCGTGTGAGGGTGGGGGAGCCTATTCTTGGGGCTCGCACAGCCTCGGTGAACGGGGGCTCCAGAAGGAGGGGGCGGGGCTGGGGTGCCCCGCTGAGGACTGAGCCCAGGAGGTGCACCCTGCCCTTCGCCTACAGACACAGGCACAGGGCTTGACCTGGGGCCCTGGCCCGGGACTGACCCTCCCCCCGGGTGTGGGCAGCCCCAGCGGCAACCCCCAAGAGACGCCCGGGTCTGGTCTGCAGACCAGGTCCTGGGGCAGCAGAGACCACGCGGGCCTCAACCTGTGTTCCTGGAGAGGCCAGTGCCCACAGCTGGTGGGTCACCCCACAGATGGTTTCCAGATTGCCCAAGGTCAGTGTAGGGCCCAAGGCGACCCTGAGCAGCCCAGACCACAGTGCAGCCCTGTAGGTAAGGTCAGAGGAGACGCGGGCGGACGACGGGGGCGCATCTTCTCGCCTGGAGGTGACAGGTGACCCTCCCTGAGGAGGAAAGCCCTGGTCACCCTCTGCCAGCCCGATGAGAAGCCTGCTGGTTGGGGCTCTGGTTTCCATTGCTGATCCCCAGCCCCCGGGCAGCGGGTTCACCCTGGGGTGCCCGGGGTGTCCTGCTCCTGGGTGCTCACCCCACCAAATCCTAGGGGAGCCCCGAGGTGAGTCAGATCCTTCCCAGAGCAGCGAGGGTCCCAGGCAGAAGTGAGGCTGCGCCTGGCTGCAGCGGGCAGGGCCTCTAGGAAGACTGGCCGGCCGGGGGCTCCAGAGCGAGGTGGAGCCCCTCTGGCCCTCTGCAGCACAGGGTCTCGGGCGCCTTGCTGGGCACCAGCCTCAGAAAGACGTGCAAAGTGAAAGGCTGTCCCCCTGGAACTAGAGCTTCCCGTCTCAGATGCAAATTAATACGAACAAGCTCACAGGGCAGAACTGAGAAGATGGTCCAGCGATCAAGCCTGGCACCGCCGAAGCTGTAATTAAAACATACACAAAAGTAAACGCAGTGATCACGCACCATCTAATGGGCTGTGCGTCCCGAACTAATTAACGACGCTCAGCCCTGCCGGCGAGATTGCTCAGAGGCATGTTCCATGCCTTGCGTGGTGGCAGCTGGCAGCTGGGCGCCCAGCCGGCCAGTGACAGAGAGAGACAGCAGCGCCAGGCGCTCCCGTCCCCGCCAGCCCGGCCGCGCCCACCTGCCGCCCGTCACCGCCGACAGCCCCAGTGACGGCTGCGTTTTCGGAGGTTGGTGGCGGTTTTTAACACCCGGCTGCTGGCTGCTGACAGGTACAGGCTCAGGTGCCCCCCCGGGAACCTGGCTCCTCAGAGACTGCAGCCTTCCCAGCGCTCACGGTCCCAGGGCCCCAGGCCTCATCCCAGCAGCCAGGGCGGGTTCCCACGTGGCCGGGAGGGGCGTCGCCCCTGGTCATCAGCCAGGCTGGCCCTTTGCAAGGCCCCGTGAGCCCACCCAGCTTGTCTCTGCATATTCTTACTTCTCTGGTTAAATATATTCTCTGGAACTCGGGGAGGGCCTAGGAGGCTGACGTTTTTCTGCAAACTAGAGGCAGGTGGAGGACAGGGCTGGGGTCTGTCCCAGGAGGCCCCGGGGCGTCCTGCTTGGTCACAGAAGGAAGTGATGAGGGTCTCGGTCTCCATCCTGCCCTGTCCTGACCCCGCTGCCCCGCAGGCCTGAGCCCTGCTGTCTGGGGAAGGCCGCACCAGGCGTGTGGCAGGCCCCCCGGCTGGACCCACGGCCGCCCAGTCCTGCTGGACACGAGCCCAAGCTGCTTCCTTCCAGAAAGGTCAGCCGCGCTCCCCTGGTTTGCCCCGCCGGCCGCATGTGGGCACTGTCCCCTCGCCGTGGGCCGGTAGGGAGTCGGCGAGCGTCTTGGGGCAGAGATGAAAGGGTCTTTATGGGAGTTATTGTTCTCTTGAACAGCTGACAGCGTAGAACAGAGAGGGTGCGGGCGCCTCTGACGTGGGCAAGGCCGCACAGCGGGGCCTCCGCGGACCGGGCAGCGGCGCCCCCCGCGGGGTCCATGCTTCGGGCCCTCAGAGTCCGAGGCTCTCGGCAGTCAAGAGATGTCTGTCGTCCCCGGACTCAGGGCTCTGCCAGGGAAACCTCTGGAGAGATGGTGTCACTGAGGGTCAGCGTGAACGGAGTGGGGGCGTGAGGGGGGCAGCTCCCTCTAGACGCAGGGCGACCCCGCCCCAGTGCTCTCCGGTGAGAAGCCCGCACGGGCGCTGCTCAGCCTCCGATCCTCGGCCGTTCTGGGACGGTGCCCTCTGTCTGTCGGGCAGGCCGCCGGACCCTGATAGCCAGGGATCTGTCACCAGAGGCGATCCCTGCAGGTGGGGTCCCTGCCAGCCCCTCCTGCAGCCTCACACCCTAGCCCGCACCGTGGAGGAGAAGGGGGATGTCGCTCCCTCGTTCTCGGGGTGGCTGCTCTGGGCCCCAGTCTGTGCAGCTGACGGTGGAAGCTGCCCAGTGACATCGGTCTTCACAGCGTGAGTCCCCCGCCAGGGGCTGCAGCCGTGGCCCAGGCCCCTGGCCACAGACCCCCTGCCCCCACCCCTCCCAGCACGGTGGCCTCCTGGGCCTCAGGCCAGCCAGGCCACCCAGGGGGCCCTGCGCCCGAGCAGGCCAGGCACACTGGGGCCCCTGCCTCCTAGGAGCTGTGCGTCCACGTGTGCGCGCGCGTGTGGCGGGGAGGCTGAAAGGGATCCGCGGGCGCTGGCGGAGGACCTGGGCCCTGCCTGGTGGGCGGGGCTGCGCCAGCGTCCCTGACCCGCGGGGCACCCGCCATCAGCCTCTGGCACTTTGCGCTCCATGACGCGTCAGTGCCCAGAGTCGGGCCCAGGAGCCCCCACAGGCTGGCCTTCGCCCTCCATCCTGAGAGGCGGGTCTGGGCGGCGGGCTCGTGGGGATGCGGGGACTGGTCCTCCAGAGCCCAGTCCCACGTGAGCGGCCTGAGCCTGGGGCCTCCGAGAAGGCCGTGTGTGCACACCTGTGTCCCGGGGCTCGAGGCAGGTGGGGGCTGGGCCGCTTGGTCCCAAGAGGAACACCGAACCTGTTCCGAGGTCTGGGCCTTTCCAGCTTCACTCCCTGCGCCTGAAACGCTGCCCAGGGCAGCCACTCACTCCCCAGAGCGAGGCTGCCGTCCTTGTCCAGGTGGGGTGGGGACGGGCCTCCCTGCGGCGGGGCCCCTAGATGACAGTAGCCGTGTGGTGGGCGGCCAGCCGAGGGTCCTCACGCTGTGGGCACCACCTTTAGCGCCCCCGGGACGGGCCTCCTGCAGCACGTCTCGCGCCCTCGGGACGGGCCTCCAGCGCCCCCAGGACGGGCCTCCTGTCCAAGCTCTCTCCTGCAGCCCCTCGGGCTGGCCCTGGAACGTGCTAGCTGCTGAAGAGGGGACGGCGGCCACGGCCAGTCGGCCTCTTTGTGCCCTGGCTTTGTTTCCGATTTCACGCTATCAGAGGGTCCGCATGTTTCCTGCGTGCGGTTGTCAGGGGATGAAAGCCCCAAGCAGGGCGCACGGAGCCCACCCACCAGCCTGGCCCCCGCGGCCTGCCTCCCCCCGTCCCGGATCCCGCCTGTAGGTGCCCGGAAGGGCCAGCCTGCAGCAGGGACCTGTGCTTTCTTCAGACCAGCGCCTTCTTCCCCGGACGAGCAGGAGACCCGTCCCTCAGTGGCTGAACCCGGCTGGAAGGGCTCGCCCGCTCTCCATGGAGCTGGAGCCGGGGCAGGGCGGGGCGGGGCGGGGCAGGACGTGGTGGCCCTGCATTTTCCAGACACACGGCTCCGTTTCAGGCAGTGGAGGGACCCCAGCTCTGCGGAGCTGTGTCCAGTCCGCGGGCCGCAGCGTGTGGCTGGCTTCCTGGGGGGGCTGCCGGCTGTCCTTCCAGCGGGTCCACATCCCGTGGGGGGAGGCCACCCGAGGCCCTGCCGGGCTGGGCTTCACAACTTCAGGAAGCCGCTGTCCAGTAACTTTTCATTTGAAGGCCAGTTTACTTTCCATTTGATGGGACAAAGGTTAATCCCTGAAGGTCTTAGAAACCGAGTGATCTGGGCAGAGACGAGGACCCCGTGGGCTGCCTCCCACACCCCTGACGGGGAGAGGCCTCAGCACTGGCAGACGGGCCCCACCACGAGGGTGCTGGACCCCGTGGGCACGCCGGCCCCTGTCCGTGGTAAGAGCGTCCCCACGCACTGTGTCCTCAGGGTCACACACGAGCAAAAAGAGAAGGTGCGAGGAAGGAGCTGGAGCCGGGGCTGCCTCCGGGGCCAGGCTGCTTGGCGGCTGGTCTGGTTCGTTTAAGCCCTTGCGCCCCCTCCAGGTGGGGGAGAGCCGCAGGGAGGACCCTGAGCAGGTGTGTGGGGGGGCAGTCCCACCCCCGCCCCCCAAGCCTGAAACAGCCTCCCTCTGGCTCTAACACCCAGTCTGGTCAGGATAAGTTGGGGACAAAAGTGTCCTCTGAGCCCAGCCCCTTCGCGTGTGGTCCTGCCGGGCCCAGGGGCAGGGTGAGAGCCCTGGCCTCGGCCTGCGCGGGGCCCCGACCAGCCTCCCTGCTCTGTTAGCTCTGTCACGGTCTCCCTGACACCCCCAGCCCCATGCGTGCCCCCCCTGTACACGCTGCATGTTCCAGACACCGACCGCAGGTGCCCGCCTGCCTGACCTCTGCGGGTCCTTTGGCAGCTGGGGGTGCAGAGGACCCCCTCCTGTGGTCCAGCGTGCTGGGTGCGGACAGAAGCAGGGTCTGTGGAATCACAGCCATGACTGGGCTAAAGCCTAGCAGGACGTCGTAAACAGACAAGGCGCTGTGTGACACCTGCTCTCTCTTGGAGTGCACACACAGGAGAGCCCCGACGCTTTTCCTCACCATCTAAAACTCAGCAACCGCAGCAAGGAAACGGCTGGTGTGCCTCTGACCTCTGCACACCAAGCTTACTCTACACTTTTCCCCCAAAGCGCTTCTCGACCTGTAATAGAGATCCCTCAGAACAGAGACCCCCCAGGTCAGGCGTTACTCTGACCAGGACGGCCCTGACCAGCTCCTGGCTGACCCCGGGGCGGTGGACCCCCATCCTCGGGTGAGGGGCTGGCTGTCCGCCCCTCACCCCCTCCATCTGGCAGAGATCAGAGCGGGTTCTGTAAGGCCACACTCACGGGCTCACCTCTTGGGGCCTGAGGGGCTCCACCAGCACTGAAATTTGGACCCGGGGTGGGGTGGGGGGGCGCGTTTGTGCTGCAGAGGGGAGCGGGCCAGCCGCGCAGCGAGAACACCACAAGCTGCCTTTCCGGCCCTGCCGTCCTGGGGGCCCTCACGGTGCCTGTCCTTGGCAGTGGCTGCGTCGCCAAAGTCCAAGCAAAAAGCCCGGGGCCCCGAGTGCCAGTAAGACACCCGCGTCACCCTCCGGTGCCTCCACACGGCCACTGATAGCGAAATAAACCTCAGATGGTTCTTTAAAAACAGCATTTGGAGAATTTTTTTCTCCTTTGAAAAGAGGAAAATGCCTCTGTAAGGCAAGCCGGAAAGGCGCTGTCCCGGGCTTTCTGCTCCAGCGGTCACGGCTGCGGCTGAAAGGGGAGGCCTGGGCACCCTGAATGAGGGGCTCCGGCGGGTGTGGGAGCAGCCGCGCGCGAGGGGCCGGCCAGGCAGATGTGTATCCGCTGGGAGCCGGTGCGAGGGGGAGAGAGAGCGTTTTTTTAAGAAGTTTGCAGCAGCCGCCTTTGGGCGAAGACTATGAGTTTCCTCCGAGTAAGCCGTCTGCCCGCCAGGCCTCCCCATTCACCGCTCTTAAGCCCCGTAGCACATTAGCATCTGGATGGCTCGGCCTCCTCGCAGGCGGTGGGCACGCCCAGGCAGGGTTGCTGGGGCCCTTGTTCTAATCCGGCCATTTGAAGGCGGCCAGACTGATGTGTGACACATGAGTCCAAAAGCCACTTTGGGGGCTTGACCTGATTAGCTGTGTGTGCCCTGAATGTCAGTGCCCCCCCCACAGTGCCGGCCACCTCGGGCCGAGCCCCGCGCTCCACCGCAAGGTCCTCCCACGGGCTCCTCGGATGAACGGGCGTCTTCAGGTCAACATTAGTCCTGCTGCAGCAGTCCTTCTTCTTTATCTTTTTCATAAAAACTATGGGGACAAAAAAAAAAATGGCTCTATCGAGGTATAACTTACACACAAAACAAAATCTGGTTGTGGCCCCTGGCCCCCGCAGTCTCTCTGGACCCTGCGGACAGACTTTTCCGAAGGGAGGTGCACGGCCCGCGTCCTCGCCAGCACTCTCCGAGCCTGGCCGTCTCTCCGCCCTTCTGGAGCGGTTCTCTCTCTCCACTGTACGTGGGTCTGGCCAGTGCTGCCCCGCTGCCCCTGGGCCAGGCTCCGGGTTCGTCCTGACTTTGGGGAGGGACCCTGTTTACCTTCTTGCTGTGGCCTGTCCTTGCCCCACGCCCAGGGTGGGGCAGGACCGGGTGTACCTGCTGGGAGGCCTGGCCCCCTCCCTCTGCGCCCCCCGACGGCCTCTGCCTCCCTGCCGCCCTCCAGGTCCTGCCTGGCTGCTCTCCACCGTCGTGGCCGTGGGGCCTCCTGGGCCCCTGGGTCCACAGAGCAGCCTGGACGGAGGGCAGAGGGGCCGGCCGGGCGCTCAGGAGGAGTGAGCCCCCAGCCCAGCCGGACAGCGAGGACGGAGGGACCGGGTCGGGCGGCCAGGCGGCAGGTCTCGGACCTGGTTCCTCCGTGTCTTTCCCAGACTCTCTGCACAAAGGCCACGATGCAGACCGTGCGGGCCGCGGACACCAACGAAGTCGTGAAGCTGATATTCCGAGAGTCAGACAACGACCGGAAGGTGAGCGCAGAGGGTGCGCAGGCGCCCTGGGGAGGGGCCCCAGCTCTGACCCGGCGCTCCCCCCCCCCCCCCCCCGCCCCCGGTGGCCCTGCCGTGGGGAGGTGCCCCGCCCTGGAAAGGGGGCCCACCTGCTCTCACGCCCCTCTGCACCCAGTGACCCGACCTGGGGAGGGCCCCTGCTCTGACCCTCCCCCCACGGCCCCGCCCTAGGGAGGGCCCCCTGCTCTGACAGCCCCCTCTGTGGCCCCGCCCTAGGGAGGGGCCCCCTGCTCTGATGGCCCCCCCCCCGTGACCCCCCCTGCTCTGACGCTCCCCCCCCCCCCCGCCCCCCGTGGTCCCGCCCTGGGGAGGGGCCCCCTGCTCTGACGCCCCACCCCCAACAGGTGATGCTCCAGCTGGAGAAGAAGCTCTTTGACTACTTCAACCAGGAGGTTTTCCGGGACGACAACGGCACTGCGGTGAGTCCCGCCATGGGATGTGCGGTTGGTCCCCCGCCGCTGCTCTGGGCAGTGCTGACCCCCGGCCCTCCCATCACTTCTGGCTGGGCCCTGCCTGGTGTGCCTCCTGCCTCTGGCCAGGCTGCATCCACCTGCCTTGCTGTCTTTGACGGGCAGAATAGCCCTTAGCCCTGGGGACCCCCCAGGTGAGAGGCAGAGGGCTGACAGCTTTGGGTGCAGACCCTCTCTGTTCAGGGCCCACCCACTGAGGCCTGGGCTTCCTTTGGAAAGAGGAGAGACTGTCTTGAGAATTTGAGGGACATCCTCTGCCACCAACCCCGTGTGTGTGTGTGTGTTTGTGTGTAGTGAACCACGTGTGTATGTGCAGAGTGAAGTACACGTGTGCATGTGTGCATGTGTACAAGAAGGAGACTGACAAATCCAAGGACAAGAAGTGTGCAGTGAAGTGCACACATGTGTGCAGAGAGAAGTACACGTGTGCATGTGCAGAGTGAAGTACACGTGTGCGCATGTGCAGAGTGAAGTACACATGTGTGTGCAAAGTGAAGTACACGTGTGCGTGTGTGCATGTGCAGAGTGGAAGTACATGTGAACAGACCCCTGCAGCTTACCCCCGCTCCTGTGAGCAGGTCCCTGCACAGACTGCCTGCACACGGGCAATGGGAGGGCTGGGCTGGGGGCTGTCCCGCGGTGTGAACGTCAGCTGGACCTGCTTTGACCCATTCCTCTGGCGCCTGTGTGTTATCAGCAGGTCAGCCACGCCTGCAGGCAGCCTCCCCCACCCAGGTGTGCCCTGTGCCCCCCCTTCCTGAGGCCCTGGCTGCTCCCCCCACCCTGGTGAGGCACTGTCTGTACCACGGTCCCCACTTTTAGCTCCTGGTTACCCCACCGAGACCACTGTGACCTCTCAGGGCCGTCTTCATCTCAAAGGCCAGAACCGTGTGCAGATTCAGCCCCTGTCTGTCCCTCCGCCCCCGTTCAGCCCTCTGTGCTCCGGGTGCCCTGGGCAGCCTGGTCACCCACAGACTCTGGGCAGCACCTCTGCGTCACATCTCCTCAGGCCCCACGGGGGCTCTGTGCCTCCCTGAGCAGTGTCCACCATCTGCACCCAGAGAAGGGCACGTCTGTCTGGATGGGGGACTGTCTAGCTGTCCGGCAGACCCTGCCAGTCCCGAGTCCCTGCACAGAGCCGCCCTGCCCTGCCTGCCTGCCTGCCTGCCCCTGGGAAGCCCCCATCACCCGCCGGGACCTCTCACCTCTCATGTCCGTTGGCTTTGGGGCCTGGACTCTCCACCACCTAGTCTGCCCCCGCCCCCGCCCCCGGCCCCTGCCCCTGCCTCCTTCCTGCACCCCACCCCCTCCGACCCCCCCTTCCCCGGCCTGGAGCTCAGCCGGGCCCAGTCACACGGCCATCCACTCAGCCCAGGTTTGAACCCACCGTGGGGGGCCCAGCCCTCTTCTGTGAGGCCGCCTCCCCCAATGCACGGGTTCACCCCGGCCCCAGGCGCTCCCGAGCCTCCTCTGCCGCTTCCACCCACCTGGTGTCCTTGGACACTGGCCCACAGCCTGTGAACAGCTGGCTCCTCGGGGACCCTTGGGTCCCAGGGAGGTGGGCTCCTCCTGCGTCCCACAGCGTGGGGGGTGGGCCCAGAGCCCCGCTGGCCTTCCTTACTGCCTGGGAAGTGTGTCATCACCTGGAAACAACAGACATCACCTTAGACGTAATTTTATTTACATATTATCTTGTGAAACCGTGCTTTCAATGTGGAGGAAAATTAATTTGAATATCTGGGAGAAGTTTGAGTCTGCTCCTAAGATGAAAAGACGTGATGGAGTCGAAGCAGAGATGAGGCCTCCACGAGGGTTTCTGGGGGGCCCCTGGGCCCCCTGGTCGGGTCAGGAAGCTCGGGGGCGGAGGCCTCATGCCTCCCAGTGCAGGGCTGGCTCCACGGTAACCGCGGCCCCCTGCAGGAGGCGGGCGTGCAGACCCCCAGGGGCCTCCGGACAAGCGCTCACCTTCAGGGTGAGACGCCCACCAGGATGGATGTGCAGCTCAGCCACGGCCCCGGGTCCATCGCATCCTTGATCAACCACTGGTCTTGTTCCCGCCTGACAGAAATTTAATTCAAGCTGGCTCTGAAAATAATTATTGTATTTTAAGAGTAGTAATCATCGGCCGGGACATGATTGAACGTGTCCATGCCTATTGACTTTTTCTATGATTTATAGCTTTGTTTAGTCGATATTCCCATCGAAATTGTATAATTAATTATAAGTGTGGCTGTCAGGGCGGCAGGATGGAGTGCCCTGGTGAGGATTTGGAGAGATTAAATTCTCCGCGGCTGTCCCAGGGCAGGCGCGGGAGTGTTCCCGGCGCTCGGCCCGTCGGATAGAGATGTTTTCTGTGTGTGTAGCACCTGCTCTGGCTCCGCCGCATCGATTTTCCAGCCTCTTCCCTTCATCAGCGCCGCACCTCTGCAGCAGCAGAGGCAGGCGTGCAGCCCGGACTGTGCCTGGCAGATACGGCCGGCCGGCCGCTTCATCACTGTCCGCACACGCCCTGCGCTGTCCCTCACTTTGTGATCGAGAAGAATGTTTACGATACATGAGAAATTGGTCATCAGGCTGTGAAAGATCTCAGAGATACAGATTCCCACTTCAACAGAAATGCAATATCATTCCTGAAACACGGCGTGCTGGCCTCCCGTGGACGCGGGGCAGGGAGCCCTCCACGGTAGCGAGAGTCCAAGAGGTCAGATCACGGAATGCTTGATAAAAATTCTGAGACTATTTAAAGGAAACAGAGAAAGAATCAGAAAGATAAACACCATACGCTCAAAAGTCCAGGCAGATGAACACACACAAGCGGCTCTCACAGCAGCCAGGGACGGGAAAGTCCCCCCCAGGGAGCGGAGTGTCCAGACGGACAGAGCGGGCCGGGCATGGCGCTCATGTGGTGGGTCGTGGGCGGGACACGGGAGGGACGCTTGGAGCTGGCAGGGGTGGGAGGCGTGGTCCTCAAGAGCTCGGGGCGTCTGTAGCAGGACACCAAACGCCAAGATTGAGAGCAACCCCAGCACCGGACCCCCCACGGAATGACGCTGGTGGCGGGCCTCTGGGGGCGATGCGCCGCGATGCTGGCGGACTCCGCGGGGGTCAGGGCCGTCCTCCTGAGCTGCAAAGGCCGAGCATTCACGTTCGGGAGGCTGTGGATGACACGCTTGCTGTCTCCCTGTGGGGGTGCGTCCTGCGAGCGTGCTGTGAGGGTGTCTCCAGGCACACGTGTGTGCACACCTGTGTGAGCCCAGAGCTGGTCCAGGCCCCACACTCATGCTTCACCCTCCCTGCAGACTTGTTCCCCACCCCAGGCACCCTGAAACACCGACTCGGGAACCTTCCAGAAGTCGTTTGGCCCTGGCTGCTCCCTGGAGGTGGGGGCAGGAGGCTGCTTGTGCCTGGGAGCTGAGGGGCTCTGGCCCCAGCCCCCACCCCCACACAGCCCCTGCCCTGTGCCTCCCCTCCCCCCAAAACCCTTTCTGCACCCCGCTTCTGGCCCTGCACCCCTAGGCCCCCAGCAGGGGTGCTGAGTGGGGCGAGGTTTGCCACAGGTGCCTCTTAGCAAACGTGGGCTCACGGTGGCAGCCGTGGGACCCAGCCTCCAGCCTCACCAGGCAGGGTCGGCGCTTGGTGGCCACTGGGATCAGGCGGCTGTGTCTGAAGCGTCCTGTTTGTGCAAAAGGAGCCTCAGTCCCCCCACCCCCGTAATCACCCCCAGGAGCTCCTGCCAGGAGGTGTCCGGCCTGCTTCCCCCTGACTCACCCGAGGAGGGCGGCCCAGCTGAGGGCTGGCCTGCTGCCCGCGGGCTCTGCGGGTGGCTTAGGTAGAGCCTGGTGCCCAGGGTTGCTCTGCACACACGGCGTGCAGATCGCAGGGCTGAGATGGCGGGAGCAGAGAGGGCCGTGTGGCCTCGGACCTGTGTGATGCCGTGCTCCCCCATGTGCCCAGGGTGCGCGTGTGATGCCATGCTCCCCCACGTGCCCAGGGCGCGTGTGGCCGCAGGGCCCGCCTCCTGGAGGTGCAGTGCCCGTGGGCGTGGCTCTGAGGGGCCTACCAGGCCAGTGCCATTTGCGGTCCTCTGGGCGAGGCCCACACTCGAGAGTGTGACTCCAGCTGGACCCTGCCTTTGGGCGAGGGCACCTCAGAGTGACTCCAGCGTGGCCGTGGCCGCACCCTGCATGCTCAGTGGGACAAAGTGGCCCCAGCTGGTCAGCACCGGGCCTCACCCTGGGGCCTGCAGGACCGCCCAGGGCAGCCCTGGGCAGCCCTCATGCAGGGCAGGTGCCGGGGTCTGAAATCACGGTGTCCCTGCCCAGGCTGTCCAGTGCCCCCAGGAGCGCAAGCCCAAGTGACCCTTATCTTTTTTTTTTTTCTCAGCTATTAGAATTTGACAAAGAGCTGTCTGTGTTTAAGGACAGACTGTATGAACTGGACATCTCGTTCCCTCCCAGGTAAGGACTGCCCACTCTCTGGACCACAGGGAACCTCCCGTCCGTGCTTCTGTGCCCCCCATGCCTCCTCCCGCCCCCTCCCCAGCCTGGAGAGCGTGGTAGGGGCTGTTCTCCTCGGTGCCGACACTGCCTCCCAGAGGCGCCTACGAGGGGCCGCTGAGGCAGTGCCAAGCTCTGGATCTTTCTTGGGCCGTCGGGACGCGGGTGTTGGTTCTCTTTCTCGGGTACGTGAGCTTTTGTGGTGTTTTGCTCTGGTGTTTACAGAATCTTGAAATCCGCGGCAATAACAGCGTGCTCCTCCCTGACCCGCCCGGGGCTGCAGGGGGCTGGGTTGGGGTGGGGGGAAAGAGAGCCAATTACAAAATGGCCCAGGACACTCAGCCCGCTCAGCCACCCCAGGCCCATCTGGAGGACACGGACGCCCCCCACGGCTGCTCCCCCGTCTCTGCCGTTTTACAGATGCCAAGTGGGAATTCTTACCACTTGGGAGAAAATGGGCCTTGGGCAGTTTCGGGGAATCGTCCTCAGGGAGCGAGGCCGCTGGGAGCCGCTGCAGGTGGGGCTGAGAGTGCCATCTGCTCCCCCACCCCCGTCTGTGCCAGGCCTCGGGGGAGGTAAACACGTCAGATCCGCATCAGAGGTCCTCCCGGGCTCCCCGTGAAGCTTACCCTACTTCCTGAGCCTCACTCCAGAGGTCAGACGTCCGCTGGACCTGGGACTGCCTGAGTCCAGACTGGCTGAGGTGTCTGGGTGCCTGCCACTCACCGTCAGCGCCCAGACCAGTGATTCGAGGTGCAGGGGCCAGACAGGCAGGGATGTGGCCCCCGGGGGCCTGGCGGGCACCCAGCAGCAGCTCCGATGCCTGGGAGCCCGTGCATGACTCAGCAGCTGGGCCTGAGCGGGCGGCCTCAGCAGCGCGTCCAGGAGCTGCCCCGCCGCGTCGTCCTTGGGCTCTGATGCAACTGAAGCAACATCAAGTGTGCAGTGACACGAGCCGCCAGGGACCGCTGGAAGCTGAGGCCGTCCTGAGGGACCGGTTTCCCCCCGCCCTCTGGGGGCGGTGTGGGGGTCCTGGGCATCTCTCCCGCTTGATCAGGGTCCACACGCCTCCCTCAGGGCTGCGGCCCGGCCAGGAGGAGGAGCTGTGGACATACGGCTCCCCAGCAGCCCGAGCAGGTGGCTGTCCCTGAGCTTCTCCAAACCTCGCAGCCTGGACGTTCAGCCAGGCACAGAGCGCAGAAGGCGCGGGGGGATGGGCCCGCCGGGAGACCCAGGACTTTGTGGTCGCTCTGGTGGCCGAGGGACATAGCCCCATCCCCCAGGCAGCAGAGAGACAGGCACGTCAGGGCTCGGAGGGACCGGGCGGCCTGCACAGACCTTGGACTTCAGCCAGGCCCCAGGGGTGGGCTCTGGGGAGGGGTGTGGCCCCCAGGAGGGGCGTGGCCCGGCGTGGTCTGGCCTGTGAGATCCTGCTGGTAGGTTGGGGGTGGGGATACTTTGGTGCCAAGTGGGAGGAACTCTGGGTCGGTGCCCACGCTGTGGGCACCCGGAGGTCATCTGCCCTCTTGGGCTCACCTGCCTCCGGCCTGACGGGCTCGTGCGGCAGGAGAACAGCCTGAGACATTCTGCCCTTGTCCTGGAAGCATGGACATCCTGTGACCTGGTCGGTGTGTTAGGGCCATGCCAGCTCTCCAGGAACGGTGTCCCGTCCTTGCAAGCACGTCTTGGCCAGAGACCTTTCTCTGGCTGGAGGTGGGGCTGCCTCCTGAGGGAAGGTGGTCTGGAAGGGACAGGGGGTGGGGGCCACTGGGAGCCCCATTGCTCAAGGGGTCAGACTTTCTCCGTTTAACTGGGAAGTAGCATTTCAGGTTCTCTGGGGTGGAAAAGGTCATGGTTTACAGACTAATCCGTGGGCTCCCTGAGCTAAGGGTCCCCGCTCACAGCCCCTGACCTCCCAGCCTGCATGCAAAGCCTGAGTCTCCAAGGCAAGGCCATCCAGGCCACTGCCTGTGTCACCCACCCCCCCACCACAGCACAGGTCATCAATCCCTCCCCCACTGCTCGGGTCACCCCCTCCCCCACTGCCCGGGTCACCCGCCCCTCCCCCACTTCCTGGGTCACCCACGCCTCCCCAATGCCCAGGTCACTCATCCCTCCCCCACATTCCAGGTCATGGCCCCCCCCTCACATTCCGGGTCACCCACCCCTCACCCACATTCCAGGTCACTCATCCCTCCCCCACATTCCAGGTCACTCATCCCTCCCCCACATTCCAGGTCACCCGCCCCTCCCCCACATTCCAGGTCACCCGCCCCTCCCCCACATTCCAGGTCACCTGCTCCTCCCCCGCATTCCAAGTCACTCACCCCTCCCCCACATTCCAGGTCACCTGCTCCTCCCCCACATTTCAGGTCACCCACCACTCCCCCACTTCCAGGTCACTACCTTATTATCCCTTCCCCCACTATCCACCTTCCCCTCCTCCAGTGCCTGGGTCACACCCATCCC
This sequence comes from Bos indicus x Bos taurus, assembly GCF_003369695.1. Lineage (NCBI taxonomy): Eukaryota > Metazoa > Chordata > Mammalia > Artiodactyla > Bovidae > Bos > Bos indicus x Bos taurus. The sequence goes on along the minus strand of NC_040101.1, from coordinate 758,692 downwards.
CTCCATTTTGTTCCCTCATGTTTAAAACCATGTTTCTGACCATTGGGTGGCTCTCACAGCCCCATGTCTGGAGAGCTGTCCCAACACTGGGAACCTGTCAGCAGAAGCAGCTGCACGGACGTGGTTAGAAACAGTGGCCGTTTGGTACCCAGATGTGTTCTCTAACTGCCAGAAACTAAGTGATCCCAGGAGCTTTCACTTTCACTTTTCACTTTCATGCATTGGAGGAGGAAATGGCAACCCACTCCAGTGTTCTTGCCTGGAGAATCCCAGGGACGGGGGAGCCTGGTGGGCTGCCGTCTATGGGGTCCCACAGAGTCGGACACGACTGAAGCGACTTAGCAGCAGCAGCAGGAGTGCTGCCTGTGTGTGTGCAGGCATGAGCTCCTGTGCACACGTGTGTAGGGTGTGTGCACAGAGGATCGTGCGTGTGTGTATGTACTGTGTGCACTGTGCCAGCATGTGTGCCTGATGGGGCCCCCGCATGGGTGTGAGTGCCTGTGTGTGCAGGCATGTACTTGTGTGGGTGTGTGTGCAGGATGCATGTGGTCAGGTTACAGGCTAATTGCATGTATTTGTGCAGTGCACATGTCGGCATGTGTGCATATGGTACCATAGTGCACAGGTGTGGGTGTGCACAGGTGTGAGTGTGTGTCCATGGTATGGACGCACGTGTGTGTGTGCAGACATGGTTATACAGGCACAGGTGTGGATATGTGGGTATGTGTGCGTGGCTGTATGCAGCGTGTCTTGTGAGTGTGGGTGTGGGTTGTGTTTGCACATGTGCATGGGTACGTGTATACCTGGGCCTGTGTGTGGTGTGTGTGTGTGAATACATGTGTGTACAGGTGTGCGTTGCATAGGTGTGGCTGTGTGTGTGCATAAGCTCCATGTGCACATGTACATGGTGTGTTCACATATGAGCAGACAGGAACTGGCACGTGTGTAGATTTTTATGTGGGGGTATGTTCATGATGTGTTCGTGACTTTTTGTGTATGTGGTACAAAACTCATGTCTATATGTGTATACATGTGTGTTTCCTAGGTGTATGCATTCCCTGGGAGTGTTACCTGGGTGTATGGCTAGGGTGTGTACCTGGGTGTGTGTATTATCTGGGTGAGTGTGTTGCCTGGGAGTGTATCTGGTGAATGTGTACCTGGGTAAGTGTGTATCTGGAGGCTGTGCACCTGGTAACTGTGTACCTGGGTGGATGTGTACCTGGTGGCTGGGTACCTGTGTGTGTGTGTGTACCTGATGGGTGTGTACCAGGTGGGCGTGCTGCCAGGTGGGTGTGCTGCCAGGTGTGCAGGGATGTCCTCGGGCACATCTGCCTGCTCCAGGGCATCCTGTGCCTGGGCTCTACCACGCTGCCCTCTTTGTGGTTAAAAGGTGGAACCTCCTGGCTCTGTTGCTTCTGTCGTGGCTGAACCCCGTGGGGATCTGTCCAGAAGCAGCACTGGCCAGGGAGGGAGACCACGTCTGGGTTTGTCCACGTGACCTGTCACAAGGAAGGGCCGCGCTGGCTCCTCTCCACACTCCCCAGGCCTGCATCATCCTGACTGTTCTGTGAAAACGACTCCTTCTCCCACTTGGGCCAGGTGGTCACGACAGAGGCTCATGGGGTCCGGGGCTGCGGGCTCTTGCGTTTGTGGAGACGGCCTGTGCTCCACTGGCTGTCCAGCTTCGGCATCTCCTGGGGGCAGGGGGTGATGGACAGTGTCTGAGGGACAGTGGCCACCCCAGGGCATCCAGCTTGTCAACCAGGGAATTATGCGCCATGGGCATCGCTGGTGCCAGCAGACAGGTGGTGCTGACAGCAGGGGATACTCAGTGGCGTTCTCTGGCTGGCACACCTGGTTTTCAGAGCCTCTCTGCACCTCCGCTCTCATCATCCCAGCTGTGAACACACTCCAGGTCACACTGTCATTGGCTTGAAAACAAAAATGAAGTGAGACGGCTTAGCAGGCTCACCCACCAAGGTGCGGCAGCGGCTTCCTGTGACGTGAAAGGTTCTCGCCGTGCACGCAGCCCTGTCCAGACCCCTGCCCTCGGGACAGCGCCTTCCAAACCTCCCTTCCCTGAGGTCTGAGGGTCCCACCTTCACGTGCTCCCCACTCCTCCCACCGACTCCTAAACCGGCTCTCACAGGCTCGAGATCCAGTCCAGGAATCATTCTTGTGGCCTCTGCCTGTGTGGTGTGGGGTGGGGCCACGCGAGCACCGTGACAACAGCAGGTAGCATGTCTGTGTGACCACGAACACGGAGTTTACCTTCCAGCCCCCAAAGGATCTTGGGCCCCTTGGGGGTCCACTCATCACAATCAAGAACTCCCCAAACCTAGAAGTAACCAAAATGCTTCCAACAGTGGATAGATGCTTGCTGCTGAAACGGGTACGGGAGCAAACAGGAAGCAGGGTCCCAGCAGCTGGCTGTGGTCAGGCGCCTGGGTTGGGAGTGGGCTGCTGAGCCCCTTGCGCAGGGCTCTGCCTGGGTACGTGCCTCGGGGCGACCGTGACCAACACACTGGCAGAGGCACACCCCCTGGCCCCGCCCAGGCAGAGTGTCTGACTCCCCAGAGGGACGCATCCCTTTCCAAGTATGGACGAGTGCTCTACGTGGGGAGAGATGCTTTTACAGGACAAATTATTAGGGAAAAAGCTCCAGGGTTCACTTTTGTGAAAAAGAAAAATGCGTATAACACAGGGACAGCATGCATCGCAAAGACGGGGCACCAGGGGCCTCCTCCCTGCAGTGAACAGGTCCACTTTTATATTAAAGGTTAGGAAGCGCTTCTTGGACTTCTCCATGGTCCCTAATTCAGAGTTGGACCACGTGTAGGTTCTTGTCTGTAATGATAAATATAAAATGGTGATATTCGACCAAGAAGGCTGTGTGCCTGGCCAGGACGTTTGTCTGTCCAGCTGGTCCAGGGCTCCCACACACGGGGGCACAGGACATGTGCTGAGGGGAAAGGAAGGGGTCTGTCAGCCAGCCAGCCGCAGGCGTCTGTGCAGGTTTGTGCTTTAGGCTGCGTCCAGAAGCATATCTGAAGTGCTGGGGACAGTGCGGGACTCGGTTCTGGGAAGCTTCTGTCGCCTCTCTGTCCCCTGGACAAGCTGGGCCTTTCTGGGGTGCGGGGCCCGCGTGGAGGAGGGGCAGCGGTGGGGCCGGCGAGCAGCTGCTGACCACGCCCCCATCCTGTCTCCCCAGCTACCCATACAGCGAGGACTGCAGCCAGGGCCGGCAGTACATGAACACCCGCTGCCCCGCCTGGTGTGACCGCGTCCTCATGTCTCCTTCGGCCAAGGAGCTCGTCCTGAGGGTGAGTGAAGCCTGGGGGGCCGGCTGGGGGGCGGGCCCAGGCTGGGGGCACCCTCCTGCCTCCGGTCCTCGGGCTGGGACATACCCGGGTTCTGGAGTCAAAACAGCGTAGACGGTCGGTCACCGGGGCGTCAGGAGTTGTTTCACTTTATTGCGTGCTCGGAGAAGTCGACGGGCTCTTGTCCTCGGAAGAGCTCCTGAGCTGTGAAGTCGTCGTGTTTCCTTAAGTTGTAAACCTGAGCTGAGTCACACAAACGCCAGGGGCTGGAGGCTGCGTGCAGTGCTGGGGTGGGGGTCTCCAGTTCCCGTAGCCTCTCGATTCCTGGGGTTTTCAACGCCCACATTTAACACAAAAGGACTGCTCTCAAGAATCAATATCTGCACTGGTTTTGTCAACACCATCAGTAAAAAATACAGTAATGAAGTGCATTGACTCATCAGGCAGCAGCTCGGCTTCTGAGTGACATGGGCAGCCAGTCAGGAGGGGGTGGGTGGCCCCCCAACCTCAACCCAGGATGTCCGGGGCTCTGGCCACCACCCTGCACGGCCCCCGCACTTGCTATGAGGGGTCCCCTCTGTCCCCCGGGCCCAGACCCTCATCCAGAGACGCAGCTGGGAGGGCAGAGCTTCTGGGATGAGCTGCATGCAGGCCGACCCCGCCAGCAGCCCCGTGGCCCCCTACGGAAGATCCTGCTGGCCTTTCCAGAGCGGGTGGCCCTGGACGCCCGGCTGCAAGCCAGCTCCTGGGGAGAGTCCTCCTGGACCAGGCTGGGTGCATGGGGCCTGCAGTGAGCATGCCCTGACAGGGCCTGGGGGCCTGCTGGACAGCTGGCAGGCAGGCCCCAGAGCCCAGCACGGAGGACGGGCCGTGGGTTCTCCCACAAGCAGGCTTTACGACATAAGCCAGACAGGGCAGACGGGCCCTGACTACACAGACCCTGCACACACGTGTGGCCTCAGACTCGGCCCCATGCTCTGCTGGGCCTCCCCCCTGGGCTCCGTGATGGGACGTGAGGAAGCAGAGTGGACAGTGGATACGGTGGGTCATAGCTGCCGGCTCTGAGCACACTGGGCCGGCGGAGCCCAGAGCTACGGCTAGAACAGGCGCCTCGGGGCAGAAAGGAGGTGAGGGTCATCTTCCAGGGAAAGGCATCTTGCGGTGAAGCCACCGGGACAGCTGGAGCGCCTGGCGTCGGGAGGCACCCGGGGCTGCAGAGTCCGGAAGGCGGACGGACGACCGCCACCCACACGTGGCCTCGTCTCCACTCCAGGGCTGGAGGTTTGATGCTGCAGACTCGCGGGCACGGAGCCTGGCTGGGTGGCCCGTTGTGGGGAGGGCCTGGAGCCTTCCTGGCGGGGGGCTCCCCCAGCGGGCCCTCCCCTGGGGCTCCCGCAGTGGTGGGCGTCACTGGCCCAGCAGCCGCCTCCCCGCGTTTTCGCGGCGTCATCCATCATGCCACGCTCGGTCAGCTCGGCATCATGTCGGTTCTGCTTCCCGCCCCAAACACGGAGGGGGCGACTGCCATGATGGATGCGCAGGGAGAAGTGCGGAGCCCGCTGTGATCTGTTTATCTGTCTTGCGATTATGCACTTGGAAATCCACAATTTTATGCTGCCTTTGTAAATTACCACGCAGCGTTTGATGAATGCTTCCCACTCCAGGGAGGCCGCCACGGGTGTGCAGGGGGTCTGTTGTCGCAGTTCCTGGCAGGCAATCCCGCTGGAAAGTAAAGCTGACCTCACACTTCCTACTGCATTAAGGATAATTCAGTTTATAGTCTCAGAGGCTTCAGCCACGGCAGTGAAAGCCCTGCCCAGCTGGAGCCGGAACTGACCGCCAGTGGCACACCCTGGGCGGCGCCCGCAGGCTGATGGGCGGGAGGCCTGTGCATGGGGCCCTGCTCTAGTGGCCGCTGGGCGCGGCCCTGTGGCGTTCAGGGGCGTCTGTTCTCCTCTGAACAGGGAGTTCTGGGTCAAAAACAAATGCCAAGGGAGAAAACGGAGACCGTTTTTGGTGCCAGGGGCACAACTGGAAAGAGAGCTCCCATCCGCCCTGATGGCCGTGAGCAGAGGCCACACCAGCACCCCGGGAACGTTGCCTCCAGCCCCCAAGGAAGGTTGCCGCCCTCCCGAGGCCGGAGCCCTCCCACCCCGCGAGCAGGGGCTGAGTGCTGCCCGGCCGCCTCCAGCCGCTGCCTCCCGGGGGGCAGCCGCTCTCTCCTGGGGGCCAGCTGCTCACTGGCAGTTCTGAGCCAGCAGGAGCCCCACGGAGGAGTGGGCAGGGTGGTGGAGGGTGGCACAGCCACAGGGCTGTCTCCGCTGCTCCCCAGGAAGCCCCCCCGTTTCCGCCTCCCACATCTCTTCCTCTGTTTGCTTTTCCCAGTCGGAGAGCGAGGAGAAGGTTGTCACCTACGACCACATCGGGCCCAGCGTCTGCATGGGAGACCATAAGGTGACTGGCCCGTGCGGGGGCGGTGGTGGGCGGCGGTGGGCGGTGGTGGGCGGCGGGCTGTCGGGGTGCTTCTCCTAACCCCCTTCTCCGCCTCCTGGTCCGGCTTCACAGACATGGCCGAGTCAGTCTGTGTTTAATTTCAATAAAGCACCAGCAGGTAGGTAGGTAGGGGGGTGGTGAGGCAGGTAGATAGGAAGGCAGAAGAGACTGGCTCACCAAGACGGAGTTCGTGTCGGAGACGGAGACTGTGTCCCATGGTCCCTCTGGAGGTGTTTCTGAGCCTGCACCCGAGCACCCTACTGGCCTTTGGTGTTTCTGAGCCTGCACCCGAGCACCCTACTGGCCTTTGCCCCTGCCGCCCCGGTGGGGAGAGATGTCTGTGTCGCTGCCCAGCTTCAGGGAACCACCCAGCGTTCCGGAACCAACCTTGGACGTGTGACTCTGCCCGGCCCCCAGCCTGCAGCCCCTCTGAGGGGAGTGGGGTCACAGGTCCTGTGTCCCCGGCGGCCCGGGAGAGACGGCCACCACTTCCCCTTCTTAGGCCGGCCGCCCACCCGAACCAGCGGCTGGATCCCAGGCCAGGCTCTGTCCTTCCCCATGTTCTCAGGGCCTGAATCACGGCTCTGAAATGACCTTTTACACCAATTTCTATGTGGAAATAATGCCATCTTAACGGAGCATGACGGCCCTGTGCCTTCCGCCTCGGGGCGCCCACGGCCAGCTCCCCAGGACAGGGTCCAGCGCTGGGCCCACTGGCCGTGGACGCTCGGCCCTGACGGCCTCTCTTCTCCCCCGCAGCCCGTGTTCCTGGCCTTCCGCATCGCGCCCGGGGCAGGTAAACCTCACGCACGTGTGCACAAGTGTTGTGTGGTGCAGTGACGTGGTGGTAAATATGCCTCCTTCCCTCGAGTTCACCTTTCTGAGCTTTTCCTGGTGTGTGTGTCCCCGTAACCAACGCCTGATTCCACGGCAGGGAGGCGATGCCAGCGCCTCGAGGGGACCCCCGGCGAGACCCCCCCGTAGCACGAGGGCCCACGTCCTCCGACAGCTGCGTCCAGACCCGCCCGAGCGCCACCGCTAGACGGCCGGCCCCACACTCTGCTTCAGCCCCGGACGGCGCTCCGGACAAGCCTCACATACCTCACCGTCGTGTCTGTCCATGTGGCATCAAGTAGAAACATTGGGTTTTTTTTTAACAAGTCACAGTCCTGTTGCCAAAACTCTAATAGACAGCAAAAATCTGTATTTTAGACGTCACGGTTTTCGATTTTTAATCATTGTCAGCGTGGAGGAGCTTCTCGGGAGCAGAAACCCGGCGGGGCTCAGAGTCGCCCTGCGGCGGGGGCTGAGCAGGCCGGCCAGGCTCCACGACTGGGGGCACGTGGCCCCCACTTTCGCTTCTGGAGGCCCCTCCCTGTCAGTCACTCTACTGCCACGTTATGTGGTTTTTGAATCACACTGCAGCTGCTTCCCATTTTTATATATATAAATATATATAAATATATACTTTTTAAAAATAATTTATAAACCTTACCAAAACTTACGCTAAATATACTTTCCAGTATGAATGCTTGAGTGTCATATCAGCAGTAGAACCGAGTCTAGGAGCTGGTCCCCCGCACGTCCACACGCAGAGCTGTCAAACCGGGACTGCGCCCGGTGGCGCCGTGGGGCTCGGACGGCCCACGGCTCTCACGTGAGCAGTCAGACTCCTAGGCTTCCTGCTATGTAATATTAAGAACTGAATGTGAAGTTTATAGCTAGCTCGGGTGTACCTTTCAAGAATTTTGTAAACCGTTTTGTCCGTCTTTTGTTACTGTTCTATGGTGCCAAGTATTCTACATAAAACAATAATATCATGGGAGAAATAAAAATAGCCTAGTCTGCTTCTGATAGAAACCGCTTTTAACATGGGCTGTATATAAACTGTTAAGAGAAACAAACTGTCCTCGTCCCCGGTTGCCGTGCCTCCCACGGCCCGTCGTGACCCTGCCGCACGTCTCTGTCCCCGACACCTGGCGCAGCGGTCAGAGGTGGCGCCCGGCCCGAGGATGAAACACAAATGGCGTTTATTGATCTGCTTCAACACTACAGGACTCCCGGGCTGGGTGCAGGCGCCGGGGGGAAGCTTGGCTTAGGTGAATCACTACCCTCGCAAGCCGTGTGGCATCCACCGGCCGAGTCTGCATCCTTGACAGAATGATTGGGGTGTGTGTCAAGCTGTGGTCACTCCGTCCACGTGCCACACGGCCGTTCCGGCCCACAGTGATTTCTGTGTAGCAGGGTTTCAGCTGTTGCTCACTCTGGAGGCCTTTGGAAATGACCGCTCCGGTCCCTAAGCAATAAAATTGATCTTGGTGAAAACACCATTTGACTGTGTTCCCTTCTCTGGCGCTCCGGGCCCTTCGCAGGCTGCAGTCCAGATCACCTTGTCCGAGACCCGGGCCCCGAGTCTTGTCAGATTCTGTTATAGAGCTGAGCCGCAGTGGGAAGCAGAAAGAAGGTCTTTTGGACTGTTTACTGCACAGGTACCTACTGGGATTTACCCCTCAGCATTTTTTAAATGAAATTACATAAATGCATTGCTTTCCTCAAAACTTTAAAACTGGAAATTCCTTTGCTCCTAACTTAGAGCTGAGAGAATAGTTTTTACGCACATAAATTTTTTAAGTTCTCTCTTAAAAAGAAAACCAGTCAGTGGAAAGCATCTGTTTTTAAAATTGGTGCAGTTGTGTGGAAAAAAAAAGACTCAGCCTTTTACTCTTTTAACATTTCCAATAATGATTTCCAAGATAAATCTTACAATAAAATAACCCTTTATATTTAACTTTTAAAATTAACACCACAGTCATGCCCATGAAGCTGCAACCACGGGGAGCATCCAGTCTGGGGCTTCTCCTGTGAACCAGAGAGATCCAGCTGTTCACCAGAATCCTCGCCTCTGAGGTGGGGGTAAAGAACATGCCAGAGAGGAGGGCTTCCCTGTCTCTCCGCGGTGGGGCCTGGGGTGGGGGCGGGGTCTGGCTGGTGAGGCACCCTGGGGTGCAGGCCGAGCTGCCCGGAAGGATGGACCTCAAGGGGCCGCCAGACATGCTTCTGCTGCAAACCCCAGGGCCCCCAGAGAACTTCGAGCTGCTGGCAAAATTACTGTGGGCTTCTCTTTGTAGTCCTTTGAATTAAGTCGCACTTTCTACCCATAAAAAAAATCTAATAGCAGCGGATCAGCTATGGTGCTGATGAGTTTAAAAACCTGATTTATTTCACCCAATGTTAAGGTTAGCGAGACTTCCGAAGTCTGCAGCTACTAAGGCTGGGCGGGTTGAATCTACATAATCAGAATAGAGCAGGTAGGCAGGAGCCGGGGCCCAGCGGCGCCCTTCACCGACCCCCCACCCACCCACAGCTACCGCGCAGGTGGGGCGGGCACCGGGAATGTGTTTAAACCTGCCCAAACCTCATCCGCCGCAGCCGCGAAAGGAGGGTCCTAGCCCCGGGGTGGCCGGAAAACAGGAGGCCCTACCTGCTCCCTGCTCCGCCCCGCGCCGTCGGCTCCGCTGCAGCCCGCCGAGTCCCCGAGTCCGGCTCCTCGCGGCTCCCGGCCCGGGCCGCCCCTTCCCTCAGCGGACGGCCCGCGGGGCCGGGACGCCTTCCCCGCGCCGGTCCTCTCGGCGCCCTCGCTCCTGCGAGCTGCTGCCGCCCGGGCGCCCGGGACGCGGGGCGCCCGGCCTCCGTTGGGCCCGCTGCCGAGCCCGGCCCTTCCAGCCCCCGGCGCCCTTCCAGCCGAAGGCGCGGGCCCCGCGGGCCCCGCGGGCTTGGACACTGGACAGCGGCCCGGCACGGCGTCCCCGGCAGGAGCGGAGGCCGCGCAGCCGCCTCGCCCGCGGCTTTCCGAATGGGAAGAAACAGGCGAAGGGCCTAGGGAGCCGTGGCTCCGACGGGGACGTGTTAAATAATTTATTGATTATACAAAGTGATCCCACCGGGACGCGGGGCGGCGGCGGCCCCGACGCCGAGCCCGAGCCGGGCCGCCGTATAACTTACTCTGTAAAAATATATATACACACTGCGGCGCGGGCGGCTGGCGAGGGCGCCGGCCCGCGTCCGTACCCTGGTTGTCCGGCCCGGCCCCGCGCCCTCAGGAGGCGTCCCCCGCGCCGCCGCCGCACGGGCTGACCAGCGCCAAGTTCGGGGCTCTGTGCTTCTTGAGCAGCCGCGTGATCTTCTCGTCGTCCGAGTTGGGGTCCAGGGGCCGGTTGTACTCGTCGTCGTCGTCCTCCGCGTCCGAGCCGCCCACCTTCAGTTTCTCGGCGTCCGAGTCCTGCTTCTTCTTGGCCGACGCCATCTCCGCCGCGTGCCGCTTGCGCCACTTGGTCCGGCGGTTCTGGAACCACACCTGGGGTGGAGGGCGCCCATCACGCGGGGCCCCCCGGAGCACCCGCCGGCGGCAGCAAGGACCCTCTGCGGCCCGGGCGAGACGCTGCCGCCTGCGCGGACGCCGAGGGCCGCCCCAGACTGCCCCTCCGCCCCGGCCCCGGCCGCGGCGTGGCCGCTCGCGCGCCTTTCGCAGGACGCGGGGGATCGAGCGGGCTGCGGCCAAGCGAGCGCCGCGCGGCGCCGCCTCACCTTGACCTGGCTCTCGGTCATGCCCAGGGAGTAGGCGAGGCGCGCGCGCTCGGGCCCCGCCAGGTACTTCGTCTGCTCGAAAGTCTTCTCCAGCGCGAAGATCTGCTGGCCCGAGAAGGTCGGCCGCGAGTGCTTCTTCTTGCCGTCCTTGTCCAGGACCCCGCCGGCCTGGGCTGCAGAGGGGGCTCGGTGAGTGCGGCAGGCGGTCCCGCCCGCGCCCGCCCGCAGCCCCACGCCGAACCCGCGCACTGGCCACTTACCCGGGCCGGCCAGGCGGGGGTCCCTCCAGGGCGAGCCCTGCACCACTCCGGGCCAGAAGATGGGCGGGCGCCCGGGAAGCTCCGCCAGGGGCTTGGGATAGCCGCGCGCAACGGCGGCCGCGGGCCCGAAGTAGACGCCAGCCGACGAGGCCAGCCCGTTGAGCCGGGGCAGGCCGCCCAGGAGGCCGCCACCCGCTGCGCCCACCGGCCGCCCCAGGATGTCGCTGATGCCGTGCGGGGTGCCAAGGGGCAGCTGCGCGCCCAGGCCGCCCAGCGCGGGCGCCTTGAAGCCGGCCGGGCCCTGCAACGCATATGGGAACAGCGACGTCTTCATCTCGGCCATGTTGTGCAGCGCGGCCAGCGGGGCGCTGCTCAGCACGAACGCGCCCGGGCGGTTAGCGTCCATGGGCGCCGCCGCCGCCGGCCCGGACGCCCATCCGGGCCCCGCCGCCGCCGCCGCCCGCCGGCCCGGGAAGTTTGCGCGCGGCCCGGGCGGGCGCCGGGCGAGGGCGCCGACGGCGCGGAGGGCGGGCGCGAGGGCGGGTGGCGGCTCCGGCGCAGGGCGGGCGGCGGCGGGGGCGTTCCGGGAGGCGGCGGCGGCGGCGGCAGCGGCAGCCCCGGGGCCGGTCGGAGCGGCGCCGCGCGGGCCGGACGCGCTGATAACCGCGGGGCCCCGGCGCGGCGCGCGCGCTGATTGGCTGTGGGCGCCCGCGGCCCGGCCATTGGCCAGCGCCCGCCATCCGCGCGCCCCCGCCGCGCACTCCATGAAGCGCCCATTAGCGCGGCGGGTCCCTCCCGGGCCGTAAATTTGCCCCCTGATTTATCTCCTGGGGGACGAAATAAATCCCGTTGGATGGGAGTTTAGTTAGGCAAAGGTTTTAATGGGAAATCAGGAAAAAATACGAGAGCATATTTTATCACCGAGAGAATGCAGATTTGAGGATCCACTCGGCACACGCGTTGCGCCCTGTTCGGTGCAGAGGCGCCGGCGGGAGGGCGCGGGGAGCCAGCAGGCACTCTCGGGGTCGCGGCCCCAGGTTTGAGGGAGTACCGAGAACATTTCCGAGAACCTCCTGCTCCGGGATGCAGAGGGCACGAGAAGCGGAATGTCAGCGTCCACGGGCCGAAGGTTAGACTTGGCCCGCGAGAATCCGCTCTGTTTCCCCACCCAGTGGCTGGCGCCTCGGCGAGGCCTGTCCCGGGGCCGCCGGGTCGCGTGTGGTGGGTATGGGACCGGGTTCCCGTTCACTCCCGGCCCCGCGGGGCTGTACTCGGCCGGGCTGGGTCATTTCCCGGTCACGCGGTGGCACCTCATTCCCGGGAGGCAACCTGAACCCGGAGCTCGGATCTGGACGCCGCGCGGGACCTTACGCGCAGTCGCTCCCTCGCGAAGCGCGGCCAGAGCCTGGGGTCGGGGACCCTGGCAGACTGAGTCCGGGTCACGGGGCGTGCGGGGCCGCGGGCAGAAGCGCGGCCTTTTGACTGGCGCGCCGGGCGCGTGGTGTAGTCCTGGGGTGAGAACTCCTCCCACCTCGTAGGTGGTTGTGCGGGGGTTCAAATAAGATCGCCGTAAACTGCGGAGAGCAGGCGCCGAAGAGGCGCCGAGTACAATCGTGGACCTTGCCTCCTTGGTTCTCTTGGGTGGTGTCACATATTATTAAGTGATGATTATTACTATTATTCGCTGCCCGTTGGGAACGTGACGGGAACGCGTACCAACCGACGGCCGCCGATTCGTCGGAGGGGGGGCGGGTTGCGGTGTCTGCCAGCCGGCCTTTCTAGGGCCTGGTGCGGCTGGTTAACAACGACTTTCCCGTTTCACCCGGGCCGCCAGGATTTCGGTGGCACAAACGACAGCGGCCCTCTCGGCTCTGGGCAGGAACCCAGCGTCCCCTGGTACCGGGATCTCCAGGGTTCCATTTTCGTTTTGGGCAGTTCTACGAGTGTGGTGCTGCGAGTCCCTACGCCAGATCGCCTCTAAGAAAGCCACTGGCCGCCGGGCCTGGGCGGGCGTTAGGTGGCTCCCGCGCCCCGTGCTGTCCCGGGCGGCGCGCCACCATGCGTGATACCGGCCGGCTTCGTGTGCGGTGCAGCTCGTGCGCAAGGGAGTTTCTCTCTTCCCGCTTGCTTGGCCGGGCCGCACTCGCGGGATCCGGGTGCGGCTGCCCCGCAGGCGATCCGCACCAGCCGAGCCAGACCCCGGAAACCGAGCTTCTCCGCGCTCACTATGGCGGCTGAGCCCTGAGATCCGCCCCGGGCCTGGCTTGCGCCCCTTACCTCGGGCACAGCGTATGTGAGAGAGCGCAGCCGCGGATCCTTTTCTGCCGGGTTTGGGCCCCTCTGGGCTCCTGGAAGGCGGCAGCCGGGCCTCCCAAGCCTCTGATCAGGGAGGGAGGTCAGGACTTGGGGGAGGGACCAGAGGGACTGGGGCGGGGCCGCGTCAGGGGCGGGCCGGGCCCCTTCTCCCGACACTGCCGGGGGGAGCAGATTCTGGATTGCTGCGGCTGAAGTCCTCTTGGCGGGCCAGGCGTGGCGCGCCCGGACGGTCGACAGGGCGCATTATCCTCCCTGAGACCTTGGTTCGGTGGCAGGAGGAGCACTGCCGCTCTGGGCGCCGCGCTCTGCTCCTCGAGCCCCCAGGCTCAGGCCTCTGCGTCCTCCTTCCCTCCGAGGAAACGGTGCCGACCCGCTCCCCTGCATCCCGGGGGAGCTTGCGCCCCGGGGCCCTCCCTGGGCTGCGGCCGGAACGCTTGGGGTCGCGAATGGGGCTGTGCTTGGCTCTCCAGGGAGCTGGGTGCCGTGGGTGCGGGATGGGGGGGCCGGAGTGCCATTTGGAGGGGCCAGAGTGGGTTGAGGGCGCCGAGAGTGGGGTGAGGGCAGCTGCTTCTCCATGCTTCTCCATGCTGTCTGGCGGAGGGTGTCTCGGTGCCCTGTCCACGCGCCCTGTCCCGCCCCGCGCGGGGGGGTTCCCAAGCCCCAGACGCCCGCCCGCCTACCCTTCCGGACGCGGTGGCACGGGACAACCCCCACCACCATCCCCGACCCCAGCGCCCCAGTTCCGGGTGTGTAGGCTCAACCTGTTCCACCTGTCGGCCCGCCATCTCCGGGCACTCCGGGGCTGCGTGCCTCCGCTTGGCGCCTGGCCCCCGCCCCACCTTCTCCTCCGGCGCTCCCGGGAGCCGCCCTCCCGGGTAGGACCGAAGGAAACGCCTCCCCGCCCCGGGTCGGCCAGGGGAGAGAGGATCCTGCGGGGAAGGAGCGCCTCGGGTCGCGCCGCCCGAGCCGATTCCGCCGGAACGGACGGGTCCGCCAATGCCCCCGCCTGGTGCCGAAGGAGAAGCCCCGCTAAGGAAGGCGGCGGTGCGCCTCGCCGCGCTCTCACGTTGACGTCGCGGGCAAATGCGGAGCTCGCGGTTTGGCAGAGATCTTGACTTAGTCACGTTTATTTATCGGGTCATGCTCCCTGTCAGGCGCGCTCGGGGAGAGCCACGTGAACAGCGAACGCCACCCTGCACCCCGGCGGGCACGACTGGGTGTTGTTCAGTCGCCAAGTCGTCGGGCTCTTTGCGGCCCCATGGGCTGCAGCAGGCTCGGCTCCCCTATCCCCCACGGTCTCCCGCAGCTGTTCAGATTCATGTCCATTGAGTGGGTGATGCCATCTAACCATCTCATCCTCTGCCGCCCTCTTCTTCAACAATAAACAAAACCCCGCAAGTCCGCGCAGCAGAGGAACGGCGGGACCAACGATGGCTGGGAAGAGGGAGGTCAGGGAAAGTGGTCCCTCAGGAGGGCCAGCCAGGACCAGCCGGTGTCCTAGCCAGGACTGGGTCGGAGCCTGGCAGGCGTGGGGCCGGGGGACGGAGGGGAGGAAAGAAAGAGGTTTGTCTCTGAAAGGAGCTTGGCTCCCGTCTCCAACCACGCAGATAGCTCTGAAGTTGGCAAACGGATGAAGATTTTTCATTTTGAGGGGCTGGTAAGTCGTGGAGCTGCCCCTTGCCCCAAGCACGCCTCTTCGATGGCTCCCTGCAAAGGGCAAAGGACCCTGGCTTTGTCCTCTCACGTGGGACCAGTCCTCGACCTCCGAGAGCAAGAGAAGGAGACTGCACCTGGGGGCGGAGTCAGGGGGCTGCTCACCAGGGGTTGGTGGGTCAAGAGAACTCAGTGCCTGCCAGCTGGGGGCGCAGGGATGTCGGGTGGCGTGGCCCCCGGGGCCCTGGAGCCGGAGAGGCCGCCTGATGGGCGCCTGTGCTGCTGGAGGGGCTCCCTGGTTCTGCATACGCTGAAGGGAGCTGGGTGAGCGCAAACCCCAATCCTCCCCGCAAACATCCGGGCCTGTCCCGCTGGTGCCCTCGCCTGGCCGACCCCGGAAAGGCAGCTGGCGGAACCCCTGCCCGCTCCGCTCCGCTGACCCCCAGCGCCACCCGCAGGGTGACTGCCTAAAGGGTCACTGCGGGCTGAGGGTGCGCCTGGGCCTGGGCGGGGGGGCGGGGTGCGGGGGCCACGGAGAGGAGGCCCAGCGGGGCGCCGGCCCGACCCACCCTCTCCCCGCTGCTTGTAGCCCAGTCCTGCCCCCCATACTCCGCTTGGGTCTAATCCCCATGAGATGACCAGTAAGCCTCAGACCCAGGCCCCAGCGGCCCCCTCCCCTCTGACCCCACACCGGTCCCTTTGCTGCCGCCCTGCCCTCCACCACTCCCCGGACTACCGTCCGCTGGCTCTCCTCGTCCTGAGGCTCACTCTGCTCGGTCCGCTCTGAGCCCCTCCGCACTGATGCACCTGCCGTCAAGTGGGCACCTGGCTGCAAGGGCCCCTCATGGCTGGGGCACCCAGGTGGCTAAGTGCTACAGGGCCAAGAAACGAACATGAACCCAGTTCCAGGCTTCAGAGGGTTTTCCCAAAGCCTGGGCTCCCCCAGGGAGATCCCTATACTCAGGTGTCAGACACCATGGGCGTGTGGAGGGGGGTCCCTGAACGGGGCTTTGAGCCAAGCACCTTCCCTGGGAAGATGCTGGCAAGACCCTTGGCAGGTGGGAGGGGCCCAGCAGGTCTGTAAAGGAAGCGGCAGAGACCAGGGAGCAAAGGCCGAGGGGCCCGGGCTACCCGCCCCTTCCCGGCAGGAGGCGGCCTGGACAACGGCCAGGGCTCCCGGACCTGCGAGGAGCTCCCACCCCTCCCCCTTGCGCTGCGAGGCTCCGGCTTCTCTGGGCTGAAGCCCCGCCCCCATCCAGGGACAGGTGGGCGTCTCCCCCCTGCAGAGCCCCTCCCCGCGCCCCAGTTCCCCTTCTCCAGCTCCTGTACTTCTTTCAAAGTTATGCGTCTTGATACACGTAGGAACATCCCCAGATCAGTGCACAGAACCACACTATTCCTTCTTGTCTGCAGACCCCCGCCTCTCTCACCATGCTGTGTGCGGGCCTCACCTTCCTTCTGAAAGAAGCGCCCAGTCGCCAGGTTGAGACTGCTCACCCGTCCAACAGAAACAGGGCGGCTGTGACCACGTGGCCTCCCAGGACCTGCGGCTGTGCAGGGCCGCACGGTCACCTGACCTCACGACTCTGGGTCACTCCCTCCCGGGGGCACATGGCCTCAAGCCTCTCGTGCCTGCTGGGAGGTGCCCACGTACGAACAGACGTCCACCCTCCACTGACGTAGGCCCAGTTGTTTTCAGGCTCTTCTCAGGCAGCTTCTTAAGAGGGTGGCACCTTGCAGTCTCCTTGACTGGTGCACCTGGGCTCAGCAGGGCGCCCCATCTGATGGGCAGGCCCGGCCTCAGCCTCTCCGTCCCTGTACGTGGGCGGCGCTGGCCACACCCCCGCGACCCCGCCCACCTGGGCTTCCTTCCTCCCTCCCCGGGGCCCCGCCCCCAGGCCCGCTACCCACCCCCTCACACTTTCCACGTGAACGTCCAACGGGCACCGAGGCTGGGTCACCTCCTCATTTCCAAGGTCCTGCAAGGTTCTTGGTCCAGGACAGGCTCTGATCCACCAGGGGCCCAGGCTGCTAAGAGCTCGAGTGAAGGAATGGCTGGATGAACGCCTCACCGGCCGAGTATCGGGGGCTCAGGAGGGAACCGCCCATGCGGGTCTGGTCCACGCCACAGGCATGGACGAACCTGCCCCTCAACCTCCCCCGTCCACTCCAGGCCCGCGGGCCCCCAGCTCCGGCACCTTTCTGGGGTTGCCATTTTGCTCTGCTTTCTGCTTCTGGGTGGTGCTCGGCTCTTGTTGGAGACCTGTGGCCCCCAGTCCCTCGCAGCCACATCCAGGCTGGGCCGGGGTTGGGGGGGGGGGCTGGGGAGGGGCTCCAGCCCCCAGGAGTGCGGCTCCCACTCCCTCCCTGGAGGGGTCCAGCTGAGGCACGCACCCAGAATGTTCTGACATGAGCTGGAAATCACTCCCCACCCCGTGCCTGTGAAAACTGGAGCCAGGCAAAGGAGCCCAGAGGAGGAGGTGCAGCCGCATGGCGCCTCAGAAGCGCTCCTCGGGGTCCCAAGACTCGTGTCTCCTTCAGGGAAGGACAAAGACAGGGCGGCCATAAATCAGCCCCAAGCTCATCCCAGGCCCCCCGCCCCGGACCCCCGCACCAGACGCGCAGTCGCGTAATGATCTCTCTCCGGGGCTGCTCTCCCGGGGGTCTGACCGCGTGCCAAACGCGCTAATTGGGCGCCTAGCGCAAGATTTGTGTTAGGGCATCGGCTCCAGCCTGTTCGCTGTGCTCCCAGGATGGCTCGGACAGCGCTGGCCAAGTGGACGCTTCCGGAAGGGCTTCTGGCTGCTCTCCAGGCTGCTCTGGATGCCGTGGGGGCTTGCTGGCAGGTGAGGGTCCAGCTGTGCTGTGACCAGCGTCACCCCCACGCCTGGGCCCCGCCGATGTCTTGGCCGAGGCAGGGGGCTGCACTGATGCTATCTTCTGCTCCCGCCGCGGGCGGGGTCTGGCGCTCAGGCCCGGAGCGTCCATGTATCCCCAGGTCTTTATTAAAATGCGTCTTGGGGTAGAGGCGGCAGACAGGAGGCCAGTTAACGACTGAGCCCGACACATGTACGTCGGCGTTATTGACAGGGTGACCCCTGCACAGTCACCAAGGCGCCCAACGGCTACTTGGGGGAGGGCCTGCTTCCCGGAGACCCATGAGGGGGTGGAAGCTGGGGCGGGGCCGCCCCAAGGACCATCCCAGAAGGCGGGGGTCATCTCCAGGGGAAGATCTGCCGCTGATGGGAAACTATTCACACTTTTAAAGGGTCACTGGGCAGCTGGCTGGACCAGGAAGGGTTTCAGGGAAGCACGTTGAGGTCCTCGCCCCGTTCTGGGGTGAGGGGGCGGCAGGCAGGGGTCCTGGGTGGAAGGAAAGCCTCTCCACAGGCGCACAGGTCAGGGCTGGTGTCTGCCGCAGGCTGGCACCTCTCCTCTAGGCTCCTCAATGGGGACAGCAGTTCCCCGACTTTGAGGAACGTGTCTGCCATGTGAGGCAAAGAGCACCCCATGCCTCCTGCAATGCCTGGGGGGCTTCTGATCCCCAGCCCAGGCTGCCCACTGCCTGGCCAACCCCCGTCTGGGAAACGGGTCTCACAGGGCTAGGGAGGCAGTGAGCTGGGCCCAGAGGCTTGTCTACCCCAAGCCCTCTAAGGGCTTCAAAGCTGTGCAGCTGCCAGGCCACCAAACCCCTATGCCATGGGGTAGGGGTGCGGGCACCCCCAGGGGCTGGCGGCCTGTGACATCATTACGAAGTTTGGTCTGCGGGATCTGTGAGCTTGCGTTCCACAGCCTGGTTGCCTCTTCCTACAAAGGGTCCCAAGAGGTTGTGCCTAATTTAATTCACCTCAGGAAGTTAATCCACCTTCCCGGCCAGAGTTCCTCCTGCCTTGCCCGTGGGGGTCCCGGGCACACAGCGGGTGTCCTGGGCTCATGGGGGAGGGGTCCGAGGCACACAGAGGGAATCCTGCACATGCGGGGGGGTCCCAGACACTTAGCAGGTGTCCCGGGCACACGGGCTCCCGTGCACAAAGGAGGGTGCGAGGCTCGCGGGGCGCAGGCTGGGTGCTCCCTGGGCCCCGCGGGCTCCGGCTGCGGTGGAGGCGGACTGACGGCAGAATTTGGATCCTGGTTCTGCTGTCAAGGTGTCTTTGATGGCCTCAGGCCAGGGCGGCGTTCCTGGCATCTTTGGAGAAATGACAGTTGACAAAAACCTGGGTGGAAAGCAATTTTGTCTCAAACAGAGCTTTTCTTCTGGTCATGAGGGTGACAGACACCAGCTGTGAAACACTGAACCCAGTGAAGACAGGAGCCGTCTGCCACGGCTCAGTGCGCACCCCGCGGTGTGACCAGCCTCCTTTCCGCTAAACCCTTCGCTCTCCCGCACGACCGCAGCCTGAGCACCTGCGGGGCCAGCACTACCCCGGTCCCCGGGGACATGACCCCTAAGCACCGAGTGTATGAAAGACGCCACAAGTGGGCGGTCTCTCTGTGTAAGACCCCCACCCAGAACTAACTCACACGCTCTCCAGTCCAGGCCCCTCTGCCCACCCCACCTGTGTCCCGGCACCCGCATGGCACCGCTGGGCAGGACCCAGGATCGCAAGCAGTTTTGTGGGTGTCCCACAGTCTATATGCCAGCGCCTTGGGTTTTCCCAATTTTCCACCTTTAGCAATTGTACTGGGAGGAAGGCGGGGTACGTGTGCAAACCTGGTGACCGTGCTGGGATGAGTCCCTCTGGGCCCCTGAGCAGATCTGGAGGTTCTCGAGATCATCCTGCCGACGGGCGTGGTTCCAGCAGTGCTGCTGGTCTTCCGTGCCCTGGTGTGCCGTGTCCTGCCTCGCTTCTCACCTGTGGTTCCCCCCCGTTCTTCCCCTTTGTCATCCGGTCTGCTTTTCTGCTTGTTTAGTCTTCCTCTGGCTAGGACACAACATGGAGACCTGCGAGGTCCAGGTGAGGAAGGTGGGGGCATCCCTGCCAACCAGGCAGTCTGCAGGTGACCTACAGACGTGTGTGACCAGACTGTAAGGCCTCTGAGGTCCAACTCAGAGCCACAGTTGGTAACAGTGGAAGCTACAAGCTGTTCTGAGGACAAACCCGGCACCAAAGTCCTTAAGAGTTAAAAAGTGACAGAAAGGCACAAAGAAGCAAAAAGAAACCAAATTGTGGCCGTGAACCTTGACTCACCTCCTCGTCCATGATGGCCCGAGTCAGACGCGGGGACTGGAGGGCTAAATGATCGGTGCTGGGATCTAGTAAATATATTGATTTCTCTGCTCTGAAAACAGAGACACGACCAAGTTACGGGAGCGACCGCACATTATTCACAAAGCAGGTATCAATAGTTTCACCGAAGTAAACAGACTGCTTGTCTCCTGGGAGAACAGCAACCCGGGCCGGGGCTGTGTGTGAAGTGTGAGACATCCGCGAAAACGAGCACGATGGGGGCCGCCTGCTCTGACAGCATTTCTAATATAATAGCACTTGGGGAAAATGTGCCATCATTTCATTAAATAGATTGTCATTTCATCGTTAAATATATGGACACTTATCCAGAGAAAAATCTCATAAGCAGCCACGGCACCAAACCCTGCCCTGGGGAGGAGCCTGCGCGGGAGGGGGAACAGCCTGTGAGAGGAGGGGGAGCCCGGGTAAGGGGTGTGGCCTGGGGAGGAGGAAGAGGTTTGGGGGAGGGGAAGAGCTTGTGGACGAGGGGAGGAGCCTGCAGAGGAGGGGGAGGGACTTGGAGAAGGGGCGTAGCCTGCAGAGAAGCAGAAGGGACTTGGTGGAGGGGCAGAACCTGTGGAGGAGAGGGAGGGACTTGGAGGATGGGGTGGAGCCTGAGAAGTGGGAGGGACCTGGGAGAGGGGCGGAGCCTGTGGGGGAGGGGGAGGGACTTGGTGGAGGGGCGGAGCCTGCAGAGAAGCAGAAGGACTTGGTGGAGGGGCAGAACCTGTGGAGGAGAGGGAGGGATTTGGAGGAGGGGGTGGAGCCTGAGAAGTGGGAGGGACCTGGAAGGGGGGCGGAGCCTGTGGAGGAGGGGGAGGGACTTGGATGAGGGAGTGGAGCCTGAGAAGTGGGAGGGACTTGGAGGAGGGGCGGAGCCTATGGAGGAAGGGGAGGGACTTGGAGGAGGGAGTGGAGCCTGAGAAGTGGGAGGGACTTGGGGGAGGGGTGGGGCCTGTGGAGAAGTAGGAGGGACTTTGGGGAGGGGCGGAGCCTATGGAGGAAGGGGAGGGACTTGGAGGAGGGAGTGGAGAAGTTGGAGGGACTTGGAGGAGGGGCGGGGCCCGCGGAGGAGGGAGAGGGCATATGGTGCCTTCCTTCCTTCTCGCAGTGTCCAGTGTCCACTTCTTCCCCGTGTTTCCTGTGTACATGATTCCTTTTATTAACTCAAACATCAAAGGTCCACATCCTGGGAGCTGACTGGCTGTTGGTCAGGACGGATGAGGCCGGCCTGCGTCTGTCTGAGCTCGAGAACCGTCTTTTCCCGCCCTGTTGACTGCGGGTCTGTCAGCAAAACTAGCGACAGGGGCAGAGGAAGCTGGAGTCCCAGGGGCGGCTGCGCGGTGCGGTCAGCAGGCGAGGTGGTTGTGGCCATGGGGTGCTCATGACGTGCGGTTCCTCTGAGCAAGCCCCCTTGACTGGACCCGAGGGCCCCAGACCTGCTGGGCCGCAGCCCCGGGCTCATTCAGGAGCCTCTCCGCTCTCAGCTGGGGCCCTCCTGAGTCTCCACCCTGCTACCCCCATGCGGGACGTTCACCGCGAGGCCTGCCTGGGGTCCGCGGAGCATGCCAGGACTTGGGGCTGGTCCCTGCAGCAGGACAGCCTCCTCGGTTACTGCTCGTGCCTGGAGAGGCTGGGGAGGACCTGTGGGCCGGCGGCGGATCTCCGGCCCGCGGTGGGGGGTGCCATGTGAGCGGCTACAAGCTCCTCCAGCGGACTGCAGAGTCAGCTAGAGAGGCAGGCTGAAGGCCACGAGGGGCAGGCATGGAAGCACCCTGATCGTGGGCTGCAGGGCAAGAAGGCTGCAAGGGGGCATGACGGGGGGTGCGTCGGAGGAGGACAGCCCCCGGGATCTGGCCCCTCCATGCCCTGCCTGGGGCAGCTCTGGTCAGGACCAGGCTGCTGTCCTCCAGCTGATCGGAGCCCTGAGTCTGGGCAAGATCGTTTGTGGGTGTGTGTGTTTTTTTAATATCGTTTGTTTTTATCTTAACGTCTCACTGCATATCCAAACTGGCTCCGGAGCCAGCATGTCAGGGGGTGATTCGTAGCTTTGTAATACTGACCCTGCGGCCGGGACACCTGGGTGGTCGGGGAACTCAGATGCTGAGGCCCAAGAGCCCTGGGACTTGGAGGCCACGGCCAGGCCAGCAGAAGGTGGTTCAGGCTGCATACAAATCTTCTTCCCCCTTTTACTTAAATGCTGAGATTTCGGCCCTAAGGATGATGTCTGCACTGTTTTCGGGAAAATCCAAACTAGCCTGTTTTGAGCGGCTGGAGGGCCGATAGGCAGCCAGGGTGGGAGCCTTCGGAGGGCAGCCTGCTCCAGGATGCCAGCCCTCAGCAGACGGCCGCATCTGTGGCCACACCTAGCTCTCCTCACTTGTCCCGGCTCCTGAAACTTGTCCCCATCACCTGTCACTGCCCCATCACTCCCGGGGTCAGGGGTCAGGTGTGACAGCTTCCATCACTACAGACGCCATCCTGACATGGTCCTTGGCCGCAGCGGTGGAGGTCAGACACGCCCCCCTCCCCAGGCTTGTCCCCCTCCATGCCCCGCCTCCACTGCCTGCCTGGGGACTGTGCCCACTGTCCCAGCCCCCGCCCAGAGCCAGGCTCGTCCAGTACAGCTGCCCCCCGAGAGGCCTGCGCCTCCCTGGGGAGGGGCTCTTGCTGGCCCCACAGATCCCTGGAGGTGGCCCCCCAAGATCCTCTGGACGGCAGCCCCCCTGCCCGCCTCCAGTGTCCTCCACCAGATAGTATGCATGACTTACATGGCTCAGCTGGTGAAGAATCCACCTGCAACGTGGGAGACCTGGGTTCGATCCCTGGGTCGGGAAGATCCCCTGGAGGAGCCCATGGCAACCCACTCTAGTATTCTGGCCTGTAGAATTCCTTGGACTGTGTGTGGTCCATGGGGCCGCAGAGAGCTGGACACGACTGAGTGACTTTCACTTTCACTTAAATGGAACAGTAAACCAAAAGCCCTCTGTAGAACAGCCACTTGGCCCTGTGGAGGACAGACGCCTGGGCCCCCCATGTCCCCTCACCAGGTGTTCCAGCAGAGTCCCTGGGGGGTCCCTGCCTGCCGGCTCTATTCCTGGCCTCTGAGGCAGAGAACAGGAGACCCAAGCTGCCACTAGATACATGAAAAGATGGTCAACTCACTGGTCAAGGAAATTCCACCCAAACTGCCCCCGAGACGCTGGCCCCCGGCATCCCTGAGTCTGGGGGCTCCAGCCGCAGCTTCTTCCAGGGGCGGTTCTGAGCCCGAGAGCTGAGCAACCTGTCAGAGCATGGTTCCCGGGCGCGGGGGTCCTAGGGCTCAGGCAGGGAGGCCCCTGGTCCCCCCCCCCAGACTGTTTGCCCCCAGAACCCCTACCCCAGAGCCTGGCTCAGAGCAGGTGCCCAGAAGAACAGGGAGGGTGTGGGGGCACCCCGATCCCAGGGCTCTGGGCCGAGGAAGCTCCACCCTATTGTCCTGCTGCCACCTCTCGCCGTGCGTCACAGAATTAAAATCTGTAATAAGAGAATTTAAGAGCTCCCCATCAGCTCCATCCCGGCCATTAGCCAACAGCATGGGGTGTTAATCTAGTCATCTGCCTCTGTCTCAATGAATTGTGATAAAAACGTCAAACAATTAGATTATCCTGGCCGCCAGCACCCTTGATTGAGTGGCGAGGCAGGGCACGTCCCTTGAATCACCCTGACAAAGAGGCTGCTCACTGCAGGGAGTCCCCCAGCCCCTCCAATTCCACGTCAGGGCACGGTCCATCCAAGGCCAACACAGGTCCCGGGAGCAGAGCTGTCTCTCAGGAGACCCCCTTCTGGGCGTGGGGACCCCGGGGGGCCAGACTGATGCTGGGTGGAGGGGAGGGGCAGGCAGCCCCCTCCCCTCCGGGACAACCCCTGGGAGGCTAAGGTCACGGGCCCCTCCCAGAGCGCCAGAAGGGCTGCCCGCGGAGAAGCCCCTGGTCCAGGGGAAGACCCCTCCGTTGGGCTGC
Organism: Bos indicus x Bos taurus; assembly: GCF_003369695.1. Lineage (NCBI taxonomy): Eukaryota > Metazoa > Chordata > Mammalia > Artiodactyla > Bovidae > Bos > Bos indicus x Bos taurus. Next base: position 734,837 of record NC_040101.1, on the reverse strand, counting down.
CACCTGGAGGGAGTTTGCAGCGGCCGCTCCCCAGGAACCACGCCGCCTTCTTCTTTGTAAGGGCAGAGACGTGCTGAAAATTGATTTCTCTGTTGGAAATGGGATAATGAGACTGGTTGTTTCTATCTCCATCATCGTCATAATAAAATGAGAGGACGTGAAGTAATATTGTATGTCTTAATGCAAGGGAGCATTAATTGAATACAAATGGCCTTTCTTGAAGTTGCTGGGTTATATTTCAGACATATGGGATAATGATGCCAGTTAATCATTTTTACAAGATATAAAATTACTGGCTCCTCCAGGAAGATCATTAAGGAAAACAATTGTTCACAGCAATTGAAAATAGAGTTTTAATTATTTAATACAGAAATTAAACTATTAGAGACCAGTGTTGAATGAGGGAACTTAATAGAAATTTATATACAAGAGTCTGTGAACATTTTAGCTTTATTAACCCACCTAATTTCTTAATCCCAATCAACCCAGAAGGGCTGTTTGAGCTGTGAGAGGGAATTAACTGCTGGGAGATGAAGGTGGGCCCAGGTGCTGGAGGCCCTGGGGGACAGCGGACCCGGCTGGAACCGTAGGCCTGCCCTCTGGAGAGGACCGAGGCAGGTGCCCTCACGCAGACGGGCGAGCTCTGGGCCAGGACAGACGGAGGCCCGGATCTCCCTCGAGGTGAAAGCAGGGGCCACGTCCTGGGAGACGGACCTTGGTCTGTGCCTGGTGATGCTGTTCTGTGGGATTCCATGAGCAAAAGGGTGCTGCCCGGGGGGTGGGGGGTGGGAGGGGGGAGCTGGGACCACCCCTGGGGCAGATCATAAGAATGGGAGCCCCCTGCCCGGGCTGGCCCGGCTCCACAGCCCACAGCCCCCAGACCCCCAGCCATGAGGAGGACCCTGGGCTCCTCACCCATTCAGAGATCCCCCCAACCCAGTGGCCCTCATCCTGGGGCACTGGAACTGTCGTGTTTGCAGGCAGCCTGTCTGAGGGTAGGAAGGTTTTGAGCAAGATTCTGACTAACATCTCAAAATGACAAGGCCTTTACAAGTGTGAAAACACCAGGAGCTCACTGTAGGAAACAGAAAATCAGTGCTTTTCTCCCTTTAATTTCCCCCTAAATTTCCTACAATAAAGCATACCGCTAAAAGAAACTCTGTATTTTGAAAATATGGAAACCACTATTTCCAAGATGTAAATTCAGAAAGCAAGTTGAACTTTGAAGCAGGTGATTGACTAACAGAAACCGATCGGTCCCAACCCCGGCTGCTGGGAGCCCCCCCGACCCCGCCGCGTCCTGGGCGCCGCGCTGTCCGGGGAGGCCGGGGTTCCAGGACGACCAGCTCAAGGTCGGGGAGCTGGTCTGGACTCTGGAGCCCAGGCTGGCCCCAAGCCAACTGCTGCTCAGGAAGGGGGAGGCTGGGTGGGGGCAGGGCGGGGATCTCCAGGGGACGCTGCCCCCGCCCCGGCGCCGGGGCGCCCCGTCACCCCTCTGCGTCCTTTCTGGAACACTCACAGCTTGCAGGCCTGGCCGCCCTTTCTCAAAGGGCTGTGCACTGTTGGAATTACACTGTCTCCTATTATTACCAATAAATTCCAAGTGATCTTTTCTCTCCTTATAGTTTTTAGGGTTACATAAATTTCACCTACGCAGTTTTTCGTGCTTGAATATATTACAGAATGCCACTTGTGTTACAGCAGCTAATTGATACTGTGATTTGTCATGTTGCCGGCACATAACTCAGAGGGCGGCTGAAGCCCCGGCTACACGGAACAGCACTCACATTTCTCACAGGAGAGGCCCGGCAGCAGGTGAAAAATGTGACTCTGCGCGGATGAAGTATTTCCAGAAGCTTTTATCCTTGTTGTCTGGGTCGGTGCCAGCATCTTTCTAGAGGGAAGCTCGTATTTCCAACGCTGCTCCATTTGAATTTATTCCCTGGTCATTAGCGCTTTTTTGAAAAAAAAGAAAAAAGAAAACGGGAACAAATATGCGTATATGTTTGAAGAAAAGAAAAAAATCAAACATAAAAGAGGGGACTTGTCACCTCAATATAATCAAAGATGAGCTCTTAAAAAACTTCTTATGGTGAATTAATTATAGATTCACAGGAAGCTGCAGAAACAGCGCAGTCAAACCCGGAGCCCGGGCTGGAGCTGCGACTGGGCGGACCCGCGTGCTGCAGGCCCCGCCACGGGGTGTCTGTGTGACGTGCATCTGTGTGTAGCTTCTGTGTCTATGTGTGTGTGTGTGTCTGTGTTGTTTCCCTGTGTTTGTGTGTGTTCATGTCTGTATGTCTGTGTCTGTTGTGTGTCTGTGTGACGTGTGTCTGTGTGTAGCTTCTGTGTCTATGTGTGTGTGCCTGTATGTCTGTGTTGTTTCTCTGTGTTTGTGTGTGCCCATGTGTTTGTGTGTGTCCGTGTCTGTATGTCTGTCTGTTGTGTGTCTGTGTGTGCATGTCTGTGCGTGGCAGGGCACGGCGCAGTGTTCTCCCACATGTAGATCTGTGGCTCTGTCACAGCCAGGGTGCAGAATCCGCTTTGCCCCAAGGCTTCCGTGGGCCCTGTTCTCTCTGCTGTTCTGAGCTTGGAGGATGTTGTGTGAACGACATCACAGTGGATGATCTTCTTGGTGTTGGCTTCTCCACTCAACACGATGCCCTTGAGGTCCAATCCAGCCACGCGTGGCTTCCTTTCCATCATGGGCGTTCCAGCAAGTAAAGGCGCTGTCTGCTTAACCACTTGAGGTGGAGGCCTTTGGGTTGGTTCTAGTTTTTGCTCTAATGGGATGAAGCTGGCAGACACATTCATGCGGGTGTTTTTGTGTGAACCTAAATTTCCGTTCCTCTGGGATCCATGCAGAGGCTGGCTCAGGTGCTAACTGCACACGCAGTTACGAAAACCTGCCAAGCTCTTTTCCAGAAGGGCTGCACCGCTTTAGGTTCCTTCCAGAGACACATGGGAGACCAAGGATTCCTGGTGTGTTTGCTTTGCCATCTCCGGTCCCTCGATTCAGGGGAAACGAGGTCTTGGCCCCAGTCTCCCTGCTGGTTCTTCTGCCTGCCCCTGCCACCAGCCTGTCCCCTCCTGGCCCCCACAGCCCTGCGGACCTGGGTCTGCCCTGCAGCTGTCGGAGCACAGACCAGGCCGCCTCTGCCACGGGGCCGGGACATCAGGGCTGCCGAGTCCCACGCCAGCCATGCCACCAAGGCATTTGCAGTGGACACCCCAGCCCTTCCCACCCCTTTGGCAAAGCCCCACGGGGCCAATGGGTGAGGTCCCGGGCTGGGCCCCTGGGCGTCCTGAACACACGGTCACCTCTACCCGGAATGTGAGTCCCACTCCCAGGTGGAAAGCTGGGGCAGGGACGCCTGGGGGCTCAGGTCGTGGCCACACCCTCCCTGTGAGTTTGGATGTGCTGGCATCTGCGCCAGGTGGGGGGCAGAACCAGGACGGTCCCTACTTTGGGGGCACAGAAACACAGCTCGGAGGTGATGAAGCTGTTTATTGAAGCACTTGGACAGACCCGTGTCCTCATTAGGAGCAAAGGCATGGAGGCCTGGGGCCCCAGGGAGAGCCTGGAGAAGCAAGGGGCCCGGGGTCCAGGCAGCTGTGGGGTGGGCCCAGGTACCCCCACCCGCCCCCAGGGACTCTCCACCCCCCACCACGGGGCCCTGGCTTCACGGTGGAGACGGGCACGCGCTGCCCTGTGCAGAACGGGGTGGGGGCTCCGCTGCGCAGCCTGGCAGGGGTCTCAGGAGGAGGCTGAAGGCGCCTGGGAGTGGGCCGGGCGCCCCTCACACGATGGCCTGGTGCGGCAGCCCATACAGGACCGTGTTGAGGGTGATGGGGAGCCGCTCGGAGCCCTGCAGCTGCGGCCGGAGTGCCGCCGGCCGGTCCTTCCAGGCGTGCAGGGACTCGTCTGGGGAGAGAGGATGGGCGCGCGATGCAGGCTCATGGGGACATACACCTGGGGCCAGCCCGACGGAGGGGATGGTGCCAGGCCCTGCCTTCCAGCACCGCCCAGGTGTGGACGCCGCGGGCCACAGGCCACCCTCACCCGCTCGCCCGTGCGATTGCTCCCTCACTCACACACTCTCACACACTTGCTCCTACATGCTCACTCACACACCCACTCACACACTTGCTCATACACATACTCCCATACTTGCTCACTCACACACACATTCACTTATGCACACACACACTTGGCTCACTCACGCACTCACTCGCTCATTCAACAAGCATTTATTGTTTGGCCACGACCTCCCTGGCACTGTGGACCATGGGATTTTAAACTTTAGGCTCTTCTGCACTCTGTATTTGAAGACCTCATGAGCTAGGCTAACTCTTTCTTAGTTACAGCAGATTCTCGCGTCAGCGTGCTGCACTCGGGTTTTTCACACCAGAATCCACGTGGGCGCTGTCGCTACACGTGGACATTAGGGTTTCATTTGCACTGGAGGAGTGGGTGGGCTTCCTCCCCAAGAGCGCCCCGGGGGGCTTTTCAGGGTGTGAGGACCTGAGCCTTTTGAAGATAAAGATGTTCTAGTCATTTGCGTGTTTCTCCCTAAAAATACTGGATGCCAGATTTCGCACGGGCTATGGGCTGTCAGAGGCTGAGGGTCCCCAGAAACAGGAAGAGTGAGAGTCCCCCAACCCCAGACCCGAGGGGCTGGAGGAGGAGAGGCCATTGCTAGTTACCATGGTGGGCAGCTTCACTGGCTCCCACCTCCTGAAGCAGGCGGGTTGTTCTCCCGATCGGCCTGCCAACCGCCAACAGATCTAGAGAAGAAATCAGCCCTGAGATGGGCCATCCACCCCCCGCAGGCCCCAGGAGGCCGCATGGCTGCAGGACTGCGCAGCAGGGCCGGAACCACTCACTTTCCCACAGGACCCGGGCCCGCATCGCGTTGTCCTGCAGGACCGTAGGCCACTGGCTCGCCACGATGCTCCCGACCCCCACCAGGCTCAGGAGGATGGCGGTCTCGACTGGCTCCTCCAAGGACAGCTGGAGTTCACTGCAGGGGACCAAGATGGTGGGCCGGCACGAGGGGCCCGGCCAGAGCCTCCCCATCCACAGCCCAAAGAGTACCAAGTGTGGGACCCAGTAGATGGACTCACCATCCTTAAGCTTCTTGAAAAGTCAAGATTCCACCCGCCCACCCACCGCCAGCCTCCCTACGTGCACAATTAAGTGCCATTTAGCAAGAAAAGTCATTTCGGGGTACTGGCACACTCTGGATGGCTCCCTGCGTGGGGGGAGCCGCGAGGGGAAGCACCCTCCGCAGAGGTGGTCTGCAGCCCCGCTGCCCACAGCCCCTGAAACCCTGGGGGGTGTGTGACGGGTGATGTGGGGTGCTGGAGCCAGGTGTCCTCCCCACTGCCCCGTCTCCGGTCCCAAGCCCAGCTGCCCGAGGCTCCAGCCAGGCCTGTGGTCTGGGGGCAGGTCACAGCGGCCCGGCTGCTGTGGGGGGCAGGGCCAGTGCCCCAGATGGACATCCACCGCTCACACGCCCGCCGGGTCTCCCATCAGCTTCCAGAGGGGACCCCTGGCACCTCCTGCTCTCCGAGGACTCTGCGTGGCGCCGCACACTCTCATAGGACTGGGTCAAGTCCAGCAGCACCATCATCTGGCACTCTGTGGTCACAGGTGGGACTCATCGGTGGGGTGCCCAGGGCGGGGGGCGGGGTGGGGAGCCCTGTGGGCAGGTGTCACCCAGGGCACAGGCAGCTGTGGAAACGCAGCCCCCTCTGCCAGAGGCTCGGACTTTGGTCCATTTTCTGGGCCACATGGGCAAGCTGGTCGTTTGCCCTAGGGGCTCCACACCTTCACAGTCTCCTTAGGCGGCCAGGCCAGGCAAGGAGTGAGGGGCGGGAAGTCCACCCGGGGGGCCTACTGCATCTCCCGACCTGCAGGAGGGGTCTCAGCTCCCAGCCGCCCCCATGAGGCGGTGGCCTCCTGTGCCCATTGAAACAGGGCCCGTGTTGGAGCACTTGAGTGTGGGTGTGAGAAAGCCCCATGGACGGAGGCCAAGCCCCGCGCAACCTGACTGTGGGCCGGCCTCAGGGGCCACCCCCAGGGGAGCAGACAGCACAGGCTTGGCTGGGGGTGGGGGCGGAGTACCGGGCACCTGGGTGGGGCGGGGTGATGAGGTGCCACTGGACAGCAAGGAGGAAATGGGAAAAGGGGCCAGAGCCTGCAGTTCAAGCAGAAGAGCTGGGAGCGGGGAGAGTCGTGACCAGAACCTTCCAGAAATGCCGGCCCAGCCCTCCTGGACTCTGCATGCTCAGTCCTAAAGGGTGAACTGCCCCAACTCCAGAGTCTGGGCTCTCAGAGAAATGGAGGAGGAGGACGGAGGGCAGGAGGGGCCTCAGCCCCACCCCCAGGCCCTGCTGTGCGGTCCTAAAGCCCCCAGCCCTTCGTCAGAGGACGGGAGACACCTGGTAAGACACAGGGGGCCTGCCCCGTCCTTGTGCGAATTCGACCTGTGGCCCGAGCCGGTGGGCTTAGCGGAGAGGCGGGCCTCGGAGGTCTCACCTTCCAAGTTCATGGCGGCCAGCCTTTCCACTAATATGTGCGATAGGAAGTTCTCCATCCCGTAGAAGAAGAAGCCTGTGCAGCTGCCCAGAAGCTGCTCCCACTCGGCCTGGCTGCCAAGGCAAGAAGAGGGAGAGCGGGGTTGGGGAGGCGACGGGGCTCGGGCCGCCACCGTGAGCAGCCTGTGCCGCGGTCCGCTCCAGCCCTCCCCCGGGCGGTTACTCTGAGAAGCAGCAGAGGGACCTTCCTGCATCCCGGGAGCCCAGGTCCCTGAGGGCGTCGGCTGGGACGAGCCCGGCCCGCAGCTGGCCCAACTCTCGCAGGCCCCGCCCAGACCCCGCCACGGCCCCGCCCCGCTCAGGCCCCGCGCTCCACGGCCCCGCCCCAAGCCCCGCCCCGCCCAGGCCCCGCTCTCCACGGCCCCGCCACAAGCCCCGCCCCGCCACAAGCCCCGCCCCGCCACAAGCCCCGCCCCGTCCCAGGCCCCGCCCACCCAGGCTTCTCCCTCCAGGGCCCCGCCCCCGACACGCCCCTCGGCGAGGCGCTGCCTGGAGGCCCTTGAAGCCGAGCGGGTGGGCGCGCACCCGCCGGGCGCTGGGGCTCTAGGCGCCTCCGGGCAGTGAGGAAGGGACTGAGGAAACAAGGGGTCAGCGCGGGAGGGGAAGGGGTCTCCCGTGGGCGCAGCCCAGAGGCCAACCTGGGAAACTGCTTATTGCCCAGGTGTCCCGTCCATTTCGCAGTGAACGTGTCTCGGAATCTTTCCAAAATTTCCCGGGTCACGGAGACAGGAGTCAGCATTTCTGCAACCAGAATGGGATGGTGACAAAACGGGCGTCGAGGGTGCGGACACGGGGGGCCCTTGGTGTGGCGGGCGCCCGGGGCCTGGCTCCTCATGGGCAAGGGGGCCCGGGGAGGGGAGGGGTGGCGCTCCTTCCCTCCTCTGTGAAGATACGAAAACCAGCTCAGCCAAAGAGCCAAGGAATTGTCCCAGAGCCGCGGGCGCAGCCGTCTGCCACAGGCCCACACCCGGGGGCGGCACCTTGCCAATTCAGGGGTCCCTGCCAAATGCTGTTGACCTGCCCTGGCTGCAGACGAGAGTGAGGGCGGGTCCCGGAGCACACGGCCACCGCCCCCCTTCCCCGGGGCAGTGCAGCAAGAGCTGACCCAGGGCCACATGGAGGCAGGGCAGAGGCTGAGGTCAGCACCCAGGCCTGGATGTTCCCAGTGCTGTGGGTGGTCCCTGGCAGGGAGCACTCACCTGGGCCTTGGGCCTCCTCGTAGGGGTCCACGACAACTGGGCCTTGGTTAAGGAGAACTAGGCCGCAGGATCCGTGTCTGGGGCAGGCGGGTGAAGCATCAAAGGATACACTTGAAGCTGTCCGAGTCGACGAGGACGCAGTGGGAGGGGACGATCCGGGGTATGCTGCCCTGTGAAGACAGGCAGGAGTCCCTGAGGGTGCAGCCTGCAGGCAGAGCTGACCCGCTCCATCCAGGGGCCGGGCCTTGGGCCCCCCAGGCCCGGGGCTTGGTGGGGCCTGGGCCACCTACCTTCCCAGCCTTCCGTGTTGTGCCTCTCTTCTTATGATCTTTGCCTCTGCTCTCCTTCTTCATGCTCCCCTCTGTTGAGACAGTAACGGGAAGTGGGGTCACGGAGCTGGACAGAGGCACAAGGACTGACTGCACCAGACGCCACTGCATCGTTCACTTGAAAGTGGTTAATTTTATATCACGTGACTCTCACCTCAGTGTAGAAACAAGTAGTGAGAAGAGCTGGTTTTAATTTTGGTAAATCCAAAATGGCAGTAATTTCTCCAGTGGAAAGGCTCCCAGGGCTGGGAAAGACCTGGGCCAGGAGGTCTCAAGAAGGAACAGTTGCCAGAGGCGCCAGGCCCGCACGCCTGACCATTCACACACCACGCTGGGCACCTGCCAGCGTGCCTGCCGCCTGGCGCACTCACCGCGGGCGGGGCACTGCTTGCTGGCTGCCCTGCCTCCTGAGAATGCACACCGTCTGCTCCCTGCCCGTCCCTCTTCTGGTGGAGGCCTCCAGCTGAGCACAGATGGAAGCGCTGACGTGGGGGCTCTCAGCCGAGCCCTGACTTTATGGGGCACACGGGAGGCAGCCTGCTCTAGATTCAGATCAATTCCTCCATCAAGATGAGGTGTTCACTCCGCTCCTGGCTTGCTAAGAATTTCTGTTGTGAATACCTGCATCATCTGAGATGTTTACAGGTTCATTTTCCCTTTACTCTCTTCACCTGTGACATCTGTAGGTTTTAAGGTCACATGGGGTGATGAAATGTTGTATTTTTCTTTCCTATTCCTGAGCAGCTCGGGTGTCAGGTTCGCCACTGACCAGCAGAAGATAGCCTTTTTCCTTCTACCTGGGAGATATGTACAGACTGACAAGAATGGTTTCTTGGAATTTTGGTAGAATTCAACAGAAAAAGATGGTAAAACTGGTATTTTTGTGGGGGAATATAAATCTGTTGATCGTTCTTTCTTGGCTATAAGGCTGTCGGGGTTTTCTTTCCTTCTTGAGTCTCGAGTTCTTTCTCCCTAGGATGTTGTCCAAAATTTGCATAAATTTTTGAATATATTGCACAAAGTTGTTCACAATATTCTATTATCTTCAATCTCTGATGCTCTTTAGAATTTGTGTCTCTTTTATTTCTAATGTTGTATATTTGTGCCTTTATTTTTTCTGGGTCATTCTCACAAGAAGGTGTCTATTTTATGAGGTTTTTTTATTTTCTCAAACAACCAATGTTTATCTTTGCTTCTAATTTTGTTGGTGTCTGTTCATGTATTTTTTTGTAGGCTTCCCTTTGCTTTCTTCATTTTTTCTTTTGTTTTTTGTTTTTGCTGTTCTTCTCTAACTTCCCGAATTAGATGCTCAGCATAAAGCCTCCAGCCCTTTTCCTAACATAAAGGTAAAAGATCCTTCTCAATTCTGCTATAATCCAGTCTTTTTGACATTTCTATGGTCACTTCTTCTGAGTCCCATGAGCTATTTAGAAGTCACTGTTATAAAATTTCTAAAAGTATGGGGATTTAAAAAAAATCCATCTTTTGGGAGTTGATATCTGACCCAGTCACACATGGCCTCAGCCTGTTTCTCTAATTTCTAGACACAAGGTCCACGTGTCCGCGAAGCTGAGTTTAACTGTGTTGCTCAAAGCCTGTCTGTGCTCTTTCTGCTCATCCGACTTGCAGTGGTGGATGCGGGCTGGATTCTCCCATCTCGAGCGTGGGCCCCACAGTCTTGCCCCAGGTTCTTGCTACTTGTGCTTCCCACGTGTGGGGCCCTTTGGTCACTGAGTGGTGGCCCTGCCCTGCGGGGGCCCGAGGCTACAAAGGTGGCTCCGCTGCACAGTGAGAAGGTGGCCCTTTCAGTGGCACCCGGCACTGCTCTTGTTGTTGCTCTGCTTTCCTGCTGCCGTGGCTCGTCTCTGGTCAGGAGTCTCTCGCTCAGACAGCACCTGACTGGCATGCTCTGGCTCACTCTGCCCTTAGTGGCAGGTGGGGCCCACGCACCTTTTTGGCTCACGATCCACGGACGAGTCCCGGCACCTCGGCCCGCGTTCCGTGTGTGGGTCTCCGTCACTGGCCGCTCGTAACTTGACTGAGGTCTTGGGTCACCTGTTCTCTTACTCATTTCCCCTCTTTACTGGTTTGGAATTTATACACCAGTTGTCTTCTTTTCTGGTTAGCCTTAAAGGTTTGCCCTGAATAATTAACATTCAAAGAGCACTCCTGCAGCCTGAGGGCTCCAGGGTCTGAGGTTCCTCACTCTGGGGTGTGCAGAATCCTTCTTTCTATCCCCACTCGGCACTGCTTCGGAAGACAGCTCACACTCACGCGGTGTGCTCGCTACTTTACGGTGCGAGTTTGCACAAGTGTTACCGCTGCTGCAACACAGGACCACAATGCAGGGGCTTCAACAACAGCTCCAGAGGCCAGAGCAACACAGGACCACAACGCAGGGGCTTCAACAACAGCTCCAGAGGCCAGAGCAACACAGGACCACAACGCAGGGGCTTCAACAACAGCTCCAGAGGCCAGAGCAACACAGGACCACAACGCAGGGGCTTCAACAACAGCTCCAGAGGCCAGAGCAACACAGGACCACAACGCAGGGGCGTCAACAACAGCTCCAGAGGCCAGAGCCCAAAAGGGGTCCCGCTGGTTAAAACCGAGGTGTGGGCAGGGCCGGGTCCTCCTCGAGGCTCCAAGCACAGTCGGCGACCCTGCCTCTTCCAGTCCCTCCGTGCCCGCCCCCCGCCTGTTTTCAGGACCCTGGTGATGGCACGGGGCCACCCAGACAATCGGGACAATGTCCCCATCTCAGGGTCTGTCACTAATCACACCCCGAAGGCCCTTTTGTCTTGTCGGGCCGCGTCCTCTTGGGGCCTGGGGATCAGGAGAGGGACATCTCTGGGACGTTGTCCTGCGTCACCGCCGGATGCCCGTAGGATGATCTGCTCTTCCAGACAACGCTGGCAATGCAGAGCAGAGCAGACAGGAAGGCCCTCCAATAATGGTGTGCAGACAGCTGGGGCCTCACGCAGAAAAGAGGAAACTAAACCTCACCTCACACTGTACACAAAAACCAGCGTCAGATGGAAGGTAGGCGAAAGCATGAAAGGTGAACGAAGGAGACAGAGGGCGTCACAGAGTATCTTCGTGGTCTTCAGGTAAGAAAATAAATGTCTTATTTTAAGACCTCATAAGCATGAGGTGTTACGAGAAGATGGATACACTGGGCTATATTCAAATACTTTGTTCACAGAGAGGTACCAGGCACAGGAGTGAAGAGACCAGCTTGAGGGAGATCGGCAGTTTAGACAAGTGATCGGAAAATGTATGCAGACCTAACAAGCAAAACCTGGAAAACCCAAGGCAAACACTGGCGAAAAACTAGAACAGATTCTCACGAAGGCATCAAACAGCCCATAAAATGTGAAAGGGGCGGGACTCCCAGCAGCAGGGGCGCAAATGGGTGGGGCTTGTTCCAGGCTCTGCCCGCCCACCCCACTCCTGCTCTTGCTCCGAGTGGGCCAGGAACCCGCACTCTCTTCCGTCCTTAATTTCTGGCCCATTAGTGTCCTTTGATTTGAGCTGATTGCCTTAAAGAAGCACGTTTGGGGCCAGGCCCTGCATCTCCATTCAGGGAGGGGACCTTCTCCTTTTGATCTGGGTGTTTTGACCTTGCACGGAGACTGATTATTGGTGTGTTCGGGTGCAAACACACCATCTTGCTGTTTTGTTTCTCTTTGTCCTGTCTGCTTTGCTCCATGTCCCCTCTTCCTGGCCTCTTCTGACCAGTCCTGCTGCTTCATGAGTCTATTTCATCTTCTCCATCGTTTACTAGCTGTGCGTTTCTGCCTCTGTGTGCAGTTGCTGCGCTGGTCGCTGGTCACTGGTCGGTCAGCACACGACCCTCACCCCCAGCCTTTGCTGCCCCACACGTTCCATTTATATAATGCTGTAAACCCCATCACACATTGCTATTAATTTTTAATGTCAACATCTCTTAAAGAGATTTTAAATTAAGAAAAAGTTTTAACGCCCACCCACCCCTTTCCAGCTTCTGGTGTTTATTCCTTTGTGTAGATGTGGACTCCCACCCTTTTTTCCCTGCCTGGAGAACATGCTCAGCTTTTCTTGTGGGGTAAGCAGGCCTGGTGGGAATAATTCAGCTCATCTGTTTCTGAAAAAGAATTTTGCCACTGTTCTTGAGAGTTATTTTTGAAAATATCTACATTGATAGATATTTCTGTAATAATTTAGAGACGTCCTTCACTACTTGTGTCGTTTCAGTTGAGAAGCCTGCTGTGCCTCTTGTATTTGCTTCTTAATACACAAGGTATCTTTTCTCTTTCAGTTCAGTTCAGTCGCTTAGTCAGATCTGACTCTTTGCAACCCCATGGACCGCAGCATGCCAGGCCTCCCTGTCCATCACCAGCTCCCAGAGTTTACTCAAACTCATGTCCATTGAGCTGGTGATGCCATCCAAACATCTCATCTTCTGTCATCCCCTTTTCCTCCTGCCTTCAATCTTTCCCAGCATCAGGGTCTTTTCCAATGAGTCAGCTCTTTGCATCAGGTGGCCAAAGTATTGGAGTTTCAGCTTCAGCATCAGTCCTTCCAATGAATATTCAGGACTGATTTCTTTTAGGATGGACTGGTTGGATCTCCTTGCAGTCCAAGGGATTCTCAAGAGTCTTCTCTAACACCACAGTTCAAAAGCATAAATTCTTCAGTGCTCAGCTTTCTTTATAGTCCCAACTCTCACATCCATACATGACTACTGGAAAAACCATAGCCTTGACTAAACAGACCTTTGTTGGCAAAGTAATGTCTCTGCTTTTCAATATGCTATCTAAGTTGGTCATAACTTTTCTTCCAAGGAGTAAGCGTCTTTTAATTTCATGGCTGCAGTCACCATCTGCAGTGATTTTGGAGCCCAGAAAAATAAAGTCTGTCACTGTTTCCCCATCTATTTGCCGTGAAGTGATGGGACCGGATGCCATGATCTTCATTTTCTGAATGTTGAACTTTAAGCCAACTTTCTCACTCTCCTCTTTCACTCTCATCAAGAGGCTCTTTAGTTCTTTTTCACTTTCTGCCATAAGGGTGGTGTCATCTGCATATCTGAGGTTATTGATTTTCTCCTGGCAATCTTGATTCCAGCTTGTGCTTCATCCAGTCCAGCACTTCGCATGATGTACTCTACATATAAGTTAAATAAGCAGGCTGACAATACACAGCCTTAACGTACTCCTTTTCCTATTTGGAACCAGTCTGGTGTCCCATGTCCAGTTGCTTCCTAACCTGCATACAGATTTCTCAAGAGGCAGGTCAGGTGGTCTGGTATTTCCATCTCTTTAACAATTTTCCAGAGTTTGTTGTGATCCACACAGTCAAAGGCTTTAGCATAGTCAATAAAGGAACTCTCTTGGTTTTTCAATGATCCAACAGATGTTGGCAATTTAATCTCTGGTTCCTCTGCCTTTTCTAAATCCAGCTTGAACATCTGGAAGTTCACATACTGTTGAAGGCTGGCTTGGAGAATTTTGAGCATTACTTTGCTAACATGTGAGATGAGTGCAGTTGTGCGGTAGTTTGAGCATTCTTTGGCATTGCCTTTCTTAGGGACTGGAATGAAAACTGACCTCTTCTAGTCCTGGGGCCACTGCTGAGTTTTCCAAATTTGCTGGCATATTGAGTGCAGCCCTTTCACAGCCTCATCTTTTAGGATTTGAAAGAGCTCAACTGGAATTCCATCACCTCCACTAGCTTTGTTCGTAGTGATGCTTCCTAAGGCCCACTTGACTTTGTATTCCAGTATGTGAAGGTCTGCCTCTAGGTGAGTGATCACACCATCACGATTATCTGGGTCGTGAAGATCTTTTTTGTATAGTTCTTCTGTGTATTCTTGCCACCTCTTCTTGGCTCTTTTCCCCTTGGCTGCTTGCAAAATACTCTACCACTGGTTTTAATCACTCACTACAATGGCCCCTTTGTAGCGTTCTTTGTTTCTTGTGTTTGAGATTCTCTGAACTTGGGTCTGCAAGACTGCAGTTTTCATGAAATCTGGGGGGAAAGCTGGTGATTATGCACTCACATAATCCCCAGAGCAAGCTCCTCTGCAGGCACATCCAGTTGCTGGACCTTGCCCGGCAGCTCACTGCTGCTCTGTTCTCCACAGTGTTTTCATTGTGTTTTTTCCCCAGTTTGCTTTTTCAATCTCTTCAAGCTCACTAGGCTTCCCTCCTGCCATGCCAGGCTGCAGTAACGCTGCCCAGGGCATGTCTCTCCTCAGCAGAAGCTCAGTTCGGGTCCATTTCACGTCTTGCCCGTCTCTGCTCACCGCACTCCCCCTCCCACCACCTCCCGACACGCGGGCCGCAGGTCAGGGCCTGCCTAACGGTCTGCTGGCTGACTGCCACCTGTGTCATGTCTGCTTCTGCTTTTGACGGACTTTTCTTTAGGGGTCTTTGAAAGCAGGTACTTTTTGATTGGATGTCAGACATTTCAAATTTTACCTTGTTGGGTCCTGGATTTTTTTTTAATTTTGAAATTAAATTTAATTTTTACTTTTTAAAAAAATTTTGAAACCTTATTTTGAGATGCAGTTAAGCTACCTGGAAACAGTTTGATGCCTTGAGGCATATTTCAGCTCTGGCGGCAGGACTGAAGCCGGTTCCCCTGGCAGAGGCTTGGCCCCTGTACCTGAAGCTGGTTCCCCTGGCAGAGGCTTGGCCCCTGTGCCTGATGCCGAGAGCCATGAGCTCTTGTGTTTCCACACACACCTGGCTAACTGGCTTGCAGCTGGGGATGGAGGGGACCCTCTGCGTGTCTCTCCTCCCAGGATCGCATGTGTCCCCAGCCCCACTCTGCTCACCTTGGGGAGACCACTGGGCTCTGCCTGAGCCCCCCTCACCTGTGCAGCCTGAGACTCTTTCCAGGCGGAAAGCTGGGGCTCACCTGCCTGTTTCCCCCCTTGGGGGTTGCTGGGCCCACTGCCTGGTTGCCAGTATCTGAAAACTGGTGCTTCATGTATTTTCCTCTGGGTGTTCGTTGTTTCAGCTGGAAGGGCATATCTGGTCTCTTTCACTTTATCTTGGGTGAAAATAAAAGTCCAATCTCTTTGTTTTTAATGTTGTGTGACATTTATCGCAGTGAAACATACCTGGAAACCACAGGGCACGAATGGGCAGCCTGGAGAGTGTTCACACGCCCTGCACGCTCATGGAGCACAGTATGACCACACCCGGCTCCCCCTGCGCCCAGGCCAAGCCAGGCCTCCCGGTCGTCTCCCTTGCTGCCTCTCACCATCTAACCGATGACCAACTATATCGTTAGCTGGTGAACACCAGTCCCCTCCTTAGAGACAGAAGTTTGTGAGGCCAGGAGGGAAGTTAGGGTCCTGCCTGGGGTACATTGGCAGCTGTCAGAGCACTGGCTCATGGACGTGCTCCCTAAACACTTCCAAATGCGCCAGGTTCTCGAAAAGCATGGCAACTTAGACAACTGCCTTGTCACAAGAGTTACACTCTCTTATCGTGAAAAGCCGTCTACGCATTTCAGGTGTCCGCCGGGCTCTCACCTGGCTCCTCTCTGCGGAGGCGATTGCACAGCATCTGGAGAGAAAACTCCCGTGACAGCGAGGAGACCAGCCCGTCGTCGAACACGGAGAGCCCTTCCAGCGGCAGCTCCAGCAGATCCCTGTCTGCGATCAGGATGACGTCATCTGCGACCTCGGGTTGCACTGTGGCAGGGGGGACGCAGCTGCTACCGCCCACTGGAGGCACAGACCCCTGCCCCTCACACCCCCACCCCCACCCCCACCCCGCGAGGGACTTAGGGAGGAGGCTGAACTGGGCACAGTCAGGACCTGGACACAGCCCGGGTGGGGGGACAGCATGTCCTCTGTGGTGCCAAGGGCCGCCCACGCTCCGTGGGCACTCCTGAAGCAGGTGCTGGAGCCTCGGCTCCTCCCACCAGGGAGCCCCTTCAGGGACAGGCAGTTGCGCTAGCCCCCCTCCCCGAGGACTGTCCGGAGGGGACCGTGGCCACCGGGGCAGCTCCGTTAGAGGACGGGTACTGCTGCTCCCGGGACCCCGCAGCCACCCCAGCCGTCGGCCCCCGAGGGTGACGGTGGCGTCGCCATGGTCTCTGCCCCTCGGCCTGCCCAGGCGGGCTCCTGAGGGCGGGGTGGGCAGCGGGGGGTTGCACGTGGCCCAGCAGGGCACCGATCAGCGCCGTGCGGAGTGGTTTCTGCCGGCCTCCGTCCCGCAGGCCGGGCCCCAGGCCCGCTCACCCTGGGACAGGGACGCTCTCCTCGCCTTGTCTTTGCCCTTCGTTTTCCCAGGATCTGCCACGACCGTGGGGATCGGTGCTCTGAAAGCAAAGGCACAGGTTCAGGTTGAAAAAACCCATGAGCACCACTGAGAGGGGCAGTGAGTCCTCGGGCGGCACGTCTCCAGGGCAGCATCAGGGCATGAGGCTCCCCAGGCTCCCTGCTGGGGGCCTGTCTCCCGAGACCAGGGCGTGGACATGAGCACATTGGAATCAGGACACTCTGACCTGCTGGCCAATCAGGGAGTCCATGCGCTGACCCCTCCAGCTTCCTTCCCCCCAAACCCAGATCCACGGGGCCGGGCCCTTTGCCAGGCTCTCCCCTCCCACCACACTCAGACTAGAGGACAGCGGGGCTCCGCGTGGCAGTGACGTCCCCCAGAAAAGGTCTGGGGTGGGGCCAGACTTCCCCCCGACAGCAGGTGGGCAGAGCCCAGCTTCTGTCCCCGAGGGCCTGTGCTCTCTCCAGGTCAGTCCGCCGCCCCATTCCGCACAGAAAGAAGCCCGGGGCTGCGGCCTCAGAGTCCCCAAGAGGACACGGCTCTGCCTGCCCCCACGCCCACAGCCAGCCGCTCAGCTAGCCGCGGGGCTCAGGGGCGGAGGCTGAGCTGGCTTTCGCACGGAGCCCCCTGCCCGCCCACCCTCGCCCTGGGCGTCACACCGCTTGGGACCTGTGCACACCTGTGGGGACAGAGGGACGCCGTGCCCCTCCACCCCCAGGGTTCCAGCAGTCTGGCTGGAACTCGGTGCCTGAGCCCCTTGGGAGGCAGCCCTGGGCAGTACCTGGGCTCCGGGGGGCAGCTGAGCAGTGGGAACAATGGCTGCAGGTACTGCTCCATGGACTTCAAGACCGCCTCGAACCTCGGCAGCGCACGGTCCTCCCCCATCGGGTGCACGCCTTCCAACTCCTCCTCAACCCAAACAACCGCGGAGGTCAGAAGGTGTCAGAGGGGACCCCGCCCCAGGCGGCCAGAGGGAAGGGGCCAGACCTTGTAGGCGACCCCCAGGAAAGGCCCGCTCAGAGCCAGGGCACCCCAGCCCGCAGCACTGCTCTGGTCCCCGCCCTACCCATGGGCTCAGGTCTCACCAGGCCAGTGCTCAGGGCCATGTCCCCACTGTAGGCCTCGGCCTGGGCCTGCTCCCGGAACTGCTGGACCCTGGCCAGCAGGCGGGAGAAGTCGGCGGGGCTCACGGCCACCCGAGCCACCTTGCAGGAGCCTGCGGAGACAGAGGCACGTCCCCACACTGGGCCTCGCAGACTGCCCTTCAGGCCGAGAGCACTGCGGACGGAGCCCTGTGCACCACCAGACTTGATGGGGGGTGGCAAGCTAAAGGCAAAGCTTTGGGACCTTCCCCAGGAGTCAGCGCCAGAACCCCGCTGGAGGGGGGACGGCCAGAGAGGTTGGGAAGGAAGGCGGACAGAAACTTGGCCTCTGCAATGTGCCAAGACTGCTCTGCAGACACAGTGAGGGGCCAGCAGGGAACGGGGGGTCGGTCCCCCGGCAGGGGACAGGTGGGTGGTATCACTCCTGTTGACGTTCAGGAGCGGGGACAGGCCCTCGGGGCACCAGGAAGTAGCCAGGGGGTCCTGGGACAGAGCAAATGGCTCTCTATCTGTGCTTGTAAATGAATGGGCAGGTGGAATGAAGTGCTGAGGCTGAGGAAGGAGCTGGAGAGGGAATGTTGGGGGGGTATCCCCAGTGGGAGGCACACGGGCCAGGCTCAGCTGCTTCCACCTGATGCCCCCTCCCTACCTGGGAAAGATGCCTGGATGGGGGCTGGCAACCCGGGGAGGGGGGCGGTGGAGAAGTCTCGGGTCTCTGTGTGTCCCGCCCTCCCAGGGACGCCCCACTCCACAGAGGACGGCGCTGTGGCACGACTCACGCCCTGTCTGCAGTGTTCTGCCCTTGGCGGCAGGGATGGAGTTGGGTTTGTCGTAGGAGGCGCCGTACAGATGGGTCCTGTTGGCGGGACGGGTGGGGTCCCAGAGGAGCCCAGAAGAGGCGGACTCTGTGCCACCCCCCGGACATGAGGCCCTTCCTTGAACCTCAGACAAGTCAGGACACGGAGTCACACAGCACCCCACCCCCCGCCCTGCTACCCAAGGCCGGCAGACCAGGGGTTCTGCTGCACTTCAACCGTGCCCTTTAGGCCAGGGCTGTGTGCTGGCAGGACGCGGCACTGTGCCCGGCCCCCCGCCGTCATACCCGTCAGCCTGGGCACCCTGGCAGAGGGACGGTCCACCCACCCCATCCCAACGGGCGGCCCACCCTGGCCGGTGCCGTGTCCACAGCGACCGCCGGAGCAGGAGGCAGGGTCCTGGGGAGCAGCTGGGGGACAGGGGAGAAGGCCTCACCCGTCCCTGCTGTGGTGCAGAAAGACGATCCGCATCGTGGGGGGAATGTCATTCAAGAGGTTAAAGTGCTGTTCGGTGACCCAGAGGTTTTGCCAAGCCTGCGGGTGACACTCGGGGTCAGTCCGGGCCGGCGGCCGCCGCCAGGGGGCAGCAGAGGCACGCGGACCTCGCCGCGGGCACCGCCGGGAAGACACGGACCCAGCGCCGCGGAGGGCCCGGCGGCCCCGCCCCTCCGCTCCCCGCGGCGCCTCCCCCAACCCCCAGCAGACACAGGCCCGGAGGCCCGCAGTCTCCCAGCCGGTAGGTGGTGCGGTTCAGCCCCTCTCCTGCGGGTCTGCAGCAGGAGCCACAGGCAGCCCGCAGACCACCCCCACAGAGGAG
Organism: Bos indicus x Bos taurus; assembly: GCF_003369695.1. Lineage (NCBI taxonomy): Eukaryota > Metazoa > Chordata > Mammalia > Artiodactyla > Bovidae > Bos > Bos indicus x Bos taurus. The sequence goes on along the minus strand of NC_040101.1, from coordinate 715,689 downwards.
CCGCTCACACCCTCTCCCCACTTGCTGATGAAATGAGCTTCAGGTTTGCAGCGACTGACCAGTGTGCACACTCAGGTCCACGGCAGGGGGCGCGGGGAACGCCTGTTCCAGCGGAGCAGACGGATCGAAGCAGGGGGAGACCGTGCGCCCCAGTCTGGGGGATGGGTTACAGGGGCCAGACCGCCTCCGCTCCAGCGGCCACGCCCAGCGTCCGGGGCCCCTCCAGGCTGGCACCCGTGGCAGCTGACCCTGGTGCCCTTTTCGCCTGCAGTGTCCCACGGGGGAGCCACAGCCTCTCATCCGCCTGTGGCCAGTGGGCACTAATACCGCTGTGACGCCTGCCCTTGGGGACCACAGCCCGCAGGGAGTTGCTGAGTTGAACTCACTTCCCAAGGGGCCACGTGCGGGGACCCTACCCCCACCCCCACCGGGGCCCCCTCCTCTTCAGCCCTGGGTGCTTTCCGCCCCTCTGGTGGGCGTCCAGTAGCACTTGGGCAGGGTTTTAAGTTTTGCGTTTCTCTGATGACCAGTGAAACGTTTTAAAAGTTTACTGGGCATCGCTTTAAAAGTTTACTGGCCGTTTGGGTATCTTCTGTGACAGGCCAGCCTTGTGAAGTTCCTCTATTGGAAGCTCAGTCTTTCTCTTCCCGAGAGCGGGCCACCTCTTTTCTCCACACAGGATTCCAGCTCCCGGTCACTCCGGGAGCGTGCTGGACCTCTGAGCTCCGCCTTTGACTCCTGGGCTGTGGTTCTGATGAACAGAGGTTCTTCACGTCCGTGCAGTGCAGCGTGTAGTAAGTACCTCCTTCCTGGTGATGAGGAGGCTCGTCTCCGAAAGCGTCGTCCTCGAGCTCCGCTGTGTCACCTTCTCAGGGGGCTGCACCGTCCCCTCCCCGCCCAAGTGTCGCCCTCGACGTGCGTCAGGCGTGTGCAGCGGGCCTGTTCCTGGCCTTTCTCTGTGGTCTCTTCCGCCGCTTCAAGCAGGTCCTGCTATTTTGTTTCGGAAGCTGGCACTTCCTTACATCCCCCAGACGCGGCTGCCTCTCTGCTTAGTCAGTTCTTTTTGAATTTGCCTTAGAGACGTTTGTGGTTTTGGGGGTAGAGACCATATGTCTTTTATTAGATTTTCCTTAGGTGTTTGATTGGCTTTGATGTCACTGAAAACGGTTATTCAGACACTGTCGCTACTTGTAACTGGCGTGCGGAGACGCAGTCACGGCACAGCCGTCAGTCGTGGCCTCCTGCCGTCTGCATGTTGCGTCTCAGAGATGCTGACTTTCGAGGCCCACGATCACGCTGACTGTGAGTACAGTTTTACTTCTCCCTTTTCAATGCTTCTGCCCTTTATTCCTTTTTCTAGTCTAACTGTTCCATTGAATAGAAGTGTGATAGCTTTCTTGTGTCATTTCAACTCTAGGAGGAAAGTTTTCAGAATTTTTCTGAAAATTAATGTATAGTATGATCTTTGCTGTAGAGTTTTAAAGATATTCTTTATCAAGTTAAGGAAATTATCTTCTCAGTAACATGGAAACATACATTACCATATGTAAGCCAGAGAGCCAGTGGGAACTGCTGCGTGACTCAGCCAACTCACACCCGGCTGGGTCACCACCCAGAGGGGTGGGTGGGGAGGGAGGGGGCGGGGCAGGGGTAAACCCCTGGCCGATTCATGTTGGTGTTTGGTAGAAACCAGCACAACGCCGTAAGGCAACCACCCTTCAATTAAAAATAAATAAAATGATCTCCTATCTTGATTTTTTGAAATCACGGGCTGGTGTTGAATTTTGACAGTTTTTCTGCATCTATCATCTTGATAGATTTTATGGGCCTTATGATTGTCTCCTTTTCCTCCTGTTAATACGGTGGACTATACTGAACGAGTTAAAATACTGGACTGCATGGTGCACAGCATCTGATCCTCCTTCGTTATCCCTTCACAGTCGCTGGGCCTTTGGGCTGATGCTTTGTGTCCACGGCGGTAAGAGATTTTCCCCGCATGTGAGGTCCTCGCTGGGCCTTCAGTACCGAGGCTCGTGGGGCCTGATACTTTGTGTCCACGGCGGTAAGAGATTTTCCCCGCATGTGAGGTCCTCGCTGGGCCTTCAGTACGGAGGCTCGTGGGGCCTGATGCTTTGTGTCCACGGCGGTAGGAGATTTTCCCCGCATGTGAGTGCCTCGCTGGGTCTTCAGTACGGAGGCTCGTGGGGCCTGATGCTTTGTGTCCACAGCGGTAGGAGATTTTCCCCGCATGTGAGGGCCTCGCTGGGCCTTCAGTATGGAGGCTCGTGGGGCCTGATGCTTTGTGTCCACGGCGGTAGGAGATTTTCCCCGCATGTGAGGTCCTCGCTGGGCCTTCAGTACCGAGGCTCGTGGGGCCTGATACTTTGTGTCCACGGCGGTAGAGATTTTCCCCGCATATGAGGGCCTCGCTGGGCCTTCAGTACGGAGGCTCGTGGGGCCTCTCAAGAGTCAGGGGGTGTTCCTCTTGCTCCTGATCCCTGAAGGATCATTTCTTCCTTCAGTGTTTGGGGGAATTTGTTGGTGAAGCCAACTGGGTCTGGGACTGTCTTTGTGATGGTGTTAAGGCTTCACTTCTTGAAGAGAGATTAAGTTATTCAGATTTTCTATTGTCAGCTTTGGTAGGTTATGTTTTTTGAGGAATTTGTCCATTTCATTCAAATTGTCAAATTTACTAGAGTAAGGTTATAAAAACAGTCTTACTAGTTTTTCGATGTCTGAAGGATCTCATGATGTCATATCACCTATCCTGAAATTTCTGTCTTTTCCTCGTCAGGTCCTCCTAAGTGCCTATCAGTTTTACTATTGGCAGTCTGCCCCGGGAACCCATTGCTGTTATTGATCTCCTCTGCCGGAGGCGTGATTTAATTTCATGGTTTCTGTTGTTCTGTCTCTCAGTTGTTTTCCTTTTTTCTTAAATGTCTTTATTCTAGCTTCTTGAAATCAAAGTTTAAATCAGTTTTTTAAGGCTTTCTTTTTGTACTCGAGGGTGTATTTTTCCCTAAACCCTGTTTTAGACAAGGCTCCTAGGTTTTCATATATAGTGTTTTCATTCTTTAAATCAATTTAAAGTATTTTGTAAATTCCATTGTCATTTCTTCTCTGACCAATTGATGATGATAGACATACTGTTTAATTTCAAGGAAATTGCGTTTATTTTTACGTGTATCTTTTAGTTATTGATTTATGTTTTAATTTCCTTGTGGTTAGAAAACAAACTCTGAGTGATTTCAGCACTTGGTGTCTGCTGAGGCATCCATCGGCCAGGGACGGTCCGCTTGGTAGAGGTTCCGCACACACCTGGGGGGGCAGGTGCGCCTGCTCCTTCCTGGCTCCTCGTTCCATGAACGTCGGGCCACGTCTGTGCAGGCCTCCTGCACTCGGGGACGTTCTCGCACACTTCTGCAGGTTGCTGCCGATTCATCTTCTCTTTCTACCAGCAACTGCCAGGATGGGTCCAGCCTCCCCACGGAGCCGAGGATCTGTCTGCGGCTCTGTCTGAGTCGGTTCTGTTCACACATTTGAAGCTGTGCCACCGGTGCTCACGGGCTGGGGACGTGGATCCCCGCTGACTGGCCGCTGGGGCGTCCTCTCCAGTACCGTGTCTCAGCAGAAGACTGCCAGGCTTTCAACTGATGAGTTTTCCCAGGGTTTACAGACTGCCTCTCACCTCCTCCAGGCTGGCCCTGCCCTGCAGGAGGGGGGGTTCCTGTCCCTGGGTCACGGCAGGGCTCTTGGCCTGGAGACATTTCTGGGGTGTCACGCGGGAAGGCACTGGAGGCCAGGGCTGCCGTAACACCCCCGGCACACACAGGACGGCCGTGCGCAGAGAGCCATCCCATCCCTGCTGGTCAGAAGGAGAAAGGCAGCCTGGATCGAGGGGTGCGAGGTCTGCCCACACCAGCGGCCATGGAAGCCCCACAGAGGAGGAGGGTGGGCTTGACCGGAGTGTTCTGGCCTGTTCTCTGTATTCAATTTCATCAAGTTTAATTTCTTTAAGTCTCCAATTCATACTTGCTAGTCCAAATAAAAAGGAGGTTCTATTAGCTACCATGCTCTGCAAATTTCTTCCAAAATTAAATTCTAAGACTTGGCGGAATATAAAACATTTCCTCAAACACAGCATGAACTGAAATGGACCCCCCTAGAGCCCCATCCTCCCGATGGTCCTTCACGACCATCGCAGGCCTGGGTGTCTGTACTGTGAGTTTGCAGAGTCCAGCCAATGCTGAAGGTGAGCTGCTCTCCCCACTGGGCCCATGAGAAGCTGCAGCTCAGAGATGGGGAGTGGGTCTCCCAGAACCATATAGCAAGCGGGAGGCAGGGCCGGGATCTGCACCTGGTCCGAGGGCATCTGCAGAGCTGCGGGGCGGGGTAGGCTCAAGGGTGGCCTCGGCTGGTTTACCTTGGATATGGCGGCCAGTCTCTGCTCCACGCTGGCACACAGGTTGGTGGATGTCCTCTCCTGGCGTCTCAGCCTGTCCTGGAGCTGCAGCAGCGCAGCCAGCTGTGAGCTGCTGGTGTTGGCCGTGGCGGCGAGCAGGACATCGCGCATCCTCTCGGAGGCCGAGCAGCTCTGAAACAGACCGCTGAGGCTGCCATGGGGGTCCGGGCAATGTCCGTGGCAGGTGGGCACCCAGGCGCTCCTCCAGGTGGCTGGCACAGCCTAGAGGCCGGGCGAGGCGGCCTTCACCGCTGAGCCCGCGGGCCTACCGGCTCAGGACGCAGGGAGGAGAGCGCTCTGCTCTCCCGAACCCCAGAAACACAAGCCTGGGGGCTTCTGCTGCTCGTGCGCCCACAGGAACTGCGATGGGGGGCCGGGCCCCCTTCTCCAGGTACCTGGGGTGCCTCCTCCAATGAGCACTGTCCTTAAAGCGGAGCCCAGTCGCATCCTGGTGGGTGGGGCCGCCAGCAGAGGGAGCACCGGGGTCTTGGGGGGGCCTCCCTCTCCCCAGTGGCCAAGGGGGACCTTGCAGAAGGGGACCAGAGCAGAGCACACCTGAGACAGCGCAAGGAACTGGCAGGCGGTCGCGGGCTCCAGGATGCCCATGCACTCCACCATCTCCAGGCTGGCGGCCGCGGCGATGTCCAGGAGGTTGCTGCCCAGGGCCCCGTGCAGGCACTGCAGCAGCACCTCGGACGCCTGGGCCAGGTACTGCTGGGCCAGCACCACCCTCCTCTGCGGGGGGAGCTCAGACTCAGGCGGGCTCTGCGAGCCGGGCGGCCTGGGGCTGGGAGGCCTGGGGCTGGGCAGGGGCCGGCGTACCCTCTGATCCCAGCCCTTCCTCTGCTCCTCTGGGGTGGCCCTGAAGGACGGCAGTTCACTGTAGGGCCCTTCATGTTCCAGGTCCTCCTGGTTGACCTCCAGACCCCTGAGGCTGCTCAGCTCAGCGGCTCCCTGCGGAGGACACCCCTCCAGTCAGTGCCTGGGGCAGTGTGGATACGTATCTCGGCAGGACTCCTGGGTGAGGGGCGTGGCAGGCCAGCTGCAGCCCATCCTTTGCTGATTTAGGTGACCGGTGGGGGCCTGGCAGAGAAGCTGGCACCTAGCAGGTGCCACAGGGAGGAGCCTTGGCATGCCCGTGGGGTGGCCTTCTGTGCTGTGCCCCTTCAGGCTCTGCAAATCCCCTCCCTCAAGCACCAGGCCTGGGGGAGCTGGGTGCCCATCTGCCCCAGGGGCCCAGGGGCCAAGGCTCCTCTTGTCTCCTCTGCAGGACAAGGTACCCTGAAGGGGTCCTCGGGAGGCCAGGGGGACCTGCTTGGGGGGCAGCGGGCCCAGGAGACTCAGGTTGGGGGAGCCCTGGGTCTGCGGGGATAAGACAGAGGCGGGTAGCCCCTCTGAGTGGGCGTGTGGTGAGCGCAGCTTCCTTGACGGATGCCCGCTCACGAGGCGCCACATGTCTGGTCCGTATCTACCTGACTCAGAACTACCTTTTCAGGTGCTCAGTGCATACCGGTTGAATGCAGGGCCACAATGCCACCAATTCCCCCAAACGTGAGTCACGTCTCAGGACCCGGAGACCCGGACAGCTGCCACTGAGCCGACCCCAGGGCTGTGCACCCGGCCAGGTCCCTGGGGCCGGCCTGGCTGCACCTGGGCCGATGCCTTCTGGCATCTACAGAGGCGTTTAGGATGACGACCAGGAGCTCCCATGGTGGCGGCTGTCACCAGAATCCCTTCCTAAGGGCAGGGGCTTCCTCAGGGGCACCAGGCCTGCAGGGCAACCTGGCAGGGGTGGGTACTGGAGAGAAGAGGGCAGTCCTGGGTGCATTGGCGCGGCTGTCGGGAGGAGGGCTTCCCTGGACCGTGTGGGTGGGTGGGGGCGGGGAGTGAGGGGTAGCAGCAAGAGTGGGCAGGACCGATCCCTGGGTAGGGCAGGGACCCGGTCCTCAGGCACAGAGCTGCTGGGGTGGGGGAGGCGCCAGGAACCACCGCCCGGGGACACCCCCATTTGGAGCGGGGGTGGGATGCTCCACATAGGACAGCCTGTCCTGCTTGCCCCTTCTCCCCCTCGAATTCTTCCTCCGGGGGTCAGGCCTTTGGCCTGCCTTTTCCTCCCTCCACAGCCCACACCATGCTTCTTGACCCCAGAGAATTCAAGGCCTGTTTTCTACCCCAGTTATTACAAAGATCCAGTGAGCTCTCAATATATTTTTGTTTTTTGGGCCTAAGCGGTCAGTCTGGGAGCCAGCAGAACGCACCCAGAGGCTCTCCTCCCAGGAGCAGGCAGGGAGCAGGAGGTCCCAGTTCTCAGCCAGCAGGCGCAGCGCCTTCCCGGCCAGGCCCAGGAGCCGCGGGTGAGGCTCCTCGCACTCCGTGCTCAGCGACTGCAGGCTCCCCAGCTGCGCCAGCACCACGTGCGCCAGGCAGTGCTTCAGGTTGAACCACTTCTTCAGGGACACAAACCACCTCAGTCAACAAGGGCCACCGCTGCTGCCCACCCAGGCCCCACTCTCCAACAGCCCTGCCATGTGGCGAGGGTCTCCAAGGCTCAGGTGCTGGGAGGTTCTAGAGTCTGCTGAGGAGCCTCAGTTTGGGGCAGGCTGACAAGAATGGGAGTGGGTGATGGGCAGGGAGGCCTGGTGTGCTGCAGTCCATAGAGTCGCAGAGAGCTGAATGTGACTGAGCTACTGAACTGAACTGAACTGACAAGGACATGAGTTTGTACTGAGTCCCATTTAGGACTATTTGGTTCATTTAGTTATGTCAAATTATTTGGGTCCACACTTGATGAAATCTCAGTCTAAGAACAGAACACATTTTCCTCAGAATCGTTCTGCAGATGTAACTCATCTTTTTAACAGATGGCAGCTCACCTTTATGGACGGCTTCCTGTGGCGACACAGCGGTCAGAGCACCCGCCTTGGGAAGGGGCACCTCCCCCAGGCAGACCCTGATCTCATTAGCCAATCAGACGGGCCTTTTTGGGCTGCTGGGAGCTACCGGGGCAGAGAACCTCTCTGCTCAGAGATCTCGGGGGACGTTTATGAACCCCGACCTTCTGGGTTCCCAATGGCTGGTCAGGCACACGGTGGGGGGGCCCCCAGCGCGTGTCCGGGGACGTTACCAGGCCGACGGCGGTGTAGTCACTGGGGCTCTGCAGGAAGTCGGACAGCAGCTTGTCCGTGGAGCTCTGCTCCAGCTGCCGCTGCCGGGCGTCCTCCCAGGTGAGCTGCAGCGTGTCCAGACAGCCCTCCACGAGGCTGAGCCTGAGGTGCCGCAGTCTTCGCATCAAAGGGCTGCTGACATTCTGTAACTGAGGGGTGCGACCATCACCGCCCGCCCAGCTCGCCCGCCGGGCCCCCGCCCGCCGCCGGGGCCCCCGCCCGCCTCTCCCTCCGCTTCTCCCTCCGAGGCGAGCCCAGCTCACCGCCACGCCCCGCGCCCGCCCACCGCCACGCCCACCGGGCCACGCCCACCGCCAGGCCCCGCCCGCCTCTCCCTCCGCTTCTCCCTCCGAGGCGAGCCCAGCTCACCGCCACGCCCCGCGCCCGCCCACCAGGCCACGCCCACCAGGCCACGCCCACCGCCAGGCCCCGCCCGCTTCTCCCTCCGAGGCGGGCCCAGCTCACCGCCACGCCCCGCGCCCGCCCACCAGGCCACGCCCGCCAGGCCACGCCCACCGCCAGGCCCCGCCCGCTTCTCCCTCCGCTTCTCCTTCCTAGGCGAGCCTCTCTTCCGGCTCGGTCAGTCAGTGGCTCTTCCTGATTTTACGTAATGGAACCGCAGAGCACGTGCTCTCTGCAGGCTGTGTCCATCCTGGGAGTTGTTCCGTCGCTCAGCCATGTCAGACTCTCTGCGACCCCACGGACTGCAGCGCGGGGCGCGGTGAGTCCCTTCACACGGATGAGCTGCACTCTGCCGAGGCCATCTGCGCGCTTGCTCCCACACCCCCAGTTTGGGGCTGTGGCAAACAGCGCTGAAGTGAGCGTTCGCACACGCGTGTGTGGGGCACACGCCCCGGAGCGGGGTGGCCGGGCCACACGGGGGCGCGCCTTCGCTCTTCGCGAAACCGCCAAACCGTTCCCAAGTGGTCGCTCACGCTGTCCCCACCGGCAGCCTAGGGCGTTGTCCCAGTGTCCCGCGTCCCGATAACATTTGGTGTGGTTGCTCCTTCAAGTCGTGGCCGTGTTAACAGTTGTGTGGCGGTTTTCCCTGACTCACTAATAAACTTGCCGTCTTTTGTGATTATTTACCATCCACGTATTTTCTTTGAAGAAAGGTCTGTTCACATGTTTGCCCAGTTATTATTGGGTTGCTTATGTCTATTTTGAAAGTTCTTTACATTAATATAGTCTAGATACAAGACCTTTGTCAGATAAATGATTTGTAAATATTTTCTCCCAGTTGGCAACTTGTCTTTGCATTTTCTTACTGGTGTCTTTTGAAGAGCTGAGTCCAATTTATAAAACTTTTTTTGATGGATTATGATTTTGGTCTCATGGGTAAGAAAGACTTTAGTCTCATCTGCTAAACTTTAAGGCTGCAGAGGCGTTTTCCTATGTTTTCTTCTAAAAGTGTCACAGTTTCAGCTCTTACATGTAGCCCTGTGACCAGTCTTGAGCTGGTTTTTACACGTGGTGTGAGGTATGAATGGAAGGGTAATTCTGGGGGATGGACGTCCAGTTGCTCCCGCAGCTTTGTTTTAAAGGTGAGCCCTTCTTACTGAACCCTCTTTGCGCCTTTGCTGAAAGTCAGTTTTCTTTCTGTATGCATGTGTCTATTTTTACATTCTCTATTATGTTCCACTGATGTGTAAGTTTACATTAAAGCCACACTATCTCTATTCCCATAGCTTTACGGTTTAGTTCAGCCGCTCAGACGTGTCTGACTCTTTGCGACCCCATGGACTGCAGCACGCCAGGCCTCCCTGTCCATCACCAACTCCCGGAGTTTACTCAAACTCATGTCCATTGAGTCGGTGATGCCATCCAACCATCTCATCCTCTATCGTCCCCTTCTCCTCCCGCCTTCAATCTTTCCCAGCATCAGGGTCTTTTCCAACAAGTCGGTTCTTCATATCAGGTGGCCAAAGTAGTGGAGTTCCAGCTTCAGCATCAGTCCTTCCAACGAATATTCAGAGTTGGTTTCCTTTAGGATGGACTGGTTGGATCTCCTTGCAGTCCAAGGGACTCTCAAGAGTCTTCTCCAACACACTTCAAAAGCATCAGTTCTTCGGTGCTCAGCTTTCTTTATACTCCAACTCTCACATCTATACCTGACTACTGGAAAAACCATAGCTTTGACTAGACGGACCTTTGTCAGCAAAGTAATGTCTCTGCTTTTTAATATGCTATCTCAGTTCAGTTTAGTCACTCAGTCGTGTCCGACTCTTCGCGACCCCATGAATCGCAGCACGCCAGGCCTCCCTGTCCATCACCAACTCCCAGAGTTCACTCAGACTCACATCCATCGAGTCAGTGATGCCATCCAGCCATCTCCTCCTCTGTCGTCCCCTTCTCCTCTTGCCCCCAATCCCTCCCAGCATCAGAGTCTTTTCCAATGAGTGAACTCTTCGCATGAGGTAGCCAAAGTACTGGAGTTTCAGCTTCAGCATCATTCCCTCCAAAGAAATCCCAGGGCTGATCTCCTTCAGAATGGACTGGTTGGATCTCCTTGCAGTCAAGGGACTCTCAGGAGTCTTCTCCAACACCACAGTTCAAAAGCATCAATTCTTCGGCGCTCAGCCTTCTTCACAGTCCAACTCTCACATCCATACATGACCACAGGAAAAACCATAGCCTTGACTAGACGGACCTTTGTTAGCAAAGTAATGTCTCTGCTTTTGAATATGCTATCTAGGTTGGACATAACTTTCCTTCCAAGGAGTAAGCGTCTTTTAATTTCATGGCTGCAGTCACCATTTGCAGTGATTTTGGAGCCCAAAAAAGTAAAGTCTGACACTGTTTCCACTGTTTCCCCATCTATTTGCCATGAAGTGATGGGACCAGATGCCATGATCTTAGTTTTCTGAATGTTGAGCTTTAAGCCAACTCTTTCACCTTCCTCTTTCACTTTCATCTAGAGGTTCTTTAGTTCTTCTTCGCTTTGTGCCATAGGGTGGTGTCATCTGCATATGTGAAGTTATTGACATTTCTCCTGACAATCTTGATTCCAGCTTGTGCTTCATCCAGCCCAGCGTTTCTCATGATGTACTACTCTGCTTTTAAGTTAAATAAGCAGGGTGACAGTATACAGCCTTGACATTACTCCTTTCACTATTTGGGACCAGTCTGGTATCCCATGTCCAGTTCTAACTGTTGCTTCCTGACCTGCATACAGGTTTCTCAAGAGCCAGATCAGGTGGTCTGTTATTCCCATCTCTTTCCGAATTTTCCATAGTTTGTTGTGATCCACATGGTCAAAGGCTTTGGCAGAGTCAATAATGCAGAAGTAAACGTTTTTTCTGGAACTCTCTTGCTTTTTTAATGATGTTGGCAATTTGATCTCTGGTTCCTCTGCTTTTTCTAAATCCAGATTGAACATCTGGAAGTTCACGGTTCATGTATTGTTGAAACCTGGCTTGGAGAATTTTGAGCATTACTTTACTAGCGTGTGAGATGAGTGCAATTGTGTGGTAGTTTGAGCATTCTTTGGTATTGCCTTTCTCTGGGATTGGAATGAAAACTGACCTTTTCCAGTCCTGTGGCCACTGCTGAGTTTTACAAATTTGCTGGCATATTGAGTGCAGCCCTTTCACAGCATCATCTTTTAGGATTTGAAATAGTTCAACTGGAATTCCATCACCTCCACTAGTTTTGTTTGTAGTGATGCTTCCTAAGGTCCACTAGACTTCACATTCCAGCATGTCTGGCTCTAGGTGAGTGATCACACCATCGTGGTTATCTGGGTCATGAAGATCTTCTTTTGTACAGTTCTTCTGTGTATTCTTGCCACCTCTTCTTAATATCTTCTGCTTCTGTTAGGTCCATACCATTTCTGTCCTTTATTGTGCCCATGTTGGCATGAAATGTTCCCTTGGTATCTCTAATTTTCTTGAAAAGATCTCTAGTCTTTCCCATTCTACTGTTTTCCTCTATTTCTTTGCATTGATCACTGAGGAAGTCTTTCTTATCTCTCTCTATTCTTTGGAACTCTGCATTCAGATTAGTATATTTTTCCTTTTCTTCTTTGCCTTTCACTTCTCTTCTTTTCACAACTATTTTAACGTCTCCTCAGACAACCATTTTGCCTTTTTGCATTTCTTTTTCTTGGGGATGGTCTTGATCCCTGCCTCCTGTACAATGTCATGAACCTCCTCCGTCCATAGTTCTTCAGGCCCTCTATCAAGTCTAATCCCTTGAGTCTACTTGTCACTTGCACTGTATAATCGTAAGGGGTTTGATTTAGGTCATACCTGAATGGTCTAGTGGTTTTCCCTACTTTCTTCAACTTAACTCTGAATTTGGCAATAAGGAGCTCATGATCTGAGCCACAGTCAGCTCCTGGTCTTGTTTTTGCTGACTGTATAGAGCTTCACCATCTTTGGCTGCAAAGAATATAATCAATCTGATTTTGGTGTCGACCATCTGGTGATGTCCATGTGTAGAATCTTCTCTTATGTTGTTGGAAGAGGTTGTTTGCTATGACCAGTGCATTTTCTTGGCAAAACTCTATTAGCCTTTGCCCTGCTTCATTCTGTACTCCAAGGCCAAATTTGCCTGTTACTCCAGATATTTCTTGACTTCCTACTTTACATTCCAATCCCCTATAATGAAAAGGACAACTTTTTGGGGTGTTAGTTCTAGAAGGTCTTGTAGGTCTTCATAGAACTGTTCAACTTCAGCTTCTTCAGCATTACTGGTCGGGGCATAGACTTGGATCACTGTGATACTTGAATGGTTTGCCTTGGAAACGAATAGAGATTATTCTGTCATCTTTGAGATTCCATCCAAGTACTGCATTTCGGACGCTTTTGTTGACTGTGAGGGCTATTCCATTTCTTCTAAGGGATTCTTGCCCACAGTAGTAGATATTATGGTCATCTGAGTTAAATTATTCACCCATAGCTTTACAGTAAGTCTTAAAATCAGGTAATGTTAGGCCTCCAACTTTGTTCTTTTTCAAAGTTGTGTTGGCTTTTGTTAGGCCTTTTAAATTCCACATAGATTTAAAAGTCACTTTGTCGATTTCTATTTTAAAAAACCCTGCAGAATCTTGATTAGTATTGTAGATAATTTAGGGGGAGAATTGACATCTTAATAACATCAAGTCTCCTGAGCCATGAACTTAATATACCTTTCCATTTATTTAGGTTTTTTGTTTAATTTTTCTAGCAATGTTTTGTGGTTCTCAGGGTATGAGTTTTCACTTTCTGGGTCAAATTTCATATGAAAGTGAAAGTGAAGTCGCTCAGTCGTGTCCGACTCTTAGCGACCCCATGGACTGCAGCCTACCAGGCTCCTCCGTCCATGGGGTTTTCCAGGCAAGAGTACTGGAGTGGGGTGCCATCGCCTTCTCTGAATAACATAGATTAGGAGAACAATCGTATGACAATTTCATATGTATGTGGTTATATTTAATATACATTGATCGTTATTGGCGTATGGAGATGTACAATTAGTGTTTGTGTACTGTTCTTGCATCGTGCAACCTTATTAAGCTCACTCCTTAGCACTAGCAGCTGTACTTTTCTGTAGATTGCACAAGGTTTTCTACACAGACAACCACATTATCTGTGAACGAAGACAGTTTTGCGTGTCCGTTTCTAATCTGAATGCTTTAGTTTCTTTGTCTTGCCTTGTTTAACTGGCTAAAACTCTAATAGCATTCTGGATCAAACTGGTGGAGGACACATTGCTATCTTAGTCCTCATCTTAAGGAAAAAGCATTCAGTCTGCCAACATGTGATGCCCTCAGTCAGACTGAGGAAGATCACTTCCGTTAACAGTTTGCTAAGAGGAATGGATGCTGGATCTTGTTACATGCTTTCTTCTTCTAACTGTTTTCTTTCTGGTTGCGCTGGGTCTTCTGTCACTGCACACAGGCTTCCTCTAGTTGCGGCGAGCTGGGCTTGCTGACTAGTTCTGTGGGCTTCTCTTACCGCAGAGGCTCTAGGCGCGCGAACGTCGCAGCACGCGGGCCAGGAGCTGCGGCACGCGGGTTTAGCTGCTCCACGGCGGGGGAGTCTTCCTAGACCAGGGATCAACCCCCTATCCCCTGCGTTGGTGGGTGGATTCTCATCTACTATACCACCAGGGAAGTCCAATAATGTTTAATTTTTAAAAATATCTGGTGAACCAAATTGATTGACTTTTGAATGTTACACAAGTCCTGGGATCAACCTGGAATATTATCCTTTTTACACACTGTTGGATTTAATTTCCCATATTTTGTTTAGATTTTTTACACCTATGATCATGAAGAACTGTCTATAGGGTTTTTCTTAGTATCTTTATCTTGTTTTGGTATCACACTGACACCAGCCCTACAGAAGAATTGGGATGTATTCCCTCCTTTTCAGTTTTCCCAAACAATCTATACAGAACTGGCATTGTTTTTTCCCTTAAATGCTTGCTGGTATTCCCTAGTAAATTCATATGGGTCTGACAGTTTCTTCATGGAAAAACTTTTAACTACAAATTCAATTTATTTAATAAATTGAGGGCTACTCACATTATCTATCTTTTTATGACTGAGCTGTGGTCGTTTGTGTCTTCCAAGGGATTTTCCATTTCATCTCCATTGTCAAACATACGGCGTAAAGTTGTTCATGATATTCCCTTATTATATTTTCAACATGTGGAGTCTACAGTGATGTTATATCTCTTATTTCTGATATTGGTAATTTATATTCTTTCTCTCTTTTTAATCAGTCTGACTAGAAGTTTATCAGTTTATTGATCTCCTTAAAGAAACAGCATTTGGCTTTGTTGGCTTTCCCAGTTTTCAGTTCTCTATCTCATTGGTTTCCACTGTGGTCTTCAATTTCTTTTCTTCTACTTATTTTGAGTTTGATTTGCTCTTTCTACTTTCATGTTGAGGTAAGTGATTTAGGGTTTTTTTCTCTTCTCACACAAGTATTTGGTGCTACAAAAGCTCCCCTAAGTGTTGCATTAGAGATCTCTTACACATTTTGATATGTGCCACCCCCCACCACACACATACTGTAGTTCAAAATAGTTTCCCTTCTGATTTTTTCTCTGGCCCACAGTTATTCTGCTGTATGCTATTTACTTTCCAAATATTTGGTCATCTCTCCTGTAGCTTTCTGGGATTTTTTTTTTTTTAATCACAACACTTTTTTTTTTAACTGGGATTTTTTAAAATTGAGGTAAAATTCACATAATGTCCTTACGTCATGAAGGGACAGTAAGCTCTGGACACTGAGAAACAGGTCCACCGCTCCAGCCACGGCTCTCTGGGCCAGGTCATATGCTTCCAAGTACCGTGCAGTTCTCTGCTCTTCGTATTTCTCACTTTGGGCACACAACCTTTATCAGAAGAAGAGTGGCCTTTAGAACAAAACCGTCAAAGTGTCATATGGTCAGCACTAGACATGTGTAGCATGCAATTTTCATGTAATTATGATGTATATTTCATTAGTACTCTAAATCTTATAATTAGGTGTTTTACCTGGAAGGATCCTCTCAGTCTATCTGGAAGAGAGATGGAGGACCGCGCATGCAGTCTGGAGCTGGTGTGCAGGCGCTGCGGCAGCACTGCCGTGCGGGGGCCGGGCGGGCCCCTCCCTTCCCTGCCCGTGTCTGAGTGTCCCCAAGCCCTGCAAGGACCCCAGCGGCTTCGGCGACCACAGCTGCTAGCTGGGGGCTCCCAGGTGGCGCGTGGCTTTTCCCTCATAAAGGCTACTTGTAACGCCCGGCCTTTGGTTTGCTGGCTGTGTTTTGAACCCCTGCATGGACCCCTCGGTGGGGTGGCCCTGGGTAGGCGGGGGGTGGGGATGGGCAGATGATGGGAGCGGTCAGGGGAGGTGACGGCACTGCTGGGGGTGGGCAGCTCCTGGCCTCTGAGGTGACACCTGTGCGGTTGAGTGTGAAAAGGTGTGCATGTCCACGCCTGAGCGAGGTGTGGAGCGACGCTCGCGTGCCCTGGGCTGGGCGGGAGGCTGCATCTGCCCGCTTCCCCGGGGCAGGGAGCACAGGGGTTCCCCCACCTCTTCACGCGGGCCCGCTCCAGCTGAATGTCCACGCACTTCTCCTCATGGCCGATGCTGGCAAACTTCTCCTCGACCTCCAGCAAGCGGTTATCTATTTCCAGCATCAGAAACAAGTTCTCCAGGGGGTCTCTGTCCAGCTGCTCCCGGACAGCTCTGATCTGGAGGTGCACACACCTGCGAGGGCAGGGGCGGGGCATCGCTGCGACTGACGGGCAGGGCCGCCAGCCACCCACCACCAGCTTGGCTCTGGGAAACCAGAGGGGCACCTTCGTGACAGCACACTTCTCTCCACACCACAAGCCATGCCCGTTGGTGACAATGCCACAAAGTTAGAAACTAACCTCTCCCCACCCCAGGCACTCTACATCCCTCTGAAAATTCAAAATCCCTCTCTTAAAGAACTCTGGGGAAGAACAGAAAACCAGGTGGAAATGCAGCCTGTTCACAGGTCAAACCTGCAGCTGGGGGTCCAGGTGCATCTGCTGGGGCGGGACCGGGGCGCCCCCAGAGGTGGGGACAGAACAGCCATGAGGAGCCCTCTCCCAGCACAGGAAGAGGTCAACAGAGAGCAAGGGAGTAAAGAAAACCCCAATCAGGCGAAAGCTGCGGCGCTCTGGTCGTGAAGCAGAAGCTGCTCTGTGAAGGCAGGACCTGCAAGTCTGACTTGACGGACAGACCTCGGCCGGCTCTGCACGTTCCCAGAAAGAGGCCCGTGCAGCTGGAGCTGAGGCCATGGGAGGCTGCTTTCCAGAAGACCAGTGACCAACCAGGACGACGGCCCAGGGACAGACTGCTCGTCTGAGCGTGGACGTTCCTGCCTGGAGGCTGTCCTGCGGCCTCCTACCCCTTGGGCGTCTGCAGAGAGCTTGATGCTGTGTCCATGGGCCAGATGCTCGGGCCAAAAACTGGAGGGGAGAGCGGCAGGCAGACCGACAGACCCCGGGAGGAGGCTGACCACCTGGGGCGCCCCACACCAACTGTAGGGAGTGGAGTGGCCGGACCTTCCCCAGTCTTAGAGGCTTCCTGGACATCGAGCCACCTCTGAGGAGCTAAGAGTCCAGGGACAAACAAGCCACCAGCCCGCCTGGTCCCAAGAGAGAGGCTGGCTGCCAAGGAAGGGGTGCGGGAGGCAGCTGCGGACACAGGGCCTTGTCCTGAGAGTCTCTGAACTTCACAGGCTCGAAATATGACTTAGAGTTAATAGTGGAAAGAAGTACACCACAACTTTCATGGTGATTAACATTCTTCCTCACAGAAAGTTACCTGGCCTCCAGGTCTGTGGTCATGAATTCCAATACGGGCATTCGGTTTGGTCTCTCCTTCTTGAGCACGTTGAAGGTGTCTATGAGTTTCTGGAAGAGCTTGCAGACCTGGGGCAGGCCCGGCGGAGTCACCGTGGCCCTGCCACCCTCCACCCGCAGACCCCCGCCCCGCACACAGCAGCCCCTCACCAGGGTCTCTCTCCTCTCGCCCTCTGCAGACAGGAGCGTGTCCGCCAGGGTCAGGGTGGACTGGTACCAGAACTCCTCACTCCCTCCCAGGCGCTGGGCCTGCTCCACCATCCGCCGAGCCTGCCCGTACTTCTTCTCCTTGTTGGCGAGCTGTGCCAGCAAGTGCATGCATCTGGACTGTGCGAGAGGATCGCCCAGCTCCTGCAAAGGAGGTGCGTGTGGACGGAGGATGGGGTGGGGAAGTGGGCGAGAGAGACAGACAGAGACACATACAGAGACGGAGGCAGAGAGGCAAAGAGAGAGAGAGAGAGGCGGGAAATCGAGGTGGGAGAGAGACGCAGCCAGGGAGACGCAGAGACGGAGCGAAGGCCCCATCCGGGTGCCTGCCCAGGGAGGAGCCTGCAGGACAAGGGCCCCAGCGCTGAGCTCAATGCCTGTGCGTGTTAAGACATGCTCCGCAGAGTCCAAGCAGCCCCTCCAGCAGCAGGAGGGCCGGGCGGCCGCCGGGTGGAGGTGTGGACAGTGCGTGGAGCACCCTTTCATGGGTCTGAGGGAGGCTGACTGGGAAGGTCCCGGATGCTCAGGCGCAGGCCAGGAGACGGGGTCGCGGTGCCCGGGGCCCGTGGGTGCCAGCTCGCAGCCCCACCTCCTCAACCTCCTGCACCCCCTCCAGGTCCCCCCGCGTCCCCAGGGCCCGTCCTGGCTGCTCCCCTCCACCAGTTGCATGGCCGTGTCAGTCCCTCCCCCTGCCACACTGTCCCCCTGGCCTGAGACAGAGAGCTACAGATGTTTCTCTCTCGAGGGTTCTGTTCCAAAGCAAGGGCCAACTCAAACAGTTCTGCAACCTTGGCTCCCCCTCCCAGGGAACAATCCTGAATGCCGCACGGAGACGGAGCCGCCCGTCGGGGGCCCCGGGAGTCGCTGACACTGCAGCCCAGCTGCCCCCTTGGGGAGGGAGGGACACATGGGGTGGCTCTGCTCTGTGCTGCGCCTTCCCAGGGCACCATCCTCATGGGGATGGAGCCCAGGAAGAGGGTCTCAGTCCGCCTGGGGAGAGGAGGCAGGAGCCGAGGCATCCAGGAGCTGACACAGGAGGTCCCTCCCGGGGGAGCGGCCGAGCTGCCTCAGGAAAGCCAGCGGACAGCAGGGGCCTGGGAGGCTGAGCCGAAGGCTGAGCGTCCACACTGCAGTGAGCCTTTCCGAGGGGACCTGGCGAAACCCAGGCTTCCAGGAGACCTCCGAGCGCCACAGACGCCTGCAGGGCCCACACAGAGGAGCAAGACAGAGCTCCGGAGCAGGCTGGGGCCCGGGACACCATCTGCCTCTGAGAGCAAACCGAAGCCCTCGGCCTCTCGAGGGCCCCATCGTCACACGCACCGTGAGGGGCCTGCTCAGAAACACACGCGGCCCCGCAGCCCAGGAGGAAGACAGCCCGCAGCACAGACCCGCCGCAGTTACAGGAAACGGGCCGTAATGAAGCCAGAGGAGCAGACAGACAGAGCACGTGGACAGACCTCCACAGTCAGACGGAGGCTCCAGAACAGTCTTCAGCACAGAAGGTCCCTGCCTCCATCCTAGCAGGGGCCTGGGGGGCAGCTTCTGGGGGAGGAGCCCCCACAGGTGCGGTGGGCCCGGCAGGTGTGGCCTCACCTGGAAGGCCAGGTACGCCTCTGACAGCAGCAGCCGCGCAGGCTGGTACAGGTCCATCGCCAGCAGGACTTCGGCCTTGAGGGTCCACAGCAGCGGGAAGGATGTTCCGTCCAGGCCCCTGCCAGTCTCTTCGTTTACCTTCAGGATCTGTAAGATGCGCAGGCCCAGAGGGGCCGCGTGGGTGCAGGGCGGGCACCGTTGGCGTGGCTGACCCCGGCCCCGCATGCCCGAGCCCAGTCCCTGCTCTGGGGCCCGTGGCCAGGCTGTCCTCTCGGGACGCCTGTCCCTGCTCCTGGCCAGGCCACTGAGTAGCGCCAGGTGCAGGGGACTCTGCACACCCTGGGGTCCCGGCACTGCCCACCACAAAGGGAGCCCCAGGGACGGCACTGCCACGGTGACCAGTGCCCTGGAGCACACGTGGGACGGTCACTTCCTTTACAGGCAAGCCCACCGCGCGCGGGGAGGGCGGGGGGCGCTCAGACGTCCCAGCTGCTCTGCGCCTGCTGCGAGGGACCGCCCTTCCCTACCCGTTGATGTGGGAGCTCCCACCCCTCACCGGCCACCCCCAGCCTGTCCTCTCTGAACCACAGCTCAGACCCTGCCGTCTTCCCTGAGGGCCGGAGGGGCAGGGACACGCCCCGCCAGTCCCTGGATTTCCCAGGAGCCGGCACAAGGATCAGGAGGTCTCAGCCACTAGGATAGGTCCAAGCAGAGTGGCTGGAGCTGGGCCAGGGGCCAAGCAGCTTCTGCAGAGCAAGGCTACCTTATCCTTTGCTACGAGGGGCTTCGTCTCCACCTGCGGGGCCGAAGTGGGGGGCTCATTCAGTGTTGGCAGATTTTCTTCTAATAGAGGTTCCTTATTCTTCTCCTTTTTCAAGGCAATTTCTTTTCTGCAGCTAATATAAGTAAAACAAGCGTCATTATGCCAAAGAAGAAACGCAACGGCCAGAGCACCTGAGAATGTTCAACTTCATTAGTAACCAAAGAAATACAAAATAAAAAGCCACAACAAGCAACTATCCACTCATGTGTTTACAAAGTTCTTTTTAAATTCCCCTCGTTTAGCAGCACAGACGACTCCCCTTTTCCACATGTAGCCCATTCTCTCTCCCACACTGTAGGCTCATGAACCAGCTACTAATTTGACATCCCAACCTGGGTGTTTAACACGAATCTCAGGCTTTCTCCAGCCAGAACTCCAGCCCATCCACAAGGCAGGCCCTCCTTCCTTGCTGGGCACCAACCGCAGAGTCCCGCCAGCTCCTGCCTCCTGGGGGCCCTACCTTCCCCGTGTGCCCAGGACACCACCTCCCTCAGCTCCGCCCCACCCAGACCTGTGCACCTGCCCCTCGTCTACCGCACACAGCCCTGTACATGGACATGGGATGCAGGAGGGCCACTGAGTAATGACCTGCCCCTGGGCCCAGGATGCCCCCAACATCCTGCGGTGGGAGATGGGTCCCCAGGCCCCAGGAGATGCAGCTGAGAGCAGGGCCGGCATTGAGCCCAGGCAGAGGGCGGGGGGGTCAGTGCTGCAGCAGGGGGGTCTGTGCCACATGGGGGGCCCGGGAGGAGGGCACCACAGCAGGGGTCCATGCCACAGTGGGGGGCACACACGGGGGGTGTCAGAGCAGGGGGCCCTGCCGCAGTGGAGAGGGGGTCCGCACAGCCGCAGCGTCTCACCTGGCCTGCTCCACGTCACAGATGTAGGCCTGCCCCACCACCTCCTCGTGGTACGTGGCTGCCTCCCTCAACCTCAAGTCGGAACAAGCCAAGGCAAGTCTGGGGGTGAGAGGAGCGTCAGCCCTGAGTCAGGCTGCCCTGGGCTCAGGAGGCTTGACACAGATTGGCAAACGGAAAAAGAACAGATAATTTGAGGATGTTTTCAATAATCTTTAAAGCTAAGCCAAGTTACTAGAGGAAAATAACAGATGCCGTCATCAGATTTCTCAACACATTTATAGTCTCGGGGTCTCAGGGTCACCTCCAGAGATGGAGACAAGGCCTGGTGGGGCTCTGACCCCATCACAACTGCAAGCCAACGAGCTCTGCTCTGACTTTTGTGCGAAACACTCTTATTTTGAAATGATTTGAAGCTTCCAGAAAAGTTACACAAACACTACAAAGAATTACTGAACACCCTTCATTGTCCAGGTTCTCTATCTACATATACAATAATATAAAAGTTATACTAATATATATATAAATTACTTTATATATAAATTTTATATATAGCTTAGGAGTGTGTGTAAATATATAAAATTATGTGTGTGTGATTATATAAAATTTATATATATATGTAATTTTTTTCCTGACCTATTTGAGAGTGGACACAATGCTCCTTTATTCTGCTTCTCCTACTTCAGCGTGTATTTCCTTGAAATAATGATACTCTCTTAAAAACCAGGTAGAAACTTTAAAATTAAAAATATTTTTATGTTTAAGTATTTTGATGTATTCCGCTTTACAAATCTTAGAGACTTTATTATTTATATAAATAGTCAACCACAGAATTAATGTTTTAAGATCTGATTTGTCTCTAGTTGCTTTGGGCAAATGTCCACTTTAGCCATGTAAACGTCTCCCAGCTTCCCTGAAATACAGCAGGAGCACCCACCGCAGGTGGTAGAGATCCTTGAGGCTCTTGCTTTCAACCACGGAGGCTGCGATGAGCACCCCCAGCTGCAGGACCGGGACTGCGAGCTCGTGAAGGAACATCTTCTGCAGGGCCTCCACCAGGTGGTCCAGATAGTACAGACTGTACGTCTGCGTCAAAACAGCAACACGCGAGGTCAAAGGCTGCGGAGGATTAGGTCCCGGCTCACAGGGCCTCCCCTAGGAACTCTGTCCTTCGAGGGGCCACGCACACAGGCTGTTGGACTCCTGCCTGTTGAGGGAGCCACTGACTTGTTCTCTGCCGCCTCTGCTTCGTCATTAGCTTTCATCTCCTCGTGTGCAATTTCCTAGACTTTTTAGCACAAGCACAGTTGAAGATCCTCACGAGAATAATCTACCTGCTTTCATTCAAATTAGAGGCTTTGTTTTCTTTATGTACCCACCAACTGCTTTAAAACTTCTTACAACGTTGGACTAGGTTTGATAAAGCAATTATTCTTCAGTGGAAAATTAAAAAATATGAATGAACGATTTAAAAAATCCACTTAAAGCACTGAGGAGTGAACAACTCAGAAAAAACGCCAGGGCCACGACACGCAAGAAGGAGGGTGTCAGATGTGTGAACCCAGCGTGTCGGGGCTGTGAGCCGGGGCGTCGGCTGACGCCGAGGCGGCGGAAAGCCTGCGCAGCACCTCTGACTTTCCTCTGTTGGGTGGAGTTGAGGGCCCACTGAAGCCTTAAGGGCAATGAAGTAAAACAGCCCTGTCACATTCAAGCCCAGTGGTGTTTGGGTGGCCTGGGAAGCACGTGGTTTTTTGAGGGGCCAATAATTGATATTCCTGATGAGGCCGCTCAAGAAAGGGGGTGGAGGGAGACAGCAATATTTATAGACTTAACAGACACTAGAAAGATAATAACAGGATATTAAGAACAACATTATACCAGTAAATCTTATATTTTATATTCACTGGAAGCCTCCTAGAAAAATACAACCCACCAAAATTACTACAAAAGAGAAATTTAAAAATCGAAAGTGTTCTGTAACTATTAAATAAAGTGGATCCATAATTTAATATCTTCACAAATAGGTCTAGGCCCGGAAGTCTTCACCAGGGAATTCTTCCAAACAATTAAGGAAGAAATAATAGCTAATTTTATACAAATTCTTCTCAAGAAGAGCTTAAAAAAGGAACACTTTGGAACTGACTGAAAGGTCAGTGTGATGCTGTAAGAAAATATGACACGTGCGTCTGGTCTTGCTCCTGGTTCATCACTGAGCACCTAGAACCCTCTCACCCCACCCGAGTTCACACCCACGAGGGGACTCCTGGCCGTCCCTGTAGACCTTCAGGAGGCAGGCTGGCGGCCAGAGGAACCAACCACACGGCAGGACAGTGAGACCCTCGGCCCATCCCCCGATACCTGGGGAGGGGAGTGGCTGGAGGTCAAGTTAGGGACCAAGAGCCCACGAGAGGACTGGTCGTGCCCTGTCCTGGAACCTACGTGATCCCCCTACGGGACGGGCTTGGAGAGCTTCTGGGCTGGTGAGCACGTCCACCTGCCAGGAGGGAGGGGCATGCTGGCCCCCAGCTCCTTGGGGACAGACACACTCCCGAGTTTGGGACCCTCCAGACCTGCCCTGCAGACCTCCTCATCTCCGAGTTTGGGACCCTCCAGACCTGCCCTGCAGACCTCCTCATCGGGTTGTTTGTATCCATTACAACATTCTTTATAGCAGACCAGTGTATCTGCTAAGTCAAGTTTACCCAAGTCTGGGGGCCGGCGTAGCAAATATCAAACTTGGGGAGGAGCCCGGGACCCCAAATGGTGGCCACACTGGAGAGACATGTGGTGGCCTGGGGACCTGATGCTCATGACGGGGGTCTGCTGGGGCAGGCCTCGAGGGAGCCCTGATCCTTGGGGGCCACACTGACCCGGTGGTTAAGTGTCAGAGCCGAGTTCAGTGAGGTGGTCCCCTAGCTGGTGTCCCTGGGGGCGCTGGGCACTGGCTGCTGTGTGGAAACCCATGTGCCTCGGGTCAGAAGCATTGGGAGCAGAAAACAGTTTGGAGCCCGTGTAACTTCTCACCCCATCCTGACAAGCATGTGGTATGAAAGGAAAACTGAACACCAACTTTTCTCATCAACGTGGAGACAAACACCCCAAACAAAACATTAGCCTGTTGAACCTGATGATAAATGAAATGAGTAATACATCTCAACCAAGTTGAAGGAATGAAAGAGAAAAAAATTATCATTTGAATAGATGGAGAAAAATATTTGATAAGAATCTATAGCTGTTTGTGGGGCTTCCCTTGTGGCTCAGCTGGTGAAGAATCCGCCTGCAATGCAGGAGACCTGGATTAGATCCCTGGGTTGGGAAGATCCCCTGGAGAAGGGAAAGGCTACCCACTCCAGTATTCTGGCCTGCCTGGAGAATTCCATGGACTGTATAGACCATGGAGTCGCAAAGAATCGGACACAACTGAATGACTTTCACTTTCATAGCTGTTTAAGCTTAAAACTCTTAGCAAATAGAAATAAAGGAACTCGCTTAACCAGTGAAGAACATCTATGAACCTCCAACAGCATCAGTCACACGGAGTCTTGCTAAGACCAGGAGGCCTCGCCACCTGTGGTATTGAGCTGGAGGCAACCAGGCAAGTAAGATGAGGCGAGGGAACAGTGTAACAATGCCAAATTAGGGAAGACGTTTGCAAATGAAATGCAGGTTTTGCATACACACATAAAATCCAAAGAACCTATGGACAAATTACCAAAATTATCTGGGAGATGAGACAGACACAGAGGAGAAGCCGCGTGCGCACAGAGGCGGAGCGGGGGGCCTCACGGCACACACTTGGGAGCCCAGCTGCTGGCGGAGGCAGGGAGGACCCCCCCGGGCGCCAGGGGGCAGTGCGGCCTGCAGAGCCCTTGACGGCAGCCCAAGTTTTGAACCCGTGCCTCCGGAGCTGTGGGGAAGACCCTTCCGCTGCTCGGAGCACTCAGCAGCACCAGACGCCCTGGTGTGCAGCTGGACCACAGGCGCAGGGGTGTGGTCTGCGTGGGGAGCATGCAGCACAGGTGCCCGCGGAGGGGCCTGGGGCCCGACACCCTCTGGGCCCACAGAAAGCCCAGCAGGCAGGATGCGGGGACGCGGGCCTGGGGGAGAGGCGCTGAGTCCACTCACCGGCTTCTGCATAGTTGATGAGTTGATGGTAAAGTCGCTCTGATCCTGTCTGAATACAGATATGACTTCTTCAGGGCAGGCATAGGAAGCCCACTCTTCTAGGCTTGAGGGCAAGTCTTCGAGGCATTTGCCAGGAGCAGGGCTCTGGAACTGCAAAGCAAGAAGCCAGGCTCTGCTTTGGGAGGTGGAGCTGGAGGCAGACACCCAGGGGGCCCCGTGGGAATAGAGGTCGTGAGCCCTGGGCAGGCAGCCCCTCTGGGGATGGGTGTGGTGGGGCTCCCTGGAGACACCCAAGCCACAGATGACAGCTGACACCACTTCCCACAGCCACTCGGAGCCTTGTGCCCTGGACATGACCCCCACCCACACATCCCAGCTCAGCAGGGCTGCGGGAAGGAGGCGGGGTGTCTCCTGAAGCCCCAGTCCGGCAGGATGGCCAGGGTTGGGGCAGTCCCTCCAGCTGATGAAGTGACATGCACAGGCCCCCACGGGACGCAGAGAAAGTGCTGCCCTGCCCTGTACGGCCAGGGCTCCGGGAAAGCAGCTGATCACCAGGGCGAAGCCAGACCCTCCCGTGTCAGCCTCCTGACACCTGGGGCAGGGGCACTGAGGCCGCCCCACCTCCCAGGGCAGGAAAGCGGACAGAGGAACCAGGGCTCCTCGGCCTTCGAGGCCCAGCCTCTGGCACAAGGGCCTGCAGGGGCGCTGGGGCGCAGCCTGCCCGCCCGGAGGGTGCGGTCACCTGCTTCGGGTCCCTCCCCTTGTCTCTGTCCTTCTCCTTGTCTCTGTCTCTGCTTTTCTCCTTCTCTTTTTTAGGCAACAGCAAGTGTGAGCTTGCTACCGCTGAAATTCTACTTTCTGAAGTGGATTTTCCTGCTGTTGAGAAAGAAACCTGTGAAAAGAAATCCAAATTTGCAATGCTAATGTCCGACTGCAGCAGAGAAATGAAAAGACGCTTGCTCCTTGGAAGAAAAGCTATGACCAACCTAGACAGCGTATTAAAAAGCAGAGACATTACTTTGCTGACAAAGGTCCGTCTAGTCAAAACTATGGTTTTTCCAGTACTCATGTATGGATGTGAGAGTTGGACCATAAAGAAAGCTGAGCACCGAAGAACTGATGCTTTTGAACTGTGGTGTTCAAGAAGACTCTTGAGAGTCCCTTGGACAACAAGGAGATCCAATCAGTCCATCCTAAAGGAAGTCAGTCCTGAATATTCATTGGAAGGACTGATGCGAAAGCTGAAGCGTCAACACTTTGGCCACCTGATGCAAAGAACTGACTCCTTGGAAAAGACTCTGAAGTTGGGAAAGATTGAAGGCAGGAGAAGGGGATGACACAGGATGAGATGGTTGGATGGCATCACCGACTCGCCGGACTGAGTTTGAGCAAGCTCCAGGAGGTGGTGAAGGACAGTCTGTGGGGTAGCAAAGAGTCGGACATGACTGAACGACAACAATGACAGACCTGGGTTTCCCTCCCCCCATGCAGATCTGAGGGCGGGTTGAGGACCCTACAGCTGGGCGTGGCCAGGCCGTGAGCACTCAGGGGACTTCCTCCAGGACTCTGGGCCTGCAGATACGCGTGGCTGACCCTTAAGAAGGGTTTGTCAGTTCCTAAAATAAATTAATGTCTTCAATGAAGAACACACTCAAGTGACTTTTAATGGTTCTCCTAAAAGAACTGCAGGGCGTGGGGGTAGGGGCATCTTGCAGACAAGGATGGCCTTCCTCATCCTTCCCGCTGCCAAACGCCGATGGCCCTGCTGTCCCCATCACATGGCTGGGGGCGGGGGGCGAACTTGCCCCAAGAAGAGAGGCCTGTCCTGCTAACGCTGTCCTGCTGGGGGTCACAGCCCAGGGAGGTTCCTGAGAAGATGAGGCCACCAGGAGCTGCCCTGGGGACCCTGTAGACAGGTGGTAGAAAGGCAGCTATGTGAAGGGGCGCAGAGAAGGCTCTGGAAGCCCAGGGGCAGTGCGGTGGGAAGGAAGGTGTTGAGAGTGGTTAGGCAAAGGCGCTGGCCTGAGTCTTGCAGAGGAGGAAGCCCCCTCAAGTCTCCAGAGCCGGGGGCAGGGAGGAGAGGAGGGACGTGGTCCCAGGAGAGACCAGGACCCCAGGGGGCATGGCAGGGGCCTCACCTGCCAGATGCGGTGCAGGAAGGCATAGGCCATGAGGCAGTAGTCCTGGTGGCCAGCGCCACTTGGGGTCACCACCAGGGCCAGCAGCGTGTAGGCACGGGCCAGCGTCTCCAGCTGCCGCACGCTCTGCAGCTCCTGCAGGGAGGGGGGCCCCGGGTCCCCCGGGCCCTCCAGGGCCCCCAGAGTGGACGCCGGCTTGTCTGAAAGACAGGGCACTGCTGGCGTCCCCACTGACTGGCCCAGGGCCCGCTGGCCCCCAGCCCAGGGCTGGTTCTCTTCTGGAGGGGGCAGCGCCCCCCTCCCAGGGCTCAAGGTCAGCCTCAGGGACAGGCCTCCCAGGGCTCCCCTGGCCTGCCTGCAGGGACACTGGCCACATCCCAGGCTGGGGTAGGGGTCTGGGCTCTGGTGTGTACTTGGAGCCCCCTGCCCACCATGGTTCCCTCTAGCTGGCTGAGCTGGGCATGCGGACACACCCAGAAGGGGCTGGACACCAAGCGTACGAGCCCTTGAGCCTCTAGCTCCTGCAGACAGGAGGCGGCCCCTCTCCCACCCTGAACTCTGCAGGCCTAGGAAGCGGCCGCCTTGGGACTGGGAATGCCGGCCAGCGGCCCTGGGGCCCTCTGCTGCCCGGAGCACCATCCTCCTGGGGGCGGGTTCCGCCATCTGATGACGGCGCTCACGCTGGCCCCCGAGTGGGCACCCAGAGCAGCTGCTGAGCGGCCACACCACATCCCCCACCACCTCCCTGAAGCAAGTTCTGCTCAGTCCGTCAGCCGCCAACCTCCCTCACGGCACTGGGCTGGGCGTGCCGGCTGCACGGGCCCTAGTGGACGCAAGGATGGGCACCCAGCGAGCGTGGCGGGGTCCTAACCTGGGCAAGCCCACAAGGAGCGTGCCTGGCAGGGGGATGTGGGGACGGCGGTGCCCAGGAGCCCCCAGTGGCGGGTGGCCCACCGCCAGCCAGAGGCACCCCTCACCTGTATCCTCTGCATCCACGGCCTCCACTCTGGCCGGCTCGGGGACGCCCCCCACCGGCTGCATCCTCAGCAGGATGTCGATCGCCCACTTGAGGTGGAAGATCACGTCTTCCAGAGGGAACTGCTTGTAGTACAGCCACTCGCTGAACTCCACGATGTAGTCCACCTTCTGCCACTCACTCTCTGGCTTCTTCAGGATCCAACAGAAAAGGCTGGAACACGTGGCAGCCACGCAGCAGCCATGCGGCCGCCGCAGAACCCACCACGGGCATCATGTTCCTCCACTGTGAGAGCAGAGGGTGCCCACCAGGCTCGGCCAGACCGCCATGGGAGATGGGCAGCAGGGTAAAAGCCTGGCAAGTGTCCCCGGCCTCCGCGCCCTGTGGACGCCCCACGGCCTGCCCGCCAGGCCCTCTGCAGGCCCCCGTGCCCCTCCCGCCCACCCCTGGGGCAATGAAGGCCTCAGGGGCTCCCTGCCGGCCTTCTGACGTCGGCACGGGGGCTCCTCCAGCGCGTGGCCCACAGGGCGCGGAGGGCAGGGGAGGTACTGGGCCCAAGGCCTGCGGCTCAGACCCGACACTGGTGATCACTCACCGCTGCAGGATGGCAGGCGCTGCCCCCCGCCCCTACCCTGAGGAGCCTGCCCGCCCTTCACCTGCTGGGCCTCAGACTGGGCCCCACACCCTGCGCCTAGGAGGACGTGTGGCCGGAGGGGCAGGAGTCTGAGGGCAGGGGCAGGCGGCCAGGTGGAGGGGACGCAAGGGCAGGATGGACCAGCCTAGGACGCTGCCAGACACCACGGTGGGGGGGGCTGAATGGGGCATGGACGGACCCTGAGCAGGTCCCCCCTCATTATATGTGGGCAGACGGCACTAGAGGGCGGCCTGGAAGCCAGGTGACACGTGACCATCAGCACAGAGAAGGGCTCAGATGGGGCCTCAGGATGGCCATGGTGGCCACTGGTGGCTTTGACAGGAGCTGTGCACGACAGGTGATGGGGACGAGTGGCATGGAAGAGAGAATGGTCATCGTTTCAACAGCAGAGCTGGGAAGACTGGGAGCCACAGACCAACGAACAGAGCAGGACCTCACGTCACACCAGATACAAGACTCAACTCCAGATGGAGCAAGGACTTAAACATGAGAGCTGCAACCATGACTCCCTTGGAAGGAAACGTAGAAATCTTCATGGCTGTGGATCACACTTTGGTTTCTCAGATACAAAGCTAAAAGCACAAGCTCCAGCAGCAGAAAAATACATTAATCGGACTCCATCAAGACGGTAAACTCCTGTGCTGCAAGTGACATCACCGAGAAGATGAGAAAGTAGCTGGAAAGACAAGCCACAGAATGACAGAAAACACTTACAGATCATGCATCTGATGAGGGACTTGTATCCAAAACACACAAAGAATATCTACAACCCAACGATAACTAAACGCTGGGCTGGATGAAGCTCAAGCTGGAATCAAGATTGCCGGGAGAAATATCAATAACCTCAGATATGCAGGTGATACCATCCTTATGACAGAAAGTGAAGAAGAACTAAAGAGCCTCTTGATGAAAGTGAAAGAGGAGAGTGAAAAAGCTGACTTAAAACTCAACATTCAAAAAACTAAAAAAACAGATCATGGCATCCGGTCCCATCACTTTGTGGCAAATAGATGAGGAAACAGTGGAAACAGTGGCTGACTTTATTTTGGGGGGCAGATGGTGATTGCAGCCATGAAATTAAAAGAAGCTTACTCCTTGGAAGCAAAGTTATGGCCAACCTAGACAGCATATTAAAAAGCAGAGACATTACTTTGTCAACAAAGGTCCATCTAGTCAAGGCTATGGTTTTTCCAGTAGTCATGTATGGATGTGAGAGTTGGACTATAAAGAAAGCTGAGCACTGAACAATTGATGCTTTTGAACTGTGGTGTTGGAGAAGACTCTTAAGAGTCCCCTGGAGTGCAAGGAGATCCAACCAGTCCATCCTAAAGGATATCAGTCCTGAATATTCATTGGAAGGACTGATGTTGAAGCTGAAACTCCAATACTTTGGCCACCTGATGCAAAGAGCTGACTCATTGGAAAAGACCCTGATGCTGGGAAAGATTGAAGGCAGGAGGAGAAGGGGACAATACAGGATGAGATGGTTGGACGGCATCACCTAGTTGATGGACATGAGTTTGAGTAAACTCTGGGAGTTGGTGACAGACAAGGAGGCCTGGTGTGCTGTGAGTCGCAAAGAGTCCAACATGACTGAGTGACTGAACTGAACTGAACTGAATAATAAGTGGACAGACGACCAAATTAAAAAATCTGCAAAGGATCTGACATTTCTCCAAAGACATGCAGATGGCCAACGAGGGCATGAGAGGATGCTTGCTATTAGTGACTAGGGAAATGCAAGTCATACCAGTATTCAAGTAGTTAGAGAGTCATCACGTGGCCTGGCAGTTCACTCCCAGGTATGTGCCCAAGAGAATAACTGCACACGCATCTGTGCAAACTCCTGCACACGTATGTCACAGAGCTAGTAAGTGGAAGCAACACACAGGCTGGGGACACAACGTCCACCCACATGACGGAAGGCCGTCCAGCCGCTGGGAGTGAAGCCCTGATGCGGGCCTCCACAGACAAGGCCCCAGGAGGGCGGCCAGATCCAGAAGACCTGCCTGCCTGCTCCCATCCTTGTGACTCCGGCTCCCTGGGGCTGGTGGGGAGGTGGGGAAGGACAGGATGCCAACCGACCTGGGGGTTGGGGGTGCCAAAGTGTTCTGAAACGGACTGAGACGGGGGCTGCACAGCCCTGCAAATTTACGAAAAGCTTGGCCAGTGGCCCCCCAACCTGGCCTTGGGAGCCCTGGCCTGGCTTCAGGAGCGAGGTGCAGGGGCGCCCATGGCCACTTGTCGGGGAGCCAGGCCTCTGCTTGACCACAGGAGCCTGTGCTTGGACCCTTTCCTGGGGGACACCCCAACCTGACAGAGCTCAAATCGAGGGGCCTGCCCCACCCCAGATCTCCAAGTGCATCGAGGGGAACCTGTGTCTTAGCTTCTGGGGGTGCGGGCTGTCCCCAAGGACCCCCAAACTCTGCGGAGCCCTGTGTCCTCCCTGACCCACTGGCCACCGCCCCCCCCACCGCAGCCTCTCAAGGACCACATCCCTTGGGCAGGAGGACGGCGTCTCAGGCCTGGCTCTGCCCCCTGCCCCACTCTCCTCCCAAGGCACCAGGCGCCTCCCCAGCCCGAGCGCGGGCCCCCAGCAGCGCCCCGCCAACCTGCAGGGCCTGGATGGCGTTGTGGTAGCAGGCCAGCTCGCCGTGCACGCTCTTGGAGTTGAGGGCCAGGCGCTGCCACATGAGGGCCAGGTACTCCTCGCTCTGGTCCCTGAACTTCTGGATCTCCATCAGGAAGCTCTGGCCGAGCTTGGCCTTCACGATGACCATGTGTTTGAAGATCAGGCTGAAGAAACGTCAGGGAGAAATTAATGCCTGAACGGTAAAAGCCGCAAACATATAGAATGCACCTGAATGGGTGTGTTTGTCCATGTTCCCACTTACAAAGAGAAAACAAAACAAAAGCTGAGTGTCTTGGAGATGGTGTGTTGCGCTGTGTCTTGTTAATTTATCATTTGTGTGTGTTGAGTGTTAAATCCCTTCTCTTCTTGTGCTGAGTTCTTAGAAGGGAAATAAAACCACCAGAGGAAAGGGGAGAGTGAAGGCTGTGGGGGAGGCACCCTGGAGGCTGGGGGGGAACCCTGGGGGCTGTGGGGTGGGCACCCTGGTGAGGGCTGTGGGGTGGGCACTCTGGGGGCCTGGGGGGCTGGGGGGCACCCTGGGGGGCTGGGGGGCACCCTTGGGGGCCTGGGGGGCACCCTTGGGGGGCTGGGGCGCACCCTGGGGGGCTGTGGGGTGGGCACCCTGGTGAGGGCTGTGGGGTGGGCACTCTGGGGGCCTGGGGGGCACCCTTGGGGGGCTGGGGGGCACTCTGGGGGCCTGGGGGGCACCATTGGGGGGCTGGGGCGCACCCTGGGGGGCTGGGGGGCACCCTGGGGGGCTGGGCACTCACAGGCGATGCGCCGTCCGTGGCAGCACCTGCATGGCCTCGTCCAGCACCTTGAGGCCACCCTCCCAGTCGTCCTGGTCGGCGTGGGTATGGAAGAGCAGCCCGTAGAGTGCGGCCCGAAGTGTTAGGTCATCTTCAGTCCCTGCAGTGGGAGAGGGGGCTCAGGGGGGCCTGGGAACACCAGGGCGTCGGGTGAGGGTCCTGGGAGTGGGGTGTGAGCAGCTTGAGGCGACCCCACCCAGGCGTCTGCAGGACCAGGAGCCCCAGGAAGCACCGGGGACATGGCTGCCAAGGCCACCTGCCTCAGAGCTGGGCAGCGGGCAGGACCACGCGTGCATCCAGCCACCACGCACTTGCGATCTGCGAGCCTCAGACACGCACAGGGCTGCCCTGCAGGGTCAGCCTCGGGGCAAATGCCTCAGTCCTTTTGGGGGCAATGGCTCAGGGGTCCCCGCTGTCCCTAACCCCCCACAGCCTCATCTCCTCCAGGTGCCCCGCTGCCCCCGCTCCCCAGGCTTCCCCAGCCTTGCAGGCCCAGGGTGGAGGCCGAACCCGGATCTCATGCACCACTCACGCCACACAGCATGGCGCTCGCTGCCTGGGCCTCAGCCCCAGCCAGCCAGTCAGTCAGTCAGTCAGTGAGTTCAGTCAGTCAGCCAGTCAGTGAGTTCAGTCAGCCAGCCAGCCAGCCATCCAGTCAGTCAGTCAATTCAGCCAGTCAGTCAGCCAGCCAGTCAGTCAGTGAGTCAGTCAGCCAGTCAGTCAGCCAGTCAGTCAGTCAGTCAGTGAGTTCAGTCAGTCAGTCAGCCAGTCAGCCAGTCAGTCAGTCAGTCAGTGAGTTCAGCCAGCCAGCCATCCAGTCAGTCAGTCAGTTCAGCCAGTCAGTCAGTGAGTCAGTCAGCCAGTCAGTCAGCCAGTCAGTCAGTCAGTCAGTGAGTTCAGTCAGTCAGTCAGCCAGTCAGCCAGTCAGTCAGTCAGTCAGTGAGTTCAGTCAGCCAGTCAGCCAGTCAGTCAGTCAGTCAGTGAGTTCAGTCAGCCAGTCAGCCAGCCAGCCAGTCAGTCAGTGAGTCAGTCAGTGAGTCAGTCAGCCAGTCAGTCAGCCAGTCAGTCAGTCAGTCAGCCAGTCAGTCAGCCAGCCAGTCAGTGAGTTCAGTCCCTTGGTCATGTCCAACTCTTTGCGACCCCATGAATCCCAGCACGCCAGGCCTCCCTGTCCATCACCAACTCCCGGAGCTTCTTCAAACTCAAGTCCATCGAGTCGGTGATGCCATCCAGCCATCTCATCCTCTTCTCCTCCTGCCCCCAATACCTCCCAGCATCAGAGTGTTTTCCAATGAGTCAGCTCTTCGCATCAGGTGGCCAAAGTACTGGAGTTTCAGCTTCAACATCAGTCCTTCCGATGAACACCCAGGACTGGTCTCCTTTAGGATGGACTGGTTGGATCTCCTTGCAGTCCAAGGGACTCTCAAGAGTCTTCTCCAACACCACAGTTCAAAAGCATCAATTTTTCTGCGCTCAGCTTTCTTTATAGTCCAACTCTCACATCCATACATGACCACTGGAAAAACCATAGTTTTGACTAGAAGGACCTTTGTTGGCAAAGTAATGTCTCTGCTTTTTAATATGCTGTCTAGGTTGGTCATAGCTTTTCTTCCAAAGATCAAGCGTCTTTTAATTTCATGATTACAGTCACCATCTGCAGTGATTTTGGAGCCCCCCAAAATTAAGTCTGTCAGTGTTTCCACTGTTTCCCCATCTATTTGCTGTGAACTGATAGGACCGGATGCCATGATCTTTGTTTTCTGAATGTTGAGTTTTCAGCCAACTTTTTCACTCTCCTCTTTCACTTTCATCAAGAGGCTCTTTGGTCCTTCTTTGCTTTCTGCCATAAGGGCGGTGTCATCTGCATATGTGAGGTTACTGACATTTCTCCCGGCACTCTTGATTCCAGCTTGTGCTTCCTCCAGCCCAGCGTTTCTCACGACGTACTGTGCATAGAAGGTGACAGTATACAGCCTTGACGTACTTGACGTACTCCTCTCCCAACTTTGTGCCAGTCTGCTACTCCATGTCCGGTTCTAACTGTCGCTTCCTGACCTGCACACAGGCTTCTCAGGAGGCGGGTCAGGCGGTCTGGTGTCCCATCTCTTTAAGAAGCATCCACAGTTTGTTGTGATCCACACAGTCAAAGGCTTTGGTGTGGTCAATAAAGCAATAAAGTGGCCTCAGCCCCACTGTCCCTCGAAGCAGAGGCCCCTCAGCTGGTCCCAGATGCTCAGGCTGTCCTCTTTTACATCAGTGAGCATGGAGCTCTCTTTCCTGTGTTTGAATCACTGTAGTGAAGGGGTGAACGTGCCCAGGATCCTGCCGGCACGTCATCCGGCTACCAGCTAAGAGGAGCAGCAACTCCCACCCCTAGGCCCCAGGGGCTGCCTGTGCTCCCCTTCCCCTCTCCCCCTCCTGTCACTGCTGGGACGGAATTCACAGGGGCAGGTGGGTTTAGGTCACGACCAGATAAACTGGCCAACAGCTGACACGCAGGAACCGTGTGGGTTCTCCCCACACCTCAGCCAGTGCAACGTGGAGCCACACGCCCGGGCCGAGAGGGCGCCTCGCAGTCAGGGCTGTTTGTTACTGCAGCTCGGCGTCTCCTAACCTGACTGGTGCAACTGCTCAGGCATCACAGAAGTGTACCGTTTAGGGGCCAAACTGGTGCAAATACCTTTCCAGTGTTCACTTTTTAATCTCCTGCATTTCTCGTTATTCTCTCGTCATTTAAATTCTCATGTATCTGAGAGTGTGCCTTTTTGACCACTCTAAACTTTAGGAAGTAATCTTTCCTCAAAACACTGCTTTGCTCAGTTCTAGTTTCTTGTTTTCCCTGTAATTTGAATGTTTACAGCTGCTAACACTGTAGCCATCTGATGTATATTTCAGCACGTGGAGTAAAGTGTAGCCGGGGCGCCGGGTGCGCCAGGGGGTACAGGTTCCCCCGCAGCCCAGCTCCTCGCAGGTCCTGAGCGTCTGGGCTGCCGTCTTCATCTCCCCCGGCCGCACCAGCAAACAGCCTGAATGGCTGGGTCTAGAGCTCAGCTTAATAATTACACACAGTCACATTCTTGTTCACTATTTTAAATCAGAGTTTCTCTCTCACAGGCTCCGCAGTGCCTGAGGGAGCGGCTGCTGCTCGAATCCACGTGTTCAGCCTTCCCAGTGTACACCTCGGCCCCTACGCTAACAAGGATGGGCTACTCTATTTTTTAGCAGATAGTCATCTTATCTTAGAAGTAAATTATAAAGTATTTACTGTCTTAAGATCACTTTTTCCCGCAGAAATGTACCTCCACGTTTCTATGGCTATAGAAGTGTGAGGTACCTGCCAGAACAACCCAGAGAGCAGACCCCAGGGCTCGGTTTCCTCGTGAGCACAGCGAGGGTCCCTGGTTGTTCGCAAAGGGCCCGCTCCGTGCCCACCCTGTGTTCCGCGCTGAACGGGTACTACCTGTGCTTATGGCCATGACTGTACCAGCTCTACAGAGACTCTAAAAGCACAGGCACTTCCCAGCCTACAAACCTGGGAGGAAATTCCCTTCCGTCATCCCTCCACTTTGGAAGTCGGCCGTGGGCCACTGGTGCAGAAGCAGTGTTCCCCCTTTCTCCTGAAGTAAAAACAGAGTAACAACACAGACGTCAAAGCTGCAATTATTTCATCAGTTTGCTTTCCATTTGGCTCCATATCGAATTATGGAAATCACAGCTAAATTTCTCAAATACCAAGTCCCAAGAAGTGGAATCACATTTTGCTCCAGTTCAAGGTTCAGTGACTTAGAACCAATGCCTGTGTGTGACTTAGAACACACAGGCACACACACATATGCACAGACCAGCCCCTCAACATAGCTTACGGCTTTTAATGACACAAAGCATCCGAGGCAGCTTTCCAGCTTTAAATCAACGGGATCAAGAGCACATTAGGAAAACTTACGGGACACGACAAAAGCAGGGCTCAGGGGAAGACCACTGCTGCAAATGCCAGCGTTGAGAAAGAAGACGGACCTCACCAACAATCTAACTTTACACCTTAAGGAATGTGGGGGAAAAAAAGCTAAATCCAAAGTTGGGGGTGGTTACTAAATATAGAGCACAGAAAATAACAGGAAAAAAAATGCAAGATCAACAAAACGGACAGACCTTTAGCTAGACTGACGAAGAAAGAAGACACAGGTTACTAAAAGCAGAAACGAAAGTGGAAACGACAGTATCAGCCCTACAGTGACAGAAGGAACTGCCGTGTCAATAGACTATCAGTCAATTAGCAACTCTATTCCAACAAACTAGATAACACAAAAGAAACAGAGAAATCCCTCCAAACACTCAAATCGCCTAAGCTGACTCAAGAAGAAATAAAAAATTTCAACAAACTTCTAACAGTAAAGTCTGAATCAGTAATCAGAAACCTCCCAATAAAGAAAATTGACAAGATGGCTTCATGGGTGAATTCTACCAAACATTTAAAAAAAGAACCACACAGATCCTTCTCAATTCAAAAAACCGAAGAGGAAGGAATAGCTCTTAACGCATTCTATGAGGCCAGCACTACTTTGACAGGGGGTCCCGGTAAAGACATCACAAGAAGAGAAAATGATACATGAATATCCTTTATGCATATAGAGGCAGGAATTCTCAACAAAATACGCTGCCAAACTCAAACTGAATCCAAAAATATGGTAAAACATTATTCACCACGACCAAGTGAGCTCTATCCCAGGAACACAGGGTAGTCCCACATAAAGAATGCATTGATACAAGGAATAAAGGAGAAAACCACACGGTCATCTCAACTGATGGAGAAAAGGCCGTTGACAAAATCCGAAATAATTTCATCACATCTCCCAGAAAACTAGGAGTGGGGGGAAACCCCTCAACGCAATAAAGCTATGAGAAGCTCACAGCTGTGCGGCGCTGAGTGCGGGCCACTGAGCCGCTCCCTGGGCCCCGACCGCCCTGCCACATGATGACGGGGCAGCGGGGAGGCTGCGCCCCAGGGGCCCCAGACGCCTTCCGTCCCCCGGGGGGCCTCCCTGGGCCAGGGTGGGCTGTGCCCCCGGCCTGCCTCCTCTCCGCTCTCATACTGGAGCTTTCGGTGAGGGGGCGGGAGGCCGTGCAGCCCCCTGCCTGCCCCGCTGCGGCCTCAGCGATGTCACGCCCCCCGCCCCAGGCGGCCGCCGGGTTCCTCGCCCTCCTGGCTCCGCGGCGC
This sequence comes from Bos indicus x Bos taurus, assembly GCF_003369695.1. Classification (NCBI taxonomy): domain Eukaryota; kingdom Metazoa; phylum Chordata; class Mammalia; order Artiodactyla; family Bovidae; genus Bos; species Bos indicus x Bos taurus. Next base: position 678,723 of record NC_040101.1, on the reverse strand, counting down.
CTGCCTCTCCCCCGGAGGCGGCAGGACGAGCGGCGCCCCAGCACCTGCTTCCTGGCCTCCGTCTTGTTGATGATGCTGATGAGCCTCTGGGTGGCGCTCTTGCACTTCTTCCGGCTGCCGGCGGAGGACAGCAGCGGGAGCCAGGTGTTCCAGTAGTGCCGGGCGGCCAGCATCACCAGGGCGCTGCTCCCTGCGATGCCTGCAAACCTGCGGGGAAGGCCTGGCCTAGACCGGCGCTGGCGGTGGGAGCCCAGGTCAGCTCCGCAGGGCCTGGACGGGATCCTCCGCAGCCTTGCTGTGACCGCTCACCGCCCTCCGCTCCCGGTTTCTTGGGCCCATCCCAGCTCAGCCGTTCATGCCGCCTGGGATCCTGGGGGTGGACTGGGGATCGCTGCACGGGGCAGGAGATGACCCTGGCCACAGGGCCCCCGGGGAGGGGAGGGCCTCGGGGACAGTCCCACAGAACACCACGCGCCGTGGTCCCCAGCATCTCCACCCACGGCGAGTGGCCCTCGAGAGCCGAGGCGCACCTGGCGCTTTCAATGAAGGCCTTGGCGGCTGCCAGGCGCAGCTGCTTCCGCCCCTTGAGGTTCTCCATGATGCTCCTGCCCTGGATGCAGGCCACCGAGCTCAGCATCTCCGCCAGCAGCTGAACTTCCACCCTGGAGACAGACAAGCACCTCGCTCACAGGAGGCTCCCGGGAAGGTGCTGCAGAAGGGGAGAGCCCCAGGAGCCGCCTGGTGGGGGAGGGTGCTGGGGGCATCCAGAGTAAGCCCGTGAACGTCCCGGAACCAGAACTAACCGCTGAGTCCAGCCAACCCGCAGAGTCATGAGACAGAATCATAAACTGATGTCTGAATGGCTACTTTGTAGGGTGTCTTGCCCGGCAATGTGAGTGGAAGGAGGCCCCGCCCCAGGCGAGGTCCGGCCCTGCGGGAGCAAGGGGGCCCTGTCCCCAGGCCGCAGAGCAGGCCTTGTTCAGCGGTCTTGGCTCTGCGCTGAGAACTGAGAGCCTACAGTTCAGACCCTGCAACATCAGGTGCCACGAGCCCTCTCCTCTCAGCGGCTCGTGCACTCACAAGACATGCATTCCTGCAGCTTGGCCTGGGGGCACCAGACTCACTCCAGGAGAAAAGCACTGGTTCCTGGGGAGACCCACCTCCCCATGGCCGGGACACCCTGAAGCCAGGGACCTGAATGCAGGAGCCGCCAGCTACTCGGCCACCCTGTCCATCAGGAGTCCAGGGGAGAAGGAGGCTGCTCCTTGGCCTGCAAGGATCAGGGTCTGCAGGGCCCGGTCAAGTCCACTCTAGGGATGAATGGCAAGCTGGCTCCATCCCCTGGGAGGTGGGGGAGAGCCCACCCGAGTGGGCCTTGGCATCCTGGAGACCTGAAGACCAGGACAGGGTCCTTGGGGAGAGTCTGTCAAGGACAGCTGTGTGATCTGCTGAGTGTTCTTTTCTTCTGTCTGCCACTGGAGAAGACTGTTGACATCTACAGCTGTAATTGTCATGTGTCTAATTATTTGATTTCTGAAGCTCTGCCGTTATATACACACTTAGGATTTTACATTTTCTTGCTGATTGAACCTTGTCTCTGATCACACTTCTACAGCCCCACCAGTCCTCCTTACACCCGAGGCTGGCAGAGTCCATCTTCTGCCCCCTTAAACTGTTCCTCTCTGTCTCTGTATTTGGAGCGTCTCTCTTGAAAACGGCTTCCAGTCGGGTCTTGCTTTTTGCGTCCAGTGGGGTAACCTCTGCCTTGTACCTGAGTGTTGGTCTGTTGACTTTAATACCTTCTTTGACGTGCTCAGGTTCAACCTCCCACTTCACTGCTTTCCTTTTGTCTTGTATGTTCTGTGTCTTTCCACCCCCTTTTGGGTTAATCGAATATTTGTTAGTATCCGACTTTATCTTCTCCACTGGGTTTTCCATTATAAGCTTTTCTTTTCTTGTGTTTGTAGTACTTGCTCTAGTGATCGCAGTGCACACCCTTCACGAATCACAGTCTGGTTAACTGATGTCACGTCCCTGCACAGGACAGGAGACCACCACACGCGTGTCTCTCAAGCCCACTCTCTGTGTAGGCACCGTCACACACTTTACTTCCACATTTGTCAACAATCTCATAGCACAACATATATTTGTTTTAAAACAGCATGTGCCTTTTAAGGGCTTCCCAGGCGGTGCTAATGGTAAAGAACCTGCCTGCTAATGCAGGAGACGTAAGAGATGCGCGGTTGATCCCTGGGTCAGGAAGGTCCCCTGGAGAAGGGAATGGCAACCCACTCCAGTCTTCTTGCCTGGAGAATCCCCATGGGCAGAGGAGCCTGGTGGGCTACAGTCCACGGGGTCGCAACGAGTCAGACATGACTGAAGCGACTTAGCACAGCACACAGTTGAGTGTCTTTTAAGGAACTGAAGAGGGGAAGAACTGTGCACCCTCAGCTGCTCGTCCACCACTCAGGCGTTTGTCGCTGCTTCCCGAGCGGAGTCTCCATCAGGGACCACCCTCCTTCATGCAGGACAACCTCCTGAGCACACTGTGTTCCGCGCTGGCTCTTCTGGGGATGGAGTCCCTCAGTTTTAATGAATCTAAAATGTCTTGATTTTGCCTTCATTTACTGAAGACTATTGTTGGTGTACACAGAGTTCTAGATTAACCAGGCTTTTGCTTTTTTACCACTTAAAATGGGCTACATTGCTCCCGATGAGGACTCGGATCTCATCCCTGTGTGCCATGTGTCTATTTCCCTTCCACCTTCCTTTCTGGGTTTTCCTGTCACCTTTGAGTGTGTAGTCCAGCGATTTGACTACAATAAATATAGGTGCGGTTTCCTTTATATGTTTATCCTGCGTGGGGTTCACTGAAAATCCTGGATCTCCATGTCGATATCTTTAATTCAATTTGAGACAATTTCCACCTTGCCCTCTGACCTTCCAAGACCCCACCTGCACTGGTGCGGCTGCAGCCCCCTCCCCCGAAGGCGCCGCTCCTGTTTTTCAGCCTTTCTTCCTGTACTTCGGTTTCCATGTCTGCTGACCAGTGTCCAGGCCCTCCCAGTGATGTGTCCATGCTAGAGATCATACTTGTCACTTCTAGAGTTTTCCCTAGTTCTTTACTGTAGTTCCCATTTCTTTGTTGAAATTCCCCACCTATACACTAATTTGTCTATTAAAATCCTTTCTTGTATTTATAATCACTGTTTTAAGTCCACCGTCTGCTGACTCCACCACCTGAGTCACGTCTGAGCCTGCTGACCGCCTTTCCTCCTGGGCCACACACGTTTTCATGTTTCCATGTGTCTAGCGGCTTTTGCTGCCATGCTGGGCACTAGGGGTGGGGGGCTGTGTTGTTCAGAGCGTGGCTGAGATAGCCTTCTTTAAAGGGAGATTGGGTTTCACCCTGGCAGCCGGCAGCCAGTGAATTTCCTTGTGGCTCATCCTTATCCGACTGAGATCTGGGTCAGGCTTCAGGGTATGTCTCGCAGAGCCCTTACAGCCCTGCCCCTAAGGCCTGCTCTTCCTAACAGGGGAGGTTCAGCGGGCACTCCCTGACTCCTGGGTCGGCCCAGGAACTCCCTCATCTCTGTCACTGGCTTCTGCCAGGCATGCATCATGCCTTCTCTCCCCAGGAGCCTCCTCCCGCCCCGCGTCCTGTGGGGTCCAGCCGCCCCGGCAGCCCCCAGCTTTGATCTCCAGCCCCCTCGCTGTTTCTTCTGTCCGGGCTCCTCCACCTCCCTACCCCAGGCAGAGGCTGCATGTGCAGTTCATGTCTGATGGACTCTTCCTGCAGGAAGTGCTGCCCTGGGCCATCTGCTGGCCAGTGTCTGGAAACAGATGTTTCATGTATTTTCTCAAGTTTTACAATTTTAATAGCAGAAGCATATGAGATCCATTATGTGTCATGGCTAGAACTGGCAGAAAAAGTGACTTAAATTCATATAAAGACCCAACAGTGATGATGATTATGTTAAATAAAGACGCTAACAAAGTAGAAAGGTAAGCTATGTTGGTTTACTTTAGGGGTCCATGTGAAGTTTGTATGTTACATTAATAGGATAAACATGAAACTGATTCGGGTAATTACACACTTGCCCTGGAGGAGGGCATGGCAACGCACCCCAATATTCTCGCCTGGAGAATCCCACGCACAAAGGAGCCTGGCGGGCTGCCGTCCACGGGTCGCAAGAGCACAACCGTGTGAGCCCCACTGTGTGCCATGTGTCCATGTGAGAATACTGGTTGACTAGTAACTGCACTATTTTTCACCAAGATCTGAAAACTATTTGCACTACTGTTGCGAAATGCCATCATAAAAATTACTCTGTGACCAATTCCACAGTTTATATAACTTGCAAAATAGAAAAAAATAGCATAAAATTTTGAAGTGTGTGTGTGTGTGTGTGTGAGTGTATATATATATACACACACACATTTTTTTAAGGTGAATCATTTGCAGCACATGCCACAGGGCTGAAGTTGATTGAGGATCTTGCTGACTAGGGCCAGGGCTTTGAGGGGCCAGTAGGGTCATGTGAGGTGTGGCACCCCCTTCCAGCAGGGCCATGTGAAGTGTGGCACCCCCTTTAGAGACCGCTGATCTCTGCGTCTTCAGCATCCCAGCGCCCAGCTCCAGGCCTGCACGCAGCCGGTGCTCACTGTGGGTGAGGGAAGGGGCTAGTCCACGGTCAAGCCCCAGGAGGGGTGGCCCCACTGAGTGCAGTGACACAGGCCACCACGAGAGGGCAGCAGTAGTCTACAAATGAGTTCTCACAGGTCTTTAGTGAAAACCAAACTTTCAGTCTCATATAACCTGCCCTTTATTGCCATATGTAAACATTTATATTTATAGCCTAGTTTATTACGCTAGGAGTTGCTGTTTTAAAATGAAACTCAATTTAAGAATCTCTGATGAAACAAAGATGGACAGGCGCCCTGCCACCGTGGGCCTTGAGAAGCCCTGCAGTGCCGGCAACAAGCACTGACGTCAGCCTCATCAGTCGCTGAAGACAATGCAGCACTGACTCTCCTCGTAGCTTTTTCTTTCTTTTAAAATCAGCTTCTGAATTTTTATCACGTGGCACCTACTACGTGGTTAAGAACTTTCCACCCAGCACCCAGTCTGCTTCCCAGCCAGAGCTGACCCCACTCTTCAGCTCTCCAAAGCGGGAGGTTTATGAATTTTACACGTAAGCGACAGAAGTCTCACCGTGGAGAACACAGAGTATGGCCTCCTCAGACCGTCCTCTGCCCTTTTCCCGACTTACTAACACACTGGCCCTGGCGTTGCTTTTATTTCCCCCTTTATTCTCGGAGTGCCCTGCAGACCTCCAGGGACGTCCCGCTTCCAGCTCCCCGACGCGGCCTCACACCGTCCTCTCCCCACTGCTGAAGTATGTTAGCTGTGCTTTCCCTGTGTTTTTGTGCTGTTAAAACTGGTAGCCCTTACATTTTATTGGGTAGCCATGGATAAATCTTGTCAAAATGCTAGTCCTAACACAGAAATATCAATAAACACCATGATGATGTCAACGTGTTTCACTGAAGAGTCAAGCAGTATATTACTTTCCTGTTTCCTGGCGTTTCCAATTGCCTTTTCTCCCTTCTTGCTCCTCTGGTCCTGCCCCTACATCCTGGCAGAGGTGGCCCTCAGCCAGCAGCACAGCTCGGCAACTTTTCTGGATTGAATCTCTTATCTGCAGCCCCCGACATCTTTTCCTTTTTTGGCTTACTCCCTCATTTTTCCAGAGTGTTTTCTCAAGTAACTGTCTAGAAACAGATGTATGGCAAATACGTTTTCTGTTTAAAAGTAACTTTCTTTACCCGGATGCCTGAAAGTTTGGGTGAGTTAGAATTACATGTAGAAATCTACTTCCACTTAGACCACTCTATTTTCTTTTAGCTTCAACTGATGGTTCCTGAGAAGACGGTTGCATTTCTATTTCCTACTTCTTTGCAGATAAGCTTCCTTCTAAAAGCTATAGGATATCCTTCTTATGACGTGACTATCCTGTGATGCATTTGGACGTGAGTATCTCTTCAATCTTCTCACTGGCCATAGTGTTGGAGAGTCAGTCGTGAGAGTCAGCCCCCTGCTCAGGGAGCTCTCCTGCGCCACTCTTTCCTTAATTCCTCTCTTAGGAACTTCTTCCTCCCTCTTCCTGTAATCCCGACAGCTGGGTGCTGGGTCTCCAGTACAGTCCCCACACATCCTCCGGCTTTTTTGACACGTTTTCCATCTGTCCTTCTTTATATATTTTCTGAGAGATTTCCTCACACTTCATCCTCTAGTTCTTCACTGACTTTACTTTCACTTTCAGAAATTACCTTTCTAATTCTCAAGAGCTTTTTAATCCGTTTCCTTCTTATTCCTTCTCCATAATAAGTAAGTGTTAGTCATTCAGTCGTGCCTGACTCTTTGCGACCCCATGGACTGCAGCACACCAGGCTCTTCTGTTCGTGAGATTTTCCAGGCAAGGATACTGGAGTGAGTTGCCATTTCCGTCTCCAGGGGATCTTCCCAACCCAGGGACTGAACCTGGGTCTCCTGCACTGCAGGCAGAATCTTTACCAACTGAGCTACAAGGGATGTCCTTTTCCATAATACCATATTTTAATTTTTAAATGTTACATCTTCTCAAGATATTGGAAACTATTTACTTTTTTAATGTTCATTCAGATCATCAGATGCTCTGTGGAATGAATCACAGAGGCCTCAGCCACAGCTGAGTTGGGCCAGGCCTGTGGGGGAGGTCCCATGCCCCCATGCACCTCAGTTACCCCAGACAGGAAGGCACCCCCACGACACGCTGGGGACAGGAGGGCGCCCCGCCCACACGCCCCGGACAGGAGGGCGCCCCGCCCACACGCCCGAGACAGGAGGGCGCCCCGCCCACACGCCCGAGACAGGAGGGCGCCCCGCCCACACGCCCGAGACAGGAGGGCGCCCCGCCCACACGCCCGAGACAGGAGGGTGCCCCGCCCACACGCCCCGGACAGGACGGTGACCCGCCCACACGCCCCGGACAGGAAGGTGACCCGCCCACACGCCCCAGACAGGTGCCTCTACTTACTGTCCAGATGGAGGCAGAGAAAGTGCCTCCGCCCCTCCCACTCTGTGACAGCCCAGCCAGTAGAGACGGTCACAGCCAGCCAAAAGGAAGCCTTCTGCGCTTCAGACCCCCAGCTCCTCCAATGACTCCGGTCACTGCAGGCCCTCCTGACACCCCTTTTCCATATAAACGCAAGCGCCCCTCCTTGTTTTCTGGATTTTCTGTCATCCATCAAAGTTTGCATTTACCAAAGTGCAATTCTTCTGCTGTTCCCTGAATGAACCTGCCTTTCCTGGGATATAGCTGGCCATTATATTATTATGGCACTCTCATCCTAAGCAATTTTCCTTATTTCTTCCTGTTGGTGTTCTCTTTAAAGCTGAAACCTTTTAAAACTCTGAGAAACCTCAGTTCACGCGTGATGAATGCGGCTTATTTGCTGATGGGTACAGCTTTACAGTGGTCAGGGGACGCCAGTGTCTGGGGGGAACCCCAGCAAGACTTCCGAGAACTCCAAGTCCCTGCCTGGTGTCAGGCGTCCCGCCGGGCAACCGGGTACTCTGTGTTACCCCCGCACCTTCTCTGTCTCCCCACGCTGGGCACCTGGGCTGGCCGCCCCCTCATCTTCCCTGAGCCCATGGCCCCATCTGATACACCTCACCCTGCAGTGAGGCCAGGGTGCGGCGTCTGGAAATCTTTCACAAGCAAAGACTTGGATCCGGGCCTGCGCTGCCAGCCTAGCCGTGCCGCCACAGTGGGTGGCTTCCTGACTGGGGGTCCAGGACCCCCTCTTTTAGAAAATAAACTCAGGGGATAACTTGAAGAGAAGAGCCTCAAGGAAAACAGTCTTTACAGCAGAAATACTCATGATAGCAAAGAAGGAAGACTTGAGTGCCCTGACTACCTATGAGCTGAAGGGAGCCTGGGGCACAGGGCCACAGACGGGGCTTTGAGGAAGCGTCCGGACGGCACAGGGGTCCTGGAGAGCCGGCTGCCGGCAGCACTCAGGTAGAGAGGAGCCAGGTTAGGGGCGGGGGACATTTTCCTTTCACTGTAATCACCATTTAATTACTTCTGAATTTACTTGGCCTCCTAAGTCACCGGCTCAAAACCACTTTAAACGAAGCTTCCTCTCTGGAGCCACGGGTTGAGCTGTGAGACCCTTTCCACCTCTCTGCCCCCAGGATGCTGCTGAGCACGGCTTCCCAGGGCCCCCGGATGAGGTATCGCCCTGGCAGACATGGGGTTGGGAGGCGTGGGGTGGCTGTGGGGCCTGTCTGGTGGGGGGTGAGCCCTGGTGGAGGTGCCTCATCACGGGGGCACGGGTCAGGCCCAGGGTGACTCACGGATTGAAGGTCCGGAGGTACTTGATGCCCATCTGGATGGCCTTCTGTGAGCAGGCCATGGTGGCCTCATGGTCCCGGGCCATGTAGGTGAAGTGGGTTAGCCGCATCAGGGTCTGCAACTCCACCAGGAGGTCGGACCAGGCGCACTCTGAGGCCATCTTCACCAGCTGCCCGCGTGGAGGAGGGCGTGTCTGTGAGTGGGGGATGTCTCTGCTGCCAGCACGCAAGTTGGCCTCCCCCGGGTCCACTGGTCACTTGGTCTTGGCTGAGCCACCCATGAGGGTGAAGCACTAGCTGCCAACCTCGGCCAAGCCCGGGTGGGTTGGCAGGTTGGGGACAAATGTCCCAGGGTCCACACTGCCTTCCTGCCACACGGGCGGCCCTGCCCTGGGCGGAGTGTGGAGAAGCACAGACATAGCCCTCAGGAAACCAGACTCGGAGGCCCCGAGGGAACCTCGGCGCTGCTGGAGGCGGGTGAGTGCTGTGCTGAAGACGTGGGTGGGACTCCAGCACGGGGCTCGGCCCTCTACCACGTTCCTTGTCTCAACAACAGGGTTCAAATAAGCACCCGAGTCGAGTAGGCTTGTCAGGGCACAGCCCCTGGGTATGCCCACCAGACGCCTAGTGACACCGGCCTGGGCTGGGGGAGGGAGGGGACACCTGTGGGGAGGGGACACCTGTAGGGGAGGTGACAGCTGGGCTGTGAGGTGACACCTGTGAGAGGAAGTGATACCTGGGGGTGGGGTGACACCTGTGGGGAGGGGGACACCTGTGGGGAGGGAACACCTGTGGGGGAGGGGACACCTGTGGGATATGAGCTGACACATCTGTGGGAGCAGGGGACACCTCTAGGGTGGGGGGACACCTACCTGGGCTAAGGGGGGCACAGTGAAGTCCATGAGGCCCAGCCCGTTGCAGGAGTACATCTCCAGAGCGACAAGAACTCTGGTCGTGCAGTTGATGTCCTCATTGGTGCTCTGATGGGAGGAAGGCACCGAGGCCGTGAGGCCCGGGGGCTGGAGAGCCTGGAATACTTGGGACGTGAGCCCTGTGACAGCGGCTCTTCAGCGACAATAGGAGCAATTAGTGGGAAAGTCTATCTCCGAGATGGTTTAGTCACTAAGTTGTGCCAGACTCTTGTGACCCCGAGCCTGCCAGGCTCCTCTGTCCACGGGATTCTCCAGGCCAGAATCCTGGAGTGGGTTGCCATTTCCTTCTCCAGGGGATCTTCCCAGCCCAGGAATCAAACCCAGGTCTCCTGCATTGCAGGCAGATTCTTTACCGACAGAGCTACGAGGGAAGCGAAAGACTTGGCAACGAGGGAAGCTACAAGGACTTCCCTCGTGGCTCAGCCGATAAAGAATCCGCCTGCAGTGCAGGAGACCTGGGTTCCATCTCTGGGTAGGGAAGATACCCTGGAGAAGGGAAAGGCTACCCACTCCAGTATTCTGGCCTGGAGAATTCCATGGACTGTATAGTCCCTGGGGTCACAAAGAGTCAGATATGACTGAGCAACTTTCCCTTCCCTTCCTTCCTTCCTTCCTTCCTGTCTCCAAGTTATCTTTTCATGAGATAAACGGGAGCAGGCACTGCAGCCCCTAAGGTGATTGGGCAGCTAGCTGACCCAGCCAGACATGGGGGGCAACTGGCAGGCACAGCGGGTGGCCCTGTGCCTGCGGGCCACCTCCTTGAACCGGCTCCAATGCATGCTCGCTCCTGCCAAGCTTAGATGCCCCTCCCTGAGGGCCACACTCTCGCCAGCCTCACTTCCCACCTGAACCAGTGTGTCTTGGTCCAGCTGGGCCGACGGAGCCTCCCGTGGGCTCCATCCGTGTCCCGGCCCCGCCTGCTGGGTCCCCAGATGCTCCCCACCCCTCACTCCCGTGGTCTTCTGCTCACAGCTCAAGGGCTGCAGGGCCCTGCCAAGGCCCCTCTGGCCTGGTGCCTCCAGATAAGCCCAAGTGAGGTATCACAGCAGGTGGACAGTGCCCGAGAAGCCCAACAATCTTGGTGGACAGTTAGAACCACGGCCATCGGCTGGAGGAAGGAGGGGAGGCTATGGCCAGGCAGCTCGAGAAAGCCTTCTGCCCCATCCCTAGGGGTGGCAGCCACAGCCAAGACAGAGCCTGCAGCGGGAAGCCTCCCAGCACGGCCCCGCCCCCAGCACGGCCCCGCCTCCAACGTGGCCCCGCCCCAGCAGGCCCCGCCCCCAGGCCGCTCGTAGCACCTGTTCCTCCACGCCCAGCCGTGGCCCGATCTGCTGCTGCAGGAGCTGCTTGCCCTTCACCCACGTTGCAATGAGCTGCTGCCGGGCACTCACGGGCACCACCTCCTCGGGCTCCATCCCGTTGGTCAGGTTCAGGGCAAACTCGCAGATCTGAAATGGAGGGGCTCTTGTTCACAATACCTGAATCCAAACAGGGAACCCAGGCCAAGACCCCATCTGCAAAAACAAGTGGACCTGGCTCTCGGTCCAGCCGGCAAAGTGGTCCACACAGGCCCAGCCCCGAGGCGATGAGGCGCGGCGGCTGCGGCCGCGTCCTCTCGTGCCCTCACCCCCTCGTGCCCTCACCCCCTCGTGCCCTCACCCCGTGGCGAGCCCAGCCCCTGGTGTTGCCATCAGGTCCCCACAGCACCGCCGGTCCCCACGGACCGCGACCCAGTGGCTGATGCTGCCTCTGCGCTCCTGCCCCGCCTGCCGTGACTGAGGCCATGGCTCCCTATCTGTCACTGGGGGTGGAACCCCATCACCGGCCACAGGCTTGGCCCCTGCAGCCACCATGCCGTGCACTAACCACGGGCCCCATTTTGCTCCATGTTTGCTGAGGTTTCATTTTTCCCCAAAAGTGTAACATGAACACCTGTCTTTCGTGAACTGCTCAGGACCCTGTAGCTCAGAAACCCAGGGGGCTGACGGGTCTGCCCCCGCTGTTCCTCTGCACAGCCTGGCCAAGGACACCCCCTTCCTGGGCTAGCCTGGGAAGACCCCTTCCCATCAGACCCCACAGCAGAGGGCATGGTGGATCCCAGATCCAGTCACCTGCCCTCCATGGGCACGCTGGCCTGGCTCTTCCTGCCAGATACCCAGCCATAGAACAGTCGTGCCTCACGGCCTGCTCTCCGGGATGGTCTGGAAGCCATCGGACAGGCGCCAGCAAGGGCCGGCCCAGGCTCACCCCTCCCTGTCTGGTGGGACCCCTGGAGCCTCACACGTCGCTGCCTTCTGCCCTCTGCCCCCTCCCTGTCTGGTGGGACCCCTGGAGCCTCACACGTCGCTGCCTTCTGCCCTCTGCCCCCTCCCTGTCTGGTGGGGTCCCTGGGAGCCTCACACGTCGCTGCCTTCTGCCCTCTGCCCCCTCCCTGTCTGGTGGGACCCCTGGAGCCTCACACGTCGCTGCCTTCTGCCCTCTGCCCCCTCCCTGTCTGGTGGGGTCCCTGGGAGCCTCACACGTCGCTGCCTTCTGCCCTCTGCCCCCTCCCTGTCTGGTGGGACCCCTGGAGCCTCACACGTCACTGCCTTCTGCCCTCTGCCCCCTCCCTGTCTGGTGGGACCCCTGGAGCCTCACACGTCGCTGCCTTCTGCCCTCTGCCCCCTCCCTGTCTGGTGGGATCCCTGGGAGCCTCACACGTCGCTGCCTTCTGCCCTCTGCCCCCTCCCTGTCTGGTGGGACCCCTGGGAGCCTCACACGTCGCTGCCTTCTGCCCTCTGCCCGAGCCCTCACCCACTCCACCCAGCTCTGCCATCCCTCCCAGATACTGCAGCCGGCCCAGTTTGCCTGGGGCCCAGGCGCCCCTGCAGCCTGACACGGCAGCTCCTTTGACCTTTCTCCTCATCCTGTGTCACAGCCGGGCCTACAGCACGGGGCAGAGGTGGTGTTTGTACCCCCGCAGGAGGTGCTGCTCTGGGCCCAGACTCAGGGCAGCTGCGGGAACTCACTCTCCTTCATGTGGACTCGTGTGGGGTGGTGGTCACCAGGTGTTGGTCAGCACCATCAACTCCCATCCTTCTTGGCTGGGATGGCTACCCCAGTCCACGCCACCGGGAGGTAAAGTCAGGGGATAAGCCCCGCCTGCTGGGTCCCCAGATGCTCCCCACCCCTCACTCCCATGGTCTTCTGCTCACAGCTCAAGGGCGGCAGGGCCCTGCCAAGGCACCTCTGGCCTGGTGCCTCCAGATAAGCCCAAGTGAGGTATCACAGCAGGTGGATAGTGCCCAAGAAGTCCTCATTTTTAGAGAAAGCACGGCCCACCCACCCCCCGCCCCCAGCCCCATTTGCGGGCAGTTGAGAAGCCCCCAGCCTTACTTCCTCAGCTGCCCTCCCCGCACCGCCCTGTCTGCTGGGCGTAGGTACCTCCACGGCGGCCCTGACTTCAGAGGCAGCCTCGGGGTCCAGCGGCGTGTGGAGCGGGTTGGAGCGCGCCTGCTTCCTGGCCTTCTCTGGCGCCAGGGCAGGGATCCAGTGGATGATCAGGCCTCGCGCGAGTGTGCTGCACAGCATTGCCAGCAGCAGCGAGTCCCTGCAAGACAAGCACGTCCAGGCCAGGCCGCCCCAAGGGGAGCCGCGGTGACGCTGTGAAAGGCCGGCCACAGGGCAACCTCTGCGCTGCATGGGCGGGACCCCCAGGGAGTCTGTGGGGCCTGGCGCATGCCCACCACTGGGCCGTCTAGCAGGCCCTCCATCGGGTGCCAGGTAAGCGGGCTTGGGCCAGAATCTCCCTGCTTCTCTTTGAAAAGTTTCAGTGCCAGAACCGCCAGAACCGGCAAACACGTCTGATCTGTATGAGCACAGACGCAGACGACAGCCTGAGGAGGAGAGGCACGCCCCCCACCAGCACCCACGGTCCCAGGGACCCTGCTGGGTCTGGTGCCCAGAGGAGAGCCGAGGGCACCAGGCAGGCCCCTGCCCCATGGCCCACTCTGGCTGTGTGCTCGTGTGTGGACATCTCTGGGTCCTGATTCACTCCAGCCTTCCTACTTCAGGATCCATTGAAAACCTTTAAATCTGAGTGTTTAGGCTAAAAGCCAAACCAACAAAAAACACAAAGAAGGCTTCAAAAGCTCATCATGAGGGAAAGCCTTGACCTTTGACCTGACTTGATGCTTTGGCGTTTCTCCCCCGATAAGGAAACACAGGGACCCAGGTCAGTTTCCAGCCCTGTCTCTGTGAGACTCTGGCCTCTGCCAACCTTTCCCAGAATCCCTCTGCTTGGAACAGATTGGGACAGGCTGGGAATCCGTGTGTGGGCATGAGGGCGCCTGAACGATGCCCCCATGCTGCCCTGTGGCTCAGAGCGGGTGCGTGTCTTGTCTGGGGTGCACGGCCAGTAAGACAGAAGCCCCATCCCTGCCGGGTGCCAGTGGCCCCGCACGCCCCTCCCCCGAGGGGACACATGTCTGCCCCCCGGTTCGCAGCCTGAAGCCCAGGGTCTCTGGCAGCAGCAGGACGGAGCCTGGGCAGCCTCACGCACCCGCTGTGGCCCACGGCCTTCATGATGCCCAGCAGGTGGTACAAGGCGTCCAGGAGCTCCCGCTGCCGCCCGGCCTTGATGAGGTGGTGGTTGTGGTTCAGCACATAGACCACGGCATTCTGCACGATCCACGGCTCCTGGATCTCCTGCCCGATGTCGGCGGAGCGCAGCCAGCAGTTCATGGCGTACTGCGAGAGGCCCTCGACCCAGCTCCTGTGGGAGGCGTGCGTCAGGCTCTCCAGGAGCCAGACTCTGCCCAAGCCGGCACTCAGACACCAGCCAGAAGCCGTCCCTGGAGCCGGGGCTCAGAAGGCTGCCCTGTCGGGGCTGCCCGTCATTCTTGTTGAAGGACAGGACCTGCCTGGCTCCCCCGCCCTCCCAGCTCCCTGCCCATCCCTGTCTGAGGCTGGACCCCCAGCCAGGCCTGCAAGCTGCCTGCCCACCTTTGCACCTGCCTGTGGCTGGCTCCCCCGGCCCATCACTCACAGGCTGCCCTCCTCGGTCCACACGGACACGGGACCTGCTTGCCTCAGACCGAGGCTTGGGGAAGCTTTATCGTAAAGGGCCAGACGGCCCGCACCTGGGGTTTGACGGCTACACAGTCTCTCCTCTGTTGTGTCTTTTTGCTATTGAGCTTCACAAACTAAAACATGTCAAGACCACCGTGAGTTGGCAGGCTACACAAAAGCTGTGGGCAGATGCGGCCTGGCCCTCTTCCAGGCGTGGGGAGCCCGGCCCTAGCCCCAGGCTGTGCCCTGAAACCTCCAGACAAACGCGGTCTGCACAAAGTCGGGGTCCTTCCCTGAGCCCTTCCCGGGCAAAGGGCACGCAGGCCCCCCACAGCGAGCACGTATGAGGGCATGGCCACCGGGGCAGCCAGTGGAGCAGGCCCGTCTCTGAGGTCAGTGGGCAGCTAGGGCCTCGGCTCCCGCGACGGCCCTACGGACGGTCACTCACGGCCACATTCACTGTGGGGGCACGCTTCACTTCAGATGAAAACAGCAAACACTGTTACTACGACAGCAGCTCGCTCTCCTGATTGAACGGCACTTGCCTCTCACGTGGATGAGGCTTCTGCAGTTTCCTGAGGACCCTCGTCCCGATCACAGACTTCCAGGACAGCTTCCCCCGTGACCACCACCCCCCTCACATCCTGTTTCCACTAGTAACAGGAAAGACTGGCCACACGGGCACCGGTGTGAGCCATGAGACACGCCGGGCAGTGGCCCCTGCCTCACAGCGCTGAGCTCAGCCCAGCCCCCACCTCGCGCCCCCAGCCCTGCGGACAGCGCCCCCAGCTCCCGCCTCGTGTCCCCAGCCCCCGCCTTGCGCCCCCAGCCCCGCAGGCAGCACCGCCAGCCCCACGGGCAGTGCCCCACCGGTACATGATCCACTCAGCGTTGTCCTCTGGGCACTCGGGTATGTAGCCCATCGGGTGCTGGCTCACGTCCTCGGGCGGCGTGGGCCGGTTGTTCAGCTGCACGCCTTCCGACTGCAGCAGGTGGACGGTGGCCTGCGGAGGGAGGAGTGGCCAGAGGCCCCTGAGCAGGGACTGGCACGGTGCCTGCAGGCCTTTAACCCCAGGCCCTCCCTGCCCCAGGTGATGTCTCTTCCCCCCACACACCTGCGTCTCAGAGATGCAGCCTCCCAAGACAAACGTGCCCCTCACGCCGCAGGGGCCACCAAGCCCGGGCCCCGTCCTCCGCGGCCGCGCACGGACGCCCCGGAGGCGGCCGAGGCCACTGGGCAGGGTGACGGGACTGAGACGGGACTGAGGATGGGGGCAGGCGCCTTGCCTGACACCCTGGGCCCGCTCACTTGCCCTCCTCACAGCACTGGCCCAGCCCTCAGGAGGTGCCCGGCAGACGCTCACTGAACAAGCCCGGGAGCGTCTGTCTGGGTTATGCCAGGTTGCTCCCTCGACCCCCAAACAAACCACCCCAAGCGGCCTCACTGCTGTGTGCACTCGCAGGCCCCCCGCTGCACCACCCAGCTGGCCTGGGGTGGGGTCTCCGGCTGGCCTGGGGTCTCTGCACGCTCACGGAGGGGGCCGGCTTGCTGTGGGGGCTGGTCCCCAGCAGCCTCAACAGCCTCCGAGATGACAGCAGAGGCCAGGTTTCTCTCTCATACCTGGCTCAAAGTGCTACTGAAGCTACTCTCGGGCCAGGACACGCCCAGGTCCAGGACCAACCAGCCCCCAGGACCCACATCGCTGGGGACTCACAGTTCAGACTCCTTCCAACGACAATGAACATCAACACCCCTCACAATACATTTTGACATATTTTTCTTCCAGAAAACCTCCCAAGAATGGAGGAAAACTTTCGTAAGCGACAGGCCACTTGGGGAGCAGGGCTGGATGCTGACGGTCACGTCTGCGCACATATGGGGACGCACCTCAGCGCTGATGAAGCCCACCTCCGCGAATTTGCGCAGCAGGGTGGGGGACGCCTGCTTCTGCAGGGCAGCTTCCGAGTGGCCCCAGGAGTCCTGCCCCGGGCCGTCCCAGCCCTTCTTCTTCTTGCCTGAAACACCAGAGTGCCACCCGTCAAAGCCTGAAGTGCTTCTCAGGGCTGGCACGGTCCCTGAGAAGGGGGGGCGGGGTGAGGGGCGGGGTCTGTGGGAGGCTGGCCTCCCAAGTGCAGGGCCCTGGGGGCAGCGAGGGCTCCCCAAGCCAGCTTGGCCGCAGCGAACCTCCAGCTGGTTCCCCGACAGACAGGTCAGCTCTTGGTTTTGCGTGTGCTGTTCTGCCCCTCAAGAAGCCCCCATCACTCCCGCAACACCCACGTCTCCGCCCCCTGGGGCTCCTGGCATGCCCCCGTGTCCTCACCATCCCCAAGACCACCGCTTCCAGAGACCTGCAGGCTGGACTCAGCCGGACCCAGGGCTCACAGTGGAGGGGCGCCCCCGCCCAGCCTCTGCCTGCGGGCTCCGGCCCCATGACCCCTTCCTGAGCTCTGGTGAACCCCACAGTGACCCCCCAGTGCCTGGGAAGAGCCCGCCGGCGCAGGTGCCCATGTGTGTCTGGAGGGACCCACCTCGCTTGAACTTGGCCAGCTTCTTCACCTTGACACTGTCGTACAGGAGGCAGAAGCGGCTGGCCGTCCGGCACACGTCCCACACGTTCTGCTTCCGGGCCACCTTGGCCAGCTCCGCCCAGATGTGTATCCTGCACAGACGTGCGGGCCATACCTCGCTCGGGGAAGCAGCCAGGGGCCACCTGGGCGGGGCAGGAGGGTGGGCCGGCGCTTCGCCCCTCCCCACCACCCCCCCCGGACCCGAGGCCCTGCACCCCCAGGCTGCTCACCGCTCCTTGTCGTTCTGGCCCCCCAGGCGCCGCAGGTGGCCCACGGCCTTGTCCACGCTGAGCGTGTGGTGCCGCGCCTTGGCGAACAGGTAAGTGAAGCGGCCCCGGGTTTTCCCGGTGGAAACTGCAGGGGCCGGCAGGACGGGGTGCTGACGCAGCAAGCCAGGGAACACGTCGAAACCAGCCCACGCGGGACTAGGGACAGGCTGGGGCAGAGCCTCCCACCGGCGTTTTTTGATCTTTTCATGAAAGTTAGGTCTCCCTAAATGTGCCTTGTCCGGGAAGGGACTCCAGGCGCCAAGAGCAGCTGGTGGGCAGACTTATTGCCATCTGCAGCCGCCAGGCTGGCCCCCAACACCCGCCACCCATGCCCAGGTCTTCAGGAGCTGGCTGGCGGAGACCCCGCTGAAGCCCCTTGCCCATCAGCCCGCTTCTCCTGCCTGAGCCCTCGCTGGGTGCAGTGCACCAAGCCCCGTGTGTCTGGGGCACCTTCCCTTCAGGACCCAAGCCCCTCACACCTGGCAGGACAGGAAGGAAGGAGGTGGGACTGCCTCCCGCTGGGCGGGCCGTGCAGGCCCAGGAGACAGGCTCCCCTGCCCTGCTCTGAGAGTCAGGTTAGGAAGGTGGGGCAGGTGGCTGCACATGGGCACAGAGGCCCATGTAGGCGGAGGTCCGGGTGGGCCGGGGGCTGCCCCGGGCACTCCCACTGAGAGCACCCGCACACCTTTGGCCTCGTTCTCGCCGTCAAGCACGATCTGGAAGGTGTCGGGGGCTAGGGCCAGCCCCGCATTCACCAGCAGCGCCCGCTTTTTGCGCACGCTGTCCTTGGGCATCGCTTTCTTCGCCTGCAGAGGGGAGGAGGCGTGATGAGCGGCACCCGCCCGCCCCTCGGCGCCTGCCGGGCCGCCACCCCAGGAGTGGCGCCTGCGGCACCTGCTCGATGGCCATGGTGGCCCTGTCCTCGTCGCGGGCGGGCACCTGATACAGCAAGGTGCACAGCTGCAGGCGGTTGAGGGCCCTTGTGATCTTGTCCTGGTAGAGGCCCAGGCCGTCCAGCAGCGCGGCCTTCCTCAGGTGCTCCGTGGCGGGCTCCAGCCGGTCCGCGTCCTCCTCGATGTGCGCCAGCTCCACATGGACCTGGCAGCGCAGCTGTGCCGCGAGGCTGGGGGGCAGACGTGGTCATGGGCATGGCGGCACCGCGGGTGCCCGGCGCCCGGCTTTCTGGCCCTGCCTTCCGCCTGCCTTGCTGCCAGGACCCACAGGAGGGATGAAGAGGAGGGCCCTGCGGACCCCGGGAGGTCTCAGAGACCACTGGTGAGCCACGAGGCTGGGGGGCAGACGGCGTCACAGGTGGGGCGGCACCGCGAGGGCTCCTAGCATCACCAGAAAGTGAGCTAGTGCAGCCCGAGGCCAAGGCTGCGTATTATCACACTGCTTATTTAACTTCTATGCAGAGTACATCATGAGAAACTCTGGGCTGGATGAAGCACAAGCTGGAATCAAGACTGCCAGGAGGAATATCAATATCCTCAGATATGCGGATGACACCACCCTTATGGCAGAAAGTGAAGAGGAACTAAAAAGCCTCTTGATGAAAGTGAAAGAGGAGAGTGAAAAAGTTGGCTTAAAACTCAACATTCAGAAAACGAAGATCATGGCATCCAGTTCCAGCACTTCATGGCAAATAGATGGGGAAACAGTGGAAACAGTGGCAGACTTTATTTGAGGGGACTCCAAAATCACTGCAGATGGTGAGTGCAGCCATGAAATTAAAAGACGCTTACTCCTTGGAAGGAAAGTTATGACCAACCTAAACAGCATGTTAAAAATCAGAGACATTACTTTGCCAACGAATGTCCGTCTAGTCAAAGCTATGGTTTTTCCACTGGTCATGTATGGATGTGAGTTCGACTGTGAAGAAAGCTGAGCGCTGAAGAATTGATGCTTTTGAACTGTGGTGCTGGAGAAGACTCTTGAGAGTCCCTTGGATTGCAAGGAGATCCAACCAGTGCATCCTAAAGGAGATCAGTCCTGGGTGTTCATTGGAAGGACTGATGCTGAAGCTGAAACTCTAATACTTTGGCCACCTGATGAGAAAAACTGACTCATTGGAAAAGACCCTGGTGCTGGGAAAGATTAAAGGCAGGAGGAGAAGGGGTCGACAGAGGATGAGATGGTTGGATGGCATCACCAACTCAATGGACATAAGTTTGAGCAAGCTCTGGGAGTTGGTGATGGACAGGGAAGCCTGGCGTGCTGCAGTCCATGAGGTTGCAAAGAGTCAGACGTGACTGAGCGAGTGAACTGAACTGAGGCCCAGTCTTTGCCTCGGGGGGTGGGCCCTCTCTGCTCTGCTCTGAGTCTCTCCATCTCATCAGCTGTGGCACACACATCCCGGCTCAGAACAGCCATGTGTCCGCAGGCTGTGGGCCCTGCCTGGCCTTTGTTCCTGCTGTGTCCCTGCTGGAGCCACCCGCGTCTAAAACGATAACCACAGTCTCCCCAAAGCCTTTGCATCAACAGCACCTGCAGCCTCCGGCACAACCTCTGTGCTGCACAGGAGCATCAACAAGGCCGATAACTTGGGTCTAGTTAAAGTTTGATGGGACCCACGTGCCGACCCTCCTCCAAAACAAGGTGAGAGCATCACAGGCTAGGCCTGTAGCCTCGGGGATGAGGAGGCAGAGGTCAGGGCACCTGGGAGTCGTGGGCAGGAGAGGGCACCCGGTTGAGGCCAAGGGTGAGGTCTGCGCTCCCGTCAGGGAACTGGCTCCACAGTCTCTGCCTGGAAGCCTGGATGGTAGCCAGCGACGGGTCCCTTCCCTCTGGGGCAGGGAGAGAAGAGGCCCACAGAAGGAAGCTGGCCCAGGGCCACGGGGTGTGCTCAGGGCAGCCTGACCCTGAATCCACAATGTGAGACTCGTCCTGGGCTGAACCACCTGAGGAGCCAGCTGAGGCAAGCCGATTGAGAGTCCCCTGGACAGCAAGGAGATCAAGCCCGTCAATCCTAAAGGAAATCAACTCTGATATTCACTGGAAGGACTGATGCTGAAGCTGAAATTCGAATACTTTGGCCAGCTGATGTGAAGAGCCAACTCATTGGAAAAGACCCTGATGCTGGCAGAGACTGAGGACAGGAGGAGAAGGGGACGACACAGGATGAGATGGTGGGATGGCATCATCGACTCAATGGATATGCGTTTGAGCAAGCTGCGGGAGATAGTGAAGGACAGGGAAGCCTGGCGTGCTGCAGTTCATGGGGTCACAAGGAATCTGACAAGACAGTGACTGAACACCATCACAGCAGGACAGTCCCTCCAGGAACACACTAGCCAGCCATGGCCTCAAGGAGGCCATGGAGATGAGGGTGAGCAGACAACAGACTCAGACGAGACAACCCGCCCCTGCAAAACAGGATGACCAGGATCAGATGAAGACGGCTTGAAAGGAGTAATTTTCAGAGTTACTCTGCTTCCAGCGGTGATCAGGTCTCTGCCACGCATAAAGTTGGACCGAACAGCCCCAGGTCTGGGCAGCGCAAGCCCGGGGCCCTGAAGCAGGAAACTCAGGAAGGAGCCCATGCTTGGGGCCTCCTGGAGACACTGTCCTGAGGCACCGCGGGCAGAATGGACCCATGCAGCCGGGGCAGAGGAGCCCAGAGAGGGGGCCCTCCGCTCGGGGCTGGAGAAGTGGAACTGGACCTGGAACCGGACCAGCCGCTGCCGGGCTGCCCGCCAGAGGAGAGAGCTGGGTGTTGCTCTCTCACCCGACGTCAGCTGAGACTGCACGGGGCTGCCCGCCAGAGGAGAGAGCTGGGTGTTGCTCTCTCACCCGACGTCAGCTGAGACTGCACGGGGCTGCCCGCCAGAGGAGAGAGCTGGGTGTTGCTCTCTCACCCGACGTCAGCTGAGACTGCACGGGGCTGCCCGCCAGAGGAGAGAGCTGGGTGTTGCTCTCTCACCCGACGTCAGCTGAGACTGCACGGGGCTGCCCGCCAGAGGAGAGAGCTGGGTGTTGCTCTCTCACCCGACGTCAGCTGAGACTGCACGGGGCTTCTCCCCAGAGGAGAGAGCTGGGTGTTGCTCTCTCACCCGACGTCAGCTGAGACTGCACGGGGCTTCTCCCCAGGAGTGCAGGCCCAGGAAGAGCGCTCTTGACCCACCCAAGGAGAACGTACCATCAGAGCCTGCAGAGAACACGGTGCAGGCTGGAAAGTACCATGACCTTCCAGAGACACAGCCAAGGAAACACGGAGCCCCCTCTCAGCCAGAAACTGAAGTGCCAACAAAAGCAAGTACAAATCAACCCTTTCCTAAAAAGATCACAGAGTCACAGACTCCACAGTGCAGCAACCACAGCTGAACCAACGTTCAGTACACGATATGCCAGCAAACAGGAAAAGGTGACCCACAGCCAGGATGCAAGATGGGCCAGATGCTGGGTTTAGCAGGTAAATCCTTAATGCAGATATTACAACACAAAAATAAATATGTACAAAAAGTTGAAGGAAAACATTGCTAATGAGAGAACAGACAGGGAATCTCAGCAGAGGAAGAAAAGGAAACACTGCAGCAAAAAATCTGTAATAACTGAAACGAAAAAATCCTTGGTTGAGCCTAGCAGCAGATCGGAGAGCAGAAAGAGTCAGTGAACCTGAAGTCAGATCAATAGAAACTATCCCACCAGAAGAACGTACTGAAAAGATTTTTTAAAAGTGAACAGAGCCAGGACTTCCCAGGCAGTCCGGTGGCTGAGGCTTCACCTTCCAAAGCGGGAGGGGTGGGTTTCATCCCTGGTTGAGGAGCTGAGAATCCAACACGCCTGGCAGCCGAAAAGCCACAACATCAAACAGAAACAAGACTGTAACAAATTCACAAGGTTTCTAAAAATGGTCCACATAAGCAAAATTCCCAGAAGAAAATGAACAGAGCCTTAGAGACCAGTTAAGACAGTATTCAGTGTTGTAGCTCATGCTCCCCCAAAAGAGCAAATGAGGCAGAACTATACTTAAAAAAATAATAGCCAGTAATTTCCCAAATTTGATGAAAATATCATCTTACATATTTGAGTATATCAGCAAACCCCGAAAAAGACTTTTTTTTTTTAAAGGCTCTAAGGAATCAGTTTCATTCAGTCACTCAGACACATGGACTGCAGCATGCCAGGCCTCCCTGTCCATCACCAACTCCCGGAGCTTGCTCAAATTCATGTCCATCGAGTCAGTGATACCATCCAAGCATCTCATCCTCTGTCGTCCCCTTCTCCTCCTGCCTTCAATCTTTCCCAGCATCAGGGTCTTTTCCAGTGAGTCAGTTTTTCACATCAGGTGGCCAAAGTATTAGAGTTTCAGCATCAGTCCTTCCAATGAATATTCAGGACTGATTTCCTTTAGGATGGACTGGTTGGGTCTCCTTGCAGTCCAGTGGACTCTCAAGAGTCTTCTCCAGCACCACAATTCAAAAGCATCAGTTCTTTGGCTCAGCTTTCTTCACAGTCCAACTCTCACATCCATACATGCTGCTGCTGCTGCTGCTAAGTCGCTTCAGTCGTGTCCAACTCTGTGCAACCCCATAGACAGCAGCCCACCAGGCTCCTCCGCCCATGGGATTTTCCAGGCAAGAGTACTGGAGTGGGTTGCCATTGCCTTCTCCACATCCATACATGACTACTGGAAAAACCATAGCTTTGACTAGCACACCTTTGTCGGCAAAGTAATATACAAAATGCAGAAAGCAAAAGATAAGAGATACAAATCTGGAAACAGCAGGGAGGGGGAGACACCTTCCACACAGGAGAGCCACGCTTAAAGTAACTCCTGGGTTTTTATCAGAAACTATGAAGGCCAGAAGAAAATAAAGCAGCCTCTTCAAAGTATTTAAAGAGAAAAAATCTGCAAACCCAGAATCCAATAACTGGTGAAAATAACCTTCAGAGGTGATGCTAAGAGAAAGCCATTTTCAGGTCAACGAAAGCCAAGAGAATTCCTCACCAAGAGAATTCCTCACCAGCAGTCATGCGTTACAAGAGGAAATAAAGGAAGTTGCTCGGGCTGAAATACCCGCAGGCAGAAACCTGGATCTGAGCGTAAGCAGGAAGGGAGAGACTGCAAAATCGCCGAGGAAGTGGCAAATGTAAGAGAAGATTGTTTTTTTCTGTAATTTTCTTTAAAAACAACACCACCAGCTGCTAAGAGCAATACGGCACTGTGAGATGAACTTATAACACACTTAGAAGTAGAAGACAAGACAGCAACCACATGGTGGGGTGGACGGGGGCAGGCAGAGAGGCTTCCCTTGCTGCGTGGGAAGCACTGACCCCCACTGACCCGGCTCCCTCCAGCGACGCCCCTCCCGCCCAGGGGTACCGGGGACAAACGAGCCAACCAGAGAAACAAACACAGCGGCAGAAACTCAGGTAGCCTCAAAGAAGGCGGGAGAGAGCAGCGGCAGGGCACGAGGCAGAGACAAGCGGTGGGACTGGAGACGAGCCGGACATTACCCTGAACCCAGAGACTGAACAGCCCAGTCACAAGGCGGAGACCAGTGTGCTCGGTTTTAGATAAAGACCGAGCTGCACGCCGTTGACAAGACAGGGTGGTAGGAGTTGTGTTCTACACTTTAAATGGAAAGGTCCACAGCACGAGAGTCGAAAGGATGGAAAGAGAAGCACTCAGACGGGCCCA
This sequence comes from Bos indicus x Bos taurus, assembly GCF_003369695.1. Taxonomy (NCBI): domain Eukaryota; kingdom Metazoa; phylum Chordata; class Mammalia; order Artiodactyla; family Bovidae; genus Bos; species Bos indicus x Bos taurus. The sequence goes on along the minus strand of NC_040101.1, from coordinate 654,861 downwards.
GACAGCGTCACTGCATTCTGTCCACCACTTAAGCAAGAAAACGCCAACACTGCACAAACCCCTTCAGAAAGCAAAGCAGAAAGAGTCCTCCCACCGTCCCAAACCATTTAATGAAGTCGGCATGACCTTCATGTCAAATCCTGGGAAAGGCGTTAGAAAACAAGAAAGCCACAGGCCAACATCCTCATCATGAACATACACGCAAAAACCCTTAAGCACACTAAAGGACATCAAACCCAGCAACACAGAAAAAGCACGTGTGTCGAGACCACGCGGAGAAGGCAAGGCTGGTTCACGACTCAAAACCCCATCAGCATAATTCACCAGGTTAAAGAACAAAGGAGAAAAGTCAGAGCTCCTTTCGACGGTTACAGAAGCGTTCAGCAGCACTCAACACCCATCTGTGGTTAAGAAGCAAGACAGCAAGCGGACATTGACAGTGTGTTCATTCTGTTGTATGCAGTTATATCGCAATAAAGTTAATCAGAAAAAGAGCTGTCAGAGGAAAAGAAGGAGGGCAACTAGATGTTATTAAAAAAACCAAACAAATATGAAAATAAAAAGATATTTTTGAAAGAGGACGTCATTAAAATTTAAAAATACAGGCTAAAGAGAGGAAGAAAAACTAGAGAATTTGCAAAATAAAAGAGAACTAACGGGCTGCGTGAAATCTTCAGAATTTGGTGTGCGTCACGAGGGGTTGGGGCTGTGAACACAGAAGTTTCGCAGGGAGACCGGGAGTATGGGCTAGGAGCTGTCATACAGCCCCGTGGGATCCCAGAAGGAGAAACTGTTTTTAAATGAGTAAAAATCCCAGATTTGAAGAGATGTAACTCTTCACAGACGAGATCCCCAAGTGCCCGCAGGAAATGAACGGTGCTGGTTCTGAGGCCACCGGCCCCAACCTCGCCAGACCACAGGCTGCAACCGGTCCTTGGAGCCCCTGCTGGGAACCCTGCTCCAAGGGAGGGCTCACCATGGTGACAAAATTCACCCCTGATTAATCTCAGGGCTTCCCTGGTGCTCAGACGGTAAAGAATCCACCTGCAATGCGGGAGACCTGAGTTTGATCCCTGGGTTGGGAAGATCCCCTGGAGGAGGGCATGGCAACCCACTCCAGTATTCTTGCCTAGAGAATCCCCACGAACAAAGGAGCCTGGCGGGCTGCAGTCCATGGGGTCGCAAAGAGTCGGACACGACTGAGCGACTCAGCACACAGCACAGTTAATCTCCGAAGCAGACGGGGGCGGGGCAGGCCCCCACGGCCCCTCTCTGTGGCTGGACACCCTCCCAGGTGGCCCTCCACGCCTCTGCCCTGCCGAGTCCCCATCGTGCAGCCCCGTGTCCGCCAGGGACTGTCCTGCAGCACAGCCGCCCTCGGGGCCCCCGCCCGGGGCAGGAGAGGAGAAACACCAAGGCCCTCCCTGCTCACCCATCCCACCCCTCCCCTCCCGCGCCTGCGCCCACAGCCCCTGTGCCCACCGCCGTCACCCGCCCCGCAGCCCAGGACCCTCCTGATGAAGCCCTTTCCCCTCGGCCCCTCTCGAGCTCAGGTGGGTGCCACCTGGGCGTCCCCGTCTGCCCCGCAGGGCCCTGCCCCTGAGCCCCAGGGCACCTCCCCCACGGCCTGCGGCCTCTCGAGCCGCCACCTCTGGGGGACGCCGTGGGCTCCTGCCCTCTTTCTGGGAAGATGAGCTGGGTTTCATCCCTGCCCTGAGCCTCTGCTCCCCTGGCCCCCCCGGGGACAGCCCAGGCCGCCACCTGTCCGCCTTCTCCAGGACGTCTGCGAGGCTGGTCAGCGGCTTCCGCAGGTGGTGACGGAGGTTGTGCTGCAGCAGCGGGAGGCACGTGTTCCACTGGGTGGCACACACCGTGTGGACGAGCCGGGGCTCGCCCAGGCGCACAGCCCGCTGCAGTGTGGCGTCCAGTCTCCGCACTATGTCCAGCTGGGCCTGCACACAGCACAGCGGCCCGGGTGAGGCTGGGGGTGAGCCCCAGCCCGCCCCTGAGCCCCGGATGACGCAGGTGGGCCGGGCCCCCGGTCTAAGTCTGCCGGTGGAAGCGGCCCGCGTGATCTCTCGGAGAGGGCCCTGGCTCCATTGGATCTGCCCTCGGACAGGCACCGCGTGCCGTGGCAGCGTCTCTGTGAGCCCCTCTGGGCGAGGCTGCCTGCCTTCCAGCCCCGTGTATTCACGGAGCTCGTGGCCCTGCCAAGCAGACAGGGGCCGGCCGGCCTCAGCCTGTGCACCGGCCTCAGCAGCTCCAGGCCTCCCTCGGTGCCCACCGGGGCTGCCCGGCTCCTGAACTCAGCCATGTCCGGGGGCCTGGCTTCTGGCTCCAGGCGGCCTGCCCTAGCGCTGCTCCTGGGTCATGGGGTTTAGAGCAGGCATGGCGTTCAGACCGTGGGCCTCCTGGCTGCCAAGAAGTGTCCATCAAAGCCTCGTGAACCGGTAGGTGCCCCTGAAGAGCCCTCGGCCAGCAGAGGCAGAAGACACAGCCCTGCAGTCCCACCACACCGCCTGCCGGCACCTGCAGGCAGCCAGCGGGCAGCCACGACCTCCCTCGAGAAGGGCAGCGCTGGCGGGGCAGCCCAGGCCCAAAGAGAGCAGGTGAACCGGCCCGGAGCCCCCGCTGGGCTGCTCGTCTGCTGGCAGAGCTCCTCCCGGGCTGGGCCAGGCAGGGCCGGGGCAGGGGTCAGGGGAGCCAGTCCAGGGAGTGGGCACTGGGGCCCCAGAGCAACACCAGCCGCCCTCATCCTGTTTCAAGGCATTTTGGTTCCCTTTCTCGACGGCAGGATTCTATCAAAGACACAGGATTGCTGGGTTCCTTCTCTGCGGCGGCGGCCGGAGCACACCCCACTGCACGGGGCAGACAGGCTGCAGGGCTCAGACTGTCACTTTGCTATCGTGCTCACCAGCCCCCTGCCTCACAACCCCCGGTGGAACATTCTAGACAAGCCCAGGTCTCCAAGGTGGGCACCACGGGGGCAACGCTCACCAGGGCCCTCTGAGCCCGCCGCTGCCAGGCCTCGGGGCCCCCTCGCCTCCTCCCCTCACCCTCCCGGGGTCTCCCCTCACCCCCCACAGAGGTCCCCACCTCCCCACGCCTGAGATGACCTCAGCGCTTCCCCAGAGCCCCTCAGGCCCTGCACTAGGGCAGGGGCACGCCTGTTTGCCTGGACCTGAGTCAGGATGGCCAAAGCCCTCGGGGACTCGGTGTTCACCAAGGGCACATGTTCTCAGTGTGCTGGGGGCAGACTGCTCCACACAGGCCACACGAGGGCCCGGCTGGAGGCCCGTCTCATCCCAGCCCCCAGCCCGAGCCCCGGGAACAGGCTGCATGAACCCACAGGCCCGCCAGACAGGGTGAGCCCGGCAGCCGCGGGGCCGGAGCCAGGCGGGAGGGCGTCAGCTGGCCTCGGCAGGCGGGGCCACGCGGCCCCTGGACTTCCTCCCAGAGAGGCCACGCTCACAGGGGAGCCCGGGGCACAGGAGGCTGGCTTGTGCCCATCAGGGCCCCTCCTCCAACCTGGCCCCTCCTCCAAACCAGGTCCACACACAAGGTCCAGGGACCTGCACGAGGCTCAGCTTCTGCCCCGGCTCCTGGTCCACAACTTACCTCCACAGCCTCTCGAGTGTAGGTTTTAATTTTATTTTCCAGTCTTACAGCTTCCAGTTCATACTCCAGGCACTCGACTTCCATCAGCCTCGCAGGGTCCTGTGGGCACAGTAGTTGTTGTATTGGTGGAGAGTTTTAATGAAAGCAATCACATTCACTAATGTCAGAAAACATTTCAAAATATAATTCACGGACTCGGTAGAAATTCAACAAAAAAAATAGGTAATATAAGTATATATATATATGAAAAACTTAAAATGTTTCTAAAAGATGCAAAGATTTAAATGAGAAAGCTAGAAAAAAATTTTTTGTTTTTATTTTTCAGTTAATTTCACTGGACATAGAACTTTTAAATAACGACACCGACTTCAGACAAATGCTCTGTTATGAAATCTGGACAATTCCTTTCACTTAACCCCCGCTGGGGTCAGGACGGGGTGCCATGCTGCAGGAGGGGGGCGGCATGGGCCTGGGGTTTCCTGGGTGGGTGGGCAGACAGGTACACGTAACTTTCACAAAACTGCTAACCTGTTTCCAAAGGGGTCCCTTTCCCACCCCTCCCTGGCCAGTGTGGGCTGGTCGGCCTCTGGGTGAGCCGCCTGCCGGGTGAGTGGTTGAGAGGTAACAGGTCACAGGGATTCCTCTTGTTTTTCTTCTGGTTTTTCCCCAGAAGTTTTCTCATTTCAGCTCTCACATTCTTGGTTTAGGGTGCGTGTTGAGTTGATCCTGTCCATGGGATGAAGGGCGGCCGGTGTTCACTTTCCTGCACGTGGTTGCTCCCCTGTCCAGCGCTGTTTTCTGGACGAGACGCTCTGTCCCCAGCAGAAGGCTCTGCACCTGGTCCAGGCCGAGGCCCCGAGCGTGTGGGTCTCTTTCTGGACCCCGTCCTGGCCCTCCGTCTGTCTGCATCTCCACGTCCAGGCCGCCCATTCTGAACCCCGGTGCCCCTCCACCAGGCCTGCACGTGAGGTCGTGCACGCCTGCTGACGCTGCTCCGCTTTTCCAGAGCTGCTCTGGGTTATTCTAGGGCCCCTGCATTTCCCTAATAATTTTATGCTCAGTTCGTCAATTTCTGAAAGACTCCTGTCAAGACTTTGATTGAATCACACTGAATCCGCTGCTCCATCTGGGGAGAACTGACATCATACTAATGCTGCGTCTTCTGATCCGTGTTATCATCTCTGCTTTAAACAGCAGGTACCTTTTAAAGCGCTTCACGGATTCTTCAGTCTCTCTCTGACTCACGTGGCCCCCTTACTGGCCCTCTTCACTGTTTGTGCGGATCCAGATTTCTGCTGCTATCATCATCCTTCTGCTTGAAAAAGCTCTTGAAACTTTCTTGCAGTGAAAGTCAGACTCTTTCAGATTTTGTATATTTTAATAAATATTTACTTTGCTTCTGATTTTCAAAGATATTTTCTCCAAATGCAATTTTTTAGGTTGACGTGTTTTTTTTTTTTGGCCGCACCATGAGGCATGTGGGATCTTAGTTCCCAGCCAAGGACTGAATCTGCGCCCTCTGCACTGCAAGTGCAGCCGTAATCTCTGAACTGCCAGGGACGTCCCAACAGTTACGCCTTTTTCATTTTATTATTTGGATGTTGATCTGTCTTTTAGTTCATACTGTTTCCAACAAAAAGTCTGCTGGCATTCTTTTGACAAGTTTTATTTTCATTTGTTTGACTTCGCTCTGAGCCGCCGCGTGTGAACTCTTAGCCGTGGCGTGCGGGCTCTAGTTCCCAGTCAGGCATCGGACCTGCCCCTGCTTTGGGAGTGGGAAGTGGGAAGGATTAACCCCTGGGCCACCAGGGCAGTCCTCGCTGTCATTCTCTGTTCCTCAGTACATAATCTCTCCCTGTTCACAGACCACCAAATTTAGAATTTTGAGCCATTTTTCCTTCACATTTTTTCTGCTCCCCACTTAATCTCTGCTCCTTCAGGGACCCCGATTACACGCACATCGGTTTGCTTGAACGCTCATGGCTAAATAATACTGCATCACACACACACACACACACATTTTCTTTATCCATTCACCCAAAGACAGACACTCAGGCAGCTCCCACATCTTGGCTTTTGTGAATGCTGCTGCAGTGAACACGGGTACAGACATCTCTTCAAGATCTGATTTCAGTCCCTTTGGATACACAGGAGTGGGATTGCTGGATCACATGGCAGCTTTTTAAAAAAAGTTTAAGGAACTTTCTTACTGTTTTCCATAGAAGCTGAACCAGTTTCCATTTCCACCAACAGAGCACCAGGGTTTCCTTTTCTTCACATCTTTACCAACACGTGCTGTCTCTTGTCTTCTGGACACCAGCCACCCCAGCAGGTGTGGGGTGATGCTCACTGAGGTTCTGACTTTACCTCCTTGATGATTAGTGGTGCTGAACACCTCTTCATGCAGCACTTGAATACTTTCTTTAGAAAAATGTCTATTAGGCCCTTAGCCCATTGTTTCCCTTTGGAGAATGGTGATGATGGTGATAAGGTGATTTCCTACTGAGGTATGAGCTCCTACATAGATATTAAATCCTTATCCGATATATGCTTTGCAGATATTTTTCTTCTAGGTCACAGGTCGCCTTTTCGCTGTGTTATTGCTTTCTTTCTATGCAGACAGTTTTTAGATTGACGTAATCCTCCTTGTTTACTTTTGCTTTCATTGTCGTATTCAAACAATCATTGCCCAGACCAAAGTCGATAGTTTTTTTCCAAAACCTATGTGTTCTTAAAGGAGTTTTACAGTTTCAGGTCTTAAAATCTGTAATCCATTTCAAGTTAACTTTTGTGAGAGGCGTAAGGCAGGAGTCCAGTTTCATTTGTCTCCGTGTGGCCATTTCCGTTTTCCCAGCATCGCTAATTGAAGAGGCTGTACTCCCCCACGGCGTTTTGGTGCCCATGTCAAACGTGAGTTGACATCGTGTGCAGCCTTACTTCTGGGCTCGCGATTCTGCTCCATTGGTCTGTGCATCTATTTTCATACCAGGGCCGCACTGTTTCGGTCACTGTAGCTTTGACTACAGCTCATGGTGCCTCCAGGTTCGTCCTTCCTCGACAGTGCTTTGGCTCTTCTGTGATTCCATACAGATTGCCTTTGTTTTCTATTCCTGTGAGACACGCCACTGGAACTGATGTGGATGTCAGTTTGGGGTAGTACAGACATTTTAATAATGTTCACTCTTCCAGGAACATGGGATATGCTTCCGTTCTTCACGTCTTCATTCATTCATTTCATTACTGTCTCCTGGTTTTCCGTGTACAGGTCTTTCAACTCTTTGGTTAAATTTATTAAGTATTGTATTGTTTTTGATGCTACTGTAAACTGTTTAATTTTCTCTTTCAGATATTTCATTTTCAGTGTACAGAAACACAACTGATTTTTTGATGATGATTTTGAATCCTTCAGCTTTACTGAATGTGCTCATTAGTCCTAACAGTATTTGATGGAGTCTTCAGAGTTTTCTCTGTATAAACAGGTCATGTCACGTGTAACCAGAGGCAGACGTATTTCCTCCTTTGTGGTTTGGATGCCTTTTATTTCTTTTTCTTGTCTGATTTTTGTGGCTAGAACTTCTAGTACTGTGTCAAATAGAAGTGGCGAGAGGAGGCACCATCATCTTGTTCTTGACCTTAGAAGATCAGCTTTTAACCTTTCACCATTGAGTATAATGTTAGCTGTGGGCTTGACACATGTGCTCTTTATTACGTGGAGGTATTTTCCTTCCACACTTTTTGCTGAAAGTTTTTAACCTAACAGGATGTTGAATTTTTTTTCAAATGCTTTTCTTGCATCTATTGAGATGATCGTATATTTACCCTTCATTCTTTTAATGTTATGCCAAAGACTTTGACTGTGTGGATCACAATAAACTGTGGAAAATTCTGAAAGAGATGGAAATACCAGACCACCTGATCTACCTCTTGAGAAATTTGTATGCAGGTCAGGCAGCAACAGTTAAAACTGGACACGGAACAACAGACTGGTTCCAAATAGGAAAAGGAGTACGTCAAGGCTGTATATTGTCACCCTGCTTATTTAACTTCTATGCAGAGTACATCATGAGAAATGCTGGACTGGAAGAAATACAAGCTGGAATCAAGATTGCCAGGAGAAAATCAATAACCTCAGATATGCAGATGACACCACCCTTATGGCAGAAAGTGAAGAGGAACTAAAAGCCTCTTGATGAAAGTGAAAGTGGAGAGTGAAAAAGTTGGCTTAAAGCTCAACATTCAGAAAACGAAGATCATGGCATCGGGTCCCATCATTTCATGGGAAATAGATGGGGAAACAGTGGAAACAGTGTCAGACTTTATTTTTATGGGCTCCAAAATCACTGCAGATGGTGACTGCAGCCATGAAATTAAAAGACGCTTACTCCTTGGAAGGAAAGTTATGACCAACCTAGACAACATATTCAAAAGCAGAGACATTACTTTGCCAACAAAGGTTTGTCTAGTCAAGGCTATGGTTTTTCCTGTGGTCATGTATGGATGTGAGAGTTGGACTGTGAAGAAGGCTGAGTGCTGAAGAATTGATGCTTTTGAACTGTGGTGTTGGAGAAGACTCTTGAGAGTCCCTTGGACTGCAAGGAGATCCAACCAGTCCATTCTGAAGGAGATCAGCCCTGGGATTTCTTTGGAAGGAATGATGCTAAAGCTGAAACTCCAGTACTTTGGCCACCTCATGCGAAGAGTTGACTCATTGGAAAAGACTCTGATGCTGGGAGGGATTGGGGGCAAGAGGAGAAGGGGACGACAGAGGATGAGATGGCTGGATGGCATCACTGACTCGATGGACGTGAGTCTGAGTGAACTCCGGGAGTTGGTGATGGACAGGGAGGCCTGGTGTGCTGCGATTCATGGGGTTGCAAAGAGTCGGACACGACTGAGCGACTGATCTGATCTGATCACATTTATTGATCTGACTATGTTAAACCACCTTGTGACTTCAGGATAAATCCCACTGATCATGGAGTTTGATCTTCACGATATGAGGCTGAATTCAGTTTGCTGGCATTTTGTTGAGGATTTTTGCATCTGTGTTTTTTTGGATTGTTTTCTTTTCTGTATTTCCTTCCTGTATTTTATTTTCTTGTAGTTACTTTGTCTGGTTTGGTATCAAGGTAATGCTTGCTTTGTAAACCGAGTTGGAGTATTCCTTTTTCTTCAACTTTTTGGAAGAATTTTTGAAGGATCAGCATTAATTCTTCTTTAAATGTTTGGTAGAATTCACCAGTGAAGTCATCTCATCCTGAGTGTGTATTTCTTTTTTTTTTCTTGATTTTTATTGGGGTACAGTTGCTTCACACTGTCGGGTTAGTTTCTACTGCACAGCAAAGTGAATCAGCTGTGTGTACGCATCTTCTCTCTGTTGGACTTCCTCACAGAGCACCGAGTTCCCTGTGCTGAACCGCAGATTCTCATTCGTTACCTATTTTACAATAATATCAAGCGTGTATGTACATCAATTGCAGTCTCCCAATTCATCCCACACCACCTGTCCCCCTTGGGATCCACATGTTTGTTCTCTATGTCTATGCTTCTATTTCTGTTTCCCAAATAAGTTTAATATACCATTTTCCCAGATTCCACATATATGCACTGCTGCTGCTGCTGCTAAGTCGCTTCAGTCATGTCTGGCTCTGTGCGACCCCATAGACGGCAGCCCACCAGGCTCCCCCATCCCTGGGATTCTCCAGGCAAGAACACTGGAGTGGGTTGCCATTTCCTTCAATGCAGGAAAGTGAAAAGCAAAAGTAAAGTCGCTCAGTCGTGTCCCGTGTCTGACTCAGCAACCCCATGGACTGCAGTCTACCAGGCTTCTCTGTCCATGGGAGTTTCCAGGCAAGAGTACTGGAGTGGGGTGCCATTGCCTTCTCCGATATATGCACTAATATATTTATTTTTCTCTTTCTGACTTATTTTACTCCATATGACTGTCTCTTGGTCCATCCATATCTCTAAAAACGACCCAATTTCATTCTTTTTTATGGCCGAGTAATATTCCATTGTGAGAGTTGGACTATCAAGAAAGCTGAGCACCAAAGAATTGATGCTTTTGAACTGTAGTGTTGGACAAGACTCTTGAGAGTCCCTTGGACTGCAAGGAGATCCAACCAGTCCATCCTAAAGGAGATCAGTCCTGAATATTCATTGGAAGGACTGATGCTGAAGCTGAAACTCCAATCCTTTGTCTACCTGATGCGAAGAGCTGACTCATTTGAAAAGACCCTGATGCTGGGGAAGATTGAAGGCAGGAGGAGAAGGGTATGACAGAGGATGAGACGGTTGGATGGCATCACTGACTCAATGGACATGGATTTGGTGGACTCCAGGAGTTGGTGATGAACAGGGTGGCCTGGCATGCTGAGGTTCATGGGGTCACAAAGAGTCAGACATGACTGAGCGACTGAACTGAACTGAATATTCCATTGTATATATGTACTCCACATCTTCTTTATCCATTTCTCTGTTGACATTCAGGTTGCTTTTGTGTCCTGGCTATTGTAAATCATGCTGCAGTGAACACTGGGACACATGTGTCTTTTTAAGCTGCATTTTCTCTGGGCACATGCCCAGAAGTGGGGTTGTTGGGTCATGGGGTGTTTCTTTCTTCAGAGACTGTTTGATCACTAATACAACCTTCTCACTCATTGGTCTATTCAGACTTTCTGTTTCCCCACAAGTCAGTCTTGGTAGGTTGTATGTTTCCAGGAACTTATCAGTTTCGTATAGGTTACCCGTCTTCCTGGCATGTAAGTCATACTGGTCTCTTAAGACCCTCTTTATTTCTGTGTTATCAGTTGTAAGGCCCCTCTTTCGTTTCTGATTTTGATCTTCTATTTTTCGTCTAGCTAATGTTTGTCAGTTTTGTTTATTTTTTCAAAAAACCAACTGTTAGTTTCACTGATCTTTTCTATTGGTTTTCTGGTCTCTCTTTCATTTGTTTTTGCTCTGATCTTCATTATTTCCTTCCTTCCACTGACATCGGGCTTTGTTCTGTTTATTTTTTTGTTTGTCTGTTTTTCCGTTTCTTGAGGCATAAATCGAAGGCAGGAGGAGAAGGGGATGACAGAGGATGAGATGGTTGGATGGCATCACCAACTCGACAGACATGATATTGAGCAAGCTCCAGGAGTTCGTGATGGATGGGGAAGCCTGATGTGCTGCAGTCCATGGGGTCACAAAGGGTCTGACACAACTGAGCCATTGAACTGAACTGAACTGAGGCATAAATATGGTGGTTTATGTTAAATCTTCCTTTTTCCTTATCACAGGTGTTTTGGCTGCCAGCGCCCCTCTGAGGACTGCTCTTGCTGTAGCCTACAGGTATTGGTGTGTTGTGTTTCCACTGTCCTATGTTTCAAAATCTTTTTTCCCTTTTGATTTCTTTTTTGACCCATTGGTTGTTCAGGAGTATGCTATTTGATTTCCACATTTCTGTGAAATTCTAGCTTAGCTCCTGTTGCTGATTTCTAGTTTCACACCATTTCAGTCCAAAAAGATACTTAACATGATTTCCGTCATCTTAAATTTGTTAAGACTTGTTTTGTGATCTAACATGATCTGTCCTGAAGAACATGCCTTTTCCTCCTTCTGAGGTGTCGATTAGGCTCATTTTGCTCAATCGCAATATACCCATATTGATCTTCTGTCTGAGTGATCTATCCACGCTGGAAGCGGGTTATTACAGACCCTACTGCTGTTGCGTCTGTTTCTGCTCTCAGGTTCGTTGGTATTTGCTTGATGTGGGCAGGTGCTCCAGTACTGGGTCCACACGTGTGCACAACGGTTATGTTCTCTTTAACGCACTGATCCAGTCATCACTAATGACCTACTGGTGCAAAACCCACATCATTTCAACCACGTGAAATGCACTTAAAAAGACTAGCAGGGAATTCAGCAACAACGAACAGCTCGGGCCCCCTGGCGAGGGGCTTCTGAACTCCGTGCCTGCTTTTGGTCCTTTAAGTCTCGATCACAGTGAGCAGGAGCAGGGCTTCCGGCCGTGACTACTTACTTTGCTGTCCATCTTCTTCAGGTCTGAGAGGCAATCGGAGGCAATCTCCCAGCATTTCAAGATCAGAGAAAGATGGGCTAATTCAAAAAGCAAAATCATTCTGGAAACAGAAACGAAACAGCATTAGGTCAACAGGAGCCAACAACACACCCGCCTGCGGCTGGAATAAGCCTTCAGCCATCGCTCTGGGGGCACGAACAAAACGGGAGCCAAAAGGAATCCTATGGCGAGGGTTCCCAAGCCCAGCCGCCTCGGCCCTGGCAGGATTTGGAGAGACCTCCGCTGTCTCCGGGCAGGTGCAGGCGCAGCTGTGAGCCCCGGGGCAGGGGAGCAGCAAGGGAGCACATGTCCTCGAGGCGGACGCCTCCTACGCCTTGACCAGGCGACCAGAGCGGTCGTACTGGCCAGACAGGTCTCTGCAGAAACCAACAGGCTGGTGCTAACGTGTGGACAGAGATGCAGAGAACCTGGAGGACCACAAGCAACTCCAAAAAAGAACAAAGCCGGGGAATGAGCCCCCTGAATTTAAGGCTTAACAAAGAGCTACCGGAATCAGGGCAGTGTTCTGGGTGGGGGAGACAGGCCAGGCTTCCCAGCCTAACCCCCTCACGTCTGGACGCGGTGGTTCTCTGCTGGGTGGGGACCTGTCCTGCACGGGGTGGTTGGTGCGCGGTGTCCCCAGACACGGCAGCATCCCCTGGGGACAAGCTGGCGCCCCTGCTCTTCCTGAGGCAGCACCGGTGCCTGACGGTGGCCAGGACTCTCTGCCCTTGGGCAGCTCCTCCCAGGTGGGCAGGCCCACGCCCCGCCCTCTTCCAGTGATGGTGACCCAGCGTCCACCCACTCCCGAGGGGCGGGACCACGCCAGAGGAGCCCATCAACACTACCCCTCGCCTTCACCTGACATGCAAGGGTAAGAACGCCCTTTGCTGATGCAGAAGCTGAGTGGTCGCGGGGGCCCGGGGGAGGAAAACCCTCAGCTCCCGCTGGCAGGCAGGTGCCACTGTAGCTCTGGCCCCCGAGTCCCCGTGCCTCTCTGGCAGCTCTGAGCTCTGCGGACACCTCTGGGTCATCATCACAGGCCTTCCTCTGTGTGCAGCCCCCACAGTGAGTTCCTAACTGCGTGTCATGGAGCTAGGTCTTTGCTTTCAGTCTCAAAGACCCTTCTGAGCTCAGAGGATATTATCCTGTATCTCCCTCCCCTCCCCTCGTCCTTTGCAGGAGAAGGCACCTCCCTTCCCTGCATGGACAGGCGGGCCCTCTGCCCAGCCCCACCCAGTCTGGACCACCAAGGGCCCTGGCAGGGCCTCGACCCAAGCCCCTCTGGCCTTCCCAAGCCCCGCCACACTCAGCTAAGAAGAGAACCCGCCAAGGTACCCATGACTGGTTTTTAGGCCTTTTTTGGCTTTAAACTCATAGACCTTTTTTTTCCCACCCAGAGTTCCAGACACTGATGCCCAGGTGGGGAGGGGTCAGAGCGAGGGCCCCTCGATGACGCCTGGGGCTGAGGGAGGGCCTGACCCCACAGACGGCCGCTGCGAGTGGCTGAGCCCGGGACCTGGGCCAGCAGGGAACACGCGGCTTCCAGGTGTGGGAGCTGTGACGGAGCTGAACACACTGGAACCGCAGCAGAAGACGCTGTGTCCTCTCGGCCCCAACACATAAACTGGCACCAGGGGTGCCACAGACGCATGGGGGCGGGTGGGCGGGCACAGAGTCCAGGGCAGGTGCAGAGGGTCAGGACTGGGTCGGGGGACCCGGGTCAGTGCCCACCGAGCTGGCTGCTGGGCTGGGACCTCGGGGACTCCCTGAGGGCCTTAAACGTGTCTGGCCCAGCACTGGTGGGGGGTGAACATCAGCTCAAACAATTCTTATCTTAAATTAAATCCATCTGGACATCAAAAGTTATCTTAAAAGACCTAAAAGGTAAAACAAAGTGAAACAGCTGATAAACGCACTGGAGCAGGAGTGCTCAAATCCTGTGAGTCTACAGTAAAAGCATTTACAAACTACTCTATAAAAGCTGGGGAGAGAAAATGATTGGAAAATTAACAGAAGGAAAAAAGTGTTTGCAGATACGTGAATAGCCGTTCCACTCGGTCAGCAGCAGCAGGCCTGCCTGGAGGGGCAGGCATCCTGGTCGCTGGGTCCGCTCTGTCCCCAGAGCTCCCACCCCCCGAAACCTCAGGGAGGCCGTGTCCAGGGCCCAGCTGGACCTGCTCTGAGTTAGAGCTCGAGCCTGGGTGCATCCAGACCTCTCTTTCAGCCTTCCGCTCAGCCAGCAGCTCCGGGAACTCCGCCCAGGACAGAGCTCTGAGCAGCCCCCCAGCACTGGAGCAGAGAACTGATGACAGAAACCCCGGGCAGGGGCGGGGGGTTGTTCTTCCGCCAGCGGGACGACTCTTCAGAAGGTGTGCGATGGTGTGATAACTGGAAAAGCACTTGTGATTGGAAGTCAGTTGGACTTTTGAAAGCACAATACGAGATTGTGCAAACACATGCACAATCAGTGCAAACTTCAGGACAGAAGGACCAGAGAGAGGCAGCCCAGAGCCTCCACACGGCGGAGGCCTGCCTGGGGGTCACGGTTACGGTTTATTTTCGCTTTTCTTTCATGTTTTCCTGGAGCTGCCAAATGCTGGACACACATGGGAAACCGGAAGGACGCACTTACTTTTCCTCTCTGACTGAAGGAAAGCGCTGGTGGTTGTACTGACTTAAACGTCTGTAGGTGTCCTTCAGAATTTTGTTGACATCTTCAGGTAAATCATTTTGATCCAGTTTTCTAGAATGTAGATTAATTTAATCAAATATTAAGTAACAAAAAGATCCTGTCATATTTCTTTAAAATAAATTATTCTAAAACTAATTTAGTCTATGAACTTGTGTCCTCCACGAACAGAAGGCCTAGGTAACACCCCCTGCTTTCTCTCCGCCAGCCTGCTGGCGACCTCTCACAGCTCCTCTACCCGCACCCCCAGTCCAGCCTCTGTCTTCCTCTGTCACTAAGAACGGGCCCTGAGGAAGCGTGCACAAGCCACCCACCCAGATCCAGCCCCACACCAACAGCCCACCCGGGAGGCGGGGTCCTTCCCATCGGCTGGGTCCAACCCAGACCAGCTGCTGCCTCCCTCTGGACAGCTGTCCTGCCCACTCACACACCGGGACCTCCCCACTCACACGGACCCGGACCTCCCCACTCACTCACATGCACCAGGACCTCCCCACTCACTCACACACTGGGACCTCCCCACTCACACACACCGGGACCTCCCCACTCACATGCACCCGGACCTCCCCACTCACACGCACACCGGGACCTCCCCACTCACACGCACACCGGGACCTCCCCACTCACACGCACACAGGGACCTCCCCACTCACTCGCACACCGGGACCTCCCCACTCACACACCCGGACCTCCCCACTCACATGCACCCAGACCTCCCCACTCACACACCGGGACCTCCCCACTGACACACCCGGACCTCCCCACTCACACACACCCGGACGTCCCCACTCACACACCCGGACCTCCCCACTCACACACCCGGACCTCCCCACTCACACACACCCAGACGTCCCCACTCACACGCTGGGACCTCCCCACTCACACAACCCGGGACCTCCCCACTCACACACACTGGGACCTCCCCACTCACACTCTCGGATCTCCTCACTCACACACCGAGTCTCCACCGCCCCATTTCCCGCGTGTCCCAGCAGCAGGCCTCTGCCAGGCACAGTCCCTCCCTTGCACTCTCTCCCGTCCCATCGGGGTTTCACGCACAGATGCCCATCATTCTGTCAGCCTCATGGAAAGTCTCAGGCGTCCTCCGGCAGGGCTGTCAGAGGCACCTGACGTGACTGCTGTCCCCGCTTCCTAAAAGCCGCCCACCTCACTGCCTGAGGAGCACACCCACTCTGGCCGCCTCTCCGGAGCCTCTCAGCAGATGGAGGCAAGGTCGGGCCTGCCCTCCAGCCTGGCCGCCACTGCACACACACCCCGGCCTGGGGCACGGAGCCTCCTGAGCATCTGTCCCCACCCCAGAACACCTACGCTTTCAGCATATTAATGTGGAAAGTGACAGACAGGCTGGTAGAACTTCTCCTTTCTTCCTTTAACTGAAGCTCATCCATTAGCTCATGTCGGACCTGTTATAAGATGGAACAGAATATCAAGATTTAAACAGTTATGAAGAGGCCAGATATTGTGCTTAGCTATTATTTTGAAAATATCGCTCCTTTAAAAATGGTATTTGTAACTGACAAGTATTTTCTCATTTCATATGCTTTATGCTTAGTTTTGCACATATAATTTCAGTTGAATTTTATACATAAAATGAATAGGTGATGAACACTCTTTACGTACCCTGTCTCAGTAATTATTTTATGAAGTTTCTGCTAATTAAAAAAAAAAACTCAGTGTGGTTAAAAAGGAAACGTTCAGTCACGAGGAAAGGAAAGGATGTGCTTGTCCTGTCTACGCCTGTGCGCCTGTGTGTGTTTCTATATCCCAACGGACGGTCTTGGCTGTTTTCAGACAAAATGACTTCTTTCTGTGTATGTGAATATCCCGACTCACCATCAGGGCAAACATCTGCCGGTATTTCTGCGGCACGTGAGCCTTGATGAACGGCGCTGCAGTGGCGCAGAGCTTGGCGGCCTCCTCGCTTTCCCCGGCCTGCAGGTAGCACTGCAGGAGCTCCCTGGGTGAGACAAGAACAGTGCGTGTCAGGCCTGGACAGCCACGGGTTCTGCCTCGGAGGTCTAATAACCAGACTGCATACGTGCGGGCTAAGTCACTTCAGTCGTGTCCAACTCTTTGAGACTCCATGGACTAAACCCCGCCAGCCTCCTCTGTCCAGGGGATTCTCCAGGCAAGAACACTGGAGTGGGTTGCCATGCCCTCCTCCAGGGAAGCTTCCTGACCCAGGAATCGAACCCATGTCTCTTAAGTCTCCTGCACTGGCAGACGGGTTCTTTACCACTAGCATAACCTGGGTTATCATATTTTTATCAACTTTATGTTTTACAAACTTCAGAAAGACACAGAAATTGGACAGCTCCTCACCCCATGCATGGTCTGGGGCTCACCTGACCGGCCCAGACCTAGAGTGCTGGCCCCCACTCACAAAGGGGCCGGGGCCTGTCTAGCTGTGATTCCGAGCACCTCAAACAACAGCCTTCAGAGAAAAGACATGGCTTTACTAATTTTCTGTTAAAGCTTCCCCAAACTGCCATAAGAGGTGAGAAACACCTGCAGACTCTGGGTTCCAACTTCAGGGCCGGCCCTCTGGGCCCTCTCGGCACCTGTGCAGTCGCTGGCTGCACACAGCGCCCCCCAGATACAGGAGAGCGTCACCAAGGCCTTTCAGCCCACCCGCCCGGCCAGGACCAGCTGCTGACACGGCTCGCTGTGGCCCCGCAGGGCCATCTGTCCCGGGGCTGGCATGCTGGGGGCAAGCCTCCCGAGGCGGGGCGCACATCCCGGCTGGGCTGTCTGTTGCTGGAATGTCTACTTTCACAGTTTCTTCAGTTTTTGGGTTTTGAGTAGAAGCGCGCTTCCTGTGGTAACGCCTGTCTGCTCGGGGCACCGTGGTGCCTATCGCAGAGTTCAGAAACTTCTGCACACAAGACGCCCCAAACCTGGTTCCCAATTCAGCCCAGAGAGCAGAGGGGCCGGCGGGGGCGGGGGACTCACAGCATCAGCTCTGCCTGCCACTCCTTGTCCTCCTCCTCCGTCTGGCTGAGCGCGCTCACCATCTGGGCCAGGCTGGGGACCAGGTGGTGGCGGTAGCCAGGCTTGAGAAACGGCCTCACCATCTGCCAGTAGAGGACCGATGCGTTGTACACCAGGAAGTAGTACCTGCGGGGCCAGGAGTGGACGATGAGGCCCCCAGAGCCGCCCAGGCCTGCCTGAGGGAACCGGCTCGTGCTCAGCAGAGCAGCAGCCCCGCCCGGAGCAGCTGTGCTCCCCGCTCCAGCTCAGACCCTGCCGTGACCGAGGGGCACAGCACTGACCAGACCCCTTCCCGAGGGCACCCACCCCTCGGGCTCCGGGGCTCCAGGGCACAGTCACCCTGAAACACCCACTGTCCTCAGAGCTTCAGCTCGGGGTCAGGCCTCGCCCCCCGAGACATCCTGCCGAGGAAGGGTCTGTGGGGCTGGGCCCTGTACCCCCAGCACGGAGGAGGCCGTGAGACGCAGGGAGGAGGGACAAATAATCCCAGGGCTGACACACGACTCCTAGGGCTGAGTGAGTCCTCCTCACATGCGTTGTGTCAACACCAGTTTGTATGCACATTTAACAATTTCAGTAATACTTCTTTTTGATGACGGATTAACTGTGCCGGAGTTTCAGGAGAATCACCCCTCCAGATGCAAGGCTCTGGGCCAGGGAGAGTACAGGACTGTCGGGGGAGGGCAGGGAGGGGGCCCAGTACCAGTCCCCCAGAGAGGACCGAAAAGGAGACTCCTAGGGACTGGCCAAGGGTGAGGCTCCCACAGGGACAGCAGACAAAGGTCGTCTGCAGGTCACAGACTTGGCACAGGAAAGAGGATGCAGCCAGGGCAGACGTGGGTGCACGTGGCCCAGCTCCAGCGTTAGGAGACGTGAGCGCACGGCCAGAGCTGCAGTAAAGCACGAACAAAAGAAGACAGAACCCCGTCACCTACACAGACAGAGCCACCTGGCAGATTCTGGCTCAAACCTTCCAATTAGAAATGGCCGATCCATCGTGCCCACCTTGGTTCTCCTTTTGCAAAGTTGATTGCCTTCATATACTGAGTCACACAATTTTCAAATTCCTCCTAAAACCACATAAAGAATGCAGTTAGGTTGAATGGCCCACCCCCTCCCGGAAAGCCCACCCCCTGCTCCCGCCACACCCCCTCTGTGAGCAGGCATGACCATGCACCAGGACGCAAAGGTCAGAGGTCAAAAGGACACAAGCCAGACCCCAGGGCTTAGGGAAAAGCACAGATGGAAATGCAGCATCGCACTTTACTGACGATGAACCCGGTCACCCAACTCCCGACAAAACCACCCTGGAGGTGGGGGAACTGCTGCGGGGCGAGACGTGGAACTCTGAGGAGAATCCAAGGAACTCAGGGGAAATACAGCAGCGCCAGCAATAAAGTATTCAGCTCAGGACAGCAAACGAGCTATGGTGCCAGCAGACTCAAGGTCGTGTACTCCAAGGCTTCATCACTTAGAAGGAAGAGAATCAGGAGGACCCAGCACGCCGGGCTCAGGACCGCCTCTCACCATGTTTTCCGTGGACTTGGGGGCACACAGCTGGGCCCTGCACAGGTGCGCCCGGCCCAGAAACTGGGTGACTGGCCCCTTCACCTTGAAGTACATCTGGATGCAGTCTTCACTCACCTCCCGCTGCCCCATCTGCGTGAGAACAGAGCCCCGGGAGAGGCTGGGAGATGGAGCAGCCCTTGGACCACCCACCAGGGGCCCCCCACCCCGCTTCCCAATCCCAGTGTAAACTAGGAGATCGGGGTCCCCTGAAGCTGCCGCCCTAGGAGCCCTGGGACTGATCACCTTCAGGGCCTGCTCCGCACATACAACAAACAGGTCGGGGCTGAAGCTCTCTGTGGGGTCGAACTCGGACTTGCCCAGGTTGGCGGACTTAATCAACTGGTAAGCCCTCCTCAGAGAGTCAGCGTCTACCAGGACAGGAGTGAGGAAGAGGCGGTCATCAAGCAGCCACCGCCCCGCAGAGCAGCAGTGGGGACGGTCAGGAGGCCCCGGGGCTGGACTCGGGGCAGGCTGGGCCCCGCTGGTGCGCTCCTCTCCCGGGAGGAGCCCAGGGGCAAGGGGCCCCGAGCCCAGCCCCGAGAACCCCGCGGCAGCCCTGCGGCTCAGGCTTCGGGAGCCGCGCGAGGTGAGTGATTCTGAGGAACAGTTAGGAAAAACGAAAGCTTTCCTTTAAAAGGGCGCCTCAGTTTGCCCAGGTCAGACACATCCTCGAAGTGCTGGCTTCAAGGGGTCACTGGATCAGTAGGGCGGGGGTCATCAAGGTGGGGAGGGGGTCCTGGTAGGCCCTGGAGTCTCCCCAGGGGCTGGGATTCAGCGAGTCCCCGGGCCTCCCCGGGGGCAGGGATCCCTCGGTCCCGGGGTGTCCCCAGGGGCTGGGATCCAGCAGGTCCCGGAGTCCTCCCGGGGGTCGGGGTCAGGGGGTCTCGACCTCCCCCGCCCACCCTGCTGGCTCTCGGCGCGGGCCAGCTCCTGCGTTATGACCAGGTCCATGGCGCCGGCGTCCGAGGTGCCCACTGCCCGACGTCTGTTCGTTTTCTCTGTGCCGGGGCCTCGAGGTTGCCTAGCGACGGGGATGGACGCAGACTACGGGTCGGCGGCGGGACCAGACTTGTCGCGAGGCGCACCGCGCCGGCGCCCACCAGCCCCGCGGAGAGGGCCTGGGAAGGGGTCTGGGGAGGGGCCGGGCCCGGGCCGGTCGGGGGAGCCGGGCGGAGCGGGGGCCACACCCTCGCAGGCGGGTCCGCAGCCCTGCCCCCGCCCCCGCCGCTGCCTGCGCACCTGGCCCGGCTGCAGACCGCAGCTGCCCCCGGTCCGCGCTGGATTCTGGGGGTCCCGGTTGGGTGTCGCTGGTCCAAGATGCCTCAGCTTCCGGCCCTGGCCGTCGCCTGAGCCCCTCCCAGCCCCCCAGAAAGCCGCCCTGTTCCTCAGCGTGCTCACTCACGTACCCTGCAAATAGTTGTGTGCCCCGGCGGGGCTGATCTGGGCCTGCGGGAGGGCAGGCCGCCCGCGTGGGGGAGGACACGACACCTCACCGAGCATCTGTGCGCCCCGCCCCACAGGGGAAGCGGGGAGCCTGGCCCTTGGTGGAGAAGGCCCGTCCCTGGAAGGGCGTTGGGGGAATGCCCCAAGCTCAGGGCGGTTGAGCTGAGGTCTGAAAGAGTGGACAGTGCTGGACAGAGGAGGGGTGAGGACGCCAAGGGAGTAGCCTCTGCCGAGGTCTGGAGGGCGGGTTCCCCTTCCTACAGCTTGAACTGGGGTGCTGGCGCCAGCGGGAGACTGAAGAGAGGGCGCGGGTGAGGATTGTCGTCCACCGGCAGCCGCGCAGGGTGAGGGCAGGAACGGAGAGCGGTGGATGGCTGTGGGGCTGGGGAGGGCCGGGGGCCCACACACCGCACACCCACGAGGCGGACAGGGCACGGGGTCACCCTGGGACGCTCTGGGAAAGGGTGGGTGTTGGAGGACTCAGGGGGGTGGCAGGCCTTCTGTCTGGGACAGGTGGATCAGGGCGGACGTTTGTGGGAGGAGAGGTCAGGGCTGGAGGTGCAGGGCTGTAGGGAGGTGCACAGAGGGGATGGGGTGCGGGTGAGATTGCAAAGGGGGAGCGGGGTCCGGAGGTAGCCCTGGAGACCCCTGGGCCTCAGGCAGCAGGAAGAGCTTCAGGGACACAGAAGGGAGACTGGAGAGCTGGTCAGGATGCCGGGCAAGGCTGGGTCCCAGAGCCAGGGGAAGGGGCAGGGAGGGGTCAGCCAGTCACATGAGGCCCAGACAGCGGTGAGGTCAGCTCTGAGAAGTCCTGTCGGCTTTAACAGCACCCAGGAGGAGGCTCAGGAATGGTGTGTCTCTAATAGGGCGGTGGGGGAGGGCGGGTGGGGGAGTGAGTATGGGGAGGAGCAGAAGTAAAGACTTGGATCCATAATTCTGTTCTGAAGTCCGGCTCCTAATGGGGAAGAGAGAGACTGGGGTGGGGAGGTGCTGTGGGGCCTTTGGGGTCTGGAGAGGGGTCTTTTAAAGGTTTATAAGACAACTGAGCACTTTTCAGGTTGATGGGCTTTTATCCATACACAAAGTGATCATGGAAGTTAAACATCCTGAGGCATCTACCAAACACTGCACCTACAGGATCAGCGCCACGGGACAGCAACTGTGTATCCTGACAGCCAACAGAGAAGGGCAGAAATGCAGCCTTTAAAACAGCATCAACTACCGTGGAATAAATTTAACAAAAGATGCGTTAGCACTGATCCACGGAAAACTGGAAGCCCCCCGTGAGCCCCGAGCTCGTGAACCAAGACTGACCTGTGACCCATCCTTCTTTCCAGCCTGATCTTTCCTCTTGGCACAATCTCAGAGTCCCAGCAGCGCCTTTTGAAAATCGACAGTGATTCTGAAGTTTACATGGAAACACAAAGGGCCTGGAAAGAACAAAGGTGGGGGACGCACACTCCTGGATTTGGAGACTTACTCTAAAGCCGGGTGTTTCAAACAGTGTCATGTTGGTGAAAGACGAACAGACGACAGGACAGAACGGTTCAGAACCGAGCCGCACGCGCTTGCCAGATGGGCCATTTCAAGAGGGAAAGGCAAGTCTTGGCAACAAGGATGCCAGGACAACTGGGCAGGGAGTGGCCAGGGACCCGCATCATGCCGTGGACAGAGCTAATTTGAGCTGGGCCACAGATAGACTTTGAAAGAAAAGTTTAAGTGGGTACAGCTCCTTGAGTAAAACAAAATACTTCGCCAGGAGAAGGGAGAGGGCGGCAGACAGGAGCAGTGGTCAGCCAGTGGGCGCCTTGCCTGGGAAGCTGAGGGAGACCAGGTGGTCTGGGGAGGGGTGCGCAGTGTGGAGGAGGGTGGGGGGGTTGAAAAGAGGCTCCTGTGCGACCTGGGTTGG
Organism: Bos indicus x Bos taurus; assembly: GCF_003369695.1. Taxonomy (NCBI): domain Eukaryota; kingdom Metazoa; phylum Chordata; class Mammalia; order Artiodactyla; family Bovidae; genus Bos; species Bos indicus x Bos taurus. The sequence continues at coordinate 632,553 of NC_040101.1, read as the reverse complement.
GGGCTGTGAACCCCAAGTGGTACTGTCTCCCCTTGAGTCTCCCACAGGGCCCAGGCGATCACATCCAGGGCTAGAGAAGGTCTCCTGGGGCCCAGGGGGTGGGAGGCTGAAGGGGCAGGTGAGGGGCTGTGAGTGCTGGGCCAACGTGAGCAGGAGGGACGGCCGGCAGGCAGTAGCGGAGCGGGGTCTTGGGGCCCCGCACGGGGCTGGGCCCTGGGGACATGGCCAGGGGAGCCCGGCAGGCCCACCTGGGAGGAGGAAGTGTCGTGGGCCCTTTGACAGTGGCCAAGGGGCACCAGAGCGGCTCTCCCACACTCATCCTCCTGCCTTCAGGGAGGTCTTCTCTCTCCTCCCCTCGTCCTCAGGAATCAACCCTGGTTTGGGCAGGCACAGGATGGCCCCGCTGCCCACCTCCCTGATGAGCAGTGTTCTGGTCACTGTGATGTGGCCTCAGGGGAGTGTGCTCACAGGGAGAGTGCCTTTCTTTGGCCCTTCCTTTGGTGTGCTGCTGGGGGAGTGGCTGTGACGACCAGGGCTTGAGCAGCCGTTTTGTGCCATGAGGAGGAGACCTTGGCTGGGTGATGGAGCCCAGTGTCCTCATGCCGGTGGCTGCGCAGGCAGGGCCCTCACGGGAGGGAGCAGCAGACTGCCCCCTTGCCGACACTGCGGCCCCTGTGTTTCCTGAGACGCCCAACTGACATCATCACCAGGGCTTCAGCTATGCCTGTGGGTGAAGGGTAGGGCCCAAACGCAGACCCCAGGGCAGCGGTCCACTGGTCCACTGGAGAAGGGAATGGCAAACCACTTCAGTGTTCTTGCCTTGAGAACCCCATGAACAGTATGAAAAGGCAAAATGATAGGGCACTGAAAGAGGAACTCCCCAGGTCAGTAGGTGCCCAATATGCTACTGGAGATCAGTGGAGAACTAACCCCAGAAAGAATGAAGGGATGCAGCCAAAGCAAAACCAACACCCAGTTGTGGATGTGACAGGTGATGGAAGTAAAGTCCGATGCTGTAATGAGCAATATTGCACAGGAGCCTGGAATGTTCAGTCCATGAATCAAGGCAAATTGGAAGTGGTCAAACCAGATGGCAAGAGTGAACGTCAACATATTAGGAATCAGCGAACTAAAATGGACTGGAATGGGTAGTGGTTTTCCCTACTTTCTTCAACTTAAGTCTGAATTTGGCAATAAGGAGTTCATGATCTGAGCCACAGTCAGCTCCTGGTCTTGTTTTTGCTGACTGTATAGAGCTTCTCCATCTTTGGCTGCAAAGGATATCATCAATCTGATTTCGGTGTTGCCAGGCTTCAACAGTACATGAACCATGAAATTCCAGATGTTCAAGTTGGATTTAGAAAAGGCAGAGGAACCAGAGATGAAATTGCCAACATCTGTTGGATCATCAAAAAAGCAAGAGAGTTCCAGAAAAACATTTACTTCTGCTTTATTGACTCTGCCAAAGCCTTTGACTGTGTGGATCACAATAAATTGTGGAAAATTCTTCAAGAGATGGGAATACCAGACCACCTGACCTCCCTCTTGAGAAATCTGTATGCAGGTTAAGAAGCAACAGTTAGAACTGGACATGGAACAACAGACTGGTTCCAAATAGGAAAAGGAGTACGTCAAGGCTGTATATTGTCACCCTGCTTATTTAACCTTTATGCAGAGTACATCACGAGAAACGCTAGACTGGAAGAAGCACAAGCTGGAATCAAGATTGCCAGGAAAAATATCAATAACCTCAGATATGCAAATGACACCACCCTTATGGCAGAAAGTAAAGAAGAACTAAAGAGCCTCTTGATGAAAGTGAAAGAGGAGAGTAAATAAGCCGGCTTAAAGCTCAACATTCAGAAAACTAAGATCACAGCATCTGGTCCCATCACTTTATGACAAATAGATGGGGAAACAATGGAAACAGTGACAGACTTTATTTTTCTGGGCTCCAAAATCTCCGCAGATGGTGACTGCAGCCACAAAATTAAAAGACGCTTGCTCCTTGGAAGAAAATTTATGAATAACCTAGATGGCGTATTAAAAAGCAAAGACATTATTTTGCCAAAAAAGGTCTGTCTAGTCATAGCTTTGGTTTTTCCAGTAGTCGTGTATCATGTGAGAGTTGGACCATAAAGAAAGCTGAGCACTGAAGAATTTATGCTTTTGAACTGTGGTGTTGGAGAAGACTCTTGAGAGTCCCTTGGACTGCAAGGAGATCCAACCAGTCCATCCTAAAGGAGATCAGTCCTGAAGATTCATTAGAAGGATTGATGCTGAAGCTGAAGCTCAAGCTCCAATCCTTTGGCCACCTGATGCGAAGACCTGACTCATTTGAAAAGACCCTGATGCTGGGAAAGATTAAAGGTGGGAGGAGAAGGGGATGACAGGGGATGAGATGGTTGGATGGCATCACCAACTCAATGGACATGAGTTTCAGTAAGCTCTGGGAGTTGGTGATGGACAGGGAGGCCTGGAGTGCTGCAGCCCATGGGGTCGCAAAGAGTCAGACACGACCGAGCAACTGAACTGAACTGAAGGGCAGTGGGAGGAAGGGGCAGACATCTGACATGCTTTCTGACACAGCTTTCTTAGGAAAAGTGTAGAGCCCAGTGCTTGATAAATATGGATACACAGGTCCATGCATGACGAATGCTCCCTCTGGATTTCACTTTGAACCTAAATACCATTCTTCCTTGGGTGCAGAGCGGTGTGCCACCTTGAAGGGAGAAGGCTCAAGTCCCCGCCAAATTAGCCAGCGATTAGTCCTCACACATGGTTCTCAAACGAGTCTTTGTTTATTCATAAAGACTTCAGGCACCGTGTGCACAGTAGTTATAAAATATTTATTGCCACCAAGGAAGTGTCTCACAGACATTGTGTAGTAAGAGACTTCCAGAGTCCTGGAGTATTAAATATTAAAACTTGTGTTTCCAGGTTTATAGCTGCCTTAAACATTAAGAAGACTGGAAAGCAAAGTTATCTTTGCGGGATGGTGTCATTTAGCAAAGGCATTTCAGGTCAGCCTTGCTCTTTGCTTTATTTGCCCAAAAATCAAGTTGGAAATTGTGGGACGCCAGGCATTCACCCCTGTAATTCTCATCCCCTCGCTCCAAACGTGCGCGCCTGGAGGAGCCCGGACAGAACGGCCCAGCGTCTGCCCAGGGGGGGTCCCGCGGGCCTCTCCTCACCTCAGACTCACCTGCACGCCTGTGCCCACCAGGAGCAGGACTCCCCTGGGCACCTGATGGTACATTAGGGTGGCATCAGGTCACCGCGGGTGGCGCAGAGGTCCTCTGTGTCGTTGGCAAGGGTGGGCGAGGGTAACACAGGGCCAGGGGTGCCTTTCACGGGGCAGGGGTTGGGAGAGGAGGGGAGGGAGGTGGGGGTGTGGAGGGGGAGGCGGGGGGAGGGGAGGGGAGGAGGGAGGAGGGGGAGAGGTGGAGGAGGGTGGGGAGAGAAGGACCTGGTCACAGCCGGAGCTCCAGCTGCTGAGGGAGGGAAGGCCCTGCTCCTGCAAACATCTGACCTGCCCTCTGTGCCTCACCCTGGAGCATAAGGTTGTTCTGCGCTTTCTTCCCAAACACATAATTTAGAAACTTCTCTTTTTCCCTTCTCCCCACCCCCCACTCTGGTTTCATAACATTGTAATTATGTGTTCCTTAAAGGTTCTCCAGAGCCTGTGGAACAGAACTTTTTCTTTCTTGTTTTGAGCTGCTGAGTGATGTGTGCATGTGTTTCTGTGTGTGTATGGTTGGTGTGGATACATACGTGTGCACATATGTTCCAGCATCTGGGTGTGTGTGCGTGCGTACACGGGTGCACGCGTGAGGCTGTGCTGGGGCTCTGACACATGCGTACACAGGTGCACGCGTGAGGCTGTGCTGGGGCTCTGACACATGCGTACACGGGTGCACGCGTGAGGGTGTGCTGGGGCTCTGACACATGCGTACACGGGTGCACGCGTGAGGCTGTGCTGGGGCTCTGACACATGCATACACGGGTGCACGCGTGAGGGTGTGCTGGGGCTCTGACACATGCGTACACGGGTGCACGCGTGAGGGTGTGCTGGGGCTCTGACAATGCTCTCACTTGTGGCACCTGGCTCCTCCTGACTCACTTTGTTTGCTTCTCATTTCCTAATCTCCTGTGTCTCTCTTTTTCCTGGTTGTTAGCTAACTTATTTTTTATTTTATTCTTTTCCTTCTGTAAAGGACCAACTTTTGGATTTATTTATTGGTCTGATCATTTTCTATTTTTTAAGTCATTTCTTCTTTAGTTCTTATCCTTCTGTCTGCTTAACTTAGCTGTATTTTTAGTTTTTGAATTCAGTGCAAGATTGATTATTTTCACCTTTTCTTATTTAGATCAGATCAGTTGCTCAGTTGTGTCCGACTCTTTGCGACCCCATGAATTGCAGCACGCCAGGCCTCCCTGTCCATCACCAACTCCCAGAGTTCACTCAGACTCACATCCATCGAGTCAGTGATGCCATCCAGCCATCTCATCCTCTGTCGTCCCCTTCTCCTCTTGCCCCCAATCCCTCCCAGCATCAGAGTCTTTTCCAATGAGTCAACTCTTCGCATGAGGTGGCCAAAGTACTGGAGTTTCAGCTTTAGCATCATTCCTTCCAAAGAAATCCCAGGGCTGATCTCCTTCAGAATGGACTGGTTGGATCTCCTTGCAGTCCAAGGGACTCTCAAGAGTCTTCTCCAACACCACAGTTCAAAAGCATCAATTCTTCAGCACTCAGCCTTCTTCACAGTCCAACTCTCACATCCATACATGACCACAGGAAAAACCATAGCCTTGACTAGACAAACCTTTGTTGGCAAAGTAATGTCTCTGCTTTTGAATATGCTGTCTAGGTTGGTCATAACTTTCCTTCCAAGGAGTAAGCGTCTTTTAATTTCATGGCCACAGTCACCATCTGCAGTGATTTTGGAGCCCATAAAAATAAAGTCTGACACTGTTTCCACTGTTTCCCCATCTATTTCCCATGAAGTGATGGGACTGGATGCCATGATCTTCGTTTTCTGAATGTTGAGCTTTAAGCCAACTTTTTCACTCTCCTCTTTCACTTTCATCAAGAGGCTTTTTAGTTCCTCTTCACTTTCTGCCATAAGGGTGGTGTCATCTGCATATCTGAGGTTATTGATATTTCTCCCGGCAATCTTGATTCCAGCTTGTGTTTCTTCCAGCCCAGCGTGTCTCATGATGTACTCTGCATATAAGTTAAATAAACAGGGTGACAACATACAGCCTTGACGTACTCCCTTTCCTATTTGGAACCAGTCTGTTGTTCCATGTCCAGTTCTAACTGTTGCTTCCTGACCTGCATACAAATTTCTCAAGAGGCAGGTAAGGTGGTCTGGTATTCCCATCTCTTTCAGAATTTTCCACAGTTTATTGTGATCCACATAGTCAAAGGCTTTGGCATAGTCAATAAAGCAGAAATAGATGTTTTTCTGGAACTCTTGCTTTTTCCATGATCCAGCAGATGTTGGCAATTTGATCTCTGGTTCCTCTGCCTTTTCTAAAACCAGCTTGAACATCAGGAAGTTCACAGTTCACATATTGCCGAAGCCTGGCTTGGAGAATTTTGAGCATTACTTTACTAGAGTGTGAGATGAGTGCAATTGTGCGGTAGTTTCAGCATTCTTTGGCATTGCCTTTCTTTGGGATTGGAATGAACACTGACCTTTTCCAGTCCTGTGGCCACTGCTGAGTCTTCCAAATTTGCTGGCATATTGAGTAAAGCACTTTCACAGCATCATCTTTCAGGATTTGGAATACCTCAACTGGAATTCCATCACCTCCACTAGCTTTGTTCATAGTGATGCTTTCTAAGGCCCACTTGACTTCACATTCCAGGATGTCTGGCTCTAGGTCAGTGATCACACCATCGTGATTATCTGGGTAGTGAAGATCTTTTTTGTACAGTTCTTCTGTGTATTCTTGCCATCTCTTCTTAATATCTTCTGCTTCTGTTAGGTCCATACCATTTCTGTCCTTTATTGAGCCCATCTTTGCATGAAATGTTCCTTTGGTATCTCTGATTTTCTTGAAGACATCTCTAGTCTTTCCCATTCTGTTGTTTTCCTCTATTTCTTTGACTTGATCGCTGAAGAAGGCTTTCTTATCTCTTCTTGCTATTCTTTGGAACTCTGCATTCAGATGTTTATATCTTTCCTTTTCTCCTTTGCTTTTCGCTTCTCTTCTTTTCACAGCTATTTGTAAGGCCTCCCCAGACAGCCATTTTGCTTTTTTGCATTTCTTTTCCATGGGGATGGTCTTGATCCCTGTCTCCTGTACAATGTCACGAATCTCATTCCATAGTTCATCAGGCACTCTATCTATCAGATCTAGGCCCTTAAATCGATTTCTCACTTTCACCGTATAATCATAAGGGATTTGACTTAGGTCATACCTGAATGGTCTAGTGGTTTTCCCTACTTTCTTCAATTTCAGTCTGAATTTGGCAATAAGGAGTTCATGGTCTGAGCCACAGTCAGCTCCTGGTCTTGTTCTTGCTGACTGTATAGAGCTTCTCCATCTTTGGCTGCAAAGAATATAATCAATCTGATTTCGGTGTTGACCATCTGGTGATGTCCATGTATAGAGTCTTGTCTTGTGTTGTTGGAAGAGGGTGTTTGTTATGACCAGTGCATTTTCTTGGCAAAACTCTATCAGTCTGTGCCCTGCTTCATTCCGTATTCCAAGGCCAAATTTGCCTGTTACTCCAGGTGTTTCTTGACTTCCTATTTTTGCATTCCAGTCCCCTATAATGAAAAGGACATCTTTTTTGGGTGTTAGTTCTAAAAGGTCTTGGAGGTCTTCATAGAACCATTCAACTTCGGCTTCTTCAGCGTTACTGGTTGGGACATAGAGTTGGATTGCCGTGATATTGAATGGTTTGCCTTGGAAACAAACAGAGATCATTCTGTCGTTTTTGAGATTGCATCCAAGTCCTGCATTTCAGACTTTTTTGTTGACCATGAGGGCTACTCCATTTCTTCTGAGGGATTCCTGCCCGCAGTAGTAGATATAATGGTTATCTGAGTTAAATTCTCCCATTCCAGTCCATTTTAGTTCGCTGATTCCTACTATGTGGGCACTCTGTTAGCTCTATCCCATGATTTCTGACATGTCATGTAGAAGCTTGACTCTCTAATAGCTGGTGGGGGGTAGGGTGCCCGTTGGCCCATTGCTGAGGAGACTGGTGGATTTCCATGAGGCCTGAGGCTGGAGGACCTGGGATCCCACTGACGGGCAGAGAAGTGAATCAGGTTCCGTGTCAGATCTGCAGCTGGTGCGCGTCACACGGGATGATGACAGCATCGCCTGAGGTCGCTTCTCTGCCTGCCCGCCTTCGCCTTTCCACAGGGGGAGCCCTGACCTCCCAGCTCTGAGCCCCCGGAGCTGCGCCTGCCGCCCCGCAGGCGAGGGCAGAGCCGGGTGTTGAGCGTCAGCTGCTCCTCTCGCAAGTCGGGCGCATTTTCTCGAGCGGTGAGGTCTCCCAGGATTGCCTCCGAGACCTTCTGTCCTGAAGGAGTCTTTCTTCTCCGGCTCAGTAGTTCCTTATGAAGTTGGAAGCTGCCTCCTGCTGCTTTAGCTCCTCTGTAAGCAGAGAGCGCGGGCCGGTGGCGCCTGCCCTACGTTCCCGAGGCTCCTCCTGGCGCAGGTGCGCGCCGTCGAGCACCGCCGCGCGGCGCCCGTCAGCCCGAGCACGTGTCGGTTAGCCTAGCAGCGTCGCTGCAGCCTCCGCTCTGAGAACACGGCGCCCCCCGCCCCGGCCTCCCTGCCTTCGCTGCCGCTGGTCCTGCGCCGCGTGCGCGTGGGTGTCGGTGGCCTGCCCTCTGCACCGTGGCACCTCTCGTCTGGCTCCGTCTTTCCGTGGGGTCCAGCCTCCTTGACGCGGCCTCGAGGTGCCCACTTGAGCACGCGCGGTTGCGCCGCTGCTGCCGGACTCTGTGGTATAGGCCCGGGTGTTACAAACAAGGTCACCACGAGCTCACTGCCGGTGCCCTTGGACGAGTGTTTCCATCTCTTTGGTGTAAAAGCTGAGCAGCGGAGGCCGAGGTCCAGGGCGGGTGCACACGTGCTTCACAGAAACTGCAAACTCTTCCCCCAAAGACGCACCACTTTTCATGTCCACCGAGGCTGGAGGATGCCCGGTCCCCGGAATGCCCTGGATATTGGGCGACCCTTGGGTGACCCCTGGTGCTACTGTCTGCGGTTTTAACTGTTCTCGCAGGTGTGAAATGGCATCTCATCGTGGTTTGAGCTTGCGTTTCCTTAGTGACGAATGACGTGGACCACGCTAGGCAGCGTGGCCTTTGTATGTCTGACTGTGTGAAGTGTCCGGTCACCTTGGCTTCCTCGAGAACTGCTCCTTGCGTCCGGGGTTTCACGTCATTAGCACAGAACTGCTGACACAGTTGAGGAGCTGTAATTTTCTGCATCTGCGGTTAGTCTCCCCTTCCCAGAGCTGATTTTGTATGTTGACTTTTCCTTTGATTTTTTTCTTGATTCAATTATCAGTTGGTTTAGAGATCTCATTGTTGTTATTATTTTGCTTTTTTTTTTTTTTAAAAAGAAAGGTACAACCACAGTGACCCAGCAGGCTCCGTGGGCCCTGCGCAGACCCCAGCCCGCCAGGAGGTTCATCGGAGGGAAGAGGTGCTCCCTGCTGTCCAGGTGGGGCACAGGGCCAGGCCTTCTACACGCTGCTCTGGCCAGCTGTGCTTACACCACTCACACCCGTGCCCACTTGTGCCCCCGAGAGTGGTCACTCCGGCCTGGGCAGCCGGGGGTGGGGAGGGACAGGCTGCCTGCCCCCCTATCGCCAGCCAGTGGGGCCCAGGCAGGCTCAGCCCAGGAACCAGGGGGGCACAGGCGCCTCCTTTCTCTGCGCCCCTAGACGAGGGTGCTGCCAGAGACCCCAGGCGGGCACAGAGGGCGGATCCCCAGGTGCTCTGGAGCGGGGTTCAGGTCACCGGGGTTTGGTGGAAACCTAAAGTCAATCCCAGGGGTGAAAAGCCTCCCAGTGGGAGGGGCTCGGGGGCCCTGGGAGGCTGCGTCCTCGAGATGAGTTGGGGAGCCCGTGACCTTCCTGGTGGGTTAGAGCTGGGTGGGGGAAGGTGACAGTCCTGGCAGGTTTGGTCTGGACGCTGAGGTTGTGGGTCAGAGTTGAGCTTCAGGTGTGATCTGACCGAGGTTTATTATAAATCTGGTCCCAAAGAGTTTCTGGGCCCCCGTGGAGATTGCTGTCCTTAGATCGGTGGGGCCTGGGGCTCCTGTTCACGTGCTCGGCACCCTGATCCGGCAGCACCTCCAGGAGATCACACGTCCTTTTCTTCTGGCTGAGCCTGGCCCTCAATGGTCCCACAGGGCCATCCTCACCCCTGACCTGACCCCTGGCCAGCCAGCTGCTTGCAGTCTTGGGCCAGGGCCCTTGGCTGCATCTTCTCCCAAGAACAAACCATGTGGCCAGGCTGAGCATGGAGCCCCACTGCTCAGGGGGGACTCTGGTGCCCGTGAGGCCTGACCTCCCCTTTCCAGAGCCCGGCCCTCCCCCTCTGCCCCTCCCCACTACCCCCTCCCCTCCCCCCTGCCCCTCCCCCCTCCCCCTCTGTGCCCCCCTCCCCCTCCCCCTCTGCTCCTCCCCCTCTGTCCCCCAGGTCCCCCTTACCCCGGGGCCCCTCCCCCCTCTACCCCTCCCCCTCTGTCCCTCCCCCCCTCTCCTCCCTCCCCCTCTGCCCCTCCCCCATCTCTCTCCTCTCCCCCTGCCCCTCCCCCCTCTCTCCTCCCTCCCTCCTCTGTCCCCCATGTCCCCTGTCCCCCCTGTGCCCGCTCCCCCCGTGCCCTCCCACCTCTGTCCCTCATGTCCCCCTCTGCTCTGCCGCCTCCGCCCTCCCCCAGTGCCCCCTCCCCCTCTCTGCCCCCTCCCCCTGCCCCCTCTGCCCCCTCCCCCCTCCCCCTCCCCCTCCCCCTCTGCCCCTCCCCCTCCCCCTCTGCCCCCCTCCCCTGCTGCACATGCTCTGTCCTCGGGGGCGTCGCCTTCACTGCCCGCCCCAGGCACTGTCACCTGTGCAGACTTAAGAGAGGGAGGGCTTGTGTCTCAAGTCCTCTATCTTGATCTAGAACTGCGTTGGCAGACTTAACAAAAATCAGACATACACCAGAGGACACCCAACTACATTGGAATTTCATATAAAGAGTTCATTTTTGTATAAATATGTCTCATAAAATACTTCACCGACCCACTAGTGCATGACTTAGGTATGTACTGAAAAACGGTATTTGTTGTTTTACTAAAATCCACAATTAATGAGACCTCTTGTGTTTTACCTGGCAACCCTACCCAGAAGCTCCAAGCTGAGAATTTTACATTCAGCCAAACTACCGCCCAAATTACTGCAAAAACTCAGGAAATGTGGCCCTAAGAGCACTTCCTGAAGACCCCAGGAGAAGTCTCCAGTCATGGGAGAGTGACGGGTGCAGGAGCATCTCGCCCAGAGCGAGGGGCCTGGGCTGCTCTGCAGGCGCCTCTGGGGGTTAGGGCCGCGGGACAGAGGTGAGTGCCAAGGAGTCACAGAGAAGTCATCTCAGAGGACAGTTGTGAAGGGAGGGGAGGGAACGAAGGTAGAAAACAGCTTTTAAAAAATCATTAAAATTGATGTATCTAGAAGGATATCTAAATGTGTAGACTAGACCCCTGGTAAATCAAGATGTTACCCGTGAAGTTTGACTGGTGGACAGGAAGGACCGGGGTCGGTGGAGTGGAATACACCCTGAGCACCGTGGTCACGCAGAAGCCAGGACACCTTCCCCTGCAGACATGTCCTCCTCGGTGTCGGGGGAGCCCGCGGCACCAAGGTGGGGCCGTCATGGTGATGTGCTAAAACAAGAAGACGAGAAACAGTAAAGACAGAAAGCTCCGTGTAAAACTTTAGAATATAAATAAAGATATGCATGAAATAAAACAGAAGCAAAGATAAATATGTAATAAGACCAATTTAGTATCAAGAGAAATAAAGAGACCAAACCCTCCGATTGGATGAAAAAGACTCAAATCGGAGCTTGCTGTTGAAAGAAGCTCACGATTAAGGGACATGGAAGCTCGAACAGAAAAGAGGAGACGGAGGCCGGAGAGAACACACAGGAGATGGAGGCCGGAGAGAACATACAGGAGACGGAGGCTGGAGAGAACATACAGGAGACGGAAGCCGGGGACAACATACAGGAGACGGAGGCCAGAGAAGGAGGAGGAAGGAGGAAACTGGGACAGCATCCGGGATCAGGCAAGCTCAGCACCAAACCTGAAAAGACCAATCGAGAAAGAAGAGAAACGTTCATATGGGAGACTTTAATTCTGCCTCAGTTAAGGACAGATCCAGCAGACAAATGTAAGGTTTTATACATTAATGAGTCCTCAGATTCAGATATCTAGCTATAGTATATATATCTTGCTGAAAATAGAGGATAAACTTTTTTTTCAAGTACCCAGGGAACATTCGATTATTTGATCATGATGGGTTACCAAAAATCCCTCAGTATAGTCTCCCAAAGTAGAAACAGTGGAGACAGCTGTCTGATCGTAAGACAAAGCGCATCTACAGCTCAGCCATTCTAGGGGCTTCCCAGGCGGCGCTAGTGGTAAAGAACCCGCCCGCCAAAGCAGGAGACGAGAGATGCAGCTTCCATCCTGGGTCAGGAAGATCCCCTGGAGAAGAAAATGGCCACCTACTCCCGTGTTCTTGCCTGGAGAATCCCATGGACAGAGGAGCCTGGGGGTCCATGGGGTCTCAAAAAGTCGGACATGACTGAAGCAACTTAGCGTGCACGAATATTTCAAACAACTCTCAGATTCAAGAAGAAATCAAAACAAATCTATTAAATAGAGTATTGCGAAATAACCAGAGGGGAGGTCGTGCTCCTTCTTGCCAAAGACAGTGCTTGAAAGTAAAATAAATGCTTGTGATTATAAACCAAGCATAATATTGGCCTTCCAACCCGAGTTTTAGAATAGAATGACCTTAACCTAAGAAAAATGCAAGGAAATAATTAAGATAATAATAGACAATAATTAGAAAACAGAAGAACCAAAGCGTGATAAGTAAATTCAACACATGGGTAGCCTGTCGCTAATTAAGAAAAATTGAGAAAGCACAAATACACGAAATAATAGATGGTGGCAAAACCACATAGAGACTTAAAATTTAAAATCCTAAGAGAGTACTTTGCTTTATGGATGCTTTCTAGAAAAATGTAAAGTGACAATCTACCCCAGAAGAGAGAAGATGTCTCAACGGACAAGTTGCTGTAGAGGAAATAGTGGAAGATGTTGAAGAACTATCCACCCCTAAAATTAGCCAATTTCACAGGGACAGTGTGCAAAATCTTCTAGGAAAACATAACTCTGTCACTGCTTCCAGAAGACTGGAAAAAAAGAGAAGGAACTGCCATATTCCTGGATAGAAAGATTCAATATTACAAAGATGCTAACTCCTTTAAACAGAATCAATAATTAATGCTATTTAAACAGTTTCAGAGTATAGAAGAAGGAAAGCTTACAGACAATGTTTATGAAGGCAGAACAATGTTGATATTCAATTTCGACAAAGGGAGAACGAACCTAAGAACTGCAAACGAGTCTTGCTTATGAATGTCAGTGTAAAAATCTTACATAAAATATTAGTAGAATGCAGTAACACATACAGAATGCTGGATCGTGAGCTGGTAGGATCATCCTAGGAATTCAGTGATGGTTTACCACTGGGAAATCTATTTTTCTCAATCAGCACGTTACCAGCTCAAACAGAAAAAAATACAAGTATTTCCATAGATGTGTAAAAGGCATCCCTAAATAAATTATGTAGAAATGAGCATCTTCCAAGATCCTGCTTGATATGTGAATGAAAGTCACTCAGTCGTGTCCAACTCTTTGCGACCCCAAGGGCTGTACAGTCCATGGAATTCTCCAGGCCAGAATACTGGAGTCGGTAGCCTTTCCCTTCTCCGGGGGATCTTCCCAACCCAGGGATCAAACCCAGGTCTCTCACACTGCAGGTGGATTCTTTACCAGCTGAGCCACAAGGGAAGCCCAAGAATACTGGAGTGGGTAGCCTTTCCCTTCTCCAGGGGATCTTCCCAACCCAGGGATAGAACCCAAATCTCCCACATTGCAGGTGGATTCTTTACCAGCTGAACCATCAGGGAAGCATCCCGTTTAATGGGGGCTATTACAGTCATTCGGAGAAGGCAATGGCACCCCACTCCAGTACTCTTGCCTGGAAAATCCCATGGATGGAGGAGCCTGTTAGGCTGCAATCCACGGGGTTGCTAAGAGTCGGACATGACTGAGCGACTTCACTTTCACTTTTCACTTTCATGCATTGGAGAAGGAAATGGCAGCCCACTCCAGTGTTCTTGCCTGGAGAATCCCAGGGACGGGGGAGCCTGGTGGGCTGCCGTCTATGGGGTCGCACAGAGTCGGACACAACTGAAGTGACTTAGCATTACAGTCATTAAGTCAGAACACCACAGAGTTCCTCACCACCTTGACGTCATTTGGCAAAAGGAAGGAATAAGAGGTCAAAATGAGAAAAAAGGTAAAAATCACTGCTATTTCAGAGTGGTGTGGTTCCATACCTGCACACCCCAGGGACACTGTTACAAATAAAAGGATTCCACAAGGCCAGCTGCAGAGTGGATTGTAACAATCCACAGACTTCCTACTGGAAAAGACCAGTTAGGAGAAAACAGGGAAGTAGCCCGGTTTACGGTGAGCACAACAGCAGCGATGACAGAGGTCGGATGTCATGTACATTGCATTTGATGCTTTCACAGAGGTCGGATGTCATGTACATTACATTTGATGCGTTCACGTCTATGTTGCATTAGACAGATGAAAGAGGGGAGAAATCCCCAAAGAAAACTTTAAATGCTATGCGTGCTCAGACCCTCAGTCATGTCTGACTCTTGGTGACCCCGTGGCCTGTGGCCCGCCAGGCTCCTCTGTCCGTGGGGATTCTCCAGGCAAGAAGACTGTCATTTCTTCCTCCAGGGAATTTCCCGACTCCGGGATCAAACCCGAATCTCTTTACTTCAATGTCTCCTGCATTGGCAGACGGATTCCTTACCCCCTGGGTCAGGATGGGAATGGGCTTCCACCCGGGGAAGGGAACGGCTACCCACTCCAGTGTTCTTGCCTGGAGAATTCTAAGGACAGAGGAGCCTGGTGGGCTACAGTCTATGCGGTCGCAAAGAGTCAGACATGACTGGGCAACCAAAACTTGCTTACCTAGGTCCCCCGAGGAAGCCTTTAAACGCCACTGAAGATCCAAAAAGAAGGCTGGAAAAAACAAAGAACTGCTGTATTCTTGGATGGAAAGACCCAGTATTACAAAGATATCAATCCTCCTTGAAGTAACTGAAGGGCTTCCAGGTGGCTTACATGTAAGGAATCCACCTGTCAACGCAAGAGACTCGGGTTCCATCCCTGGGTTGGGAGGATCCCCTGGAGTAGGAAATGGCAACCCACTCCAGTGTTCTTTCCTGGGAAATGCTATGGACAGAGGAGCCTGGCGGGCCATGGGGTCACGAAGAGTTGGACATGACTGAGTGACTGAACAGCAATGGCAAACTGGTAAATTAGGTTGTAAGTCACAGGTAACTCCAGCAATGATACCAATGGGAGGGGGTGTATGTGTGTTTAGGAGCTGGCCAAGTGCACTCAGTTTTACTTTGGAAACATGGTTGACTCTTGACAGCAGGGCTGGGGCGGTGTATGGACCCGCGTGCAAGACGGGGGCCCGCCCAGGGGAGGCGGGAGGTGCCGGCTCCCACCAGGCCCCTCTGAGCACTCGGGCGACGGAAGCCGTGGCCCAGCCCCGCAGCGGCCGCAGCCCGAGGCCGCCTCGCCACCCTCTGCTGAGCACAGCCGATGGCTCATGACAGACGGCTCTCTGGTGTCACCCTCACCCAAGTCTGTCTTCAGTGAATTGGGGGTGAAGCCAGCTCTGGACTTGGTTTTAAACAAACAGCATCAGGAGGGTCAGGGAGAGGGAGGCCCGGCCCCGATGGCCCGGGCACGGCCATCTGAGGGTCTCTCATTATTCATGGAAATACTCACGGAAGCTTGAAAAATTCAGCCTCAGTGGTTTGCCTGCATTCCATTATTGATGAAGAGCATGGCTTTTCTCTTGGTGAGGCACTCCCAATCTTTTCCAAGAACAAAAGTAGAGCAGCAGCCCTCTGTCCTGAGACTGAAATTAAAATTTAAATGACCTTCCTCCCGAAGTGCAGACGGAATGAAGTGCTTGTGAATGCCGGCGACTGAAAGTGAAAAATATGGAAGCTCTTTGTTACCCGTTTTGTGTGTGTCGGTTTTGCTCAGGCCACTCCCCCAAGGGACTCTGAGCCCCACTGGCTTCTGTGGATGCCTGTTCAAGGGGTCTGTCCTTCCCTCTGCCCTGTGGGGGGTGTCCTGAGTCCTCAAGGGGTTCGGGGCGGGGAGGAGGCTGGGTTTCACTTCCTGGGCACAAAGTCGCCTCTGAATGGACGTGGCCCCAAGGTCCCCCCCTCATGCCTCCCCAGGCTCCGTGACTCCAGGAACACCCCCAGAGCTTCAGGTCAGAAGGGAGGTGGGCCGGGGGGATGGGTGTCCACGCGTTGGCCTCCTAGGGCCACCCCGCAGACCAGCACAAGCTGACAGCCTCCCGGGGCAAAGTGCACACGAGGCCCTGACCCCACTGAGGCTCCAGGAGGCTCCTTCCCGCCTCCCCCAGCTCCCAGGGCCCCGAGCATCCCCGGCCAGTGACCACATCCCTCCTGCCTCTGCCCAGTTGTCATGGGACGCCCGCCTCGTTGCATCTCTGTCTCAGATCCTCCTCCCCTTCCTCTCAGGAGGACGCCAGTGGCTGGATTTAGGGTCCACCCTAAACCCAGGACCATCTTACCTCCAGGCCCTGAATCACATTTGTCACGTCCACAAAGTCACGTCCACGGGGACCAGAGGCCAGGATGCGGACAGTCCTTCTTTGGGATGACATTCAACCAACTGCACAGCGATCCCACATTCGGGGAAAGGAGAGCTTTGGAGTGGCTGAAGTCCTAGTTCAAGTTTATTTCAAGATTTTAGTAATAGTGATCGCAAACCTGCACGATTCACTGTGTGAGGAGTGGGGCTTGCACGCCCACCAGGCAGCCCTGTGGCACTGTGGGGGTCCTGATATCCATCTCCGCTCCCGGTGGGTTCCCTGGAAACCGGCCTCCAGCCTCAGGGACCTTCCCAGAGTCAGCTCATCACATAGAGTCAGCATCAACTCCCAGAAGTGGGGCTGCTGGGTCGCATGCACCCTCCTTTCAGTTTGTTGAGGGATTTCCGCACTGTTTCCACAGAGGCTGCACCAGTTTACTTTCCGTGTTTCCACGTTAAGGTGGCTCAGATGGTGAAGAGTCTTCCCGCAATGTAGGAGACCCAGGTTCGATTCCTGGGTCGGGAAGACCCCCTGGAGGAGGAAATGGCAACCCACTTCAGTATTCTTGCCTGGAAAATTCCATGGACAGAGGGGCCTGGAGGGCTACAGTCCGTAAGTCGCAAAGAGTTGGACGAGTGAGCAACTAACATTTTAACAAACTTCCCCAAATCAAGTTCTAAATGGAGTCTCTTTGGCCTTAAATTATCTTTGGGATTTTCCAGAGTGTGGGAAATCTCAGGAGATTTGTTGTCTCCCCTTATAGAGAGGATGTTGAACTAATCAGGCTGATTTGATCTGTTAAACGACAAGGAGAACATTGTCCAGTAGAAACAATGATTAATAACCTTCTTTAGGTTATATTGGCGTGGAGTGAAAAGGTGAAAAAAAGTGTTGGTCACTCAGTCGTGGCCGACTCTGTGCGACCCCATGGACTGTAGCCTGCCAGGCTCCTCTGTCCATGGGATTCTCCAGGATACTGGACTATCCTGGAGTGGTCCTCACCACCTTGACGTCATTTGACAAGGGGAAGGAATAAGAGGTGTCAGAATGAGGAAAGAGGTAAAGACCACTGCTGTTTCAGGGTGATGTGGTCCCACACCTGCGCACTCCTGGGACACTGTTACAAACAAGAGGATCCCAGAAGGCCAGCTGCAGAGTGGATTGTAGCAATCCTCAGACTGCCCACTGGAAGACGGCCAGTTAGGAGAAAAGGAGGTAACCACAGCAACAGCGATAAGAGAGATCGGATGCCCAGGAATAAACCTCACATGAAACTCCCAAAGAAAACTTTAAGTGATGTGTGTGCTCAGCCCTCAGCTGTGTCCGACTCTTTTGCAACCCCACAGACTGTAGCCCACCAGGCTCCTCTCTGCATGGGATTTTCCAGGCAGGAAAAC
Organism: Bos indicus x Bos taurus; assembly: GCF_003369695.1. Taxonomy (NCBI): domain Eukaryota; kingdom Metazoa; phylum Chordata; class Mammalia; order Artiodactyla; family Bovidae; genus Bos; species Bos indicus x Bos taurus. The sequence continues at coordinate 615,167 of NC_040101.1, read as the reverse complement.
TGGAGTGGGTTGTTATTTCCTTCTCTAGGGGATCTTGCTGACCCAGTGATGGAACCTGGGTCTCCTGCATTGCAGGCAGGTTATTTACCATCTGAGTCACTGTTCCTAATATTCCGAAAGAACATATAGAATTCCTAAAAGTTTGTTAATGTCCTTATTGTCCATATAATCAGTCGTGTTTCCAATTATTATTTTAAAATAGTAAGTATGTCACAGAAATAACCGAATTTACTCGCCAGTCACATCGTTTTCTTTTCTAGATTCTTGGCTGTTTCTACAGCTTTTGTTGCTCAAGTTACTATTTCACTCTTGTTTTGTTTTGTTTTTTTTCTGAAAATGTTTCTAATCAGCAACGGGAAACAGTGCTTCATCCGCAAGGCTCTTCACAGAAAGAACTCTGGCAAGTACTGCAGAATATAGGCTTCTGGTAACTTTACAGGTTATACCATTGAACTTAGAAAGAATTGCTAAAACTCTTAAGGGGAAACTGATTCATGAAACTGCCAAGTGAGCGAAATAACAGTGTATTACGTGGAACTTCCCTGGTGGTGCAGCGGCTGAGACTCCGTGCTCCCACAGGGCAGGGGTGGGGGGCGGGGGGCAGTGTCCGATCCCTGGTCAGGGAGCTAGATTGTCCACGTCGTAGCTAGGAGTACACGCGCTGCAACTAAAGCCTGGTGCAGCCCCGTAAATAAATACTTTTAAAAAAGAATTAGTTGAATGAGCTGATGAGGACGATTATAATTTTTATAACTTTTTCTTTGACATGTTGTTGGGTCTTTGACATTTAGTCCTCCAGATCTGCAGAATCTCTTTTCTCTCTCTTTTTTTTTCATCTATAACTTACAGCAATTTGGTAAAGCATGCTTTTGTATAAAAAGAAACGAAACATTTCCCTGTCTCCCTGCCTGCATGCTCAGTCTCTCAGTTGTGTCTGAGTCTTTGCTGCCCCATGGGGGCCGTAGATCGCCAGGCTCCAATGTCCACGGGGTTCTCCAGCAATAATACTGGGGCAGGTTGTCATTTCCTCCTCCAGGGATCTTCCCAACCCAGGGATGGATCCTGCATTGGCAGGCAGATTCTCTACCACCGAGCCACCAGGAGAACCCCTCCTGGCCTGATCCCTCCAGAATTCAGAAACTCTTACTGAATATTCTTATGTTCATGGCAATATAGAGATTTATATAAATTAAACAAAAAATTGTTCTACTTATAATAGGACACAACTGGGTGAGTCCTTGGCTTGGCTTCCTAACCTGGACAGATTTTGATTTTTCTGGCTGCACCGCACGACATGAAGGATCTTAAGTTCCCCAACCGGGGCTGGAGCCTGTACCACCCGCAGTGGAAGCGAGGAGTCTCAATCCCTGGACCTCCAGGGAAGTCCCTGGAGAGGCTTTTAACTGTCTGATCTGAGATTTCTCATCACTGCCTTCACAGACCCAGTAAAGCTCCTTGATGCTGCTAAAGCTCATGTCGAGTTGAGGTTGTGCAAAGAACCACTGTTCTTCTGCACTTGTGTCAATAATTGGGCCAAGTTCAATGAGACGAGACTTATTTTGCAAACAAATTAGTCTCACTGTGATTATCCTTGGTGCAGATGGGTTCTGGTTTTACTGAAAACTGTGTTTCAGTAGAAAACAATTGTATGCCTGTGTCTGCGAGGTTTCGTCATCTCCCTGCAAACTGGACCGACCCCCAAATCCCAAATCTTTCCCCAAATGTCTGCCCATGGCTCTCCAAACCAGTGTTCGCAGCTTCCCTTCCACGTTTCTGGCTTGCAGTCGCTGAGAACCTGACCGCCCCTCTCCACACGCGGGAGCTGACGCGTGGTAAGCCTCCCACCTGCTCTGGGCGGGCCTCTCAGGGCGCGAGGACCCCGTGATGCTGTCGGAGACAGTGCGCTGCAGCAGAAGAACCTGCCAGGGGGCTGCGTCCACCCTGCCTCGAGCGGGGCTCCGAGCCACCACCGCTCGCAGACCTGGAAACCGGGTTTGTGGTCTGCTCCAGTGGCGGAGCTTTGCCCCTGTTTCCACAGAACTCTCGTCACTCCCTGAGCCCTGACGCCGGACAGAGGGGCCACTTCTCAGGAGCCCGGCTGCCTCCCTGTCTCCCGAGAGGGACGCCCCGTCAGGACTCAGTCTGGCTGTCAGGCACGGGTGCAGGGTTCAAAGCCTCTTCCCCTCAGGGCCCCAAACCTCTGTGCCTCTGCACCCTCCAGAAGACCAGGTGCCCATAGAGCAGAAGCTGGAGACTCCCTTTACTGGGGGAAACATCAAGAAAAACTGTTCTTGAACTTTGTTGGAAGGGACCTGACCACTGCAAACTCTACAATTACAGTGAAAATCTATAAACTCTGCAGCCAGAGGTATTAGCCAAGGGGGCAGCCTCGGACGGTTCACTAGCCAAACAGGAAAGAGTGTATGTTACTTCATCACGTACCTGTGTCAGCAGCTCAGAAAAAATAGAACTCCAGTTACTTGGCTTGGAAAAGTCAAACCTGAATCGTACCATAATTTAAACAATTAGCATAATTAATTATTCGGTTGATTGAGTACAATAATTGGCTAATCTGGGGCCTATGGAGCATGGCCTTCGTATTACCCTGCCAGGTTTCTTGGGTTTGTAAATTTATGTTTTTCATCAAGTTTAAGAAATTTGGCCTTTGTGTCTTCACATTTTTTCCGCCCCAGTGTCTTTCTGCTCGACTTCTGAGGCTCCAATAAGCTGTATGTTAAGCCACTTGATACTGTTTTGCTCTGTTCATTTATGAAAGTCATTTTCTCTTTATTTTTAGGTTGAGTGATTTCTTTTGCTCCAGTGGCGTGTGTTTTGGGGGAGCTGGGTACACAAGGCTGTGGGCTGGGCTGGACTCGGGGTACCGCGTCTCGGTGGTGACCAAGCCCATCCCGTGGGGGGTCGCGGCCTGTTTCAGCTGCCATCTGGGGCCAAGACTCCGGCTGAAGCACTAGGGTGCAAGCCCTGCCCATCCGTCCTGGCCTTGAAGGGGCGCTGACCGAGACCTGGGGGTCTGCTGCCTGTGACACCTTCAGGCACAGCCCCTCACTGGGCCCCAGCCCACCAGATGTCCAGCTCTCCGTCAGGGACAAAGGCCCAGCCACCTGCAGGCCGTCGCCTCAGAAGGGCCGCACCAGCTTGGGTACCGATGACCAGAAGCCCACTGGGTGCCAGAGGCTTTCCCCAACTTCAGACAGAGAAGCGGCCCCACCAGGAATTGCCCAGCTCCACTCACAGGCTCCCCCCACCCCAGGAGCAGCAGGGTGAGCCCAGCTGGCTGGGACAGAGCTCTCCCCGAGAGTCAGGGGCGTCACAGGCTGAGGTGACCCCACCCCCGGGGGACCCTGACTGTCACCAGCAGGGTGACCCCACCCCTGGGGGACACTGTTGACAGGTGGCCAAGGGCCTGTGCAGGCCCAGCCCTGGAGGCGCCTCCCTGGCTCCCTGTCTCTCCCTGTCTCTCCCCTCCCTGTCTCTCCCTGTCTCTCCCCTCCCCGCCTCCCTCTCCTCTCTAAGGTTCACCTAATTTAGTAAGCACACCAGCCTGGGTTACATAAGGCCCTTTTGCAGCCTGAGTGGACACGTTAAAAAATAAGACTTGTCAGGTGTTGTTACGCTCCATGAGTTGTCTAGTCTTGGCCTCTCCAGGAAAGACAGGACCCCCGGCTGCTGGCTTCCCCCCACCTCCCTCTGTCCTCGGACTCTGAGGAAGGGGAGGCGGTGGGAGCACTGGCCACAGACGAAACCTCCTGATGAAACCACAGTGAGTTGGGACATCGGGGGAGCGGGGGGCGGGGTGTGGGCACAAGACCCGGGCCAGAAAGGTCAGGGAGCCGGCGGGGTCCTGCAAGGCCCCGGATGCAGGTGAGGCCGCTGCTCGCAGACGGGTCTCAGGGGTGGGGGCACTGGCAGAGCCCACGTGTGCAGGAAGACGGGGCCCTCACCCCGGCCCCTGCTGCCCCACCCCAGTGTGAGCGGCACCCTGTGGTCCAGAGGCACTGAGGCTCTGTGGGTGGAGCCCAGCATGACCCTGCGGCAGGGAAGGCCCCCGCACCCCAGGGCCGCGCTGGTCCTGTGCAGATGGCCCTCAGGTGGAAGGGTCCCCTGAGGTCAGCTGGCCTCCCCAAGCGCCGCCCGGGCCCTGAGCAAGGCTGGGCCGCCTCAAGAAGGAAACTATTGGCCTTTGTAAATGACTGGAATGTTCCTGAGCTCCACTTAAGACAGGCCTCTGGCCACGACTCTGTCCTCACGGTCCCTAGGGTCCCATGGCCAGGCGATTCTCCCATGGGACCTGCTGCAGGTCGATGCGTCAGGCTCTGCCCGACGGGGAGCCTGGGCCCTTCCCTCCGCTGGGCGCCCGTGCCGGCAGCTCTGGCTGCTGGCACCCCATGGAGGTGCGCCTGCCCTGCCCGCCCTGCCGTGGGGAAGAGATGTGAACACCCAGCCTGTCTGCAGATGTCAGGACCTGTGACCTCAGGTGGAAGCTCCTCAAATGCCTTCATTCCTCAGGCCTCCAAGGGTACCAGGCACGTTCCTCATCGGGCGTAGGCTCAGGGAGGAGCGGCTGTCACAGCCACGGCCGGCCCCGGGGTCTGAGGGCCCAGGCGGGGTTCCTGACCCCTGGGTCCTGATCCCGCAGGATGGAGCATTCCCCTCCCTGGGGGAGCATTCCGCAGTGGGGCCGGGCTCACGCCAAGGGTGGCTGGTGAGCTGGGGGCAGCTGGAGGCCCAGTGCGGGGGGCTTAGGGCTGCACTGGTGGCTCTGGGAGACTTGGATCTCCGTGGTGGGTCCCACGTGGTGGGAGCGCGTAACCCCGGTGACGCCACGGGCACCGGATGCCCTGGGAACTCCAGACGGCTCTGCACGTGCCAGGACTTCACGAGGGCAGGAGCCGACTTTCTACGGATTTCAGGGGTCGCTGTGTTTGAGCCGCTGGGCCGTGCGGATGCCCAGCTCTGGCGGACACCGTCCTGGCTGCCTGCCAGCATCCTCAGGCAGCCCCGGGACCGACGCCCCACAGCCCCTGGGGCACAGTCTCCACGGCACTGCCTTCGGGCACAGTGCCATCCTTCATCTCGCTGGCTCGCAACCTAATAAAAAGCTGTGCATGAATATTTTATTCTGCATATGGAATTCATTTTATTTCTGCAGGAAGGAGAAATTCGGAAAAAGTAAGTCCATTACCGGTGGGTGTCAGTCCTGCGAAGTCTGTGAGGGGGCGTTGCTTTTGGACACCCCCTCAGACAGAAAACCAGCCCCTGCAAACCGGACGTCAGCTGCACGGGGGACCCGGAGCTGCACGGGATCAGGCCCCATTCCCAGACTCAGGGGAGCTTGGCAGGGCCAGGAGGCCTGGGGGTGGCCACTGGGAGGAGGAAGGGTCGGAGGTCACGCAGGTTCTTCTCTGAGCCTCTCCCCCAGCCATGGGACGGGGTGTCACCTGCTCCAGGAGGGAGCCTTCCCGGCCCCCCTCTTCAGAAAGACCCCCGGGGGCCGAGCCTGCCAAGCAGGGCTGGGTGAGGGGTCCTGGCTCAGGGAGGCCACAAGTGGGCACTGGCTGAGCGGGGAGGGTGGGCGTCATGGGCCAGGATGCCGTGGGGGCAGGGCTGGAAGGGCCAGTCCTTGGCCTCTGAACACGGCCTCACCCAAGTGCCCGTGGGCAGGGCAGTGCCACGCGGGACCATGTGGCCGTGAGCGAGGGTCCTGGCTGTGAGCGAGGGTCCCGGCTGTGAGTGAGGGTCCCGGCCGTGAGCCCCGTGCTGCCTGGCAGGCCCCGGGGCCGCTGTGGGGGGCAGTGCTGCAGGACCCCCGCCTCTCCACCCAGGCCAGGGCCAGCAGGTCAAACGCACCTTCTCAGGAGGCTGTAGTAACAGGTTCTGAAGAAGAAGCCGCCACGTTGCCCGCTGGCCAGTGAGCCTCTGCAGAGCGCCCGTGGCCTCTGTAACTCGTCCACGGGCACTTCGGGCTCAAAGGGCACAGTTCCTGCCAAGCTGGGGAGGAACAGGGAGGAGCGGGGGCCCGGCGCCGGGTTACGGGGTCGGTTTGGTCGACTGGAGGGGCCGGGACTGAGCTCCTGGCTAGACCCTGGCTTCCTCTTCCTCTCCTTCCGCGGAGGTCGAGGCTCGCTTTGCCGTCTCTGCAACTGCTCACGGCGGCCAGGCCAAGGCGGTGAGGAACCAGTGGCCGGTGCCTTGCGGGGCGCCACAGGGACCCCGAGACCAGGGAGGCCAGCGGGCCTGGGGGCCACACGGACGGGAGGTTCTGTCTGTGCGTGTGCCCATGCTCACACGTTACACACACACCTCACTTCACACTCACACACCATGCTCACAGCTTACACACTCAACCGTACACACTCATGCCTCACACACTCGTGTCACACCCACACCTTACACACTCATGCCTTACACACACACCACGGTTCACACACACACCACGTTCACACTTTACACACTAAATCATACACACATACCTTACACACTCACGCCCCCCACACACCATACTTCATACACCACGCTCACATCTTACACACTCATGCACCACATTCACACCTTACACACTCATGCACCTCACTTCACATTCACACGCCACACTCACAGCTTACACACTCAATCTTACACACAGCTTATACACTCACACTGCACTCACACATAATACACCCATATACCAAGCACACACCTCGCACACTCACGCCTTACACACTCACACTACACCCACACCTCACACACCCAAACCCCACACACTCACACCTTACACACACACCACAGTCACACCGTACACACCCAAACCTTACACAGTCAACCTTACATGCTCACACCTCACACACTCACACGTCACACACACCACACATTCATGCACCATACTCATGCCTTACACATTCACACGCCATGCTTCACACTCACATAACATGCTCACACGTTACACACACTTTACACACTCATGCCTTACACACTCAAGCCTTGCACACTCATACCTTACATACCACACTCACACCATACACACCCATACCTTACACACTCACACTTCACATTCACATTACACACTCATGCCTCACACACACCACACTCACTCCCAAATCTTACACACTCACACACCTTGTTTCACACTCACACACCATGCTCACACCTTACACAGGCATGCCCTACACATACCACACTCACGCCTTGCACCTCGTGCCTTGCACACTCACGCCTTGCACTCACACACCACACTCCACATTCACACATTACACAGTCACACCTTACACATTCACACACCACACTCACACCTTACACACTCACACCACACTCACACCTTACACACCCATATCTTACACACTCACACACCACATGTCATGCTGTACACATCCATACCTTTCACACACACACCACACTTCTCACACCATGCTCACACCTTACACACACAATACACCCACACCTTACACGCCATACCTTATACACGCACACATCACACCCATGCCCTACACACTCACACACCATACAGTTCACACTCACACACCACACTCACACTTTGCACACTCATACACCACACATCACACACATACCACACTCACACCCTACACAGTCATACACCACACATCACACTCACATACCGCACTCACAGCTTACACACCACACACAGAGCCTCACTGTCTAAATTCCTCCAAAGGTACTTAAGCCCCCCAGTGTTGTGGTGGGAATGGGAGGGGCACAGGCGTGGCCCGGGGCAGAGGGTACGGGGTCTGAGCGCAGCAGGAGCTCCCCGAGGCTGAGGGCGGGTTGGGGTGGCCGGCGCCAGCGACGGTCAAAGGAAACAGGACGGTGCCCAGTGCGGCGGCTTCAGACCCCCGACCTGTGCATCATGTGGGGGCTGCAGCCACGTGTGCATGTGGCCGGAGCTGAGGCGCCAGCTGGTGCCCCTCACGGTGATGGGTGGTCTGTACCAGCTCCTGCAGAGGCAGCCGCTGACTCATGACTTTCAGGCAGAGCCCTGCAGTAAAGAACCCCGAGAAGTTGGCATCAGCCAAAGTTGCCCCACGTCCTGGGTTCACAGGTTCAGAGCCTCTCCCCGCGTCCCAAGCAGTCTGGGCACAATTCAGCCTCAACTGTATAGAACAACCTCCCTCTTCCCACATCTGCTCCACGTGGGGCTGGAGACAGGGCTCCCCAGACACCTCCTCCCCACCCGACTGCGAGCAGCGCAGACCAGGATCCGGGTGGACCTGGGGTGGACCAGGCAGAGCAGACCAGGATCCAGGTGGACCTGGGGTGGATGAGGCAGTGTAGACCAGGATCCGGGTGGACCTGGGTGGATGAGGCAGAGCAGACCAGGATCCGGGTGGACCTGGGTGGATGAGGCAGTGTAGACCAGGATCCGGGTGGACCTGGGTGGATGAGGCAGTGTAGACCAGGATCCGGGTGGACCTGGGTGGATGAGGCAGTGTAGACCAGGATCCGGGTGGACCTGGGTGGATGAGGCAGTGTAGACCAGGATCCGGGTGGACCTGGGTGGATGAGGCAGAGCAGACCAGGATCCGCGTGGAGCTGGGGTGGATGAGGCAGTGTAGACCAGGATCCGGGTGGACCTGGGTGGATGAGGCAGTGTAGACCAGGATCCGGGTGGACCTGGGTGGATGAGGCAGAGCAACCAGGATCTGGGTGGACCTGGGGTGGATGAGGCAGAGCAGACCAGGATCCGCGTGGAGCTGGGGTGGATGAGGCAGTGTAGACCAGGATCCGGGTGGACCTGGGTGGATGAGGCAGTGTAGACCAGGATCCGCGTGGAGCTGGGGTGGATGAGGCAGTGTAGACCAGGATCCGGGTGGACCTGGGTGGATGAGGCAGTGTAGACCAGGATCCGGGTGGACCTGGGTGGATGAGGCAGAGCAGACCAGGATCCGGGTGGACTGGGTGGATGAGGCAGTGTAGACCAGGATCCGGGTGGACTGGGTGGATGGGGCAGTGGCAGGATGAGGGACAAGCACTGCTGTGGTTCGGGGCGCCTCTGGCACATCGATCAGATGATGTGAATCCAAGTCTCAGCAGCTGTGGTCCCCAGGGGCCCAGCCTTCCAAAACCGAAATCCGAAAAGGCTTCGTGACAATCAAAAGTCACTTTAAATCAGCCTTTGCCCGCTTCAGGGTTCCTCTGTGGAAGGCTTCCCACACCTCGGGGAGCCAGGCTCGGTCTCCAAGCAGCTGGTCCTCCCCGTGGCGCGGAGAGGAGAAGATGAAGCTGGTTCCACAGACGTCCCCTGGGAAGGTCTCTTCCCTCGTCTTGTCGCTGTCGTCCTGCCGTCGACATCTAAGGCCTCAGCACTTCAGTGAGGAGCTGAAAACGAGGCGGCTGGGGGCGCGGGGGCAGGGGCTCTCTGAGCAGCCCTGGAGCAGCCCCAGGTCAGGTCCTCCTGGCTGCCTGCCGCCGGGAGCCGGTTCCCTCCACCTGAGAGGCCCAGGTGCTCTGACGGGCTAAAGGGCTAAATGCCGTGGGAGCCTCACTGTCGTCTCTTGGGATCAGACTGTCCCCCACCCTCGCCCAGTCGGGCCCAGGTTCTCTTCAACAGCTCGATCGTCTCCAGATCATCCAGTCCTTCTTGCAGCATTCTGAAAAGCTGTTGCAGGACTGGGTTTGGGGGTGTAGGCCTTTCTTCCTGATGGTGCCAGTCACCCCTGTCAGGAGCAACTCCAGGGGGTTTCGGGAGGCCCTCACTCCTGTTGGACGCTGTGACTATTTAAGATTTCTGGAAATAGCGGTCCATTGCTGGTCTCTGGCCAAGGGCGTGTGGGCTCGGCCGGCTCCCTGTGCCCGGCAGGGAGCTGGGGGGACGGAAGGGGCATCGGGGCCTCAGAGAACCAGCAGGAAGAGCCCCGAGCTGTGACCGCTGAGGAGCAGGCCCCGGGCGTCCTGTGAGCCTGGGGTCCCCCGCCAAGGACCCTGGGCCGGGGAGCCCTGCTGGGAGGGCAGGCGGGGGAAGCAGGACTGCCCATCCCCAGCACCACCTGGACCCCCATGCCCGTAGGTGAGCGTACCCCTGTCCTGAGCTGCCCCGCAGGCTGCAGAGGGCGCCAGGCTGACTGCCTCCTTCCCGCAAACGTCCGTGTGTCCCCTGGGGGGTGAGTGTGGCCGTGAGCTGATTCTGGACCTGCCTCCCGTCACCTGCCCTGCTGGTGCTGTCAGGCCAGGGGGGTCGTCCAGGGGACCCCAGGGAGGGCAGGCAGCTGGGGACTCTCAGGGACCAGCCCAACCTCCTGAGGAAGCCACTCCAGCCCTGGCCGACCCTGCTCAGCACAAGTGCCCACAGACCCCAAGGCCTGTGAGACCCCTCCCCGGGCCTGTGAGACCCCTCCCCCGGGCCCTGGAGGTTGGATCCAGGTGCTGGAGTGCACTCGGGGCTGCAGGAGTGTCTGAGTAACGGCGTGTGGTTAAAGTGAGCCCCCCACAGACAGCTGGTCCCAGGAATGCTTGGTGCGTCCAGCCCGCGGTGTGAGAACCTGGCCCCTTCCTGTGACGGACGCCTCGTAAAGGTTACTGTGTAGCTGGTAACAAACCCAACCGGCCAGCCAGCTTCTGAAGAGTTCTAACCCAGAAAGCTATAAATATATAATCTACCAAAGCTTTATTACTGAGTTTTATTAGATTTTTGAAGACAGATTTCACCATTAGTGGCAGAAACCATGGAGCAAGAGAAGAGTCAACCCCTGTTCCTTCTATAGAAAGTACCTGCCATTCAGTTTAAAATAGCTGTGAACACGCCCTGCAGTGACCCCAGCCCTCGGGCCACGTTTCCTCCATTCCAAGCAGCCTGTGAAGGGTTCCTAGCCCCTGGAGGCCACGGCGCAGGGCGACTCAGAGAAGGTCCCCGTGGCTGAGACCGCGGCGGGGGTGGCGGTGGGGGAGGGTCTCTCATCGGGAGCCTCCCTGCTGTGGAGGGCAGAAGTGGGGGCACGCCTCATCAAAGGAAGGGATTTCTTCCCAGTTCAGAATCCACCCTCATGGAAGCGGGCTGGCCGTCTGTGTGGCTCTCGAGGGTCTGCAGGGGAGCTGTGTGGCTCTCGTGAGGGATGCCTGGGCCAGTCTGGGGCCGGAAGCCCGTCCTGTTGACTGGAGGACCACTCCCTGGGCGCGGGGCCCCTGGCCTGGCTGGGCTGGGTTTGGCCGCAGCTCTGGGTGGAGGTGGGGGGTGGGCCCCCAGGAAGCCGGGGTTGTGCTAGCGGCCGGCTCGTGCCCAGGCTCCCGAGGCCCGGCTGGGACTCCCGGGCAGGTGATCTCCTGGGTCCCGTGGGCGCCCAGGCTCCCGAGGCCCGGCTGGGACTCCCGGGCGGGTGACCTCCTGGGTCCCGTGGGCGCCCAGGCTCCCGAGGCCCGGCTGGGACCCCCGGGCGGGTGACCTCCTGGGTCCCGTGGGCGCCCAGGCTGTCCAGGGGGCCCTTCACTGCTTCTGGGGTGATGACACGGGTCGGACTGCTCAGTGAAGCTGGTCTGCAGGCGAGGCTGCTGGAGTCTGGTGAGGGAGGCTCTCGGGAACCTTCTTCGTCCACTGGGCAGTGACGGGGGTTGAGCTTGCAGAGCAGAGAGTGGACAGCACAGGCCCCTCTGGAACAGTCCAGGTGGAGACAGTGCTGCAGGCCGGCTGGCTCCTCTGGATCCCGGGATCGCCCCCCGCCCACTGGGTCCCTCACTCAGTTCTGCGGCCCAGGCCTGCTCTTCCCCTGACTTTGGGGAAAGCGCAGCTCCTGTGGTGGGGCCTGGTGACCCCAGAGGATCTGGACAGGGTGCTAGTGTTTAGGTGTGGAGGGCCAAGTCCCCTGGGGTCTCAGCCGCCCCCGCCCTCCTCCTCAGACTTGGAGCTGGGACACTTTTACAGCCTGCCCCTCTGATGCTCCAAAGGTCACGCATGGAGCTGGAAGGGCTCAGTTCCAGGACACGCATCTGGGCAGGGGAAACCCACACCAGCTTCACGTCCCGAGGAGCCGGCCGGGCCGGCCCTGCAGAGGCTGGACAGGTCTTCAGCTTTGGGAGGAGCCGACAGGCAGAAAACGGGCTTCTCACGGGTCCACAGGGAGCTCCAAGGCTCTGTTCAGAGTCGGCTGCATCTCTGGACACAGTACTGGGGAGGGTCCCGCCAGCCCCAGGGGCGCCAGGAGGAACAGGGTGGAACAGGGTGGGGAGCTCGGAGGGGAGAGCCAGGGGCGCACTGGGGGCTGCCCAAGGCCTCCCAGGGGCTGGGCACACAGGGCTGGAGACAGCCGGGTGGGGGTGCGGGTGCCCAGGCAGGTGGGGGTGCGTCCCGGGCAGGGCTCAGGTCCTTGGGATCCCTGTGCCCTGCCGACTGCCGCCAGGCTCCGCCCCCTTAACTACCGCACCCCTGGGCTCACAGGACCCCCGTCCTCACCCACGAAGCTCACGCATCCTTACCAGGGGCGTCGTGTAGCCCAGCTCTTGGAACCAGCGGCCTGAAAAACCCAAGACCCTCGTCAGGGCCTAAAACCAGAGGACTCGGGCCGTGTGGCCGCGTCTCCCTTCGCCCCGGGCGGTCACTGGGCACAGAGAGCCCCCGGTGGCCTTGGGCTCTGGGACCCTCCCCCGGGCGCTCGGCCCCCACGGTGCCCGTGGCCTGAGCCGACGGGAAGGACTCTGCCTGGGGTCCCTGGGGCCTGTTGATCCACAGTCCCCGCTCCCTCCAGGTCCCCCCGCAGCCCAGCGCCAGCTCTCGAGGACCACAGAGGGGGAGGGTCTCCCCTGGGGGCCTCACCTGGCTCTGGGCGAGGGGCTGCCTGAGCCCCAGCCCTTGGCGCTCCTGCCTGTCCAAGTCAGGGCTGAGCCGTGGCGGCTTCGAGCGGAAGAGCCGCAGCGTCATTACCGGGTCGGTGCGTCCCTTGGGGAACAAGGCCGAGAGGTGGGCCCGGCCTGGCAGGGCCGCCTGCTTCCCACCCCGGGCGGCATGCCCGCTGCCCATGGCCATCGCATCTACCTCTCTTTCCCTCAGAATCCAGGCACCCTTAAGGTAACCTCTGCAGTGAAATACCTGGGCTTCTCAAGGAGAGATTCTGGGGACTCCCAGCTGAAAGGGTCGGAGCGTTCCTGGTCCTCCTGTCTCAGCCTCAGTGTGATGCGCTGATTACAGGCAACCCTTGAAAGGAAGATGAGACAGGAAGCTCTCTGTGATGTCCCTCATGGTGAGGAAGGGCCCAGTCAGCGCCTTGGTCGGAGGGAAGCGGCCTCCCCACCTTCCCCACCCCTTCAACAGGCCGCCCTGAAGGGGGCTTGTCCCCAGGTCCTGGCGGGAGGACTTGGCTGGGGTGTCCCAGGGCTCACGGCCGCCCTGGAGGGGGCTTGTCCCTGAGTCCTGGCGGGAGGAGTTGGCTGGGGTGTCCCAGGGCTCACGCATGCCTGCTTTCCTGGCCTGCTCGGGCAAGCCTCCCTCTGCGTCTGCCCTGAAGACGCTCCCCTCCCCTCTGACCGGATTTCTGATCCAGCTCTCCCAGCCCTTGCCGGCGGGTTCCGGGGGGCATCTGGGCATTAGTGCGTGTCCGCTGTGTGCACCCCCTTCCGTGAGGTTCCAGGGGCAGCTCCGGTCAGCACTGCATGTCAGTGTGTGCGCTCTGCCTCCTGGATCCTCTGATCCCTGGAGGTGGCCCCGGCCAGCGGCAGCTCCCCTCCCTGATCCTCCAGCCCGACAACAGGAATCTGCTTTCTGTCTCTCTGGATTTACCTCTTCTGGACACTCTGTGTAGCAAGGACTCACATAATACATTGCCCCGGTTGGTCTCTTCCACGGGCACAGTGTTTCCAGCGTCCGTCGGTGTCATATGAGGCTCAGGGCTTCACCGCGCCTCACGGCTGAGTTGCATCCCGGGGTGGATGGACCGTGTCTCGCCTGTTCCTTCTCATCCGTTAACGAGCATCAGTGCTCTTCCTGACTCTTGGCCCCTGTGGATCAAGCGGCGCAGGCTTGTCTGAACTCCTCTCTTCGCTTCTCTGATGTGTGCTCAGGATTGGCATTGCTGGGCTGCATGGTAATTCTAGGTTTAACTTTTTGAGGGACTCTCTCTTGTAATGGAGAGTGACTGTGCACACCAAGCTGTCGACACGAGGCACAGAGCTTATAAACCTGCTGCCGACACAAGTTGGGTCATGTGCTGCCTTGAGTTTAAAATGAGCTTCTGCAGAGCTCAGCATCAAACAGCCTGTGTTATCTGTTTATTAACTGTCCTTCTGATGTGAAAATTCACAGCATTTGAAACTTTCTAAGCCATGCTGAATTATGAGGCCAATCAGGGAAGCTGATTCTTTTTCATTTAAATACATCTGGGGCTTGAGTGGTTTTGTATTTATAAAATAAATGAGTTGCATGGCTTTTTAAATTAAAAACCTTAAGAAACGTTATCACTGAGATAACACAATTAGGTGAGATCTTCAAAACAATAAAATGTCCTCTTTCAGAGCACTTTTGGGTATAAAAATAAACCAGCACATCTTGGGGGAAGATTGTCATCTTTGCAGCAGGGGCTGTTGGAGTGGAAGCCGTGTGGAACCGAGGCTGCAGGTCCGGCCACGGCTGCTTCCAGCTGGATGTGGCTCCTGGGGGTCCTAATTAATAACAGCTTTGGAGAACGGAATTATACACTGTGCTTCTTCCAGAGCTGGTTGAGCTTTTTCTGTGTGTATCTCCTCAGGAGAACAAAGAACTCAGACCCCCACAGAAACGTGCTCTCTGACTGTGGCCTTGGACCCGAGCCCCGTGGGCAGCGTGTCCGTCTGCCTGGTGCCCGGGGCCCGGGGCAGAAGAGAACAGTCCCGGGAGACCAGGGCGGAGCGTGTGGCCCGTCCAGCCGGCAGCACCTGGTGTCTGCCCGCAGCTCCCACGGCAGCTGAGCCTCCAGTCCCCACGGGGGTCTCGCACAGCCAGAGGGCGGCCTTTGGGGATCAATCCCTAAACTGGCCAGATGTGAGCTCGTGTCAGGAGGGGGCCTCCGGGCCTAGAATGCCAGTGGAGGAACGCCGTGTCCAGACTCGTGGACGGACCAGGGTGGGGTGGGGCTGGCTCCTCTTTTCTTGGGACCCTCCCTCTCCACACAGTGAGGAGGAGGAGGGGGTGGTGGAGGAGGAGCAGGCGCCGGAGGAGGGGTGGCAGTGACTTTGCACTTTTGGCCTGAGGCTGGGTCCACACGCTCTGGCCATGCTGGCGGCCATGCTAGGTTATGTTAGGTTTCTGTATAATGAGCCACCTTTAAGAGTGTGTGTACAGAAGCGCTGTCAGTATTCCTGATTTTCCCAGGGATGGAAAGAAACCCCTGAGGCCTGGGAGAGGCCGGGCTCCAGCCTGTGCCCAAGGAGCTGGCTCCCCCTCGCCCGCCTGCGGCCAGCTATGCAGGGAGGCATCCGACTCCGTGACCTGTGGGGCTTCTCCCACCATCCCAGCCTTGTCGGCCTGTCTCTGCAGGAAATTAGTCCAGGGTAACGTCTTTGCTGCCGAAAGAATAAAACAAATGTGAATGACCATGACAGCTCATTACTTGGAACACGTTTCCAGAAGTCCTGGCCCAGCTCCTAGCTGAGCCGTGCTCTGCGCAATGATGTAACTTGTCCATCAAAATTGATGAAACCCGAGTAGCTGACCACCAGGCCTCCAGCTTCATCACGCGGACGAGAAATCAAGGATCGTGTCTGTCAAAATGCTGATGGATGCCCACTGCGCACATCCGGGTTCTTTTCACCCCAGCCCTGCCCAGTGCCCACCTAGGCTGGACGGGAGGTGGGGGTCAGTGGACAGTGGAGGGGACAAGTTCACACGAGCCAGTTTCCATCCTCATGAGGAGTGACCACCTGCCCCCAGCCCCGGGGGCCTGGCCCTGCCCTCTGTCTATGCGGGAGCACCATGGACACTTCTCTGGGACCTGCTCTGCAGGGCAGGCTCCCTCGGTACCACTGATGAGCCAGGCCAGGCCCACCCCCTGCTTCCCCAGGAAGGCCCCACCCCTGGAGAAGCCCAGCCCGCATCAGGCCAGGGTCAGGAGTGGGCTGTGGCCTCTGCGCGCTGACACTTCGGAGCTGGTGCTGGCCTGGCTTGCAGGGCTCGCTCTGTCGCTGCATGTCTCACTCTCGGATTTTAAACAGCACCCCCCAGCTTTCCTCGAAAACCCTGGCCCTGTCCTTCCCACTCTGCTCGCGGCTGGCTGAGCCACGGTCCCCCGGATGCTGTTGCCAGCTGTCTCATCAGTGTCAGCCCAGGGCCAGCTGGACCCCGGCAACAGGGAGATGCCCTCCCCCAGCGCAGGGCCCCCGTGGGCTGTCCCAGCCCCGCTTTCCCTGCAGGGGAGGTAGGTGTTGTGGGATGTGGCTCCTGGCCCGTGTGGACACCGAGTGGACTCGGCACTGGGCACGGCCCCACTCAGAGCTCACCTCGGACAACAGCATTATGGGTGTTGCTACTGACAGGAACCCCCAAGGCCACCCCAGGGACCCTCTGTGTGAAGACCTGCTGGGTCTTCTTTGCCTGGGTTGGTGTGAGTCAGCCCTCTGATCATGAAAGATGTGTCTCCACTGGTTTTCAGAAGCATGAAAGGGAGACTCGAGACAGTCCCGTTCTGACGTGGCGGGTGATGCCGTCCTTCCTACGTCCTCATTTCCAGAACGCAAGTGGCAGCTTGTCCAGCAGACGTGGGGGTGGGGAGACCGGCTGTTTGAGCTGGTGACCGTGGGCTCTGCTCGGCTGATTGCTGTTGTTCTGACAAGTTGTACAAAACACAATTTTCAGTTAATCAAGGTATATTCTAAATACAGTGCACAGAAGAGTCCTCTATTTAAAAAACACATGCTGACCCTTGATGCAGGAGCTGATGCAGGAGCAGATGCAGGAGCTGATGCAGGAGCAGATGCAGGAGCTGATGCAGGAGCAGATGCAGGAGCTGATGCAGGAGCAGATGCAGGAGCTGATGCAGGAGCAGATGCAGGAGCAGATGTAGGAGCTGATGCAGGAGCTGATGCAGGAGCTGATGCAAGTGTTGATGTAGGTGGGGATGCAGGAGTTGAAGCAGGAGACGCGAGCTCACTTTACTTTTCCTTAAATCCAAGAACAGGCTTCCACAAGTGACTGACAAAGACAGTCTCTACAGAGATGCTGTATAAAGTGAACACTCTCCAAGTTGAGTCCACCACCCCGTTCCCAGAGCCATTTCAAACATGGATTTTACCAGAAAGCACTTGGCTCCAGGAAACAGAGAAGTCACCCACCTTGGGCCAGGCACCAGGAGTGGGGTAGACCGGTGGCCCAGGGGTGAATATCTGTGCCATTCTGTATACACACAGTGCATGCACACTCACACCTGGGCACACCTGTGTGCACACACATGCACTCAGACACCCCCACACAGACAACTGTGCACACCTGTGCACATAAGGCACACTCAGCTGCACACCTACCACATGCAGACGTGTGCCCTCACTCCACACCTCCCAACCCTGGGAAACTCTAATCTCTTGTCCATTTCTGCAAGTTCCCCATTTCTGGAAGGTCACGCCATGTGCAGCCCTGGGACTGGCTTTTTCACTGAGCAAAGGCCCCTGGATGCTTACCAGGCGGTCCCCTCACTGCTGGGGCTGAGCAGTGGTCTGTGGTCTGGGCGTGTCTCAGCTGCCTTATTGTTGAAGAACATCTGGGGCTGCTCCTGCACTTTGGTTCTTATAGATAAATCTGTTATGCCATTCATGCACAGGTTTGTGTGTGAAACAAACTGCTCATTTCTCTGGGATAAATGCCCAGGAGTGCAGTTGCTGGGTCATACAGTAACTGCGTGTTTAGCTGCTGTTTTTCCGGCTGCCAAGTGGGGTCCGGAGGGCTCTCTGTTTTTCTTTTCCCAGCTGCCACATCTGCAAATCCAATCTCTCTGCCTCCTGCCGGATTGGGGCGTTTTTTATTTTAGCCATTCTAAATAATGTGTAGTGATACCTCATTGTGGTTTTAATTTGCATTTTCCTAATGGCTAATGATGTTGAACATCTTTTCATGTGTTAATTTGCCATCTGTAGATCCTCTTGGTGGAATGCCCTTGGTGACTTTTGCTCATTTCATAATTGGATTATTTGTTCTGCTTTTAATGTATAACTGTTGAGTTTTGAGAGTTCTATGTTTTAGATACCAGTCCCTTGTCAGATACAGGACTGGTAGATTTTTTCTACTGGGGTTTGTAGATTTTTTCCTCCGAGTTCTTAGCTTATCTTCTCATGCTCTCAACTAGGTCTTACATAGAACAAAAGTTTTTTATTTTGATAAAGTCCAATCTATCTGCTTATCCATTTATGAGCTGTACCTTTGATGTCAGGCTGAGAACTCTGCTTGCATGTTTGCATGCCAAGTCACTCAGTTGTATCCAACTCTTTATGACCCCATGGACTGTAGTCCGCCAGGCTACTCTGTCCTTGGGATTCTCCAGGCAAGAGCACTGGAGTGGATTGCAGCACCCTCCTCCAGGAAATCGTCCTGACTCAGGATCTAACCCATGTCTCTTGCATCTACCTGCACGGACAGGCGGGACCTTTACCACTAGGGCCGCCTGGGAAGCCCAAGAACTCTGCTTAGCCCTAGATATTAAAGGCAGTGAGCACTTGCTCATACGCTTTTTCTGAAAGCTTCCTCTTTTATCTTTCACGTTGAAGTCCATGGTCCATTTTGAGCTAATTTTCATACACGGTGTGAGGTTTCAATCAAGGTTTATTTTTCTGTTTATTTTTCTTCCTCTAGCGCCATTTGTGAAAAAAATCTGCATTTCCTCCTCTGAATTGCTCCTGTGTCTTTGTTCTGAGTCAGTTGAGCACATTCGTGTGGGTTTGTCTGGGCTCCCTTTCTGCTCCACTGATCCGTGTGTCTATCCCTCTGCAGACCCCACCCAGTCTCCCTAAGAAGTCTTGAGCTGAGACAGATCCCTCCATTTTCTCTTTTCTTTTCTCTTCTTTTCTTCGCTTTCCCATATAAATGTTAGAATAGCCTTGCCTATGTGTATAAAACAAGCATTATCTTTGAATGTTGATGAGTGGTCTTGAGCCTGCGTATCAGTTTAGAGAGAATTAGTGCCTTTCGCCGGGGAAGGCAATGGCACCCCACTCCAGCACTGTTGCCTGGAGAATCCCATGGACGGAGGAGCCTGGTAGGCTGCAGTCCGTGGGGTTGCAAAGAGTCGGACACAACTGAGCGAATCCACTTTCACTTTCATGGACTGGAGAAGGAAATGGCAACCCGCTCCAGTGTTCTTGCCTGGAGAATCCCAGGGACGGGGGAGCCTAGTGGGCTGCCGTCTATGGGGCCGCACAGAGTCGGACACGACTGAAGCGACTTAGCAGCAGCAGCAGTGCCTTTCATTACCATTTTGTAGTTTTTACGTAAAAGTTCTCTACATGTTTTGGTAGATTTATTACAAGTTAACCTTTCTCCCCTTTCCCTTCTTCATTTCTCCCTTCATTTTGTGATTTGCAAGTCATTTTACCTTTGATTTTTGTTTCCACGTGTTTATTGCCACTGTATAGAGGCATACCTGATCTTTGTTGGCCTTGTATCTGAAACCTTGCTGTTAGTTCTAGGAGGTTTTTTGTTTGTTTTTTGTTTCCTTGCTTTTCTTTTTCTTTTTGTTTTGTGTAGTTTTGGGGGGTTTTTTTAGTCATTGGAATTTTTCTACATAGACAGTCATGCCATCTGTTAACATGGGCAGTTTCATTTCTTCCCTTCTGGACTGTATGCCTTTTAATTCCTCTTCTTGTTTTTTAACATTGAGTGGAACTCCCAGCACAATAAGAATAAGTTAGGGAGTGGACATCCTTACCTTGTGCCTTTTTTGAGGAGGAAAATATTTAGCTTTTCTCCATTAAGTACAAAGTTAGAGTGGGTTCTTTTTATATATTCTTCATCAAGTTGAGAGTTTTTCTCTATTCTGATATTTCTGAGAATTTTTATCATGGATGTTTTTGACTTTTTCAAACACTTTTTCTGCATCAGTCAATATGAACACCTGTTTTTTTCTTCTTTAACTCCTTCGTATGGTAGGTTACACTGATACATTTTCAAAAATTGAACTAGCCTTTCATCCCTGGAAACTGTACTTTCATTCTTTCTGGGTGTTGCTGAACTCTATTTACTGATACTCTGTAAGAATTTGTCCATGTTTATGAGGGATGGGGGTCTGTGGTCCTCGTTACGCACCAATTTGGTATCAGGGTAATACTAGCTTCATAGAAGGAATTAGGAAGTGTCCCCTCCTCTTACTTTCTGGAAGAGTTTGTATAGAATTGGTGGTAATTTATCTTTAAATGTTTAAATGGTCTCCAAGGAAGCCATCAGGGCCTGGAGATTACTTTGGGGAGAATCTTTTAATTATAAATTCAACTTTATTCACAGTTACAGGGCTATTCAAATGACGTCACATTCAGTGTGTTCGTGGTAGTTTATGCCATGTAAAACCCTGGGCCATGTCACCTAAGCTGTCAGACTTATGTGTTTAATGTTATTTGTAGTATCTCTCCCTTTCAGTTCAGTTCAGTTCAGTTCAGTTGCTCAGTCATGTACGACTCTTTGTGACCCCATGGACTGCAGCATGCCAGGCCTCCCTGTCCATCACCAACTGCCAGAGTTTACTCAAATTCAGACCATTGAGTCAGTGATGCCATCCAACCGTCTCATCCTCTCTTATCCCCTTCTCCTCCTGCCCTCAATCTTTCCCAGCATCAGGGTCTTTTCAAATGAATTCGTTCTTCACATCAGGTGGCCAAAGTATTAGAGTTCCAGCTTCAGCATCAGTCCTTCCAGTGAATATGCAGGACTGATTTCCTTTAGGATTGACTGGTTTGATCTCCTTGCTGTCCAAGGGACTCTCAAGAGTCTTCTCCAACACCACAGTTCAAAAGCACCAATTCTTCAGTGCTCAGCTTTCTTTATAGGCCAACTCTCACATCCATACATGACTACTGGAAAACCATAGCTTTGACTAGACGGACCTTTGTTGGCAAAGTAATGTCTCTGCTTTTGAATATGCTATCTAGGTTGGTCATAATTTTCTTTCAAGGAGCAAGCATTTTTTAATTTCATGGGTGTAGTCACCATCTGCACTGATTTTGGAGCCACCCAAAATAGTCTGTCGCTGTTTCCACTGTTTCCCCATCTATTTGCCATGAAGTGATGGGACCAGATGCCATGATCTTAATTTGCTGAATGCTGAGTTTTAAGCCAACTTTTTCACTCTCCTCTTTCACTTTCATCAAAAGGCTCTTGCTTCCTGCCATAAGTGTGGTGTCATCTGCTTGTCTGAGGTTATTGATATTTCTCCCGACAATCTTGATTCCAGCTTGTGCTTCACCCACTCCAGCATTTTGCATGATGTACTCTGCATATAAGTTAAATAAGCAGTGACAGTGTACAGCCTTGACGAACTCCTTTCCCGATTTGGAAGCAGTCTGTTGTTCTATGTCCAGTTCTCACTGTTGCTTCTTGATCTGCATAGACTTCTCCCCTTATTATTTTTTTAATAAGACATAAGCCTGCCTTATGTCTGCAAGTCATTTGAGTTTTCTCTTTTTAATCATTCTTCATAGAGAGATGTCAATTTTATTTCTATTTTCCAAGAACCATCTCTCTTTCATTGATTTACTCCATTGTGTGTGTGTGTGTGTGTGTGTGTGTGTGTGTTAGCCACTCACTCGTGTCTGACTCTTTGCAACCCCATGGACTGTAGCCCGACAGG
The DNA here is from genome assembly GCF_003369695.1 of Bos indicus x Bos taurus. Taxonomy (NCBI): domain Eukaryota; kingdom Metazoa; phylum Chordata; class Mammalia; order Artiodactyla; family Bovidae; genus Bos; species Bos indicus x Bos taurus. Next base: position 593,448 of record NC_040101.1, on the reverse strand, counting down.
GTCCTCTGTCCATGGCATTCTCCAGGCAAGAATGCTAGAGTGAGTTGCTATTTCCTTCTCCAGAGGATCTTCTCAGACCCAGGGGTCAAACCCAGGTTCCTGCATGGCGGGCAGATTCTTTACCAGCTGAGCTACCGGAGAAGCCCTTCACTCACTGTGCTTCCGGTTTCACTGTATTTCCAGTGTTACGACTTCTGCTGTTCAGTGTTTCCTTCTCTTTCCTTTAGATTTACTCTTTCTTCCACGTGTAAGTGTCTGCTGGGGGGTCCAGGGGAGGTGATGCCCGTGCAGTCTCCGAGGAGGCTGAGCCCCCGGGGAGCGGCTGGCAGGCCAGCCTGGGGAGCCAGGGGCCTCCTGCTGCCCCAGGTGAGCGCCTGCCGGGGCCTGAGGTCGCTCACCGAGCCCTGCATTCAGGGCGGGAAACAGGCTGAGAAAGACGGCTCCCCCAGCAGCAGACCACGCTCCACTCTCACCTCGAGCAGAGAAATAAAGGCTCTTGCACGCCTGCAGGTTAAGCCAGAGCGGCTGCAGGAAGATGGGTCCAGCCCTGCCCTCAGTCTGTGGCGACCTCGGCTCTGGGAGGCGCGAGAGGGGCAAGCAATGGCTGTGAGCACAGGGAAGGGTCCGAGGTCAGAGCGGTTGTGCTGGGAGTCTGGAGGGTGAGGGCCCCCAGGGTCTTCCAGCCGCTGCTGCAGGCCCAGGCCTGTCCGCCCTCCCACCTCCTTCCCTCAGGGGAGCAGATGGAGCAGGTGGGGTGAACGGGCCCTCCCACAGGGGCTAGCAGGGCCCTCTCAAGGGGATGGGGCTCCTTCCAGGCCCCGAGGTCAGTGGTTACGTCCTCAAAGGTCAGCTGACATCCTAGGGGTCATTGTTTATGTCCTTAAAGGTCAGTGGTTATGTTCAAAGGTCAGCCTGATGCCATGAAGGTCTCAAAGGTCAGCTGACATCCTAGGGGTCATTGTTTATGTCCTTAAAGGTCAGTGGTTATGTTCAAAGGTCAGCCTGATGCCATGAAGGTCAGCGGTTCTGTCGATGGCCTTGGTGTCGGCTGGAAGAGGCAGGGACTTGCCACGAGGCCCCAGAAACTGCACCCCTGGAGAGGTCGTCTGCCCAGGCAGGAATCAATGCCTCTCACCCTGCAGGGGGCACAGCCGGGGACTCCCCCAGGACCTCACTCTCGGGACAGAACCGCAGCCCAGCACACAGGCTTCCGGGACCTGACTGGGCTTTACCTGGGGTCCGGATCTGTGGGCTGACAGGAGGTGGGACATGCAGCCTCTCACCTGGGCCCCGGGGAGGGTCTGGCCTGGCCTCGCTGGGGAAGGGTGGGCAGCAGGGGGCTGTCTGTGTAGGGCTGCCCCAGAGAGCGGGTCTGAGCGAGGGGGCCACAGGCTTGGGGTGGCGGGGGCCTCGCTGCCTCTTGCTGACGCTCAGGTGAAGCACCCTGGGGCGTGGCAGATGGAGGGGCCCGTGGGTGCTCCCAGGTGACTCTGAAGCGGGGGCACCTCTGCTCTGCCCTCCGTGTGCCCCCCGAGCCCAGGCGCCAGGACCACAGGTGGACAGGAGGGAAGTGTGATCACGGAAGCCGCCATCGGTGGGGAAGGGGCGGGAGCACAAGGCCGCACTCCCTGCTTCCTCCTCTGGGAGGACGGACGGAGGACTCAGGCTCGGCTCCTGCAGACGGCCCGGGCCCTCTTCTGGGGTGTTTTCGGGCCTCCAAGGCCCTCTTCCGAGGCATTTCTGGGACCCCCGGGCCGCCCCTCCCTGAATCTGTGCAGGAGCAGAATGTGCCTATCCTGGGGCCGGGGCTGCAGAACTGGGAGGTGGGGCCTGCCCAGAGCGGACCCTCGGAGACTGACACCTCCATTCAGTGACCACCCCCACCTCGGCCCTGACCTCCCACTGGACTCCCAGCCCCCTTTTCAGGGAACCTGCCCTGCTGGCCCCCTTCCTAGGTTCTCTGATGCCGCAAAGTTCCTGGGTGTACTGGAATCCTTGTACATGAGGGCCAACCGGAGGGGAGGCCCCCACGCTCCACCCAGGCCCGGGAAGGGGGCAGGCACCAGTCTGTGAGTCCCTGACTGTCTGGCTTCCCAGCCCATATCTGGGTAACCTGCCATTGGCTTTGGACGAATTTTGAAGGATTGAGGTTCTGGATCAAGAAGCCGTGCTCATGATTTAAAAAAAAAAAAAAAAAAAAAACTGGGGGCGTGGTTAATTACCTAGATAATGGGCCGACTCCAAACCTCAGAGGCAGGGTGAGCAGACCCACGGCACCAGCCGGGCGTCCTGAGGGGCTCCACCCTGTGATGTCCCAGGGCCGCCTTCTAAGGAAGGATCTGAGCGCACGTGCTGGCGAAACGCCACGTGCTTCTGCAAGGAAGAGCTCTTCCCGGCTGATCAGGGTGACCTGTCGAGGGGATGGTGAATGCAGACGTGCTGAGTCCTGGACCAGCAGAGCACGCTTTTCTGAGACGTGACTGAGGGCACTCGCGGGAAGGTCGAGTATGCTGTGGGGGCCGGGGAGTTTCCAGTCACATCCCCACATCCATTAGAAGAGAGAGTCCCATGTGGCTGTAACCACCCACCCAGCTACACGGCCTGTCCTGGCAGAGAAACCCCGGGGGAGCCCAGGTGGCCTCCGAGTGGCTTCCCCAGGCTGGACTGTGAAGGGGAAGCAGTGTTCCAGCTTCAGGATGGGCTGGTTCAAGGTGAGGAGTTAGGAGGAAGAATGACAAGGGCCCTCCCAAGAGGGTGGGCTCTGATCAGTGCCTTCAGAGGGCACAATGGTCTGAGTATCCCCCGAGCCCCTCCTTAGAGATGCTGCTGGTCCGAGGCTACTGAGCTCCCAGGTTGGCCCTGGGTCAAGAGCAAGGGGACCAGATCCTTCACTCTGCCCCTGCTGATCAGAGCACCAGCTTCATCAAGTACCACCCCAGGATCCAGCTCACCAGCCACAGGTGGCCAGGCTGGGGAGGCGCTCCCTGGCTTAGAGTCAGCATCTGTGGTTCCTTGTTAGCCTCCTGGGGGCCCGGGAAACTGGCTCCATCTCTCCCTATCCACCGCCCTCCAGAGTGGGCATGGCCTGCTGCTCAGAGACAGAGTCCTTCAGACCTGTGGAGACAGATTTACAGCTGTGCTCCGAGTTATAAAAAGGAAACCTCCCCTCAATCTCACAGTAAATCACTTAAAGCAATACTTAAATCAATCACTTGAACCTCCCAGCAGCACAATAACTCACCATCGTTACCACGTGTGGAGTTGCATCATGTTTGGAAAAGGCCTGTTAGCGCGTGACAGAGTCACAGAGGATCCTGGGAGATACGCCCCTGCTGCCGGTGGGGCCGCAGTTCAGTGGGGGTTCAGGTCGTCATCCAGGAAAGGACGGGGGCGGGGGGCAGGTGTTGGCAGAGCCCTCGGGGCCTGTTGGGATTTTATTGGTGATGTTATTAAAGCCGAAATTGAAAGAACAAGTTAGCATTCCTTAGACCAGAAAATGACAGAGTTTTTATGAGAATGAGCAAATGCTTTTCAGCCTTTTGCATCTAAATATCTTCCAGGCCCACACCCAGGGAAGGGCCTCACGAATCCTGTGGCCATAACTCAGAGCCTGTGCAGTCTGGGGCTTGGGTCCCAAGCCTGTGCCTCCACCATTTGGCCAGGCTCCATCCTGGGCCAGGGGTCTGGCGGGAGAGGCCCTGAGGGCAGCTCGGTGCTGGCCGCCTGTCCTGGGGGTCTCTGGAGCTCTGAGTCTGAAGTCGCCCTGCCGTCCCTCCAGGATGGGAGGGGCAGGTGTGTCATCCCGTCCCTTCTCCGTGATTCCCTTGCAGCTGACTCAGGACGGCGCCGTGGCTGCCTAGGTCCCAAGGAGGCCCCGCCCCACTTGGGGAGCAGAGAGACAGAAGGTCCGGGGGAGGCCACCGGCCAGCACTTCCGGTCCTCAGTCGTGGAGCAGACACAGACCTGGAGGACTCACTCCCTGGCTTCACGAGTCCCTGTAACACTGCAGTGATCAAGACTGCTCACAAAAGAGCAGACACGTGTGTCAACAGAACACAACAGAGAGCCCTGAAATAGACCCGCGTGAATGTAGTCACCGATTCTGACAGAGACACACAAGCAATTCAGTAGAGAAAGGGCGAGCGTTCCAATGACTGGAGCTGGGACCCCCCGACAGCAAAGGGTAAACTCGAGACTCACTCAAAATGGGTCATAGCCCCAAATGTAAAATGCAAAATTGAAAAAACTCCTAGAAAGGAAAATCTACATGACCTGGGGTTTGCCAATGAAGTTTTAGATATGACATGGTCTAAACTCATGATCCGTTCAGAGAACAAAAGGATGAGTTGGACTTTATTAAAACTAAAACTTCCCACTCTATGAAAGACACTGTTAGAATGGAAATACAAGCCACTAACTAGGAGAAAATATTTGCAAAACCACAGCTGATCAAGGATTCAGATCCAGAATACACATACAACTTCTAAGGGTCAATGACAAGAAAACAAACAGCACAACCTGAGACTGGGGAAAGATCTGAACAGACGCCACCAAAATAGGTCTGTGGGTGGCAAGAAAGCACATGAAGAGAAGCTCCACCACATGTGATGTTAGGGAAACAGACGGGGGCAGGAGACCTCTGCACACCGGCCTGGAGAAGGCAGTGGCAGCCACGCCAGTGCTCCTGCCTGGAGAATCCATGGACGGAGGAGCCTGGAAGGCTGCAGTCCATGGGGTCGCTAAGAGTTGGACACGACTGAGCGACTTCACTTTCACTTTTCACTTTCATGCACTGGAGAAGGGAATGGCAACCCACTCCAGTGTTCTTGCCTGGAGAATCCCCGGGACGGGGGAGCCTGGTGGGCTGCTGTCTATGGGGTCGCACAGAGTCGGACACGACTGAAGCGACTTAGCAGCAGCAGCAGCAGCACACCGGTCAGAGTAGCCCACACGCAGACCTGCCAACACCAGGGTCTCGAAAGGAGTCAGAGCAACAGGAAGCCACGTTCCTGGTGAGAGTACAGCGCTGCAGCTGCCGTGGGAGAGAGTCTGAAAGTTTCTCTATGAGTCTAACCAGTCTCATTACGTCTTCCAGCAATCACACTCCTACGTATTTATACAACTGATTGACACTTCTTTGTCCACAAGAAACTCTGCACAAGAGTGAAAAGGTGTAACCGAACAGGGCGTGGGGCCTCCCAGTACAGACCTTCCCACATCCTCTGCCTGCGTCTTGTCTGTCGAAAAATTCAGCCTCCTCGGTTTTCCCCGAGTCCCAAAGAATAAGTTTAGTCCGAGCAGTGAGAAAACGCAGAAACAAAGGACCGCGGTCAGGCAGGACGGACAGTGTGTTCAGCCGTAAAATGAAGCCCAGGGCCTTTACCTCTCCCTCAAGAGCTATAGATAATATTGAGCTGTGTCCTGTGAGCTGCTGTGCAGGTACTGAAGCCCCCAAGTGGGAGAAGCTGACTGCATGCTGCCCACCAGCAGTAGACCCCAGACCAGTTGGAGCCAGAAGGTTGATGATGGTGACGCCCGGTGACCTCACCTCCAGCCAATCAGAAGAAGGTCTATGAGTTGGCCACACCCCCAACCCCTCCTCCCTCACCCTGTCTTTAAAAGCCTCTCCCCCGAAGCCTTCAGGAGTTCAGGTCTTCTGAGCACGAGCTGCCTGGACTCCTTGCTTGGCACCTGCAATAAACATCGCACTTTCCTGCCCCACAACCCGGGCAGCAGACTGGCTTTACTGTGGGCAGATCCAAGTTTGGTTCAGTAATGACTCCAGCACCCCGGGTGGCACACAAGTCCAGAGAGGGCTCCTGGCCTGAGGCTCTTGGGTCCCATCCAGCCGTGGCCTGAGCACCTCTGTCTCCGGGGCAGGCCCAGGAGTCAGGGCTGTGGGTCCCATCCAGCCGTGGCCTGAGCACCTCTGTCTCCGGGGCAGGCCCAGGAGTCAGGGCTGGCCACTGCCCGGGTGCTGCCGGCCTGTGCTGCCTTCAGCCCTGTGGTCAAGGAAGCAGGCGCTGGGCCTGGTCTGTGTGGTCTGGTCTGTGAGCCTCTTTGGTAAGTGACGGAAGCAGCGGGTGGCTGCGAGCAGTGGCCCTTCGAGCCTCTTGACCACTTTGTAGACTTTTTACTTAAAAGTGGTCTGAAGCCGTCTGCACTTACAGCACAGGAACCCCTGTTCGTTCTTGTAACAACTTAAGTGGGAAAAGAATTTGAAAAAAACATGATACGTGCATATGTACAACCGAGTCACGGTGAGGTACACCTGGAACTAACACAGCATTGCCAATCAGCCACTTGTTGCCGTTCGGTCACCACGTCACGTCCAACAACTCGTCACTCGTGGACAGCAGCACACCAGTCTTCCCTGTCCATCACCATCTCCTGGAGTTTGTCCACATTCATGTCCATCGACTTGGTGATGCCACCCCACCATCTCGTCCTCTGTCGTCCCCTTCTCCTCCTGCCTTCAATCTTTCCCAGCATCAGGGTCTTTTCCAATGAGTCGGCTGTTCACATCAGGTGGCCAAAGTTTTGGAGCTTCAGCTTCAGCATCAGCCCTTCCAGTGAATATTCAGAGTTATTAGGCTTGACTGGCTTGATCTCCTTGCCGTCCAAGGGACTCTCAGGAGTCTTCTCGAGCACCAATATAAAATAAAAGTATTGAAATGAGGTCAGTACAGATTTAGCCTCCAAGGCCTGGTCAGTACTCTTCTCCACAGGCGAGCTCTCTGCAGGCAGGTTGGGGTTAAATGCTGTTTGTCCCAGCATTTCCGGTGTGCTGGAAACACAGATGTGTCCTTGGAGTTTCCGGGTTCACTCCCTGGCAGTGGGGTGAAGATGCAGTTTGGGAAACAAGATTCTGATCTTTTGGAAGCAGGAGCTGTGATCTGAGCACACAGATTCGTGTTGCGGATAAAGACCAAGCCTCCCCACTCCACAACCACGGAGGGGGCGTTCCGTCAGACTACGGGCGACTCGGCTGCTAGAGGCCAGGCACGGCTCCCTGCTGAGCAGCCCTGCTGCTAACAGCACGTCCCCACTGGGCCTGTGGAATTCACCCACTGTGTGTGTGTAGCAAGAGGTCATTCTGTTTTATTGCCAACTTGTGTCTCCTTGGGTGAGCTGTAATTTCCTACATTCATCTGACTGCTGATGGGCATTTGGGTTGCCTCCAGTTTGGGGTTTTATGACTAAAGCTGCCAGGAGCATTTGTCCACAGGTCGTTGTGTGACGTGTGAGTTCATTGCTCACAAGTATATCCCTCGGAGTAGAACTGCTCAGTTGCAAGGTAAGACGGCTTCAGGTCAGTTCAGTTCAGTCACTCAGTCGTGTCCGACTCTTTGTGACGCCATGGACTGCAGCACGCCAGGCTTCCCTGTTCTTCACCAACTCCCAGAGTTTACTCAAACTCATGTCCATCGAGTCAGTGATGCCATCCAACCATCTCATCCTCTGTCGTCCCCTTCTCCTCCTGCCTTCAATCTTTCCCAGCGTCAGGGTCTTTTCCAGTGAGTCAGTTCTTCACATCAGGTGGCCAAAGTACTGGAGTTTCAGCTTCAGCATCAGTCCTCCCTATGAGTATTCAGGACTGATTTCCTTTAGAATGGACTGGTTGGATCTCCTTGCTGTCCAATGGACTCTCAAGAGTCTTCTCCAACACCACAGTTCAAAAGCATCAATTCTTCAGCGCTCAGCTTTCTTTATAGTCCAACTCTCACATCCATACCTGACCAGTGGAAAAACCATAGCTTTGACTAGATCTTTGTTGGCAAAGTAACATCTCTGCTTTTTAATATGCTGTCTAGGTTGGTCATAGCTTTTCTTCCAAGGGGCAAGGGTCTTCATTTCATGGCTGCAGTCACCATCTGCAGTGATTTTGAGCCAAAAAAAATAAAGTCTCTCACTGTCTCCACGTTTCCCCATCTATTTGCCATGAAGTGGTGGGACTGGATGCCATGATCTTAGTTTTCTGAATGTTGAGCTTTTAGCCAATTTTTTCACTCTCCTCTTTCACTTTCATCAAGAGGCTCTTTAGTTCTTCTTTGCTTTCTGCTATAAGGGTGGTGTCTTCTGCATATCTGAGATTATTGATATTTCTCCCAGCAAACTTGATTCCAGCTTTTGCTTCATCCAGCTTGGCATTTCACATGATGTACACTGCATATAAGTTAATAAACAGCCTTGACATACTCCCTTCCTGATTTGGAACCAGATCTAACAAAGGCTAACAGAGTTTTGCAAGAGAACGCACTGGTCATAGCAAACACCTTCTTCCCACAACACAAGAGAAGACTCTACACATGGACATCACCAGATGGTCAACACCAAAATCAGATTGATTATATTCTTTGCAGCCAAAGATGGAGAAGCTCAATACAGTCAGCAAAAACTAGACCGGGAGCTGACTGTGACTCGGATCATGAACTCCTTATTGCCAAATTCAGCTTAAATTAAAGAAAGTAGGGAAAGTCACTAGACCATGAAGGTATGAACTAAATCAAATCCCTTATGGTTATACAGTGGAAGTGAGAAACAGATTCAAAGGATTAGATATGATAGACAGAGTGCCTGAAGAACTATGGACGGAGGTTCATGACATTGTACAGGAGGCGGTGATCAAGACCATCCCCAGGAAAAAGAAATGCAAAAAGGCAAAATGGTTGTCTGAGGAGACCTTACAAATAGCTGCAGAAAGAAGAGACGCTCAAGGGAAAGGAGAAAAGGAAATCTGAATGCAGAGTTCCAAAGAATAGCAAGGAGAGATGAGAAAGCCTTCCTCGGTGATCGATGCGAAGGCTGCTTAGCGTCTTCCTACACTGCCCAGTGTCCCCCCGCCCCCACCAACACGCGGTGTGGCCGGTCTTCCAAGTTTTAGCCGCTCTAAGAGGTGCTTTCCAATTGTGATGCTGGAGAAGCCTCTAGAGAGTGACTTGGACAGCAGGGAGATGAAACCAGTCCATCCTAGAGGAAATGAACCCTGAACATTCACTGGAGGGGCTGATGCTGAAGCTGAAGTTCTAATACTTGGGCTACCAACCTGAGGCAAAGAGCCGACGCATTGGAAAAGACCCTGATGCTGGGAAATAAAGGCAGGAGGAGAAGCTGCGACAGAGGGTGAGATGTTGGACGGCATCACCAACTCAAAGGACATGAATTTCAGCAAACTCTGGGAGACAGTGGAGGACAGGGAAGCCTGGCGTGCTGCAGCTGATGGGGTCACAGAGTCAGACACGACTTGGCGACCGAAGAACAGCAAAAATCGGTGTGCAGCTGTTGTTTTAATTTCCTGGGTGACTAACAGCATTGCTGCCTTGACCACTGGTGCGTCCGGCTTTGTAAAGTCCCGGGTCAGATTTTCTGCCCCTGCGGGCCTTGGGCTGCTGGCCTTTCTGTGACCAGGCTCTCAGCATCCTGAGAGCACAGCTCCTCTATCCCAGCGTGGCCGGGTCTCTCCTGGCCTGTGACTTGCCTTTCTGTGTTCTCAGCAGTGTCTCTCAAAGGGGAGAACTTTTCTGTTTGGGTGAAGTCCAAATTCTCAAGTTTTTTTTTTTAAATGATTTCTAAGTGTTTAGGAAATGTTACCTATTTCAAAGGTGTGGGGATCTTTCTCCTGTGTTTTCGTCTGGAATGTTCACAGGGAGCAGTTTTTCAGGGAGGTCTCTGTCCCGTCTGAGTTAATGTTTGTGCTTGGTGTGAGGTAGGGGTCAGAGTTCTTTTTTTCCCTCCACAGAGACATCCGGTTGTTTCAGCACCATTTGTTGAAAAGAATTATTCCTTCCCCAATGAACGATCTCGGCACCTTTCTCAAAAGTGAGTGGCCCATACGACTGTGGGTGGATGTCTGGACTCTGCTCCCTTTACTGCCGTCTCTCCTTATGCGAATCCCACCCTGTCCTGGTGACCGTAGCTTCACAGGAGACACTGGCGTCGGGCAGCGTGAGTCCTTCTTGGCTCTTTTTTTCCCCGAAATTGGTTTGCCTCTCCTCTAGTTTTGCCTTTTCATATCAGTGTTAGAATTGCTTTGTTGATTTCTTCAGATTAATTGGGCTGCATTAAATCTACGCTTCAGTTTGGAGGAAATTGATACCTTAGCAACACTGAGTCTCCTGAATCATGTGACCTTTATTTCACATAAATATTCTTCTTTTTCACTCAGCAACATGCAGTGTTCAGTGTGGGGGTCTTACATGCGTTCTGCTGCCTCTATCCCACACATGTCATATTTTAATGCCGTCGCACATTTTTCTAACTCGGTTTTATTTCATTAGGGCATTCTAAGGCTCACAGCAGGGTTGAGTGGAGGGTCCAGAGGTTTCCGGCCCAGCTCACGCCCCACGTGCAGCCTCCCCTGGTGAAGCCCACTTTTCAGAGGGGGTTTTGTTACAAGCGCTCTGCTTCTGTTGCACACGGTCGTCACGGGGTCCGGTGTTTCCACCCCTGCTCACTGCTGGTGCTTTTGTACACCCTGTGGGTCTGGACAAGTGTGTGGTCACACGTGTCCCTCCTCACAGCGTCCCACAGAGTGATTTAACTGCCATGAACATCCTCTGGGCTCCACCTGGGCAATGCTGTCTGTCCCCACCCCTGGCAACCGCAGACCCTTTTATCGTCGCCATGGTTTTACTTTCCCCGAGTGTCACAGAGTTGGTCACACAGTCAGCAGCCTTTTCAGACTGGCTTCTTGCACTCTGTAATAAGCATTCGAAGTTCTCCCCTGTCTTTCACGGCTTGGTGGCTCATCTCTTTGTAGCCTGAGTAATATGCCATTGTGCAGATGGGTCACAGTGTATCAATCCGTTCACCTGCAGAAGGGCTTCGTGGTTGCTCCCAAGTTTGGGCGCTTATGACAAAGCTGCTGCAAACACTTGTGCACAGGCTTCTGTGCGGATGCACGTCCTCAGCTCCTTTGGCTAAACGTCAAGGAACGCAGTTCTGGACTGATGATATGGTAAGGAGATGGTTACTTTTGTCAGAAACCGTCGGATCGTCTCCCGGAGTGCCGCACTGTCTGCACCCCCAGCGAGAGGAGAGTCCTCGCTGCTCCCCTCTCCGGCGTCAGTGCTTCGGGGCTTTGACCGTCCTAACAGGTGTGCGTGGCGGCGTGTGCCACTTTACACTCTTCTGGCGACATGGGAAGCGGAGCCGCCTCCATACGCCCCTTTGCCACCTGTGTGTCCCCTTTGCTGAGGCGTCTGCTCAGGTCTTTTGCCCGTTGTGTGACCGGGTGTTTTCTTCTTGTTGAGGTTTAAGAGTTCTTTTGTTTATTTGGAGAGCAGTCCTTTATCAGATGTGTCCTTTGCAAACCTTTTCCCGCAGCTGCAGCTTCTTTTCTCAGTTGTTCACCTGGTCGTTAGCAGAGCCGAAGTCTTTAATTTTAATGAAGTCCAGCTTATCAATTATTTCTTTCTCGGATTGTGCTGTTGGTGCTGTATCTAAAAAGCCGTCACCAAACCTAAGGGCCTTCTCAGCCTGAGGGGGGCGGGCCGAAAGGGCAGGGGCTGCAGGTCCGTGGAGAACAGAGCCCTGCTGCCATCAGCCGGTCCGCGTGCAGCCCCAGGGCCCTGCAGGAGGGGAGCCCCTCCAGCTCCCGGCTCCCCCCACCCGCATCTCCCACCGACACGCTCGTCCATGGCTTCAGAATCGTCCATCCGCCCATGGGTTAGGCCAGGCACACGAAAGCTGTGTGTGTAACTGTGTGTGTGTGTGTCTGTGTGAGTCTGTGTGTGTGAGTCTGCGTGTGTGTGTGACTATGTGTGCGTCTGTGTGTGTGAGTCTGTGTATGTGGGTGCATGTGTGAGTGTATGTGTGAGTCTGTGTGTGTATGAGTGTGTGTGTGTGACTGTGTGTGTCTGTGTATTGGGTGCATGTGTGAGTCTGTGTGTGTGTCTGCGTGTGTCTGTGTGTGTGAGTCTGTGTGAGTCTGTGTGTGTGAGTGTGTGTGTGTGATTGTGTATGTGAGTCTGTGTCTGTGAGTGTGTGTGTGTCTGTGTGTGTGAGAGTCTGTGTGTGTGTGTGTGAGTCTGTGTATGTGGGTGTGTGTGAGTGTGTGTGTGAGTCTGTATGTGTGAGTCTGTGTATGTGGGTGCATGTGTGAGTGTGTGTGAGTCTGTGTGTGTGAGTCTGTGTCTGTGTGTGTGTGTGTGAGTCTGTGTGTGTGTGTGTCTGTGTGTGTGAGTCTGTGTGTGTGTAAGTCTGTGTGTGTGTCTGTGTGTGTGAGTCTGTGTGTGTGTAAGTCTGTGTGTGTGTGTGTATGTGTCTGTGAGTCTGTGTGTGTGTCTGTGTGAGTCTGTGTGTGTGAGTCTGTGTGTGAGTGTGTGTCTGTGTGTGTGTGTCTGTGTGTGTGTGTGTGTCTGTGAGTCTGTGTGTGCGGGTCTCCCGTCCTTCCGTCCTGAAAAGCCTACAAGCAGTGCTTCCCAGGGTCTCAGTTTGGGGGAGGGTGATGGGCAGACTCCAGGCGCCGCCGTGACCCCCGCTGTCCACCATCTTGCGTGAGCCTCTCCCGTCGGGTGTGTGTCTGGGGGTTGGCCTGGAGCTGGCCCCACCCTGCCTGACCCCCCACAGATGAAGGGGTGCTGTGGACCCCCGTCCGGGGGCTGTGTCTCTCCAGATACGCCCATCGCAGCTCATGTTTCTGGCAAACCCCGGATGAACCGGGCAGTTTCCAGCCGTGGGGGAGCCCAGCTGGCCCGCTGCGCCTCCTGGGGCTCTGTGGAGAGGGGACAGGATCTCCCCTCTCTGGGGGCTCCATTCTGGCTCCTGGGAGCAGCCCCCTCGCTCGCGGGGTGACTCCCCCCAGGCGAGGGGCGGGGGCAGGAAGCCCCTCCCTAGGCTGGTGCCCGCCCTGTGAGCATGCCGGGCATGGAGGGTCCCTAGGAGCCTGGGGCTCAGGCACCGTCTGGTCCAGGCCTCTAGGTGGGCTGACCGCGGGCCTGTCCCACTTCGGGGAGCTGGCTCTGTGTGCTGGGACGGGAGGGGCGGCCGTGAGCAGTCGAGGGGTCCCTGCTGTGCTGGGACAGGTCTCTGCAGGCTGGTGACGTCCCTGGGGGCCCGGAGTAAGGCGAGATGAGGCGGTGAGTGGCCCTGCCAGCACCGTCTGTGCGAGTCTCCCAGGCCTGTGTTCCCGGATGGGCCTGGAGCCCCCAGGCCCCTCTCCCCTCAGGAGGCACCTGGGGTCCCCGCACCTTGACTTTGTGCTGAGGCCCAGGAGGCTGGTCTCAGAAGGCACTTCGCTGTCTCTGGGAGAGCTGAGTGGGACTCGGACCCTCTGCCAGGGTTCCGGTGATGACGGCCAACCGGGGGGTACGGGCGGCCCGGCTGGCCTTTCTCCACTGAGCTCACTCTGGTGGGTGTTTCCAGAAGCGCCGGCACGCACACGCGATCGCTGTCCCTGTCCCCTGAGGCCCAGGACAAGCCCTGAGAACACCTCATTCCCCGACTACAAGCCACGACTAAGATCGGCTTCAAAAAACATGAACTGGGCCATGCGTCGGGGGTGGGGTCCGATCCCACAGAGCCCGGGGCCGTCAGCACGCCCCCGAGGCTCGGACTGTGGCCAGCGCACCTGAGCGTCTGACTCTGCATCGAAGTGTTTGTGCGAAGCTCAGCAGAGGTTTCTGAGGAACAGGAATGTCAACAGCCACCCGCCCCGCCGACCTGCCCGTGGTGCCTCGATGTAGCTCAGCCACTGCACCTCAGGCCTGGCCCTTCAGCTGCAGCCACGTGGTCGAGTGAGGGCACACACCATCCCCAGCCCTGCACCCCCCAGCCCCCGCCAGCCCCCTCACTGAGCTCCGACCCTGGCTGTCTCCTCCAGGCCCCCCTCCCCTACCCCCCTCACCCCTTCTGGTCACTGTCCGGACCTGGGGCTGCCTTCTCGCCCTCCCCTGCCCACTTTCCAGGCCCCCTGAGGAAGAGAACCACTGGCCGTGGCCCTCACCCGGCCTGCTCCCTTCTCCCCACACCCAGGACCCCGAACAGGGGACGGCCGGAGCCGAGGGTGGACGCAGGCCAGGTGCCAGGCGTAAGAAAGCCGGGTCAGTCTTGGTGGGAGTGGAGCCCCTGGAGGGATGGCCAACACTGTCAGGGGCCCAGGTCCGCCCACAGGGCCCGGCCCCGCAGGCTCCAGGAGCGGGGTCCCAGGTGAGGGGCCCTGTGCGGCCGTGCTCACAGACTGGGAAGGACTGGGAGTCTCTAGGCTCCTCCCGCCCCCGCCCGAGCGTCCCTGGCCCTGCGGGGTCACGGCAGAGCACGCGCCACCTCGCAGAGAAGGGCATCTGTCTTCCCAGGGAGTCACCTCCAGCAATGCCTGGAGGTGAGGCCGTGAGGGCCGCCAGCTGCCCATGCGCCCACCGCCGGCTCAGGCTGCGGCCTTGCTCTGGGTTTCCCTGCTGCAGTGCAGGCCTGGAGTCTTTGAACCACCCAGACAGTGTGGATTTTACGTTGGCAGGTGCTGGATATTTTTGTGATCCGGTGCATATTCTGGGTTTTGTTCTAGGATTCTATTAAATTTCTTAATCCTTGTGGATCTGGCTTCTTAAGATTTGTGTGGAGGGACCAGGGTTGTGTTTTTTCCAAGGTCCCTATTTTCCACCAGGGAACCCTTCCAAGGATCTACCCAGGGCCCAGGGGTCGCGAGGTTCTCTAATCCAGCAGGAGGGAGCCTCCCTCTAAGCTTCTCTCTGGCCCGTCCCCAACCTCGGTGGTCTCCGCACACACCTGCTGGTCAGGATCCAGGAGGATGCACGTGGAACCCCGGAAACCCTCCTGGCTCCTCTCCTTGTGCAGACACAAGCGATTCTCGGTCACAGGGGTCAGGCCGGATGGCCCACCCCCAGAGTCTCTCCCCCCAACCCTTCCCACCCAGCCCGCAGACGGGGACCCAGCCGGGCAGACCGTAATCAGGATGGATTGTTCGCAATCATGCAGCTGTGGGTAAGCTTCCCAAAATAAGGGCCTGAGGAGAGAGATTGGCAACTTAGCCCTCGGCACCAGAGAACTGGGAAGAATGGAAAAACCCAGCAGGGTCGGGGGGCGGAGCCTCTCGCCTAGACGCTGCCCTTGAGCTGCGCTACCCTGGGGACACTCTGGTCCCACTGACCACCCTCACCTGGACTTCCCAGCGCGCATAGGGCTGCGCTAGCCTCTGCTCTGACCCTCAGGTGTCCAGCCCCCGCAGCTGCTGAGGCTCTGTCCTCTCAACCCTGATCGGACGACCCCGGCCTGGACAGCGCGTCCCCGAGACCCCATCCCGAGGGCCATGGTCTACCAGGCGTTGGGACCGAGCCCAGGACGGCTGCCACCTGAGAACACTTTCTCCGCAGAGAGAACTCTCCACGGTGATGTGGAGGAAGGGGGGCCCCGGGGCTGCGATGCGAGGGTGTCACGAGTGGTGGGGACCCCCACTTTGGAGCAACCAGCTCAGCGTCAGGCCAGGCCTCCCTGAGGCTCCAGAGGAGCCAGAGGGAAGTCATGCCTTTGCGCTCAGGTCGGGCCCCAGAGCGGAAGCCCCGGTCTGCACCCAGCCTGAGCCCCTCCATGGGCTGGACGGGGCTGGGCAGCTCCTCCAAGCCCGGCCTCTCAGAGGTAAGCGATGACCCTGGGCCCTGTCTGGACACAGCCTGAGCCCCTCAACGGGCTGGGCATGAGCAGGCAGCTGTGAGCCCAGTGCGGCCAACACCCTGGACCTGATGGGGCTCCTTGCCGGGTGGGCACTGAGGGGTCCCTGCCTTCGGGGGACACTCTGACTTTGAGGTGGACACTCTGCCCCTCTCCTCAGACTCAGTTCTGCCAGCATCCACCCATGATCCTGGGCTGTGCTTGTCCGTGGCCTCTGGTCTGGGCAGTGGGTCCCTGCTCGTGGGGCCCGGGACGTGGTTCTAGGCAGAAATCACATCTTCAAACCCACATCCCTGGACAACTCCTGTGTGCACGCCAGGCCCGGTGTGCACGGGGCCCCCACACCTCATCTCCCAGGCTCGGCATGGAGTCGGGGTGGGGGGCGCCAACCTCACCAATACCAGTCAGTGCCCGTCTTTCCACATTTCCCAATCACTGCGGTTTTGACCCAATTTAGTGACCGACGATGCTGGGCACCTTTAGGGCATGTGTTGGCCATCTCCGTACCTTCTCTGATGCAACATGTATTCAAACATTTTGCTTACTTTCTATTTGGGTTGTTACTGAGTTATAGGAGCTCTTTATACATTCTGGATACAAGTTCTTCACCAGATCCATGATTTCAACGATGTCCTTCACCCTGTGCTTTTCATTTTTACATCTTTTGAAATCCAGTCTTTTGATTTTTTTAAATTATTGTGCTTTCTGTGTTGTATGCAAAAAATCTTTGTCTAACCCAAGGTCGCGAGGTCTTACTCCTGTGTTCTTGTGGAGAGTTTTATACTTTTAGTTTTTCATTTAGGTCTTTGATTCATTTTGATCAAATGCGTCTTTTTTTTAAATCCTCCTTCCCGCCCGTGGGTGCTGACTTCCCAGCATCGTCACGTGTGGAGAAGGCTGACCTCTCCCCAGTGAGTTCTGCCTGTGCCTTTGCGGGAAGTCAGCTGACGGTGAGCGTGAGGGTTTATTTCTGGACTCTGGACTCTGTCCCACTGCTCCGTGCTCTGTCCTTGTGCCGAGCCAGGCTTGACGGCTGTGGCCTCGCAGTCCATTTCTAAACTTACTTTGTTCTTCTTCGAGATTGCTTGTCCTCTCCGAGGCCTTTGCTGTCCACACAGCAGGTCCCGGTTTCAGCCTCTGCAGCTGTTTCCGGCTCTCGATGTCAGAACCTTCCTGAGCCTCTCACCGTCCCCCACCTGAGCCCGCTCAGGGTCTGGGGGTCCAGGGCTGCGATGCTCAGGGTGTTGGCCCTGTGGTGGCTGAGTGGTCACAGGGAAAGGGGCTTCTGCAGGTCAGCAGGCTGGGCTCTGGCTGTGTGCTCGGGGCTCGGTCATGGTGTCTGATGTCCCCCAGCGAGGGCCCTCGGAGAGCTGAACTTCCAGAGAGTTGGGCCACCCAGGTAAGTGGCCAAGGGGCATGCCTGGGTCATCTCACGGAAGGGCTGGGCAGGACAGGTGGACTTGAATTTTCTCCGTAAACAGCCTCAAACCACATGCCGCATGGAAGCCTCTGTGTGTGTTAAGTTGGTTCAGTCCTATCTGACTCCTTTACAGCCCCATGGATTGTAGCCCACCAGGCTCCTCCGTCTATGGGATTCTCCAGGCGAGAACACTGGGGTGGGTTGCCGTGCCCTCCTCCAGGGGATCTTCCCCACCCAGGGATGGAGCCCGCGTCGCTTATGTCTCTGGCACTGGCCGGCGGGCTCTTTACCACTAGTGCCCCCTGGCCTCCCCTTCCAGGCTGAGGCCAGCTGGGACTTGCCCCCCAGACAGAGCAACGTCCCTGCCTAGAGCCCTGGGCCAGGACCCGAGCGACGGCAGAGCGGAGCGACAGCCAGGCCCAGGGCAAGGACCCGAGCTCAGGCCCAAACGTCCTGGGCCCTCAGGGATGCAAGTGGACGCGCCCTCATCAAAGCAGCCTGTGAGAGGGCGTGCCTGCCACCAGCCGCTAACCCTCCAAACTGAAGCCATGGGCGTGCGTCCAGCCTGGCTTGACGAGCGTGTCCAGGCTGATTTATGGAAAGGAATTTCCCCACAGTACTAAAGACATATGAAGATACTTTACCCAACCTGTCCATGGTTTTAAAGGCTTCGGTGTGTCTCGTGGATGAACCTCCAGTCTCAAGCCCTGAGATGGGTGGTGGGTGTTCCAGTGTCTCCCTGGGGAGGGGCCCCCTCGATCACTCCTCTCGTCTCCAGCGATCTCAGGAGTAGCTGGATCAGCCTGGGTACCCCGGGCCTTGCTGGGATTCCCAGGGCTGCAGCATCTGTGAGGACCAGGGCTGTTGGAATTGCGTAGCAGCTGCGTTCCTGCTGACATCCTCCCCAGGGCTGGACCATCACCGGCAGGAGTAACAGAGGTTCTCCTGGAAGGGAGCAGGGTGCTGGATGGACTCCGCCTCTCCTTTATTTCTGCTTTATTTGTGGTTTTCTCTAAATTCCCATTTTGTATACTTTACTTTCAAAACACTTTAAGGGAGGTTTATAAAGGATCGTTTTTGCCTTGGAGAGAAAACAAAGCAACCTCCTGTTAAAAAGTGCCAATAAAACAGATGTCTGGCTGAACGCTGAGGATTTTCTGTGGCTAATGGATTTTAACAGCCTAGATGTAGGAAGCATTTTTGACAATTAGGTCTAAACTATTTATATGTGAAAAGCTGCCATGACAACCTGGACGCTTCCCAGAGCTGGCGGGTGAGGGAGGCAGCCGGGCTGATGTGCACGCGTTCCCCCTCCCCGCCAGGCACATGTGCCCTCCCTGGAGCCAGGACCCCCAGCTCTGCCTGTACCCAAGTTCAGCAGCAGTGTCCTGAGGCCCCCAGACAGCCGGTGGGAGGGCTCTGGCCCCCGTCCTGGGGTGGATGGACAGGCCACCCCTCCCCTGAGGCCCAGTCCATGGGTGGATGGACAGGGCGCCCCAGCCCTGAGCCCCAGGTGCTGCGAGAGCCCCCAGGGTGCTGGCGCCTGCCCTTCACCTTCACCCTGGCGGGGGCACAGTCCACTGGGTAGCCTGACCCAAACCCCTCGGGGGCCCACAACCCCCAGAGCCAGTCCTGCCCGCGGGGGCCCCAGAGGTAGCCTCTGCTGTCAGCTGTGTCTGGAGCTCAGGGGCGCCTCCCCCAACGCTTGGCCTTCGCACCCAGAGTCAGGGTGGGGTGGCTCCCACCAGCAAGGGGGTCACCAGCCTCTGACTGGCCCCGGGGTTCCTGGCGCCAGCAGCCCCCAGGCAGGGGCAGCAGCCTGGAGGGGGCGGGGGTGCCCTGTGGGCCGTCCCCTGTCACCTCTGCTGAGGTTGTCACCATGGTTACCTCGACCAAGTTCCCTCACCTTTCCTGCAAGGCTTTCTCTCAAGAAAGTGAATTATTTAGTAAACTAGAATTTTTCCATGCTCTGTTGAGTTTCATGCCCTCCCAGGGGTGAACCCTGAGGTTTCCTGTAAAACCCACCCCCTGAGCCAGCAGGAAGCACCCACGTGGCTGCAGGGGGGTGCCGACCGCCCTGGTGTGAATGCCACCGAGGTCTCGACAGGATAGCGGCCAGAAGATCGCCCGCGGCTCGGGCCAGGCCTGCCCGGTGTCCCCGGACCTGCCAAGCCCTCTGCCTGGATGGGAAACGAGGCGGCTGGGCCGGGATGGAGCAGAGGCTGCCCCCACCCGCACGGTCCCCCGCCCTCCTGGCCTTCTTGTCTGGACATTTAAAGCTGAGACCGTGTCGACAGGAGGCTTGCGGCTCAGCTTCCTAGTGCATATCCGTCCGTCCCAGCGGCTGTAACAAACATCCGGGTCTCCGCACAGTTCACTTCTCACTCACATTCCGTCCAGGCCAGTTGAGGGGCCTCGCCTCAGCGGTCACGCAGGGGCCAGGCTTCGGCTGTGTATTGGCGCACACGCGTGCACACGGGCCAGGCCCGCCCTCCGGCGTGGCGGACCACGGTCACCCAGGCGGAGCCCGGGCCTGCGCCCCAGCCCCGCTGCCCCCAGGCCCACTGCCCCCCAGGCCTGTTGCCCCCCAGGCCTGCGCCCCAGCCCCGCTGCCCCCCAGGCCTGCTGCCCCAGCCCCGCTGCCCCCAGGCCCGTGTCGTGTTGCTGACACTGGCTTGCTATGTTTAAAGAGATCCCACAGCTTACAGAAGCAGGGGGCGCCTCTGCACATGCAGCCGGGGGCCTCAGAGTGGCCTGGGTCCCACCCAGGGGACCTCCCCACACGGCAGCTCCCCCATCCCGGAGGGCTCTGTGAGTGCCTCCCCGCCCTCCTCCCCGCCCTCCTCACCCCACCCCTCCCCCGCCCTTCTCCCCCTCCCCTGTCCTCCTCACCCGCCTCAGGCAGAGCGACTGGAAGGAGTGGAGGGGAGAGCAGAGACCCGGAGCCCCCTGCTCCCACCCTGTGAATCATCCAGAGGAACGTGCGGACTCAGAGGACCGTGAAGCCTGAGGGAGAGAAGCGAGCGGGGAGGATGAAAGGCAGCCCCTGTAGAGACGCTCGGAGCAGAGCAACACGTTTCTGTGAGAAGTCCTGCTGCTGTCAGATTGTTCTCTTCCGACATAGGAAACGTCCTTGTGTCTGAAGCACGGGTACTTTTTTAAATCTGGGCTTTTATATTTAATGAAAATAATGCACCCTCCAGTCAGTGCTGCAGCCGCTGCTGAAACGTGACCGTTTTCTATTCTTAGTGGACTCTGGTCACCCGGCCAGCGGCCGCCCCAACTGTCGAGTCTCGGTGCCCTGGAGCCCTCGAGTGTAGCTGGAGGCACCCTGGGCGTCCCGCCGTGGCCTCCTGACCCGGCAGCGCTCACTGCGGAGGTCAGTTCTTGGTGACGGTGGGGTCAGGTCCCCAGGACTGCGTTTCTGGACACCCGGCTGGCGGAAGCACACGCTGGCACGTCAGGATGAGGTATGCGGCTGCCGTGCCTGGGACCGTCTCTGCCCATGAAGCCGGGGGCCATCTGAGGGGGCATCTCATCACACCCAGAAGCCCGCAGATGCCCCGACCATGCACGGAAGGGGCCGCGATGGGGCCCAGGAGCCACAAGCTCGCTGGCGTCTCCCTCTGGGCCTGGACACCTGGACGGCACACGTCGGGACTGCCAGGCTCCTGCGGCCGGGAAAACATCGGACCGGAACAGAGTCACTGTGAAAACCTCCACCGGCCCTCCTCCGGCTCCACCCCCGCCCCCGCCCTCCACCCTTCCTGCTCAGAGGGTGCGCACGGAAACATCCTGAAACGGGCGCTAAACTGAAACAGTCTCCCCGCCGACTCCAGGCTGAGAAGCCGGAGGGCCTTCCTCTGCCTCACGTGGACACAGCACGGATGTCAGCGGGGGCGGGCAGTGCGGCCAGCGTGTCTTTTCTCAGGGACCTGGCGGTCAGCGCCCTGGACGCTAGGAGGAGACAGGTCACGGTGACTCTAGGAGGAGCCCTCGGCCTGAACTGGGCACTGCTCCCCCTCTGGTCGCTGCAGGTCCCGGAGACCGTGGGCCAGTCGGTGCGGGCAGACTCCAGGCTGCAGCCAGGTCCTGAGTTGCCCACTCTCGGCTCAGCGCTGGGGCCCCTGCCCACCTGATGCCGCCTTGTGGACACCTCTTAGTCCCAGAGAACCGTCTCCGTGAGGCTCCCTCAGGGGGAGGCTCTCATCTCAGAGGAGACCCAGAGGCCGCTGCCGTCTCCCAGACCAGGCAACCTGTGCTCCGTGTGCCCTGGCCGCCTTTGTGGGGAAGGAAGGGGCAGGTTCCTCGCGGCCCCTCCCCAGGGCCCGGAGACCACAGCTCTGGCCACATGGATCTTAAAGACCCAGGAGCGCGTGTCCACACAGACAGTGTGCTAACTCAGCGAGGGAGCTTCTTTGCTGTGTGTTTTCAGCAAAGAGACGCAAGGAGTGACCAAGGGGCTGGAACCCAGTGTCCATACCTCAGCGCTGCCCACAGAGCGTCTGGGCAGGGGCTGGGCTCATCCGCACACACAGGCGGCGACAGAAGGCCAAGTGGCCGTCGAATCTGAATTTCAGATGAACAAGAATCACTTTTTTTAGTTCGTCCATTGTGGTATTTGGGACATTCTCATACCGAAATAATGTTTATCTGAAATTCAAATTCTACCGGGCATCCTCCTCTTGGTTGCTAAATCTGGCAGCTGTTGGCCACAGTTCAAGGAGGCAGGAGGCAGGTGAACCTGGGCAGCTGCCCCGTGTTTGTAGAAACAAAACCAGAGAATGGAGACTGGGTCATAGTCTGAGGGCCCAGGACCCGGCTCAGACCAGTGCACAGTCACAGGTCGGGGCCGGGGGCCCGGCGACAAGGAGCAGAGGGTCCTCTGTCGGCTCCGGCCCAGAGCCAGGATGGAAAACGTCATTCCTCCTGCAGTGGACGGAGGGCCAGCATCGTGGTTCCGCATGAGCTGCTCGGGGGCCACGGCTGCAGAAGAGCTTCTGAGAAAGCGTCACCCCCGCCCCCCGCACTGTCACCCCCACCCCCGCCCCCTGCCCCGTCACCCCCACCCCCTGCCCCGTCACCCCTGCCCCGTCACTCCGCCCCCCTGCAGCATGACGGGTCCGGGAACAGCTCACGCCCCCTCCACCCACCCCCGGGACGTTTGCGATGAGACTGTGAGAAGCCCTTCGGGTTGGGGCCTGGGGACCTGTGACAATCCGCTGTAAAGAAGGTCAGAGCAAGCTGGTGGGGTGGTCCTGGGCCCTCTGTCCTCCCTGGATCAGGAGGGGAGAGGCCGTCCTGCCTGGCAAGGAGCTGGGGCTCTGGCCGAGGCTGTCTCCGCAGGCCGGACTCCAGCGCACCTGGCAGTCTTCTGCTCCCGCCGCCTTTGGGAAGCGTGTGCGTCCGTCCTGCATTTCAGTGTTTCACCACCGCCTCTCCAGGCGACGTGCTCACCCAGCGCCCCCACCCCGTCCTGCTGCTCCGGGGGGAGGGGGGCCTGGGCTCTCAGCCCCCTGAGGAGGCCCCTCCTACCCTGCTCTCTGGAACCTTTGTGGTCTGAGAGGCACAACCCATTGACCCCGAGGCCTCCGCACACACTAGGGTGCTGCTCGTCTCAGGTCTGGTCTGATGGCAGTGAGATCGTGAGCACAGAGCTCATCTTTCCCGGAGGCTTGTGTCTGAGCACTGTAGAGACAGCCTCGTGGGCCGGCTCTCCCCCAGCAGATGCTGTGAAGTCCGCGCAGTTTTCAGGTCTCCCTTGAGGGTCCCCACTGGGCGGTGGAGGAGCTGACCCGGGTCCCAGGACGTGATTCTCAGGACCCACCCAGGGAGAGGCGATGCCCCAGGGGACAGGAGCAGACCCATGAGCCCGGGGGGGGGGTGTCCTGTGCAGTGAGGGGGGTGAGGGGTAAGGGGGAACCATGAGAGGAGCGGCCGGGGACGGAGCACCAACGCTGACCTGTGAGGTCTTCATGGCAGGTTTCAGTTCAGAATCAAGGACACTGTCGAGCCCTGAGGACCGTGGACTCTGGAGGGGAGGGTCCTCCTGGGGGCTTGGGTGGCCAGATGGAAGCAGGCTTGGGGGCCTGGCCCTGGGGGTGCTGGTCACAGGCCCAGCACTCAGCCCTGCAGGACGGGGAAGTGCTGCGTCCTCACCAGGCTCCTACCTGCCCTGTGTGGGTCTCCCGGACAGCGCAGTCACCAGGCCGAGGAGGTGATCCCCAAGGCCCCAGGCAGGGCTGCCAGTTCTGGCCAACCCCCTCCCAGTACCTGGCACCATCGCAGGCGACGGCAGCCACTTCTGTGCCTGAACGCCGCTTGGGAGTTACCACGCAGGACCCCTCACCCCCCATGACAGCCTGTCACCCGGGGTGTTCCCCGCTGCCCCGACCTGGAGCAGCGCCTCCCAGCGGGGTCCCCTCAGGAGAGCCAAGCTCTGTGCCCGGGGGCCCGCATGGCCCTGCCGCTCCCCTGCAGCCACACGCGGTTGACGGACTTAACCGGGTGAGGCCCCCAAGTCCCTGGGAGATCCTGTCTGCTCCAAATGTCAGAGACAAGTGGGCCTTCACAGGGCACGGGATACAGGCACCTGCACTGCACACACTCATACATGTGCACACGCACACGCGCCGACGCCCCCATGCACATGCACGCACACCTTGGTGCACACGTGCACACACTCATAGTCACGTGCACACCCATGTACACACCCTCCCCGGGAGTCCTCTGGACTCGTTTGCTACCAGTGCCAACCCTCCTAGCTGAAGTTTCTCAGCTGAAACCTTGGGGCAGCTCATCCCAGAGTCTGCTCATCCAGCGGCCAGCGCCAGAGGGCAGACAAGCAGGTGAGCAGGGAGGGGGCCCCGTGGGGGGTGTCCAGCATTGTCCCCGGGACTCTCCTGTGGCAGCTCCTGTATGGGGAGAAAAGAATTTCTTGACCTGGTCAACACTCTTCCCTGCTGCAGCCCAGACTGCTGATCTGATTTTTAATTCTATGGTTTTATCCAGGGTGGGATTTTTTTAATGAAAGGATTTTCTACCCTTAAAAAGTATCATTTTGCTTTTATAAAGTCTGCAGAGGAGCCCTGTGATTCCTTTTTTGTTCAGCACATTGTATTGAGCCAGGAGGCTGGAGCTTCGTTCTGACAGTTTAATGTCTAAAGACAGCTGAGGCTGCCCCAGCAAGATGCTCTTTCTGAACAAATGAAAAGATACATCTTTACAGATTGAGATAAAAAGTGATGCTGTTTTGAGTCTGAAACGTTTTCTCTTTTCATGTTGTGTAAATGTGCGCCATCCCCCAACCCCAATCCTCCCCTGCGTCGTCCAGGCTCCAAAGCTCGGGTCTGAATGCGGTCAGGCAGGCGGCCAGCCAGGACCTTCCACTGGCCGAGGAACTGACCGCACACTCTGCCAGGACAGGGTGCTGGGCGGGGACAGGCTGCGGAGGGGGCCAGGGAGGCTGCAGGAGCTCACCTGCCTCCCGGTGATCCAAAAGGAAGCAGGCCCGCCCACGGCTGGCGCAGGGCGCGGGCTCGACGCGGGGATGCTGAGCGAGCTGGATGGGTCCTTGGACACAGGTGAGGACACCAGGGGGCGCCCGCCACACGGGCGCGGAGGACGGGCCACGGGCGCGGAGGACAGGCCACGGGCGCGGGACCACCGCAGCTGAGGCTGCGGAGCAGGGGCGGGGCTGGAGCTGGGCCCTGTCCCGGTCGGCCCTGCTCAGGCTGCCGCACAGCGGTTCTCTCCCGCCCAGACCATGCCTCACTCATCCACCCAGATTTAGGTTCTGATGCTCTTCGGATGCGTCCACATGACGACACAGCCACGAACAGAAACGATTCTGGAGGGAACGCTGACCCAGATGCCCCCAGGAGCCAAGACCCATCTCTGGTGTGGGCTCTGCGGGGGCAGCCTGGACGGAGGGTGGGGCATCATCCTTCCCTCGTCATGGTGGCTGCGGGTCCACGGGGTCCACTGGCTCTTGAGATCAACCCTGTGAGCACCACCCGGAAAATGTCCACCTGCTCCAAATCCCTCTCTGCACCGGGAGATGGTTCTGACGCTTGGACGTGCACAGGCTGACACCTGGCTGACCTCGGTTCACACCTGGCTCACACCCGGTTCACACTTGGCTCATCTTAGCTCATGCCTGGCTCATACCTGATTCACTCTTGGCTCATCTTGGCTCACCCATGGCTCACTCCTGGCTCACACCTTGCTTGCACTACACTCATACCTGGCTCATCTTGGCCCACACCTGGCTCACACCTTGCTTGCACTGCACTAATACCTGGCTCATCTTGGCCCACACCTGGCTCACGCCTGGCTCCAAGGCCAGGAACAGTGTCCTAAGGGAAGGCTCGCTTTGTCCCCATCAGGCTGCAGAGGTACTTATGGCCCCCACACCAGGCCTGCACCATCCCATGAATTAGGAGCATTTCTCAGTTAACATGTTTCTCTGTAGCCCTTCAAAGGTAGCGTCAGTGAGCCTGGAAGCTTCTGGATCACGTATGCCGATCAAGGAGAGTGTGGATGGACATTTAAACTCCTCTCGAATTCTGGTTCTAAACACCACAGCTGTGGGTGCAGAGCTGAGAGCAGGAATGGGCTCAAACCACTGCTACAGAAGTGAGTTTTGAATTATTGTCTATTAAATCCAGACACTTGATTGTCACTTGGGTGACCTTGGGCTTCTGGCAGCTAAAAATATCTGGACTCTGAGCTTGAGAATGATTTCTGTGAACAATCCATTAGGCCGTCAGCTCTGAGTATGGGGTTGGGGAGTTCCTCTCCTCCCAATTCCCACTGGCGTCTAATCAAATAATCAGGCATCGTCAGAAGACTGGCTCCCCTCCCCCGAGTCATGGGGACAATGTCATTTTGGAGGAATCCGCTGAAGTTCGGGGCTGCTTGGAAAGAAATTTGCCAAAGGCTGTCACCTCGAGGGCCAAAGGCAGGTCACATGGACACTTCAGGATGAGTCTCAAAATCCTGCTTCCTCTGCAGGACAGACATGTCCCACAGGGCCCCCATCAGGACTGCTCTCAAGGGCGTCCGGCCACGTGGACCTTGACAGGAATAGCACCGGGTAGCCAGTCCTGACCTCGCCAGGCACCAGAGCTGTGCCCCCCACTCCCGACTCGTCAGGGCTTAAGGACGGGCCCTGTTAGCAACACTGCTTCACAGGACGGCCAACGCCTCCTTGCAGCGCAGAAATCGCGTTAGCGCGCATGCTCCCGAGCCAGGCCCAGCAGCCTGACCCCAGCCAGGCCCCCAGCCCCTCTCTGCCCCTGACCAGGCAGGGCCAGGGCATGGGGGCCGGGCAGGGGAGCCTCTGAGTTTCTTGAAGATGCTGTGCTTCCCAGGGCAGTCTGAGCAACACAGGGCGCATCTCCGAACAAGGTGCCGCACAGCCCGGGCCACAGGGGGCCCGCCTGGGCCTGGTGAATAATGAAGCTTCCTCAATAAAACATGCGAGTCAGATGGACCCGCAGACCAGCCTTGCTTCTTCTCTGCAGTGAGAATGCGGAGCTGTGCGCTGTGTGGCCTGTTGCGGGTCAGGCAATGGACGCAGAGGCAGCGCTTGGTCTGGCGCCAGCCTCCCCTTGCCTCTGCCCTGCAGGCTGCAGGCTGGCCGGACCCCTGGGCACTTGCCCAGCCCTGAGCTGGCACAGAGCCGGCGGAGCACAGGGGTGGCACAGGGCTGGGGGTCGCTTCTCGAGGACACGCGGGGTTGCAGCCGCCCACACTGAGGGTTCTCATGGAGATGTGGGGGCCCCTGCCCCCGCTCCCCAGTGGGTCACCCAGAGAGTCCCTCACCTCTCGCCTGCGGCTTCCAACACCCCAGTTCCTATACCAGAGCCCACAAGCTTCCTCCAAGGCTGCTGTCAGGCCCGTGTGCAGCCGTCCCCCGGATCAGCAGCCCCCCAGGCCCGAGTGCTGGGGCGTCTGTAGGTGGTTGCCATGGAGGTGGCACCCCCAGCCCCAGACGCAGCCCCAGCGATGGGCAGGCCAGGCCACGCGGGCAGAGGCAGCCGAGGCTGGACTCTGGAGCCCGTGCTTCCAACGCCAGCACGTCTCCCTGGGGTCCCTGTCCCTCACCCAGCCCCCAGGCTCAGGCACTGATGTTCTAGGTGAAATACAACTCTGAAGCCCAGCACCTGAATGGCAGCGAGAGCCAGGCGCCCGCACGCAAGCCCAGGGGCCAGCCAGGACTCACCTTGGCTTCAACGCCAAACGGTTTATTCCAGATGCTGCAGCCCCTCACGGAGGCCAAGGACGTGCTGTCACCATGTGGCCGTCAACAGGAGAGGAGGGTCTGGCCCTCATCACAGACCCTGCCTTGGGGCTGCTTCGGCCCACGGCGCCTGTGGACACTCCCTGCGTCCTCTGGCTGCCGAAGGCCCTACGTCTGGACCACGAGACCACGAGGCCCTCGCCCAGAAGCCACTGCTGAGGGCACGTCTGCGGGCCGGCCCATGGTCAGGAGTCCCGAGGTCTGCTGCCCCAGCAGGTGGGGGCAGACGGGGCGAGCATGGAGTGTGGAGACAGGAGGCAAGGTCCCACCCCCCCAGCACAGCATGAGTTAGACGCTGGGAGGCTAACGGCCGGGGTCCTCCATACCCACTGCCTCCTCTGAGAGGCCCCAGCTCCCGGGTGCTGAGACTCAGGGCCTCTGAGGATGGGGCTTGCATGGGCTCCTGTGCGCGCACGTCTGGCAGCCTCCCCCTCCTGGGACGAGGTCACTCATGCACTCAGCTCCTGGGAATGAAGAGCCTCGCCCGGCCTGCCCTCCCCGGGTCGGTTCCAGCAGCAGGAAGTCGGGGTCCAGGGCTCAGACAAGAGACGAGAGCAGGACCGCGGCCCCCCATCAGCACCCCGCGCCCCCGGTGATGCCCCCCAGGCCTACCCTCTTCACTGCCTGAGACGCGGCCCCAGCTGGGATGCAGCCCATGGGCCCTCCCCGCCTCCCCACCTCGCAGGTAAAGCAGCGATGGGAACTCGGAAGCCAAGGGTGAAGGACGGGGGGCCAGGAGCCCAGCGCACAGGGTCTCAGAACAAGGGGGAGGCTGGGGTGGTCCAAGGAGTGCTGTCCCAGGCTCTGCACACTCAGCGTTTCTCCTCAGGGCAGTTGGTCTCACCCTGTGTGTGCACGCTCACTCACTCAGTCGTGTCTGACTCTTTGTGACCCCGTGGACGGTAGCCCACCAGGCTCCTCTGTCCATGGGATTCTCCAGGCGAGACATTGGAGCGGGTTTCCACACCCTCCTCCAGGGAATCTCCCCGACCCAGGGATCTAACCCCGGTGTCCTGCACTGCACGCGGATTCTTTACTGCTGAGCCACCGAGGAAGAACCGGTCTCACCTTGGCTTCTTGTTGAAATCGCCGTTGGCTGTGAAAGTTGCTGGTAAAGCCCCTGCCCCTCAGGCCCGGAAAGCAAGGCTCTGGGGGCTCAGCCGGAGTGCCAGTGGTCCCCGTGGCTCCCAGGGTGGGATGGGGATCCTGGGGACCCTGGAAACACCTCCAATAGGAAACTCGCTTTTGTCTCATGCATGGCTCCATCAGGTTCACTTCAACGGACTTTGGCGAGTTTCAAGTAAAAGTGATCAAGAATGTTTTATTACAATACCACATGCATATTAGCCCAATTATCAAAATGCGACTCTATCTTTCAGCTATAAATATGTGCAGAGGAGTCTGCACTGACTGTTGGATTTGGGGGTAGATTTTTACTTTCTGGGCTTCCCTGATGGCTCAGTAGGTAAAGAATCTGCCTGCCATGCAGGAGACACAGGAGATGCGAGTTTGATCCCTGGGTCAGGAAGATTCCTTAGAGGAGGACACAGCAACCCACTCCCAGTATTCTTGCCTGGGAAATCCTATGGAAAGGCCATGGACTGAGGAACCTGGTGGGCTACAGTCCAAAGAGTGGGAAAGAGTCAGACACAACTGAGCGACTGGCCAACGCTGTTTTTACTCTCTCGGTGGTTTTCTGTGCAGCTTGATTTGTTTCCTAATAAGGAATGAATCATAGTTTACAAAAACACCTAAATCATTATACTAAAAAATACTACGGAACAAGATGATCAAGAAAAGCAGAGCAAACGTCCTGAGGATAAAACCCTGTGGTCAGGTGAAGGAGGGGTGAGGCTGTGCCATCCCTGGGGGAGTGGGTGCAGCTGAGGGGTCCTCACCTCATCACCCCGGGCCCTGAGCAGCCCAGCCCCTTCCTCCCCCAGAATGAAGGCAACTGCTGACACCTGCCTTCCCCTCACAGGGTTTTTTCCTTTTTTTAAACTCAAATGAGATGCTGATGTTTGTAAAAGAGATGCAGAGAGCGTAAACAGCTGTCGGATATTCCTGGAAGCTCAGCGGCAGCCAGTCAATTCTCCCTGAAGTGAACACATTAAGTCAACACACCTTGAAGTTCACGGGGAAGGACACCCAACCAGCGCCCAAGGAGGCTTTACAAATTATTTAGGATGTACATTTTTAACAGACTAAACACATTTCTGTTTTGTAGAGAGAACTTACTGTTTTAAGAAGCACATTAAATTTTTTTTTTAATGGAGATGAAGTAGGGAAAGTCTTCCGCCCCAACTAAGGGGGGCTTTAAGATTTAAGCGTTTCAAATAAAGCTAATAAATCTTTAATCAGTTTAGTTTCAAGTAAATGCAGTTTCAAAGTATTTTAGGAAAACCTTTTATGATAAACTTTCTGTTTCTGCCGATGTATAACATTTTAAATTATATTTAGTATAAAATGATGATGTTGCATTGTAGAATTTCATCTGCACACCCCAGTTCCAAGCTTGAGAAAGTAAGTAGAAAAATTTGGAGTAACTAT
Organism: Bos indicus x Bos taurus; assembly: GCF_003369695.1. Classification (NCBI taxonomy): domain Eukaryota; kingdom Metazoa; phylum Chordata; class Mammalia; order Artiodactyla; family Bovidae; genus Bos; species Bos indicus x Bos taurus. The sequence continues at coordinate 563,548 of NC_040101.1, read as the reverse complement.
AACTAAAAAGGAGCATTTTCTTTTTCCAAGAAATATGTCAAATCCTCAGATTCAAAACAAGATCCAAACACACAGTGAGGATGTGATGGATGGTCTTATGCCGGAAACACCGACCCAGCCATTCACGGGAACGGGAGACCCATGCTGGTATTTTGGGCAGATTCACCTGTTTCCTGAGTTGGGGGCCCCTTCCCCAGCTCCCCATGGTCACAGTGACCCAGGAGTGTGGGGTCCTCCCCAGGCCTCCACCCAGGCTCAGCGTGGTCCTCAGCGTGGTCCTCAGGAGGGCCCAGAGGATGCTGAGTGCTCGGGAGGAGGCCTAACGGACTCCAGAACGCTCGGCGCACGGAAAGCTTGGCGACGCAGCACGGCCTGGAGGGGCTCTGGCTGAGGAGGAATCTGGGGAGAGGGTGTTGCTCCCCCTCCAGGCCCCCAGCCCCCTCCGAGCCCAGGGCAGCCGACACCCACCCACAGGACATGACAGGACGGGACCCCGGGCAGGGCTGCAGGGCTGCAGGGCAGGGCAGGGCAGGGCAGGGCTGCTCCGTGGAGACCTGCTGTCCTGGCCCCTGTTCCCTCACAAGGTCGTGTTCCTCCCTCCAGGGGAAATCTGCAGGAACAGTGAGTCCTGGGTCTGTAGAGTGTCTGCACGAGGTAGAGATGCCCTCAGCAGGCAGGCACTGTGGGGCGCCCTGTGGGGCCAGGCCAGGCTGGGTGCAACGGGCCTCCGGGACGGGGTGCTGGGTTGGGCTCGTGGGTGGAGGCCGTCTGGCCACTCTGCCCTGGTGCCCAGAAAGTCCTGTCCCTGAAAGCAAGCCCAAGGGGGAGGGGCTGGGCGTCCACCCAGCAGGGTTTTTATCCAAAACAACCATCCTGATCCTTGATTTCCAGGGTCGTTAGGAATTCTGTGCACACAACTCAGGTCCTGAATAATGAATCAAACGTCCTGGTGTGATTGATTTTTTAAATGGGTAATTTGCATATTGTGATTAATCAGCCACCCCTGGGGTTGGAGCTGGAGGTGGGGTCCGGGTGTGGGCCTGCGTCCCCTCCCAGCCCAGCGCTCTCAGAAGGCAAACCTACCCCCCATGCATCAACCCCACCGGGGTGGCTGCTGGCCTGAGGCTTACGGACAGAGTGGATGGAAGCACATGGAAGGCAGGACCCCACGGCACCACGAGTCCTTGGACGTCCCTGCTGACAGGAGAGGTCGGGGCAGGCCAAGCCACCCCGGATCTGTGGTGAGTGGCCGGACGCCCTCTGTCCAGGGGTGGGGCCTTTGCAGGCCTCGGGCCGCGTCCAGGCAGCGCCACCAGTGGACGAAGCCTCTGACCGTCCTCTGCCGTCTCTCCAGCCCAGCATGCCCACGCCTCTCGGGAGGAAGCCGCCTTGATGACCGCAGGGGCTCATGGGGATCCCGCTGCCGACCTTAACTGGGCAGAGAGCTCCGGGTTTGGGACCAGATTCTCTTCCTGCCCCCAGCCTGGTGCGGCCTCCAGACTCTCAGGCCAGCTGCCACCAGGCACCTCTGGAGAAGGACTTGGGACCCAGAGACACAGGCCTGCTCGAGGTGACTCTGGCCAGGTGGCAGCTGGCAGTCCGCCCTCCCGGGCAGGGGCAACCTGCGGGTCATGTCCAGCTTCAAGCGCTGACCCTGGGCCGCTGACCCTGCCGACACAAGACTGAGGCCACCCATGGGGACGGGAGGAGCGAGGCAGCAGCCCTTCCGTGCGGAGAGCCTGCTCAGGATGGCCCCGACCACAGACACAGCGCGTGTCAGAGTGGGTGTGGGGGCCCGGGCCAGGTTTCCAGACCCTCATCCAAGGCGCAGCCCCTGCAGGCCTGGGATGGCGCTTAGGGGTGGGGGTTAAGCACATCCACTGGAGGATTTGCCATCACCTTCCCCGCAGCCGGGCGCGTCTGTGGTCCTGGGATGTATCCTCTGGGGGAACCTGAGTCAGTGTTCCCAGACTTCCATGGGGGCCCTGGGCAGGGTCCTGGTGGCTGGGGTCAGGGACTCAGGGTGTGGAGACAGCGGTGGTGGCCTCAGGAGTCCGGGTGGATGGATCCAGGACAGTGGGACAGAACGTCGCCCCACGGCCCTGGCCCAGCACGCCTGGCGGGTCAGCTTAGCCCGGGGCCAGGGTGCGTTTCAGATGCGTAGCCGCAGGGCCTTCCCGCCTGGGTAAGTGCAGGGTGCTCCCCTCTGTGGTGTCTCGGTGCCCCCAGGCAGTCTGCAGAGACGGGGCCAGAGCAGCGGTCCTGGGCTAGGCTCCAGTCTCCATCTGGGGACCGTTCCTGGGGTGGGCGTGGGAAGCAGGTGCTGAGAGAAGGTGGGGATCACCAGGGGCCAGAGGAGCAGGGAAGGCAGCGGGCAGGACAGAGGAGCAAAGCATGCACTGCCGGTTCCTGGGAGCGCAGCCTCCGCTCCCTGGGCACGTCACTGATGCTAAGCTTCTTGGCTGACACCGGCTCACTCTTCAGGAGACTTCGGGACACTGGCTCTGCCCGTCCGGGGTGGCGCCAGGGGGCTTGACGCTGCAGTGGGCTCATTTCCGCTGCTGCTCTCAGGCCGAGTGCCTCTCGGGGAGGCCCCACCCACATGGTCACCAGGAGCCCTGGGTACCAAAGTGACGCTTCCATCCAGCCTCTGCCGAGGAGCCCCAAAGTGCAGGTCAGTGGTGAGGGGCCGGGATGCTGGCCCCCACCCTGTGGGCGGGTTCGGGGAGGGCTCAGGCTCGCAGAGAGCAGTTGGTGTGTGCAGGGCCACCAGGCAGTATGGGGGCTCTGGTGGGGGTCGTGCGGCCCTTGGAGAGGACTTGGGGCCATCAGGCTCCGTGGGTGACCCATGGTGGGAGGAGGGCTTCCTTCCCTCACAAAGATTCGCTGAGGATCTGCTGGGTGCAGGCAAGGCCCGGGCCTGCCCTCAAGGTCTCTGGTTGGAGGGGAGAGAGACGATGAAGCCCCTGGCTAAGGGGGGGCAGGGCTGGGGTATGTGTGGAGAGCAGAGGGTCTGCAGGGGGGCTACAGAGCCACCCAGGGAGCCCCTGAGACAGAGGGTTCCGGGAGATGGTAGAGCACCCCAGGAGGCCTGTCCCGGGGGCCCCTCCCCCAGGATCCTTCCCCAGGCTCCCCTCCCCCACTCTCCCTCCCCACTCCCCCTTCCCCGACTCTCCCTTCCCCCAGACTTCCCTCCCCCATTCTCCTCTCCCTCACTCTGCCCCCACTCTTCTCTCCCCCTCCTCTACCCCCTCCCCCTCCCCTCCCCTACCCCCCGCTTCCTGGGTCTCAGGCAGCAGAACCATCCCCTCCCCACGTTGTTGCACCTCCATCTACCGCTGCATGACGGCCCCCACTCGGCCAGCCCGCAGCCTCAGTGACTGCTGTACGGCATGGCAGACTCGTCCCTCAGCACAGGGCTGTGACCTGGGCAGGGTCACCTTGACCAGATGGGAGCCAGGTGAGCTCAGAGGTGTCCCCCGCAAGCCTCCCACGAGCTCAGCCCTTGGTCTCCACGGTGACCAGATCAGGGCCCCAGCTGTGACCCCAGCCCACTGCCATCCAGGGCACAGGTCTGATGGGTCTCTGCTCCCTGGTGGTCAGGGTGTCTTCCCCCGGACCCCCCACAAGCTCATGAAGGATCCAAAATGATGAAATGATCACACTCCCGGGGGAGAGAGGGGGGACACGTCGTCCACCCACGTGTCCACCAGAGCCTGGCAGGTGACCCAGTGTGTCTGGACACGGGGCCATCCTGTCTGTGATGCTGTGGTTCACGGGGGTCGTCCATCTTCTGAGCCCCACCCGGATGGTCTATGTGGGGTCCCTCTGCGTCCCTCAGGGAGTGAAACCCTCGCTCCGACTTTCCTGCTCTGAGCTGCTGAGGAGGCGTCTCCACCAGGCCGAGCGGCTCCCACAGCAGGTCCCCAGGGAACATCACCCCTTTTGGGGCCCAGAGTTGAGGTCACCATTCCCGAGCAGAAGAGAGTCGCTCTTCTCTGATGAGTGAAAAAACATCAGCACGTTTTCCCCACACTGGGGGCCTCGCAGGTGTCAAGGCAACAGGACCACAGGACTCAGAGTCTCGGGGACACGGCTGGTCCCAGACCCGCTCCCTGCTGCCGCCTGGCGCGCCGAGTCAGAGGGTGTCGAGTGGGGAGGGAGTGTGCACGCGGTCCTGGGCCCGTGGGTGTGCACACACCCGGCTGCGTGGATGCGCCACGACCTGCTGGCCGGCACACCTGACCCCAAGCACGGCTCTGTGCCCGGTGGTCCCGGGCCCGGCAGAAGGAGATGCTCCCTTACCCGGTACTACGGGGCATCCTGCCAGGCAGGGAGATGCCGCAGGACTGCGGTGGGCAGTGAAGTGGGTCTGCTCTGAAACTGCAGTTAATTAAACCTGTGTGGCTGCAAAGACCCCACTGTGGAGACCCAACTGTGGCCCCGGGGCCCCGGCCACATGCGTGGTGCCGGACGCCCCCCACCACCCACTTCACCAGCTGGGCGCACTGCCCGCTTCACAGGTGTAGTCACGTCACACAGACAAATTTAGCCTTTTTTTCCCCTTGGTTTTGCTTTTCTGATGAGAAGAGAGCCTCTTCAAATGAAAATGGCCTTAGCAAATTGAGTCCAAATCAAGGAAGAAAACTGGAAATTAATTTTCCTTATGTCATCTGTGTGTTACCGTTCGATGCCCAGACCAATGGGATTGCAGCCGTGTCCTCGGGACTCTGATTGGTGCTCCCGGCGGAAGGCAGGTCGGCCAGCTCAGGGAGGCAAAGTGGAACCTGGTCAGGCTCTCGGCGGAGGCCGGAGGCCTATGGCAGACACTCAGGGCGGGTTTTCTCGGGGGGAGGTCGCTCCAGAGAGTGACCCAGGCCCTCAGGGCAGAGCGGGGCTGTGCTTGGGGAGTAGCAGGTCACCCTCCGAAGTCTCCTTCCAGGAGTGCCCCCCAGGCATGCCCTCCAGGCGCATCCTCCAGGCGTGCCCTCCAGGCGTGTCCTCCAGGCGTGCCCTCCAGGCATGTCCTCCAGGCGTGCCCTCCAGGTGCACCCTGCAGGTGTCTTCCTCCAGGTGTTCCTCTCGGAGGCCACCCAGAAACCCTGCCCGTGGGCGCTCCCCCGCCAAGGACGCCACAACAGAAAGACCAGCATTCCCACCTCCCCCGGGTCCTCGGCCACAGAGCCGCTGGCAGAAGCCGGTGGAGGACGAGATGGGGCTTGCAGGGTGCGGCCCTCACGGGGGAGGACAGGCTGAGCCTCCAGGCAGCGTGACTCTGGCCTCGGGGCACGCGCTCCTCCTGGCGTTCAGAGGCTGTGCCTGTGAACACCCCTCGGCTCAGCCTCGTCAGGCTGCCCAGGGCCAGGCCAGATGACTCCACGTGAGAAATGGGATTGCCTGACCAGATACCTAAATTCCTGCCAGCCGGGCCGAGACCTGTGGATGGAGGAGGAGAGTGACCGGTATCCCTTCTAAATCTGGTCCAGGTCTCCAAGGACAGAGCCCGGCTGGGGAAGGCATGCTCGCCCTAGTTTTCCTGAGGACACCCGCCCCCACGAGAGGCCAGAGCCCTGGAAGGCCTGGCCCCCCCAGAGACAGCACGGAGCCAGCACCACTGTGGGCCCAGACTGTGGGCCCGGAGGCGTCCACCGCCCACAGCCCTGCGACGCCCTCGGGTGACACCGCCAGATCAGCGGTCACCTTCCAGTGCTCCTCACAGGCTGGACAGCAGCGTGGCCGTGTCTGCAGCCCCAGCACCGGGGTCAGTGGTTCCCTCTGCTTGCTATTTGCAAGAGGAGCTGTCAAGTCCCGCCCACCCGCTGAGCTTCGGGGACTCAGCCCCCTCCCACCTCAGGGCCAGGGCAGGGGTACCAGCCCCCAACTCCCCAACTCCAGGTGACTCCTCTCAGAAAAGCCCAGGAAGAGTCCAGGCCACCCTTCGTCCTCTGTAGACACCTTGAAGTCAGGCTCAGGGCCGGGGTGGGGAGGAGCCTCTGTCTGGTCATTGGGTGCAGGGCGTGGGGGACGCTGACAGCTTTCTGCCTGCCCAGGTCACCCATGGGTCACCTGAGGCCTCACAGGGAGGGGCTGGCACCACAGGAGGCTGAGCCCCAGTCAGGACAAGACCCACCTGGGCCCCCTTAGCTCAGGGCCACCCCCTCACCCCTGAGGACCATGCCGCCGGGGAGACCCCTCCCCCAACTCACAGCCCTGCTGGGGGCTGACCAGTCTCACCCCCAGCCCCCATGTGTGGCTGAAAGGCAGAAGGAGTGTGACAAGGGCTGTGGGTGGGGGCAAGTTCAGTTCAGTCGCTCAGTCGTGTCCGACTCTTTGCGACCCCATGGACCGCAGCACGCCAGGCCTCCCTGTCCATCACCAACTCCCGGAGCTTGTTCAAACTCATGTCCATCGAGTAGGTAATGCCATCCAACCATCTCATCCTCTGTCGTCCCCTTCTCCTCCTGCCTTCAATCTTTCCCAGCATCAGGGTCTTTTCTAGTGAGTCAGTTCTTCACACCAGGTGGCCAAAGTATTGGAGTTTCACCTTCAGCATCAGTCCTTCCAATGAATATTCAGGACTGATTTCCTTTAAGATGGAGTGGTTAGATCTCCTTGCAGTCCAAGGGACTCTCAAGAGTCTTCTCCAACAGCCCAGTTCCAAAGCATCAATTCTTCAGTGCTCAGCTTTCTTTATAGTCCAACTCTCACATCCATACATGACTACTGGAAAAACCATAGCCTTGACTAGACGGACCTTTATCGGCAAAGTGACGTCTGTGCTTTCTAGTTGGTCGTCAGCAAGGGCTTGGTGCAAAGCCTGCCCCTGCCCACAGGCAAGGCCCTCCCGGAGAGAGGGTTCAGGAGACTGTGGGGTCACCATGGGGAGAGCTGCCACCCCCACACCCCCAGCCCAGCCCCATACAGCCAGCGTCATACGGTCGGCGCCGAGCCAGGCCCCCCATCTGCCGCCCCCCACCTGCCCGTCTGGAAGCCCTGAGCACTGCTGCTGAGGGTGTGGCAGTGCCGGTGTCCTGAAGCCAGGTGACCTCCGGTGGCCTGGTTGGCTTCACATCGTCCTGTGTCCGTGGGTCCCTGGACCACGCTGGCATGGGCTCCATGGCTCAGTGGGTCCCTGGGTCCCTGGGCACCCTGGCCTGGGCTCTGTGGCTCCGCGGCTCCCTGGGTCCCTGGGCGCCCTGGCCTGGGCTCCGCGGCTCCGTGGCTGAGGTGGAGAGTGGTCGGGCCCCACCCTGAAGCACCCGTGCCAGCCCCTTTCACGAGGAGTTCCTCCTGTGTCACTGCAGGTCACACGGTGCGTTCTGTCTTCACACGACCCTGGTGGGCACAGAGGCAGGGCCAGATGCAGACGTGTCTCCTCCGGGAGGTGGGTGAGCGTGGAGACTCTGGCCTGGCCCATTCGGCTCTGCCTGAGTGCTGACTGCAGCCCTGGGGGCAAGAGGAGGTGTATCTCCATTCAGGTGCAGACTTGGGGAGGGGAGCCAAGTTACTTTCCTCGTAAGACACTGCCAGTGTCCCTGAGTGCACGGGATGACAGCAGAGTCCTTCCCTGTTCCTTGGGAGGCACTGTGGGCACCCTGGTCTCCGAAGGGAGCTGAGGAGCACCCCGGCCCGCCCTGCCCGGGCTGCAGGATGCTGGACTCGTGGCTGAAGCGGAGCAAGGCCCCCGACTCTGCCTGATGATCCTGCGACAAACGGCCGCCCCCGCCCCCAGAGCAGCGCGCCGCGAGGGTCCACAACGGACGTGCGGTTCAGGCGCAGGTGGGGCGCGGACGGGGCAGGCGGCCAGTCCTGCAGACGTTGGGTTGAGGCTCCCAGCTGAGCTGGGCACCCCTGCCCCTGCCCACCGTGGGCCCTGGGAGTGGGCCTGGGGCCAGGCACCGGCGGCCTCAGGCTCACGGACGGAGGGCGGCTCGGCGGCTGCAGCCCCTGCACCTGGACTCACTGCAGACTAGGCCTCGACTCCCACCTGGGGCCGTGGCTTCCACAAGCTCCTGCTGTCAGAGGCCACGGGGTTCCTTCAGAGCAGCCCTCAGACAGGCCCAGGCTCCACATCCAGGAGGAGCTGGGCTTCCTACTTCCGAGATGAACAGGCTGGACGGTCCTTCAGACAATGGAGGGCCTGCGGCCTGCAGTGGCTGGCCAGGCTCTCTGGATGATGGTCTCAGATGTGTTGGGTTTCTGGGGGGCTCAAGGTGGGGGAGGAGGGATCAGGGTCCCCCCTTCCTGGATCTGGATGATGGGGCCTGTGCCCTGTGACCGGGCCTCACTCTGCAGGCCACCCGGCCAGCCCGTGATGGCACCAGCAGTCCTGTCTGTCCACACGCACCGTCTCCCCGCCCTCCCGCGCCCCAGGCCCTGCGGCCAGAGCGCCCGTGCCCACCAGCAGGGGGCAGGAGGGAGCCAGGCAGTGCCACCAAGGTCAGCGCTCCCACCGCAGAGGTGTGGGCAGGACAGGGCAGGGGCGGGCTGCAGATGAGGCCGGGGTGGTGGCCGCGTGGGTGCCTGTAACGGCTGAGAAGTGGTGGTGTGCCCGTGGCCACGGCCGTGCCTGGGCCTGCCAGTAGGCCAAGGCGCGCCTGAGTACTGGGCACCGGGAGCATCGGGCCAACCAGTGCTGGCACCTCTGGGCAGACAGGTGTCTGCTCACCGCAGGGTCAGTGGGGGTGGTGACCTGGCCGCCCAAGGTGTGGGAGGGCTACCCTGCCCGGGGGTGAGGGGGACTGGTTTCCAGGCCTTCCCGACCTGCAGGGCCTCAGGCTGGGGTCAAACACCGAGTCCTGTGGGGGTGAGGAGCCTCGGGAGAAATCAGGAGCAGAGCAGGCTCGGCCTTGGCCTCGGGCTCGGGCACACACCCGCGGGCTGACCAGCGAGCTGTGTCCCCGCCCAGCCTCCTCTGAGTCCGAGTAGAGGCCGCTCACGCCGAGCCCAGGCCATCAGATGGCCCTGCAGACCTGGAGACCCGTCTAGGAGCTGGGGGTGGGCAGTGGTTGAGGACACAGGCCCGGGGGCCAAGGTCAGGGGACATGCTGTCCACACAGGGGTCGCATGCGCCCCCCGCCCCCCTCCAGGCTGGTCTGCGATGGAGCAGAGGCCCTGGGGGCGGGGGAGGAGCAGGCAATGCAGACATGCCAGTCCCGTCCGAGTCCCAGGCATCCTCCCAGAGCCTCTGGCCGACAGCTGATTTAGAGAGGATCTAATAAATACGTCGACCTTGGCCAAAGCCTTGTCTGAAATGCCTTCCCTCCTGGTGCCTGTCGCTGGGGCCTGGGAGACCCGGAATGGGGCGGGTGCCCCTCAGACTGCAAAGGGCAGCCCTCCGCCCACGCGGCCACCCGGCGCCTCCAACCGGGGCTGCTGGTGGCGCTGAGGGTCTGCGGCCCCACATGGAGCTGCTTGCAGGGGTGGGCGTGCAGACCCAGGCCCGCTGAGCTGAGGGAGCAGAGCTTCCAGTCGGGGCACAGGTGCGGTGCGGGCGTGGGCGGGAGCAGGAGTGAGGACCCGAGCGGACCCCCGGGTTGACAAGGAGCCCACCACAAGGACAGGCCGCTGACAGCGGGGGTCTTGGGACAGGACGGCAGGCGGCCCCCTTCTCGTGGAGTGGGGGTCGGCATGATGTGGCCCCGCCATCCCACCAGCGCGGGCGGGGGGAGAGGGGGCTTTCACTCCAGATGGAAGGCATCTGGGTCTCTCCTCAAGGTCCCAAGTTCACGTCCTCACGGGGGAAGTCAGGACAGGTGTGGTCACAGGGAGGTCAGGACAGGTGTGATTCTCACAGTGGGTGGTCAGGACAGGTGTGATCCTCACAGGAGGTCGGGCAGGTGTGCAGAGCCTGGCTGGGACCATGTTACCTGCTCAGTCACAGACAAGGAGAAACATAGGCACAGCCACTGGGGACACCCCTGTGATCTCTGCATCCCTCACACACACACCTGTGACCTCCAAGCCCCTCACACACACACCTGTGACCTCCAAGCCCCTCACACACACACCTGTGACCTCCAAGCCCATCACACACACACCTGTGACCTCTGTGCCCCCCACACACACACCTGTGACCTCTGTGCCCCTTACACACACACCTGTGACCTCTGTGCATCCCCCCCACACACCTGTGACCTCTGTGCCCCCCACACACACACTTGTGACCTCTGTGCCCCTCACACACACACCTGTGACCTCTGTGCCCCTCACACCCACAGCTGTGACCTCCGTGGCCCTTACACGCACAGCTGTGACCTCTGTGGCCATCACACGCACAGCTGTGACCTCCGTGGCCCTCACACGCATACCTGTGACCTCCATACCCCTCACACACACACTTGTGACCTCCGCGGCCTTCACACACACAGCTGTGACCTCCGCGGCCTTCACACACACACCTGTGACCCCCGTGGCCCTCACACACACACTTGTGACCTCTGCTCCCGTCACACACACAGCTGTGATCTCCGTGGCCCTCACATACACACCTGTGACCTCTGTGTTCTTCACACACACACCTGTGACCTCTGTGCCCCTCGCACACACACCTGTGACCTCCAAGCCCCTCACACACACACCTGTGACCTCCATACCCCTCACACACACACCTGTGACCTCCGTGGCCTTCACACACAGTTGTGACCTCCGTGGCCCTCACACACACACACCTGTGACCTCCATACCCCTCACACACACACCTGTGACCTCCATACCCCTCACACACACACTTGTGACCTCCGTGGCCTTCACACACACAATTGTGACCTCCGTGGCCCTCACACACACACCTGTGACCTCCGTGGCCCTCACACACACACCTGTGACCTCTGTGCCCCTCACACACACACCTGTGACCTCTGTGCCCCTCACACGCACACCTGTGACCTCCGTGGCCCTCACATGCACAGCTGTGACCTCCGTGGCCCTCACACACACACACCTGTGACCTCCATACCCCTCACACACACACCTGTGACCTCCATACCCCTCACACACACACAGTTGTGACCTCCGTGGCCCTCACACACACACCTGTGACCTCCGTGGCCCTCACACACACACTTGTGACCTCTGCTCCCGTCACACACACAGTTGTGATCTCTGTGGCCCTCACATACACACCTAGTGACCTCTGTGCTCCTCACACACACAGCTGTGACCTCCGCTCCCCTCCTGCACACCTGTGACCCTTGAGAGGCCTGTCTCAGCACAGGGAGGGGGTGGTTGTGCTGACTCAGCCCAACAGGCCCTGCTCTCCCTGCCCCGAGAGGGGCCGGCTCTGCGCGCAGGCTGAGGCTGGAATGGGAGCAGACTGCGGTGAGCAGCCGATCTCACGCCGAAGGAGGAGCGGCTCTCCTTTGAAGTCCACTCCACCAGTTCACACGTCTTCAGACCTGTTTCATTTACGCTGGTTTGCTTTAACCTGCTGCTAAGCAGCTGGTCACGTGGCCCGCAGAGTATGCAAGCTAGCCAGGTCAAGAGGGCCCCGACGATGCTCCAGGGCGGCTCCCAGAGCTGGCATCCCCGCCTCAGCCCCTGTGGGAGGCCAGACCCCAGGACAGAGAGGGAGGCACCCGGCCTCAGGCCCCAGGGCCTCTCGGCGCCCAGGGCGTCAGGAACCAGGAACCAGGCCCACAGCCAAGCCCTGCAGCTCGGCGGCCCTGGGACTCTGCAGCACGTGTGGGCGGGCGGGCGGGTGAGGAGCACGTGGACACACGGACAAGGAGGTGGATGCGCGGCGTGGGGTGCAAGCCGGGGCTGGACAAGAGAGGACGAACAAGGACCCCGCGGCCCGGCCAGGAGCCCAGGAGGCTTCACTTTCCAGCAGAGGGGCCTTCTCCAGAGACCAGCATCTCCGCGTGAGCCAGCCACCTCCTGGGACTTATTACAGCTTTGTGGGCACTGGCAACACACAGGAGGGCCTTTATCGATCCGCTTCACAGGGAAACTGTCCTTTAAAAATTCAAATGTTGGGTGAGATATAATGAAGGGAAATCATGTTTCAATCCCCAACAGAAAAAGAGTAGCTCCTGAGCAATGATAAATTACAGGACATGAACATATCGCTTACACCCTCCTCTCAGCCAGGCGCCGAATCTGACTCCGGAGAAGCAGTTTTCTGAGGGGCTGCGGGTTGCGGGCAGCATCTGCCTCGCAGACTCGGGAACACAGACGCCGGGCCGCACGTCCTCCGTGGAAGCCGCTGGGAGAGGGCGGCCTGGGCCCGGCGCGCAGCAGACAGCGCGACATCGGGAAGCCCTTCTCGAGCAACGTCAAGTGTCCAAATATACAAATTAACTTTACAGAACCACGCGCGTTCGGGAGTTCCTCAGCCACCGCGTGAAGACCACTTAGGCTTTATATGGAGAAATTACAGGTTTCATGCTGGTTCTAAAAACGGTCTGTACGCAATGCAGACGGGCCCACAGGTAAAGGGCGGGCTCCGGCGCCGGGGCTGGTGGCAGGCAGTGCGAGAGCCGGTCCCGCGGACACAGGGGACGGCCCTCGCGGTGGGACGGGGCGCACGGCCATCACAGCACAGCAGCGGGTGCCGGCCGGTGGGGGGACGCAGGGGCGCGGGCACCCTCAGGGGGCCTCCTGCCCACCTGGTCCCCTCACGCCCCAGCCCTCACCCCCCGGGATGCGCATCAGCCCTCCCACCCCCGGCCCTCCCACCGCTGGTCTCTGCCCTCCAGGCCGGGCCTGCAGTGACCACGGCGGGCGGGGCAGAGCTCAGCTGGTCACGGCCTTGCCCTGCGGACCACGTGCCTCGAGCTCCTCGGGGAGCAGGTGCGCCCAGCACTTGGCGCTCTGGTTGGAGGCGGCTCCAGAGAGCTGGTGCTGGCAGGCTGGACCCCTGACTCTGGGCGAGAGTCCAGCCCCTGCGTCCGCCCTCACAGTCACGCGGGCCCGCCACCACCGTCTCCCCTCGTCCCGCCCAGACCCTCCTCCCCTGCCCACCCTGCCAGCCCCCTGCCGTGGGGTGGCCAAGCCCCCGCCTCCTAGGATGGAGGGTCCTCCAGACTCGGTGGACGGGCCCCCTCCGTGTCCCTGGCCTGTCCCTGCTGGCGCAGCAACGATGCCTGGGGCAGGAGGGTGGCGTGGAGCAGGGCTGTGGCAGCCCCGAGCCCACCCCGCTGTCCTGACGGACATTGAGCCTCGAGAGCAGGCACCGTGTGGGTCAGGGGGTCCCGGGCAGCAGTTCCTCTGAAGGGCTCAGGAGCCTGTGGGCCCAAAAGGCCACGAGAAGGGCACCGTGGGCACGCCATCACCCCCTACCCTGAGCCCCGTGCACACCACCCCGTTCCAACAGGCACCCACATTAGGAGGGGCCCGCCTGACCGCCAGGCCTTCCAGGACATCACTCCCCACCCCATGAGGGGCTGGGGCTCTTAGTGAGGGTCAGCTGGGAAACAGCCAGGAGGTCCTCGGACTTAGGCTGGGCTCAGCTCCAGCCTGTGCCTCTGACCAGGGACGTGGCTGGGGGCCCAGTGTCCAGCCCCTCTCACTGCTCAGGGGTAGCTGCCCCCTGCGAGACCCAGAGGGGATAAGTGTGGCCTTTCTCAGGGTCACCGGAGAGCTGGCCATCCACTCGTGTCCAGCTCCAGAGCTCGAGGACCCCACAGGGGCACTCCACGGCCTTCAGATCCACTTTGCACACTCGGCCCCTACGAGCTCCAGATCAGCACGTGAGGAGAGCTGACCACAGAGGTTGGAGGACGTGGTGTGCTCCTTGGGGAAACGCAGGCAGCCTCGGACCCTGCGTGGGGTCTGGGACCACCTGGGCCCCCCACGAGGTGACCTCCTGGCCCCAGGTCACCCCTGACACGCAGCCCTGCAGGGTCAGATGCTCAGAGGAGCCGTCCTCCCGACGTGCAGTGCGGCACTCACCCCCGGCCAGCCTGTCCCCTGGGCTCCCAGACGCCCCAAGCTCTGGGCACTCTATTCTTTTAATTGTCGTGCCAACGGCAACCTTCCAGTCTCTTTTCTGAAAACAGGCCTGGGGCCCGTCGGGAGATAGAAGAGATGTCTCCTCTCCGTCACACCAGCAGCAGCACCACCGGTTTTTAATTACTGCGGAACCCCAGGGTGCTTCTTGTCTGCTTCTGACGGGAACCAATAAACTCGTCCGTCTACGTCTGAGTGATGCGACCTGAAGCCCCAGGGTCTCGGGAGGTTCAAACTGTCCTTCAGCCCCAGAGCCAGGCAGGGTCGCCGCCTGGAGCGGAGAAGGTGACCTCCAGCAGGCCCAGGACTGCTCCGGGCCCCACGGCTGCCCTTGTGGCCAGGGAGCAGGGCGGACAGGTCGCCAGTCAGCTGTGCTGGGGGTGTGAGGGCGGACTCTGAAGTGTCCCCCGCCGACCACAAGCACCGTCAGCAGTCGCGTGCTGAGCGTGAGAGGGCTGGAAACAGGGCTGAGGTTTTCCCACAGCTGAGAAATGGACCTGATGATTGTAATTGCATTTTCCAAGGGCTGATGAAACCTCCCCGAAGCAACGCGGGGAAGCCTGCCCGGTGGGTCCAGGCCCAGCAGCCACGGCTGTGGTCTCGAGTGTACAGGCCCTCTGTGGCCCCGCCTGCCCCCCACCCTGGGGACCATCCAGGCCCGGGGCCTCGTCCGGGGGACCCAGGAGCGGGAGGGAGGCAGCCTGCCCCCAGGGCCTGCTGGAGCGCCTTCCGTGAAGGCCGCCAGGAGGCTCCCAGCTCTGTGGGTGGCTGGCCGTGCGCCCGGAGACCCTGTGCAGACAGGCCGCCCGGCCGTGCGAGCACCAGTCCTGGCCACAGTGGAGGACCCCCCTCTTGGGGCTCTTGCTGCCAGTTGGGGCACCTTTGGGCTGGGGTCACCCAGCGTCGGGGGCGCAGGCCTGGGCTGTGGGAGCGGTGGAGTTGGGGAAGTTGAGGGGGATTTGAGGCGACGTTAAGGGTGGGGGTTGAAGGGGGTTGAATGGGGTTGAGGGGGGCTGGGGGTTTGGGGGGTTGAGGGTAGAGATTGAGTGGGATTGAGAGGGGGTTGGGGGGTCAAGGGGGGCTTGAGGGGGGTTGAGGGGTGTTGGGGGATTGGGGGGATTGAGGGGGCTTAAGGGGAGTTGAGGGGGGTTGGGGCATTGGGGTGCATTGGGGGTTAGGGGGTGCAGCCCGGGAAGGAGTGCAGAGGTGCGGAGGGAAGGAGGCCTGGGCTGGGCTTATTTCTGGGTCGGGGCCAGGGCTGTCAGAGCCTCAGGGCCCCCTCCAGGCCCACGACCCCCACAGGGCTCCAGGCAGGGCTGCTGGCCAGCCGACAGCGTCCCCCTCACGCCAGTCCCGGCCTCGGGCTCTCTGCGGTCGACCAGCTCTGATGGCAGCTCCTGCACCTGGGGTGTCAGGCAGCTTCGTTTGCCCCTAGGAGATTTCCTTCCCGCTGGCCTCCTAGGCGTCTGGGGAGCCGGCATTCCCTCTGCCATGACATGCTCACAGCCCCAGCGGGCCAGGCTCGTTTGCAGAGACCCCAGCCCTGCCTGCTCCGTGCCCTGGCCCCACAGTCTCCCATGCAGTGAGCTCCCCATCACCTTTCAGGCTCAGTTACAAGGCTGCTGGTTGCCCTTTCCTAGAAACCCTCCCGGCTTGCTCCTCCCCATCAGAATGGGCAGCCCTGTGCCCAGGCTTAACCCTGTCCCGCCTCAGACAGCCGTCTTCTCCACTCTGTCTTTTCCCCAGAGGCAGGGCTCTACATCCTCAGCAGGACCTGTTGCGTGCTCTGAGTGGGCTTCCAGGCCCAGCAGGAGGACAGCGCGGCCCTCGGAGCAGCTTAGGAGAAAAGCGTCCTGCATCAGCTCTGCAGATCCAAGAGGAGACCATCCCCCTCCCCAGTCTCCAGGGGGAACCGGCCCTTTCAAAAAGAGAGGCCCCCTGCCGGGATGAACACATCACCATGGAAACCACTTATGGTGGCATCTGTCACCACCAAGCAGAGAGGTCACACAGGAGTTCATGACTCTGAGGACCCATGGCTCGGTGGTTTCCTGGACGGTGGGAGCGTGGGAACAGACATGCAGACCAAGCGGCCTGAGACCCTCCCAGCCCCGGGCAGCGACCTCAGCTCCCCCAGAGCAAACGTTTCTGGGAGGCCAAGTGCAGGGTCCTGAGCACCAGGCCGTCAGAGGTCTAACCGCACGTGGACATGGGCGGCAGCTGATGGGACGGGAGGGGGTCAGTGCAGACTTGGGCCTCGTGGGCCCTCCCCACAGCTCCCTTCAACCACCCAGCCCAGGGTTTGCTCCTGGGAGGCCCCCAGGGCCACTCACTGCCCCTCCAGGGACAGTGGGGTCGCTGACCTCTGCGTCCCTGTCTCCCTGTACTGTGCGGGGCAAGCTGGGCCCTGGCCCCAGGGATGATGGCGATCATGGGCCACCGACCGCAGGCTGGGACCCAGGACATGGAGGGAGCCTCCTCAGGGGAGAAGCTCAGGGTGCCAGGGCTCCCCGCTGCTGTCCGCAAGGGGCTGCCCGGGCGTCTATGCAAAGCGTCGAACTGATGCACATTTTTCATACCTCACTGAGAATTAAGAACCACAAAGACCTCATTTAAAAGCATGGTGTGTCAAGCTTTTCACCTTCACTCCGGTTTCACGTCCTCCATCTAGCGTGCTTCTCCCAGCGCAGTCTCGGGCACCTCCAGCTTGGCGCCCACCCCGAGCACACGCGGCCGGGACACGGCTGTCGCTGTGCGGCAGCGTGCAGCCCTGCACGCGGAAACGCAGCTGTTCAGACACAGGCATCTTTGTTTCCCTGAATCTCCTCGGCAACAGATAACCCGGGTTGCAGACTCACTTGTGGAGACTGATTCTGGGAACAGTGTTATTTTTACTTCTGTCTTGGATCCAGCTCGCTGCATCCCTGCCCCCACACCCCGCACGCAGGCACATCAATCACTAAGTCAGGCCTGGGGCCGACTTGAGGCCATGGGGACGCAGGGGCGTGTCTGGGGCCAGAGCTGCGGCTGCTGAGCAGAGGTCAGTGGCCAGAGGCTGGTCCCGCTACAGACTGTGGGACAGACGGCACTAGAGGCTTCGCCCGGCTGCTGAGCCATTCCAGCAGGTGGCAGAGGACCCCACGGATTCAAGGAGATGTGGAGGTCAATGCCTGGTCTCACAGGGGCCCCGCTCACAGAGCTGGGGTCCAGACAGACGGCAGCTCTTTGTAAACACATGCGCACACCCCACTGTGTGGGCCAGGGTGAAGGGCAGCCACTCAGCCCCCAAGACGACAGGGGGGGGTCACTGCAGCTCTGACCCCACCAGGCACGGGCGGCCAGGAAGGCCTCCACCAGCCCCTGTGAAACAGAAAGCCCGGGGTATAATCGGACGCCGTGTTCCCGTCGTCCAGACCGTTGCGCAGTTTTTAGTTTCTCTTCAGATGGGGTCTGAGGTCCCCGAGCTGTGACCGTCTACATCTCTCTCTTGGCTCACTTTGTGGAGAGACGAGCTCCTTTGTTTCTGCGTCTGGCCTTGCGGTGGAGCCCGGCGCGCTCGTGTGTCTGCAGGTGACACTCCCGACCCCAGGCGGCCGGGTCCCGCGGCGGGCGTGGCCGGAAAGTGTGTGGCTGCCCTCCCTGTGCAGGTCGCGCCTACATCACCCGGGTCCCAGGGTTGCAGGACACATCAGTCCCTGTCCTCCTTTCGCCTGGACGCTCCCTGAGGGCGTCCTCACGCCCGCTGTCTCCGTGGCCTCCCCAGGGCACACTCACAGGAAGGCAGGGCGGGAGCCCCCCTTATGGACCCGATTTCACAATCACATGTTTGTCTCCTGGAATTCTCCAGTCATGACTGACATGTCCTGTCCTGACCTGTGACCCGAGCAGGAGCCCCACTCAGCCTGCTGAAGCTCTCAGCCCCTCTGCGGGGGCCTCCTGGCCTCCCCTGACCTGGGAGAGGCTGTGGGTGTCCCCAACCTGTACCCCCGCCTGCCTCCCCACCCTGAGGGGGCCCCGCGGGAGACGTAGCCCTCGGCCATCAGGGGATGTCAGGCCCTGAGGCCTGGGGGCCACCAGGGGAGCAAGGGGGGCGACAGAGTCATGGTGTCCGGGCAGCGGTCAGCAGGCGGGCCCATCCACACGGCGGGGGCACTGCCCGCCTCCTCTGGGGCACAGAGCGGGCAAAGGCCACAAGGCAGGCACTACCTGGCAGATGCCCCCAAGATCCCGCTGGAGGGCAGCCCCGGGATGGGGAGACCGGGGCCTGGGTGCTGTCTGAGCTCACCGGCCGCAGCTCCCCAGACGCTCTGGAGGGACCAGCACCCAGCCTGCCTGCTGAGGCCCAGGCCGCCAGGAGGCCACCAGTCACACCGAGGCCCCCCAGGGCAGACGCCTCCAGTGACCTGTGTCTACGGCTCTGTCTGAGCTCCGTGAGAACGGGGTTGACCTGTGGGTAGGCCCCTGGGGCCCGTCCAGAGCCGTCCCTCGGGAGGCCGCGGGCCTCCAGGGTGTGTGCTGAAGCTCAGCGGGGGCAGGTGGACCGCAGGGCCGAGGCCCGGGCCTGCATCGTCACAGGGCCACCCCTGTGGCCCTACGGGGCCTCTGCTCCCGAGGCCTTGCCCGCAGCCAGGGGCCTGCTCTCCGAGGTGGGAGGTGGCCAGGGGCCACCCCCAGCACCCCGAGCCCACGCTCCTCGGGTGCCCCGCCAGCAGCACAGGGGCCTCGCAGCGGGGCGGGGGCGCAGTGCTGTCCCGGGACCTGCCCACAGGCACAGGTGGGGCTGAGGACAGGGGCCCCCAGGTGACCCCCGAGCAAGCCCCTCCCCCCGGCCCGGACCTCCGCTCCGCAGGGTCTGTCCCGAGACACAGCCCGCAGGGCGCCCCGGGGACTGGCCTGGGCCGGCTTGTCCTCCTGGCTCTGCACACACCAGACCCCTGGTCCCGGGCCCTCGGGGGCAGGTGTCACCGAGTCCAAGCTCGCTCTGCTCGCCGCACGAAAGGCCAAAGAACCTGAGAGACGAGGTGTTGAGGTGAGGAAGAGACTTACTGGGGAGCCGGCAGACTGAGAAGATGGCAGGCCAGCACCGTCTGGGGGCCAGGTCGTTTTACAGATCGCAGATGAGTGGAGGTGAGGAGGCAAAGTAAAGAGGCCGTTAACCTTGTAAACATCTAGAAAGGCAAGCCTCAGGCCGGGCACGTGTTCATTTCTTCCTTCCTGCCATCCACAGGCCGACAGGGTTCCGAACGAAGGCCTGTGGTTTAGCGGTCAGGCAGCGGGGCAGGATTCTCCAGGGCAAACCTTTCTGTACGATCACAACAAAAGCAATGAAAAGCCAGTCACAGAAGCAGTCTCGACACGAGGCAGGGCTGGCTTCCTCCCTGCCACACGGGCCCCGGCGAGTTCCCTGCAGCACCGGAGCCGCAGACTCCTCCAGGGAGGAGACGGGACGCGGACGTTCCCAGGAGGGTGTGCAAGCGCGGATCCGGCCGTGTCCGGGCTGCATTCGGAGGATGTGCTTCACCCGGAATCTTGTCAGTGGTTTAGGAGGGACTCGGACTGAGACGCACAGCCAAGGGGCTCCCTGTGGAAACGGGGTCTCGCACGCTGTCCCCCCATTGTGTCTCTGGTGGCCTGTGGGGTGATGAGCAGACATAGGCCAAGTCTGGGCTCAGTGTCAGTGTGGGCCAAGTCCAGCTCGGCCCAGGTCTGTCCCTGAGCAGCAGGTCTCTGTCCCTGTGTCTCTAATTAGAGGCACTGGGCAGGCTCGCTTAGGCCCAGGGAGACGCCGCTCCGATTGCTGGGACCCTGGCCCTGACCCTCCCTCCTGGGTTCTGGTTCTATCGCTGCCGCCCACCCCTGACCCCAGGCCAGCCCCCTAGTTGGTCTCCGCAGCTGCCCCCACAAGCCCCAGGAGCTGGGGTGCCCAGCTGAGGCTGCAGGAAGGGGGCCCCAGGGGCTGTCCCAAGGGAGGACCACACGCCCCTTCTTCCCACCAGGACCCTCTCCTCCCCGCTCGTGCGCGGAACAGGGATGAAGCCAGTGTTCAGGCTGGAGACCACCACAGGGACAACTTCTGCCCGCCTGGAAGGAGATGAGCAGAGAGGACCTGATGGCAGCCCACGTGGTCGCCAGCAAGGCCCATGGGGCTGCCCCCGGGGCCAGGAGCCTCTGCCCACAAGTGTGGTCTCCGGGCAGCTCCAGGAAGGCTGGGCTAGGGGAGGAGGTGTGAGCCCTCGGGTGCACAGGGCGCCGGGCAGGTTTAGACAGCTGTCAGGGGCCACAGGGAAGCCCCAGGGCACGGGCAGAGGAGGTGAGGAGGGCTTGTGAGCCCTGGTGGGAGGACCCTGCAGCCAGTGGGACCTCAGTCCCCAGAGGAAGCGCAAGCTCTGGAGAGGGGAGAAGGGGTGCTGTGACCCAAGCCCGAGCTGCCTGGAGGCCTCTGGGGGGCTGGGCGGGAGCTGGGAGGGTCTGCTCCCCTGGCCCCTGGACCAGCCTCCAGGTGGCAGGCTGGGCCAGCAGGACAGGGCGGGCCGGCCTGGCGGACTCTCCCGGCTGGGCTCCGCCGGCCCTCTGCCCACCGCCCGCAAGCCCTCCTCGCCCCGCCCAGCCCCTGCTGCTCCTGCAGAGAGCTCGTGGTGCAGGTGGCCTTCCTGCTCAAGGTTAGGTCTACGAGCGCTGTTTGGAAATAATGAGGATCTTTCATAAACTTTGGAGAAAAGGACCGGAGCTGATGAGGTCGGCACCTGGTGGACTGACTGCTGTCCTGCAGGCGTGGCGGGGCCCAGGGCGCCCCGATCTGATGGGGGGCTGTCACGTGACCCGGGCCTGGGTGCCTCCCTCACCGCACACCCGCCCCCGCAGGCCTCATAGTCACAGCGTCCCTGTCCCCCAACAGGTGCGCACCCCAGGACATCTGCCCACTGTTTCCACAAGATCCCAGCTTGGGTAAAGGGGAAATTTGAAAACGTTTTCTTATATTCACAAACTGTGATCCTTTTTCAAAATTCAAGGATTTTATACTTTTGTTTCTCTTTGTCACAATGCTTGCTTTTTCCTCATTTCTTGGTTTTTTTCACTTGTACCTGATTTTAGTTATTTTGCTCGGCCTGCTTTGTAACGTAGGCAAACCGTGGCGCAAGCCAAACGACGACAGCTAAGGAGTTAATCAAAAGACTTCAAAGTCACTACTGGTAATACTTCATAGTTTTTAGTGTTTAAACTGATTTTATTGGGGGTTTTCTTTACCAAAAAAAAAAAAAAAGCCACCCATAGTCAAGAAAACAATATCTGAAAGAGGGATGCAGAAGAGCAAGCTGACCAATGGTCAGCATCCTGCCAAGCTGCGGGCACCACCACCACCCCCGGGGCCCCCAGATGGCACCAGCGCACAGGCACAGGTGCACACTCGTGGCATCACACTCGCCCGCTCACACGTCTGTGAACACCAGCTTCGCACACGTCTGCAGGACTCCCCTCCAAGGCCTGCCGACCAGCCACCAGCCGGCAGGTGTCGGTTACTCCAACCCAGCCCATCAGACTCTCAGATTGTTCCAGACCTCTGCTATTCCAGCAGCTCAAAGCAAGATTAACTGGCTGGAAGTGACTAGATATCAAAATGTAAAGAGGTTTTTTTTGGGATATTTTGAAAGGAGGAGAGATGTTTCAAGACACAAGCCACTGGAGTCTGTCCTGCCAGGCGCCAAAGCAGAAAACCGGAGCCTGGGGAAGATTAACTCTCAAACAAATCATTATTTTAGCAAAATTGTCACGTTTGACCACATCTAATTTGATAAAACTGCTTTGGCCCCAGTGGCAGGAGCAGGGACTGGACAGAAGGCAGCGGGCACCCGGGGAGGAGAGTGGAGGCCAGGGAGGCTGGTTGGAGCTGGGTGCACGCTACAGGAGGGTCAGAGGGGACGGGGCTCCAGCAGGGAGGAAGGCACATCCCCGGGGCGGGTGAGGGCGGTGGGCCAAGCCAGGCCGGCACCCAGGACGGCTCAGCTGCCACCCTGTCACACCCCCGTACCCATCCACAGCCCCAGGATCAGAGGCCGCAGGGGGACAGCAGGGACAGGACCTCCTGGAAGGGTTTCCCCGAGACCCTCCCACCCTGCAGGGACCCCACAGGCAACCTCAGCCCTGCAGAGACCCCCAGGCACCCCAGACACTGGCCCCAGCAGGAGGCCGAAGGTTCCCGTGAAACAGTAAGTGTGATTGGTGACCGAGGTCTGGAAACCGGACGAGGCCTCAAGCATGAAGCTGTCCGACCACCGGCAGCTCCTGCATCTGTCCTGACCCCGAGTCTGAGATGGGCGTGGGCAGCCCTGCGGCCCTCTGGAGGAGGGGTGAGCAGAGGAGCCTGGACCCAGCTTCCTCCTGAGAGCGCGGCCTCTGCCCTGCTCTTCACGCCTGCCCCCGGCAGACCCTTGGCTGCCCCGCCCGTGGTCAGCCCTGCCGGCCTCCACGGAAGGGGGGTCAGGATGCCGCCTTGCCCGAACACGTGCTGATGTCTGCTCCCCACCAGGTGCTGCGGGGGAGCCCCCGGGTCTGTGGGACCCCAACCCCGTGTGGAGGGACCAGGTGTCTCCGGGGCCGTCGTGTGTGTCCAGCCTGCTCGTGTGGGTGTCTAGCCTGGGCTCCCGAGGTGATGGTGGACGCAGGCTGGTTTACAGCTCGGGGTCGTGGGCCCTGGACTGCGTCTGGAGGGCAGAGGGCAGGTGTGTTCTTGCCTCCAGACTGTCTCTAGTAAATCTGTTTGCACAGTTTGCAAGGGAAGCTCAAACAGGCTGGGGTGGAGCTGCGGGTCCCCGCTGCCTCTGGGGTGCACTGCAGGGCGTGGACCCTCCAGAGGGGCCTTCCCACGTGGCTGTGCTCAAGGAGTGCTCCCACACCCCTCACGTGTTGCTGAGAGTCTGGTCACCACGGCTGTCCCGTTGACGGGCTAACCCAAGACCTCGGGAAGAAGGCCGTGTCCTGGACGAGGGGGCTGTGGCCTCAGGAGGAAGTGGGGATCAGGAGCGGCAGACTGAGATGGGGAGGCTGACCCAGTAGCCCCAGCGCAGTCGCAGCTCATCCAGCCTCACTGTGAAGCTAAGGGCAAGCCCTCCCTGCCCGCTGCCTCCCCGACACCAGCCTGGACCACCCCCCCACCCTCGTGCGGCAGAACCAGCAGGGGATCCTCAGGCTCTAGCTGCTCCCTGGTCCCCAGTGGCCTCTGTTTTTCCTCCAAGAACATCCTCCAGGCAAACGGCGCCTTGGGAGCCCCCAGCACGGCGGGGACTGAGTTCACCCCCAACCCTGCGCCCTATGGTGGTTCCAGGACTCACTCCTAAAGGAGGCAGGGTCTGGGCTCCAGGAGGGTCTGAAGCTGTGACGGAGGAAAGCAGATGTGATTTGAGAGGCGGAAGGAAATGAAAAATGGGGTGAGTTAGGGATTGCCAGAAAAGAAAACAGAGAAACAGGCTGCATTTGTGACACTGAAGCGCTGTCTGCTCAGAGTACCCGCCACTCACCTTTCCTCTTCCTTCAAGTGTCTTATCAGGGACCCTTCTGATGGGCCTGAAGGATGCAGCGGGTGAGGGGGGCTGAGAGCTCTGGGGACGGGGAGGACTGGACCCACTGCCAGCATGGGGTGCTCAGAGAGGCGGGCAGCGTCCCGGACTCTGCGTGCCTGGCAGCAGCCCCACGTCTAGGCTGACCGCGGCCTGTGGGGCCCAAGGTGTACCGGCTCAGGTGGGCCATGGGTACCCTGTATCTCTGGATGTGCTGAAGCCCCGTAGGGGGCCCTGTACCCCTGGACGCGCTGAAGCCCCGTAGGGGGCCCTGTACCCCCTGGGTATGCTGAAACCCCGTAGGGGGCCCTGTACCCCTGGATGTGCTGAAGCCCCGTAGGGGGCCCTGTACCCCTGGACGCGCTAAAGCCCCATAGGGGGCCCTGTACCTCTGGACACGCTGAAGCCCTGTAGGGGTGTGCATGCGTGGACACGGACCCCACAAGGCTCTCAGCGTGAAACCCCCAAGGCTGCCCAGGGGTCACTGGAGGCCAGCAGGAGGTTGCCCCGGGCGTGGCCTGCTCTCCGGGGGCTCTGAGAGCCTTCGGGAGAGGAAGGGCAGCCACAGGAACACGGTGCGTTTGCTTTTATTCTCAGACTCAGCTTGACCTCAGGGCCGAGTGCGTTTGTTGACGTAAATCTCTGTTAGAAATGTTCTGCACAAATTCAAACTGACGCTGTTGGGGGAGATTGCTGGTTGCCACGGCAACTGGAGCGCGGTTTTCACCCGGCTCAGTGGATTTGAGCACACAGTCGGCCGTGCGTCCGGCCTTGGGGGCCAGCCCGGAAATGCCACCAACGCCACCCCCGTCCCACACGTGGCCCCCACGCCGCGTCCAGGAAGCTGGCAGCCTGAGGCTCCCTGCAGCGCTCACCCCAGAGGCAGGTCCAGCCTGAGGCTCTGCGGCCCTAGGCCCAACTCAGGCCCAGGGAGGTGGGGTGGGGCGCCGTCTCAAGCTGACCCCTGCCCCCGCTGACCTGTGACCCCGTCCACCCTGCAGCTGTCTGGAGCAGCAGCAGCAGCAGCAGGCTGCCTCCTGGCTTCACGCAAGTAGGCTCCTGATGTCCTCTGGCCGTGGGGGCCAGGGCCCCAGCCCTCCCACCCGCCTGCCCTCCACCCCGGTTCCCCTCCCTGCCTGCCTCCACCCCATCCCAGCCCCCCACGGACAGCTGTGGTCACCCCTTCATCGGAAGTGACTTTCTCTCTGGGGGGCCGGATAAAGGGCTGAGGGGCTGCTGGAAGGGGGTCCCTGTTGGCAACTGGAAGATCTTCCTGCTGGGGAGTCCTGAGCTCACAGAATGTGCCAGACACGCGCCTTCGCGAAGGGAGGCAAAGACGCAGTGCTGTGAGGCGGCCCAGAGCCCACCCCGCCAGAGACTCTTGCTTTCCTGCGAAGAAGCCACGCAGGTTTCAGGAGTGAGCTCTCAGTGCCTGAGGGAGGCCTGAGCAGGTGCTCGTCTGCTCAGAAGACAGTCTTGGTGCTTTAGAAACTGGAAGGGCCCAAGAGTCCGCCAAGCCTGGCTCACGGCAGCTGCAAACCCCAGGAAGCATCGGCTCCGCTCACGGACGGCAGAGACGCTCAGGGCACGGAGGGGCCCGAGGTGGCCCAGCCCCACGGCCGGAGGCCCCGTCACAAAGCTCGTGCTCATGACCCATCCTCAGGGTCCGCTGAGCAGAGGCCACCGTGTCAGGGAGAGGGCCTGAGGCTCCTGTGGCTGCTGCGGACACAGCGCTGGCTCTCCGCTCTGACCTGGGCCAGCAGGGAACCCGGCTGCTGGGTGTGGGGGTTGGGGCCTCACGACCCTCTGTGGGCAGCTTGGGGGCCAGGGCACTGGTAGCCCAAGCCCGAGGAGGGATGGTGGGGCAGCAGTGGAGGGGCCCAGCTCCCCGACCCTCACTAAGCCCGAAGCCCTCAGACGCGGCTCTCAGGGTGGCTTCATCCGGAGGAGCCTCTGGCCCTCACCCAGGACGACGCTGGGGTTCAGAGCCGGCTGCACTGTGTCCAGCCGCAAGCGCAGGGTCAGGATGTTAGCAGCCAGCCAGGCCCGTCTGCCCAAAGAGCCCCCAGAGCACTCCGTGCACCCACCTGCACCCCTGGGGAGTCTGGGCTCGACCAGCCTTTGCCTTGAAGCCCATGGGCCCTGGGGTAGGGCTGAGGCCTGGGCTTGGAGGGGCTCCTCCAGGCCGGCCCCCACCCTCTGTGTCCCTCCAGCATTGCCGAGAAGTGACCTCTGCTTACGCTCCCCCTGCTCCAAGGCCGGGGTGGGTCTCCACGCTGTGGCCAGGGCCCAGGGACAGAGGGTCAGCCCCGGGGCCTCCTCCTGGTGCCCTGGTGGCCTCCTGGACTCCTGGCCCCGTGATCTTTCTGTCATCTCTGGGCTGGGGGCCCAGGGGTGGTAGTGAGCTGACCTGTGTCCACCAGCCCCTTCCTGGCACAGTCTGTGGACGGAGCGGCAGGTGGACACATGCCCCGTGGGGTCCACCTCAGCCCTGTGGAGTCTGAGCAGAACATCCCCCCAGTCCAGGATTGTCTTCCCACCACCTCCCATCCCCCTTGTCCAGGACCATCAGCCTGGCCTGGGGACCTCTGCTGTGCCCTCCAGTGCCTGAGGGAGCCGCCCCAGGACACTAGGTGGGCCAGGGGTGGGCAGGAGGGTCTCCAGTCAGCACTGACAGCACTCACTGGACAGCTGGATGACCCCTCACCCCTCGGGCGTCTCTGACCCTCGGCTGAAGCTCAGGACCCGTTACAGAGGGGCAACGGGAACAGTGGGCACCCTGGGGGCAGAAGCATTGGGGGTGTTGGTGGGACCAAGGACAGGAGGGTAGGAGTACCCCATTCCGAGACCCTCTGGCCAGCGGCACCCCCACGCCCTGCAGGCAGGACCCCTGTGATCCTTCCCCCGCCTGCTCAGCTTTCTTCTGGGAGCCCTGTCACCAGCTCTAGCTCCGGGCAGGGTCCGGGACCCTGGACTGGGCAGGGGTCTGGGGATGGGGTCGGGGGCTCTTTCTGCGCAGCTGAGGCCCGTCGACAGGGCAGGACCACCTGCTGACTCACGCTGGGATGCACTGTAGGCTGACCTCACTGTGGCCATCTTTGGATTTGAGAATCTTTTAAGACAAGAGCTGTGAAAACTCCTCCGAAATTAATTTTCTTGCTCCTGTTCGTGTTCCCAGAGCCCTAAAGGGACAGGGGCTTCCTGCCAGAATAACACAGAGCTCCCACCCCGCTCCCCGCCTCCCCCAGGGGGTGTTTTGATGGGAGCTGTCCGCTTCTGTTGGCAGCGAAGGCGAAACCACCGGTTGTCTCTTTAAATCGGCTCTGCGGAGTCTGGGCCGGCGGGCTGGCTGGGAAGAACCATCGCCGCTGCCGCAGGGAGCCGCCGCGTGCGCGTCAGCGCCTCCCCCGTCCCCATGGTTACGGCTCAGCCTCCGACCGGCCTGTCCCCGGCCGTCGCCCGCCCGCGGGGGCAGGCAAAGCGGCCGCCGGCGATCCTCGCGCGGAGTTCGGGAAGCCGCCCGCTGAGAACGGCAGCTAGCGTGCGCTCCTGGCTCCGGCTCACCCCCGGCAGGCCGGGCTGGCCGGGCTGCGGTCTTGCAATCTGTTGATAACTCTACTCTCTAGCCGGCGCGCTGCCCCTGGGATGGACAACGGCTCCCCAGACCCGGGAACGCGCCCCACCTCTCCGCCAGCGGGAAGCACAGGACTGCGGCCACTCCAGCTCGTTTCGCCAAAATAGGTGAGAAGTTGGGCTGCGTTTCTCCAGGGTCTGCACGCAGGTGCGCCCCCCCTCAAGGAGGCAGCAGGACACAGCTTGGGGGTGGGGGGGCGGCGGGCAGGTCGGAGCCCTCCGGCAGCAGCGTCCACTCCCCAGGCCGCCCCCCGGGGCATCAGCGCCGGCCAGGGGCCGGCTGTGCCTGCTCTTGCAAATGCAGATTCTGAACAACTTTGGGTTCCGCTGACGGAACCCATCCACTGGGGAAACCGGGCTGTGTGGGGAGAGGCTGGTCGGTAAGGTCTGGCCACATCCAGGCAGAAGCTTCACCCGCCCGGGTCTGGCTGCTCGTGGGGGATTCTTGGCTGAGCTGACAGACGCTGTACGTGACTCCTGCAGCCTGAGACTGGGCTGAGAGTCCTGCGCTGGATGGCAAGCGGAGGCCGATTTTTAAATATGGAGAAGGAAGCGCTCCCCAGGGCACCATCCCTCCAAGGCCCCTGAGGCCCCGGGTCGTCCCGGAGCCTCTGCCGGACCCAGACGCCTGGAGCCGGACACTCCAACAGGCTGGCTGGGGCGAGAGAAGCCCAGAGCAGGGCAGACTGTGGGGGGCGCTGCTGCTGCTGCGCGGGAGGGGGTGCTGGCGCGGCGCGGGGCGGGGAGAGGGGGTGCGAGATGCGGGGAGGACCCCCACCACCTGGCCTTCCCTGCCTTCACAGATGGGGGTGGCCTCTCCCCCCTGCACCCACCCCATCGCCGCGGTCGCCCAGGGCTCGACCCCGCGGCCCCTTCGGGGTAGCTTGACCTTCCGGACGGCCATGGAGGCTGGCGAGGAGCAGGGAGCGACATAGGCGGCCGGGCCGTTCCACCCCTGCTCACACTTCAGTAACTTCGCTGTGCCCATGGTGAGTACACGGCGGCGGGGCTCAGGGGACCCCCCCCCCCCCCCCGCCACCACACGCAGGCACGCGAGCCGCTGTGTGCTCCGCTGGGTGGGGGGCGCCTGCGGGTCCTGCAGCTAGGCGCCCGGGGGGCGGGGCCGTGTGGGGGGGTGGGGCCGTGCCGGGGGGTTGGGGGCGGGGGGCCGCGGGCTGCTGCTCCTCGGCGGCTCTTCAGCGGCGGCTCGCGGAGATCATACTAATTAGCGGCGTGCTGCAATGTTGAATCACTGAGTCAGGGGAGGCGGCGGCCTGCCCCGGCCTCGCCCTCCACCTGTGCAAACCTCTCTGACCCCAGACTTGGGGGCCCCCGGGGGGCGCTGGGGTACTGCCCTCTCCTGGCCCCAGGCCCTGCGCATGGCCCTCCCTCCCACTGCAGCCCTTCCCATCGGAAAGTTGGCGAACCCAAGGCAGGGGACGTGAGTGGGCTTCAGCGGCACACGCAGCGGGCATGGAGGCCCCTCTCCAGCACAGGGGGCGCGCCCGGCTTGCGGGGGTGCGGCCGACGTGTGGGGGCTCGGCCTGCAGGCCTGGGGCCCTTCCCTGCGGTCGCAGCCGGTTTGAATTCCAGTAAAGGATACACTGTACTCGCTTGTGACGGGCAGCTGCCGGCACGTGCAGAGAATGCCGATGGCTGAGGATGGCACCCCCACGGCCAGAGCTCGGACCCCAAGTCTGAAGATGCAGGCCTGAGCCTCCACAAACAGGGGCTGTCCAAGCTTCTTGTTGGTTCCCTTCCTGTTGGATCTGAAATGTCCAAAGAGCGATGCCTTTTGCTGAAGGTCAGCGTCATCTCGAGGGCTCAGAGGCAGGGAGCAGGCTGCACCTGCCTCTCCAGCGTCCGGCGGTGTGCGCCCTGGGGCCCCCAGCTGGGGCCCCAGCTCTGAACCAGGCACCTGTTGCCCCATGGGTGCACCCCAACACAGCCAGGGCCTCAGTCTGGCCGTGTTTGTAGCTCCACCTCCTCGAGTTCAGATCCTTATTCGCAATCTGGGTCCCCTTGTCGGCAGACAAAGGCTGGACTGAGCTGCCTGGGGGTGGGCCCTACAGCTGCTGGTCTAGGTGCCCCAGCGTCAGGCCTGTCTTCACCTCCGTCTCTGACCCTCTCTGACCTGTCAAGCGCCTTCCTCGCCGCAAGTCCATCCACATCCTGCCCCCAGCTCCCACCCACGCGACGTGGGCGTCTACGACAGGAGGAAAGAGCTGAGGCACCTTTGTCCAGAGAGCTTGGACCTAGTGGCTCACTGGTTCCAGTCCTAAGAAGTCACATTCACACTGGGGAGCGTTTCTGAAAGGAGCTGTCGCACCCAAGCCCATGCCTGCGGGTCTGGCGCGAGCAGGTTCCCGCACGTGTCTGGGAGCCCGTGGGGCAGCTGCTCGAGGGCCCTGGGGGCAGTGAGGAGGAAAGCCGACTGGCCGGTGGCTCTGGCCCCGTGTCCAGGCTGCCCCCTCCATCCACCTGCTCGGCCCCGGCCCCGACAGTCGGCTGCCCCGACTCCGGGCCCTGAGTGAGGCCATGGCCACGTCTGAACATTGCTGAGCCCTGAGCATCTTCGGGCAGGCCTGCTGGAGCCGGTGATGCCTCTGAGCAAGCTTCCTGTGCACCCTCGGGGCTGACACCCTGGGGGCAGGGGTCTGCACCCAACAGCCCGGCCTCCTCGGGCCAAGCCGGGCCCCATCGACCGCCCTCAGGGCCCTGACCCTCATCCCGAGGCTCACAGTGTCCAACTGCACCGCTGCTGCTGCGATGGCCCTGTCCACACTCCCCTTCGAGCAGCCCCACGATTCTCACCGAAGCTGCGATGGCCCTGTCCACACTCCCCTTCGAGCAGCCCTACGACTCTCACCGAAGCTGCGATGGCCCTGTCCACACTCCCCTTCGAGCAGCCCCACGATTCTCACCGAAACCGCAGAGAACGAGGTCTCCCAGGGAACACAGTGACAGGTCTGGAAGGGGAGTGAAAGCTGTCCTGGCCGGGTGCTCTGTCCTTCCTACGTGCCGCATCCGGCAGTCCCGCAGGCGTGGCTCGCCGGCCACACCTGTCGCCAGGGACTGGCTAGGCGGCAGGACTAGCACGTGTGCTTCCCACAGCCCTGTGGCCTCGAGCGTGGCCTGGAGGGTGAGCTCACTGACCCTGGGGCCTGAGCACCTCGGGGACCTGCTCAGCGGCGGCACCTGGCCTGGCCTGGCCCAAGGAAAGCCCAGTGGAGCCCCGCTGGCTCTGAGCAGGGTTGACCTTTGCTGGGTCCCGCGGGGCCGGGACAGGGTGAGAGGCCCCCCAAGGCCAGACCCTGCGTGGGGGCCCCGGTCCACACAGGAGCACCCACATTCCCCTGAGAAGGATGGAAGTAAAACCCCAGAAAGACCAGCAGGGCAGGGGCCAAGAAGCCGGAGCCGAGGGGCAGCGGGAGGTAGGGGGCCCGCAGGGCATCCAGGGGCTCCACCCGGGCCGGGGGGACCCGGCCAGACCTGAGGGGTTCGGGCCCTGGCTCAGCTGACCCGCCCAGCACGCCTGCAGCTCCCCGGAGCGCCAGCGGGTCCCTCCCACCTGCCACGTCGCCTTCGGGCCAGTATTGCACCTTGCGACAGCCTAGGCACCTGCCTGCGTCTCTCAGAGCGTGTCCCCCCGCTGCTTCCTCTTGGTGGGGACCGTTTCACGCACGTGACCCTTGGTCCAGAAGGAACCCCGTGGTAGTTCTCAGTGTATTTTCTTCAGAGTTCCTCGTCGTGCACCTAACCCGCATACCCTCAAAAGCTGACGCCGCACACCCCTCAGCATCCCCCCATCAGGATGGCATGTGCCCCGAACGGGCAGACTCCTGCCCTTATGCGCCTGCCCTCCCGGACTCCTCGGGGAGGAGGGACAGGTCGGCAGACAAGGGGCCCCAGGGCCCACGGGAGTGTCTGGGTCGGGACGACCCCGGGCGGAAGGGCCTGTCCTGTCTGCCTCCAGCTGCCCACGGGCCCAGCCTGGACGTCTGAGCGCACAGGATGGACGCCCAGAGACAATCCGACCCACAGCCTGGAGAGGCCACTTTGCCTCATGTGATCAGACAGGCGACGCCTGACCTGACGGCTTCCTCCTGTGTTTTTGTCTTTCTCCACATCCTGATGTGTGTGATCGCAGAACGTAACAGAGAGGACACATCCAAGAAAATAACAATAAGACATAAATGAAAGGGAAATGCAAGCCAGACTGCAGGCACAGCTGCCCCGGGATCACTGCTCAGAGCCTGCGGGTGCCACGGGGCAGCGGAGACCAGGTGCTCAGGACAAGACACACCCCGCGTGGCCTCGATACAGCCGCCAAGGCCTGTACACACCCCGCCGTGGCCTCAACACACCCCGCCGTGGCCTGTACACACCCCACCGTGGCCTCAACACACCCCGCCGTGGCCTCGACACATCCCCGTGACCTCAACACACACCTGCCGTGGCCTCTACACACCCCACTGAGGCTTCTACACACCCCGCCGTGGCCTCGACACACCCCACCAAGGCCTCTACACACCCCACCGAGGCCTGTACACACCCCACCATGGCCTCGACACACCCCTGTGGCCTCAACACACCCCACCGTGGCCTCTACACACCCTGCCGAGGCCTGTACACACCCCACTGTGGCCTCAACACACCCCACCAAGGCCTGTACATACCCCGCCGTGGCCTCTACACACCCCCATGGCCTCTACACACCCCGCCATGGCCTCTACACACCCCACCGAGGCCTGTACACACCCCACCATGGCCTCGACACACCCCCGTGGCCTCTACACACCCCGCCGTGGCCTCTACACACTGCCGTGGCCTTTATACACCCCACCGTGGCCTCTACACATACCACTGTGGTCTCGACTGGCCGTCCTGTGGGTGAAGACGTGAGCGGGATCATTAGCCCTGGCCCTGGAGCTGGGGTAAGCCCACGGCTCTCAGCAGTTGGTGGGCTGCCTCGTCCGCGAGAAGGCCAGGGTTGCTTCACCTCCCTTCCTCCCTGGGTTCTCTGGATGCCCCTCGGCCCAGAGGCCCACACTCCATCTGCGGTCACTGGTCCCAGCACACGGCTGGCCCCACAGCCTCCACAGGCCTTACCCATCGGGTACCATCTGACCAGATACTGGACTGTCGTACGGGTTTTGCTGGTGGAATGCTTGCAGAGTGGATTCTTCCGCGAGGCACTTGCACACGTGTGAACTTTGAAATATAAGATGCGTCGCCATTTGCATTACCTAGTTTGAATTTTAAATGTCACCTCTAAAAATGTAGAAAGCGCTGTTGACAAGTCTGATTTGGAGAAGGAAACGGAAACAGGAGGCTGAATGGAATCCAATCCCTGTCTCTCCCGAAGCATATAGTGTGGGTGCCGCTGCTGGCGGTCAAAGACCCCACACCACCACACGAAGCCTCAAAACTGGGCCCGCAGATGGAAAGGAGGGGGTGCGAAGGTGGGTGACCCCACGCGCTCCAAGGCCACGTGGGCGTCGTGCCCAGGAAACGCCTTTGTGTCCAGAACCGACGCTCCCAGCTGGGTTCCTGCTGCAAGAGACGCACTCCCGGCTCTTCCTACGCGCAGCAGAAAGGGGTCTCCCCGTGTGGACAGAACCTGGCAGCTTGCGCGCGCTGGAGGGGAGCTCTCCACCACGTGTCCAGGCCCTGCACAGGCTCCCCCATCACAGCCCAACTAGGCCAGCGTTCCACAGACGCACTCACCAGGCCGCCCCGCGGACGCTGCTCCTGGAAGCACGCGCTTGCTCTGCTCAACCGCCCCCGGCCCCGCGTCCCTGCCTCCCCAGACAAGAGTTGGAGGTCTGACCTCGGTCTTGAGGGGTAGTGACGGTGCCCGGAGAAGGTGGGGAATGGACTTGTGAGCCCCCCGGGGAGGCTGGCCCCACCTGGGCCCTTCAGCTCCGGGCAAGACGTGAGGGTGTGGGTCCCGACTGGGTCTCTGGGAGAACGGGCCAGGCCGGACCTGCGGCGACTCTCACGTGCGGATGTGAAACCAGAAACAGAGGCCCCAGCGTGCCTCCGTGGTGAGTCAGGCGGCCTCAGCCCGTGAGGACGTCACCGGAGGGGCAAACTGTCGTCTCCCGTGAGAGGAACCTCATGCACAGGCCCGGGACGCCCCCAGAGCCCCGTCAGACCTGAGTCCAGACCATCACAGCCGAGGACTCTGGGAAGAAAAGGCCCTTTGGTATCAGGACTCGACCGAGAAGACCTGTCTCTTCTCGACGTTTGCGGTGAGCTGTGTCTGGCAGGAGGCCAGTGCCCGTGGAGCCTGGCAGGTGCAGAAACGCCGCAGGACTCCTGGGCACCAGGCCCCTTCCCGCCCTCGCCCGGCGGAGACACTCAGAGTTCGGGATGCACGGAGCCCCGGGGGTGGGCTGTGGGAGCCCAACACCCTGAAAGTGAGACCCCAGCGCTGCCATCTGCCCCGCCGCCCCCTCGTGAGACATCCGCTCTCCACCGGGAGCCCGTCCTGCCCTTGTCGGGAGGCCCCGTCGCCGGGGTACAGACCTCTAGGCGCAGGACAGGCCCAACGGCCTCCATCCTGCAGAAGCGGCTCCTCGGGGTGCGACACGAATCCTGCCAGGGTCTAACCGCAGTCCCTCGGGGCACCACCTTCCCGGTGCTGGAGTGGGGTCCCCGGAACACACAGCCAGCTCCCCCGTCATCCTGAGGCCCGTGTCCCCTGCCTGACTCTCCCCCGAGCCCGGCCCACATCCTGCTGAGACCGTGCACGTCCGACAGGGGCCTTCGGGGCCTGTGGATGGTCAGGACTGGGGCTGGTGGCCAGCGCGCGTCCAGCCTGGCGTCTGCAAGCAGCATGGTGCTTCCTTGGCCGCCCCTCACTCTGGGCGGGCACTGTTCCTGCCTCACTTCCTTGGCCGCCCCTCACTCTGGGGCGGGCACTGTTCCTGCCTCACTCGTCCACTGGGCCCCTGGGCAGCCAGACGCCGAGGTCCCCTTGGTGTCCAGGTCATGCAGCGCCTGTTCCCAGGGGACCGAATTCCATCCACTGTTGCCACGGCGACAGACACCTTCTCACCCAAGTCTGCATCAGAGCAAAGTCAGGGAGCAGGGGCCAGGCTGGGCCTGGAGTGGCGTCTATGAGCTCGCCCTTGGCCGGCCAGGCCTCGTGTCCTCTGGGCTGAGAAACGTCCATCAGGAGACAAGCAGCCTGAGCCCGAGGACAGCAGTTTCCTGTCTCCCGCTGTGGACAGGCCCAGGCCTTCTCGGGATGCCCCTCCGTCCCCACCACTGCAGCCTAGAGGCGCCATCAGCTGCCTCCGCTGCTGCTCGGCCGGGGGCAGGCGCCTCAGCATGGACTCTCTGTGGTCTGGGGAGCAGGGCGGAGCCCAACCCTGAGCACCAGCCCTGCAGGCACAGCCAGGGCAACTCAGGCGGTCTCACGGGGCCACTGGGCCGCACTCCACAGGCCCAGCCTGGCCCCCAGCGTGCCCTCCAGAGCCCAGCGCATCCCCTGGGGCTGCGCCAGCAGAGCAGCGGGTTCAGAGCATGGAGCACAGATCCCGCCCTTGACCTGGGTAGTGGGCACCAGAGCGCCCGCTCCACAGGCAGAGGCTATCCCCGGGCGGCTATGGCAAAGCCCCAAGAGCAGGAGGCTCAAACCACAGCCCAGGAGGCTGGTGTCCTGGGGCCGCTCCCTGCCGTGTAGACGCCCCCCACATGCTGCTGCAGCCTATCCTGCTGTCCTCCTTCTCACAAAGGCTCTGGCCCCTTCGGGTCAGGGCCGCCCCGGGACCGTGTCTGACCTGAGCCGGGCCCCTGAAGCCCAGAGCCCCTGGACTGTGGGGACGCCGCCTGCAGCAGGGCTCTCGTGTGACGCGCAGTGGAGGCGGGACGCCGCAGGGGTCTGGGGCGGCTTCACACCCGGCAGGACCACCGAGACTGGGCAGACTCTCCTGGGAGACCTTTCCCGGCAGCGCGTCACTGGGTGTGCGGCCCACAGAGGGACCTGGGGGCAACCCGACAGGAGCCTCCCGGGGCAGTGCCATCACACAGGCACCTCTGATGGCAGTGGGCTCCAGGCGACCCACGCCCCCGGGATGGAGGGAGGCTGGCAGGCCGACCCCCAGCCCAGCAGGGCGCTGCCCCTGGGGAGGCGGCCATCAGAGCCCACAGGGACACCCGCGGCTGGGCCGAGTGCTGGGCACCTCTGCCCTGAGCACTCCCTGGGTTGGGGGCCCTGCCCCTGCCCCAGGCTTTCCCAGCAAGTCTCCTGGTGCAGGAATGGCCTCCTGGAGCTTGCGGGGCGGACGCTGGTCCTGGGAGAGCCCGGCCACGCTGGTCATGCAGTGCGCTCCGTGTCCTTTCCAGGATCTGAGGACTGTCCTCTCCCTGCCCCCGTCCCCAGGGGAGCTCCTGCACCCCGTGGTGTATGCCTGCACGGCCGTCATGCTGCTGTGTCTGCTGGCCTCCGCCGCCACCTACATCGTCCACCAGAGGTGAGCCCCCTCCCCGTGCTCGTGTAGAAAGGAGTCCCTGGCAGGTGCCTCACAGGCCTGGGTGGCCCTGGCGGCCGCGGGTGGCTGAGTGCTGGGGGACAGACATCCCAGGCCCTCAAGTTCTCATCCCGTCGGTAACACGCGCTCTTCCTCCAAGGGCCCCGACAGCCCATGCCCCAAAGAGGTCAGAGTAGCCGCACAACCCTCAGAGCAGCCCTGCCCTGGGCCGGCCGGCCACAGGGGAGTCCAGTGGGTTCTCTACGTCCCTCAAAGATGACCCGGGAAAAGCGAGGAGGGGTCCTGGCCACCATCAGGGTCCAGACCATGGGCAGAGCCTAGACCATGGTCATAACTGTGGTCAGGGGAGCAGCTTGGGCACATAGCGGGCCAGGGCCACAGGTAGAGGCCTGAGTGTGACTGAGGCCGCAGAGAAGCTGTGGTCGCAGTCCCAGCTGCAGGCACAGACTAAGAAGCCTAGTGTGAGCACTGCCGGGCTGGCCCTGGGCGTGGACTCCACCCCAAGCAGCGTCCTCTGCGGCAGGCACGGCTGTGGGGTCCTCAGTCAGCCACAGCCTTCTCCCAAGGTACAGACTCGATCAGATGCGAAGAGCCCCGCCTGGGGAATGAGGAAGCCAGACCGGCTTCCCTCCCGACCTTCCCCCGTGACCTTGGACAAGTCGTGAGGTCCCAGGGCCTGTAGGTTCTCGTTTGTCTGACAACCGGAGACGTCCAGGCCCAGCATCCCAGGGTGACTTTACACCAAGCACCCGAGGCCACAAGCTAGAGTGGACGGCAAGTTCGTCCATCCACCCCCAGCCTGGTCTCCCTGGTGTGCTGTTCCCAGCCTGTCCCCGTCCACCCGAGGCCTCTAGCCCAGTCCCGGCAGGACGGAGCACGGCCTGTACGGCTGAGGCCGCCCTGCACCCCGCACCCTGCCTCGCGCCCCGGCCAGGGAGACGGCTGCTAACCTTGGTCTCGCCCCACAGCGCCATCCGGATCAGCCGCCCGGGCCGGCACACCCTCCTGAACTTCTGTCTGCACGCGGCCCTGACCTTCTCTGCCTTCGCAGGCGGCATCAACCGCACCAGGTTCCCGACCCTGTGCCAGGCGGTGAGTGCTGTCTTCATTTGCTGCCAGGTCTGAAGTGTTTATCGACTCTCTGGCCAAGGGGGAGATTTGTGATGATCGTCCCGAGTGTGAAATAACACGCGAGCATTTGTGCAGGGCTTTCTCGTGACAGGGACTCTTTAGCACCCAGTACATCTGTATCACAGTTTCTCCCCTGTGTGAGTCTGACCGATCTGCTCAGCGCCTGACCACGTTGTTTAGTTTATTCTCCAACTGGACCAGTTTTCTCCAAGCCCCTGGTGACATGTTAACGAGACAATTTCCAACAAACTGGCTGATCACAGAAGCAGGGACTCGACCTGCCTCTCCTGCAAATGGGTGGGCAGGAGCTCAGGAGCTGGGCCTGCTCCCTCGGCCCAGGTAAGAGTCCCGGCCTCACCAGGGAGACAGTGCCCTCACCGTTGGGTCACCAGGGGTTGGGGGTGCCCACCCCACGTGGCACCCAGTGCTCTCACACGGACTGGAAGGTCTGGCCCTCTTGGGTGAGCAGGGGCCTTTGGGAGAAGAAGTCTTGGGGGGTCTTCTTCCCACCCCCGGCCCCGCCTGGCCTTTCTTAGAAGGAGGGGAAAGGGGTTTCCTTGGTGATCCAGTGGGTGAGACTCCAAAGCTCCCACTGTAGAGGTTGTGCCTTTGATCCCTGGTTGGGAAATGATCCCACAAACCTCGCAGCGAAGCCAAAAAAGAAAGGGGGGCGTATGAAGTACCCCCTGGTCCTGACAGAGCCAGAGAGGCCCCTCCGTCAGCCACGAGTCAAGGACAAAGGCCCAGGGTCCATGCAGCTGGACATTGAGGGCCCTCTGCTCTCTCCCCCCAGCCTCTCAACAGCCCACCTACATGTGGCCCCGGCTCAGCCTGGTGGACAGTCCCCTCCTGGTGGGCAGATACCTCCAGGGCACAGTCCCCTCTAGGTGGACATTCACCTCCAAGTGGACAGTCCCCTCTAGGTGGACAGCCCCTCCCAGTGGGCAGACACCTCCAGGGGGACAGTCCCCTCCTGGCTGGCAGACCCTCTAGGTGGACAGTACCCGCGGGGGGAACAGTCCCCTCCTGGCGGGCAGACACCTCCAGCACTCATAAGGGGCCAGGTGGGGGCTTCCCCGTGGACCACAGGCATCTCACCAAGGACTCATTTGGTGGGTGTCCATCTGCCGGGACCACATGGAGAAAGTGTCCTGGCCAGCACCCACCACCTCACAGGCTCCCCTTGTGGCCCTCGTTGTGTGAATTCAACAAGAGTGTGTTGACAGCCATGGGGGCTGCTTCAGCCCAATTCCCTGGCTCCCATGTGTGCCCGCTGACCTCAGCTCCTCTGTCCACACGAACTGACGTGTCCTTCTGCACCAATGGCAGCTGCTGGCAACTCCTGGGCGTCAGAGGGCAAGAGTCTGCTCCCACTGGGCAGGGGTGCCTCGGGGGAACTGGCTGTGAGCTCCTGCCCCCACATGCTCCCTGCAAACAAGGTGCCAGGCCTGTGCGGCAGGATGTTAAGGGCTCGGTTTCCAGTGCCCCCAGGCTCCTGAGCACAGAAGAGAAGTCAGCTTTCCACAAACCCGTGTGGATGCCA
Organism: Bos indicus x Bos taurus; assembly: GCF_003369695.1. Lineage (NCBI taxonomy): Eukaryota > Metazoa > Chordata > Mammalia > Artiodactyla > Bovidae > Bos > Bos indicus x Bos taurus. The sequence continues at coordinate 525,236 of NC_040101.1, read as the reverse complement.
ACCGTCCCACCGGGAGGCCAACTCTGGCAGAAAAGTCACCAGCACATCCCTGCACCACACGCGGGGCAGACACGCTCCTGGAGGTCTCTCAATAGCGCAGAAACACCCCCGGGGGAGCCCCGGGAAATCCAATTTGCCATCCGCCTCTGAACACCTGCTGAGACGCAGAGCCGTCTGGAAGCAGTAAAATGGACTGTTACCTTTATGTCCACACTTGCACTGCTGCCCGTGTGGGGGGACCCTGGCTGGGGAGCCCTGGGACCTGAGGCCGCCGCCCCTCAGCACCTCCGGTCATCACGACCCCTACAGCCCCGGGAGCCCGGCCAGGAGCCCCCAACTCGGGAACTGTCCCCAAGCCTCCTGCCCAGACAGAGGCTCAGGGGCCAGGCATCCCTGTGGCAGCCAAGGCCAGGCCAGGCCAGCAGGCTGGACCCCTGAGTGTGTCATGGGCGGGGGCAGACAAGCCTGGAGGGCCTCAGAAGTCCTGCTGGTCACCTCGTGGTGACAACTTCCCCTCAGCTCTGAGTCCACGCTTCCAGAAGGAGCTGCGGCTTCACTCGCTCACTTGAAGACAAGCATTGGCCCAGGTGTGAGGCAGAGAGGACAAGATTCCAGCAGAGGGCCCGTGGCACACAGGCCAGGCTCACCGGGAGGAACAGTCAGGAGAGAGAGCAGGTGCGGGGCCAGGAGGCCGTGACCGTGGACCCCACACTCGCCGGAGGAGAGGGACCCCAGGGCACAGCTCAGAGCCAGGTCGGTTGGAAGGTGTGAAGCTCACTGTCCAATGTCAAGCTGACCGGCCCTGGTGCCCAGACATTCGGTCATACATCCTTCTAGGGCGTCTGTGAGGGTGCTTCTGCGAGATACGAATGTTCAAGCGGCGGCCCAAGGAGAGCAGATTGTCCTCCCAGCGTCTGCCCTGTCCATCCCCGAGAGCCTGCACCGGACGGACAGACGTCTGGTCTGCGCAGTGAGAGCCCTGAGTGTCCTGGGCGGGGACCTCCCGCCTGTGGACCCGCTCAGACTGAACCTGCACAGCTGGCCGTCCTGCCGGCTGCAGGCTCCGGGCGCCCCGCCGCCCCTGTCACAGGGGACGATTCGTCAGCGCCAGTGCGGTTTTGCCCTGGCCGGCAGCCAGACTGGCCCACTGTGCCCAACCCCTGCACCCCACCACCTGGGCTTAACAGCGGTGCCCACAGCCAGCAGCGCCCCCACACCGGCGGGCGTCGCAGGGAAACACGCCCTAGGGCCGTGATGGGCGCTGGGGTCCAGAGCTGGCGGCTGGAGAGGAGAGGTGGTCGTTATGGGACCAGAGCCGGGCACGCCGCGCGGAGGCTGCGATACTACGCACACCAGTGGCTCCACGCCCCGCGGAAGCCTGGCACGTCACGGAAGCGTGACGGCCCTGCAGCGACCTCTGCACGTGTCCACCTGAGGCTGGCGTCGGGGAGGTCCTGCTTCCCATCACCCACAGGCTGGCACGGTCCCGGCGCTCGGGGAACCGGGCGGGGGCGGGGCCGGGGCCAGGGCCGGCCCAGGCCGCACCCGGAGGAGCGTCTCCCGTCCACCCCTTCTCTCGGCCAGGCCGAGGGGGTGACAGGCTCCAGGCTCCCAGGCACGAGGCCCAGACCGGACAGAGAGAAGGCCTGGATGCTCCCCTCCGCGCGGGCAGCGACTGAAACACAGCCCAGCGTTCTCACAACAGTCCCACCCGTCCTTACGGGGCTTTCTCACAAGTTGAAGCTGAACTCTGCATGTGATAAACCCTTACAATGGTGCGATGTTACCTTTGTTTAGGGAATCTCTGTACTCCTTAAACACTGGCGTCCTTACAATCACAGCCATATTTTACCTGTCATCGCAAAACGTCAGGTCATTACTTCAAAGGTAGCCTCATTCTACAGAATTGGATGGCGATGATGGGGTGTGGAATGAACGCCCAATTAGCTAAAGCGGAGCCGCCACGGGCGTCGGGGCTGTTTCCATAGTAACGAGCGACTCGGACAGGCAAGGAGTGAACTTCAGCTTCTGATCCCGGAGGCACAGCATCCTGGAGACCCCCGCGCCTCCGCCCCTCCCTTCTGGCAGGCTCCGCGGGAGCTGAGCCAAGCTGACCACATGGCCCCCTAGCAAACGGAGTCTCCCGGCTAGGAGGGAGGGGGGCGGGGGTCAGGAGGAGGGGCGGGGCCAGGATGAGGGGGCGTGCCCACAGCTCCCTGCAGGAGGCCGAGCTGGCTCAGGGTCCCGGCCACCCACGCATCTTCCCTGAGCTCTGAGTCCCTGTGAAGGGTGGTGTCTGCCCCAGGACCCCAGGGCCCCTGCCAGGCCCACTTCCTGTCGCTGTTGAGCTGTTTCCTGAGGATGTGGGAGGGGGTAGCAGGACGAGGTGCGGGGCTCAGACTCGGGGAAGGGGCTCTGGGGGGATGGGGAGGGGCGCTGGGGAGACGTGGAGGGGCGCTGGGGGCCGAGGAGGGGCTCAGACTCGGGGCAGGGGCTCTGGCAGGGGAGACGGGAGGGGCTCAGACTCGGGGCAGGGGTTCTGGGGGGACGGGGAAGGGGCGCTGGGGAGACGTGGAGGGGCGCTGGGGGCCGAGGAGGGGCTCAGACACGGGGCAGGGGTTCTGGCAGGGGAGACGGGAGGGGCTCAGACTCGGGGAAGGAGCGCTGGGGGAGAGGGGGAAGGTCGGGGCTCAGACTCAGGGCCGGGGCGCTGGCGGGCGGGCAGGCTCTCACTGGCTCCTCCCCCAGGTGGGCATCGTGCTGCACTACTCCACACTCTCCACTCTGCTGTGGATCGGAGTGACCGCCAGGAACATCTACAAGCAGGTGACCAAGAAGGCCCCTCTGTGCCCAGGGGCAGGCCAGCCGCCGTACCCCAAGCAGCCCCTGCTCAGGTACCCAGCGCATCTGACCCCCAGCCCTGGGCTTCCTGGGGGTTCTCGGCAAGCTGGCCATGGGGAAGCCTGGGCCCAGGGGTGATCGAAGGCCCAGGTGGCCAGGGCTGGGGGGCCGGGGTGGAGTGGGGCTGGGACAGGGTCAACGCCCAGGTGTGGGGTTCGTGCCCTCTGGTGCCACTGAGTCAGTGCGGGGAGGCCCCCGGTGCCCACCGTGGGTGGGCAGGTGTGGACACGGCTCTGTGCTGGGCCAGGGTCCTGGTCTCGGCTTTGGTTTATTTACGGGTCTCAGTGAGTAGAGAGGGAACCTGACCTCAAGGTGACCGTGCGGCCTGGAAGTGGATTTGAATGGGGCTCCTTCTCCAGCTGGTCGTTCCCGTTTCCTCCTCAGACTGGGAGGGTTCGGGGTGGACGTGGTAGGACCAGGCCTGGGGCCAGTGGGACCCCCAGACATCCTTCCAGCATGCTGCCTGGGATGCCCCAGGGGACCCCAGAATGCGGCTGGGATGCCCTGGAAGCATCCGTCTGGGCTGCAGCAGGAGTGCCCCTCAGGAGATGCCATGGCATGGTCTCGGCTCTTTAAGGCAAGGACGGGCCCGCCCGTCCCTAGGCAGCTGTCCACAGCAATCCCTGTTTTGCTGTCCTATGCCCTCCAATTTCCCAAACCAAGACTGAATCCAAATCGGCTGTTAGCACGAGCCAGGCCCAGATCAGCCTGTGTGGCCGGAGCCTGGGTGCCCGCTGCCCAGCGCCATCAGTGGCCCGTCTCCAGGCCATTGCCTGAGCTCAGAGAGCCTTGGAAGCCCTGCTGACCGCTGTGAGGTGCTCAGCCACCAGAGGCTGGCTGAGCTCCTGAGCGGGATGGTGCTGGGTGTCTGGGGCCCTGGCCTGGGATCCCGGGCACAGCCGCACCCAAGTGGTCCCGTAAGGGGCAGCGGCTCCTGGGGTCGTGGCCTGGACGGGGCAAGGGCGGGGGGTGCTTAGGCCCCCCCCCCCGGAGTGGGCTCCGCACCTGAGGGGCCACTGGCCTATCCTCGTGAGCGCCCGCCCCACAGGCGTCCAGTGAGGCAGATAAAAACGCTGTTGTTTAAGTGAGTATCGTGGCCCAGCCCCACCCCCGTTCCCGACACTGTCTGGTTTTCACGTGGAGCAGACACGTTGCCACGTGGCAGCCAGGGCTGGTGGCTTCTGCTGCAGCTTGGGCCAGGGAGGCAAGATTTCTTCATCTTATCTCCTGCCAGGGAGGCCCCCGGGTTTAAAAATCACTCTCAAAATGTGTTTCCGTTTCCGGAGCTGAAACTGATTGCAGAGCTGCCTGGTGGCTGCCTGGTGGTGGAGCAAGCTGTGGTTTTACGCGGTGGCTTCTGAATGCATGTAACCAGGCTGGCCCTGTGGGTCTGTGTCCTGGGGGCAGGGGCCCAGCCCAGCTGCATGGTCACACCCACAGCTCACTCCCCCCAGTGCCTCCTGGGGACCACTGCCGCCCACCCGCCTGCGTCTGCTGCCCCTGGGACAAGAAGCCTGGTGCTAAAGGCCGCCCACCCAGTGCAGTGGCCCCGAGGGTCCCTCGGTCACCGGCACACACCCCCACGGGTGTGGCTGTCAGAGAGGGGGCGTCTGCTTCAGACTTGCCTGCCCCCCTGCCCAGCTGCTCTCTCTGGCCCAGCCTGGCCTGGGGCTGGCAGCAGGTGTGATAGGCCTGGACCTTCTCCAGAGAACAGAGGCTGATGACGGGGACCTCAGGGACCAGGAGGAACTGTCAGGGGCTGGAGACGTTCCCTCCAGGGCTGCTGGGGCTTGAACTCTGCCCTGGAGCCTCCACCCTCTTCTCCTCCACCCAGAAGCATCCTTGTCAGGGGGCTTTCTCGCCGGGCCGCCGGGGGCATCGCTTCACTGCATCCTGAGCCCCCAGGACGAGAAAGTCACCTGTGCTTCACCAATTGCAGCAAGGATTTAGCTCCTGGGACCTCCCGGGAGGAGTGTGCTGCGAGGCCCCTTGCGGACAGAGCACGCCACATCCTGCTGGGCCTCAGGGAAGGCCCCATGGCTGGGCAGAGCCCCGAGTCCTCCCAACTCAGTTCTGCGGCTTTCTGATGAGAACTAAAAACATTTGTGAAATCCCCCACTAACATTATGCTTCCCTGGTGGCTCAGACGGTAAACCATCTGCCTGCAGTGCGGGAGACCTGGGTTCGATTCCTAGGTTAGGAAGATCCCTGGAGAAGGAAATGGCTACCCACTTCAGTATTCTGGCCTGGAAAATTCCATGGACAGAGGAGCCTGGGGGGCTACAGTCCATGGGATCACAAAGAGTCAGACACGACTGAGCAACTTCACTGGTTCACACTAACATTAAAATAGTTTTCTCTATTTTTGCATGAACGGCCATTGGACTTTGGGTAGAGATTGCACTGAATCTGGAGAGCACGCTAAGAAGCGTTAGCATTTTAACATTATTCAGTTCAGTTTAGTCGCTCAGTTGTGTCCAACTCTTTGTGACCCCACGGACTGCAGCACGCCAGGCCTCCCTGTCCATCACCAGCTCCCAGAGTTTACTCAAATTCATGGCCATCGAGTCACTGATGCCATCCAACCATCTCATCCTCTGTCATCCCCTTCCCCTCCCGCCTTCAATCTTTCCCAGCATCAGGGTCTTTTCCAATGAGTCAGTTCTTCGCATCAGGTAGACAAAGGATTAGAGCTTCAGCTTCAGCATCAATCCTTCCAATGAATATTCAGAACTGATTTTCTTTAGGATGGACTGGTTGGATCTCCTCGCAGTCCAAGGGACTCTCAAGAGTCTTCTTCAACACCACAGTTCAAAAGCATCAATTCTTTGGCACTCAGCTTTCTTTATAGTCTAACTCTCACATCCATAGATGACTACTGGAAAAACCATAGCCTTGACTAGATGGACCTTTGTTGGCAAAGTACTGTTTCTGCTTTTGAATGTGCTGTGTAGGTTTGTCATAGATTTTCTTCCAAGGAGCAAGCATCTTTTAATTTCATGGCTGCAATCACCATCTGCAGTGATTTTGGAGCCCCCCAAAATAAAGTCTGTCACTGTTTCCATTGTTTCCCCATCTATTTGCCATGAAGTGATGGGACCAGATGCCATGATCTTAGTTTTCTGAATGTTGAGCTTTAAGTCAGATTTTTTCACTCTCCTCTTTCACTTTCATCAACAGGCTCTTTAGTTCTTCTTCACTTTCTGCCCTTAGGGTGGTATCATCTGCGTATCTGAGGTTATTGATATTTCTTCCAGCAATCTTAATTCCAGATTGTGCTTCATCCAACCCAACATTTCGCATGATGAACTCTGCATATAAGTTAAATAAGCAGGTGACAATATACAGTTTTGAGATAGTCCTTTCCCTATTTGGAACCAGTCTGTTGTTCCATGTCCAGTTCTAACTGTTGCTTCTTGACCTGCATACAGATTTCTCGGGAGGCAGGTCAGGTGTTCTGGTATTCCCATCTCTGGAAGAATTTTCCACAGTTTGTTGTGATCCACACAGTCAAAGGCTTTGGCATAGTCAATAAAGCAGAAGTGGATTTTTTCTGGAATTCTTTAGCTTTTTCTGTGACCCAGCGGATTTTAACGTTACTGACGGTCTTCAGTCCATGAACACAGGGTGTCGCTGCGCTCACGACGGCCTTTCATTCCTCCTGGGAGAGTTTACAGTTTTCAGTGCACACATCTTGTGCTTCGTGGTTAAATTATTTCCTTAGTATTTTTATGCTGTTGTAAACGGGATTGTTTCTTTAATCTTGTATTCAGGCTGATCATTGCTTATGTATGTGCACTAGTCGCTCAGTCGTGTCCAACTCTCTGCGACCCCATGGACTGCAATCCACCAGGTTCCTCTGTCCATGGGATTCTCCAGGCAAGAACACTGGAGTGGGTTGCCATGCCCTCCTCCAGGGGATCTTCCTGACCAGGGATTGAACCTGGGTCTCCTGCACTGCAGACAGATTGTTTTACCATCTGAGCCCCCAGGGAAGCCCCCTTGTGTACAGAAACACAGCTGACCTTGTTTGCTGGCGTGTGTCCTGCGAGGCGGCTCACGTTGCTTGCTAGCCCCAGGGACTCTCAGCGGGCCCTTTGGGATCACACGCACGGTTTCCTCTCCACGTTGGGAGTTTTACTGCTTCGCGTTCAGTCTGGATGTTCTTCTTTCTCTTCTTGCCCCAATGCCCTGGCGAGGACTTGCAGGACTGCGTTAGCCCTTCTCTTTTTCTCTTAGTCTGGCCAACAGTTGGCCAATTGTGTTAAGCTTTTTAAAGGACTAACTTTGATTTCATTGACTTTCTCTGTTTTTTTCTTCTTTGAAATCAGGGACTTTATTGAGCACATACTCTGACAGGCTCTCTGCCCAGGGGCTGGTGTGGGCTTTACAGTTATTTGGCAGTTTGTTTAGAACAGAAAGTATGTCTGACATAAAGTAAGTTTAATAAGATCTCATAGTTTACAAAGTGCTTTCACACACTTCAGAGGGAAGATGACTTTCTGTTTTACAAAATAAGGACACTGGGGCACAAAGAGATTTCGGGGCTGTCCCACTGCATCGTCAGCAGCTAACTAATGATCGCCTCGTTGCATTTATCTCTGCCGTAGTCTCTATTAGTCCCTTCCTTCTGCTGATCTGAATTCAGTCCGCTCTTTTTTTCCCCGGTTCTTTACAGAATCAAGTCAGATTCCCAATTTGAGACCTGTCTGTTCTGACTGTAGAGCCCATGGCGTGACTTTCCCCCGGGCGCTGCTGTTGCTGACCCAGAGGTCTGTGTGCTGAGGGCTTGCTTCATTCATCGCGAGGCCTTTTCTTCCACCCACTATCATTTATGATCGTGCTGTTTCCCCCAGATCATCAGGCTTTCGGCAGGAGGCGGTGGAGGGAGGGGATGTCTGCTCTAGAGTCGTGCTGAGAACCGTAGAGACGGGGAAGCTCCGCCTGAGTGGGGGGCCGCGTGGCTGAGGCTGAGACCCTGATCCCAGGGGTGGGAATGAGCCACTTCATCCCTCCCATGTTTAGAAAGCTCCGAGGGCAAGGCCGGGGCTCAGCAAGGGTCCGGGCCGGGGCAGGCGGCCCCGCAGGCTCTGCTGTGGGCGCAGGACCGAGTCAGCATCTGCTTTCTCTGTGGGGGACGGGGCAGCAGGGTGGGTGGGCATGGCCTCAAGGGGCCTCCAGGAAGCATCTCAATTCGGGCTCCAGGCCTCCCAGGGGTCACCAGGCAGAGTCGAGGCCTTCGTGGGTCCCAGACGGCTATGAACTGAGTCTGAGTTGGGCTCCTGGCCCGTCACTCCCAGCCCAGGGCTTTCTTTTGGGGCATCACTACCTGTGATGAAGAGGTGCCGCCCCTCAGCCTTGGGGGTCGGGCCTTCCCTCTGCTCCTGCAGGAGGGGCTCCCTGCTCTCCCACCCAGGGGACATTGTCAGCAGCCTCCGCAGCTCATCCAAGGGAGGCTTCGCCGCGTCCTCCCGCGGGACCTGGGGGGCTGCCCTGCCCGTGTCCTCAGACCTGGGCTCACAGCTCCTTCTCATTAACGTGGAAACCACGATCGAGAGGTGACGGCAAGTCAGTAAATACTGTTTAATTGGGCCTGGAGTGCACAACGTCCACGCTGATCTGAGCTGCTGTTGGCGGAAAGCAGGCTGACTCTGTGTTCTGACGTGAGGCCCAGAGGCTGAGCCGTCATCTCGGGCCCCCCGGGGCCCCCATCCCAGGACTCAGCACAGAGGCGGTGGTTGTGTGGCTGTGGACCCAAGCTGAGCCGTCATCACGGGACCCCCAGGCCACCCCACCGTCCCACTGCTCAGCATAGAGGCGGTGGCTGTGTGGCTGTGGACCCAAGCTGAGCCGTCATCACGGGACCCCCAGGCCACCCCACCGTCCCACTGCTCAGCATAGAGGCGGTGGCTGTGTGGCTGTGGACCCGAGGCTCAGCTGTTGTCACAGGCCCCCCGGGGCCCCCCCGACCCCAGTGCTCAGCACAGAGATGATGGCTGTGGACCCGAGGCTCAGCCATCATCATGGGACCCCCGGGTCCCGCCCCCATCCCAGTGCTCAGCACGGAGGTGGTGGCTGGCTCTGCAGGAGGACCTCCGGAGGCCGCAGGGGGAGGAGACCCTCAGGCTGAGTCTGGGACAGTCTGTGCAGGCTCACAAGGAGGGGAGGGGGTCCCAGGAGTGCGGATGCCGCCGGGTGAGTGGTCGGCACAGCCCGGGAGGAAATGCAGGCGCACTCACAAGGGGGCCATGCGGGTCGCACGTGGGGGGCCTGGCGGGGCAGGGGCGCGCTCGAGGGCATCGCACAGGGACCTTTGGGAACTAGATCTGAGAGCAGCCGAGCAGCGGGAACCAGCTGCAGACGAGGCGGGACCGGCCTCCTGGGCCTCGAGGCCCATCTCCGGCTGTGTTCTCACACAGCGCCAGGGCGAGGAGGCTCTCCGCGGTCTCCAGAAAAGCGCTTCCGGAGGGCTCCACCCTACAACCAAGACCGCCTCCCGAGACCGCCATCTTGGCGGGGGGAGCGTTCAACAGGGGATCCCGGGCCCAAGGCCTCCACCGAAACCTCAGCATCAAACAGCTTCTGGCTGGGGCCGCTGGCGTTCTGGACTGATTCAGCTGCGTGCAGCCACGTCCTGACTCTGCAGCCTGCCCTGCCTCCCGATACAGCGCCCCCAAGTAGTTTCCTGTCTCAAGGTCTGAAAAGCCCACTTGGTGGTGCCCACAGCCTGGTTCGTCCATGGTCCGCAGGCAGTTGGCCCAGGCTCTGGATGGCCCTGCCCAGGGGAGGGAGGGGTCCCCAGGGCTCCCTCTGCCCGGGACCCCTTCTCAGGGCAGAGGCTGAAGCCGGCTGGGAGCTTGGGACATGCTCGACCCAGCGCTGGGCCAGGTGGAGCCACACGGCCCCATGTGCGGCCTTGGGAGCAGAGGACTCTAGGCTCAGAGCCGAGCAGGACCCTGTGAGGCCGCACCTCAGACCCCGGCCCGGCTCACAGGCCTGGCCCAGGAACACGGGGGCTCTTGTCAGCTAAACGCGAGCGGACAGCCTTGCGTGCTGGGACCTACCCCCAAGAATCAGGACACGCCGGGCTGCTGGGTTTCCGTGCCTCCTGGTCTCCATAGGAGACCACTCCGGTGTTCACACTGCAGTGTTCACACTCCGGTGTTCTTGCCTGGGAAGTCCCACGGACAGAGGAGCCTGGCGGACTGCGCTCCCAAGAGTCAGTCGGACACAACTGAGCGACTAAGTCAGCACCACGTTCTGAACAGGAGCCTGTCCTGGAGCACCTTCACAGTGTGGTTGGGGCTCGGGCAGGCGTCCTCCGCGCCCCACACGGCCCCAGGCCTTCATCCACCAGCTCTTCTCCAGGCGTCAAGTTCCTGAGGGTTTCACCCTCCTCTGCCCACTGCCGGTCAATGCGAGCTGGACGTGAGGATCTGCATCTCAGAGGCAACGTCGGTGGCTCTCAAAGCCGCACCCTCGGGCGATGTACATGGGTGGCTCTTTCACCCGCGCTGAAATCACTGACTTGATCTCTCGGGTTTCAAAGTCCTGACCAACACCAGGAGCGCTAACTGGACCTGGAGGGGGGATGCCCCTCCGACAGACTCTGGGCTGAAGGCCTGCGCCCACGCGCTCATCCTCATCTGGACTCCAGCTGCTGCCGACTGCCCTGGGCTGCTCCAGGTCTCCAGCCCACCCCTCCTCCAAGTGCACCCCCCCTTCCTCGAGGATACGGGGGGCCCAGGAGCAGTGACTCCTCCGTTCACGTCAGCGGATCTCATCCGCAGAGACCCAGGATCCACAAGGGCATGGACCAGCTGGTGTCTGTCAGCTGATGGCAGCTCCTCAGGCCATCCTGGGGGCGGGTCGGCCCGGCCTGGACAGTGGACAGAGCAGCCAGCAGGCCCTCGGGACCTTCCTCACGGCCTGACGTGGCTGCTCCTCCCTCGTCCTTGCTGCGGGCATCTTCCCCTGCTGGTCCCTTCTGGTCGCTGAGCCGTGGCAGGAGAATCTGGCCCCTGCAGTCCTCTGTCCTCTCCTGCGGCCCCTCGGACACTCAGGGAAGCGTGGGCCCCATGACCTGGAAAGAGGGCCTGCCCGGCTCAGCTGACGTGAGACGGGCACCGGGGGCGGTTGCTGGGATTTCCAAGTCAGGTTTCCCAGGGCCCCTAAACTCAGGACGCAGGGTCGGTAAACAGACGCCCCACTTGAACACTGAAGCTGGAGCAGAAGGGGTCCGTGGGTCAGAGTCAGAAAACTCCAGCACTCTGAGGTCACTGTCTGCCGAACAGTCGCTGGAGCCCCTCTGCGAGGCCTCCAGGGCGGCTGGGGCTCGTGGAGCCAGCCGGACACCCACAGGGACTCCCCGGCGGGCACCACGCGTGCCCACGCAGGGCCCATGGGCCTCAGCAGGGACAACAACCTTCACCTGGGCCTTGCGCCCACCGACCAGGGCTCCCTGTCCTGGGAGTGGTGTACTCTGACTGCACGTGGGCTCCAGTCAGCAGCCAGGGGAGTGTGCAAAACAGGTCCCAGGCCCTGAAGACAGGACAGAGGACGGGCAAGTGCCTGGGTAGGTGGGCAGGCAGCAGGGTCAGCCGGGGTCAGAGCTGCTGGAACCTTCACCCTCCAGCTCGGAGGTACCCCAGGCTCTGGGGGGAGGGCTGGTCCTTCCTTTTTTAAAAAAACTTTTTTTTTTTTAAGAAATAGAACATTTATACCCCCCAAAAGCCTAAAACATCAGTGCAGGTTTATGAAACAGTCCTGTGCCCTTCAAAGGAAGAAACAGGAGCCTCCTCTGCAGGAAACTCGGCCATGCCCCGCCCCCGTCCTGACTCATGACTTTTATCGCCTTTTTTTATAGTTTTACCACCCAAATTTGTCTGCACTGATTTTGAGCCGTATACACATGGACTCGCTCATTTTATATTTTTACCAGGTTTATTTCACTACCCAGCGTGCTTTCCAGACCCATGTCTGAAACTGTGTCACCATCTGGCCGCGTGATGCGGATGAGTGGCCAGCCTCTGTAGTCACGCTGCTCCTGGTGCGGGGGGGTGTCTGTGACCCCACCATCCCCCCAGATTTTGCTCATCCTTCCTGGGAGCGGGGGCTCTGGGGTCCCATCTGCACTCCCCGCTGAGCACCCAGCCTCCTCCCGTCCCCCTCTGGGCCGTCTGTCCGTCCGTCCTTCCTTCCGCTGCTGTAGGACTAGGTAGGCACGTCCCCCGCATCTGTCACTGGTGTCTTTCCGACTCCCCCAGCCGGAAGCAGGAGCCTGGGCACCAAAGCTGCACCCCCTTACAAACCCACCCTTCTCGGTGACAGGCCTCGAAGGTCCAGCTCTGTGATTCACTTACAGTTCTGTGCTTTCTGCTGGGACGTGACTCTCTGGGTAGTGTGAGCTTGGGGACCAGGTTAGTTTCCTGCTCCTATTGGAACAAATTAAAACTACATGAATTCATCGTCGGGGCTTCCCGGGGGGGTGCTGGTGGATAAGAACCCCCCCTACCAACACAGGAGAAGTAAAAGACTCGGGTTTGACCCCTGGTCAGGAAGATGCCCTGGAGGAGGGCATGGCAGTATTCTTGCCCGGAGAACCCCGTGGACAGAGGAGCCTGGTGGGCTGCTGTCAGTGGGGTCGCAAAGAGTCAGACACGACGGAGCAACTTAGCAGCAGGCAAATTTATCATACACAGTCCTGGCGCTGGAATCCGAAACCAGCCCGCGGGCTAACCCTTCCGGAGCCCCCAGGGTTGACCTGGGCTTCCACGCTCCCGCTTCTTGCAGCGGCCGCCCCGGCACTGGGGTCACGACCTCACTGGAGCGGCCGTGGGGGGGGTCCGCTGGGGGTGGGAGCTGACGCTGAGCAGGAGGGTCCACGGGGGTGGCGGGGGCCGGGCAGGGCTCTGGACGGCTTCGCACGGGCCCAGGCGCCGGGCGGCCGCCGCGCAGACAGCGCCCCGGGCCTCCAGCGCCCTCTGCCGGCCGCGGTCCCGCAGGTGCTGGACACAGAGCCCAACGGCCGGAGGAGGGCGAGGCTCCCCGCAGAGGGGGAGGCGGCAGGCTGCAGGGGCCCGACCCGGGGCGGCGGAGACGCCAGAGCCCACCTACAGGACTCCAGGGCGAGGGCACAGTCTGGCCCAGGCGGCAGCCTCTCCCAGGGGGCTGGGGGGACTGTCCGCCTTGGGGGAAGGGGGTGCTGAGCCCACCCAGCACTCCGGACCCCCGCTGGATTGGGTCCACTCCTGGGCGGCCTGGGGGACCCATCTGGACCCATGGGCAGTGCCGGGGAAAGAAGAGGAGGGGTCACCGACCTGCCCAAGGTGAGGCCGGCAGCGGGGTCTCCTGGTGAGCTGTCCCTGGGTGGCTGGGTGCCTCTGAGGGGCTCTGGGTCCTGCGCCCGCTGCGGGTTGCAGACTTGAGCAGAGGCCCCTTGCCCGCTTGCCACGCCACCTCACCACGTGCTGAAGGAGCCTCTTGATCGAAGCCCAGGGCATCTCTCCTTGGACCTGTCAGCGTGGTGGGCCCAGTGTGGCATCGAGGGGGGGGGGGCCGTGGCGGGGGGCGTGGGAGGGGTGGGGGTCCAGGAGGCGGGTCCCCTTGCTGTGCGCCCAGAGCAGAACTGGCTCCAGAGGTCTCCCCATGCCCTGAGGCCGCCCAGCCGTTGTCCCTGGAGCTCCGTCTGGCCTGGCGTGGCCCCTGTGGGTGCCGAGCTGGAGCCCTGGAGGCTGCTCACTGCACCCAGGTCTGCAGAGGCCCCTCCTTTGCGCAGCCCCGCCCATTCGCCCAGGCCCCGCTGGCCTGCAGCAAATCCTTCGAATCCAGCCTGTTCGGGGCCCCTCGCTGCCTTTCCCTTCCCTCCAGGCTGGTCTCATGGCCCGTGCTCACACCCAGGGCCCCAGAGGAGGCCCTCAGAGCTCATGGCCGGAGGAGCTTAGGCCAGAGTGGGCCCTGCCCCACCGCGGCGCCTTCACCTGCAGATGGCGCACAGACAGTCGTGCCAGGCAGGCAGAGGTTTAGGGGGGGCACCACGCGATGGTGAGGCGGGTACCGAGCTACAGCGGGAGGGGGTGAGGCTGAACCTGGAGCTGCAGGCAACAGAGCAACGGGAGGGCCCGTGCCCAGGAGAGGGACAGGGGACGTCCAGGTGGGGGCAGGCCCGGAGGGGCTACAGGCAACGATGGGGGGCCCAGCCCAGGCCGGGGCTGGGGGGCTCATCTCCCGTCACTGCTTGTCACTAGGCCGAAAGTGCTGCCTCCACAGGCCCCTGCCAGGTGGTCTGTCTTCTCATGAGGAGCCCCAGCCTCGCCCCAGGAAGGGAGGCTCCCAGCAGAGGGGCTGCGCTCAACTGCTGTCTCCACAGGAGACCCCTCGCCAGCCTGATGGGGCAGAGCTGAGCAGCCCTGCCTGCTGTCAGCCTTCCCTCCCGGCCGATGCTGGGCATCAGGGTCCGTCCCTGCAGTCAGGGGCGTGGTATGCTGCCTGCTTTTCAGGTAGCCCGGGCCCTTAATGTTTCCATATGTTATTTTTAAAATTTATTTATTTTTTATTTTATCGTATTTTTGGCTCCAGTGGGTCTTCACCACTGTGCACACAGCCTTTCCCTAGCTGTGGCGGGCGGGTGGGTGCGGTGACCTCTTGTTGCGGGGCGTGGGCTCCAGGCGGGCAGGTTCAGCCGCCATGTGGGGGCTTCTTTGCTTTGCAGCACATGGGATCGTCCAGACCAGGTACTGAACACGTGTCCCCTGCATTGACAGGCAGACTCTTACCCACTAGACCACTGGGGAAGCCCCCATATAAATTTTCAATTTAGAAAAAAGGGCCTCCAGGGTTTTGACCTGATGTCACTGCAAACAGCACTTTTGTGTCCTCGTGCTTTCCCCGTGCCGTGTACGAAGCGTGACTGCAATAAGCTGGTGACTGATCTCTGCGATAAGCTGGTAGCTGATCTCTGTGATAAGCTGGTGACTGATCTCTGCGATAAGCTGGTAGCTGATCTCTGCGATAAGCTGGTGACTGATCTCTGCGATAAGCTGGTGACTGATCTCTGCGATAAGCTGGTGACTGATCTCTGCGATAAGCTGGTAGCTGATCTCTGTGATAAGCTGGTGACTGATCTCTGTGATAAGCTGGTAGCTGATCTCTGCGATAAGCTGGTGACTGATCTCTGCGATAAGCTGGTAGCTGATCTCTGCGATAAGCTGGTGACTGATCTCTGTGATAAGCTGGTAGCTGATCTCTGCGATAAGCTGGTGACTGATCTCTGCGATAAGCTGGTAGCTGATCTCTGTGATAAGCTGGTGACTGATCTCTGCGATAAGCTGGTAGCTGATCTCTGTGATAAGCTGGTGACTGATCTCTGCGATAAGCTGGTGACTGATCTCTGCGATAAGCTGGTGACTGATCTCTTCGATAAGCTGGTGACTGATCTCTGTGATAAGCTGGTGACTGATCTCTGTGATAAGCTGGTGACTGATCTCTGCGATAAGCTGGTAGCTGATCTCTGTGATAAGCTGGTGACTGATCTCTGCGATAAGCTGGTAGCTGATCTCTGCGATAAGCTGGTGACTGATCTCTGCGATAAGCTGATGACTGATCTCTGCGATAAGCTGGTGACTGATCTCTTCGATAAGCTGGTGACTGATCTCTGTGATAAGCTGGTGACTGATCTCTGTGATAAGCTGGTGACTGATCTCTGCGATAAGCTGGTAGCTGATCTCTGTGATAAGCTGGTGACTGATCTCTGCGATAAGCTGGTAGCTGATCTCTGCGATAAGCTGGTGACTGATCTCTGCGATAAGCTGATGACTGATCTCTGCGATAAGCTGGTGACTGATCTCTGTGATAAGCTGGTGACTGATCTCTGTTCGATAAGCTGGCAGCCCTTCCCAGCAGAAGTCTTGGAGCCGCCACAGCGTTTTTCAGGGAACTGGTCGGGGCACCTGCAGACGGAAGGGCATCGACTGCATTCTCACTGGTACCTTTGCTTCTCTGCTGCCTCGTCACGGTGCCGGCATCCAGGAGATGCTCAGAGGGAGCAGAGGCAGGGTCGCCCTGCCTGAACCTGGGGACCTCCCCCACCTCACCATCCAGGGACACACTGGCGGCTTCTTGTTGTTCCGTCACTAAGTCACGTCTGACTCTGCGACCCCGTGGCCTGTAGCCCGCCAGGCTCCTCTGTCCATGGGATTCTCCAGGCAAGAATACAGGAATGGATAGTCATGCCCTTCTCCAGGGGATCTTCCTGACCCAGGGATCGAAGCTGGGTCTCCCTCATTGCAGACAGATTCTTTACATCTGAGCCACCAGGAAAGTCCAGAGTTTGCTCAAGCTCATGTCCATTGTCTGAGCAAACTCCAGGAGATAGTGAAGGACAGGTAAGCCTGGAATGCAGCAGTCCAAGAGGTTGCAAAGAGTCAGACAGGACTGAGTGACTGAACAGCAATGTGTCCATTGAGTTGGTGATGCCATCCAACCATCTCATCCTCTGTCGCCCTCTCCTCCTCCCCCCGCCTTCAATCTTTCCCAGCATCAGGGTCTTTTCCAATGAGTCAGTTCTTTGAATCAGGTAGACAAAGGATTAGAGCTTCAGCTTCAGCATCAATCCTTCCAATGAATATTCAGGACTGATTTCTTTTAGGATTGACTGGTTTGATCTACCTGCAGTCCAAGGAATTCTCAAGAGTCTTCTCCAACACCACAGTTGGGACCAGATGCCATGATCTTAGTTTTTTGTATTGAGTTTTAAGCCAACTTGTTCACCCGCTTCTTTCACCCTCATCAAGAGGCTCTTTAGTGCCTCTTCACTTTCTGCCATTCGAGTGGTGCCGTCCGCGTGTCTCAGGCTGTCGATGTTTCTCCCTGCAGTACCGATTCCAGCTTGTGCTTCCTCCAGCCCAGCGTTTTGCATTGCATGTGCTGCCTGTAAGTTAAAGCAGCAGGTGATAATGTGGAGCTTTGACACCGTTTTCCAGATTTTGAACTAGTGCTTTGTTCCCTGTCCAGTTCTAACTGTTGTTTCTTGACCTGCATACAGGTTCCTTTTCTAAATCCAGCTTGTACATCAGAAAGGTCTCAGTTCATATACTGCTGAAGCCTAGCTTGAAGGATTTTGAGCGTAATCTTGCTAACGTATGGAATGAGTGCAATTGTACAGTAGTTTAAACGTCCTTTTGGAGAAGGAAATGGCAACTCACTCCAGTACTCTTGCCTACAAAATGTCATGGATGGAGGAGCCTCATAGGCTACAGTCCATGGGGTCGCAAAGAGTCGGACACGACTGAGCGACTTCACTTTCACTTTGAACATTTTTTGGCATTGCCTTTGTTTGGGACTGGGATGAAAACACCTTTTCCAGTCCTGTGGCCACTGCTGAGTTTTTCAAATTTGCTGGCATATTGAGTGCAGCACTTTAACTGCAGCATCTTTTAGGATTTGAAATAGCTCAGCTGGAATTCCATCACCTCCACTAGCTTTGTTTATAGTGATGCTTCCTAAGGCCCACTTGACTTCACATTCCAGGATGTCTGGCTCTAGGTGAGTGATCACACCATTGCGGTTATCCGGGTCATTAAGACCTTTCTTGAACAGTTCTTTGCTGTATTCTGGCCACCTCTTCTTAGTATTTTCTGCTTCTGTTAGGTCCACACCATTTCTGTCCTTTATTGAGCCCATCTTTGCATGAAATGTTCCCTTGGTATCTCTAATTTTCTTGACGATATCTCATCTTTCCCATCCTACTGTTTTCCTCTGTTTCTTTGTACTGTTCACTTAAGAAGGCTTTCTTGTCTCTCGTTGCTATTCTCTGAACTCTGCGTGCAGTTGGATATATCTTTCCTTTTCTCCCTTGCCTTTCGCTTCTCTTCTTTTCTCAGGCATGTGTAAGGTCTCCTCAGACAACCACTTACCTTCTTGAATTTCTTTTTCTTTGGGGTGGTTTTGGTCACCGTCTGCTGTACAATATTACAAACCTCTGTCCATAGTTCTTCAGGCACTTTGTCTACACCAGATCTAATCCCTTGAACCTATTTGCCCTCCTTCACTGTATAAGCATGTATAATCAATCACAAGGGATTGGATTTAGGTCATACCTGAATGGTCTAGTGGTTTTCCCTACTTTCTTCAATATAAGTCTGACTGTGGCAATAAGGAATTCATGATCTCAGCCACAGTCAGCTCCCAGTCTTGTTTCTACTGACTGTATAGAGCTTTTCCATCTTCAGCTGCAAAGAATATAATCAGTCTGATTTTGGTGTTGACCATCTGGTGATGTTCATGTGTAGAGTCTTCTCCTGTGTTGTTGGAAGAGGGTGTTTGCTGTGACCAGTGCGTTCTCTTGGCAAATCTCTCTTCGCCTTTGCCCTGCTTCATTCTGTACTCCAAGGCCAGACTTGCCTGTTACTTCCTACTTTTGCATTCCAACCTCCTATGATGAAAATGACATCTTTTTTTTTTTTTTTTTTTTTTTGGTGTTAGCTCTAGAAGGTCTTGTAGGTCTTCACAGAACCGTTCAACTTCAGCTTCTTCTGCATTTGTGGTTGGGGCATAGACTTGGATCACTGTGATGTTGAATGGTTTGCCTTGGAAACGAACAGAGGCCATTCTGTTCTTGAGATTGCACTGAAGTGTTGTATTTTGGACCCTTTTGTTGACTATGAGCTACTCCATTTCTTCTAAGGGATTCTTGCCCACAGAGAGGGCTAAGTCACTTCAGTGTGTCCGACTCTTTGTGACCCTATGGACTAACCCTAGGTTCCTCTGGCCATGAGATTCTCCAGGCAAGAATACTAGAGTGGGTTGCCACTTCCTACTCCAGAAGATCTTCCCCACCCAGGGATCAAACCCACACCTCTTGCATCTCCTGCATTGACAGGCAGGTTCTTTAACCCTTGTGCCACCTGGGAAGTCCCCCGAGGGTGGTCATCTGAATTAAATTCACCCGTTCTCATCCATTTTAGCTCACTGATTCCCAAAAGGTCGATATTCACTCGTGCCATCTCCTGCCTGACCACGTCCAGCTGACCTTGATTTTTGACACTGGCTGCACACGCACATATCCATTCTCCCCCAAACTCCTCTCCCACCCAGGCTGCCACACCACATTGAGCAGCTTCCTGTGCTATGCAGTAGGTTCTTGTTGGACTTTTTTTTTGTTTTCTTTTTTCATTTATTTCTGTTCCTGTTTTTGTCATCTCCTTCCTCCTGGTTACTCTGAGTTCACTTTGCTGTTTTATTTTTCTGCCCTGTTGAGGTGGAATCTTTGATCATTGAACTTTAAACCTTTCTTTTTTTCTCATGGAAGTATTCACAGCTACGAGTGTCCCTCTAAGCCCAGCTTTAGCTGCATCCCAGAAATATTATACTGAATTTTCTTTCTCACTTTGGTTAAAATATTTTCCAGATTTCCTTGTAATTTCCTCTTTCATCCGTGAATTATTTAGCAGTATATCATTTCATTTTTCAGATATGTGTGGTTTTCCTAGTTATCTTATTGCTATTAACTTCTAATTTAGTCTCATTTTGATCTCAGAAAATATACTCTGTATGATTTAAATGCTTTTAAACTTATCAGCACTTGTTTTATGAAGCATTGTATCATCTGTGATGATTAATAGATTGTGTGCACTTGAAAAGAATCCGTGCTGTGCAATTATTGGGTGTGATTTTCTAGAAAGAACATTAGGGAAACATGACTAATGTTATTGTTCAGATCTTCTATTAACTTTTTGCCTGCTTGTCCCATCAGTTGCTAAGAGAGGGGAGTTCAAAACACCAGCTGTGATTTTGGAATTATTTCTCCCTTTAATTATTTCTGTCCATTTTTGCTTCACGTATTTTGAATCTTCCCTCTGGCCCCCCGACATTTACAGTTTAAATGTCTTCCTACGAACTAACATGGATATCATTACGAAATGCCCTTCTTTCTCTCTTTTCTTAAAGTTTATTTTGTCCTGTATTAATGCAGCCACTTTGGCCTCTTAGACTCAGTTCGTGTGGATAGCTTTATCCATCCATTAATTTTCAACCATTCTATATATTTTTATTTAAAATGTTTTCTCCTACTGTAGACAGCATAAAACAGGGTCTTGCTTTTTTGCTGTTATTGATGTATTCTGATGATCTCTGCCTTTGAACTGAAATGCTTAATCCATTAAAACTTAGTGGCATTTTTGTTTTGTCTCCATTTCTCTGTTTTCTGTTTTTACTTTTTTCTCCTTTTTTTCTTATATTCCTTCTTTCCTTTTTTATTTTCTTCTTTTGAGTTATTTTAATACGTCATTTTAATTTATCTATTAGTTTTTTGCTTATTACTTTTCATGGCTGCTTTAGGGATTAAAATCCACAACCTTTTCACATCTCTTTAGTTTGAAAGTCACACTATTCCATGTAAAAACCATTAGAATTAGAAACTTGGCGACCTTGTGCCCCCCCCTTTCCACTACAGACGTCAATGTTGCCCCATATATATTATAAACCCCACAAGTGAAAGTGAAGTCGCTCAGTCGTGTCCAGCTCTTTGCCATCCCATGGACTGTAGCCTGCCAGGCTCCTCTGTCCATGGGATTTTCCAGGCAAGAATACTTGGGTTTCCATTTCCTCCTCCAAGGGATCTTCCCCACCCAGGGATTGAACCTTGGTCTCCAGCACTGAAGGCAGACGCTTTACCATCTGAGCCATCAGGGAAGCCCTGCAAACTCCACACGGCAGTGTTAAATTCTTTCTTTAATCAGTAATATATATTTTAAAGAAACTAAGAGGAAACAGAATGTTTTCTCTTTACCCAAATCTTCAGTGCTTCTTATGGACTTCATTCCTCCAAGTTTCTATTTGTGCAGCACGTCTTCAGCCTGATGGCTTTCATCTGGCATTTCCTGAAGCGTAGGTCTGCTGACAAGGACCCTTCCGGGCTTCATCTTTGTCTGGGACGTGTTTTCCTTTGCCCTTCCTTCTGGAGTAGACTTTTGGGGGCGCAGAGGCCCCGGCCGTCACCGGGGTAATCACGTGTAGGTCTCCCGGCTCTCCCCCGTGGACCCGGAATCATTCCTGTCACTGGGGGCCTGGCGCCATCGAAGTGATGTGGCTGCTTGCGGCATCCTGAGAATGACATCCTCTTGTGGGGATCGTCCCGCGCTGGCCCCGAGGCTCCCCCAAGGCTTCCCCCTCCGCGTGTGTGACAGTCACGTGCTCGTGGCCAGGCCCCCACGCTCACGCCCCCAGGATCCCACGTGGGGCAGCACCCTTGGGTGGAGCTGTTGGCCAAGGCCCGCAGACGGGAGAGTCAGCTCCGTCCGGGGGTCGAGCCGACCCCACCCGGATGAGTCCCTGCCCCTCCAGGAGGGTCACACGCCAGAACCTGCCCCAGGCCGCGGAAAACTCGGCTGCCAGGCTCAAGGAACTGCAGGTCCGAGCGCTTCCCCCCGAGGCGTCCGGCCGGCGCACGCACCGGTCGGTCACTGACATCGCCAACAGGTGTGGCCTGGGCCCGGGCGGAGGGCGACTCGGCGGGCACCTGCTGAGAGCGTCCAGCGCCGCCCAGCAACACCTGCGCCCGAGGCGGGGCGGCTGAGCAGGCACCCACCGCAGCGGCAGGCCGTCTCCCGGGGGTGCGCGGCCCCGCCCCGCCCACCGCGGCCCCGCCCCGCCCACCGCGGCCCCGCCCCGTCCACAGCGGGCCCCGCCCCGTCCACAGCGGGCCCCGCCCCGCCCACCGCGGCCCCGCCCCGCCCACCGCGGCCCCGCCCCGCCCACCGCGGCCCGCCCCCGCCCGGGGCCTTCAGTCCTTCTGTTCTTCTTGCTGAACCAGGGCGCCGCCCGCCGCCCCCAGACACGCGCGCTGGGCCCGGCCAGGGTCATCTCTGTGCAGGCAGAGAGGCGAGGGGAGGACACGTGGACGGGGCGTGTGGGAGCAGCGGGGGCACGGAGAGGGGACATGGGGGACATGGGAGAGGGGCATGGAGTGGGGGAGGGACATGAGGGAGGGGCGTGGGGAGGGGACATGGGGGACATGGGGAGGGGCATGGAGTGGGGGAGGGACATGAGGGAGGGACATGGGGAGGGGCGTGGGGGACATGGGGGAGGGGCATGGGGTGGGGGAGGAGCGTGGGGGCATGGGGAATGTGGGGGAGGGGCGTGGGGAGGGGACACGGGGGACATGGGGGAGGGGCGTGGGGGAGGGGCGTAGGGGAGGGGACATGGGGAACGTGGGGTGGGGATGTAGGGGCTGGGGCGCGGGGGAGGCTAGGTCCAGCCGGACACCAGCAGCCCTCTTCAGTCAGGTCGGGCTGCTGCCGCCGCATGGGCAGCGGACAGCAGGGCCTCCCCCTGCCTTGCCCGCGGGCGGCACAGGGAGCGGGGCTGCGGGGCTGCCCTGGGGTGCAGTGAGCGCCTCTTCCTCCGCAGGTTCTACCTCGTCGGCGGCGGGGCCCCTCTGGTCATCTGCGGTGTCACGGCCGCCACGAACATCAGGAACTACGGGATGGAGGCCGAGGATGCGGCGTAGTGAGTACCGGGCACCCCCAATCCCCCGCGCTTCCCAGGGGCCCAGAGCCGCTTCCCCCCTGCTCGGGCGCCCCCACGCCCCCACACCTACGTACGGACTGGTTTGGCCGCACAGGGAGGGCCTGGTGGGGCGCGAAGGATGGCCCAGGACGGCTGAGCAGCCCCAGCCTCGTGCGGGGGCCCAGAGGGCCGACAGAGGCGTCCGCCGCGCCGGCTATCTGCCCCCTCCCTCACTCCCGCCCCCTCCAGCGCCCCGGCCCGCCTGAGGCCCCTCTGGCCGGCGGGCAGGGTGGGGCCCTTCACCTTGATGGCCCTGCACTGTGGGGCCGCCTGTCAGCTCCACCCTGCGGTGACCTCTGTGGGTCGAAGGCTGTGGGGCTGGTCCCCTGGGCTGCCCCAGCGGTCCCTCTGCCCTTCTCAGCAGAGCCTCCTGGGGGCCAGCACGCCCCCCCTACCCCCGACCCCGTGCTCCTCCCACAGCTGCCCTGGGGGGCAAAGCCCCAGGTCCTGCTCTCCGGGCCCAGCGCCTCCTGGGCCCTCCCTGGGGCCCCGCTCTGTCCTGCCTGCACCCCTCCCCGCCCCAGCCCAGCCATGCTGTCTCGGGTCAGGTGTCTCCTTATCACGTGACCACAGGGAGGCAGTGAGGCCTACTCGACCCAGCAGGCTGCCCGGAGCGACCCCTTGCTGACCCCCCTCTCCCCCGCAGCTGCTGGATGGCCTGGGAGCCCAGCCTGGGTGCCTTCTATGGGCCGGTGGCCTTCATTGCCCTGGTCACCTGCGTGTACTTCCTTGGCACCTATGTCCAGCTCCGGCGCCACCCGGAGCGCAGGTACGAGCTCAGGGAGCGGACGGAGGAGCAGCAGCGGCTGGCGGGCCCCGAGGGTGGCCCTGGGGCCCTGGGGGGCACACCGCCCACCCCCGACGGCCTGGCCGCCTCGCTGCTGCAGAACGAGCACTCGTTCAAGGCCCAGCTGCGGGCCGCCGCCTTCACGCTCTTCCTGTTCGTGGCCACGTGGACCTTCGGGGCGCTGGCCGTGTCCCAGGGCCACGTCCTGGACATGGTCTTCAGCTGCCTGTACGGCGCCTTCTGCGTGACCCTGGGGCTCTTCGTGCTCATCCACCACTGTGCCAAGCGCGACGACGTGTGGCACTGCTGGTGGTCTTGCTGCCCCACCCGCCGGGACCCCCACCCTGCGAAGCTCAGCGCCCGCCCTGCCCTCGACGCCAACGGGGACGCGCTGGGCCAGGTGGCCTGCCTGCAGGACTCGCCGTGTCCCAGTAAGGCGTTGGGCTTCGGCCACCCATCCGCCAGCCACTGCAAGATGACCAACCTGCAGGCCACCCAAGGCCATGTCAGCTGCCTGTCGCCAGCCACGCCCTGCTGTGCCCAGATGCACTGCGAGCAGCTCATGGAGGATGCGGCCCACGTGCACGAGGGGGACGCCTTCGAGCACGACACACACCTGCACACGTGCGTCCAGGGCAGAACTAAGCCGCACTACTTCAGCCGGCACCGGGCAGCCGCGGCTGAGCAGGAGTACGCCTACCACATCCCGTCCAGCCTGGACGGCAGCCCGCACAGCTCGCGCTCGGAAAGCCCACCCAGCTCGCTCGAGGGCCCCGTGGGCCCTCACGCGCTGGCCTGCTGTGCCCAGGGCGACCCCTTCCCCCTGGTCAGCCAGCCCGAGGGCAGCGCCCCCAGCCCCGTGCTCTACAGCTGTCCGCCACGGCCTGGCAGGGAGGCGGCCCGCGGCCCGGCGCGCCTGGAGATGCTCCGCCGGACACAGTCGCTGCCCTTTGGTGGCCCTGGCCAGAACGGGCTGCTCAAGGGCGATGTGCGGGATGCCGCCCCCTTCGGCTCAGACAGCACAGGCAACATCCGCACGGGGCCCTGGAGGAACGAGACAACGGTGTAGCGGCCGGGACTACCCCAAAGCAGAGCCCTCTGCCCCTGGATGGGTGGAGGTCGTCTCTCAACCCAGCCTCAGCAGACCCCCACTCACCCCTGCCCAGGGAGGACGTGAGGGGGAAGGTGCTCTGGGACACAGCTGCCTCCACGGAGCCCACGCTCAGGGGCAAGACCTGCCCACAGTCATCTGCTTCAAACCCACAGCGCCCCGTCCCCGGCAGCCAGGTGGAGGACCCGCCCTGCGTGCCCGCGTGCACCCGTCTGATCCCTGCTGCCTCGATGGCCCTGGCCGCGGCAGGAGGCACCACCACCATCTCCCAGTGTCCAACGTGTGCGTTCTGTTAAGGTTTGTTCTTAGAGGCGGGCAGCCTGCCTGTCGGTCTGGAGCATCAGAGGACTCAGCCCACTTCTCGGCTCAGGCCGGCTCTCTGTTCACCCTAGGCCGGAGAGCATCACAGGCCCCCAGGCAGCTGCCTCATTCCGGGGACCCTCAGCCTCCCCCAGGGCCGGCAGGGTCTCTGGGGGGTCAGTGCCCTGGAAACTCCCGCCACACATCCTCTAATGTCCACTCGGCTTCTGAGGCCGGGCGCCGTTGGGACCGGGGCCTGCCCACCATGGCGTTTGGGAACAATAAAGTCCCTGCCACAAAGAGAGAGGGTCTAGCATTTCCATGAATATGTGGGCGCAAAGCCCCGACTCAGAGGACACGCGTCAATGACCGAAGTCCGTCTGTGATGGCAGCTGCGTGTCCCACAGGAGGGGCTCTGGGTCCCTGCAGAGGCAGAAGCCCAGGCAGCCCGAGGGGAGAGGGTGTGGCCTATGCAGCCTGGACTCCCTCCCCCGGGTCTGTGCACGTGTGCACCCACACCCACACGTGTGTTGGTGCACGTGCCACACGTGTACACTGCCACAAAGTGCACACGCGTGCACGGTACACCGTGGGCACACACGCGGTGTGCGTGTCACAGGCACTGCACGCAGCACACGTCACACACACCGCCCACGTGCACACCTTCCTGCACAGCCACGCACACGCGTGTTTCCCAGCCCCGCGAGCGCCAGGCTTTCTTTGCCCTGCACAGCCTCATCACCAGGCCTTGTCAGCTTCTGCGTGGGGGCGGGGGGCTCAGGAGGGCCAGATCTTTCCAGATCTTTCCCCACACCTGCCGGGGTGGGGGGCGGGCGTGCCCAGGGTCCCAGGCATGTTGCCCAGTATCTCAGCACAGGATCCTCGATTCCCGGGGCTCTTGTAAGCCTAACAGTGACCTTGTAATGGACCCTGGTGTCCAGTACTGCATCCTCACAAGACAACCAGACAAGCTACCAGTGACCGCCTCGGGGTGGCTCTCGTCTCCACCCCCCAGCCTGCTGCCTGCCTGCGCCCCCATGACCAGCGCCCCGGGGCAGCGCTGAGCACTCACTGTGGACGCAGAGCTGTGGACGAAGCTCTGTGCCGCCCTCGGCGCTTTGTGAGGCTGGTTCAGAGATCTGCGAGCCTCTCTGTCCCTTGAGGGGCAGGCCCCTCGGTGCCCAGCTCAGGGCAGGCCAGGGAGCCATGAGGCTGCCCCCAGCTTCTCCAGAAGGCGTCCCCCGCCCTCCTGCCCCGCCGCCCCTGGCAGAGCTGAGAGCGGCTCATCCCTGAGACCAAAGAGACTGGATGGGAGCCGGTGAACCTCGTGGGTCCCGGGGCTGCGCCAGCCTCCTGAGCCCACTGGGCAGTGTGGTGACACAGTCCACAGTGATGTTCTCCAGGAATAAAAATCCATGACATGACCACATCCGGGGGCACCCCACATGGACGATCCCCCCAGAGGATGAGAGGTCGGAGGTCAAAGCTGCAGACTGCTGTCTGAGGGCTAACCCTGGGTTGCCACTTAGTGCTGTGTGAGGGCATACAGGCAGGGGTGGAGGCAGTGTGCCTCCTGCACGCGTGCGAGAGCATGCACGTGTGTGGCCGTGTGCCGAGTGCATCTGTGCATTGTCTATTCGAACTGGTGTGTGCACACATGTGAGTCTGTGCATGTCACATGTAAGTCTGTCACGTGTGTGTACATTGTGAGAACACATGCTTCTGAATGTGCTGTTGAGAGTTGGGTGGGTGTGTGCATGTCTGAGTGTGTAGTGTATGCGTGAGAGCACAATAGTGAACGTGTGCAGATGCGTGAGTGATGTGTGTGCGCTTGTGAGTGCATGCGTGTGCATGTGTGTGAATCGTGTGACTGTATACATGGGGGGTATCTGTGTTGTACATGTGAGTGCAGAAGAGTACACGTGTGTACGTGGGAGTGTGTGTGCAAGTACATGCCTGTCACAGAGGGCGTGTGCAGCACCCTTGCCCTGGCCTGGCCGCTGTCTAACTGCCCCTCAGGGCAGCTCTGACAGCGTCAGCCGGCTGGGGCCTCAGGGTGCCTCAGCCGCCCTCTCCCCAGCATCGCAGTCCAGCCCCATCAAGGTCCATCCCCAGCGTGAAGGTCCGTCCCGGGTGTCCGCTGTTGGGGAGCCAGCTGCCGGGGGCCTGGGAAGCATTCACCCTCAGGCATGGCCAGCCCTGCCATCTGCAGGGAGTGCTGGCGCTCAGTAAGAGATCCCTGCTGACCCTCCGACTTCTCCAGAAGCCCCTGAGCCACCCCTGAACGTTCCAGGCCGGGGAGCCCCTGGGGTCTGCTGGCGTCGGCACAGCCAGGCCCGCAGGAGGGGCGGGGCTGGGATATGGGCTGCCAGGCTCTATGAGACAGACTGTCAAGGGGGGTCTCGGGCCCCAGGACCCCCAGCCTGGGACAGAGTCAGCTCAGAGGACAGAGTGCCAGCTGTTGGGTGGCAGGGGAGCCCAGGAGTGGCCTCGGGGGTCGGGTCATGGGGCCTGGGTCGAGTCTGCAACGGCAGCCGTCAGGCTGGGCCATCGCACCAGGCTCCAGTGGGGCAGCGGGGGCAGCGGCAGGGACCGCAGCTTCGGGAGGCCTGTCCTCTGCCAGGCCAGGCGCCCCCAGGACCCGGGGCTCTGGGCAGGGCACAGCCAGCTGCGGGAAGCGGGCAACAGCACCTGGAGAGAACCCGGAGCCCTGCAGCCCCGCCACTGGCCCCAGACCTTCGGGGTTCCGGGCGGGGAGGGGACACTGGCGGGCCTCGGGGCTCAGGGACTCCAGCAGCCGGACGTGGGCCAACCGGCCAAGACCCACCTGAGTCCCGGCCAGGCGGTGCCGGTGCGCCCTGGCCTGCTGGCCACACCCAGCCTGCACACCCGGTTCTTCTCTGGGCTGAGGCTTCAGCCCCTGGCCTGCTGGCCGCACCCAGCCTGCACACCCGGTTCTTCTCTGGGCTGAGGCTTCACCCCCCAGCCTGCTGGCCGCACCCAGCCTGCACGCCTGGTTCTTCTCTGGACCGAGGCTTCAGCAGCAGCTTTCCCCGCGAGCAATCATCAGGTGCCTGGGGATGTAAAGTGGCCTGTCGGATCCACTTGCTGAGAGTGATCTGGGGTCTGCAGGCTGGGGAAGGGCGCTTGCCAGAGGCCAGGTCTGTGGCCCCAGAAGCTGGGATAGGAGGTGGTGAGAGGACATGGATGCTCACGCCAGCGCGGGGAGGATGGCACAGCCCGGGGGCACGGGGAGGCCGGGGGTGCAGAAAGGCCACACGTGGGCGGCCATGTTGCTGAGAGGCAGCTGCACCCACAGCTGCTACACCAGACAGCCCGGGCCAAGGTCCGTACACACGGGCGTGGAGGCCCTGCTCACACCCGCAGGAGGCCCGGTGTGGCTGGGACTCGGCTGCGGAGCAGTGGGCTCCGTGTGGCCTGTCTACACGGTCACCGCTGGATCCTGGATGAGCACTGGGGGCCTGCAAAGGCAGGAGGACCCGCATGGCTGGTCAGATGCCGAGACCTCCTCCGGGGAGCACGCGGGAACGTCAGCAGGGGGTGGGGAGGCCTGGGGACCAAGCAGAGGGCACAGGGCTTGAGGGGCCAGTGGGGCCAGGAGCCCAGAGCCCCGGGGGCAAGATGGGGGGCCGAGAGGGTGGGGCCAGTGAGGAGCACAGGCCAGAGCAGCCAGCTCCTGGGGGCCTGGGTGAGCAGATGCTCAGTGCAAGATTTCAGAGGCGCCCAAACTCAGTAATCAAGACGAGTAAGATTGTGATACAATGTTTCAAAAAGAAAAAAAGATGGAAAAATTCATGATGACTAGCACCAAAATCTTAAAGGGAGCCAGAATCGGTGTTGGTGGTGGGCCCCGGGGCCCCCATTGTGGGTGTCGGGGAAGCCTTGCTGACACGCAGCTCAGAGGACAGTCCACGCCGTCATCCACCAGGGCCTCCCCAGAGAGTGGCCGGAGCCGACAGAGACAGAACCACCCGGACCCGACAGAGACAGAACCACCCAGAACTGACAGAGAGATGACCCAAGCCAGGCTCAGCGGATAGAGTATGGACGGACACGCCAGAATCAACCTGCAGAGCAGAGGCAGCCCATGGCTGGGCGAGGGGCCAGAAGTGTGCACTGCACTCCACAGTTTACAAAGGGCAGGGGGGCGCCTTGGGGAGGAAGGGGTCCACGCGGGTGTGCAGCCCCTTCCAGCCCCTCAGCTCGGGGCCCCAGCAACCCCTGCGCGTGCAGGAGACATGGGGTTCACAGAGGACAATGGCCCTCCCACCCCGCCCTCAGGATGGGTCAGGGACTTCCTTTCCTCCCTTCGTCCTCCCCTGCCTCCACCCAGGACCCACTGGAGGAAGTGCGCCCCCAGGGTTCACACGGGACCGCTTCCCACCTCCTCCAGGGCCCACCCCGTCTCCATCCACAGACTCCACGCCCCGCCTGTCCACCCTGCTCTGCCAAACCCAACACGTGGGCCAGGAGCCCTTCACGCGTCACCTGTCAAATGCCTGCATCAAGCCCAGGGAGCAGGCTCAGAGAAGTCAAGCGACTTCCTGCATCACACAGCATCTGCCACCCACTCTCCCGGAGGCCCCGGGGCGTCAGCTCAGACAGCACGCTTGCGTGGCCCCACCTGCGGGGCCGGGGTGGTCGATCCACCAGAGACCCTCTGTCTTCACATGGCAAGCCCACGGCAGGCTCGGCTCACTGTCTGCGGCCCACGGTCCATGGCTCTTTCCTGCTTGGTCCATGTCCTCAGAGCTCCAGAGCGGGTGGGGGGCTCTGGGACCCCAGTGATCTCCGCATGGTCTGGGAACCCGGGGGGCAGGAGAGGGGCCTGGGGGCCACGTTCGCAGGAGGGTGTCACAGGGAGCCTCCTGGACCAGGGAAGTGGCATCGATGGATGGGTGGGGATTTCCAAGTGAGGACTTCTTCAAGGCCTCGGACGGAACTCCTGGGATGAAGCCGACAGGCAAGAAGCAATCCTCTCGTTTCCTACAAAGGCTCCAGAAACTGAGGCAGTGAGTACAAATGCCTGAAAGGTGCACCTTCTGGAATGTTCACTAACATGTGGAATTCTCTCCACGAGCTGCCAGAAAACATCCTGCACAGGAAGTGTCGGGCCTCGGGTTCCGGGGGTGGGGGGCGGCCCCCCACCAGAGACGCATCACAAGAGGAGGGTCCTGGCAGGGGGGGCGGCCCCCCACCAGAGACGCATCACAAGAGGAGGGTCCCGGCAGGGGGGGCGACCCCCCACCAGAGACCCATCACAAGAGGAGGGTCCCGGCCAGCAGGCCTAGCGAGCCCCACCTTGGGAGGACCCGATCAGGGTTTGAGTGAAAATGATGGAACTGAACCCCCAGGAAAAAGGGAAAAGCCAGTCCATGAGCCGGATGGCGGAAAGCACTGACCAGTGGCGGGGACCCCGAGATGGCCCGGAAGCCCGGCCCAGGTCCCCGGCTGCGTGGGAGCCTCCACAGCTGCGCCCTGCGGAGACCCTGGGGAGGGGAAGCTGAGAGCAGACAGTGCAGCCCCGAAGGGCAGGAACTTGGGTGGAGTTTGGAGCGAAGGGGAGACAGACCCCAGGCGATTCCTGTGCCCTGCTTCCCACCCTGCCTGAGGGCCATTGGGTTCAGTATGTGAAGAAATAGACAAAAGAGGAAAAACATAACTATGTATCTGAATCTCAACTATTTTTTTTTTTTTTTGAGAAATGTACCACATTGAAGTGAATGAAATGGAGCCTCTGCTATTTTTCAAGAAACGTGAGACATCAGCATCCATCCAGGAAAGACGGTGGAATTCCAGCATCTTGCTCACGGGGACTCATGGCACAAAGTCAGTTCTGCGTCTCGCGTGGGGAAAGTAGCCAACAAGCTCCGTGTCTTGGCAACGTCTTGTTTAAACTGGGTTTAACTGAGTAATTTTGTTTTTAATGATCAACATTTGCTTATGATGGATCAGTGTTAGTCTACAGGTGAAGAAAGTCTCAGCTGGACCTGCCTGTGGAGCCTGTGGGATGAAGGGACCCCCTTCCTGTTATTAATACAAAGGGGTTAGGCTTAGGCAAAGAAGCAGAAAGCCTGCAGAGAATCCAGAGCACTGCAGGGTGGGATGGGGGGATGGGAGGGTGGAGTGGGAAGATGCCCCACCCACGGGTGGCAGGCTGACTCTTGAAGGGTCCCGGTTCCGGCCAGCGAGAGGCCCCGGGCCACTGGCCACTGGCCACTGGCCAGCAGGGAAGCAGCGGAACCCAACCCTGAGTGCCAGGCCTCTGCTGTCCTCGGCAGGAGCCACTCATGGACAGCCTGAAAGGAGGCACAGCAGGTCCCAGTCATTCAACCCTCAGTCAGGGCAGCAGGCGCCCAGCGTGGGGAGGGCTTGCGGGAAGGCAGGCTGGAGGCCCCCAGCACCCGGGCCTGTCCCGTGAACCAGCAGGAAGATCCGCCTGGCCACCCGGTGAGAACGCCATCTCTGTCTGGCAACGGCACAGTCAGGACCCTCACGAGCCCCCAGCCTGGGAGCACAGATGTCCCTGGGCCGGGCCCTGCAGCAGGGGTCACAACAGGGGGAAGGCTGCTTTCCGCAGCAGCACCAACGGAGACACACACGCGGCCCGCTCGGCGGTCAAGGAGGCTGCACGTCAGGGAAGGCCGTGTCGTCAGATCTTAAAAGTCCTCCCCAAGAAACAGACGCGGCCCGCTCAGCGGTCAAGGAGGCTGCACGTCAGGGAAGGCCGTGTCGTCAGATCTTAAAAGTCCTCCCCAAGAGCGGTAACTGTGTGAGGTGATAAACTTACTGTGGTGATCATTTTGCAACATTCAAATATAAAATAACCATGCTGCACGCCCGAAACTCACATGATGTTATAGGTAATGACCTCAGGTAAAACAGGTTAAACCTTGTCTTGCTAAAACTGTGTTTAGAAAAAACTTATAGCTTTAAATAAATTATAGAAGAGAAAAAAGCCGACTTCCTGGTGGCACAGTGGGAAAGAATCCGCCTGCCAGTGCAGGAGACACAGGCTTGCTCCCTGGTCTGGGAAGCTAGGCCCGGGCACCACAGCCACTGAGCCTGCGCTCTAGAGCCTGGAGCCCCAACTCTGGAAGCCCATGCACCCTAGAGCCCGTGCTCTGAAACAAGCCCATGCTCCCTCCCCACAGGGAGAACCCCTGGCACAACCACAGAGCAGCCCCCACTCACTGCAACAGAGGAAGCCCAGGCAGCAACAAGGACCCCAACAGCCAAAATAAATACGATTTTTAAAAAAGCATAGGAAAAGGTTGAAAATCGGTGAGTTACACATCCATCACAAGAATTTTGAAAAATAATAGTAATTAGAACCTTCCCCCAAGTAAATTAAATGAAATAATGAAGATTAAAAATGTTGATTAAATATACATTCTTTAATAAACTCAGTTTGATCAGCACTGCCCTGGCAAATCTAATCGAGACAAAATGAAGCAACAAACGTCGGGAATTGAGGGAGGCATTATGACAGACGCCAGAGACACTAGAAAGATAAAGAGGAGATCCACACAACATGCCAGTGAGTCTGAGACCCTAGATGAGACAGACAAAGCCCTAGGAAAGCACCGCTTAACAAGACTGACCTATGAAAATGCAGGAACAGCTTTAAGACTTGTATAACCATTAAAGAAAAAGAAATGCAAAGAAATGCAAAAAAGCAAAATGACTGTCAGAGGAGGCCTTACAAATAGCTGTGAAAAGAAGAGAAGCGAAAAGCAAAGGACAGAAGGAAAGATAAACTCATCTGAATGCAGAGTTCCAAAGAATAGTTCCCAAGTACAGATAAGAAAGCCTTCCTCAGCAATCAGTGCAAAGAAATAGAAGAAAACATAGAATGGGAAAGACTAGAGATCTCTTCAATAAAATTAGAGATACCAAGGGGACATTTCATGCCAAGATGGGCACAATAACGGACAGTAATGGTATGGACCTAATGAAGCAGAAGATACTAAGAAGCAGTGGCAAAAATACACAGAAGAACTGTACAAAAAAGATCTTAAAGACCCAGATAACCATGATGGTGTGATCACTCACCTAGAGCCAGATATCTTGGAATGCGAAGCCAAGCGGTCCTTAGGAAGCATCACTATGAACAAAGCTAGTGGAGGTGATGGAATTCCAGTTGAGCTACTTCAAATCCTGAAAGATGATGCTGTGAAAGTGCTGCACTCAATATGCCAGCAAACTTGGAAACCGCAGCAGTGGCCACAGGACTGGAAAAGGTCAGTGTTCATTCCAATCCCCCAAAAATGCAATGCCAAAGAATGCTCAAAATACCACACAATTGCACTCGTCTCACACGTTAGTAAAGAAATGCTCAAAATCGTCCAAGCCAGGCTTCAACAAAATGTGAACCGTGAACTTTCAGATGGACAAGGTGGATTTAGAAAAAGCAGAGGAACCAGAGATCAAATTGCCAACATCCGCTGGATCATTGAAAAAGCAAGAGAGTTCCAGAAAAACATATATTTCTGCTTTATTGACCATGCCAAAGCCTCTGACTGTGTGGATCACAATAAACTGTCGAAAATTCTGAAAGAGATGGGAATACCAGACCACCTGACCTGCCTCTTGAGAAATCTGTATGCAGATCAGGAAGCAACAGTTAGAACTGGACATGGAACAACAGACTGGTTCCAAATAGGAAAAGGAGTACATCAAGGCTGTATATTGTCACCCTGCTTATTTAACTTCTATGCAGAGTACATCATGAGAAACGCTGGGCTGAAGGAAGCACAAGCTGGAATGAAGATTGCTGAGAGAAATATCAATAACCTCAGATATGCAGATGACAAAAACCTATGGCAGAAAGCGAAGAAGAACTAAAGAGCCTCTTGATGAAACTGAAAGACGAGAGTGAAAAACTTGGCTTAAAGCTCAACATTCAGAAAACTGAGATCATGGCATCTGGTCCCATCACTTCATGGCAAATAGATGGGGAAACAGTGGAAACAGTGGCAGACTTTATTTTGGGGGGCAGCAAAATCACTGCAGATGGTGACTGCAGCCATGAAATTAAAAGACGCTTACTCCTTGGAAGAAAATTATGACCAAACTAGACAGCATATTCAAAAGCAGAGACGCTTTGCCAACAAAGGTCCATCTGGTTGAGGCTATGGTTTTTCCAGTGGTCATGTGTGGATGTGAGAGTTGGACCATAAAGAAGGCTGAGTGCCAAAGAATTGATGCTTTTGGACTGTGGTGTTGGAGAAGATTCTTGAGAGTGCCTTGGACTGCAAGGAGATCCAACCAGTCCATCCTAAAGGAGATCAGTCCTGGATGTTCATTGGAAGGACTAATGTTGAAGCTGAAACTCCAATATTTTGGCCACCTGATGCGGAGAGCTGACTCATTTGGAAAGACCCTGATGCTGGGAAAGATTGAGGGCAGGAGGAGAAGGGGAGAACAGAGGATGAGTTGGTTGGATGGCATCACTGACTCAATGGACACGAGTTTGAGTAAACCCCAGGAGCTGGTGATGGACAGGGAGGCCTGGCGTGCTGCCATCCATGCGGTCGCAAAGAGTCAGACATGACTGAGCGACTAAACTGAAGTGAACTGAACCATTAAAGAATTGAATCTATCATTTAAAACTTTACCATTAAAGAAAAGCCTCAGGTCCAGATGGTCGTATGGCTTCACAGAGAATTCCACTAAACATTTAAGGAAGAAATCGTGTGAATTTTACAAAAACTTTCCAGAAAATAGAAAAAGAAGAAACACATCCCAATTGTTTCATGAGGTGAAAAATCTAACCTTGATGTAAAGGCATCATGGGAAAAACAAATTTATGGCCAGTGAAAATAAATGCAAAAATCCCCACAGAAAATATCAGCCACGGAGATGAAGGACATCTGCAAGACAGGGTGTGTCAGAGGCGGGTAGGTCTGCTCCCAGGCACAGAGCTAGTCTGACTGAGACACGAGCACAGTAACAGAATAAAGGGAGTCAAACCCCCTTTATTCACAGACGCAGAAAACACATTCGATAAAATTCAACATCCGTTTGTGATTTTAAAAGGTTTGGCAGGGACTGCCTGGTGGTCTAGTGGTTAGGAATCCACTGGTGGTCTAGTGGTTAGGAATCTGGCTTCTAATGCAGGGGACGTGGGTTCAGCCCCTGGTGAGGGAACTAAGATCCCACCTGCTGCCAACCAAGCCCCCATGCTGCAACGAGAAGCCCACCCACTGCAGTGAAGACTCAACCCAGCCGAAAAATGATTTTCTTAAAAAAAAAAAAAAATAATAAGTGTGTCTGTTAAGTCACTTCAGTCATGTCTGACTCTTTGCAACCCCATGGACTATAGCCCACCAGGCTCCTCTGTCTGTGGGATTCTCCAGCTAAGAATACTGGAGTGGGTTGCCATGCCCTCCTCCAGGGATCTCCCAGGCCCAGGGATCAAACCTGCATCTCTTTCATCTCCTGCATTGGCAGGAGGGTTCTTTACCACTAGGGCCACCTCGGAAGCCCCTTTTAAACAAACAAACAAACAAAAAAGAGCCTTTGCCAAATTAGCAATAAAAGCGAACTTCATTAACCTATAAAAATCTACAGCAAAATCATCCTTGACCGTGATGAAGCGAAGCCCAACTGCTCACCTTGGGAACTCAGCCCAGAGGACCATCTCGCTGAGTCTGCTCGACGCTGTGCTAGGTCCCACGGTCCTAGGGTGGAAAGCGTGGTGAGGATGAGAAACTGAGAAGCTGAGCTGACTCCCAGGGAGTGTGATCACCACAGGAAGCCCATGTCGGTCCCGATCAGATACTCAGTAGACTTAGCACAGTGCTGGACACAAGGCCGTGGGCAAGAGCCAATCTGACCCGTGTAGGCCAGCGCTAAACAGGAAACAAACTTTTTACAAAGATAACAGTTTACAGCGGTACCAGAATACATCGACATTCATGATAAATCGGGTAGAAGAGACGCAAGTCCTCCCACTGAAAACTACAAAACATAAATGAGAGACGAGAAGGGAGCCTGATTCTACAGGGAGGTGCCCACGTCGGGGGCTGGGACACCTGCTGCCCCTCAGGCCTGGGGGCGTGCAGACTGCAGCCAGACCCCACCAGGACGGCTCGGCCGGGAGCCACTCTCAGGGGCCAGGACGCTGAGACGCTCAGGAGGAAAAGGAGGGGTGGGGGGCAGAGTCAGAGCGTGGGGACTTCCCACGGGCGCTTCTGCCAGGCTGACCACAGACCACTGGACACAGACTCACACATGTGCATGCTCAGAGTCTTTCCCGCAGATGGAGGCTGGGCACGTGCACGGACTCAGCGTCATCGCTGACCCGGCCAGAATGCGTGCACGTTGCTCACACAGTTCAAGCAGCGTGTGTCCCCGCTGATACCCCAGACCTAGGACGGCCCAGACGTCCATCAGCGGTGGTTTCATGTACTTAACACAATTCAGTAACAATGAGCTTCCTGCTCCCAGAATAACTCTAAGGGAGAGAATCCAGACAAAAAAAGAAAATGTTCACAGTGTGATTCCACTTATATAAATTACCAAAAAAGAAAAGAAATGAGCAAAACTAAATTATGTGTTTAACAACATATGCTTAGTGGTGAAACTCTATGAAGAAAAGAGCGCGGGAGACGCCTCTGCAAGGCGGGACGGTGGCTGCGATCGGAGCTCAGGGGTGGACAGGGTGAGGGGTATCGCTGCTGTTCCTCCTGATACATCGCGGGGGGCCCCTCAGTCCATGGACATCGGGATTTACTGTTGACCGTAAGTTTTCCTGCAGCCCCTTCTCCAGCGCCCCCAGGACGTGCCCTCCACGGGCTGTGGCTCCCTCTTGCCCGGGACCTGCTCCCCCACAGCATGCTGGCAGCTTCGTCTGTGTCCCAGCAGAAGGCAGGCTCACTGCCGACACCTGGTGAGGGCAGGCGTCCACGCCAGAACCAAGGGGCTCCAAGGTGGACACCCAGCGCTCCAGCCCAGCTCTGAGCTCTGGGGCCAAGACTTCCCCTGGATGTTCACGGGGGCAGCAAAGACCCGCGGCGGGCGGGGCAGGGGACTTCTACGGTCAGAGCTAAAGGGACGGCTGATTCAGCATCAGAAGCGCACAGCTTTCGGGACGTAAGAGGGTGTTAGAGATGTGGTTTTCTGACCAGGGTCCCTGTCAGTCTGCCCACCTCTAGCAGGCGTCCTGCCGGCTCCATCCATGAGGGGACCCCAGGCTCCCGCAAGCTCCCCAGCTGTGAGAAATCGCATCTGGGGTCTTCGAATGCTCCCCATCAGGAATGTTCCAGCTTGGCTCAGCTAGACGGGGGACCTTTGTGGACACAGACCTCACCCTGTCCACCAGCACCGGCACACAGCCTCTGGGAAGGCAAGGTGCTTGGCTGCAGGGCGTGGCAGCACCCTGAGGAGGCAGGACCCTCCACGTGCCCTGAGGTGCGAGCCCCCGAGCCTGGCTGTGCTGTCTCCTGGGAAGCGTGGTGCACGCCGTGGGACTGCAAGGACATACGCCACCCGTGAGCGAAGGGAAGTGGTCGGGTCCCTGCGGGGTCCGCCACACCGGTCACGCCAACAGAGTCCACGTGCGGGGAACAGGGCTGGAAGGAGCCGGGCACAGGTCCCCACGGACAGAACCTGCAGGAGGGGCTTCCCCACTGAGGGGCGGGGGGGCGCAGACCTCTGAGGAGGGTGCCATGGGGCTGGAGTCCTGGGGCAGCTGGAATCAGGACCAGCCCTGCCCCAGGGAAGAGCAGTGGAGGGGGCCTCCTCCTGCTCGCCAGGCCCTCACCCGCCCGACGGAGGCCAGCAGCACAGAGAGAAAGCGACAGGCACGGAGTGACGGCCACCGAGCGACAGCCCAGCTCAGGCTGCCCGAGCAGAGCCGGTCGGCCGTCTAGGTCCTCGTGTGTGCGTTTCTATCTCGGGAGAAGTGTGGTCAGAATTTTGATACCATAAAATGAGTCTTACAGTCACTGAAAACAAAAATGTTTAAAAATTTTTTATCTAAGAAGTATTCAACTTATCAAAACTTACACGCATTTTGTTGCAAAGTCTTATGGAGAATCTACAGAAATTTTCAAGCATAAAAATACACCACAGCAGGATAAAATTTGGCCAAAGTTAGATGAGCGTAATGAGTTTCAGGGAAATGTCATGGCGGAGATGCCTGACTATTGAAGAAAAACATGTTTGTGTGGTTCTTTACATTTTTTTTTTTCCTAACTGATTGATAGCGGGTATCAAAACCACTTTGGTTTTTAGCTTCTTGGGTACATTTACAGGAATGACTAACAGCCTTATTGTAAAATGTCAATATTTATACCACAACAGAAATTACATTCTTTGCAATGATTTACATTTATTTTTTCAAAGCCATGGATGTCAATTTCAAATGTACCAGCGGTGTGACAGCTTTTCAAGATTCTTTCTGGGAAAACAGAAGCCAAGGCTTTGAAAACCCACCCTCAGTGCCCCCTCCCAACCCTACCCCTGCACTCAAGAGGAACCGCACTCGGAAGCCAGGAGAGACAGGCTCTGAAGAACAGGCAGGGTCCACGCATGACGAGGGCCAAGCCTCGCGTGGAGCACGGCCCCCCTGGTCACTGAGCTGGAGGGAGCCAGGGAGGCCCGAGGCTGGGCGCCCGGGGAGGGCGCTCAGTCCGGGGCCTGCTTGGAGGCTATCGGAGGGTCTTGGAGGAGATGGGCATGCAGCAGAGGGAGTCGGGGGGTCAGAGGGATGAGGAGGCAGGACCCTCCGGGTCGTGGCCTCAGCCGTGGAAGCCTCTGCAGGATTCTGGTGGCACCAAGGGCCCCCAGGAAGCGGGCTAGCTCACCAGGCGAGTCCGGAGACGCCTCGGCCAGGGCGAAGGGGCCCTTCCTGCAGCCTGCTCGTGAGGGCTCGGGCCTGTCTGGGGCTGACATTAACTCTGCGTGGGCCCAGTTCTGCCCGGAGGTCCTTGTCCCCCCTGTGCCGTCCCATCGGCTCTGGGGAGGCCGAGAGGCCCAATCTGGAAGCCCTCTTTCTCAAGAGCAACGCCACGGTCACATACCACACTGACAAGCACCCGCCACGCCAGGACACGGGCCACACCCCTCCTGGAGCAAAGCCTGCCGCGAGCATGGGTAAGTGTGCAACACAGTGAGACTCGCAGAACACCCCGCACAGCGCCTGGTCACCCCACTGAGACTCGCAGAACAGCCCGCACAGCGCCTGGTCACCCCACTGAGACTCGCAGAACAGCCCGCACAGCGCCTGGTCACCCCACTGAGACTCGCAGAACAGCCCGCACAGCGCCTGGTCACCCCACTGAGACTCGCAGAACAGCCCGCACAGCATCTGGTCACCCCACTGAGACTCGCAGAACAGCCCGCACAGCGCCTGGTCACCCCACTGAGACTCGCAGAACAGCCCGCACAGCGTCTGGTCACCCTACTGAACAACAAAGGCTGGCGACCACACGCCTCCGGGAGAAGAGGAAAGGGCAGTGCGGCCCCTGCCGGGAGCACCTGGCCCAGGGCCCCCGTCCCCGCCTGACCAAGGAGATGGGTGATGCCCACTGAGCAGCTGTACGCTGCCACAGAGCTGACTCAGCCAGCATCTACAGCCCGCGTGCTCCATATTTTACCCAAACTGGATGCCCCTTCCCAAAGCAGACAATGCCATTAGGCCCAGCAGCACCCACAGTGAGGCGGCTCCTTCAGCTAGGGGGTGATCTTTGTCCCCAGACCCTGGGCCTGGCAGCCCGGAGACCCAAGAACCAGGTGACAGAGTCGGCACACAGCCTGAGGCCCCCAGAGGGCGCGGAGGCCGGGTGGCGAGCCAGAATGTCAAGGCCCCACACTGGCTTCAGCAGCGCTTTGACCCCAGCCCTGGACAGGCAGGGGGCAGCCCCCAGCCACTGCAGCACAGGGACCCTGCAGCAAGGGCGCCCAGCTCTGCGGACACGGTCCAGGCCAGGGCGCAGCTGGAGCCCTGGAGCAGGTCTCCTCCTTCTGAGACATCAGGCAGTGCCCACCCACAGCCCAAACACACCGAGTCTGAGACCCCAGCTCTCAGCACCCAAACAGCCGGAGCCCTTTCTGCTTTAGGTGCCAGGGGTGCGCTGCACAAGGTGAGGCTGCCCGGAGCCCTGGCCATCAGCCTGAGGCCTCGCTGTCCGTGGTCTCTCCCCTGACCTGAGTGCCCCCCTGGGGTCACATCACAGGCCCCGAGGCCCCGAGCCCTGAGCCAGGATGGAATCGGTCCCCTGCATCCTGGGACTCTGCAGGGCTTACCACAAGTCCACTTCTTCACACAGCAGTGTTTACAGAGCGACTGCTGTGTGCCTGGCCAGGCTGTGAGGGTGTGGCTGGCAGCCCGGCCGCAGTGCCCACTCTCCTGTGGGAGCTCTGACCCAGTGTTCCACCTGGGGGGGAACCAGCCATGCCCACACAGGCTGGTGAGACCACCATGCCCCCTCCTGTGGAAAAGAGGGTGCTGTGCTGTCTGAATCTCTGCAGGGCAGGGGTGGGGGGGTTGGCGGATCTTCACTCCCCAGGGAGAGGAGAGCCCTGGATCTTTGCTGGGCTGGGGTCGGGGTGTCCTGCTCTTTGCCCAGCCACAGGTCCCAGCTTGGGGCAAGGCTGGCCCTGGTGCGGAGGAAACTGGCCAACAGAGCCTAAGGGGCGGTGAAGGGTCAGCCCTGAAGCCGCCAAATTGAAGGAGCGGTTGTCTGGTCCGGTTTCCTTTCCACAGTCGGCTGGCAAGGTTGGGATGGAGCGCTAAGTGCTGGTCCTACGTGTCACCCGCGGACTAACTGAAGAAGCCGGAGGGCCAGAGCGCAGCTGCTCACACGGGTCCCCTCCCGGTCTCCCCCCGACCCGCGCTCCAGCCGTCCCCCCGGCGCCCCTCTCCCCGGGCTCCCCCCACCCACCCCGGGAGCCTCTGCAGCCGCCAACCCACCCCCCGCGGGGACTGCGGCAGCCCCGCCCTCGGCCGGTGGGGGCGGGAGAGGGGTACCGGCGGAAGGTGGGATACCCGCTTGGCAGCCTCCTTGGGGTGGACCACGGCCCCCGCTCCGTGTGCCCAGACCCCGCAGGAGCCTGCGACGCACCGCGCAGGAACACCCGCCCCGCCCCGGAACGGCGCCCGCCGCGCACAGACCTCCAGCGCCCCCAGCCCAGCCCCCGGAAACGGCCAACATCCCCGAGGGACAAAATCCCCAGAAGGCCCCTAGAGGCTCAGGCGCCCCCAGCTGCCCGCCAAAGTGAGTGCGGCCCTCCGAGTGCCCTAGTCCGGCGCCCAGGTGTCCCCACCCCCTGCCCTGCTCGGGAGACACTGCGGCAGCGCGCGGGCGGGGCGCCGGGGGCGGCGGGGCGGGGGCGCGGGGGAAACGCGGGGCGGGGGGGGGGGCGCGGGTGCGTTGCCATGGCGGCCCCGCGCGCGTAGCCGGCCCCGGAGCGCGGAGCCAGCCCCGGAGCGCGGAGCCGGCCGGGAGCGCGGAGGCGGCCCGGAGCGCAGGGCCAGTCCGGGAGCGCGGAGCCGGCCCCGGAGCGCAGGGCCAGCCCGGGAGCGCAGGGCCAGCCCCGGGGCGCACAACCAGTCCCCGAGCAGAACCAGCCCGGCGCGCGGAACCGGCCCGGCGCGCGGAGCCAGCCCCGAAGCAGAGCCGGCGGCAGGGGAGCCGGGGCCGCGGGCGGCGAGGCCAGGCTGGTAGGGGCGCCGGCCGCGCGGACCTCGGTCGGCGAGGACGCGGCGGCTCTGGCGGCGGCGCGCCCAAGGATGCAGACCATGGACCGGGCCGCGGCGGCTTTTTATGAGGAGGACGGCAAGGACCTGGACTTCTATGACTTCGAGCCGCTCCCCACTCTGCCAGAAGACGAGGTGAGCCCCCACCTCACGGTGGGACCCCCACCACCCCCACCGAGGGGTTCGCAGAGAGACCCCCAGGTCCCCGGCCCCCGCGGGCCAGGTCCCGGACGCAGGGGACCCCGCAGCTGTTCTCACCGCCCCCTCCCCGCAGGACAGCAGCTGTGGGCCGTCGGTGCGGATGTCGGCGCCCTGCAGGGGGGCGCTGGGGGCCTCGGGGCAGAGAGCCCAGTCAGGCCTGTTCCCGAGCTGGTGGTGTGGGGGCTGGGGGCCGTGACTGACGACCGACTCGGGGCCTTCAGTCAGGAGCCCCAAGTCCTGAGCCCCCAGCTGGGGTCCCCGGGCCGGAGGCTTTGTCTTGTGGGGCTTCTGGCCACTAACCCGGCCAAGCACCTCTAGAGACGGTTTGCCTGCAGCCCCGTCAGAGAAGCTGCCCCTGGGCCTGGGTTCGTCAGGTAGCTCTGTAGGTCGGGGTCGAATGGAGACCCTGTGGCCCTTGAACAGGCCAGTCCCAGCCACAGGCGAGGTGGCTGCTGGATGGCTCAGCTGTTCCCCGGGCTTTGAGGTCTTTGCAGAGCCCCTGTCCCAGCACACGCCCGTCTGTGGGGTCTACAGACAGACCCACCTGACCTCCTGAACTGGAGGGTCACAGAAACCATCTCTGCAGGCCCTGGGGCCCTTGCCCCCAGCTGGCCCCTGCCCACATCCTTAGCTGAGCTGGTACTAAGGACAGAGAGGCTCATGCCCTAGAAACAGTCCTTCAGAGTCTGTCGAGGGGGCAGTGCCCGGGGAGGGGTGCTGCCTCCCCACACCATCCCCACCCGCCGTGGCCTGGATTTGGTGAGAGAGAGGGCCGCAGAGGGAACCGCAAGGGAATAAATAATTCTGTGGGTATCTCCACGGCTTTATGCGGAGTGAAGGGTGCTCCCAGCACACAGCCTGCAGATGCTCCCAGAGGGCAGGTTCCTAAAGCATCTGCTGGAAACCTCACGTCCCCCGAACCACCCTCCAAGGCAGACGCAGAACGTGGTTCTCCACACGGCCTCTCTGCACCGAATGCCCCACACCTCCAGGGTCTCCTCTGTGCCCAAGACACCGAGCTGTGACGGGTGCCCAGTAAACAGGGCAGGCAGAGCGGGGTTTAGACCGAAAGCCTCCACCCCGAGCCCGCCGTCTGTCCCACTGCGGAGCCCTGATGCGTTCTGGTAGCAGTCGCAGCGCCCTGGGGATGGAGTAGCCCCCGCTGAGCCCAGTGCGTGGGTCCGGGGCCCCCGCAGTCTGTGGCCGTGACCTTCAGGTGTCGTGGGAGGCTGCGGTGGTGGTCTGTCCAGCAAGGAAGTCTGGACAACTGGCCCCTCTCGCCGCAGCCTCTCCTGATGCGAGGCACTGCCCTGGGTGTGTTCTGAACCCGGAGGTCTGTCCCTGGGGCTCCCGCCGAGGTCCTGTCCCTGCTCTAGATTCTGATGCCTGCACACAGTGGGTGTGGTCAGTGGTAAAGGCTTTAAGTCCCCGCCGGGGACATGGGACTGCCCACGACAGCACTTTGCCGTCAGGTTGATTCCCCAAGGCTGTCCTGTGAGAGAGGACGGAGGGCCGGGCTGCAGGAGCCCCAGGGGGAACCGCGGGCGGGGACCGTACACTGCGCTGGAGATGCGGGTGTTCGCTGCTTACACAGCTCACTGTATCAGCTGAGTCCCATGAGCCGGAGACTCCAGCAGGAGCCTCTGGACGGTCCTTCCTCCACTGTGACCG
The DNA here is from genome assembly GCF_003369695.1 of Bos indicus x Bos taurus. NCBI lineage: Eukaryota > Metazoa > Chordata > Mammalia > Artiodactyla > Bovidae > Bos > Bos indicus x Bos taurus. The sequence continues at coordinate 481,973 of NC_040101.1, read as the reverse complement.
CGGACAAAATTCAAATTGCTGGTGAACATGTGAGAAAACGTTTAATTTCATCACACTCAGGGAGCACAAGATACAGCGCCGTGACTACCTTCCCGCCAGCGCCAGGTCGGCGCGAACCAGGCCGCCCTCTGCGGGGTGGGGTGTGTGGAGCAGACTGACCTCTTTGGAAAACCGTTAGGGGTCCGGTAGTGGGGTGTGGATGCCCCTCCCCTTGTCCCAGCAACTTCACTCTGGGCACCTGCCCTGGGGACACATGGGCGACAGGTGGGCATGAGAACTCAGGGCCGGCACCGCCCAGCAAGGTCCTGGCCCCCCGGCCCCTGGCCCCCAGCAGGCAGCACCCCCACTCTGGCCCCCGCGAAGGCCGGAGCAGAGAGGCAGAGCCGTCCACCAGGCGGCAGGCGGCCCTGGTCTTCAGGGGCCTTTGGGGGGCAGGGTCTCCCGGTCCCAAAGCTCCCCTGAGGGAGTATTCTTACTGCCCCCAAGACCAGCGGGACATCTGTCTCCCCGGCGCCTGTGGGCCGGGAGCTGGGCTGGGCCGGGGAGTCTGCGGCAGAGAGGCAGCATTTGAAACGCACAGAATGGCCCGTGGAGGGGTCCCGTGGCCCAGGCAGCCTGGCCCGCGGCCCACCCCAGTGGGACAGACGCTCCCGCTGGCCAGCACCTCGCTGTGACCGGCCAGTGGCAGGAGACCCCCATCTGGGACCCAGTGTGGCCACACGGGGCTGCCCGGGGAGGCTGTATCCCCCGCCTCCCCTGCTCTCCTCCCAGCCGGGACAGACACTGAGCCTCTGCCCACACGCCTGCCAGGGGCCCCGCTCTAACTGCCCCGGGAGGCCCACCCACAGACATAGCCCATGGCCCACCGGGCAGCATCCTGCTAGGCAGTGCTGAGGGGTGGGGCGCGGGCCCCAGCTGAGTTCTGGAGAACCTTCTGGACCTGCCCAGAGGCTGGGTCTATACCCAGGATTTGGAGCCAGTGACTGCTGGCCGCGGTGTCTGGGTCCGGCCACGTGGGCGGTGGCAGGACGGAAGTGCCCCCGCCTGCCGCAGCCCTGGTGGGTCCTGGGCGCCTGGAGGCGGAGGGAACACAGCCGTCCGCCGGAGCCTCACCGGCTTGTCTGTTCCTAACATGTCACTCACTGCCCACCCCACCACCCACAAACATCTGCCTCCACCATGAAGCCCTGTCGCCTTGGGTGTGGACGGGGCCTGCTTGGCACAAGGCTCAGGGTCCACGGGGTCCCAAGCTGCCCCTCGGGGAAGAGCCCCAGCTCCAGCCTAGCGGACAGGAGTTCAGGCAGGGCCGGTGGCCTGAAGACCCTGCACAGCCAGCATGTGGCCCGGCCTCTCGGGCCTTCTCTGGACCCACGGGCCAAGTCTGCCTGGCATCTGCCTGGCTTCCCTGAGCCCCGAATCCAGGCAAGGAAGGGTCCCTCCTCCCGCCTGGGCCCGAGCAGGGAGGACCAGAGGGGCAGGTCCCAGAGGGAGGTGACCGTGGGCCCAGGGTCCATCGTCATGTGGCAGGACATTCCCTGGGTGTGCTGGAACCTGCTTCAGCTGAATCCCGCCTCCCGCTGCAGTAGTGGGGTTTCGGGGGGTCTGAGACCATCCCGCCTGGTGGAGTGGGCTCTGCTGAACGGAAGCACTGACTAGGGGCCTGTGGGCAACACCCCACAGAGCCACACAGAGACCCCGCAGGGGCTCCCCTGTCTGTGGATGCAGGGCTCTGGCTTCCCTGAGGGTCTCTCCCAACCAGAGCATCGTCCACTGGGCAGGGCAGCAGAGGCCTGGCCCTGGGCCAGAAGCCATGGGCCTGCCCTGGGCGCCTTATCCTGGCAGCAGGCCCGTTTGTGTAAGCAGGCGGGCCTGGTGCCCGCGTGGCCACGGCCGGTGAGAGTCAGCGAGGCCCCTGCTGTGGCACCGGCTCAGACGCGTCCTCCTTACAGCCAATCCCACGGGGTCCTCAGGCTGTGGACTGTGCGTGTCTGCGTGCGTGTGCATGGGCCTCTTGGTGTGCGGGTATGCGTCCCCGTGCACACAGGGCCTGGCACCTCTCTAACCAGGCCCCACGGCACCCCAGGTGCCTCGGGCTCTGAGTCCTCAGGGTCCTGGGGGACAGACAGGCCCTGCGCGAGGCGGACGTGGACGACCTCTTACGGGACAACCGGACGCAGCTGGCGGGTTCGGGTTCACTGTCTGCTGCCCCCATGTGACTGCGTGCTCCGCTCTTTGCTCAGGATTCTCCTTTTTAAGACGCCCGTCCACCCTCCACAGGGTCCGCACACTGCCGGAGCTTGGCGCGGGACCCCCCCAGCCCTGCCACCGGCTCTACAAGCCACGAGCCCTGGGGCTGCCTTATCCTCACCCATCTTAACGCCACGCCCAACAGAGAGAGCAGGGCAGGCCCAGGAGGGTGGCACCAAGGCCCTCCCTGAGCTGAGAAGGACGTGGACCATGGGGGAAACCAAGTCACCCGAGCAGACCTGCCCCGTCCGCCTCCGTCCCCCAGCACCGCACACACACCGCCTCCCAACCTGCTGTCCCTCCCTTTAAACTCCTCACCTCCTCAGCCGTGGCTCTGGGGACCCATGCAGGGAAGGGAAGGAGTTTACAGGCGGAGGCTCCTTTCAGGACCTGAGCTCGGCTAAACCTGAGAACACTCTGCACGCTGGGGGTGGGGGCATTGGAGGCTGGAGGCAGAAGCTTGGTAGGGACAGGAAGCTGGGGACCTCTCTTCTGTACCACCCCGCTCACCCCTACTCTCCAACCCCGCTCACCCCTACTCTCCAACCCCGCTCACCACCCTCACCCCTACTCTCCAACCCTGCTCACCCCGCTCACCCCTACTCTCCAACCGCGCTCACCCCTCTCACCCCTACTCTCCAACCCTGCTCACCCCGCTCACTCCTACTCTCCAACCGCGCTCACCCCCCTCACCCCTACTCTCCAACCCCGCTCACCCCTACTCTCCAACCCTGCTCACCCCGCTCACCCCTACTCTCCAACCGCGCTCACCCCTCTCACCCCTACTCTCCAACCCTGCTCACCCCGCTCACTCCTACTCTCCAACCGCGCTCACCCCCCTCACCCCTACTCTCCAACCCCCGCTCACCCCTACTCTCCAACCCTGCTCACCCCGCTCACCCCTACTCTCCAACCCCACTCACCCCCCTCACCCCTACTCTCCAACCCCACTCACCCCCCTCACCCCTACTCTCCAACTCCGCTCACCCCCCTCACCCCTACTCTCCAACCCCACTCACCGCCTCACCCCTACTCTCCAACTCCGCTCACCCCCCTCACCCCTACTCTCCAACCCCACTCACCCCCCTCACCCCTACTCTCCAACTCCGCTCACCCCCCTCACCCCTACTCTCCAACCCCACTCACCCCCCTCACCCCTACTCTCCAACCCCACTCACCCCTACTCTCCAACCCCGCTCACCCCTACTCTCCAACCCTGCTCACCCTGCTCACCCCTACTCTCCAACCCCGCTCACCCCCCTCACCCCTACTCTCCAACCCCACTCACCCCCCTCACCCCTACTCTCCAACCCCACTCACCCCCCTCACCCCTACTCTCCAATCCCACTCACCCCTACTCTCCAACCCCGCTCACCACCCTCACCCCTACTCTCCAACCCCACTCACCCCCCTCACCCCTACTCTCCAACCCCGCTCACCCCCCTCACCCCTACTCTCCAACCCCACTCACCCCCCTCACCCCTACTCTCCAACCCCGCTCACCCCTACTCTCCAACCCCGCTCACCACCCTCACCCCTACTCTCCAACCCTGCTCACCCCGCTCACCCCTACTCTCCAACCGCGCTCACCCCTCTCACCCCTACTCTCCAACCCTGCTCACCCTGCTCACTCCTACTCTCCAACCGCGCTCACCCCCTCACCCCTACTCTCCAACCCCGCTCACCCCTACTCTCCAACCCTGCTCACCCCGCTCACCCCTACTCTCCAACCCCACTCACCCCCCTCACCCCTACTCTCCAACTCCGCTCACCCCCCTCACCCCTACTCTCCAACCCCACTCACCGCCCTCACCCCTACTCTCCAACTCCGCTCACCCCCCTCACCCCTACTCTCCAACCCCACTCACCCCCCTCACCCCTACTCTCCAACTCCGCTCACCCCCCTCACCCCTACTCTCCAACTCCGCTCACCCCCCTCACCCCTACTCTCCAACCCCACTCACCCCCTCACCCCTACTCTCCAACTCCACTCACCCCTACTCTCCAACCCCGCTCACCCCTACTCTCCAACCCTGCTCACCCTGCTCACCCCTACTCTCCAACCCCGCTCACCCCCCTCACCCCTACTCTCCAACCCCCACTCACCCCCTCACCCCTACTCTCCAACCCCACTCACCCCCCTCACCCCTACTCTCCAACCCCACTCACCCCTACTCTCCAACCCCGCTCACCCCCCTCACCCCTACTCTCCAACCCCACTCACCCCCCTCACCCCTACTCTCCAACCCCACTCACCCCTACTCTCCAACCCCGCTCACCCCCCTCACCCCTACTCTCCAACCCCACTCACCCCCTCACCCCTACTCTCCAACCCCACTCACCCCTACTCTCCAACCCCACTCACCCCCCTCACCCCTACTCTCCAACCCCGCTCACCCCTACTCTCCAACCCCGCTCACCCCTACTCTCCAACCCTGCTCACCCCTACTCTCCAACCCTGCTCACCCCCCTAACCCCTACTCTCCAACCCCGCTCACCTCGCTCACCCCTACTCTCCAACCCTGCTCACCCCCCTTACCCGTACTCTCCAACCCTGCTCACCCCGCTCACCCCTACTCTCCAGCCCCGCTCACCCCATTCTCCACTCCCACTCCGAGGCTGGGTGTCCAGGCCCTTTCCTGACCACTGCCCGCATGCTTCCCCCTCAGCTCCCAGTCTGGCTCCCTCTGTGCCCCGTCCCCTCTTTAGGTGGGTGGTGTGTGAACACACAGACACACAGGGCTGACCAGGGCATCAAACAATGGCCTGGAAAAGGGCGGTGAGGTACAGGGTGTCTGACATGTGTGCGCCTGTGATGAATGTACTGGTGCAGGTGTGACTTGCGTGGACACGTGGGCACAAGTGTGTGGATGTGCCCGTTTTGTGTGCCTGTGTCTCTGATAACTGAGTAAATGTGTGAGTTATGTGCGTGTATGGGGACAGCAGGTGGGTGTGCGTGCACACATGCACGACAGTGTGCTAGTGTGTTGTGTGCACACACAAGTGCGTGTGTGAGTGCGTGTGGGTGGCAGGACCACAGCTGAGTCAGTTCCAGATGCGGGGCGGCTGCGGGGTCTTGTCCCCAGGCCCCCTGCCCCTCCACAGGCGCCCAGGGCTCAGCCCAGGCTGTCTCGGCAGGAGAATGTGTCCCTGGCCGACATCCTCTCCCTGCGGGACAGCGGCCTGAGCGAGCAGGAGGCCTGGGCTGTGTGCCTGGAGTGCAGCCTGGCAATGCGCAGTGTCGCCCACTCGGCCATCTTCCAGACCCTGTGCATCACGCCCGACACGCTGGCCTTCAACACCAGTGGGAACGTGTGCTTCATGGAGCAGCTCAGCGGTGAGGCCCGCGTGGCAAATGTGAACACAGAGGGGCCCGCGAGGGTGCGGCCCCCGCCCTAGGCGCAGTGGTCTGGAGCCGGGTTTCCACGGCAACCTGCCGGGGCCTGGGTGAGGGGAGGCTGGGGACTGGGCCTCGCTGGTGGGTGGTCCTGGCTGGGCCCCAGGTGTACATAGCCCTCCAGCCGGGAAGAGCCTGGCAGCCTGTCTCACCTGACATGTGTTCGGGGGTCACCACGTGAATGGCATCTTCTCTTCTCTCCCCAGATGACCCTGAGGGAGCTTTTGTGCCCCCAGAGTTTGATGTGACGGGGAACACCTTTGAGGTAAGTGGCAGCAAGGAGGCCAGCACCTGGCCCCCTGCGCGAGCGCCGGGGTCCCCCCAGAGGGGCTGCGTGGGGCACTCTCACCCTGCTGCTGGGCTCCAGCGACAGCATACGTCTGGCTGCCGGCTCCTCACTGAGCGCCTGGCATGTTGTCTGAGTGTGAACTGACTATATTTAAGATGTTAAAAGTGCCTAAAATTACCAGTGGTGGCTGGCGGGAGTCACAGCTCCTCTGAAGGACTGGCGGGGCCGCTCGTGGGAGGCTTGTGGCCCAGAGAATCCCCCACGAGTGTGAGCCGCGGCCGGCCATGCCAAGGACACTCGGGCCAAGGTCACCAAGGCCGCCAGGCCCTGCCCCGCAAGGGAACCCCTGGGTGGAGACCCAGAGAGGGGAGGGCCCACCTGCGCCAGTTCAGCTTCCTGAAAAGAGCCTCCCGCTGCATCTCAGCCCCTGGAACTTCCTTTTCTGCCCTGGGCATCACATCCTTTGTTGGGCGGGGGGCGGGACTGCTGGGGCCAGTGCTGCTCTGCGCGGCCTCGGAGTGTCCAGCACGAGCTCCCAGCCTGGTCACTGCAGAGCCGGGAGGGCCCAGGGGCACGCTCCGCCCGCTTGGAGAGTCCAGCATCTCCACAGGCCTGCCTCCCTGGGGTGGCCCCGGACGATGGTCCTGTAGGTGGGGTGGGGCCCGGCAGGCCCATCTCTCTCCAGTTGTTCCACTTTTCTCCCCGTATTTTCCTCCATTTTGTCAGGATTGCAGATGTCGTGTTCACTGTGGAATGTGAGGTCTCACTTCCTTGAGGCAGCAGTTCTCAAACTCTTTGGTTCTTGGAACCCTTATACTCCTGGAAATCAAGTATCCAAAGATATCTGTGTGAGTCACACCTGCCAGTACTCACTGTGTTAGAGATAAAATGGAGAAATGCAGAAAAAGTCCACCTACTAACTCATCTAATAACAACAATCATAGACCCATTCCATGTTAACACGTATAACAGATGTTCATGAAAAGTGACAGTATTCTCCCCCACAAAAACAGTGAGGACATATTGTAAACCTCCTGAAGGCCCAGCTCGGCGGAGGCCCGGCTCTCACCACGGCGTCTGCGGTTAGTCTGCGGTGCCCGCGCCCAGCCCACGGCCCGGGGAGCCCCCGCAGCCTTTCACTGTGAAGCTGTGTGGCCTCTGGAACCATGCTTTGAGAAAAGCTGCCTGAAGGCATGCTCTGATAAAAAAAAAAAAAAAAAGTTTATCAGTCCTCCTTTTACAGAAGCTTTTTTCTGGATTGGTTAATTTATCGCGCAAGTCTTCGTTGTTTTGTGCGGGCTTTCTCTAGGTGCGCGGGCTTCTCACTGCAGCGGCTTCTCTCGCTGCTGCTCACAGGCTCCGGGCGCGCAGGCTCAGTCGCCACGGCGCGCGGGCCTTGGGGAGTGCAGGCTCGGTTGCTGCGGCTCGCGGGCCCTGGGGGAGTGCGGGCTCAGTCGCCAAGGCTCATGGGCCTTGGGGAGTGCAGGCTCGGTCGCCGCAGCTCAGCTCGGGGGCCCTGCGGAGTGCAGGCTCAGCTCGAGCTCAGTAGTGGTGGTGCACGGGCTTAGTCACTCTTCGGCACATGGAGTCTCCCCAGCCCAGCGGTCAAACCCATGTCCCCTGCATTGCCAGGTGGATTCTTAGCCACTGTACCACCAAGGGAGCCCTGTCATTTATAAAACAGTCAAATTATTGGTGTTGTTGACTTAAAAAAATGCACAATGTGAGAGTTGCAAGTTAAGTTTTATTTGGGGCAAAATGAGATGATAGCCCAGGAGACGGCGTTTCAGACATGTCTGAGAAACTGCTCCAGGGGGCGGGGGAGGTCAGTACATACATGATGTGGTGAAGGGGACGTGGCGTGGGTGCGTGCTCAATTGCTCAGTCGTGTCCAACTCTGTGACCCCGTGGACCGGGGCCCCCAGGCTCCTCTGTCCGTGGGATTCTCCAGGCAGGAGTACCGGGAGCGGGTAGTCATTTCCTCCTCCAAGGGATCTTCCCGACCCAGGGATGGAACCCGTGTCTCGTGCGTTTCCTGGCAGGCAGGTTCTTTACCGCTGCGCCACCTATGTGCAGTCAAGCTCCTATTCTTTTTTCTTTTTTCATTTTTTAGATGTTATTATTTATTTATATTCATCGGCTGTGTGGGCTTTCCACTAGTTGTGGCCAGCAGGAGCTGCTCTCTCGTCGCAGTCTGCGGGCTCCTCTCTGCTGGGTCTTCTCTTCTGCGGTGTGGGCTCTAGGGCAGTGGGCTCAGCAGTTGCCCCCCCGGCTCCAGTGCACAGGCCCCGTAGTCATGGCTCACGGGCCTCGTTGCTCCACCGCCTGTGCGCTCTTGAACCGGGGATTGAATTTGTGTCTCCTGCCTCAGCAGGCAGGTTCTTCGCCGCTGAGCCGCCAGGGAAGCCCAACCACATGCCCTTGCAGAAGGCCTGCTAGTCACAGGGAGCAGGTGTCACCATGAAGGATTTCAGTGCTTTTCTAGAAATGAGGAGATGCAGAAACTGGGCTCATACAGTTGGGTCCTGCTGGCATCTGTCTGAAGACCTGTCCCGTCACCTTCCCCAGAGCAGGGGGCCGTGTTCCTGCTCTCCACCCCGAGCTCCTTTCAGGAGTGTTGAAGGTCCGCAGCTGCAGCAGCACCTGATTTAACCCTTGCAGAGGTGGACGGAGAAGGCAACGGCACCCACTCCAGTGCTCTTCCTGGAGAATCCCAGGGACGGGGGAGCTTGGTGGGCTGCCGTCCATGGGGTCGCACAGAGTCCGACACGACTGAAGAGACTCAGCAGCAGCAGCAGCAGCAGACGAGGATGGCAGAGTTGGGCACGACTGAAGTGACTTAGCAGCAGCAGCAGCAGAGGCGGGTGGCAGGGCCGTTTGCAGGTGACCATGTTTTCCCTGACCGTTAGTGGTTTGTTTTTTTTTTTTTTTTTTTGCCTTAAGAAACCTTCCCAACCTCAAGGTCCAACAGATACTTGGCATTTTCTGCCAAGAGTTTTAAAGGTTTTGTTGTTCATGTTAATCCACCCGAGGTGGATTTTTTTATGTAATGTGAGGCAAGGATCCAAGTTCATCCTCTGTGTAGAAAAGGGTCTTTCCAGCTGTTTATTGGCTCGCCTTGGGCATACTCCAGCAAAGCCACACACACCCCCGTCCAGACAAAAGTGGGTCCACTTCCCAGATGTCTGCTCTAGTCCAAGGGTGTCTGCACCCTGCATTTATCAGCAATCCCAGCTCCACAAGGAGCCCAGTGTCTCCCAGGGAAAGGGCTCGCTCCCTGTTCCTTTCAGAAGCATCCTGGCTATTCTGAAGTCTTTCTTCTTCCACAGAAGGCTTGGATTTAGTGTCAAGTTCCATGAAAAGCTCTGTTGGCATTTTGACTAGAATGGCTCTGAATCTGTACCTCAGTTTGGGGAGCACTCACACCCTTATCGTATATGGTCTCATCTAGAAACACATTATTCCTCTTCGTTTATTTAGCTCTTATTTACTGTCTCAGTGGCAGTTTAAAAGCTCTCCTGTGTTTTACTTGAATGTCCTTTACTAGGTTATTCTCAGGCACGGGATGCGTTTGACTCTGTAAATGGATGGTCATCTTTGGAATCACATTTTCCTGCTTTTCATGGCAAATCTACAGAAATGCAGTTCACTTTAACATCTTAATCTTGCATCAGCCCTTGTGGTAAATTATTTGATTATTTCTGAGAACTTTCTGTTTAACTGATCAAAGTGTTAGTCGCTCAGTCGTGTCCGACTCTTTGTGACCCGGTGGACTGCAGCACACCAGGCTCCTCTCTCCATGCGATCCTCCAGGCAAGAATGCTGGAGTGGGTAGCCATCCCCTTCTGCAGGGGGTCTTCCTGGTCCAGTATCGAGCCTGTGTCTCTTGCAGTAGATTCTTCACAGTCCTAGTCACCGGGGAAGCTTCCCAGGTGGCTCAGTGGTAAAAACCTGCCTGCAGCTGATCAAGTCACCAGCAGGAGGTGGCAGGCTGTGTTGCCGTCCAAAGCCCTGGTGCCACGTCCGCCGAGGGATGTGTCCCGGGTGGGCTGGAGCAGGGCTGAGCAGGTCAGTGATTCTCCGCCATCCTGAGAGCTCCTCCCACCTTCCCAGCAGGACGACTTCTGCCTGAGGGCCCTGCTGTAGAGAGGCCTCCTGTTCTATTGTGCAATACTTCTGCAGCTTTTGAAGTGATTATTAAGATGTCAGTATCTCCCAATTGTTTTCTAACGTTAAGTCAACCTTTCTTACTTAGAAATACCTAAACGGGCAGCATCCTGTGTTTTCTTTATGCCGTCGCGTTTGATCGACAGGTGCCTGCTTCGCATCTCTGCATGTTTTCGTGAGGGGCTGGTGGGTTTCCATTCCGTTGATGTTTCTGACTGTGTTGCCATTGGGAGTTATCTTTTTCGTGTGCAGATGCCCCCGCCTCCTTTGCCGTGTTACAACTTAGATAAGAATGGAATAGTCTGGCCAGACTGACTTAGGCAGCCGTCTGTTTCCTTGGAGCAAAGAGCTTTAATTGCTGCTCTATTTTTAATAATTATAGGACTTAGCTGTTTTAAATTTCTTACTGACTCAGCTTTTGATAAACCACATATTTCTAAAAATTTACGCATTTTTACCTGTGTTTTTAAAGTTGCAGGGGATGTCCTTTCCTAATCAATGCCTTTATTGTGGGTGCCCCTTCCACTCCTTGGATGGCTCATTTGTGCCTCCTCTTCTGGTCTTGCGGGAAGGAGTACATCCCTTCATACCCTGTGTTTTGTTGGTTTTGTCAACAGAAATAGTAACAACCCACAGTAGAAATGCAAAGACTGCTATTTGAGCCACACAGAGGCCTGCAGCCCGAAAGACGCAGAGTCAAGAAGCACTTGCGGCATGTCCCCAGAATCCAAAATGTGGGAGTTTTAAAGGCAAACCCCACAAAAGTGCTTAAGTGTCTGTCAGGAATTAGGGTTGGAGCTGCAAGAAGGAAGGATTTGTTGGGGTCTGAAATGGCTGCATAGTCACAGGGGGAGGCTTGAGACCTAGGGTTGCAGGTGGCCGCTGCTGGCGGACACTGTTCCGAGAGCGGCTGGTGGTGTCCCTGAGTCTGACAGCAGCATCCTGAAATCCGAGTTCTCAGGGATGCAGGAACGTGTCTGAACCCTCAGCCACCTGGATCCTCCCTGGATGCCTGAACCGCAGCGACTCCATTCTGATTTTCTCTACTGGTTAAAGCAGTCATATGATGTGTGTTCAGCAGGCCATAAATCGAGCTGCTGTAGATGAATGGATAACGAAGAAGCAGGGATGTCCCTGTGGTCCAGTGGTTAGGACTCAGCACTTCCACTGCTGTGGCCTGGGTTCATCCCTGGTTTGGGAACTGAGACCCTGCAAGCCTCATGGCGAGGCCAAAAAGGAGAAGAAAGTGATGTGCCGCGTATGTACACCAGAACACTACTCAATGTGCTGTGTATATACACCAGAACACTACTCAGTCGTGAAAAACGATGAAATAACATCCTTTGCAGGAACATGAATGGACCCAGAGATGATCATCAGAGTGAAGTGAGTCAGACAGAGAAAGACAGATACCATATGGTAGCACTTACACGTGGAATATAAAATATGACACAAATGAGCTTATCTACCAAACGGAAACAGACTCATAGCCACGCAGCTCAGACTTGTGGTCACCAAAAGGGAGGGAAAGGGCGGCGGTTTGGGGTTAGCGGATGCAAACTGTTACATGTAAGATGGGAAACGGCAAGGTCCGCCGCCGGCACAGGGCACCGCATTCGGCGTCCTGTGATAAACCACAATGAAAAGGACTCTTAAAGTACATATTTATATATAAACGAGGCACCTTGCTGTACAGCAGAAGTTAACACATTGATCAACTGTACTTCAATAAAAGAGTTTAAAAGCACAGGCTTCTCGGGTCAGCACAGAGTTCGAGCCACATCTTGCGTGAGCCAGAGCGACTGCCCCGCGTGGACACCGCTCCCATCAGCTTTGCGGAGAGCCCGCCTCGTCCCGCGCTGCGTCCTGCCCTGGATGCTCCCCCATCAAGTCTTCGCTTCCGTTTCGGTCTCTTTCTCCCTGTGCTTGTTTCTTGTTTCAAGTTAATGAGTCTTCCTGACTCGAGTCGGACGCTCAGCTCATTAGTCTGAGCTTTTCTTCTTTCCTAACATTAGGGTCAACGCCTAAAGCTAAGACTTTCCGTCCAAACCTGAGTTTCGCCTCAGCGTTTTCAGTATCATTCACTTCTAAGTGTTACGGCCAGGGATCAAACCCACGTCCCTTACATCACAGGCAGATTCTTTAACCACTGCACCTCAGGGAAGCTCCTGATTGTCTTATTTCTTTTTTAGGTGTTTCATTGTTAATGTATAAAAATGTAGCTGATTTACGTGCTGATTTTGTGTCCTGAAATTTTACTGCATGTGTTGATTAGTTCTAAAAGTTTTTTGATGGAATCTAAGATTTTCGCATGTAAGCTCACATCATGCACAGAGACAATTTCATCTCTTCCCTTCTAGTTTGGATGCCTTTTATTTCATTTTCTTGCCTAACTGTCCTGGCTATCAACAACTTCCAGTGTGTTGAAAAGGAATTGTGAGAATGGGCAACCTTGTCTTGTTCTAAACTTAGAGTTCAGCGTTTCCCGTTGGGTATGATGTTAGCTGACCTGTCATTTGTGGCCTTTATTATGTTGAAGCGCATCCCTTCCATACCCAGCTTATTGTGAGCTCTTGTCATGAAAAGATGCTGAATTTTTCCAAATGCTTTTTCTGCTTCTATTGAGGTGATCATATTAACTTTTATTTTATTAATATGGTGAATTACATTTATTGATTTGCCTGTGTTGAACCGTCTTTGCATCCCCCAGGGACAAATTCCAGTTGCCCATGGCATATGATCTTTTAATGTACTTTTGAATTTAGTTTGCTAATATTTTGTTAAGGATTTTTACACCTGTATTCATCAGGGATGTTGGTCTGTAGTTTTCCTGTATTGCCTTGTCTAACTTTGATGCCAGGGTAATGCTGACCTCATAAAATGAGTTTGGGAGTGTTCCCTCTCATTTGATTTTTTGGAAGAATTTGAGAAGGACTGGCATTAATTCTTCTCTAAATATGTGTTTGGTAAAAAGTCACCAGTGAAGTCATCTGGTCCTGGGCTTTTCTTTGTTGTGAGGTTTTTGATTTCTGGTTCGATCTCCTTATTAGCAACAGTTCAGTTCGTTTCTCGTGACTCAGTCTTAGTGCCCTGCGTGTTTCTAGGGATGTGTCCATTTTTCTCTAGGTCATCCAGTTTGGCGCATACATAGTGGCCTCTTATGGCCCTTTTTTCTGTGGCATCAGGTGTAAAATCTCCTCTCTCATTTCTGATTTTACTTGAGACCTCTCTTGTTTCCCTAGTCAATCTAGCTAAGGGGTCCACAACCAAGCCAGAGGCATGTCTGCCTCTCACCTGATCAACAGGTGGGTACGACCCCTGCCGGGTCCCTTGGCAAATGTTGCTGGATGCCACAGCTCCCACAGGGGAACTTTTGTCCACAGATGGATCAAAGTGTTGCTGACGGTACAATCTGGAAACAGCCATCCTGCCCATATCCAAGTGTTGCATCTTGTATGACGGTGGCCCTCCCAAATTCTGCAGCACCAGTGCTGTCCCACTAAAATCCCAACCATTCTGGCTTGTTTTTAATGGGAATGGTGGAACTTTACATCTAAACTTGACGAATGTGAAAATAATCTACCTGGGGGGCAGGGGGAGATGGAGAGCAATCTGTCCTCCAGGTGTGGAGTGCACTCTGAAGCTACCGTGATTAAAAGAGCACAGTCTGGACAGAGGGAGACCCAGAGTGAGAGGAGGGGAGGCCAGAGCGCAGGCCCTGGGGAGCGAGGGCGCAGGACGAGGCTCAGGCCAGCAGACGGTGGGCTCCTCTTCAGCTGCTCAGGGTGGCTCTCCACCAGGAAACAAGCCCCCATCCCTGCAGTGCCCAGCAAAAAGACATATCCCAGATGGGTCAGAGCTCAATGCTTCACAATTACAAAAGTATTGGAAAAACACAGAAGTAAGCAGTTTTTATTGTGCTGGGCTAGGGAAGGCCCTCCAAGGAAGCCAATAAAAAAGAATGATCTCACTCATGAGCCAAGCTCCTTAGCAGCTGGCCATGACCCCGAGCGGCAGCCCCGCTGGTGGGGCCTGAGCCTTCGCGAACGTGGCATGGTTGCATGAAGATGTCACATGAGGATGGTCACTGCAGCACTGGTCACAGTAGCAGATTCACCAGTGAAACAGTAGAACTTTTTAATGTCAGAGACACATGAACAAAGTTAAAAGACCAGTGACGGAACATACATGTGACACCGAGACCAAGATCAGCCCCTTTTTGCCTGAAAAGGGCGTGTTCCTCAGTGTGGTCTGACTTTCTGAGACCCAGTGGACCATAGCCCGCCAGGCTCCTCTGTCCATGGGATTCTCCAGGCAAGAATACTGGAGTAGGTTGCCATGCCCTTCACCAGGGGGTCTTCCTGACCCAGGGGTCAAACACGCGTCTTTTGTGTCTCCTGCACCAGGAGCCACCAGGAATGCACCCCAAACAGGCAACAGCTCAGCAGAGAATTAGCAAAGTCCACGAGTGGGCATAAAGAGGAACAGTTAGGGCAGGAATAGAGGTGTCTTGGGGGTGCGGGATGAGGCGGGGAACTGCCCTGGAAAGATCAGGGGTGCTCCTGGCCCGGAAGAGCAACACCAGGAGCGACAGGTGGCTGTGCGCTGGCCTGCACGACCCCGACCACATGGGCCCGCCCCCAACGGCCTCACGGCCACGGCCCCGCCCCACCACGTCCCCGCCCCAAGGGCCAGCCCCAGGTCCCCCGCACCCCCCACCAGGTTCCCTGCCCCCGCCCCCCGTGGCCATGGCCCCGCCCACGCCCCACGGCCCCGCCCATGGCCCACACGGCCCCACCCCCGGCCCCAGCTGGTCTTCGATGCTGCAGGCTCACATCTACTCTCTGGGGGCCACGCTGAAGGCAGCCCTCGACTACGTGCCAGAGCCTGACCCCCAGCCCAGGCTGAGCCAGGAGCTGGAGGCGCTGCTGGGCCAGATGCAGGCGGAGGACCCCGGGGACCGGCCCGACCTCCAGGTAAACTCACAGGCCTGCCTCGCTTCACCCCAGGAGATACCCTGAACCCTGCGCAACCCCGGCCCGCGCTCGCACACCCAGTAAGCACGCGGGGCCCCCACCACCTGGTCATCCGGGCTCCTGACTTTTATACTCTGCACTTCGGCGATGAAGGGTGCGCCTTGTAATGGTCACGGGCGGGACAGAATCTGCGGGTTTCCGTAAGCACCCCCAGCCCCGGCCCGTGACCCCAGAGCTTGGAAGGCTTAACGGGCGAGGGTGGGGGCCGCCCTGGGGCGGGGGCGCGGGCTGACCACCGGCCCGCCGCAGAGCATCATCGCGCTGTGCGAGGAGAAGATGCAGCTCACGTCGTCCTGCCGCCTGTGCCGGAGCCTGTCGGCCGCCGGAAGGAGAGTGCTCTCCATCGAGTCTTTTGGGGCGTTCCAAGGTAAGCACACCCGCCAGCGGGCCAGCACGCGTGCGCAGGCACTACCGCGCGTGCAGCCGTGCACGTGTGGGTGTGCACGTTAGCACCAGCGTCCTCACACACCGTGGAAGCACCCACACTTACGTGCACCCGTATCCAAACAGATCACATGTGGCCCCCCCAGCACACACAGAAACATACATGTATGTGCAAACTCGGACACACCTATTTAGACTACTCAGCCAGCAGGCACACACGCCGCGCACGCCCACAGCTCACACAGGCACACGTACACACACCCAATCAGGTGAGAGGCAGGCCATCTGGGACGTGGGTGCTCAGGACCCCGCACCTCTGTCCTGCTCTGTGGGCCTTGGGGCTGTGGACCCAGCGCCGTCCTCTGGCAGCCCCCTAGTTCTGCCACACACGCTGTTGCTGAAGCATGTGGGACTTCCGCGGCCCTGGGTGTACTCTCGACTGGCACTCTGAACTAGTGCCGGCGTCTGCTCTGAGCTGTGCTCGAAGCACGGAGCCCGGCAGGGCCCGGGGGAGGCAGAGCCTCTGGGGCGGCAGGGCCCCTCTCGCAGCCAAGCAGCAGCTTCTCCCGCCAAGTCGGCGTTCGTGGCGCTGCAGTGGCACTGGGCCCGCTGGTGGTTCTAACAGTGGGGAGGCTCTGGGGCAGGGCCTGCAGTCCCCCAGCAGTAGGAGGGCAAGCGTCTCTAGAGCGGTTCACACAGACGCGGCGGAAGGCTTTGCGTCAAGACGAGGCGGGACTGCAGCCAGGTTTAATTTATTCCTTTGGGGAGGATCGCTTGTGTAATTGTAATAGCAAAACGATGTGCTTTTTGGATGAGGTGATTAGACAGGCCTTAGGAAACGTTTCCCCCGCGGGAAGCTCATCCCCGGTGGCGGGGGCGGGCACCAGAGCCTTGGAGACTTAATTAGCCAGGATGGTGTGATTAAGGAGGCAGGCCAGGGCGTCTCTGGGCCAGTACGGGGTAGGGGGTGGCCAGGGGTCCTGCAGCAGTGCGTTCACTGGTGCCCGTGGGCAGGGGAGGCAGGGAGAGGCCCACCCAGGCTGCCGCCCTCCGCAGTGACCATGCCCTGCTCTCCTCCAGATGTCAGCGACATCACCTGGAGGGGGCGACTGGCTCCTAGAGGTGCGGGGCCCAAAAGGCAGCTGGGGGACCGTTCTGCTGACCCCGAGGCCCTGCCTGCCCCGGAGGGCTGGCCCCCGAGCCCCACCAGAGAAGGCCCAGAGCACCCCGGGACCCCACCTTCCAAGGCTCTGCTGTCTTCCCCTGTGAAGAATGGAGAGAGCCCAGGTCAGGAGGGGCTGGCCCCCGAGAGGCTGGCCTGCCTCCTCCTGGACGCCCAGCGGCCTCCGGCTGACCAGGACAGAGGCTTCCTGGACAAGAGCCGCCTGAGAAAGGTGCGGACGCTCCCCCGGCTCCCGCCCGACGGCCCCGAGTCCGGCGCCCTCTGCCTGTCGCTGACCAGCGTGAAAACCCCGCTGCCCACATCGGAATTCTTCCCTCCAGACCCCAAGAAGGCCTTTCCGGAGGGGAAACATGGCCTGTCCAGCTTCCAGGCACAGCCTGGATCCAGACTGTGGCTGGAGCGAGAGCTCGAGCTCCGTCGCCGAGGGGACAAGAGGGTGGGCGGCGTCAGCCCTGCGCGGGAAAGCCCCCCGCCTGGTTCCGAGGGCCCTCGAGATGCGGGTGGAGACCCAGGGACTCTGGAGCCTGACGAGGGGACTGCGGATGGAGCTGGGGAGCCGGACAGGGCAGCTGCCGAGCAGGTGGGTGACTGGGTCCCACACGCTGGGCGGGTCCTGCGAACGCTCACGGGCGCCCTCCGAGTGCTGGGCATTTACCCCAAGGAAGAAGGGCAGCCTCAGCTTCACTTTGGCTCAGTTTCCAAGCTTTAAGATGGGGAGCCAGGCACGCCTTTGCTGGGTTAGTTTTTCTCTCAAAGAGGCGCAGGGAGCAGCCTTTCCAGGAGGAGGCCCAAAGGCTGTCTCCACTCTGCTTCGCCAGCCCTGGCGCTCAGCGGCGTCTTTAAGTTAGAAATTAATTAAGAATGTGGGTTGAGGTTGCTTACCTGTCAAGCTTGGTTGGAAAGGTGATAGTCGCTCAGTCGTGTCCGACTCTGTGCGACCCTATGGACTGCAGCCCACCAGGCTCCTCTGTCCTTGGGATTCTCCAGGCAAGAATACTGGAGTGGGTTGCCATGCCCTCCTCCAGGGAATCTTCCTGACCCAGGGATCGAACCCTGGTTTCCTGCATTGCAGGCGGATTTTCTACCATCAGAGCCTGAGCAGCGTTCTCCTCCTACTGGGTTCTGAGCAGCCGCCGTGACCGGGGGTGGGGTCTCCCCAAGGGGGTGGGGTCTTCTGGGTGGAGGGCGGGGCCTCCCTGGGGCCTCGTGTCGGGGGTGGGGTGGCGATCTTCCACACCCGGCGTGCGTCCCTTCAGCCGTGTCCGAGTCATTCGACCCTACGAACGTAGCCCACCAGGCTCCTCTGTCCTGGTACTGTCTCTTTGTAAGCTGGGAAGGACAGAGAACGCCTTTAGAGCCGGTGTCTGGGAGGTCTGTGTGTTTCTAGCGTGACCGCGGCTGATCTGAGTGGCCTGCAGCAGCCCTCAGCCCTCTTGTGGGCGGAAGTCTTGGCCCCAGCAAGTCACTCCCCCGAGGTGGGTCCCCATGAGCATCTTGGGACAAAGCCACCTGGGGGTCTGTGGCCCAAATACATGTGAATGTGGGGCAGTGCTGTCCCCCAGCCTCGTTCCACCACCTTTGCTGACCCTGGGCTTCCCTGGTGGCTGACACGGTGAGAGTCTGCCTGCAGTGTCGAGATCCGGGTTCGATCCCTGGGTCAGGAAGATCCCCTGGAGAAGGAAATGGCAACCCACTCCAGTATTCTGGCCTGGAAAATCCCATGGACGAGGAGCCTGGCAGGCTACAGTCCATGGGGTCCCAAAGAGTCAGACACGGCTGAGCAACTTCACTGCTGACCCAGAGGTTCAAGGGGAGGGCTGACTGAGTTACATTTTTATTCATATTCTGACAAGCATCTGAGGGTAATTTACATGAAGAATATGGTTACTTTAAAATGGAAATCCCTCCTGGAGACCCCAGCAGGCACTGACACGTGCTCAAGGCCCACACGCCGTCCACTCCACCCACACTGTCCCCCCGCCCGCCCCGCCGTGTCCGCCCACACAGCCGCACTTGTGTTCACGGAGCCAGGCTCCGGGATGAAGACCTCAGGCCTGAGCCAGGGGCCCCACTCACCTTCAAATGCCCGACAGCCTCACAACAGCCAACGTCCCAGATGGGTAAACTGAGGCTTGGGACCACTGTGCAGAGGGTGGGTGGTGTCTGGGGGCAGAGCTGATGGGGTGCCCAGCCATGGTCTCAGCCACCAACTTTCCTGCCCCAAAGGCCTCCGGTGACTAGGCCCCCACACAGGCCACAGCTCATTAGATGTCAGAGACCCAGATCTCTGGAGAGCACGTCCTGGTTGCAAAGCTGGCTGCTCCAGTCCCACATACAGCAGGAGACTTGGGGAGTCCTGTGCCCCTGAACCCAGGCCGCTGGCCAGGCACAGCCTGGGTGAGACAGGCGGGGAAGACACAGGACCAGGGCGGCTGCACCCTGGCGTAGAGTGGAGTTCGGGAGTGGTGAAGCCACCACCTCCGGAACCTTCCCGTAAACACGCCCGTCTGTGTCCGAGGGTGGCGGCTCGGCCTAGCTCCTCCTGTGTCCCCAAAGCAGAGAACGCCCCCGAGCTGAACTCAGTCTTCTGATCCTGGGACTTTTATGGAAAGGGGGACATGTAACATGAAATCACAGTCTTAACCATTTCAAGGGCGCAGGTCGGTGGCATTAGGTATTCACACTGCCGTGCGAACGTCACCACCACCACCTCTAGAACTTTCTCATCTTCCCAAACTGAAACTCTGCCTGCTTTAAGCATGGACCCCTCCTCCCCACCCCCAGCCCTGATACCCTCCCATCTGCTTCCTGCCTCTGGCTGTGACCCCTCAAGTCTATGATGTGTGAGGAATCAACGTCCCTCTGTGGCTGGCGTGTCACTGACCAGGCTTTATCTGCGTTGTTGCTGTGTCAGAATTCCCTTCCTCGTTAGGGCTCAGTGATGTCCCTCGAGTGGATGGACCAATCATGCTTGTCCATCCATCGCCCGAAGGCGCTTGGGCTCTTCCACGTCTCTACTCTTGTGAGTCACGCTGTTTTGAACATGGGTGTGCAACCACATCTTCAAGACCCCACTTTTAAGCGGGGCTGCTGGAGCAGATGGTGATTGCGCGTCTGCTTCTCTGAGGGGCCGCCGTGCAGCGTCCACACTGTTGCGCGTTTTGCGTTTCCGCTGGCCGTGCACAGGGATCTGGACTGTCCACTTGCCCCCGGCCTGTGGTGCGGGGGGAGGGGCACACACACCGTGTTGGAGGCGGTCTTTGCCCTGTAAGCCCCTCCCAGGTGCCTGCACCCTGAATGTGGCTCCCCCACCCCCAGGGCGTCTCCCTGCAGGACCTCCTGACCAAGCTGGGCCGGCCCTTCAAGGAGTACGAGCTCTGGGCTCTGTCCCACGCGTGCCTCAGCACCCTGCGGACGCTCGGCCAGCACCCAGGTGACCCCCCTCTGCGGGTCCTCCCCCAGCACGTCTGGCCCGGGACCTGGGGGCTGAGTGGCCTCCCATGCCCGTGTGCTGTGTGCACAGCCTGGGGCCGGGCGGCCGTGTCCACCGTGTGAGCCGGGGGCAGCCTGGGGTGTTGGCTCTGGTCCCAGGACCAAGGGGGTCAGAGCGCAGCTTAAAATGTGTGGGCCTTAGAGCGGGGACCCTGCAGCGAAGCCAGAGCCGCTTGCGGGGGCTCAGCCTATGCCCTCTCAGCAGGGGTGACGCTGTCCCCACTGACTGGTGGGGGTGGTCTTGGATGCTGTGATGCTGTGTGGCCCCCAAAGCTCCGCCCTGCCAGGCAGAGAGACGGTCTCTGGCCCCACCGTGGTTCTGGCACATGACAGACGGGGCAGACGCTGCGGTCCAGCCGCCCCCGGGACCCGTGAGCCTCGGCTGCGCGTACAGAGCCGGCCTCCCCCGAGGCCCCTCCCCAGGCAGCACTCAGCGGGCGGGCCCTGTTCCTCTGCCCCCGTCCTCCCACACCGCCTGCGCCCCGGCAGCCGCCCTGCCCTGCCCGCCGCTAGGCCGGCCCTTGGGGGGCCCTGACCTGCACCTCCCCCCTCAGCCTGCCTGTGTCTGGACTCCGTGCTGGTTGCCGAAGACGGGGCCGTGCTTTTCGGGCCACCTCCTGCCAACGGTGCGTGAGCAGGCTTGCCTGGGGGCTGCAGCAGCACCAGGGCCGCGCTGAGGCTCAGTGAGGTTTGGGGTCTTCTCTCTCAGGTGCTTACAACGCGTTCTTCCTGGCTCCCGAGGTCGCAGAGCAGAAGCTGATGACTGAAAAGGTACCAGGGCTCTTCCACCCTCCCTGCCCCTTCCCACCCCTCCCGGAGCGCCCGCAGCCCCTTCCTGTGTCCTCCCGCACCCCTCCCCTGACCTCCTGCACCCTCTCCCCAGGGCGCCTGCAGTCCCCTTCCCGGGGTGCCCACAGCCCCCTTCCTGTGCCCTCCCGCACCCGCTCCCCACCTCTTCCCACCCCTCCCGGGATGCCCGCAGCCCCCCATGGCCTCCCGCACCCCCCCATGGACTCCTGCACCCCCTCCCCTGACCTCACACACCCCCTCCCCTGACCTCCCGCACCCACCTCCCCATGGTGCCCACACCTCGTCCAGGGAGCCTGGTGGGGAAAGGGCAGAGGACGGGCCCAGTGTGAGGACCACCAGCTCTGAGGCAGCCCCACTAGTGCAGCCCCCCGGGTCGGGAGGCGCTGCAGGGCCCGGGAAACATCTGCCTGGTCGCTGCCTCCTGGAAGGTGACAGGGTCACCCAGCTTGCACTTCTCCATGGACGGCTCCAGGCCGTGTGTGTGGATCCCAGGACCCCATGGGTTTACAAGGCACTTGTCAAACATACCCATTATTAAAAATTAATTTGTACAAACTTATAATCAAGTAAATTACATTCAAAACCAAGGTAGAACTTCTGCTTCTGGGAGCATGGGAGAGGGGTTAGTTCCTGCACCCCCATCCCAAGCACACGGTTCCTAAAGCAGGAGTGGATGGCAGGCAGGTGGGGAGCAGAGGCTGCTCTGGGCGGGGGGGCGCCTTGGCCGGGAGCGGTGGTCCCGAGAGCCCAGGGACGCCTGCCTCACACGTGGAGGATGAAGGGCATCTGGGAAACCTCAGCGGGCACAGCTCAAGCCCAGGGGAAGCCCATACTCTGGAGCTAGAGTGGCAGGAAAGGGAAAGGCAGCCCGTCCCTCCGGGTCAGCCTTCTCAGCTGGTGGAGAAGGCTGAGCAGCCAGCCTGTGACCCCGACCTCCTGGCAGCGAGAAGTGCCTCCCCCAGCAGGGGCAGTGCCCAAGGAGGCCTCAGGAAGAGTTGGGACTTTGCCACTGTCCACTTCCCCTCCAATAATCACTAAAAAATGAAACAGTTGTAAGTCTAACAAAGCATGTACAGGACTTGTATGCTGAAAACCTGAAAAGAAGTGAAGTCTCAACTCAGTAATCTAAGCTCGCAGCTCAAGCACCCGGAAATGAAGAGTGAAATAGACCCAGAGCAGAAAGAAGGAAACGGAAGTTGAGAGCAGAAGTCAATGAAGTGAAAACGGAAATACAGTCAAGGAAGCCAGCAAGAAACGGACGAGTTCTTGGAAAAGACCAATAAAACCAACTTACTGAGGAGCAAAAAGTGAAGGGAGGCACAGACTACCAATGTGGGAATGACTCGGGGGCGCCCACAGACCCTGCAGGCACCAGAAGGGTGATGGAACACCGCAGACGGCCCCACACACGTGCAGCGACTCAGACGGACAGGACCAGTGCCTCAGAGACATCACGTACCTCCACTCACCGTGATGAAATAGACCTTGAATAGCCCCGTAACCGTTGAGGTGGTTGAATTTGCAACTTTTAAACTCTCTGAATCTCCAGGTCCAGATGGTTTTACCTGGGAGCTCTGCTGAACGTTTGAAGAGGAACTAATGCCAGTTCTACACAGTCTGCTCCAGAACACAGAGGTGAACACGTCCCAAACCATTTTATGAAGCTGTTATTACCCTGATGCCAACACCAAAGACAGCGCACCAAACGTGCCCGTCGGTCAGCGTTCCTCACGAGCGTAAAGGCAAAACCCTTGACGAAACATACGCAGGCAGGATTCACTGATGTGTGAAAGCAGTTACACACCATAACCAAGTCGGGGTCTCTCCAGGGATGTAAGTTCAGGGATATATGGTTCAGTATTTGGAAACCAATCAGTGCAGTCCAACATACTAACCAGCTAAAGAAGAAAAATCCCATGATCACATTGATGCATAAAAAGCATTTGGCAAAATTTAACATCCATTTATTTAAAAAAAAAGAAACTGAAAAACAGGAATAGAAGAAACTTCCTCAAAGAGTGTCTACCAAGAGAACCATGCAGTTAGCACCACTGAGTGGAAAGGCTACGGTCCAGAACAAGATGAGGGTGCCCTCGGACTTCACCCCACTCAACGCTGCACTGGGAGTTCCAGCCACTACAGTGCAGGAAAAGCGTAAATCCAGGAAGGGAGGAATGACACAGTCTGCAGACGACATGACTGTGTGCATAGAAAATTCAAAGCATTCCAAAGAATCTACAAAAAAGAAAAAAAAAAAGCCTTCCAGAACCCAGAAGTGAGTTCTGAAAGGTCACAGCATATAATATAAACATTCAGAAATCAATTGTACTATTTCTATGTACTAGCAATGAACATACGTGGACACTAAAGTTAAAAACATAATACATTTATATTCACTCAAAAAAGTGAAATACTTATATGTAAATCAGAGAATGTATAGACTTTGTATGCTGAAGGCCACAAAATTCTGATTAAAAAAGAAATTTTGGGGATGGAGGGCTAGGAAGAGCTGTTAGACTTGACACTGAAAGCACTGCCCATAAGTTTTTCCATAGAAGGAAAATCGGTGAATTGAGCTTTGCATCAAAGTTTAAAATTGGCGAAATGACATTTACCCCGTGTGGAAGGCTGACTCAACAACTGAACATCAGCGTAACGCACCACATACACTAGAGAAGGGAAATCTGTGTCAGTAGATACTAAGCCTCTGACAGAATTCAACACTCATTCATAATAAAAATTCCCAGCAAACTAGGAATAGAAGGAAATTTCCTCAACTTGATAAAGAGTATCTACAAAAATAGCCAACAGATCATTAACAGTGAGAAGCTAGAAAATTTACCCCTAAGACTGGGGAAAAGGCAAGAATGTTCCTTCTCATCATTCCTATTCAATATGGTACATTGATTTTAGCCTTCTATGAGTGTGTGGTGGTAACTCACTGTTTTAATTTGCATCCCCCGAACGCCGTATGAAGGAGAACGTCCTTCACGTGCATGGATGTGGACATCTACCCATGTATAGACTTGTATTCGCTCAGGTAATGCAGCAGTAAGACAAGAAAAGGAAATAAAACGTATGTTGATTGAGAAAGAAGAAAGAAGACTGTCTTTGCTTACAGCTGAGATGATTGAAATCATGTCAGAAAGTCCCAGAGAATTAACAGAAATCTGGAGCAGAGCAGTTACAGCAAGACTGCAGGCTAGAAGAGCAGTGGTACAGACGTCACCTGCTCTCCTGTTCACAGCAACGACCAAGTAGGGTTTGAAATTTAAAAAACAATGCCATATATGCTAGCACCAAAAAATCACTTACGTGTAAATGTAACAAGACGTGTGTGAGAAGGGCTTCCCAGGAGGCACTAGCAGTAAAGACCTTGCCTGCCGACGCCAGAGACGTGAAAGACACGAGTTCAACGCTGGGTGGGGGAACCCCCTGGAGGACGGCACAGCTACCCACTCCAGTATTCTTACCCAGAGAATCCCAAGGACAGAGGAGCCTGGAGGGCTCAGTCCATGGGACTGCAAAGAGTCAGACACGACTGAAGTGACTTAGTGTGCACGCCTGTGTATAAGATACATGTAGGGAAAACTAATAAAACTGATATGAAAGAAACCAAAAAGCTAAAAAAATGGAAAGGTCATCCATGTTCACACACTGAAAGACTCAATGTTAGCACCATGTCAGTTCTTCCCAATTTGATCTATAGATTCAGTGCAATTCCAGTGAAAGTTCCAGCAAGTTATTTTGTGGCTACTGATGGACTGATTCTAAGGTTTATGTGAAGAGGTAGGAGACTCAGAATAGCAGACACAATATTGAAGAACAAAGTCAGAGGCCTGACGCTACCCAGTTCTAAAACTGATTGTAAGTGGCAGTAATCAAGTGTGGTTTTGGCAAAAGGAAAGGCAAATAATGGAACAAATTAAAGGAACAAGACTGCCCAGAAACACCCACACAAACACAGTCAGCAGGTCTTCGGCAAAACAGCAAAGGCAATCCTGGGAGAAACGACGGTCTTCTCAACAGGCGGAGCTAGCACAACAGGACAGTGTAAAAGAACCTTCACACAGACCTTGCACTTTTCATAAAAATTAACTCAAAATGGATCAGAGGCCTCAAAGCTATAAAACTTCTAGAAGATAATGTAGGAGAAAATCTAGACAAAACTTTAGACAAAATCTAGGCAAAATTTAGATACAAAGCCAAAGCATGATCTATGAAAGAAACAATAGATGTTAGACTTCTTTATTAGATTCTTCTGCTCCATAAAAGATACAGTTAAGAGAATGAGAAGTCATGCCACAGATGGGAGCAAAACCCATATCTGACAAAGGACTTGTATCCCAAATATGCCAAGAACTCTTAAAACTCAACAACAGAGTGCCTGAAGAACTATGGATGGAGGTTCGTAAAATTGTACAGAAGGCAGTGATCCAAACAATCCCCAAGAGAAAGAAATGCAAAAAGGCAAAATGGTTGTCTGAGGAGGCCTTACAAATAGCTGAGAAAAGAAGAGAAGAGAAAGACAAAGGAGAAAAGGAAGGATATACCCATTTGAATGCAGAGTTCCACAGAATAGCAAGGAGAGAGAAGAAAGCCTTCCTCAGTGATCAGTGCAAAGAAATAGAGGAAAACAATAGAATGGGAAAGACTAGAGATCTCTTCTGGAGAAGGCAATGGCACCCCACTCCAGTACTCTTGCCTGGAAAATCCCATGGACGGAGGAGCCTGGTGGGCTGCAGTCCATGGGGTCACTAAGAGTCGGACACGACTGAGCGACTTCACCTTCACTTTTCTCTTTTCATGCACTGGAGAAGGAAATGGCAACCCACTCCAGTATTCTTGCCTGGAGAATCCCAGGGATGACGGAGCCTGGTGGGCTGCCGTCTATGGGGTCGCACAGAGTCGGACACGAATGAAGCGACTTAGCATAGCATAGAGATCTCTTCAAGAAAATTAGAGATACCAAGGGAACATTTCATGCACAGATGGGCACAATAAAGGACAGAAACGGTATGGCTTAACAGATACAGAAGATATTAAGAGGTGGCAAGAATACACAGAAGAACTGTACAAAAATGGTTTTAATAACCCAGATAAGCACGATGGTGTGATCGCTCACCTAGATTCAGACATCCTGGAGTGCAACGTCAAGTGGGCCTAAGGAAGCATCACTACAAACAAAGCTAGTGGAGGTGATGGGATTCCAGTTGAGCTATTTCAAATCCTGAAAGATGATGCTGTTAAAGTGCTGCACTCAATATGCCAGCAAATTTAGAAAACTCAGCAGTGGCCACAGGACTGGAAAAGATCAGTTTTCATTCCAGTCCGAAAGAAAGGCAATGCCAAAGAATGCTCAAACTATCGCACAATTGCACTCATCTCACATTTCTAGCAAAGACATGCTCAAAATCTCCAAGCTAGGCTTCAACAGTATGTGAACCAAGAACTTCCAGATGTTCTAAATCCAAGCTGGATTTAGAAAAGGCAGAGGAACCAGAGATCAAATTGCCAAAAACCATTGTATCATAGAAAAAGCAAGACAATTCCAGAAAAACATCTACTTCTGCTTCACTGACTACGCTAATGCCTTTGATTATGTGACTATGTGGATCACAACAAACCGTGGAAAATTCTTAAAAGAGATGGGGATACCAGACCACCTTACCTGCTTCTTGAGAAACCTGTATAGGGGTCAAGAAGCAACAGTTAGAACTTGACATGAAACAACAGACTGGCTCCAAATTGAGAACGGAGCACATCAAGGCTGTATATTGTACAATAATTTTGAACAGACACCTCACCAAAGAAGATATCGTGTGGCAAGTAAGCACATGAAAGATGTCCCACTGCGTCTAGCACTCGGGAATGCAAAGTAGAGCCGTGAGTTCCCACCACACACCCAGCAGACAGGCTAAAATCAAACACCGACAACGGCAGAGGCCGACAAGGGTGAGGAGCAACGGGAACTCTCATCCATTGCTACAGGGACCCAGCAACCCAGACGTTTTTCTTAGAGGAATGAAGCTTGTGTTCACAGGAAGTCCTGCACATGGCTGTTCACAGCTTTGTTGGCCACAGCCCCAGCCCGGAGGCCTTTCGGCTCAGATGTCTTCAGCAGGCGCAGGGCAGCCCACGGAGAGCCAGCAGCGATGGAGCCGAGAGAGAAGCGTCCGCCCCGGAGGCTGCAGAGCGTCGGTCCCGTTCATGCGGAATGACGAAGTTAAGGGATGAACAGGTGGATCGTTGCCAGCAACTAAGGCTGGAGGGGACAGGTCGGATCCTGGTGCGGCAGAGCCCCCATCTCTCGGGGCCCACACCAGGGGCCTGGCTGTGACATGCACCCAGCCTGGCAGGGCGTCCCCGCTGGGGCTGGGAGAGGGCACCTGGGCCTCTCTGGGTCATCCCCTACAGCGACCTCAAAATTAGAAGAAAATTGATAAATACTCAAAACTAACAACTTCCTAGTGACCTGAACTAAATTAGGGACTAAAGAGCCTCTTGAGGAGGGTGAAGCAGAGTGGGAAAGCTGGCTTAAAACCCAACATCCAGAACACTAGCATCAGGGCATCCGGTCATGGCAGACAGATGGGGAAAAGGGCACGAGGTGACAGACGTTATTTTTCTGGGCTCCAAAATCACTGCAGACGGTGACTGCAGCCATGGATTTAAAAGACGCTTGCTCCTTGGAAGAAAAGCTATGACCAACCTAGACAGCACATTGAAAAGCAGAGACGTTACTTTGCCAACAAAGGTCCATCTAGTCAAAGCTATGGTTTTTCCTGTGGTCATGTATGGATGTAAGAGTTGGACTATAAAGAAAAACGAGCACTGAAGAATTGATGCTTTTGAACTGTGGTGTTGGAGAAGACTCTTGAGAGTCCCTTGGGCTCCAAGGAGATCCAACCAGTCCATCCTAAAGGAAGTCAACTCTGAATATTCATTGGAAGGACTAATGTTGAAGCTGAAACTCCAGTACTTTGGCCACCTGATGCCAAGAGCTGACTCATTGGAAAAGACCCTGATGCTGGGAAAGATTGAGGGCAGGAGGAGAAGGGGACAACAGAGGATGAGATAGTTGGATGGCATCATCGACTCAATGGACATGAGTTTGAGTGAACTCCGGGAGTTGGTGATGGACAGGGAGGCCTGGTGTGCTGCAGTCTATGGGGTCGCAGAGTCGGACACGACTGAGCGACTGGACAATGACTTGGTATAGTCGGCTGTGTCTGTGCTTCCGGGCGGGAGCCCCGTAGGAAGGGCCCCCCGTGTCCCCCAACCCCGGGCTCCACTGCACTGACGGCTGGGAGCCGGCCACGCGCGAGTCTTCACACCATGGAAATCCACCAGCGCTGAACTCAGGGCTTGATTCCTCGTCTTGTCAGTTGGCTAGACTTAATGACAGCCGTGGGGGACGAATATGACAAGATTGAACCGAGGAGTGCGTCAGGTCTGGGAGCGACCCTCCGGGGTTTGGCCACAGTCACGTGATCGGCACAGAAGTGCTGTGTCTCTGGTTTCGCTTTCACTTTTCGAGAGAAACAAAGGTATTGGCCCCATGCAGGTCGGAAGCTCGAGTTGGTCACAGGTTGGCTGCAGATACAAGAGTCAGATAAAATCAGGGGGAGGCCTTGGGGAGAAGTGGCCAACTCCACAAGCTTACAGAAAGGAGCACCGGCCCTTCCGTGATGCTCTCAAGCGCATG
This sequence comes from Bos indicus x Bos taurus, assembly GCF_003369695.1. NCBI lineage: Eukaryota > Metazoa > Chordata > Mammalia > Artiodactyla > Bovidae > Bos > Bos indicus x Bos taurus. The sequence continues at coordinate 453,260 of NC_040101.1, read as the reverse complement.
TGACACACCCTTGGTATCAGTACATTATAAAACAGACCTCTGTGGGCACCGGGAGGACGTGCTTCTGTTCAGGGAGCCTGTTGTCAGCGTTTAGCAGCACGGTGGGGTTTCGGGGAGCTCTGGGCCTCGGGCCCCCGCAGGGCCACCTTCCCCTTGTGGAGAGCAAGCTGGAAGGTGTGGCCGGGGCCCAGGTCCTCCTGCTCACGCTGAGGCTCTGATGCCTGTGGGTACTGGTCAGAGCCCCAGGCCAGAGCCTGGTGTGCAGCTTGCGGTCTGTGGTGGGGCTCCAAGCTCTGAGGACGCCCCCCGCTTGTGGGCAGTTCTGAGCCCGCGGCCCGCCCCTCTGCCCACCCAGGCCTCCGTATACTGCGTGGCTGCGGTCCTGTGGACGGCCGCCAAGTTCAGTGTCCCCCGAGACCGCAAGCTGGCCCTGCCACGCAGGCTCAAGACGCTCCTCCTGCACATGGCCAGACGCAGCGCCCAGGAGCGGCCTTCTGCCGCGGAGGCCATCGAGGTACCTGCACTGCGGGGGGCCGGACAGGCTCTCGTCTCTGGGGCAGGTCGGGGTCGGACGGGGAGCGCATGGGTTCATTCGTGGATGGGCGGCCAGGGGCCTCTGCTGCTCATCTCACGACCTTCCCCCAGCCTCTCCTGGTCTCCAGTGCATCTACCAGCAGGGTGGATGGGGGTAGCCTGGGCCCGAGCACGGACCCCTGACCGCCTACGGACCCCCGCATGCCCGACTTCCCCATATTCCTCCACGGGTCCACCAGGCTGGGTGTAGCCCCTCGATCCGTGGCGTCCCAGCTGACCATGGCCAGGACAGCCGGGGACTCTGAATCGCAGCCCAGCCCCCAGGCTCTCCCCATGAAGGGGTGCTGTGGGGTCCTCCTGCCGAGAAGCCCCCAGGCCTCTGGCTGCCACTGCACACTCTGACCGGCTTCACCCCTGGAGTGCACACCGTGGCCGTGTGTCTGGACGCTGGGCTGTGCTTGCTTTCAGACCTGTAGTGGTTACCTCCTGCAGCGGGGCATGGACAGCCGCAAGATCCTGGCCCACCTAAGGGCGCTGACCTGCCGGGTAAGCCGGGTGCGGCAGACCCCGCAGACCCTCTGTGCTGCCCGGGCTGTGGGGGGAGGCTCCCGCTCCTCCTGCGCAGGGAGGAGGAGACCCCGGGCCAGGGCGGCAGGTCACGCCCATCCGCTGGCCTGACTGTGCCGCTGTTGGGGGCCAGGCCCCCACCCTGGTCTCTGCTGAACCCCTGGCAATCCTGGGGGTCGCAGAGTGACCCTCAGCTTCCGGGCGTGCTGACTGGGCGGGGCCGTGTCAGGTGGCGACACAGTCCCTTGGATGCGACACGCACTTGCTACCTTCGTCCACGTGAGGCCTGGCTGTCCCAGGCCTGACCGGCCCCCACCCCAGGAACCAGTGGAACCCACTGCTCCCAGAAGCCCATGTGCCCCGGGGGCTCCCGCTCCAGAGAGGCAGAAGCCAGGCCTGTCAGCGCTGGGGCTTTCAGGCTTCAGAGGCCACGCCTCTGGGGCCTCACGTTCATCCCCGCGGAGCTGGCCGCGTCCTTCTGCCCCAGGTTTACCAGGAGGAGGAGACCATTGGCCTGCAGCGCGCTTTCTCAGTGCTTGAGCTGGAGCCCAGCCCGGCAGCCGCACGCAGGCCTGACTCAGGTGGGCCTTGGGACTGGCCCTCCCTGCCTCCCCTGCCCCGGGCCCATCATTGCCCCTGTCTCCAGTCCAGCCCCGCGTGGATGCTGGATGTGGCCAAGGACCCCAGACGGCATGTCCAGAGCTGGCCCCCAGCCACCCTGCCTCACTCCCCCCGGCTCCTCTGACCCTGCATTCAGGCCTCCCTGTGTCCAGCGGCCAGAGCAGGCGACTCAGCTCTGCCTCGCGGCCCATGTCTCCCAGCGCACCCCCCACCACACGACCCACAGAGCCTCCCGTCTGCGGCTAGGCCACTGGCCTCTTCCAGCCTTCCAGCCACTCAGCCAAGTACCGCGCCCTCCCTGCCAGCTCGGGGCAGCCCTGGATGCACCTCCCTCAGCCTCTCTCCTCAGACTCTCCCTCACAGCAGCCCCGGGCTTGCTGGGCCCGTCCAGGCAGCGCCCGCTGAGGCCTTACTCACTACGGCCCGCACTCCCGATAGCCGGCGCCCACAAAGGCCCTCGCCCACCCCGGTCACCCTGTTTGTCCCCAGACCTCGTGCGGATCGCTGGCGACAGCAGGCTTGCGGCCGTGCAGGGGCCAGTGCCCAGTCAGCCCTCTGGCCTCCGAGGGGCCATGCTGCTGCCAGAGGCGCTCACCTCTCCAGACACTCACTGCAGGCCCGTCGTCCTTACTGCGGACGAAGATGTCTCTAGGTGAGTGCCGCTCTTGGGGGCTGGCGGGGTCCCAGGCGCCCCTTGAGTGTCGTCTGCTCCACTCACAGGGACAGGCCCGCCCTGACCTCAGGGCCAGCGGAGAGCCCAGAAGCCACAGGAGGCCAGCTGGACCCACAGGGCGATGGGAAGCAGGCTGTCACGGCCCCCAGCCCAGAGACAGCTATGCAGCCAGCGCCCAGCCCCCCAGGGCCCCTCAGGGAGTCAGTGCCAAGAGGCTCAGCCCAGGGGTGCTCCGGGACCCCTGCCAGCCCACCAGAGGGGCCGTCAATGCCAAGGCCACAATCTCCGGCTCCACGCCCACCCCTGGAGACACAGGAGTCCTCCGAGGATGGAGGGGCAGAGGAGCTCACCCCAATTCAAGCATCTTCTGCTGGGCTCGGGCCCCCCACAGTGCCCCCCAGCCCTCGCCCCCCAGCTGAGCCTCCTAGAAGCAGGACCACCCAGGAGGCAGGCCAGGAGCCTGAGAGCCCCCCATTAGCCGCACAGGGCCCCTCCCTGGCCACAGGGAATCCAGACAGCCCCGGGGCTGCCCCAGGAGGCCAGCCCGAGGCGCCCCAGCCAGCAGACCGCAAGCTCTGTCCGTCCAGCGTGGATGCCCCGCCCCTCCCGGAGGGGGTGGCCTGCCCGGCACTGCAGGAGGCCACGCGCCTCATCCAAGAGGAGTTTGCCTCCGACGGCTACCTGGACCGCGGGCTGGAGGCTCTAATCATGGGTACCAGGGGTCACAGGGCCCAGGAGCAGGGGTGGGCACGCGGGGATGGGGGAGGTCACCACGGAGCCCGCCGCCGTGATGCGGCCCAGCACGTACGGAGCAGGAGGAGAGTCCCAGACCCGCCTGCCCCTCCCCTGGCTGTGCGCTCTGCCCTGCCAGCCCCCGAGACTGGCAAATCGCTCACCGCATCCTGACTCCTCCCTCCACCAACGCAGGGGAGTACATTTATGCCCTCAAAGACCTCACCTACGCCACGTTCTGCGGGGCCATATCCGAAAAGTTCTGCGACCTCTACTGGGGCGAGAAGCTGCTGCAGAGCCTCTTCAACGTGGTGAACGGACGGACGCCGCCCTCGGGGAAGTAAGACCCCTCCTGGCGCGTACCCCCGGTTCCTCCACCTGGGCTCCCACCCCCGCCTGCCCCAGGGGCTCGCCTCCTGCCCGAGTCCAGCTGGGCGCCCTCCCCAGAGAAGCCACCATGGCCCCGCTTCTGGCCGGAGTTCTCCCTGTGCAACCGCTCCTCCGGCAGGAAGGGGGCGCCTCCCTTCCCTGGGCCGACACCCTAGGGTGTGGGCGGGTGCCCCTGCAGGGACATGTCCCCCCGCCCAGCTGCCCAGCTTCCTCTGGGGTCGGAGGTGAGGCGGCAGCTGCAGGAGTCAGGGCCGGTGGGCTTCCCTCCCCAGTGCTCCTGGCCCCCACCCTTCACGGGACAGGCCCAGTGCCTGTGGCCCAACCCCTCCTGGGGGACTGCAGAGGGCGATGTGGGCGGGGTACCCGGCAGGCCTGTGCCTGGAAGGGCCAGGCGCACTGACTCCCAGGCCAGCCCAAGCCCCATCTCAGCCCCAGTCCTCCCGGGCCCCCAGCACCCCACACTGAGGGTCACGCACACCTGCCTTCCACCCCAGCCGAGCCCTGTTTCCACAGCACTGCGGGAGGGGCCTCGAGGGGAGACAGGTGCCCAGAAGGCCCTCTGTCCAAGGGCCCGTGTCCATCACGCCTGTGTCCAGGCTGTCCCATAGGTGTGGACAGGGCCTCCGTCCTGAGCCCCCCACCTTCCACCTGGGGGCACCTCTGGTCAGCCTGGGAGGGGTCCTGGGGGCTCCTGCAGGGTCCTCCGTTCTGACGACAGTGCTTCCGAAGACACTGGGTCGCAGCCCGAGGGCAGCAGGACCCGCGCTCCGAGCAGCTGCTCACCATCCAGCAGGAGGGCCTCACGTCTTGGGCCGGGTGAGACAGGGCTCTGGGGTGAGGCCCTCCTCCAGGGGGTCTGTTCTGTGGGGGCAGGGTGGGGGGAGTGCTCTGCAGACCCGCAGTGGGCTGCAAGGGCGAGGACTGGGCCAGCAGTGTGGTGATGGGGTGCCAATGGCATTCTTGCTGGACACGAGCCATTTAAGACCCCGGGGTCCTTAAAGACCCCGAGCTGCTCCTGCAGCTGGAGCCCCAGGCTCCTGATGACTGAAGTCTCAGTCATGTCCCCAAAGCCCGTCTGACGGGTCACAGCCCTAGAGGCCAGGCAGTGTGGCCGCGCTCACGCGCATGATGGCCGCCGGACTGCACGCATGCTCGGGCACCGTGCACCGGTGGAGGTGCCCAAGAACAGCCCCATGTTCGCGGGGACCCCGGGTTCCCAGGTCCTTCTGCCTCGTCTGAGAACAGGCGGAGGTTCCCTGGGATCTCTGCCCTGACTCCGCCCCGCACAGCGGCCCACTCGGAAGGGGACCCCGAGGACCCTCCCAGCCCCTCCTCGGGACCTGATGCTTCTCCCAGCAGTCAGGGCTGGACTGTCTCCCGGAACCCACGTCGTCACGTGTGACCCCCCTTCTTCTCTGTCCAGGGAAGGAGAAGCCGGGTGTGGACTCAGACGCGCTCTCTCAGGGCAACTTCGAAGTGGGGTTCCGGCCTCAGCAGTCTGTCAAAGCTGGGAGGGAGCGGCAGCCGGAGGCCCAGCCACAGGGCGGGGGCCTGGCCGGGGGCGCCGAGGCCGAGTCCCGGCCCTCCCGGGCCCCCGAGCGTGGCCCGGCCGTGAGCCCCGCCCCGCTGGGCGCAACGAGCTGCAGCCCAGGCTGGTGCAGTGCCTTCTACGAGGCCGACTGCTTCGGCGCCGAAGTGCACAGCTATGTGCAGGAGCTGGCCGAGCAGAAAGCCCCCGGGGACCCTGCGGCTGACACCCAGAGTCCGGTGAGCCCTGCACCTGTCTCGGCTGGGGGTAGGGTGCTCGGCCCCGCGCTTGTCTCGGCTTGCGGGGGGACGGTGCTCGGCCCTGCACTTGTCTCGGCTGCGGGGAGGGTGCTCGGCCCAGCGCTTGTCTCAGCTGGGGGACGGTGCTTGGCCCTGCTTGTCTTGGCTTGAGGGGGGAAGGGTGCTCAGCCCTGTGCTTGCCCTCGGCTTGTGGGGGTGGGGCAGTGCTTGGCCCCAGCGCACTGCGGGCCAGGAGGACGTGTTCGAGCCAGGGCTCCCAGGTCCCACCTGCTCCTGTGGCCACCGTGCCGGGCGGGGCCCCCACCGTGTGTCTTCCAAGGTGGGGTGTGCTCATGTGCGTGCACCCCCACCTCGGGGGCAGGAATCGGCTTCTCTCTTTTGGGGTCTTGGCCCCCAGGGGCCGGCTAGCAGGAGGTCACCTTGCCCTGGGGACCACAGCTGGGTTTGGGTAGCAGGGTCAGCATGACGAGGTGAGAACCTCCTGGGCCGTGGCGGTCAGCTCGGCCAGGCCCCAGGGTCGCTTCTCTGGTGGGCAGCACACTCTGTGTGCCCCTCCAGGTCAGGGGCAGCCCTGGCTCCTCCCAGGTCAGCCGAGTGACGGCAGGCCCTGGATGAGAGTGTCCAGGCCTGGCCAGCCCATGTGCAGGGCAGCCCCACAGAGCTCCAAACCCCAGGTCTCTGCCCGGCCACTGGGGGTCTGCCCCTTCGCGACCAGGAGCCCTGACTGGGACCGCAGCCCCCCTCCTGAGTGACCAGGGCTCCCACCTGGGCCACAGCCACGCAGGGCAGGCCCCAGGGGACAGACAGGAGGGAGCGGGCAGCAGCCGGGGGCCCCACTCCCGTCCCCACCACCCCCTGCAGCCCCGCGCCGTGAGCCTCAGCACCGTCCAGCCACACCTTCCTGGGTGTCCTCATCTGGCTACTCAGTCCCAGGAGAGAAAGAGCCCGGCAGGCCTCAGTCCTGGAGAGCCAGCAGCCTCCTGTGCTCTTGGCAGCCACGCATCGTGTGCGTGCTCAGTCGTGCCCGACTCTGCGACCCCAGGGATTGTGGCCCGCCAGGCCCCTCTGTCCCTGGGACTCTCCAGGCAGGAACACTGGAGTGGGCTGCCACGGCCTCCCCCAGGGATCGTCCCACCCAGGGACTGAACCCGTGTCCCCGTCTCATGCAGCGGCGGGCAGGCTCTTTGCCCCTGCGCCACCTGGGAAACCCCACTGTAACTGAATCTAATAGAGAAGAGACACTGGGGTGGGGGTCCCCGAACCCTGTGGGCTTCCTTGGCACCCCCTCAACTCCGAGCCCAGGCACCCACAGCGTCCCACCAAGACACTGCTGTTACACTGACCTCAGCTGGACCAAGAGGTGGGACCCCAGACGAGGGCCACTGGGCAGTGGGGCCAGGAGGACGTGGCCTGGGCAGAGGCGGCTCCACGCGGACCTGCCAGCAGCCCCCGCTCGATGGTGCTGGGCAGGGCGGCGGGCTGGCCCGGGTGTCCTCTGATGGCTCGGGTCACACGCACCAGTGTCACAAGTCATGACCTCTGACACCACAGGTCACGTCCTCGGATGCCACAGGTCATGACCTCTGTATCAGATCACATCCTCATATATTAAGTGTCATGACCTCTGACACCACAGGTCACAACCTTGATTGTCACAGGTCACAATCGCTGGTGGCATTATATCAGTGTGGGCCCCTGAGGACAGGCAACGCGTTTCCAGCCCGCGCTGTTCTCAGGGCTGGGGAGAGTGCTGCCTGTGGCCACCTGGGCACGTGCCTGGTGGGGTCCGCGGGGCCCTTGTCCTCAATCCCAGGCTCTCCTGGCATGGCAGCTCCTGGAGGGAGACTGGACCATGGATGAGCCCAGCTGCCCCCTGTGTCCCATGAGGGTGGTCCTTAAGGGAGGACGGGAGACCAGCTCGGGTCTCAGACACGCTGGGCCGCTGTCTGTGGCTTGCTCGCAACCCCATGGCCGGGAGGAGGCTCCCACACCGGGTCCCACAGCGGTTCTGCGGGCGGCGCACTCGGGGGACGGTCCCAAGGGGCACGGTGGGCTGGGAAGCGCCGGGAGGGAGACCGCTGACCGTCTCTCACTTCTTCCTGCCCCAGAAGGCGAGTCCCCTGGAACCTGAGTGCAGGCAGGTGAGTGCCTCTGCACTTCCGCTCTTGACCTGGGTGACCCTGACCCCAGCTCCACACTCGAGACCCACCGTGTCTGTTACAGACAGGGCCCTTGGGAAAACACAAAAGGCATAAAAAGCCCGTGGACACATTTCACATCTGCTCCCAGAAGGCGCGCGTGTGTGAGGCCTGGGTGGGCGGGGCCGCCGGAGGGCGCGCGGTCACCTCCCGCCGCTGACCACGCGGGGGCGCCGTCCGCCCGGCTCGCCGCGGCCTGGGGTCGCGCGTGTCTGCTCAGCTCGCTGTCCTAACGGCTTTGCTCGGAGCGTTCAGGTGGGAGGCAGTAATCGACATTCACCTCTGTCTTCTCTTTGTCCACACTTTCTGGGTTTTCCAACTTGTGAGTCCAGTTTTATCTGTAGTCTACCTCAGATGAGATCAGATCAGATCAGTCGCTCAGTCGTGTCCGACTCTTTGCAACCCTATGAATCACAGCACGCCAGGCCTCCCTGTCCATCACCAACTCCCGGAGTTCACTCAGACTCACATCCATCGAGTCAGTGATGCCATCCAGCCATCTCCTCCTCTGTCGTCCCCTTCTCCTCCTGCCCCCAATCCCTCCCAGCATCAGAGTCTTTTCCAATGAGTCAACTCTTCGCATGAGGTGGCCAAAGTACTGGAGTTTCAGCTTTAGCATCATTCCTTCCAAAGAAATCCCAGGGCTGATCTCCTTCAGAATGGACTGGTTGGATCTCCTTGCAGTCCAAGGGACTCTCAAGAGTTTTCTCCAACACCACAGTTCAAAAGGATCAATTCTTCGGCACTCAGCCTTCTTCACAGTCCAACTCTCACATCCATACATGACCACAGGAAAAACCATAGCCTTGACTAGACGGACCTTTGTTGGCAAAGTAATGTCTCTGCTTTTTAAAATGCTATCTAGGTTGGTCATCACTTTCCTTCCAAGGAGTAAGCGTCTTTTAATTTCACGGCTGCAGTCACCATCTGTAGTGATTTTGGAGCCCAGAAAAATAAAGTCTGACACTGTTTCCACTGTTTCCCCATCTATTTCCCATGAAGTGATGGGACCAGATGCCATGATCTTAGTTTTCTGAATGTTGAGCTTTAAGCCAACTTTTTCACTCTCCTCTTTCACTTTCATCAAGAGGCTTTTGAGTTCCTCTTCACTTTCTGCCATAAGGGTGGTGTCATCTGCATATCTGAGGTTATTGATATTTCTCCCGGCAATCTTGAGTCCAGCTTGTGTTTCTTCCAGCCCAGCGTTTCTCGTGATGTACTCTGCATGTAAGTTAAATAAACAGGGTGACAATACACAGCCCTGACGAACTCCTTTTCCTGTTTGGAACCAGTCTGTTGTTCCCTAGTCTACCTCAGGTCCACGTAAATCCAGTGGCCAGTGGGCCTAAACTGTGCCTCGAGTCATCCCTGTTTATTGGTCTAATGAACAGATGCCCCTTTAACTCTTTGAGAATCCGTGGTCGGGTTAGGGCAGGAGGAAATAACCTGTGTTTCATGTGGACCCACCACCCGAGCCCGCCTGGGGCCGAGCCCGCCGGTATGCCTGCCAGGCTGCACCCACGGGCTGACACCGGCTCATACCAGCCACGCTGTGAATCTTCGTTCACGCGTTTATCCTTAAGGCCTTGGCCTGGCTGACGCCCCTGCTGCCTGGGGCTCTGCACAGAAGCCCAGAGCTGGGCTCCAGGGGGCTGCATGTGGCTCCAGGGCAGGAATGGCTTGGTGGGCTTGCGGGGTCTGCACTGCTGGCTGTGTCCAAGCTTCATGGCCAGAGCAAGGCGGCTGAGTACATGAGGGTGGTGCCCAGCCCACATCGCACAGGGGTCCTCAGGGGCGGTACTCGTGGGGTGGGGGCCCCAGTGGATGGGTCTGGGCCACAGAGGGGCCTCATGGAACCACAGGTGCCCGTGGACCCTCACTCACAGCCGATGCCCGAGACCGAGGAAACCACGAGAGGCGTGGGCCCTGGTCCCCCCAGCTGGGGACATGGCGCCTGGAGTTCTCTCCAGAAGGCAACCTCTCCGACCAGAGGGCACTGGACGCGCCCACCCCACTCTGCCCGCCTTTCCTCCTGGGCGGCTGCGGGGAGGCCGGCCGGCCTGGTGGGGAGAGCTGGTGGTCACCGACACCACACACGTTTGGCCGCCTTGTTTTGAGTGAGTCCATCGAATCTGGTTCTTTCCACTCTACTGACATGTCTAATTCCACTGAGCAGATGCAGATGTTCCTAAGGCCTGCCTCGGCCCTGTGGGAGAGCCTGCCTCCCCTGAACCCCCGAGGGCAGGCGCCGGGGGCTCATGGCTCTTTCTTCTCCAGGAGCTGGAGCAGCAGCTCATGATCGAGAAGAGGAACTTCCGAAAGACCCTGAAGTTTTACCAGAAGCTCCTACAGAAGGAGAAGAGGAACAAAGGTAGCCTCGCTGGGCCAGGGCCGGGCTGGGGGCAGGCATCCTGAGAGGGTTGGGTGCCTCGTGCTGACCACGTCCACCCCCAGGCTCCGAGGTGAAGACCATGCTGTCCAAACTGAAGGGGCAGCTGGAGGAGATGCGGTCCAAGGTGCAGTTCCTCGGGCTGGCCAAGAAGTACCTCCAGGCAAGGCCCCCGCTCCCCCTCCAGAGGCTCCTCCCGCCAAACCCCCGGAAACACGCCCGCCTCTGAGCGGCTGCCCCGGGCTCAGGCACGGGATGAGCGGGCAGCCGGGCAGGCAGACAGCGCTGACTCGTGCCCCAGGTCGTGTACGCGGAGCAGTGGGGCCTGGAGCCCTGCGCGCTGCCCGTGATCGTGAACATCGCGGCCGCCCACTGCGACACACTGGACTTCAGCCCCCTGGACGAGTCCTCGTCCCTCATCTTCTACAACGTCAGCAAGCACCCGCGCGGCGGCCGGCAGCCCAAGGCGCGTGTCCTGCAGGCTGGCACCCCGCTGGGGCTCATGGCCTACCTGTACTCCAGGTGCAGCCCGGGGGGGGACGCTGGGACCCCTGTGCCCCCCAGGCTCCCGGAGACCAGGGGGGACAGGCCCAGGGTGGGGTGGAGGAGGTGGGCGTCTCCCTGGGCTCCCGAGGTGGGGCTGCACGCTTCTATGTAGAGTTTCCATCAGAAATCTGTCTGTCCGTGTCGGCGCCCACTGGCCTCCTTGGCCAGGCTCCTGACTGAGGGGCCCAGACCCACACGCATGGGTCTGGGGGTCTGGGTCAGGTGTGCATGGGGCACTTTGAAGGAGACCCCCGGGAACCCGGCCGCCATGACCGACAGCCTGCCGGGCTCGACTCCACGCAGCCGGGCCCCCCCAAGGCACCATGACCGCGCCCAGCTTCCTAGGTTGGACGCCCCTTAACTAACACGGGGCTCCAGAGCTGCGGGCAGCTTGCACCCAGCCAGCTGTCCACAGCGCTGCTGGGCATGAACAGGGTGAGGCTCACGTGCACGCGTGCTGAGTCACTTGAGTCGCAACAACTCTACGTGACCCCAGGGACTGTAGCCCACTGGGCTCCTCTGTCCATGGGACTCTCCAGGCAAGAAGACTGGAGTGGGTTGCCATGCCCTCCTCTGGAGATCCTCCTGACCCAGGGATTGAATGCAGATCTCCTGTGGTTCCTGCACTGCAGGGAGGTTTTTTACTACTGAGCCACCGGGGAAGCCCTTTAGGCTCATGGGACCCCCAACTAATAACACGGGCACAAGGGCTCACCTGCAGCAGGGAGGGGCCAGGCCGCTAACTCCCGGGGCTCCCAGGCACCCCTGACCCCCCCATCCCTTGGTGCACCCACGAGCCCCACATGGGGTTCAGGCTCTGGGCAGCCTCCTTAAGGGCCCATCCCTCCCAGCTCCAACCAGGCTGGACACAGACCTCCTCCCACGCGATGGTGGGAGCGTCACCCCAGGGTGGCTTCTAGGGACTCAGCACGCCACTCTGGAGCCCCTGGGGTCTTCTCTGGGCTGGAGGCTATTGACAGCCAGTAGGGGACAGGGCCCTCCTGGGGCAGCTGTCTCTGCCCCCCCCAAGTTGCCCTCCCCAGGTGGGCTGCCGGGGGCCTCCTGCCGGGGGGGTGCCCCGGGATGCCCCTCAGACTCAGGCCTCCTCCTCCACCTGCCCTGCGGGATGGGGTGTCACTCAGCACCACAGCCCTCCGAACTGTTCCAGGAGACATCGTGTGTGTGTCACGGGGCGTGTGTGTTATGCGTGAGCACAGCACCCCCAAGGCGTCCCTTCTGCAGGGAGCCAGACCCTGGCTGCCCAGTCCCACCTGCGCCTGGCTGGGGACCAGCGGGCCCCAGGGCCTCACTCCTGGACCCCCACCTCCTTTTCACTCTCCTGGTGCTGGGGGCACCCTGAGGGGGCCCTGCCTGAGGCCGAGCACCCACAAGCCCCCCCCGCCTCTTTCCTGACAGTGATTTGCAGCTGGGGAAGGGCCCCTGCACCTGCTCAGCTTTCTGAATTAGTGGTTTCTACAAGACAGGGAGAGCCTGAAAAACTGAAATTGAGAAAGTGTTCGGGGACCTCCCTGGCGTCCACTGGTGGAGACCCCAAGCTTCCAATGCAGGGCGTGCAGGGCTCACTCCCTGCTCAGGGAACTAGGTCCCACATGCCGCAGAGCACAGGCAAAAAAAGCCTTTAAAAAAATAAAATTAAAAAAAGTCTTCAGACTGAAAATGTTGAGGAATTTCTAATGTGATCAGTACCCCACACCCCCAGCTCAATGGTTCTGAGTGGTGGTCCAGCCAGTGCCTCCAGCACAGGGCTCTCGTGTTCACATGTAAGCACTCAAACACACCCACACGCACACACAAGTGCACACAGCCGCAGACTCACACACGTGCACACAGCCGCACACTCACACTAACACCCGCACACACAAATACAGCCACATACCTACCTGTGCACACCTGCACTCATACATGCACACCCGGAGTCACAAGTGCACACACCTGCACTCACGCACAAGTGCACACAGCTGCACCCAGGTGCACACTCACACCCATACACACACCCACATGTGCACTCATCTGCGCACACACCCCTGCACACACATCTGCTCACACCCATACCTGCACTCACACCCATACACACCTGCACACTCACATGCATATGCTCACACCTGCACACACAGCAGTACACATGGCTGCAGTCACTTGCACACACACCTGCACACTCACACCCACACCTGTGCATTCATGTGTGCACACAGCTGCACACTCACTCCCGCACACACCCCTGCACGCACACCCACACGTCTGCACACGCTCACACCTGCACACACACCAGGCCCGGGTGCTGGTCGGCCTGCACTGACCGCCTCCCCACCCCCCACAGCGGCGCCTTCCTGGAGGGCTACGTCCAGCAGTTCCTGTACACCTTCCGCTACTTCTGCAGCCCCCACGACTTCCTGCACTTCCTGCTGGACCGCATCAGCAGCACCCTGTCCAGGTACCCCAGGGCCCAGGGCAAGGACAACGGTGGAGAGGGGTGCAGATGGGCCAGGAGCAGCCACTGATGCCCACGATGGGGAGAAGCAGGGTGGGGGCAAGGAAGGTGGGACCCCCGTGGACTAGGGGATGTACAGGGGATCCCAAGGGCCTCAGCCGGCAGGCAGGGTCAGCACAGGGGGGCGTGGTGGGCAGTGCTGAGCATGCTCTCGCCCTCTCTGAGCTGGCCTGTCCTTGCCCCCAGACTCCCGCACAAGCTCAGGCTGGGCGCCCTGGGAGGGGACTCACAGAGGCCCTGTCCCCGTCTCCTCCACCCGCGCAGCCCACCCCACCGCTCTGGACGCCTTCCCAACCTCGGGGCAGGCTGGAGGGGGCGGTGGCTGCAGCGGCCCCTCTCCTGCCCAGGCGGGCGGGCAGCGTGGGGCAAGGCTTAGGTGCCCCCTAAAGAGAGGGCCACGCTCCCCCACCCCGTCCCGTCTGGGGATGGCACAGGGGGCCCTGCCCGGCTCAGGCCTCCTCTGCCTCCAGGGCCCACCAGGAGCCCACCTCCACCTTCACCAAGATCTACAGGCGGAGCGTCTGCCTCCTGCAGGCCTGGCTGGAGGACTGCTACGCCGTGGACTTCGTGAGGAACGCCGGGCTCCTGGGGAGGCTCCAGGATTACCTCTCCTCCCAGGTGAGGCGGGGGGCGGGGGGGATGCACCCCCCAGGAGGCGGTAGGTGACCCCACGTGCTTCTGCCCAGATCCTGCCCCTGGACGGCTCCGCGGAGCACCTGCTGGGCCTGCTGGAGGTGGGCAGCGAGCGGCGGGCTGAGGGCACCCTACGTGGTACAGACCTGGAGGACCCCAAGGACGTGGAGGAGGACGCCAGGCCCCTCAATGCCCTGTGTAAGAGGCTCTCGGAGGACGCCGTCTCCCGGAAGGTGCGGCCTCTCCCGGGAAGATGGGCAGCAGTCCCGCGCCCGGCGTGGCGACACTCACAGACGCATGTGCATGCCTCTATACAAGCAGACAGGCAGAGGTGGGCGCGCACACTCCGTCCTGCAGCTCCAGGGCAGCAGCCCTGTGAGGCAGGCACTGCCTGCCACAGCCCCGGACAACAGAGGGCCGGCCAGGGGCTCAGACCGCCCCTTCGCCCTGACCCTAGGGCCAAGGGCAGGCTGGGATGTGGCCGGGAATGGGGCAGGGTCTCGGGGGGCCTCACCATGACGCAGGTAGCACCAAACCGCACAGCTCCGTCTGCGGGGGAATCGCTGAAATCCTGGGGTCAGTGTGGCTGTGGGCGGGAGGCAGGGCTCTGCCCTGCAGCTCTAGCTGAGCCAGGCTGGGGGCTCCCGGCCGCCGGCTGCCCAGGCCGCCCTGACCGGAGGGACCCGCCCTGCAGAGCTTCCCCTGGCGACTCTCCCGGGGCAACGGGCTGGCGCTGCCCCACCACAAGGAGCGCCAGTACAGCATTGCGTCGGCCCTGCCCAAGCCCTGCTTCCTGGAGGACTTCTACGGGCCCTACACCAAGGCCGGCGAGAAGGGGCCCTACTTCCTGACCGAGTACAGCACCCAGCAGCTCTTCAGCCAGCTGACGCTGCTCCAGCAGGTGGGGATGCCAGGCCCACACGGCCTGCGGGGGGCGCCCTGCCCTGCCCTGCCCAGGGCCCTTCCTGCTAGAACTGGGCAGGCAGTCAGCCCCCAGGTGCCCTTTCCCAGCCCCCGCCGATCTGGGCCCCGTCACCCGGCAGGCGACGGCAGGGACAGGGACCCAGCGGCCGCCCACCCCCTGCCGCTGCTGGGTGGGCGTGGAGAGCCCCTCCCAGAGCCCCAGCCCCGAGACAGGGCGCTGCTTTCCCTGTGTCCTCGTCCCTGGCAGGAGCTGTTTCAGAAGTGCCACCCTGTCCACTTCTTAAACTCGCGGGCCCTGGGCGTCACGGACCAGAGTGCAGCGGTCCCCAGGTGAGTGTCCGCGGAGCTGGGGGCCCTGGGGTGGCCGAGGGGCTTGAGGGCTCCACCTGGCTATTTCCACCGGGTGGAAATGCCTTTCCGGACACTCTGGCTGACGGGCAATGCCTTGGGGTTCCGAGCTGGACACCAACCCCCTCCTCGGGGCCCCAAGCACTGCCTTGTCCTGGCTGGGACATGCTGGACCCGCGCCTGCGTCTCTTGTAGGGCCAGCTCCTCTGAGTCTCTGTCAGCCAAACCCTGCAGCTTATTTCTGCCCAACTACATCCAGGACAAATACCTGCTACAGCTTTTAAGAAGCGCGGACGACGTCAGCACCTGGGTGGCCGCCGAGATCGTGACCAGCCACACCTCCAAGGTCGGTGCCCAAGGCTCTGGCCCCAGCACAGGGTCGTGGGTGCCAGCGGTGAGGGCACCTCCCTGGGCGAGCACCTCTGCTGGGGGTGCACAGAGGCATCCCAAGCTGAAGCCCCTGGAGTAGGCAAGCATGAGGGGCACTCAAGGCAGGGCCCCCACGGTTCCCTGGCCTCCACCCCCCCACCGATGAGGAAGCCCCAAGGCCCACCAACACCCAGAGTTCCCCAGTCTTTCCCCTTTCAGGGAGAATCTTCCAACTTCAGAGGTTTATTAGCTGACAGACTGACCCCTCCTCACTTGTGCCAGGACGTGGGCACCGGGAGCCTGTTCTCGCCCCCGTCTGCACCAATCCTCGATGTCCTCTTGAGCGACAGCAACCTGCAACTTTCCGCTCACCCCGTCAGAGGCGTCACACGGGCCTCCAAGCGCTTTGGGGGGATGTGGGGGGGCATCGGTGCCCCGGGTGCAGGCCAGAGCCGTCTCCAGCCCCACCCGGGGTGGCGGTCAGGGGCCAGCGCCAATGTTGCTGTGAGTGGAGGATGCAGGGAGGGCTGTTCGCGGGGCGGTGTGACGTCTGCAGGGACAGCGTGGGGTGGGGACGAGGGAGAGCGCGCCCTGGGTGGACGTGCTGATCGAGTCTGAAACACACACGGTCACCGAGCTGCGTGTGGCTTGCTGGCCATCAGAACCACCGGAGACGGACTTCGACACGCAAACTCTGCTCTCAGAAAATGGTCAAAACTCAAAAGCTGAGCCAGAGGATGTCACAGGAAGACTCTACACACGGACCTCACCAGATGGTCAACACTGAAATCAGATTGATTATGTTCTTTGCAACCAAAGATGGAGAAGCTTTATACAGTCAGCAAAAACAAGACTGGGAGCTGACTGTGCCTCGGACCATGAACTCCTTATTGCCAAATTCAGACTTAAATTGAAGAAAGTAGGAAAACCTCTAGACCATTCAGGTATGACCTAAATCAAACCCCTTATGATCATACAGTGGAAGTGCGAAATAGATTTAACAGACTAGATCTGATAGATGGAGTGCCTTATGAACTATGGACAGAGGTTCATGACATTGTACAGGAGGCGGTGATCAAAACCATCCTCAAGAAAAAGAAATGCAAAATGGCTGTCTGAGGAGACCTTACAAATAGCTGTGAAAAGAAAAGAAGCGAAAAGCAAAGGAAAAAAGGAAAGATATATCCACCTGAATGCAGAGTTCCAAACAAGAGCAAGGAGAGATAAGAAAGCCTTCCTCAGTGATCAGTGCAAAGAAATAGAGGAAAACAATAGAATGGGAAAGACTAGAGATCTCTTCAAGAAAATTAGAGATACCAAGGGAACATTTCATGCAAAGATGGGTTCAATAAAGGAGAAAAATAGTATGGACCTGACAGAAGCAGAAGATACTAAGAAGAGGTGGTAAGAATACACAGAACTACACACACACACAAAAGATCTTCATGACCCAGATAATCAGGGTGGTGTGGTCACTGACCTAGAGCCCGACATCCTGGAATGTGAAGTCAAGTGGTCCTTAGGAAGCATCACTATGAACAAAGCTAGTGGAGGTGATGGAATTCCAGTTGAGCTATTTCAAATCCTGAAGATGATGCTGTGAAAGTGCTGCCCTCAATCTGTCAGCAAATTTCGAAAACTCAGCAGTGGCCACAGGACTGGAAAAGGTCAGTGTTCATTCCAATCTCAAAGGCAATGCCAAAGAATGCTCAAACTACTGCACAATTGCACTCATCACACACTAGCAAAGGAGTGCTCAAAATTCTCCAAGCCAGCCTTCAACAGTATGTGAACTGTGAACTTCCAGATGTTCAAGCTGGTTTTAGAAAAGGCAGAGGAACCAGAGATCAAATTGCCAACATTCGCTGGATCATGGAAAAAGCAAGAGAGTTCCAGAGAAACATCTATTTCTGCTTTATTGACTATGCCAAAGCCTTTGACTGTGTGGATCACAATAAACTGTGGAAAATTCTTCAAGAGATGGGAATACCAGACCAC
Organism: Bos indicus x Bos taurus; assembly: GCF_003369695.1. Classification (NCBI taxonomy): domain Eukaryota; kingdom Metazoa; phylum Chordata; class Mammalia; order Artiodactyla; family Bovidae; genus Bos; species Bos indicus x Bos taurus. The sequence continues at coordinate 436,041 of NC_040101.1, read as the reverse complement.
CTGATCTGCCTCTTGAGAAACCTGTATGCAGGTCAGGAAGCAACAGTTAGAACTGGACATGGAACAACAGACTGGTTCCAAATAGGAAAAGGAGTACGTCAAGGCTGTATATTGTCACCCTGCTTATTTAACTTATATGCAGAGTGCATCACGAGAAACGCTGGGCTGGAGGAAGCACAAGCTGGAATCGAGATTGCCAGGAGAAATATCAATAACCTCAGATATGCAGATGATACCGCCCTTATGGCAGAAAGCGAAGAGGAACTAAAAAGCTTCTTGATGAAAGTGAGAGGGGAGTGAAAAAGTTGGCTTAAAGCTCAACATTCAGAAAACTAAGATCATGGCATCTGGTCCCATCACTTCATGGGAAATAGATGGGGAAACAGTGTCAGACTTTATTTTTTGGGGTCCAAAATCACTGCAGATGGTGACTGCAGCCATGAAATTAAAAGACGCTTACTGCTTGGAAGGAAAGTTATGACCAACCTAGACAACATATTAAAAAGCAGAGACATTACTTTGTCAACAAAGGTCCCTCTAGTCAAGGCTATGGTTTTTCCAGCAGTCATGTATGGATGTGACAGTTGGAAAGCTGAGCGCCGAAGAATTGATGCTTTTGAACTGTGGTGTTGGAGAAGACTCTTAGATCCAAGCAGTCTATCCTACAGGAGATCCATCCTGGGTATTCACTGGTAGGACAGATGCTGAAGCTGAAACTGCAATCCTTTGGCCACCTGATGCAAAGAGCTGACTCACTGGAAAAGACCCTGATGCTGGGAGGGATTGGGGGCAGGAGGAGAAGGGGACGACAGAGGATGAGATGGCTGGATGGCATCACCGCCTCGATGGACATGAGTTTGTGCAAGCTTCAGGAGTTGGTGATGGACATGGAGGCCTGGCGTGCTGTGGTCCATGGGGTCGCAAAGAGGACACGACTGAGCGACTGAACTGAACTGAACAAAAGCCCTCAGAGGTGGCAGCGCATCCCGTTCAGATCCCATCCCTGGGGACGCGGGAGAACAGAGGCACAGACAAAGGGAAGCAGCGTGGCACGTCTGACAGTGGGAGCCGCTCGGTCGCGTCCGCCTCTCTGCGACCCCGGGAGCTGCACAGTCCATGGACTCCTCCAGGCCAGAATACTGGAGTGGGCAGCCTTTCCCTTCTCCAGGGGATCTTCCCAACCCAGGAACTGAGCCCAGGTCTCCTGCATCGCAGGCAGATTCTTCACCAGCAAAGCCACCAGGGAAGCCCTTGTTTTAGACGAGTAACGGTAGGAACAGAGGGAAGTGAGGCCTCTGGCTTCAGCAGTGGGGTGGGGGGAGGTGCTGGGGGTTCCCAGCTGACCCAGTGCTCTACCCTGCGGACCAGCAACCCTGTGGAAGCAGGCACAGGACACAACAGCTGAGATGAGGAGGCCGCCCCGTGTCCACCGACGGCGAGCGGACCAACCCTGCAGCCCACCGCCCATGCCGGGGCGTGTCACTCAGCCCCGCGTCGGGACAGCCGGGGACACAGGCCACAGTGCTGAGCCTGGGGGCGGGAGAGAGGCCGGCCGCCCGAGGAGAACGCCACGAGACCCCAGCGTCCGAGGCCGGCCCCCGTGTGGGGCAGCTCTGCCGGCACTGGCTGGGGAGCTCCTGCTTTGCGTCTGTCCAGACCTGTGAAGAAAAAAGACGTCAACGGAGAAGTAGGCGTGTAACTGTTCCCATGCCAGGCAGGGGGCGGCCACGTGCAGTGGCCACGTGCAGTGACCCGGGCTGTCGTGGGACCAGGCGCCGGCGCAGCGCAGCAGCAGGGTGTGCGGTGGGGTCGCAGGTGGTGTCCCCCCGGAAGGACGGTGCTGGCTGTGGCGACGGTCCGCAGGGTGCGGCACTTCTGAAATGAGGGGTCACCAGAATCGTGTGAAATCCAAGCACTGACTGAGGGGCCGTGCACTGGGCCATGGGCAGAGACTCCCTCGGGGGTGGGGGGCGGTGCTGGGGGTTCCCAGCCGACCCAGCGCTCTGCCCTGCGGACCAGCGACCCCGTGGAAGCAGGCACCACAACCCCGTCCCACCTGCCGGGCAGAGGAGACACTGCCGTGGCTCCCTGTGGGCCCCCCTCCCGGACGGGCGTGCCCTGCTGTCCCCGTCTGTCCTGAGCTGAGGTTTGTCCAGGGGACAGTGAGCACTGGCCTGCCTCTGTGCCTGTCCCTCTGGGCCGCCCGCTCCGCCCACCCCGACACCGACCCTGCCCTGCGACCCTTGGAGCTCAGAATGCTAGTGTCTCATTCTCCAATTTCAGCTGCAGGTGAACCTGCTCTCCAAGTTTCTGCTGATTGCGAAGTCTTGCTATGAGCAGAGGAACTTCGCCACGGCCATGCAGATTCTGGGCGGCCTGGAGCACGCGGCCGTGCGCCAGTGCGCGGTGAGTCCCCCGCGTGGCCGGGCAGGGGGCCCCCACGGGGCCAGGGGGTTTCACCTGCGCTTTTACTCTAGGCCTGGAGAATTCTGCCCGCGAAGATAGCGGAGGTGATGGAGGAGCTGAAAGCTGTGGAGGTACCGGTGTGCGTGAGCTCCCAGGAGCTCGCGTCCCCCCAGGGGCGGCGGGTGACAGGTGGCGGGATGGGTTGCCTGGCCGTCTGCCTTACGGCCCCCCAGGACCGGGCACGGCCTCCCCATCCCCCAGGCAGAGGAGGCAGGGGCGGGCGCTCCAGGAGCTCTGCCTGCCAACTGTGCCTCGTGGGTATGACTCCCGCTGGGGGTGCAGGTGTCCGAAGCCCACCTCCTCCTGGCTTCCCCTTGAGAGACGGTCGGCGAGGACACAGCCTCTGGCTGGCGGGCCGAGGTGCCAGGGGCAGCCTGCGTCCAGCCCAGGCCCAGCTCTGCCAGTGGCAGGGCTCCCATGTGTCCTCAGCTGACCGCAGACCCGGGGGCCTGCCGCTGGTCAGCCGGCGCTCAGTCTGATTAGGGTGGGGGTCCCTCGGCGCGCTTCTGGAACCAGCACCTCAGCAGCAGGAAGTGCATGTCTTTCTGGGGGGTCAGTGTTCCTCCTGTGCCCACACGCTGCAGAGCCTGGACCCCCAGCCCGGGAGCCAAGGGGCACTTTGAATTGGATGGCAAATTGGGGTGTGGCGCCCCAGGCACTGACTGGCACTGGCCGGCCCTGCTATGCACCAGGGATGCCCCCTCGCCCCTGCTCACCCCACGCCCGTCTGGGCCCCAGGTCTTCCTGAAGAGTGACAGCCTGTGTCTGATGGAAGGACGGCGCCTCAGGGCCCAGCCCACCCTGCCCTCAGCCCGCCTGCTGGCCATGCACATACAGCAGCTGGAGACGGGAGGCTTCACCATGACCAACGGGGCGCACAGGTGGAGCAAGCTCAGGTGAGGGGCCCGCAGGCGAGCGAGCAGGTGAGGGGTCTCCCCATCCCTCCTATTCCTCTGAGGCCTGGATCAGATGCCCCCACCCAGCCCAGGCTGCCACAAGCTCCCTCCAGGTGACCCCCAGCTGCCTCCTTCTCCACAAACGCGGGATAAACATTTCCCACACTGCTGGCATCCATGGCCCCAGACACCGCCCCAAGGTCGAAGGTCGTTGTGACCTCCCTTCTGTTGGGAGAGCAGGCACACCCTGAGCCCCACCTCTGTGCAGCCGCCCCCCGGCCCCCGAAGCTGCCTCTTCCCTCTGTTCCGCCTCTGCTCTCCTGTCGGACCCCCGCCCTGGGGCTGACCTAGGAGGGCCCCTGGTCAGGCCCCGCCCCTTCAGCTGCCAGCACCCCTGGGGACCCACCAGGAGGCACAGACTGGGCACAGTTTGCAACCACCTTCACCGTGACCCCACCAGCGACTCAGACACCCCCAAAGAGGGTCACTGTGCCCACTTCAGCCTGTGTGGCGCTGGTCCCCTCCGCACCCAGGCCCAGGCCAGCCTCTTCAGGGGCTCCCGGCCACATCCGCCCCCCCGCAGCGCCCCAGGCCCACGCTGCCTCCAGCTCAGGGCCAGCCCGTCTGCCAGGAGCACCCCCACCCACAGCTCCGTCCTCCCCGCCCCGCCCGCGTGCACTGTCACACTGCAGTCAGGTGGAGGCTGGTCCAGCCTCCCTGGGGTCAAGGACAGCAGCCTCGCTTTGTGAGCAGGGCCCAGGGGGCACGGAGCCCACCGTTGCCAGCTGTGCCTGCGAGACCGCTTCAGTCAATGAAAACGGTAGTTTAGAGATGACACTGTTTCCACAAGGCACACTTACTGCCAGAGGCCCATGGCGATCAGAGGGGCAGCGGGCAGTGAGGGAAGGCCACGGCCCAGAAAGGGCCTGGCCAGGCTCCGGGTGCGTGTGCTCCTCCTGACGCGGTTCACGGGTGCGTGTGTTTGCACACCTGTCTCCTCATTAACAACGGAGGCATTCACATGGAATGCACCATGTCTTCACCCAAAGCCAGGGTGGGCACATGTGTCTGGGGAGTCCACAGCCTCCCCGGGCAGAACCGAGGCCCGCAGCTCAGAGGATGATGCCCCCCGGAGTGCCGGCCGCCGCCTGACGCCCAGCTCTGGGAGGCAAAGGCTGGCTCCCCGCGTGGCCGGTTCCCTGGGCGCCACGTCAGTGAACGGGGCTGGGGCAAAGCGCAGAGCACCTAACCCGCCCAGATGGACTAACTCGCGTGCGCTCGTCTGCCGCCTTGGGCTGCCTCACACTTCCTTATCGTGGGGATTTCAGCACTGACCGGGCCTCACACAGCACATCTCCAGTCAACGTTTGTGGAGTGAAAGGTGGACGGATGGACGGAGGGAGGGATGGACAGACGCAGGGCAGGTGGATGAACACGCCTGGGCCCTGAAACGAGGTCTGGCCTGGGATTGAACAGCAGACTGGCCCCTCGCGGTCTGAACTCTGATGCGGCCGGGCTGGGACTGGCCAGTGCCCACCAGCTGCGACACCGCCCCTGAGACGAGTGCAAACTCATGTCCCATTTCTTCCCGACACAGAAACATCGCCAAGGTGGCGAGCCAGGTCCACGCGTTCCAGGAGAACCCCTACACGTTCGCCCCCGACCCCAAGCTGCAGTCCCAGCTCAAGCAGAGAATCGCCCGCTTCAGCGGGGCCGACATCGCTGTGCTGGCGGCGGACAGCGGGGCGGGCCCCCGGCAGGCAGCCAGCGAGAAGCACTCCCGGAAGATCCAGGACAAGCTGCGGAGGATGAGGGCCACGTTCCAGTAGCGGAGGCGGCAGGCGGGGGGTGGGCGGGGACCCCCGCGGTGCAGGAGGGTCGGACGGGAGCGCGGGCTCAGACGCGGCCCCGGAGACGGCACCAGCAGGCTGACTGTAAAATTTAAAGATGTAAGATGTAAACCAGACCGGGGTGAGTAGGCTCCCAGGAGCCGAACCCCCGAACGCTCATTATGTTTCTCAGAGACGAACGGCTTCCGCCCAGCCTGCCCCCAGAGCCCCGCACCCCTCGGCCTGTAACCCGGGTGCCCCCGAGCAGTGTCTGCGTGAGTCTGCCTGTGTCTGCCACGACGGACCCCTGGTCCCCCTGCTAACGACAGATTCCAAGGGTTCTGGAACCTTCCACGTGAAGCCCTGAGGCTTCCGGGGACCGCAGCCCAGCCCTGGGCTCACATCCCAGGCACCCCGCCAGGCATCCCGCCCTCTGCCCCGAGCGCTGGCTGCTCGCCCTGCCCTGGGGGTGGGGGTGCCTGAGCCTCACAGCCTTCACCCCAGCCAGCCTCCTGCTGCCCGCCAGTGCCTCGCAGCTCCCCCCGGCCGCTCCCCGTGCCCCATGGCCCCGGTGCCCGCCGCCCGCCACTGAGAGCACTGCCCTGTGGGGCGGGTTTCCCTGTGCCGAGGCCCGCATCCAGGGGCGCAGGACTCGGACGGCAGCTCCAAGGCCAAGACAGCCTCCGCGGCCCCTCCGCAACCCCGCTGAGTGGGGCGCCTGGGGGTGGTCCCGGACGCCTTCAGCACCCATGCATGCCACACACACAGCCATGCCCGCCTCCCACGGCTGGCTGCCACTGTGCTTTGAGGAGAGGCGCCTGCCGCCTCGGGGGCACTGAGCACTCCTCAGGGCTGTTTCCACCGGCCTGCTGGTGTTGCCTTGCCCAGCGTGGGCAGGACGCGCTGGCCGGCGGCTTGGGGACCAGGCGAGGCCTCACACACCCGCAGCAGGGAGGCCAGGACCGGACCGTCCCAGGCACCCGCGTCCTTACGTTGCAAATCGCCGCGAGACCCGCGATTCTTCTGAGTTTTAGGATTAGTGATTCTTTGGCGCAACCAGCTAGTGGTATTTCAAGGAAACCATTACCTGATAAAACGCTGAATTTCTAACGTCAGGGTGTTTTCCCACATATATTCATTCCCAACACCTCGCTCCTGCATACGTGAAATACGAGAGGCGTGCGGCACGCCTGGCCCTAACATGGCTTTCATGTGAGAATTCGGTTCTGCAGATGAACTCCTGGGTTTTCAGCACTGAACTCAGCAAGCTCAGAGGCCGCGTGAACACACACTCCAGCCGGACCGGCTGTGCCCCGGGAGCGGCCGCCTCGGCCGCCACGCGCCCGTCTGCATGTCGCTCTCGTGCACTCCAGTTTCTAATAAAGCCGTTTCTACCAAGACGGCTGCCCACGGTTCCTGCGCTTTGTCCGCCCTGCAGGTCACGGAGGCTCCCCACAGCCACGACGACGTCTCCAGGGCTGCTCGTGAGGGCGGGCAGCAATGATCCTGGGTGACAAGCTGGGGGCAAGGCGGCCCCAGGACCGAGCCCCACACCCTGGGGCCTGCAAGCTGCCTCCGGAGGAGATGGCCGGCCTTCCACAGTCACCGCCCATGGAGGCCTCTGGGCACCACAGCCCCAGCCTGCCCACCATAAACCCTGCCACCATCCCAGGGCCCGGCCACCCAGACCTTGCCCACAGCCCACAGGTCAGACAGCCAGCTTGTCCTCGTGGGGGGACTGAGGGGTGCCCCGGGCCTGTCACCACCAGGAAGGGTCCTGCTGCTGTGGTTCAGGACTGGCAGGCACCGCAGGGTGAGGGTCTCTCTGCTGTGGGGCCGCCAGAGCCTGGGGGTCTTCTTGGTATCTCTGGGGTCTGCCCTCCACATGACAGCAGCATCGCCGCCGCCGCCCCCCCTCCCCCAGCAGCTGTGACAACCCACAACTCTCCAGACATCACCAAACGTCCCCTGGGGAGCAGAAATGCCCCCCAAACCACAGCCCCTAAAGCACTGACACCCCAAATCTTGGTTTCCAGATTAACATTCAGGTCTCCAAAAAAAAAGGAAACAGCTGAATGGCTGATTCCAGGGCTGGGGTGGGGAAAGTATAGCAGATGAGTCAGGAGCTAACGGGGGGAAGGGGATAGAGGCAGATCACGTCAGAAAGACACAGGACAAGAGGGAAAGAGCTGCTCCCACAGCCAGAGCCGACCGCGTGCGCCCCACGCGTGACAGTGATGGGCTGTGGGCCAGGAGGAGGCTCAAAGTCTGAGTCCTTACCGGCGTCAGAGGACAGCTGATGAGTGACAGGAATAACCAAGGGGAACCTGCCCCGGGAGGTGCGGCTGGCCACCCTGTGGGGCAGGACAGGAGGAGGGTGCCCTCACAGTGGGGAGACGCAGGCTTCACCCTAACTGCAGAGGAGGGTCACACTAAGCAGATGGCACATCACTTCTGGGCTCTCATCCCAGGCCCCCGAGCCCTGGTCTAATCATGAGACGACACTAGACAAACCCAAATTGAGGGGCAAGCCTCAAAGTACCCACCAGTCTCCAAGTGGCAAGTACGTGGGGAAAAAGACCTGGAGAGGACCACGGGGGCAGACTGAGAGCACAGGCTAACTAAACGCAGCTGGAGCACACGACGGGTGTGAGCAGACAGCCTGCCACACTGCAGTGTAGACAGCAGGATTGTGCAACCACCGACTTCTCAGCTTTGCCAAAGTTCCACGGCCGAGAAAGACACCAGGCACTCTGTGCCGTCTGTATAACCCGAGTGCAGACTTAGAATTATCCCACACCAAGGAGTGTAAAAAAGGCAATGCCAAAGAATGCTCAAACTACTGCACAATTGCACTCATCTCACACGCTAGTAAAGTAATGCTCAAAATTCTCCAAGCCAGGCTTCAGCAATATGTGAACCGTGAACTTCCAGATGTTCAAGCTGGTTTTAGAAAAGGCAGAGGAACCAGAGATCAAATTGCCAACATCTGCTGGATCATCAAAATAGCAAGAGTTCCAGAAAAACATCTATTTCTGCTTTATTGACTATGCCAAAGCCATTGACTGTGCGGATCACAATAAACTGTGGAAAATTCTTCAAGAGATGGGAATACCAGACCACCTCACCTGCCTCTTGAGAAACCTATATGCAGGTCAGGCAGCAACAGTTAGAACTGGACATGGAACAACAGACTGGTTCCAAATAGGAAAAGGAGTATGTCAAGGCTGTATATTGTCACCCTGCTTATTTAACTTATATGCAGAATACATCATGAGAAACGCTGGGCTGGAAAAAGCACAAGCTGGAATCAAGATTGCCGGGAGAAATATCAATAACCTCAGATATGCAGATGACACCACCCTTATGGCAGAAAGCGAAGAGGAACTAAAAAGCCTCTTGATGAAAGTGAAAGAGGAGAGTGAAAAGTTGGCTTAAAGCTCAACATTCAGAAAACAAAGATCATGGCATCTGGACCCATCACTTCATGGCAGATAGATGGGCAAACAGTGGAAACAGTGTCAGACTTTATTTTTGGGGGGTCCAAAATCACTGCAGATGGTGACTGCAGCCATGAAATTAAAAGATGCTTGCTCCTTGGAAGGAAAGTTATGACCAACCTAGACAGCATATTGAAAAGCAGAGATAGTACTTTGCCAACAAAGGTCCATCTAGTCAAGGCTATGGTTTTTCCAATGGTCATGTATGGATGTGAGAGTTGGACTGTGAAGAAAGCTGAGTGCTGAAGAATTGATGCTTTTGAACTGTGGTGTTGGAGAAGACTCTTGAGAGTGCCTTGGACTGCAAGGAGATCCAACCAGTCCATTCTGAAGGAGATCAGCCCTGGGATTTCTTTGGAAGGAATGATGCTAGAGCTGAAACTCCAGTACTTTGGCCACCTCATGCGAAGAGTTGACTCATTGGAAAAGACTCTGATGCTGGGAGGGATTGGGGGCAGGAGGAGAAGGGGACGACAGAGGATGAGATGGCTGGATGGCATCACCGACTCGATGGACGTGAGTCTGGGTGAACTCCGGGAGTTGGTGATGGACAGGGAGGCCTGGCGTGCTGTGATTCATGGGGTCGCAAAGAGTCGGACACGACTGAGCGACTGGACTGAACTGAAGGAGTCTAAGAATCAAAATGGACACCAAAGGGAGAATTTAATTCAGATGACCATTTTATTTACCATGAGAAGAATCCCTTAGAAGAACTGGAGTAGCCCTCAGAGTCAATTAAGAATCCAAAATGCAGTGCTCGGGTGCAGTCTCAAAAATGACAGAATGATCTCAGTTTGTTTCCAAGGCAAACCATTCAATATCACAGTAATCCCAGTGTATGCCCCGACCACTAATGCAGAAGAAGCTGAAGTCAAACAGTTCTATGAAGACCTACAAGACCTTCTAGAACTAACACCAAACAAAACGTCCTTTCCACCATAGGGGATTAGAGTGCACAAGTAGGAAGTCAAAAGGTATCTGCAATAACAGGCACGTTTGGCCTTGGAGTACGGAATGAAGCAGGCAACAGAGTTTTGCCAAGAATACATGATCATGGCGAACACCCTCTTTCAACACGAGAGGCGATGCTGTGCATGGAAATCTCCAGATGGTCAGCACTGAAATCAGATTGATGCTGTTCTTTGCAGCTGAAGATGGAGAGGCTCAGCAAAAACAAGATTTGGAGCTGACTGTGGCTCAGATCAGGAGCTGTTTATTGCAAAATTCAGGTTTAAATTGAAGAAAGTAGGGGAAACCACTAGACCATTTAGCTGTGACCTAAATCAAACCCCTTATGATTATACAGTGCAGGTGACAAAGATCCAAGGGGTTAGATCCGGTGTAGACAAAGTGCCTGAAGAACTATGGACAGAGATTCGTAACATTGTACAGAAGGCGGTGACCAAAACCACTCCCAAGAAAAAGAAATGCAAGAAGGCAAAGTGGTTGTCTGAGGAGGCTTTACAAACAGCTGAGAAAAGAGAAGTGAAAGGCAAAGAAGAAAGGGAAAGATATATCCAACTGAATGCAGAGTTCCAGAGAATAGCAAGGAGAGGTAAGAAAGCCTTCCTCAGTGATCAATGCAAAGAAATAGAGGAAAACAACAGAATGGGAACGAATGGCACCCCACTCCAGTACGCTTGCCTGGAGAATCCCAGGGACGGAGGAGCCTGGTGGGCTGCAGTCCAAGGGGTCGCTGAGAGTCGGACACGACCAAGTGACTTCCCACTTTCACTTTCCACTTTCATGCATTGGAGAAGGAAATGGCAACCCACTCCAGTGATCTTGCCTGGAGAATCCCAGGGACGGGGGAGCCTGGTGGGCTGCCGTCTATGGGGTCACACAGAGTTGGACACAACTGAAGTGACTTAGCAGCAGCAGCAGCAGCAGAGATCTCGTCAAGAAAATTGAGGATACCAAGGGAACATTTCAGGCAAAGATGGGCTCAATAAAGGACAGAAACAGCAAGGACCTAACAGAAGCAGAGGATACTAAGAAGACGTGGCAAGAATACACCAAAAATCTGTACAAGAAAGGTCTTAAGGACCCGGATAACCGCGATGGTGTGATCACTCATCTAGAGCAAGGCATCTTGGAGTGTGAAAGTCAAGTGGGCCCTAGGAAACATCACTACAAACAAAGCTAATGGAGGTGATGGAATTCGAGCTGAGCTATTTCAAATTCTAAAAGATGATGCTGTTAAAGTGCTGCACTCAATATGCCAGCAAATTTGGAAAACTCAGCAATGGCCACAGGACTGGAAAGGGTCACTTTTCATTCCAACCCCCAAGAAAGGCAATGCCAAAGAATGTTCAAACTACTGTACAATCGCAGTCCTTTCACATGCTAGCAAGGCAATGCTCAAAATCCTTCAAGGTAGGCTTCAACAGAACATGAACTAGGAACTTCCAGATGTACAAGCTGGATTTAGAAAAGGCAGAGAAACCAGAGATCAAAAAGCCAACATCCACCAGATCAAAGAAAAAGCAAGAGAATTTCTGAAAAACATCTACTTCTGCCTCATTGACTACCCAAAAGCCTTTGACTGTGTGGATCACAACAAACTGTGGAAATTTTATTTTTTGGATTGGGCTAAGCAGCTTTATTAGAGAAAGTCAAGATTACAAAGGACTGAAGAGTTGGCACTGGGGCCCTTCTTCTTGCCAAAGGTGGGCACAACACTGGCAAAGCGCTGGTTGTACAGCATGTGCCTCTCGATCCAGCCTGTCTTCTTTTTCTCCTGTTTGACCACCTTGGGAGTCTGACCTCTGGCTTTCCTAGCATGGGCCTGGGAACCATGGGCTTTACCTCCAAGCATGCAGCCAACTATTTCCGGAGTGCTCAGAGCCTCCACCCCAAACTGGCCCAGGGTAGTTTCATCCTCTGGGGGGTGTGCCTGCTACGAGCAGAACTTGACTTTCTGGAGGGATGCCCTCCAACGAGGCTACCTGAGCCATGATCTAGGCAATGGTCTCCTGGTCGGTCACCTCGAGTGTGTAGCTCCTGGGCGCAAAGAGCTGCATGTTGGCAACTAGATCACAGACACCACTGCCGTTACTGCGAAGATGGAGTCAAGAAAGAGCTGGAAAATTCTTAAAGAGATGGAAATACTAGACAACTCTGCCTCTGAGAAACCTGTATGCAGGTCAAGAAGCAACAGTCAGAACCAGACATAGGACAATGGACGGTTCCAGATTGGGAAAGAAGTACGTCAAGGCTGTATGCTTATGTCAACTGGCTTACTGAACTTCTATGCAGAACACATCATGGGAAATGCCAAGCTGGATGAATCACAAGCTGGAATCAAGACTGCTGGGAGAATATCGATGTTGGATATGCAGACGATACCAGTTTAATGGCAGAAAGCGAAGAGGAACTAAAGAGCCTCTTGAGGGTTAAAGAGGAGATTGAAAAAGCTGGTTTAAATTTCAACATTTAAAAAAACTAAGATCACAGCATCCGGTCCCATCACTTCATGGTTAACAGATGGGGGAAAAGTAGAAACAGTTGCAGCTTTTAATTTCTTGGGCTCCAAAATCACTGCAGATGGTGACTGCAGCCATGAAATTTAAAAATGCTTGTTCCTTGGGAGAAAAGCTTTGACAAACCTAGACAGCATATTAAAAAGCAGAGACATCACATTGCCAACAAAGGTTTGTCTAGTCAAAGCTATCAATTTTCCGGTAGTCAGGTATGGATGTGAGAGTTGGACCATAAAGAAGGCTGAGCGCCTAACAACTGATGCTTTCAAACTGTGGTACTGGAGAAGCCTCGAGGGTCCCGTCGATGGCAAAGAGATCAAACCAGTCAATCTGAAAGGAAATCAATCCTAAATATTCATTGGAAGGACTAATGCTGAAGGTGAAGCTGCAATACTTTGGCCACCTGATGTGAAGCACCAACTCACTGGAAAAGACCGTGACGCTGGGAAAGACTGAGGGCAGGAGAAGGGGAGGACGGAGGATGAGATGTTGGAGGCATCATGCACTCAGTGGACGGGAGTTTGAGCAAGATCCGGGACATAGTGAAGAACAGGGAGGCCTGGTGTATTGCACTGCATGGGGTCTCAAAAGAGTGGCACAAGACTTAGCAACTGAACAACAGGAGTTTTATAAAACTACTGTAGTTAGTATACAGAAATACAATTGACTTTTCTTCATTTTTATATTCAATGACCTTGCAAAGCTCATTAGTTCTGTGCCTGTAGATTCTGCACTTTCCACGTGTACCACCATATTATGTGCAAGGAGCACTGTATCACTTCTTCCTTGGCTATCTCCATACTTTCCACACCTTTTTGTTGGTTTATCCTCTGGCTAGGACTTCTAGACGGCTGAGCAGAAGCTGTAACTTTGGGCACCTTTCTCTTACCCTTAGTATCTCAGGGGTAAGGTTTAACACTAGTAAACACAATGTTGGCGGTGGCCATTCTGCATCAGAATAAGAAAGTCCCTTCATGTGCAGTGTGTGTAAATTACGACACGAAGTTTGACCAATGGCCTAGCTCTCCATCAGGTCCAGCAGATAGCGATGAACACTACCGCCTCCGCAAACTGAAACCGCAGGGGGGCTGGGAGAACCAGAACATGTTTACATTTAGGAATAGCTAGGGTGCACCAAGACAAGGAAGTGGCAACCCACTCCAGTGTTCTTGCCTGGAGAATCCCAGGGACGCGGAGCCTGGTGGGCTGCCGTCTATGGGGTCGCACAGAGTCGGACACGACTGAAGCGACTTAGCAAGCAAGCAAGCAAGGGTGCACCAAAGGAAAAAGGAGCCTTTGGAACCAGAATGTTCCACGGCTTCCTCTACACAGGGGTGAAAGGGCACCGCACATGCGTAAACACGGACGGACCCTTGCGCGCCCGACACACATTGCCATGTTCGTTTGGACTTGATCCAGCGGTTTAAGAAGTACAGACAAGGAGGTTGGGCGGGCGCTTTCGCGGTAGGCGGGCGGGGGCAGAGCCTTACTCCAAGAGCTCGAGACCCAGGAACCCAAAGACTGGCCCGGAGACCAGGCGTTGCCGCGGTCGGGTTGAACTTGGCGCGCGGGGCGGGGCGGGGCGGGGCGGGGCAGGGGGAGGGCCGCGTAGACCCGGCGGGGCTTCCGCGCCGGCTTCGAGCAGGGCGGGCGTGCAGGGTCTTCCGAGCGCCAACTGGAGGCTTCTCCCGGGCCTCGGCCTCGACCCCGCCGGCCCCGGGATGCTGCTGCGGCCGCGGCGGCCGCCCCCGCCCGAGCCGCCATCGCCCGCCAGCCCGGACCCCGAGCCGCGGCTGGCGGGGGGCGCCCCGGAGACCCCGCCCCGGAGGCCCGCCTCGCCCGGCGCGCTGGCGGCTCCCACAACCCCCGCACCCCCAGGCTCGCCCGCGTCCCCCGGCTCGCCCGTGTCCCCGGGCTCGGCTCAGCGCACGCCCTGGAGCGCGCACGAGACGGAGCTGCTGCTGGGCACGCTACTGCAGCCCGCCGTGTGGCGCGCGCTCCTGCTGGACCGCCGCCAGGCGCTGCCCACCTACCGCCGCGTGTCGGCCGCGCTGGCCCGCCAGCAGGTGCGGCGCACCCCCGCGCAGTGCCGCCGCCGCTACAAGTTCCTCAAGGACAAGGTCCGCGACGCGCACGGCCAGCCGCCAGGGCCCTTCGACGCGCAGATCCGCCAGCTTATGGGCCTCCTGGGCGACAACGGGCGCAGGCGCGGACGCCGCCGCTCCCCCGGGCCCGGACGACCCCCGCGCGGCCGCCGGCCGGCCTCCGCCGCGCCCGCCGAGCCGGGTAGGTGGGCTGGGGTGGGGGAGGGCGCGCCCCAGACGAAGAGCGCGGGGAGCGGGCTGTGGGGAGAGCCCCTCAGACGGAGGGGCGGGGGTGGGGTGCGGGGGCGCCCCAGACGGAGAAAGGGGGGCGCGCGCGCCCCCGGCAACCGGCGGCTCCGCGTTCCAGGCGCCCCACCGCTGCCCGCGTCCCGAGAGCTCGACTCGGATCCCGCGTGGACACTCAGGTTCAGCCCGTCCCCGCCCAAGTCTGCGGACGCGCCCCACGCGCCCGGCTCCCCGACGGCCCCCAGCACCTTCACGCCCGCGCCTGTCCGCCCCGAAGAGCCCGAGTCCTTCCGCGCCCCTGGCTCCCCGCCACCGCCGTCCCCGGGCCCCGCCCGGGAAGACCCCGACTCGCCGCCCGCCCGCCTGGAGGACCACGCGCCCCAGCAGCCCGCGCCGCCGTCTCTGAACGCCGCCCTCCTGCAGACCCTGGGGCACCTCGGCGACATCGTGTCCATCCTGGGCCCGCTGCGTGACCAGCTGCTGACCCTGAACCAGCACGTGGAGCAGCTGCGCGGCTCCTTCGACCAGACCGTGTCCCTGGCCGTGGGCTTCATCCTGGGCAGCGCCGCGGCCGAGCGAGGTGTCCTAGCCGACCCGCGCCCCTGAGGCCTGTCTCTCCGCGGTCCCCGCGCCGGAGGGCCGCCCCCTCAGCCCTGACCCTCCTTGCTGCCCCCCTCCCCCAACCAAACCTAGGTATGCTCAATAAAAAGATTGCTTTTTCTGACTCAATCCTGTGTGCAGGTTGCGCACTGGGTAGGAACGTAGGGCTGGAGATAACCGGGAGGTTAAAATGGCCTCGGGACCCCTGGGAGGGGCCCAGTTGGGATTCTGCCCGGCCCCACCAGGCCTAGGAGGCCCATCTCCCGTCGGGGGAGGGCTGTGGGCACGTGGAACCCGAGCTCGGGGCCCGCATCGCATACCAGCCTTCTCCAGGTCTCCAGACCCTGCTTGCCAGGACTTCCCACCAGCGCAGACCGGCCGCGGTGGGCGAGCCCTGCGAGCAGGGAGGAGGCCGGGCGCCACGGGGAGGGCCCCGGGAACCGGCGGGGGCCGGGTTCAGCCGGAACCGGTGGGGGAGGTGTAAGCGGTCTCCGGCCGCCCCCCGCGGGCGGTCCAGGGAAGAGTCCGCGGCCTTGGGCCGAGCAGCGTCCAGGAAGGAGGTTCCCAGGATAACGCACTCCCGGGGAGGGGTCCCCTCCTGTCCACGGAGGTGCGTGGGCTGGGTGGGCCCGGGGCAGGAAGCGCGGCGGGTCTGAGCTTTTCCACCTTGACGGAGGCCAGGGTTCGTGCAGCTTGAAAAGGACTTTATCGAAATTGCCCCAGGAGCATTTTCCAAGTCTTGACTGAGGGCCCCACCCTGCGCTGGGGGCTCAGACCCGGCGGGGACGGGGCGGGGCCGGACGTGCTCCCAGCCGGGTGGGATGAGGAAGCAGCCAGAGGCGCGGGCCCGCATAACAATACGCCTTCGGGATGAATGCCCGGCGGCTTTTCAGCAGCTAGGGGATCATTCAGAGACTTAAGTGGTTGTTCTGGTCTGCGAGGTAAACGGGAAGCCTGTCTCCAAGCGCCCTGCAGTCCTCGCCCTCCGGAGGCTCCAGGCGGCCAAGCACTCAGCCCCTCCCCCAGCCCTTTTCTGGCTTTGTCTTCTAAGAGGCCCCGGTTGGGTCCCCAGCCGCAGGGACCCTGCAGAACAAGGGTGCACCCACCGTTCGGCAGGACGGGGGGCTATGTGTGAAAGATCCCGAATCCTCGAGGACATGCTGGCCTCTGCTGTGAGAGACGGTGCCTGCCCCCTTCCAGTCCACTCGAGGGCAGAAACCTGCAGGGGGACCCTTGGCGTTTGTAAACACCCGCACACCCTACACATTCCCACAGGTAAGAGCCAAGGGTGGGGGGGTCTGAGACAGCCTTGGGCCGCTTCCCAGCAAATCCCGAAGCCGCCGGGGGCAGGGGGTGATGTCACCGGGACTCTGCTCGGAGAAAGGGCTGTCTGGGGGCTTGAGATCCATGTAAGCCTCCGAGTCTTTGGGGACCAAGGTTTGGGGTGCACCAAGGAGAACCTGTCTGCCTTACGCCCCATGTTGCCTGGCTGTCTGGGGGCATGTCCAGGGCCTTCTCCTCAGGGCCTGATGACCCTGCACACCCCTTCCCCAGCCTGGCCAAGGTCTTCCAGTCTGGGGAGGGGCGAGCCTGTCTCACTCCAGCACCTCGGCTAGGGGTTTATTTGTGACTTAAGCCATTCCTGACGCGTGGAAACACTCAGATCCCGTCTCCCCGGCCTGCCCGTGACCGGCCTCAGCTGTAGTTGTGGGGGTGGCAGCTGGGGCTGTGGGGGGAGGTGGGTCTTATGCCGGCCATCCTGGGTTTGACTCAGCACGTGTGCAGCGCACCTCCCAGTAGGGATGGCATCCTACCGTGAGCACACCTTTTCCTGTGCCTGTGTGGGCATCAACCCAGCCAGCCTCCAGGGCCATCCTCAGGGGTCATCAGGGGCCCCTTGGCCAGCATGCTCACCCCTTCTCTTTCACTCTGGTGAAATACATGGAGCACGAAGTCTCCCGTCTTACCTGTTTCAAGTGTGCAGGGATGTTCACGTGCAGTGGCCATCCCCGTCGGCTCCAGAGCTTGCTCTTCCCAAACAGAATCATTGGACACTCACTCTGCAGCCCCCTCTCCCGCCCCCGGCAGGATGCTCTTGTGTGTGTTGTGTCTGACCCTTTCCGACCCCATGAACTGCAGCCCGCCAGGCTTCTCTGTCCGTGGGATTCTCCAGGTGAGGGTACTGGAGTAGGTTGCCGTGCCCTCTTCCCAACCCAGGGATCTAACCCAGGTCTCCTGCGTTGCAGGCAGATTCTTTACCATCTGAGCCACTGGGGACCTCAAAACTGGGATCACACAGTATTTGTCTTTTTGTATCTGGTTTATATCACCCAGAATAATGTTCTCCAAGCTGTGAATAACACACACAGCATACAGTGGGTTTTCTTTCTTTTTAAAGACGGAATGATAGCCCACTGCATGGATGGACCACATTTTGCTTGTCCACTGACTTGGTGGACATTTGGGCTGCTTCCACATTTCAGCTGTGGTGAGCGATGCTGCTGCGAACATGGATGTGTGAATATTCTTCAAGACCCTGTGTTCAGTTCTTCGGGGTGTATAAGTGGAATGGATCATGTAGTAATTCCGTTTTTAATTTTTTGAGGAACCTCCATACCGTCTTCCAGCCGCTGCCCCATTTTATATTCCCACCGACACTGAACAAGGGTTCCAGTTTCCCCACATCCTCAACCACACTTGTGTTACTGTTTTTTTAACCTCAGCCATCCTAGGGAGTGTGAGGTTCGTACCTTTAACCAGTGGTGTTGCAGTGCGCGGTCAGCAGTGTGGCCGGTGCCCTGCCCCCCGGCGCTCAGGGACCTGTCCAGCTGCCGCTTGTCTGCACGCGTGAGCTCACCGGCACACCTGTCCTGTGGCGCTGAGACCGTGCACAGTGGCCTGGACGATCAAGAGCCATGACCTCGGGCCTTGCCCCGCCCCACCCCGGCAGCTGCAGGGCTCTGGGGCTGGCTTTGCTCTTCCCCTCCACCCCACAGCCGGCTGGTGCTCCTATTGTGTGTGTGGAGGACTGCCCTGGGCCCTTAGCCTCATCCACCCCGTAAGGCAGGGCTGCACCCAGCTGGCTGCACCGGCTCACCCCTGGGCCCGGTTGGTTTCGTGTGGGCCACCAGGGGCTGGAAGCCAGCTCCCACCTAATTCAGCACCCTCGGCCCCCCACGCCAGTTCCCTTCCCTCCGGGCCTGGGGCCAGAGAGAGCGGTTATACAGCACATTCACCCATCAAGGGTCAGTGCTGTTGAGCCCTAGAAGAACATCTACTCCAGTGACATGGAACCACCTCAATCAGGATGCATTTTCCCCAAAGAGGCATCTGACCCTCTCAGTCCAGGGGCTTCCGCACTCCTGGATAGGGCTCCATTCCACCTGATTAGTTCTGCCTGCGCTCCCTTGGTCTGCACCTTTCCAGGTCATGCGGATGGGGCCCGTGGGCAGACGTGTTCGTGCTCTCAGGTCAGCGCGGCTGCCTCCGGCATCTCCTCCACGCCCTCACCAGAGCCCCCAGGTCCGCGCGGTTCGCCACTGTCTTCACAACCCGCGCCACGTCTGCAGTCTCTCCCCCACGTTGTGGGGGCGCAGAGCAGGAGGGGGTGTGCCAAGAGGCACAGTAGCGCTGACTTCCCCCCTCCCTGTTCTGCACTAGACCCAGCGCTGAGTGTTACGGAGCGAACGCGTCCCCCTGATTTCCACGTTGAGACCCCAAGCCCAGGGTGGTGCAGTCAGGAGGGGCCCTGGGAGGTGACAGGCCCTGAGGGCGAGGCCTCGTAGTTGGGCTTAGTGTCCATGACTCCGCTCCCCGCTCAGGAGGCCACGGCAAGGAAGCAGCCGGCATCCGCCCCACAGCCCCGGCCTGGCGTCCCTGCAGCAAGACAGATGGGACCCTGAGCCGGTGCCGGCAGTGTCTCCAACAGGCGCCCAGGTGCCGGCCTCTCCCAGAGCTGTGGTCGCTGAGGATCGGGAGCGGCTACGCGGGCTTGCGGCTCACCCCGCTCACCTGGCCCAGCCCCAGGGCCTGCTGAGTCCCTGGCGTGGACCCTGAGGGTGGCCAGTCCAGGTCCACTTCCCGAATCTCACAGCGGGCGCAGCCCCACCTGCCCTCCGCTGCCGGTCAGCGGGAGTGTCTGGGGCCCATCGCCTTTGGCCATTTATCTGCATGAGCGCCTCTGTGCATTTCGGTCGGGTTTCTCTGCTCCTTGGGGGTCTCATCTGTTTCCTTCACTTTCAGGACACCTGCGGGCACTCCCTCTTCGTTTTCTGAGTTTTGGGCGCTGACCTAATCCTACAAGGACTCTCCTGACCTGCAGAAGGCCCCTTTGTGAAGACCTCAGGGGCCATTGTCCCATCATGTTCATGAGGAAGTGCTTATCTGGCTTCACCTTGTTCATTGTTCCTAATGACAGCACCAAGCAAAAGCACTCTGGAGTGACAGGAACGTTCTAGAATGTCCAACCCGGCCGCCACCAGCCACACCTGCCTGTGCGACTGAGACACTGAATTATCTAAATTAACTTTCATGTGCTCAGAGCTCCACATTCAGTCCTTACGTAAAACTGTTTTAGTGCTGTTGATTTCAGCTTCCTAGCTTCAGAACCTGTTTCACCAAAGACCAGGGCCTGGAGTTAGACCTTCATCAAGTTCCCTCCAGGGTCACCCGGGGCCCCTTTTGGAGTCCCTCAGACTGATGGGGGACCCACCCCCACATCACTCTGGTTCTGTCTCAGGGAGACCGCTGCAAGGCCGCAGAGCCTGGCTGTGGGTGATGGCTTCCAGCCTGTGTCCATCTGAGGGCCTCACAAGGCACCTCAGCCTGGCCCAGCCCCTCCAACCAGAGATCTTCACGAGGTTGGAAGGCGGCGGGGCCCCCACCTGCCAAGGAGACGTCGTGGGGGTCCCCAGGCATGGGACTCGCCTCTGAGCTGCTGACTCGAGCAAGGATGGTGAGTCCTGGCCGGTGCGGGGAGGGGGGAGCCGGGGGGGCTGCAGCCTGGATGGGAGGCAGGGGTCTGCCCCCCCTGCCTTTCCACTCGGCCTGCCCTGCTGCCGCCTCTGCGGGTGGGACGGAGGGGCCAGGCCACGACTGAGGCCCCTCGCACAGCAGCAGGAAGCTCTCCGACCTGACTCCCTAGGAAAGAAGGGGCCTGGGGGAGGCGCCCACCCAGCTGACAGGGAGGCCCAGACAGACGTGAGCCAGTCCTCACGGGCAGCCCATTCCCTGACTCCACACCTGCAGCCTGGGAACTGACGGCACCCCCAGACCACCGCCCTGTTCGGGTGGGACATGGCCACCGCGCCCCGAGGCGCACAGCTCTGTTCTCCCCACCAGAAGCACAGATTCACCCTCTTGGCTCCAACGAGGGGGGCGAGGGGCATGGTGGCCGAAGCCCTGACTTTGAGCACCGCGGAGCATGGGAGAGCCAGGACTGGGGGGCAGCGTCGGAGCCACATGGGACCTCCCGGCCTCTCGGGGGGCGTGGGCAGGGGAAGGGGGCCTCACTCGCCTGCACTAGTCGTGGCCTGATGGTGATGGTGAGGGCCCAGTGGGTCCAAGAATTCAGACAGCTGGGCTGCTGTAGGGGGGAGTTGACTGGTCGCGGGCTGAGTCGCAGCCTCAGGGCCCCGGAGTGTAGACGCTGCATATTGCGGGCAAGCAGCCCGCGCTCGCCCCACCAGCCCCTGCCAGTGCAGTGGGAGGTCAGCTGCCACCTGGGTTTGGAGGCCAGTGACCCAGAATCACTGCCACACCTGTGCCTGATCACCTGGACCCAGAGGAGGTTTGAGGAAGCTGAGGCCCCACCGGGCGACAGCTGTCATGGAGCAGCCCGTGGTGGTAGACTGAGAGGTGGGGAGGCCCCAGGGAACAAAAGCCAGGTGAGGAGAGTCTACACACACCAGCTGGAGGGAGGGGCGTCTGACCCACGAGGGGAGGTCACCTTGGGATCAAGAAGGGGAGGTTGGGGTAGGGGCCGTGAAGTCGAGGTCGGGTGGCCGTGAGAGGTGGGTCCCCTAAGAGAAGGGGTCACCCAGCAGACCTGGGGTGGGGTTGCGGCGCATGCTGCCCGTGTGGGGACAAAAGGCCAATGGACTGGCCCTGGAAGAGCAGAAGGAAGGAGATGCTAAAACTGGGTTTTGAAAGGCGTGGTACGTGTTAATGCCTGACATTTCATAAAGGACTGCTTTTAGCACTCAGTGCAGTAATTCTCGACAAATGTCCCCCTTCATCTAAGCCAGTGATTCCCCAACCTTTTTGGACCAGGAACCAGTTCTGGGGAAGACAGGTTTTGCACAGAGGAGGCTGTGATTTGGGCAGTGCCGTGAAGGATGGGGAGCGGCTGAGCCCGCGTCCAGCCGCTGCTCATCTGCTGTACCACCCAGTTCTAACAGGCAGCACCAATACTGGCCCACAGACTGGGGGTTGAGGCCCTGTGACCTAGAGGGTGCCTGTCCCGCGGGTTCTGTGTGCTTGGAGCAGTCAGGGGCTGCAGCTCACTCCCTCGACCAGGCTGGGGAGGCACCGTGGCCGGCCCAGGGGCTCCGAGCACCCACAGCTCGGCCGCTGTCATGGTGGCGGGACACCCACGTCCACAGCTGCGCTCAGGAGCCTGCCCACGAGCATCCTGGGGGCACTCCAGGCACACGCAACTCACAGGACATCCTGCAGTTATCTCAGGAGACACCTCACCTGACATGGCTAGGGATTTAAATTCCAACCCTCACCCCACCAGGTCAAGGACCTTGCCGGGCCAGCCTCTGCTCCCTGCTGAGCCCAAGAGTGCTCTAGGGCAGGATTGGGGTGTTAATCTTGAAGCGAGGCAGCCAGGCGGGCCGGCGTGGGGGTGGGGGGCGGCCTCGGTTCCCAGCCCAGGCTGGCGCCCCCAGAAGCCTAGGCTGCAGACTCACCCTGTCCGTTCCAAAGCCTTCAGGGCTGGGGACTGGATCCAGCCGCCAGCGGGGCCTTGTCTGCCTGAGGGCGCGGCTCCTGTGATGGGTCCCTGCAGCAGGGCCCTGCAGGTCGTCTAGGACACGCCACGTATCCGTCTGCCAGTGGCGTGGAGGGGGAAGACGCAGGCTGGCCAGGGTTGGGGGGGAGAGAGAGGGCCGGCTGACTGGCAGCCTCCCCACGGAGCACCGGCCCCCAGATCTCGCCACCCACTTCCCTGAGGCCAGCTTCGCACCAGGCCACATGAGTAAAGCGCTAGGGGCACCGGGACGAGGACCAGGGGACTGTAGAGCAGCCCCTGCACCCGCCTGGCTACCCAAGGGATCTGGGGGGGTGGGGAGGGCGCCGGGCAGCGGCCCAGCAGAGCAGCTCAGGAGACTCTGTCCTTCCTCTCCGCCCTTCCCAGGAGCCAGGCACAGACGTGTCCTTGCCCTGAGCCAGCAGACCCCCTTCCTTCCTGCCACTCAAATCTGAGGGCAGTTCCTGTGACCAGAGTGAACCCCTGCCGAGCGTGTGGGCGGACCAGCCCCTCCCCATCCTGCCTAGCTCCTCGAGACCCGCGTTCCTGCCGAGCAGGACAGCCTGCGGCACAGACACTGGCTGAGCCCATCTGTCCCGGGAGTGACTGCGGACCCGGACTCCCTCGGGTGGGCAGAGCCCCGTGCAGGTTGACAGCGGGTGGTGAGGGGAGGGGCCACCCTCACCCTCCAGCAGCCCTGGCCAGCGCAGGGGCAGCAGAGACCACGTTGCAAGTCCTCAGCTGCCCGCCTCTGCCTCCTTGGCCATAGCCCCTTGCCTCCCTCAGACCTCGCAGAGCTGGAGGAGGTGCAAACAGCCTCCTTTGTGCCTCGGAATTGAAAGCAATCAGGTGCCGTTTATCTGGGGAGGGGGGATTTGGGTCGTCCAGGTAAACCCACATCCCACCCACCTCCTAAGCTTGTACGTGCAGCCCAGCCCTGCTGAGCCCTGTGCTCGGCCGGCCCCACCCAGCTAGCTGGACCCAGTTCCCAGTCCCACCGTCTGTCCGGAGCCCGGTTGTGAGTGGAGCTGCCTCCCGCCTCCACCCTTCGCGGCAGCTTTGGCCCGGTGGACTGGCTCTCCCGGAGCAGCTGCGCAGGGCGAGCAGGTACAGCTGGGCCCACCGAGGTCTCCAGGTGTAGGGTGGGGGAGCCCCCCCAAGACCGTGGGCACGGGGGCCCTGAAGTCCCCAGGAGTGTGTGCCCCGGGGCTGCCCACACCTGGTGTGTGTGCAGGGGGCCCTCCTAACCCCAGGCTGGGTTGGGAGTTGGGGCGGGTCCGGGAGTAGAGTCGCCCATCCCTGTACTCCTGTTGCAGGTGGGGCGTTCCTCCCAGGCCTGGGGCTTCCCCTCTGATCCGGGTCTTCCCTGCTCAGGCCCTTGGGACTCCTCCCTCCCGCCAGGAGCTGCCCCCACCCTCCATATGAGCCGCAGTCGGACGCTCGGTGCCCACGGCGTCCAAGCCCAAGTCTTCGGAACCCACTTCTTTTTTTTTTTTTTAGTTTATTTTATTTTTAAACTTTACATAATTGTATTAGTTTTGCCAAATATCAAAATGAATCCGCCACAGGCATACATGTGTTCCCCATCCTGAACCCTCCTCCCTCCTCCCTCCCCACACCATCCCTCTGGGTCGTCCCAGTGCACCAGCCCCAAGCATCCAGTATCGCGCATCGAACTTGGACTGGAAACTCGTTTCTTACATGATATTCTACATGTTTCAATGTCACTCTCCCAAATCTCCCCACCCTCTCCCTCTCCCACAGAGTCCATAAGACTGTTCTATACATCAGTGTCTCTTTTGCTGTCCCGTACACCGGGTTATTGTTACCATCTTTCTAAATTCCATATATATGCGTTAGTATACTGTATTGGTGTTTTTCTTTCTGGCTTACTTCACTCTGTATAATAGGCTCCAGTTTCATCCACCTCATTAGAACTGATTCAAATGTATTCTTTTTAATGGCTGAGTAATACTCCATTGTGTATATGTACCACTGCTTTCTTATCCATTCATCTGCTGATGGACATCTAGGTTGCTTCCATGTCCTGGCTATTATAAACAGTGCTGCGATGAACATTGGGGTACACGTGTCTCTTTCCCTTCTGGTTTCCTCAGTGTGTATGCCCAGCAGTGGGGTTGCTGGATCATAAGGCAGTTCTATTTCCAGTTTTTTAAGGAATCTCCACACTGTTCTCCATAGTGGCTGTACTAGTTTGCATTCCCACCAACAGTGTAAGAGGGTTCCCTTTTCTCCACACCCTCTCCAGCACTTATTATTTGTAGACTTTTGGATCGCAGCCATTCTGACTGGTGTGAAATGGTACCTCATAGTGGTTTTGATTTGCATTTCTCTGATAATGAGTGATGTTGAGCATCTTTTCATGTGTTTGTTAGCCATCTGTATGTCTTCTTTGGAGAAATGTCTATTTAGTTCTTTGGCCCATTTTTTGATTGGGTCGTTTATTTTTCTGGAGTTGAGCTGTAGGAGTTGCTTGTATATTTTTGAGATTAGTTGTTTGTCGGTTGCTTCATTTGCTATTATTTTCTCCCATTCTGAAGGCTGTCTTTTCACCTTGCTAATAGTTTCCTTTGATGTGCAGAAGATTTTAAGGTTAATTAGGTCCCATTTGTTTATTTTTGCTTTTATTTCCAAAATTCTGGGAGGTGGGTCATAGAGGATCCTGCTGTGATGTATGTCAGAGAGTGTTTTGCCTATGTTCTCCTCTAGGAGTTTTATAGTTTCTGGTCTTACGTTGAGATCTTTAATCCATTTTGAGTTTATTTTTGTGTATGGTGTTAGAAAGTGTTTAGTTTCATTCTTTTACACGTGGTTGACCAGATTTCCCAGCACCACTTGTTAAAGAGATTGTCTTTAATCCATTGTATATTCTTGCCTCCTTTGTCAAAGAT
This sequence comes from Bos indicus x Bos taurus, assembly GCF_003369695.1. Lineage (NCBI taxonomy): Eukaryota > Metazoa > Chordata > Mammalia > Artiodactyla > Bovidae > Bos > Bos indicus x Bos taurus. The sequence goes on along the minus strand of NC_040101.1, from coordinate 411,053 downwards.
AAGGTGTCCGTATGTGCGTGGATTTATCTCTGGGCTTTCTATTTTATTCCATGGAACCCACTTCTGCAAGAGGGTCAAAAGTTAGCCCGTCTTGCGCCTCGCGAAGCCCGCTCAGTTTGGCGAGGTCAGCGGGGCCACTCCGCAGTGCCGGGCGCCTTCTTGCGGCCTCCAGACGGCTAGCTCGCCGGCCACCTGGCGTCCGGCAGGTTCGCCCAGGGGCGGCTGCGGCGCGGTGCCGTTTGGATTCTGTTCCCGTGAACATCCCGTGGCTTCCGAACCCCGAGGACCCTCTGTCCGCAGCGGAGGAGACTCAGGCTGTCGTTCAGTCTCTGTGACTTCACCACTGCGCTTCCGTGTCGGGTCCTGCGTGGCCAAAAGCGGAGCTGGTGTTGACTGTATTTCCATTTTTAAAAAGTTCAAATAAAGAATGTGGAGACGTGTCCACCTCACGGAGGAGCTCGGTGCTGCCCCGTCGCCTCCCTACACATCAGGACCGACCCTCCGGATACACAGCGGCGGTCATGGAGCCGAGGACCCGGCGGGGGGCGGGCTTGGCCTGGGCGGGCTCCGGCCCCGTGGCACCCGCCCGGTGGGTCAGAGCTCCTCGTCTACCGGTGACAGGAACTGCTTCTGGAAGGGGGCGCCTGCGTGTTGTGAGCAGTGGGAGAGCGGCCGCGTCCACTCTGTCCTCCCCCCGGCGTCCGCGCTCCGGAGGCCGGCCGAGGGCGGGGGGCGAGCGGGCGGCTTTCCCAAGGCCCTGGCCTCTCCAGAGCTTCCACTGGGCGGCGCTTCGGCCGCGCGGACGTGGTGCCTCGCGTCCTCCCGCGGGGCCGGAGCGGGAGGCTGAGGGCGCGGGGAGGGGGCGCCCCGGAGCGCTCCTCCGCCCGGGCCCGCGGGAGAGGGGCGGGGCCGCCGGGAGAGGGGCGGGGCCGCAGGGAGAGGGCGGGGCCGCAGGGAGAGGGGCGGGGCGGCCGTGCTCTCCTTCCTCCCTGAAAACAGCCAAAGGGTTGTGTAGGAGGGGACGGTCAGCGAGCCTCCAAAGGCCAAGGAGGACGGGGCTGTTCTGGGCCGTCACAATCGGGGACAGCTTATCCGACAGAAGGTGCTGGAAGCTGGCCTTCCAGTCGGAGTACATAAAGGCGGGTTCTTGTGCCGGGTGCTCCGAGCTTTGTGCACAAATGTGAAAACCAACAGGATTAGGAGGAAGTGAAGCTGTTTGTCACCCTGGGTTTGAATCCACCTTAACAGTGACTCAGAGCTGGACACCAGAAAGGCCTAGAGGTGCCTGCCCTGCGGCGCTGGGGGCGGAGCCTCCGGGGGCTGTATGCTCCGACCCTGCTCCCCCATCATGGGGAAAGGCTTGGGACTCAGGACCCATGCCTGCCCGCCCCGGCCCACACCCGGGTGTCCTTGCCTGCAGGATAGGAGACAGGTAGCAGGCTGCCCGAAGGGAGGCCCACAGGCGCGGCCGTTGTGCAGGATTCTGACTGGCACGAAGTCCAAGTGCTCGCCCTACCCACCCCCTGCCAGCCCGTTCCCAGTCTCCTTCCCATTCTCATCCCAGGCTGTGACCCCAGCTGTGGGTCAGGGACGGGCATGCCCAGCCAGGCTACCCCCACGTCAAGTAGAAAGAATGGGCCTGCAGAGCAGAGGTAGCCCCACCAAGCCCCCTTGGGGTGCGGGGGTGCCCCCAGCCCAGCCCCGCTCTGCAGCGATGGAAAGGCCATGACGCAGATTCTCTGTCCTCCAGTTTCAGCGACACCTGGCGGCAGAGGACCTGCCGTCCCCGACCATCGTTTTCCAGGGGTCAGGACCCCAGGACTGCATGGCCTCCAGGGCTCCTGGCCTCTGAAGCTGGAGGGCTGCGTGTCACCACCTCCGCAGGCTGGTGAGACCCACATTCCCAGCCCTGGCGGTGACTGCAAGTGGCCAGGCGTCAGGTAGAGGGAAACCTCCCCAGGGAAGCCACGCTGAGGTTTATGAGGGAGGGTCATTCCCCCACCCCACCTTTTACAGGACAAAGCCCCCCACGACTGACAGCCTGTCTGGCATCACCTGGCTTTCCTGAAGGACTCCCAGCCCCAGGCCTGGCCCTGGCTGCCTCTCCATGCTCCTATGCTGGACTCAGCCGATACAGGACACACTGCCTGCTCTGCTCCACCTCCAGGTGGACACTCCCAGGTCTGTGTTCTTGCCCGGGGAGGTGCCCACGAGGGATGCCTCCCCTGCAGCTGGGACAAGTCCAGAACCCAGGGGGAGCGCATGCCTGGCAGGCCATGGTGAGTCTGAGGGATTTCCCTCCCTGTGCCCAGGAGCCGTTCCCTGCAGCTGCTGACTGGACGGTAACGGTGGAAAACAAGGCAGAGCCGCTGACGGCCTGGACCCAGCCCTGCCTGCAGCCCAGCTCTCTCCCCATCACGGGAGACACAGGTGTCTGGCTCAGTGCCGCTGTCACTCATGCACCGAGGGTGTCGCACCGCTTTCCTCAACACTCAGGGGTCCCAGGGGAGCTGAGCCCTCCCCATTCCCCTGGTGAGGATGGACAGAAGGGAGCACACACTGGGGGTGGGCGTCTGCCTGAGCCCGGGGGCCTCCAGGAGCTGCGGCCTGTCCCCACCTCCCACCCCCCACAGGATTGCCCTGCAGCTGAGCCTGGGACGACGGCTGATAAAGGGCGTCTGTGAGCTGTGGTTGCCGGGTCAATCAGCCAATAAGCCCGACAGTCATTGCTTACACCCCCCCATTCATTGGACCCCCTCGGCCCCTTTTCCAGGAGCCCTCGCCAGGGAGCTCCCGCCACCCGGCAGGTGCCCCAGGCAGTGCTGGGGTCTCCACTGCAGCCTTGGGAGTCCTGGCCCGCCCGCCCTACCACTTGGGAGGGCCCTGTCCCCATGACCCTGGTTATCAGAAAGGTCCTCAGAAAGCTCCCCACCCGCCGCCCTCCCCGCTGACATGTCTAGGAGTCCTCTGATTCCCTCGTGTTTTTCTTGTTTTTAATAAGTTTCCCCAAGACCACTCTTACTGATGTGCCCCCACCCCCCCCCCCACCAGCTTGGATGAGAAGAAACCACACGATGAGGGAGCTTTGTTTTAAACGCACCTATCAACACTCTTCACACTGAACTTTACATGAAGTTTTCTTTATTCGCATTACACTCATCACAACACGATGAGGGTGGAGAAGCAGCCCCATGGCCACCCCTGCTGACACGCCCCACCTCTGGGCGCATCAGGCCCCGTGTGGCTCCAGTTCCCGCACCTTCTGTCCCCAAGGCTGCACCCCCACCACGCTCCTGGGTGCAGACCAGGGACGATGCTTGGACCACACCCATGGAAGTGAAGGTCGCCCCATCCCGTTCCACGACCTGTGACCCACCCCCCCGCCTCAACCCAAAGTGGAGGTCAGGAGCCCCAACCCGGCGTGCGGGGCGTGGAGGCCTCGAGGCAGGTGCCCGGCGGGGAGCAGGCTCTGGCGCAGGGGAACCTCGGGGCCCCATTTTCCCATGCCCTACACCTCTTTAGGCCAGACCCTCAAAGAAGTATATGCATAGGAAAAAGGAACAGCGAGTGGCGTGGCTGCAGGTCCGGGGTCCGTGCCGGCTCGGGTCAGTCTGAACGAGCTGCGGTCGCGGCTGCAGGGGTCCGGGTGCGAGCAATCTGGGCGGCCGGCAGGCTGTGGGAGAGACTGGGAGGCCTGCAGGCCTTACCTGGTCGCGGTCAGGCTTGGTCTGGGGTCCCGGCGGCAGGCGAGCAGGGCAGAGTGGCGGAGAGCTGCGTGAGGACCGCGGCTCTGCGGCTGTGGCCGCCTGGCGCCCTTTTATGCCAGGCGGAGACCTTGGCGGGGCAGCCGGCAGCAGCCGTCACGTGCAGTCATGGGCCGCGCTGTGCCAAGGACCCCGGCCGCCCCCGCACCTGGGAGATTGGGGCACAAAGACCTACTCTGAGCAGAGCGCCCAGCCCTGGCGGGCGGGCCCCCGCGGACCTGGGCTGGGGCCAGCCCTGGCCCGCAGCCTCCTCCGGGCCTTATCTCCCTGCGCGCGGCCTGCGTCACGGCCCGGAACACGCACGCGGGGGCGGACTTCAGGAGCGGCGTCTCCCCTCCTGCCTGGGCACTGAGCCCCGGACCCACCCCCAGAGCCCAGAGGACCCACAGGCCGCCCCGTGCTCAGCTCTTCCCCCAGGACCCCAGGGGTCTGAAGAAGGGCAGGGCCCCTGCAGTCTTGGGGGGACATGCGGGGACAGGTGAGGGAGCCCCGAGATGGCTGACCAAAGACCCCCGGCCACCCGCTCACAATGCACTCCCTGCCCCCAGGCCCAGGGCCCAGGAGGGCTCAGCTCCTGACCGTGGACAGGGCTGCCAGTCAGTACCCTCTGGCGGGGCCACAGCTGGTCTATGTGGATGGATGCCCACCACCCTGTTCACAGACGTTTCCCCCTGTGGGGGATGACAGAGGGGTGATCTGAGTCTGAAACGGACCGGCCATCGGGTGTCCCCACCCACCCCCCGTCCTGAGTCCCAGGGTCCTGCCGTGCAGCCCTCACGCCCTCTGCCCCCTGGACCCAGGATGGCCCCCGCCCTGCCCCGCCCTGCCTTTGCGCTGAGGTGGCTCTGGTGTGCGTGTGTGCGCCTGTGTGTCTGTGTGTGCCTGGTGTGGGGGGGTGTGTGAGCCGGGTGTGTGTGTGTTAGCCTGGTGTATGTGTGTGTGTGAGCCGGGTGTGTGTGTGTGTGTGTGTGTGTGTACCTGGTGTGTGTGTGTGTGTGTGTGTGAGCCTGCTGTGTGTGAGCCTGCTCTGTGTGTGTGTGAGCCTGCTGTGTGTGTGTGTGTGTGTGAGCCTGCTCTGTGTGTGTGTGTGTGTGTGTCTGTGTGTGTGTGTCTGTGTACCTGGTGTGTGTGTGTGTGTGTGTGTGTGAGCCTGCTGTGTGTGTGTGTGTGTGAGCCTGCTGTGTGTGTGTGAGCCTGCTGTGTGTGTGTGTGTGTGTGTGAGCCTGCTGTGTGTGTGTGTGTGTGAGCCTGGTGTGTGTGTGTGTCTGTGTACCTGGCGTGTGTGTCTCTCTGTGCCTGGGGTGTGTGTGTGTGTGTGAGCCTGCTGTGTGTGTGTGTGTGTGTGAGCCTGCTCTGTGTGTGTGTGTGTGTGTGTCTGTGTGTGTGTGTCTGTGTACCTGGTGTGTGTGTGTGTGTGAGCCTGCTGTGTGTGTGTGTGTGTGAGCCTGCTGTGTGTGTGTGTGTGTGTGAGCCTGCTGTGTGTGTGTGTGTGTGAGCCTGGTGTGTGTGTGTGTCTGTGTGTGTCTGTGTACCTGGCGTGTGTGTCTCTGTGTGCCTGGGGTGTGTGTGTGTGTGTGAGCCTGCTCTGTGTGTGTGTGTGTGTGTGTCTGTGTGTCTGTGTGTGTGTGTCTGTGTACCTGCTGTGTGTGTGTGTGTGAGCCTGCTCTGTGTGTGTGTGTGTGTGTGTGTGAGCCTGCTCTGTGTGTGTGTCTGTGTGTGTGTGTCTGTGTACCTGGTGTGTGTGTTTGTGTGAGCCTGCTGTGTGTGTTGTGGTGTGTCTGTGTGCAGCCGCTCACACTCACCCGACCAGTGGGCCTGGGGGCTGAGGGCCGGGCTCCTGGATGCAAAGGCAAGCCAAGGGTACAAGGTGGCCGTGCAAGGGAGGCCGGGTGAGTGAGCGCCCACCGTGAGCGTGCCAGGGCTTCTGCCATCCTGACCCAGACCTCGCTGACACCCCAACCAGGGCCTGGACCCCTCGGGGCCGGGAGTGTAGCTGAGAATCTGCAGACACTGGGCTGGATAGAGGGTCCAGAGCCCTTGCCAGGAGCCTGTCTGCAGCCCCACTCAAGGGTCTCTGAAGGCCTTGAAGCCTGGCAGGGGGTGCAGGGGCCTGCAGACGCCAGTGGGCGGTCAGCTGCTCAGGCATCTCCCGGGCCGTTGGGAGGGGCCAGTCTCTGGGCTAGAGGGTGCCACAGAGGGGGTGTCAGACCCCTGCCTCTGCTGGGGAGGGGGGACCTTTGGTGGAAGAGGAGACGCCCCTCCCAGGGAGCTCAGAGGCTCGAGGGGGCCACCTGCTGAGTGCCAGGCTGAGGGGTGGAGCCCCGACTCAGGCGGCAGCCCTGGGGCCATTTCCGTGGGTCCCCCATTCTCCAGAACCACTCGGGGTCCCCCCACCCCTGGGGCCTCCCCGCCCTGAGCCCCCACCGCCATCAGCCCTCCCCTTCACAGCTGCCTCCTTCGACTTTTGGGAGACACTCCTGCTCCTGCCCCTGGCTCCTCAGGCGGGCAGCAGCAGGCCTGCAGGAGGGAGGCGGCAGGAGGCAGGTACACAGGCAGGGAGTCCAGGGTGCGAGGCCCGCACCCCAGAGCCCTCCAAGGCCCTCCCGGTCGTCCTGCTGACCTGATTGTAACATCAGTGCCTGCTGATTATAAACCACGCAGGGAACCAGAGAGGGTTGGAGACGAGACGGGCAGGGGCAGTGGCTCCAGGCCTCGGGTGTGTGGACCCTGCTGGCCCTGCTCGGACGCCGGGGTGGCTGGCCCCCTACCAGCTGGAGCCTGGTGGGCGGCCGGTGGGGAGCTGGGGGCCAGGCCCATGGTCTGTTTTTGCCCCCCAAGGCCCCTGGGAGGCAGGTGCTGACCCGGCAGAGTCTGTGTGCGGAAGCCTTCCTTGGGCTGCCAGGTAGAGTTAGTCCGAGGGAGAAGGAGGCTGCAGGCTGGGCCTCCCACCAGGAGCTTAGTCCCAGCCAGCCCACCTGGCTGTGGCCCCCGGAGACCCCAGCCCCTGAGTCTCAGCCCCTGGAAGGCTTGCTCTGTGGACTCTGGGGACGAAGGGATGGACGCAGGGCCGGCTTCCACCTGGAGTGGCCACAGGCAGGAAGGCCAGCCAGGGGACGCTAGGGCGGCTCCCTGCCTGACGGGTGCACCCGAGCACCACTCTGCTGCCAGGCACTGCGCAGCCTCTCGGGGCCTGGAGTGGACCCCAAGCTCAGGGCAGGGACCCCGGCACCTCCCCGCACTCTGGCCGCGCAGCCTGCTCCCAGCGTCCCGGCACCGTCAGACTTTAACGGGAGCTGAGTGGAATGGGCATCGCCGCCTCCAGCCCCCTCCCCAGGCAGTGAGGATGATTCCAAGGGGCAGACACAGCAGCTGGCTTCCAGCGAGGCCGGCCGGGGACTGGACTCAGCTCAGGCAGGGTCCTGCCCTGCAGTCCTGCGGCTGCCAGCAGGTGCCCAGGGCGGGACACTCCACGCTCCCCGACTCTGTGGTGTCCACACAGGCCCACACAGGGTCCTGGGCCCTGTTGCTGCGGGCGGGGCCCCCACGAGTGGCCCCCGGAATGCAGAATGTGCTGGGCTGGGCTCTCCCTCTGCCCACAGGACAGAAAGTATCTCTGCCGGCCCTGAAGGACGTGCTTGGCACACAGCGGGCCCGCGATAAGGGGCGTCCTTCAGGGCCACTCCCTCCCTCCCTGCATGCACTCCCGGCAGGGCGCTGTCCCCGCAGCTGTCTGCTCAGCTCGGGCAGCTCCCAGCCCCAGAGGCGGCTGCATCAACCCCTGGCGGGTTCCCAGACAGTGCGGCCGCGCCCTCTCCCAGCTGGCCCTGCACCTCAACCCGTGGTTCCCCGGCTTAGTAACTGCCACCCCGAGGCCGGGTTGGGGGCCCTGGCCCCTGAGTGGGTGGTAGCCTCCACCCCCCGGTTCAGCTTCCCGCCATCAGGGAGACGCTGAACTCGGTGAAGCTCTCGGGCACAGCAGGCCGAAGGGTGTCTGCCCGCGAGGTCTGTCCACCTGAGAGGATCTGCCCCAGACAGAGCGGACAGCAGTGTCCTCAGACTGGAGAACCACCCCCCCGAGGGCCCTCGAAGAGCAGGGGGTGGGAGGCCCACGGCCCGAGGTCCATGGGGTGGAGCACACGGGAGCCAGGGGCGTGCGGCCACGGTGAACACGTGTGGCTGCTCTGATCCTGGCCTTCGCCTGGCCGTCAGGGTTTGTTGCTAAAGCGGTGTCCCCAAACCTGTCAGAGGACAGGGGCCTGGAGGGCTGACAGGAAACCGTCTGGGCCAAGTCCCTGGCGGCTCCCGGGGCCTCCTAGGCTGGGGGTGTCCGGCCATGAGCCTGACCCAGGCTGTGGGCAGCGTGAGCATGGTGAGTGGCCCCCGTGGCCTGGGGTGCCCATGGGCGGCACCTGTGGGCTCTGGGTCCCTGGGCAGGACCTGCATGTGGGCCAGGCAGGGAGACAAGGGGTTAAGGCTGGGCCTGGAGCCCCCCTGCCTCCGCGGCGGGGTTTCAAGGCTGAGTCTGTGTGACTCCTTTGCTGGGAGATAATCCTCTCCCTCCCGGGCAGATTGGGACGCTAGCCGGGCCATGGGAACTTCCCTCCACTCAAGGCCACAGCGCGGGCGGCCTCCCGGGGCACCTTGGCCTTCCCGATCCCCAGCCGGAGGGAGAATGTGGCCCCTTTGTCCTCAGGGCTGACCCGGCAGCCCCCACCCTGGCCACAGGGAGCCCCTCTGAGCACCTGGACCACTGGGCCTGCACACAGGTGTGCACACACCACACACCTGTGCACACAGGGCTGGCCCCGGCAATCGCTGTTGTCCGTAACCCAGAAGCCGGGGTCTCTTTCTCACTGAGGGGCTGGGCCCCCAGGTTTGGGGAAGGATCTGTCACCTTCAGGCCTCCCCCCTCAGCAGCTACAGCCTCAACGGCCATGAGCCTCCCCAGGTCTTTGGCCTCTACAGCCTTGAGCCTCCCCAGGTCTTCGGCCTCTACAGCCCCTGGGCCTCCCCAGAGCCCCCAGCCTCTATGGCCCCTGGACCTCCCCAGGGTCCTTGGCCGACTAATCCACAGGCAGATGCCCCTCCTGAAGTTCAGTGTCCCTGATCCGAGGCCCCTTGGGGTCCCCACAAACACCAAGAGTCCCTTTGTAGAAGCTTGGGGGTCAGTTAGGTGCTGGGGACGCCAGGGGTGGGCACAGAGCCCGAGACGGGTCCCGCCTGCCTCCACCAGGAGTGGCCACCACCGTGCGGAGGAGGACGCAGGCCCAGAGCGGCAGGTGACCAACCTCCTCCTGGCCCCAGGCGTTTCCCAGGGAACCCTCCCCATCCCCTGGTGGACAGAGAAGCCCCTGGCCTGGCTGGTCGGGCGGGGGCACGGGGTGGGGGTGCTATCCCCCTGGGAGCTCTCAGTGGAGCGCCCCTTGACTCCTTGTCCCAGACCCAGGTTGGGGCTGGGAGGACCTTGGATCTGAGAAAGGGGCTGGGCTGGGAACACGGCAGGAGTCCTGAGACCCTGCTGCAGGCAGCCTCAGGTCACCGGGAAGAAGGCCCACTGGAGCCCTGAATGCCCAGCCCGGCGGGTCAGAGCCAGGGCCCTCGGGTGGTAGGAACAAAGGGGAGGCCTGGGGGCTGAATATGAGCACGTGTGCACGTCTGTGAGGACCTGTGACCTTGCAGTGGTGAAGGGGGTCCGAGGGGCCAGCAAGGAATGCTTGGTCTCTCCTGGGGTCTGGCCTGGTGGGTGGGCTTTCCTCTGGGTGCCCAGAAAAGGCTCAGCACCCACCAGCCAGCTGCCCAGCGTGGCTGCGTGCGGGGAGCTGGGTGGGCAGCACAGTGCCCCCAGGCTGGGGGGCTGGGGGCCGTTGGTCCAGGTGACTGCCGCTGTGGGGGCGTCCAGACACGCCACCCCCACCCCTAGCCTCGCGTTGCCCCTGGCCACCTCCTCGGCCTCTGCGTCTGCCCTCTGCCTGGACGGCCACTCAGCTGACTTGAGGGCGGAGTCAGGGGCATTTCACCCCATGCGGCCTGTTACACTGTGGGAACTGAGATCCCACAGAACATGTGGTGGGGGTAGGGGGGCTGAGCCTGGGGTCCTCTCGCCTCCCCTGGGGTGAGGCCAGGGATGCTTGGGCCCTCTGCGTCCCCACAGCACCCCGCTGGACACCCCGAGGCTCTGCTTTCCCTGAAAGGCGAGAGGTGGATTGTGCCTTCAGCTGCCGCGTTGGCTGGTTCTCTGAGGGAGGGTCTTTCTTTGAACAGGGAGGGACGCGACAGATGTCCAGTGTGTGCGTGACTCAGAAGCAGGACTGCCTCTCAGGTGAGCTTGCCAGAAGCATTGTTTTCACTGTTTCTTGATTGTAGAACACACTGCTCCGATGGGAATTGTCAGCAACGCGGAAGTAACCGTTCTCCCACCCAAGAGCCATCGCTGTGAACTGATGGGCTTCTGCCAGCCGGTTCTCCAGGCAGCTCTCCACCACTTTCCGCAAGTCAGCATGTCGGCAGCGGTGGGCCCCCAGAGGGGGTGGAGCTGCCCCTTGGGGCACCGAGGGCCCGACCCGCCTTGGGATAGCAGCCAGTTGCTGTTCTTTCCTGTCTTTTCTCTGGGTTTTCATTTCTAATCTCCATCAATTGCTGCTGCTGCTGCTACTGCTAAGTCGTTTCAGTCGTGTCCCGACTCTGTGCGACCCCATAGATGGCAGCCCACCAGGCTCCCCCGCCCCTAGGATTCTCCAGGCAAGATTACTGGAGTGGGTTGCCATTTCTTTCTCCAATGCATGAAAGAGAAAAGTGAAAGTGAAGTCGCCCAGTCGTGTCCGACTCTTAGTGACCCCATGGACTGCAGCCCACCAGGCTCCTCTGTCCATGGGATTTTCCAGGCAAGAGTATTGGAGTGGGATGCCATTGAATCTGCACTAATTTACTACCTGAATTTAATCAAAGCTTTGAGCTAAACAGGACTTCCCTGGTGGCTCAGACAGTAAAGAATCTGCCTGCAATGCAGGAGACTCAGGTTTGATCCCTGGATCTAGAAGATCCCTGAAGAAAGGAATGGCAACCCACTCGAGTATCCTCACCTGGAGAATTCCATGGACAGAGGAGCCTGGCGGGCTACAGTCCCTGAGGTTTCGAAGAGTAGGACTCAGTGACTAACACTTACACTGTTTGAACTAAACAAACTTTATGTTCCGGGTGAACCTCTAGGTCAGTTTTTCAATATACTTTTTATTTGGAGAATAATTACCTTACAATTTGCAATGGTTTCATGCAAGCTGTCACTAGTTCACTTCTCACACATTTTGTGCAGCTAGGGTGTTTTTCCTCTGGAAAGGTGCTTCTCACGTGTCAGAGAACACTCAATACATCCACATCATCAGGCCCCGCTGCTGCACCTTGCGGAGTAGAAACGCGGCCTGGCTCGCTCTCAGCCTTGAAGCCCGGGAGCGGGAAGCCCGGGGTCCACCCCCACCCCACCCTCCAGGATGGCTCTATGGCCCTGTGGTCAAGCACCCGCGCCCCTGCCTTCTGGAGCCCTAGCCGTTGAGGCATCAGCAATGCCCAGGAGCTCGGGCCGCCTCAGAGGCGCTGCAGCCCCGATCTTCGCAGCCTCAGCCTCGCACCCCGCCACCCCCGACGCCTCGTGCGCCGCCCGTGCCGGGCCTCTGCCCCGCTGCGCCGCATCTGAGCTGCAGCCTCTCGCTTTCTTCACGCCTTTGCTCAGAAGTCAGCCTTGCTGGGCTCCCAAGGGCCCTCCTCCCACACGTCCGCCTGTTCTCATCCCACCTCCCGGCTGTTTCAGGGGCGCGGTCCCTCGCCCCAGGCCCCCCTTCCAGCTGGACTGCGGCGTGCCACGTGGGCAGGGCGGGGCTTCCGGGAAGGTCGCGGCCCCAGCACCGCCCACCCCGTCGGGAGGACCTTCCTCTGTAGCAGCCCCGTGGGCGCCCCCCGCCCCCAGCCGCGTCCACAGCAGCACGTCCAGCTCGCCATGGCCAGCATCTCCCCAGCGTCGGTGGCACTCACTCGAAACCCATCTGGGAAGGAAAGGCCGGATCAGTTGCTTCAGAAATCACGGAAACAGACGTGCCAAGCTGGGGAGGGCATCATGGGGGCAGCGGGGGGAGGCCAGGAGCTCCCACAGGCCTGGAGGCCACTGGCGTTTCTGTCTACACTGTGGGCTCCGTGGTGCAGTCCACACCGCTCACCTGCGTTCAGGTGGGTGGAGGCCTGGAGGGCTTCTGGCTGACACGGGAATTAGCATAGAGCCCTCCAGTCCTCTGCGGCAGGAAGGTCACCAGGGCTCCAGCCCCGCATCACAGCCTCTTGCCATTTTTAAGGAGGGTCAGTTCAGTCGCTCAGTCGTGTCCGACTCTTTGCCACCCCGTGAATCGCAGCACGCCAGGCCTCCCTGTCCATCACCAACTCGCGGAGTTCACTCACTCAGGAGGGCGTGATTCCTGCCCTGGCCACACGGGGCCGTCCTTGGACCAGCCTGGGGGCCTCAGGGGTAGTGAGGGCGTGGCCTCCTCAGCACCTCTACGGCAGCGGCGGCCGCGTTTCGCGGAGGAGACTGGGGAGGCCCAGGGGCAGGCTGCCTCTGCCCACCCTGGGCAGGGGGCGTCCCTGTGGGCCTGCAGGCTATCATTCACACCTCTGCACCTCCAAGGGTCTCCCCTAAAAATGTTTTAAAATCATGAAATAACGGGTGCAAAAAGATCTGCCAGATGACTCGCCGGGCGCCGGGTGTCCACCCACACCCGTGGAGGCAGACACCTAACAGGCCCTGGTGTCTGCGTCCTGGTTGCGGGAGGGGCAGGGCAGCCTGACTTCAACATCATTAACCCCCAGGGGCTGTCTCTGCACCCACCGTTCAAGGGGAAAGCTGGGGTGAGCTCACAGTGAGTTCACCAGGCCTCTAACAGCAGACAGCTGCCCCTGGCCAGCAGCAGTGAGCGGATGGCACAGGCAGCTCGGGTCAGCGGGTGGCCACAGAGCAGCCTCACCTCATGTTCTTCCAGGGACAGCCTGCCTCTGCGTCTCCCCAGGGCCCAGGCCTGGCCAGCTCTGCCCATAACCCACCGTCCAGCACACAGCCACCTGGCCACCGGCCAGGCTGAATCAGTGTGCCCTGTGCCTGACCCCCACCCTGGCTGCTCCTCTGCGTTCCTGTCCCTGCGGGTGGCACGGAGCCTTCAGCTGGCAGGGTGGGGGGCATGGTCCTCCACAGGCCCCCCGGCCTTGTGCCCTGTTGAGCCCGCTCCAGCCCCTGGACCCGAGACACTTCGAGCTCTGGGCTGTGGAGCCCATCTCCCTCTGTGGCTCCTGATGCTGGAGCGGCGGGGGCTGCTTGCAGCCTGGATCCCACAGCGGGCAGCCTGGACCTGCCCCCAGACACATCCTGGGCTTCTCTCCAGGGGCGAGGTTGTGCCCAGGAGAAATCTGAGAGATGGCCCCTCCTGGGCGACCCCCCTAACCAGCCTCCACGGCCCCTCCTGGGGAAGCAGACCCTCCGCCTCAAACCCCGGGTCCCTCCAAGCCTGGGGGCCAGATCTGTGCTGTGGGGTCAGGGCTGCACGTCTGACTCAGGGAGGACGTGGGCTGACTCAGAGCAGCTCTGAAACCGATGGAGGTTTCTGCTCTGACGCTGCTTCCTGAAACCCTGCAGGGGCCCCGGGGCGTGTGAGTGTATACGGGGAAGGGGGGACAGTGAGTCAGTTGTTGGGGGCGGGGTGGGGAGGGAGTACCCTGGATGCTGGAGCAGGAAGGTGCAAGTGCCAGGACACAGGACAGATAGGACACAGCCCCTTGCCCCCAACCTCGGCATCTCAGGACTCCCTGGCCCCCACCCTGATGGCCCCACCCAGGGCCAGGGCCCCACATACACTGGGGGGAGCCCGTCCTGGCACTGCTCTGACCCCCAAAACCTCCAGAGCAAGGAGGGGTGACTGGCCATGTCGGGTGACCACTGTGAGGTCCCCACAGGCACCCTTCAGGGAGCACAACCTCCCGCGAGCTGTTTCCACGGGGCCCCCGGGACAGCAGGTTGGCTGACTCGAGACGCTGCCCCCACCCCACCGCCCTCAGCACACAACTGCCTGCAGATGCTCCACGTTCACAGTGACGCTAGGACGCTCAGGGGCTCCAGGGAACCAGACCCATCTTCATGTCCAAACTGGTCTTCTTGGTGGGGAGGAGGCGGGGGGGTGGGGGGCAGCAGGGGAACCTCAGGCCACATCGGCTGGGCACCCGGGATGTGCAGTCAGGAGGGGCCAGGCTTCTGCTTGTGGACACGCTGGCTCGGGTCCTCCTCGGTTGCTCCACGTCTGATGGACAGTGCGTTGCCACACCCAGAAACACCCAGTCTAGGGGATTTCCAAGTGGGCTCGAGGTCGGAGTCTGGTGGACAGGGGAGGGGGCCCTTCTGGCCCCGGGTGCCCCCTCCCTGGGGCTGGTCCCCCTGTCGCGTGAGCGCTCTGACCCGCTGGTCCTTTAGTTTCACCGGGTGCTCCAGCCTGGCCACCTTCATCTGCAGAACCTGCAGGAACACACACCCGAGGGACGCCTGTCCACACTCCTGCGGCGGGCAGCTTCAGCCCCAGGCTGAGTGTCTAGCCAGCCCCCTTAAAGGCCACACCGTCAGCAATCAGACCAAAGGCCCTCAAGCAGGCCACTCTGGGCAGAAACGTGGGTCCCTGAAATGAGCCTGAGACCCCAGGTGATAGAGGACAGGCCAGGAGAGGGAGGGGCTGCCTGAGACCCAAGGAGCCTCCTGGCCGGTTCCCTTTGCAGCCCTGCCCAGCGGCTCAGCCGGGCCAGGCCAGGTCCTCAGAGCAAGCCTGCCGAGGGGACAGCCTCACGTGCAGGGGTCACTCCTGAAGGGAAACGGCCGAGAACACGTCCCCGGGCAGACAGACGGTCAAGGACCGCCCGCCCAGCGCTCCTGCTCAGCTGTCTTCACGCACAGCCACTGCCCCCCAGCCTCCCCCAAGCAAGGCCAGGGCGCAAACTCCCCTCCTGGAAGGAGAGCGCCCGCCACACCCCAACATTGAGTGAACAGATCTGGAAGTTCGTCTGCCCCCGAACGCGTGTCCAGAGGACAGAGGGCTCCCGCTGGCTGAGGCAGGGGGCCAGCGTCTCAGGAGACCGACCCTCCGAGGGCCCTGAGCTCCAGCATGCCATGGCTGGCCGCACTGCCCCTCGGCGGTGAGCATGAAGGGTAGGGGCGTCCCGAGGCTGGACGCTGCCTTGTTTCAGCTGATGCTGCAGGCTCGGACCCCGGCACGGCCGCCCCCCCGCCACCCTCGTCAGCCCTGGGATGCTGCCCCTCCACGCCCCCCGCCCCCGCATCTGTTCTATCTGACGTCAGTGACAGTCACGGAAGCGGAACTCAACTGTGTCACCCAGACAGCAGGTGAGCTGTCTTGCCCTCTGGGTTTCAAGAATCAAACGCGGTTGGTCCTTGATCAATCTGGTGGCGGGGGGAGCCGCAAGCCCCTCCCCGTCGGGTCTGCAGCGCAGACCACAGCGCCTTGGTGCCCGTCTAGTGAACACCGCCGTGCGGTTCAAACCCTGCTGTTCTGCGGCCCACGGTGGCCGTGCCTCCGTGTCAGCATACGGCCCAGACCGGGCAGGGAATGAGGGCGGCAAGGGGCCTTGCTGAGACAGGGCTTCCTCCCTGCCATCCAGCAGATGCAAACCACAGGATGACGCCACCTTCCTGCTTCCTCAAAAAAGCTGCATCAAGACTCGCAGAGCCAGCAGGAAGCGCTTTGTCATCACCATTTCTACAGCTCCTCCGACACCGAGGCTGAGTGGCCTGCACGCCCCACCCCCCACTGTCCCAGGTCCAAACATACAGCCTGGACGCCCAGCCAGAGCACGCAGGCATTGCTGAAAGAGCACGCAGGGGTTGCTGAACGGCAGTGACACCCAGGCACCTCCTGAACCCGGGAGTGCTGGAGACCCTGAGCGAGAGGGGGAACAGGCTCGCCCAGAACAAGGCGAGCGCCCCAGAACCAGGCTTGCGTCTCAGGGAGCTACCTTCTGCTCCCTGACTGGGCCCCAGGGCCCTCGAGCCTGCTGTCCAGTATGTCTGGGTGGCAAGGCCTGTGAGTCTGCAGCCCCTGACTCGTGGTCTCTGGTGTCTGATGACAGGCAAGGCTGGTTGGTCAGTCCCCGAGGGGTGGTGGCCCACTGTACTTTCCCCTCTGCTTCTGGGTATCTCTGGGATACACTCACGGGCTCCCCCGGTCAGGGGCCCCGCCTGGCTGCCCCTGCCTCGCCGCATGCTGGGCCAAGCTACTTGGAGGGCGCCCAGGCCTGCACCTTGACGGTCTCCCGCAGGACTGCCAGCACCCGCTCCTTCTCCTCCAGCAGCCGCTGCGGCAGCCCAGGGTCCAGGTGCTGCCAGGGCTCCCCGGCTGGAAAACAGAAAGGCAGGCACGGGCCTTTAGCGGGCGGGCAGGCGGGCCAGTGAGGGCGGTGCAGAGGGTTCAACCCAGAGCCCACCCTCTGCATGCACAGTGGCCCATCTTCTCCGGAGCCCTCCGACTCCAATGGGTCTCTGCCCCAGAGTGCACTGAGAGGCTCAGCAGGCCTGCGAGACCACCGGACATGTCAGCTCTGGCCTCCAGCTCGGGTAGGGGCTGTGCGTTGTGGCCATGTCGGGCCTGAGCTGGTCCGCAGGTGCAGCCGCCACACCTCTGAACGGCTTCCTCATTCAGAGACGCGACCCCTGAGCCTGACCCCTGAGCCTGAATGACAGCCACTTGGCGCCTGTGGGCAGGGCCCCTGCGGGGGTGACGGGAGCGGGGCTCCCTCTGAGCAAGGCGCACCCCTCCCCCTGGGTGCCACCCCCGCGGGGGGCAGGGTGGTCTGCCGGGCACAGGCCCCCACACGGGGCGGGGGTGGGGGGGCGGTCTGGACACCCCCAGCCTGTGCAGGGGAGGCGAGCCCCACCCACCAGCGTCACCACTGGAGCGTCCTGCTTCCTGCAAGGGGCTCCAGCGTTGTGCCGTGAGACCCCCGGAAGAGGCTGACTCCGTCCTTGTCCGCAGGCCTGCCGGCATCTCCCTGTCACAGATGGGCAGGGGGACGGGCTCGCTGGAGGAGGGGGCACGGTCTGGACCCAAGCGCTTCTGAAAAGGGATGCAGGCCAGTTGGGCACGGGGACACGGGGCTTCGCCCCCACTTACTTCCTGGTTTTACTCTCATCGGCAGGCAACGAGCCCGTGTCCCAACACAGCAGAGGCCATGGCCACGTGATGGTACCCACGTGTCCAGCCATGCCGGGCGGGTCCTCGAGGCCTCCACCTTGTCCCTCACTGCACACAGGATGGGCTCGATGGCCCCAGGGGTGTTGACGATCACCTTTCGGATCTCTTCCTGAGACACTGAGACCCAGCTTGTGGAAGACTTTCCTGCAGAGGCAGCAGGTGCAGCCCTGAGACCAGAGGCCAGGTGGGGACGCCCACCTCGTGCAGAGCGGCTGGACTGGGGTGCCTTCCGGCCCCCACACCCACAGAGGCCTGGGGCCATCTCATTCCCGGTCGCCACCCGGGGCTCACGGGGCACAGAGTGCTGTGCCTTCAGGCCAGCTGAGTCCCCGGCCCGCCGCCACCTCCCTAGGCAGCGCTCATCCTCCTGAGGCGCCTCGGCTCACCTCCCAAGCGCTCAGAGCCTGACTTCTCACAGGTCTGCCTGCAGCTGCCACCTCTCCAGGCTTTGGGGGTGGGGGCAGCCGCCCACCCCACCTCCAACTCCCCCAGTCTCTCTCCCCTCCGAGTAAGTCCCACCAGAACCTGCCAGGCCTCAAGCCGGCTAAGGCACTGTGCCCTCGGGCAGTGTCCTCCAAGGGCCCTTGGTGGCTCCGCATGCCCTCCCCACTGCAGCCTCGCAAAGACCCAGGTGGCTGCCCTCAGGCTGCTCCCTGTCACTTCCTGTGCTCCTGCCTCAGTGTCCTCACGTGACTTGTCACAACTGATGCTGGCCCCATCTCCTCACTTATCCGTCTTCCCTCTGACTCGCTGGGCCTGAGCAGCCTGTCACCCAGACTTTTTGGCGGGTGAGTGCATGAGAGGCGAGGTGAGTGAGCAGGATAATGCCCTGCAGAGTGTGTCTCACGGTGACTGTTGCTGGCCTCTTGGTGGGGAGCCCCCAGGAGCCTCAAGTGGAACTGGACAGAGTATCAGGGAAGCCCACGGCAGGGACACAGCCTGAGAACCTGTCCCCAGGGTGGGGGCCGCCCATGCAGGCCCGCCTTGGGGAGCGAGGAGTGGGCCCAGCAGGGAAGGAGGGGCGGAAAGCCCCGCTGAGCCCTGCCTGTTGAGAACGCTCCAGTTGCTGCGCTTCTGGCCGGTGTTGCAGGTGGGGACGTACTTGTGCAGGTCCACGAGCCGGGGGCCAAAGAGCTTCACGACCTCCGCCAGCATCACTGGGGCGGGGCGGGCAGGGGTGTGGGGCGAGCCGAGGGGCCCCGGATATTTGCATATTCGTCCCCCAGGGCCTCCACACGGAGGAGGATAGAGAGGGGTCCCGGGGGGCCCCCGCAGGGTGTGGGCGCCCCGGCGGGAGGACCGTGAGGGCCAGCGGGCTCCAAGGAGCTGCTAGGGGACCCCCGGGGCAGGCGGGGGCGGGGCGTGAGGAACTCCTGCCCCCCTCCCCCCGCCCCACCTTGCCGCCCCACTCCTCCTCCCAGGGCCATCGAGGCAGCGGCTCTCCCGCCCCTCCCCGGGGGCCTTGACGCCCCGGCTTCGCAGGGAGCCCAGGTGCGGGGACCTTGCCCGGGCCGCGGCCTTCGCCTGGCCGTCCCGCCAACCAGGCCCCGGGGCTCCCGCTGGCCGAGGAGGACGAGCGCTGGGCTCTCGGCCTGGACGCCCGGGCAGGCCCCCCGGCCCCTCACCGCCGTCGCTAAAGTCCCGGGCCAGGTGGCGCTTGCGGCGGCTGGGCGGCAGCGCGTCCAGCCAGGCGTAGAGACGGTGGAGGGCGCCGGGCGGCAGCGGCGGCGGGGCCGGGGGGCGCGGCCTGGCAGCGTCCAGCATGGCGGCGGCCGGCGCGGCGCGGCCAGCTGTTAGGCCGTTGCCGGGCGACGGCGCCGGAAGCGCCTGTGGGACCGGAATTCCGGGAGGGGCCGGAAGGGCCGGGACCGGAAGGGCGGGGCGCAGGTGAGGGCGCGGGCCCGCTGGGTGCCCGCCGGAGGCTCGGGGTCGGGGCGGAAAGCCAGACCCGACGCGGTGAGGTTGGGGGGTCCCCGAGACGGTGAAGGGCCGGCGGGCCCGGCGCGCTGCCGTCCAGGCATCGACAGTAGACTTCTGCTTTAACAAGCGTTGAACTCTTCCGTCTTATAAATTAAATTCCACATTGTTTCGCATGCAACACTTTACGCTGATCTAGTAAAAACTTTCCGTCATTTAAAACTTGATCAATAATTTAATCGTAAAATAGAAACTTTTTATTAAATTTTTGAGCCCTGCTGAAGGTGCACCTGAGGTTTTCAGGGACCCAGATAAGACACCAGTGGCCGTCTGAAGACACACGTGGTTGAGGAGGGGCTGGCCTCCCCCAACCTCCTTCCCCAGGTCAGGACAGCAGCTGATGGCCCAGCTGGGAGTCCTGGGCCCAGCCAGGGAGTGCCGGGTCCAGAGGCCCTAGGCTGTGACCTTGAGACACCAAAGAGTGATCTTGGCCCTTAGGAGCTGGCTCTTCTCTTAGGACAGTTCAGAGAGGACTCAGGCCCTGATGGGGTGGAGGGCCTGGGGCCAGGCGGCTGCATCTGCTGCTGCTGTTGCTGCTGGCGAGGTCACAAGACCACATGCAACATCCAGACAGGTGCACAGATGCCCCTGAGGGTGCTTTGAGCTTGGGCCCCATCACCTCCTCTGGACAGGGGGTTTCAGAGCAACCTTCGGGTCAGCAGCTCCCTTGGGGAAGGAAAAAAACCGATAGTAAAGACCATCTACTACAAAGAGCACAACTGAATCTAACTTCCTTTTACTTTTCTTAAAATTTGGATCCTCATTTCATCCAAAAACATGACTCTGCTCAGAGTGGCAACAGCCCTGGATATTAACAGCTGATGCTTTATCAAGAAGTCTATTCTCTATCCAGAAGCAGTAGACTTCCGTACTTACACCAGCGCAGAAAAAGACGTTAGCAGCCGGAAGAAGCAGTAAGCACTGAGAAGTCCTCTGACAGAGTACAGAGCAGAGGTTACGGCCTCTTGTGGGGAAGCAAGCGAGCTCTGCCCCACCCAGTGGGCACTGATCTGGCAGTGAGGGCCTCACCTGAGTGGGTCCAGGCTGGGCCCCTCTCGCTCCAGGCTTGATGGGTGGCATCGGGGGAGCACAGGTCGGCTTGATGACCTGGGAGGACGGAGACACAGCTGATGGCTGGCAGTGCCCGGGCGCTGTCTGCCCAGCACTTCTAGGAAGTTCCCTGGGTGCTGTGCTCGGCCCCGGACTGGCCTGCAGGCTTCTCTGAGCTGCTCGGCCCCGGACTGGCCTGCAGGCTTCTCTGAGCTGCGCTCTCTCTACAGAAAATTGCCTTCAACACGGTCCCTGCCCTGGCTGGTACCACCTTTGAATGAAACCCAAGCGTGGCAGGGCGCCCATTCCTGGGCCTGTCGGGTCATCTCACCACCCTGCCCCCTTCCCTCAACTCCCCGCCTCACCCCACCCCAACACTACCCAGGAAAAGCTCTTAAATTGCCAAAATATGGGTCTTTGGAAGGTCTAAAACCAAGGATTCTCCACTAAAACATGCGTTTGTTTGCATTTCAGCTTTCCAGGTGCAACCTTGTCTGGGGTGGGGAAGGAAGGTCTGTAGCAGGAGCCCTGCTCAGCCCAGGCCAGGGTGGGGTGTGGCCCAGCACCCGGAGGGCCCTGCTAAGGGGCTGGGGGCTGAGGGATGGGGGCGGCCTGCACTTTCTTCTCCAGCACAGTTCCCTGGCTGCCTTCACTTCTTGGGCTGGAAATCTGTCTGCCCAACTCCCCCGTCCCTGTTTGGCCTGTCAAAACCCCTCCTAAAACTTTATTTAAAGACTTTTTCTTGTAATTTTACTGTAACTCTAAAATTAACTCAACGTGAAAAGTTAAAAAGAAAAGAGAAATATTCAGTCTTCATTGAATAGACACTGCAGTAACGGTTGTCCCAGGCGAGATCCACCAACAGAGGCCCCGTGGGTTGGCCTGAGGAGGAACCGGGCTGGTGTCTCTCCAAACACCTCCAAGCTTTAACCACAAAGGGAGGAGGGCTCTAACAGTGACACCACTGCAACCGGTGATGAGCTCACACCACCGGGGACGGACAGGCTGACACGGGCCCACAGGATGCCTGGTGGCAAAGCCCCGCCCCAGGAGGGCAGAGAAAGCCTGGTCTTCTGGGCCTCACCATCTGTCAGAGCAGGGGAGCCCCCGCCTGCGGGGAGGTGAGTGTGTCCAGGGGTGTGTAGGACCCTCAGCAGTGCTCCCAGCAATGGAGGCGACCCACCAGAGCCAGACCTCACAGTGGGTAGAAGGGCCTCCCACACGCGCCCCAAGGCAGGGGGCCTGCTGGGGCACCAGTGACTCAAGTTTGGGAGAGACCTTTCCCAAACCGTGGAAGCCTCGAAAGAAGGGAGGCGGGGCCCACAGCGCCCCTGAGCTGCTCCCCCACGGCCCTCTCACCTGCTTTGGCTTCAGCACCGGAAGGGGTTTGGCAGGAGGAGCGGGTCTGAGCTGCTGGGAATGGGGAGGACTGGTCAGAACCCCCAGGCCTCCTGGGTGCTGTTTATGTCCTCGCTGGACTGCCAGACTGGGCGCCTGGCCCACCAAGTGCAGCCACAGACCCTCCTCCCCCAGGGCCCGTGCTGTGCCCCCTCCCTGCTCACCTGGCCCGGGGCCTGCGGTGGGTACACAGGAAGCGGGGACGGCGGGCTGGCCTTGGCGGCTGGAGGCTGAAGGGAGCCTGGAGGCTGAAGGGAGCAGGCGTGAGCCTGGGTCTCCCAGGGCAACCATCCCCAGAGGGGCCTGGCTCAGAGCTGCCCCCTACCCGCTGAGGACCCAGGGTTCTGGCCCCTCCCCCGGCCCTGGGGTCACACGGAGGTCTGGCAGCAGCACAGGCCTCTGGGCCTCCAGA
This sequence comes from Bos indicus x Bos taurus, assembly GCF_003369695.1. Lineage (NCBI taxonomy): Eukaryota > Metazoa > Chordata > Mammalia > Artiodactyla > Bovidae > Bos > Bos indicus x Bos taurus. Next base: position 389,178 of record NC_040101.1, on the reverse strand, counting down.
CCATCCTGGGATGGACGCTGCAGAGACTGAGCCTCAGGCTCGATTCCGCTCCCCGCTGAGGCGGCTCCTCAGACCCCTCGTCCTAGAGCCTTGGTTTCACCTCTAAACGGGGGTCACAGGGGCCACTCTGAGCCTCGTGAACCTGAGATCTGGGGGTGGCCTGGAGTCTGTCGGGATGGCTGGCGCTTACAGCAGGGGGTGGGCGCTTAGGGGTCACCGAGGAAGCTGTGGGCTTGTGGGGCTGGGAGTAAAGGGCCAGCTCTGGGGAGCCCCCGGGGGGAGCCTGAGCCCCGCCTTTTGCAGGCTTGCTGAGCCCTTCGTGGAACAAAGGGTTGGAGAGCCCCATGGCCGTCTTGGGTGCCACATTCCTAGGAGAAATAAGATGGGTCAGTGTGTCCTGGTCTCAGGATTCAGCCCAGGGAATTGAGGCTCCTGTGCGTGGGGACCCTGGCCTGGCCCCAGACCCCTCAGCTGCAGCTGCCCTGCGGGGTGTGCGGGCCACAGCTGCGCAGGGAGAGCTCTGGGGTCAGGCCAGGCCCGGGGCAGGGAGGCTTGGAGGCCACTGGCAGGCGTGTCCTGCCGCAGCCAGGGGTGAGGTCCCCACACGGCGGGCTCAGAGGGCAGTGTCACCCCCGGGCAGTGCGCCGGTGTGGCCTTCTCTGAGTTTCCTCGTCACCAACCTGTCCACACAGCCCAACCTGCTCCTGCAGCAGAAGGCAGGGGCCCAGGGCGGGGCCGCCACCATGGGGTCCCCTCTCCCCCCAACAGCGCCAGCAGGCGACTGGCCCTGCACACGCTGACGTCCTCTGAGCCCTGAGTACAGCTCCCCCACCTCCTTCGGACTGGGCTCCGGGCCTTGCGGTAGATGAGCACGCCCGCCAGGATCAGCGCCAGTACCACCAGGGCACCCACGCCCACCAGCACATGCGTTCGGAGGCTCCCAGGGGCTGTGGGGGCACAGAAGGCCAGGTGTTACCAGGGCCGGACTTGGCTCAAGGCACAGGGACCAGGAGAGCCTGCCAGCAGCTCAGCCCTGGCCAGGCCAGCCCGGAGCTGAGGAGGGACAAGGGGACCACCTCCTTGGCGAAGCCAACAGCCAGAACCCTGGCCACGCTACCCAAAGCCCAGGCCCTGAGGCTCCGAGACCTGGTGCGTGACACCGGCGCTCCGGGCTCCTGGGATGCCAGTCGGGGGCTTGGTGGCGGGTGGCCTGGTTGGTGGGCAGCCCTTGGTTGAGGGCTTGGTGGCAGGCGGCCTGGTCGGTGGGCGGCCCTCAGGTGGGGGCTTGGTGGGCGGCCCTCGGTCGGGGACTTAGTGAGTGGCCCTCGGTCGGGGGCTTGGTGGGCGGCCCTCGGGTGGGGGCTTGGTGGCGGGCGGCCCTCGGTCGGGGACTTAGTGAGTGGCCCTCGGTCAGGGGCTTGGTGGGCGGCCCTTGGTCCGGGGCTTGGTGGCGGGTGGCCCTCGGTTGGGGACTTAGTGAGTGGCCCTCGGTCGGGGGCTTGGTGGGCGGCCCTCGGGTGGGGGCTTGGTGGGCGGCCCTCGGTCGGGGGCTTGGTGGGTGGCCCTCGGGTGGGGGCTTGGTGGCGGGTGGCCCTTGGCCCTAGTGACGCGGGTGTGGCCGGGCCAGGCCCCGGGGGCCGCAGCGCTGTGCACACCTTGTGTTCAGTGGGAGACAGTGGGGCTGGGAGGCCGGGCCCCGGGCCCAGGCGGGTTGAGGACCAGCTAGGAGCGGCCTGCGCCACCTGCAGCTGTCCTTCTGGGACAGGCCTCCCCTCTCAGGGTGGGCGCCCTGGACCCGTGCGCTCAGGCTGCAAGGCCACACTCTCCACAGGCCCCTCACGGTTCAGGGCACACGGCCTCCTCTCAGCCCTGCCCAGGTGGTCTGAGGAAAGGCAGGACCCCCGCCCGGACCCCGTCAGGCCTGGGAGCGTGTGAAGAGGCGCGGGCCCGCCCAGCCTACCTGCGCGCGCGTCGGCCAGCGGCTCTGCGCAGTGGGGCGGGGCCCAGCCCGGGCGGCAGTGGCACTGACCCTTGTGGTTGCACTCCTGGGGGACAGCCGGGTGTCAGGGCCTCGGGACGCCCGACAGAGGACGGGCGGGCTGTCTAGGACCACCGCCACCAAGGCTTCACCACAGGTGCCGACAGCCGCAGCCCTCCCAGACACTGCAGGGCTTGCTGAGCAAAGCAGGCATCGCCACAGGGAGCAGGGCGGCGTGGCGGTGAGCTTTCCTCCCCAGGAGGGGACACAAGAGGGCACAGCCCCGGGGCCCTGGCCTTCCCAGTGTCAGAGCTCAGAACCAGATGCTTCACACCTGACCATCCTGCCCACGTGTCCACCGGCTCTGACACCTGGGACATCCCCGACAGTCCCCGCCTCGGGAGGTCCCAACAGCTCCCAACATCCCCAGGGTGCCAGCCTTGGCCCTCTGTCTGCCTCGGGGCGGGGGGTCCAAGCATGGCCGGCACATCTCTCAAGCCCAGAGGGCTGGTGGCGGGCTGTGCCCTGGGCCCACGTACCCCGTGGCTGTTGCACTGGGCGGAGCAGTTCCTGGATCTGTACACGTGGAGGCCCTGGCAGAAGCCGTCCCAGCAAACCTGGAGAACAGCGGGGGTCTCCTGAGGTGGCCAGTCTAAACTCCTGCTTGAAGCACCCAGTCTCCACCATCAGCCACCATGGGCGGGCAGGCCACAGCCCCCACCCTCCCAACGGCCCGCCTGCACGTCATCTGCTGGCCAACGTCAGCTGTGGGGAAGGACTGCGCCCAGCCAGCCGTCAGCGGCCACCAGGGCCGGAGGACCCCCCGCCCCGCGCCCACCCCCAGGGCTCGCAGACTGTCTTCAAACCCGTTCACTGACGGGGGGCTTCTCCCACAGCCGCCACGGCCCTGCTGTGGGGCCTGCAAGCTCGCCCGGAGCCCAGCAGCCTGACCGGGAGGCGTGTCCGGCCCACCTGCTGCTCCCCGCACTTGGTGCCCTTGGGCACCAGCTCATACGCCGTGCTGCCGTCCTGGACGATAACCCGGCAAACGCCTGAGGAGATGGTGAGCGTGCAGTATTCACGTTCCGGGGCCTTCTGCCCCCCCTCACAGAAGAGAGTGCCACACTTGTTGACCCTGGGGACAGAGGGACGAGCACGGGGCTGCTCTGCGGGGCTGCCTGCTCCAGGCTCAGCGCGCCAGGAGCTCCGAGGCCCCAGGCGGCCACAGGCATCCACACCTCAGCCCCAGGGGCCCGCCCTCCTACAAGGGCAGCGCGCTCGGGCTGAGGGTCCCGCAGGGCAGGGCAGGGCGGCCCCCCCACCCCTGCCATCCGAGAGGCCCCAACTCAGCCTCAGACTCCTTTGTGCAGAGGACCTTCTTGTGGCCCCGGGGAGGGGGACATCCCAGGCCCTGGCCCCAGGGGAGTTGGGCCACGAGGGACGCTCACCTGCCGAATGGCAGGGGGACCCCAGCCCCGCAGCCTTTGGAGATGCTGTAGAGGAAGCAAGTTTCCACCGCCACCCGAGAGCCTGCAGGCAGGAGCGGGTCAGTCCTCCGGCTTGGGACCTGCTGCCACCCTCGCCTCCCTGACGGTCCCGCGGCTGTGCCCGCCTCACCTGGCCCCCACAAGTCCTGGCAGCGCCGGGCCAGCGTCGGGCAGGCCCCGTTGTAGCAGTAGCCCCCTGGGCAGGGCGTGCCGTTCTCCCGGAAGGCGTCCTCAGGGCACGTGGGCTGCTGGCCGTCACAGTGCTCGCCAAGGTCACACTGGTCCTTCGCGGGGCGGCACAGCTCTCCGGCCGGCTTCACCTGGTTCCAGGGGACCAAGATCAGCATGGGAACGGGAGGCCCCCAGCACGCACGCCTGCCCTGAGCCCGGGCCCCAGGCTCACCCTGCACTCGTGGCAGCAGGTGCCGTGGGCGCACTCGGCCCCCTCAGCCAGCAGGCAGGTGCTGGCATTGCAGCAGCGGTTCTGACAGTCCTGGGGAGGGGGCGACAGCGAAGGTCCAAGTGGGCCGCACACCGGGCCCCCCGCCCCCGCCGTGGGAGGACTGGTCACTCCCACCCAGCAGCCCTGCCGGTCGTTTCGGGAGGTGTGGCCGGGTGTGCAGGGCACCCAGGGGTGAGGCACAGACGCCCAGCCTGCAGATGGGGACTTGTCCCACGAGCCCAGACAGCGGAGGGTGGCGGTGCTCAGCTCTGTACCTCGGGACGGCCACAGTCACACTGCTCCCCGCGCTCCAGGAACCCATTTCCGCACACGGGGCCGCCCACCAGCCGGTCAAGGTCCGGGGCGTCCAACAGGCAGGCCGTGCGGGGCTTCTCCACGAACGTCTGCAGGTCGGCCTGGCTGCACTGACTGAACTTCCTGGGGTACTGGGAGCTGGGGGCGGAGCGGGGGAGGGCTTCCAGTTATCAGGAGGGTCCCTGGGGTACCGGGAGCTGGGGGCGGAACGGGGGAGGGCTTCCAGTTATCAGGAGGGTCCCTGGAGTACTGGGAGCTGGGGGCAGAGGCAGGGAAGGCTTCCAGTTATCAGGAGGGTCCCTGGGGTACCGGGAGCTGGGGGCGGAGGCAGGGAGGGCTTCCAGTTATCAGGAGGGTCCCTGGGGTACCGGGAGCTGGGGTCATCCCTGTTATCAGGAGGGTGGGTGGAGCCAGCTCTGCGCGCTGACACCACCCCCAGCCTGGGGCCCTGGGCCAGGCTGGACTGCCGAGCCTCACCCGATGCTGGCCGCCATCACGCAGCCGCCGCCCTCCCGCGGCACGGGGCAGTAACAGCCGGCGACGTTCTCGTCGTGGTCCATGCCCAGGTTGTGGCCCATCTCGTGGGCCATGGTGCTCGCCACACCGATGGGGTTCTGGTTGTGGTCCTGCAGGGGGGCCGTGCTGGCTGGGGCTGCTCCCAGGGCTGATGTCCCACCTCAGTGCCCGCTCCTCCCCCACTGTCCGCCCCAGGGAGGCTGAGAGGCTTGGCGGTGCTCCCGCCAGCATGGCTTCTTCAGATAGTAGATACACGGTAATATTATTACAAATAACAGTAACAGCGTCAGTGCCGTCCCAGCGGCCAGGGCACAGCAGGGGCGGAGCGGGGGACCTGAGTGCCCTGCCCCCTTTCACGTGCTCTGCGTCAGGCCCAGGCCTCACGGCCGCCCCCGCCCCCCACGGCCGGCTACAGCCTCTGCCCAGCGAGCCCTGCAGACCCCGCACCTGGTTCACAGCCCCGGAGCTCGAGGAGCACATGGTGGACACCTTGGCCAGTCCCACGGTGGTCCCGGTGAAGTCGACCCCGCTGGAAGCAGAGCAGCGTCCGCTGGAGAGCGGCGCCCCGGAGCCCGCGCCCCAAGCCCCTCACCCCAGGGGCGGCGTGGCCCCCGCCCCCCAGCTGGCTCACGTGATGAGCTGCACGTTGTCGTGCGCCTGCCGGCCCACCAGCTCTCGAGTCCGCCAGGCCAGGAAGTTGTCCAGTGTGGCGTCGGGCTGGGAGCTGATCTGAATCTTGTCCCCACCATTCCACATCTCCAGGCCCACGAGCACCACGCGGAAATTGAGCTCCTGATAGAGCTGCCAGAGGACAGGGAACCGCGAGGGGCAGGCTCAGCGGTGAGGCTGGCGGAGGGCCTGAGGCCCCGCGGTGTTCACTGTGATGCGAGGGGTCTCCAGGGCTGGGGCGGGGTCCCGGCTCCCCACTCCCCCGGCGGATGGCTCTACCTGCAGCCCGGCCGCCACCACGGCCGCCCCAACCCTCCTGTCCAGCGGGGTTTCTGTCAGGCTGGCCCTGAGCTGCCCAGGGGTCCCAGCGGCCCCTGCTGGAAGCCCCCAGAGTGGAAATAGCGCCCACCTTGTCCACGTGGTTGACCACCTCCAGCACCCGCTGACGTACGGCCTCTCTGCTCCCAAACCGCTGGAACTGGAGGATGGCAGACCCTCACGGGCAGCCTGGGGCTCCGCACCCACCCCACCCCCACATCCCCCCTGCACCCCCCACCCGGCATCCCCCCTGCGCCCCGCGCCCCCGCACCCACCCCGCATCCCCCCTGCGCCCTGCCCCGGCCCCAGGTACCTCCTTGCTGTCCGTGACCACGAATAGCTCCACGTAGCGGGTCTCTCTGGGTTCTGACCACTTTTGGGAAGCGATGACAAGAATCCAGTCAGCCACCAGCCACAGCCCTCCGGTCCTCAGCCAGTCTCCACACGCTGACCCTCTCCCGGGCCCTGGAGCTGGCGCCCCGCCCCGGCTAGCGCTGGGGGAGCCGTCGGGGGTGGGGGCTCTGCTGCTGTGGGGCGGAGCCAGGCGCAGGCCCACCCCTCCCCGCTGAGCAGCCAGCAGTCTGGGGGCGCTCGGGCCCAAGCAGAGCGGCAAGAGGCGTCGGGCCTCCACTCACCCGGGGTCTGAAGGCTGCAGACACCCGCGGACCCAGGATGCTCTCCAGGCTGCTGTCATTGACGCCGCAGGTGCCAGCCTCCTGCTGCAGGTGCTGCGCCAGGTACAGGGCGTGCGGCCCTTCCTCCCCGGCCTCTGCCAGGGGCTCGATCAGGCGGACAGCAGGGCCCGCCTGGAAGAAGCCCCTGGGGCAGAGACGAGCGTGACCCTGAGTCTGTGGCCCCAGGGACCCCACTGCCGCACCCGGCTGACCCCTTCCTCCTGGCCCCCGCTCACTCTGGAGGGTGAGGGGCGTCTGGCCCGCAGCACCCACCTGAGGCCGGCACAGGTGCTTAGGCTGGCGGCCGAGTGCGGGTGCCCCTCCACGTGGCCCTGGTAGAAGCAGTGGTCCTGCGGGAGGAGGGTATGAGGACCCTACTCCCAAGCCCGGCTCCCCACGCCCGGCTCCCGCGCCCGCTGCTGGCCCGAGGCAGGAGCACTGGGGCCCTACCTGTCTCTGCAGCTGCTCTGTCACCTGGGAGCCATTGGCTGCTGTGTAGGTCTCCACGTAGCCCGAGCCCACCAGGTCCCTGGAAAAGAGCCACCGTGGTGCCCTGGCCACCCCTGGTACAGAGAGGTGCGGGGCAGAAGGATGGGCGCTTACCTGTTCTTCCGAAGGTGCAGGGTGAAGGTGTGCCCTCGGGCCCCTAGGACATAGCTCACACTCTCTGGGTACAGGCCCTGGACAGGGGGCAGGGAGGGGTCCAGGGTGAGGCCCTGCCCGGCCGTGCCCACCTCAAACCTGGAGGGGCAAGGGGGCTTGGGCTGTACCCAGGAGTGGGGCAGGTGGGCAGCTGCACCCAGAGCTGGACCTCAGGCCGCGGGGAGAGGACAACGCCCCTCCCAGGCCACGAGGGGGAGGGGGACCCCGGCCCCGACATGGGACAAGGGGGCCGGGCTGCCCTCCCTGCTCCAGGGGACCCGCTCCTGCAAGGCCTTGCCCCTTCCAGCCCCCCCCCAGGCTGCAGCTGACCCTGGGACCTTGTGTGCGGAGCCTGCAGAGGGGGCTAGGGGCCCAGGGCGGTGGGCGGCGCCTCCCGGGACAGGGAGGGTCAGGGCTGTCTCCACCCGCACATGCAAACAAGCAGGCGAATACCCAGTCAGGAATGCCCCCAGGCAGCTCCGGGGAATCCCAGCCCGGCCCCAACACCCGGGAAAGGTGTTAGCGAGTCAACCCTGGGAGTGAAACCGGGGCGGGGCCCTGGCCCGCGGGCTCCAAAAAGGAAGACGGGGCTGCGCCAGCCGGGGCCACCCGAGGCAGCCCTGCCTCCAGGGTGAGCAGGACGGAAGAAGGTGAGGCCTGAGGGCAGGGGGCAGGCTGTTCCGGCGGAGGTGAGCTCCCAGGAGTCTGCCCAAAGGCCTGGAAGCCCCCTGGCCCTCAGCCCCCTTACTACGATCGGGGCACACAGGGAGCTATCACCCTGCTCAGAGTCGGAAATGGGCTCTGAGGGCCCAGGTTGGGGCGGGTGGGGGGACCCCCTGGGCCAGCATCCCGCTGAGACTTACCAGGTGGGAGGGCAGAGCCCGCCGAGCGCGGGGTGCAGGCAGGCGCCGGGGCCTCACCACCTCGTACTGCTCCACATGGGGCAGGGCGGCCCTGGGGGCAACCTCTGTGGGAGAGGGGGATCAGCAGTGCACAGCACACCCGCCCGCCCCGGGAGCCCCTTCCCAGGCTGCCGTGCGCGGCCCCTTCTCTGGGGGAATTACCACAGACCCCGAGGTCTGGCTCCCCAGCCGGAGTTGGGGCCCTGCCTTAGACCACAGGACCCCCACCTGGGCGGTGCCCACAGACGCTGCCCAGCGCCAGCCCATCTCGGAGCTCACCAGCTGCCACCTGGAGCCCAGGGTGGCCTAGATACCGCCCCCCTCAGGGGCCAGGGCGCACACAGGCCCTGGGGGGTGGGGGAAACCGGGTCTGCCCGCTCATCTCCATAATCACTCAGCTGCGTCTAAAGGCGGAGTGAGAGCCTCTTCCGCAGCGTTCACCCCGCCTGGAGCTCGAAGCTGCCCCGTCCCCGACCAGACAGCCCAGACCCCAGCTGACCACCGGCCTCACCCCCGAGATTCTTCCTCTTGCCAGTGTTAGTGGTCGTGCCCCCATTAGACTGTCTGGCAAAGCTCCAGGACAGAGAGGCCGAGGGGAGGGCGCCTGCCTAGGAAGTGCCCTCACCCCAGAACCCCAGGAGGCTCTTGGGAGCCAGGGTGGGGGTAAAGGCCAGCAGCACGGCCAGTCCCCCGAGAAAGTCAGGTCCCCATGTGGCTGGGCAACTCCGTGGGGTGTCCCCGACCCCCCAGCTCCAGGCCACCGCTCCCCATCCTCCCTTCCTCGCCAGGCTGGGGGTCCCAGCAAAGGTGGGCAATCACCCCCAGGCCCTGGAATGGAGCGGGGGCAGCCAGCCCTTCACTCTGAACTTCCCTGCAAGGCCCTCCTCCAGCGCAGGAAACGCCCAGCTGACCATTTACCCACACAGTTCCCTTTTGCAGGTTCCCTGCGTCCACCGCCCGTGTCTCCCCGCTGACTGGCTGACTCCCCGAGACGAGCCCAGAGTCCCGCGCGGGGAGCCGCGAGCCAGGCGGCGGTGCAGGCAGCGCGGGCCCCGCTCTCACTCACCCTGCAGCCCCAGCGCAGCGAACAGCAGGAGCCCGAGGCCGCGCATGGCGGGGGTCTGGCGGGCGTGGGGTGCGCGCTGGCCTTCGGGGGCGCAGGGATCCGGGGTCCGGGAAGGGCGGTGAGAGCAGGTACCGCCACGGCTGCGCCTGCACTGAGGTTCGTCTTGCGCTCAAGTCAGGTTCCTTCCCGCGCGCCCCACCCACGGCGACCAGCCCCCGGGCCGCGGCCAATCAGCGCCTCGGGTACCGGGAGGGGCGGGGCCCCCACCGCCTCCCAGGTCTCCCGCTAGTCCCCCGAGGCTCCCAGTCGGGTACTATAGCCAGTGCTCAGCACAGGGAAGTTTGCTAAATGTGAGCAGAATTAACCAGGGGCAGGTACTGCGTCCCCCAGGCGGGTGAGGGACAGGCCAGGCTGCCGGGGGCCTGCTGGGATGGTGGAATTAACTAACTGGGAAGGGCTGTGTGTGTGTCTGTGGGGGGGGGATCTCTTGGGGGGGCATCCCTCCAGCTTCCTGGGAACAGAAAGCCCCAGCGGCCCCTGGGCAGCCCTGTCCCCAGGCCCTGAGGCCTCGCTGGGGAGCCTGGTGCAGGGCGCACCCAGGGGCGGCCGCTTCACTCGGGGCAGAGACCCTGCGCTGTGGAGAGGGTGCATGCGAGGCTGCCTGCCCGGTGGGCAGCCCAGGAGCAGGCCACTGTGCCAGTGCCCTGCACAGCGGCTGGATGCAGCCTGCCCACTGGCGGCTCTCCTGGTTTCTGCCAGTCCTGCCCTCCGGTCCTGCAGGGTGGGGCTGCCCCTCTTTGGCCTGGTACCCAGGGACCCAGGCTTCCTGCAGCCAAGCCGTCCACTGGCACCCACATCTCCTTCTTGACCGGCTCCCTGACATGGTCAGACATCGGGGCATATCAGGGCCTCAGGTGAGATGGTGTGGTGCTCATGAGTGGTTCCAGACCAGAGGTCAAAGTTCACCGGGCCATCATTTCCCCGGAAGTGAATGGCAGGAAAAGAAATACAGGGCAGGGCGGGCTCACACACACTCTGGGGTGCCCTGGCCGCAGGTGACAGTGGGGGGCAGAGGTGGCTTCTGTCCCTGAGCTCACATCACCAAACGACGCGTGTGAGACGCCCAGACTATCTGCCGACTGTACTTCTCTTCCCTGGAGTTGCGTGTTACCTGATAGCAGAAGTTCAAAGGCAGCCTGACCCTATTTGGGCAAAAACACCAGCTGCTGGGACTGCACGGCCTCCCACAGAGCTGCCCGGAGCACAACAGGCAGCTCAGCAACAGGGGAGCCACCGCCAGCCAGGAAGCCCCCCTGCCACCCCTCGACATGGGCCAGAGCCCCTCCCACCACAGAGGACCCGGCCACCAAGCCCACCACCGCCCCCCGCACCACCTGCCCCAGAGGCGTCTCAGGAGAGCCCAGTGCTGAGCCCAGGACAGGGATGAGGGCCTCAGGGCCAGGTGGGAGGCCAGCAGGTGCCCGCAGGCAGACCCTGTGCTGCAGAAGCCCCACAGGACCCGGACTGGCAGACAAGCCTCCTTGCTCCAGGTCACGCCTACACACAGCTCAGAAGAGGAAGCTCGAGTCCAGCCCCGTTCGGAGGGTGCCCTCTGCTGGGCACAGCCAGGCCGAGCACTGCCCCACTCCCGTCCCTGGGGGAACCTGGGCATCCATCCTCTGCCAGGGGCCCCTGGAACAGGTGGTCAGAACGGGATTTTGAAAATGAGACACACGGAATTCTGCAGGAAGGGGCAGCAGGAAGATGCTCACCACCGGACACACCCAGGACACTGGGCTGGGTGGGGCCTCCCCTCAGGCGGCAGCCCCAGGCTGCTCTTGCACCCTCTTGGCTGCAGGCTGGTGACTCACCCACACCCAGGCGGCTCCAGCTGCGGACCAGGGGCTGTGCTGCCCCCTGCTGCCCGGAGCCAGCCCCAGCCTGAAGGACCAGTGTGGACACCACTCCGGGTCTCGCCCGGCCCAGCACCTTGGTGACCATCCTAAAGCTGCTCTAAGGCCATGTGTTTTCACTTTGCTTTATATGAAGCCAAAAAATTCTTCCAAGTGACTCTGCTCCATCTGGAGGAGGACGGCAGAGACCACGACAGCCCTGCCCCGTGCCTGCCCAAACCAACAGACGCTCTCGGGTCCGAGTGTGAGCCCAAGAACAAGAGGAGACGAGTGCAGGCGCGTCAACTTTATGTTTGGGCAGAACACACGGCACACGCGCTCCAGAGACGCTGCGGAGCCTCTCCCACCGAGGCTCAGCCGGGACAGCCGGGCACCGTCACTGCGCGGGCACGGCCACCCTGGGCGTGGGGGCAGGAGGCCCCCGCGGGCCGGGCACGGGGGGTGCCACCTTCTGGCTCCTTTCTGCAGATAGGCGCTCCAGTCGCTCCGTGTAGAAGCCGTTGAAGTCCAGCCTGTGGGGGAAGCAGGTGGGGTCCCCAAGGAGGCCTCAGTCACCCTGGCGACCCCCTCACCACCCACGGCGAGGCCCAGGGCACGCGAATCACCAGCACACGTGCACACACACGCACACACAGCCCACGCACCACCTGCTCCAGCACCAGTGAGAGCAGAGCTTAAAGACACAAGAAAACACCCAGGTCAAAGAGGAGACAAGAGCCTCCAGCCCCGGGACCCTACAGCTCTCAGAACCCTGGGCCCCGGGATGGCAGGGCCCTCGGGCGCAACAGAGCGGTCCCAGCATCCGGCTGAGCCGGAGGCCGCCCAACCGGAGTTTCCGAGAGCAAGCGCCGCCCCTCCTCCCCCGACCTCACTCACCGAACCCAGCGTGAGCGGGCCCACCATGTCCCTCTGAGGAGCGGAAACTGCTAGCCCAGAGCCACAGACCCCACTGCTTGGCCCACGGGCCCCCCCAGGTCCACACTTCTGTTCCCATCATGCCTGCTGCTCGTCGTTCCTGGGGTCACAGGCAGCGCACCCCATGGGAGCACCGTCACGGCCACAGCCCTGGAGGCGTGGCCACCTCGCGTACTCACCATGGCAGGCGGGGCGTGGGGAGGGCAGCACCTCCTCACTGCCCTTGTCTGGTCCTGGCTCAGGGCGCAGCAGCTGGTGTAGCTGACCCCGGCATGGCCCTCGGAACACAGACCAACTGGGCTGGGGGAGGTGCTGATGCAACAGCCTCACGCGTGCTGGCCCACGCGTGCACGCATGTGAGCACTCACGCAAACACACCCTGATGGATGTGCGCACACACAGACGCGCGCACATGTGTGAACACCCAGACGGCCTCCTTTCAGCAGGTGACGGGGATCAGCACCAGCACACGGAGGCCAAGGACGCGGCCTCAGTCCCCGCGGCTCAAGGGGCAGGAGGGCGCAGGGCAGTGGGAGGACTCGGCGCGGCGGGGACCCACCTGGAGATGACACTGGCCATGCCGTGCTCGCAGTCGCTGGTGCTGTAGACGCTCAGCCGGGCCAGGAGGTCGAGCAGGTGAGCTGAGAAATTCTTATCAAATTTATTGATGGTGGCCTCGAAGCTGGAGGCCAGCTGTGGCGCGTCCACATGCTCAGCCAGGCACTGCAAGACACGGTGCCCCCGACAGCTCAAAACCCACTCCTCTTTTTAAACAGAAGAACACATCTTAGACAGTCATCAATAAAAGGTAAAAAGTTAGGGCACCGTACAAATTCCTGAGACGGGAGGACCTAGGCGCGTCCAGGCAGGAGGCCCTGTGTCCCCAGCACACAGGGCCAGGAGCCAGGACGTGGACCGCGGGGCTTCCTCAGGGAGCTCAGATTTTCAAGCTGCCCCTAGGCAAGTGGGCAACCTGCAAGTGCCCGCCTGGGTCACCTTACCCCGCCCACCCTACAGGACACACACCTGCACCCGATCAGGTGCCCGACTCTGCCAACTAGACAGACTCTGTTCAGGGGCCACAGGGCCCGAGCTCCGAGCTCACTGGGCCCCTGTGGGGTGTCCCCACGGCCCAGCCTAACCATACACCCTTGGATGACACGGCCCTGCCCCGGCAAGCTGGGAAGGCAGATTCTCCACGGCTTGTGTTTGGAACGTAATTTAAAGAGTCTTTTTATGAATCAAAGGAAGGCAGGAATGGAAGGACATAGCAAGCAGGCTTCTAAGTGCTGTGACCCGAACACTGTGTCAAATGCGAGGTGAGGAAGGAGGCCGTCGGGGACGGCCGTGCGGCACCACCCACCTTGCGGGCGAGCTCCTTGCGGGTGCGCTCCTCGGCCCGCTCGGCCTCTGTGGGAGGCCCCTGCATCGTGCCGTGCTCCAGCGTCAGGCGGCCCAGCTCGCTGTCCAGTTTCATGCTCTGCGTAAATCTCTTGGGGGTCGGGAGGAATGCTCATCAGCCACGACCAACCTCCGCGAGTAAATGTAGCCCCTGTGTGGCCAGGACGGACTGCGGACTCCGGTTGTGGCTCCTGCCCGCCCCACACCCACCGCCCCACATCCCCCGCTCCCCGCCTACCCCACACCCGCCCCGTGCCCGCCGCACGCCGAGTCCCGGTGGCACCTGCATGCAGTTGGTGAACATGACGCACACGGACATGAGCTTGGAGAAGACGCGCAGCAGCTCGGGGTTGGTCAGCATGCAGTCCTTGAGGCAGCCATCCAGGAAGCTGGCATGGTGCCCCAGCACGTCGTCAATGGTGGAGGCCTGCGTGGAAGGCACCGTTGGGCGCCCGCGGGGCAGCAGCGCGTCCCCACGGCCACCACACGTGCCACGCTGCTCCGCTTCTAAACAACCCTGGGGCCTTTAGGGAAAACCTCCAAAATGCTGCTGAAAGAGCACGTTTAATGTGCCCCACAAGGTCTAAGATTTTGGTTTTTAAAGACAAAAAACAGTGCTCGCTGTGCTTTTAGTCCTGGAGTTTGGTGACGTGACGTTCTTGGCTGAAGGGCCCCGGGCCCTGAATGGGGTGCCCGCCCAGCGCCGAGGCTCTGAGGGAAGGATGCGATCCTCCAGCAGCCTGAGCCCAGGAGTCCTGGGCATGCTGCCTCCCCTCCTGGGAGCCGTGGGGCCCGGGCCCTGCCTCCCTGACCCCGCTCTGCAGACCCCCAGGCGCGGGGCTGGCTGGACTGAGCTCACAGATCTCAGGCTCTTCTCGAGGACGTGCCAGGTCGGCTCCACCACCTCAAGCATCATGTAGTACTGGACGTTCTGCACGAAGTTGAGCATCCGCTGCCGCAGCGTGAAGGCGCCCGCAAACCTGCAGGCGAGGGCGTCAGCAGCTGGCCTCCTGCTGCCCCCATGCCACCGCTCCACACCCTGAAGGGGCCGGGGTCTGCCCCGCGTGCACGCGGCACAAACGCGGGGCGGTGGAGGCCGTGGGCGCGTGCCGCAGGTCTGTGCCGGGTGTGCACGGGGCCGGCCCCGCCTGCGCGCCAGCACGCACCACTTGGCGGAGTGCAGGGAGTGCTGCTTGGCCGTCTTGTTGCTGATCCAGACGCTGCACAGCTGCCGCTCCACGTGCTTGCAGTAGAACATGTGTCTGAAGAGCATCTGGTAACGCGTCAGGGCTTTCCTGTGAGCACAGGACGAGGTGGCTCCAACGGGCGCTCGGGAGCTGCTGCTGCCCCAGGCGCCCCACGCGAGGCTCGTGGGGCAGAGCACGGCCCAGCAGCCAGTAACCCCTGGGGCACGAGCGGGCATGAGAGCCCAACGCGCACCTGTTAATGATCAGAGACAGGGGCCACTTGACCACATAGTCAAAGGAGAAGGCCTCCAGGCCGCTGAGTGTGAGCTCGGTGGGGTCGGCGTGGACCATGGCTTTCTCCTGCTTGGTCTCAATGGCCAGGACCCGCAGCAGCTGGGTGATGAGGTCGTGAGGCATCAGGTCGATCTTGGGGAAACGGACGAACAGCATCACACCCTGCCACACCCACCCTGGCATCATGGCTGGACAGTGAGCCCGGAGCCAAGGAAGCACCCCAGACACAGACCCTAAGTCTGTCAGACGGCTGAACACACCAGACATCCACTGACAGATTAAAAAACTAAACCACTTCCCAAGAAAGCAGAAAAAGAGTACAGAGAAATCACTTTACA
This sequence comes from Bos indicus x Bos taurus, assembly GCF_003369695.1. Taxonomy (NCBI): domain Eukaryota; kingdom Metazoa; phylum Chordata; class Mammalia; order Artiodactyla; family Bovidae; genus Bos; species Bos indicus x Bos taurus. Next base: position 374,121 of record NC_040101.1, on the reverse strand, counting down.
AACACCCCTGACGGTATCGACGAGAAACAAGGGCAAGAAGAAGCCCCGAACCGTGAGTCACTGCCCGGCCCCAGCTCCCACAGGCCCAGCTGGGGGTGCGTGTGCTGAGGGCAGCATGGCAGCCCAGGCACGGAGTGCAGGCCCCGCCTCCGCCACACACACGAGGGCCTCCCACGCACCAGCGATGGTGGGATGGTAACTGGTAAGAAGGTTGAGAGGATGACGACAAGAGAGGGAAGCAGCAGCAGGAACCGCAGGTGAGCACACACATCATCTGCAGAAGCGGGCCCGGAACACTTGTACTGCCTCCCGCCTGGGCTGCAGCCCTGCTCGGTGGGTGGCCCAGTGCCCAGGGACAGAGTGCCAGTGACGCTGGTCTAGCTGGGCACTGGCTGTGTGCTCTGACTCAAGAATCTGACTCCAGGATCTTTTATCTACCTCACAAGAGACCCCAAAAGATAAGGAGCGTGAGCTGAAGGCCTGAGGGAGACCTGACACCCTGCTGTCCACGATGCAGACGCCCAGGCAGGCCAGGGACGGATGTGAGCACAGTGGGCTGACTGACCCCGCAGGGCACAGCCAGACACTAAATGCACCCAGAACACGCCCCAGGACAGACCACAGGGGAAGCCACGAAGACTCAATGAGGCTGACAAAACCGGAATCCCAGCAAGCCCTCAGACGACAGAAGGGTGACGTCAGAAATCAACATGATAAAACCAGAAAGCACGAGCAGGGAAAATGAAACACACTCCTAAAAACAAACGGGTCAAGGAAGAAATCACAAGAGAAATCTGAAACACCATCAGACTAATGGAAATGGAGACACTACAGCCAGCACAGCAAAGCAGAGCTGCGGGAAATCCAGAGCCACAAATGTCTGTGTTAAAAGAAGAGCCTCAAGTCAACAGCCTCACTGTACAACTCAAGAAACCAAGTAACAGACTAAACCCAGAATCAGCAGAAAGAGAAAGATAAGAGAGATTAGAGCAGGATAAATAAAACACAACAGAGAAAACAGATGAAACCAAGTTAGCGCTCTGAAAAATTAGCAAAACTGACAAGTGTTTAGCTATATTTAACTAAAAAAGACACAAATTATTAAAAAGAGAAATGAAAGTGGGGACACTGTTAATCTTACAAAAATAAACAGGATTATGAGAACTGATTCCTACACAAATTCCTAGGTACACACAAAGCAGCAAACAGACTCAAGAAGAAACAGGAGATCGGCACAGACCTGTAACTGCGGAGCAGACGTGGGAAACCACTAATCCCTCACAACCCAAGAAGCTTCCGGAAGAATTAGAACCGGCCCTCCTGAAACTTCCAGAAAATGGAAACAAGTACCCATCCAGCTCCACGCATGAGGCCGGACACTACAGAAGACGAAGGCCAGTGTCCCTGCCCAGTGCGGATGCAGAGGCCGCGGAGACCCACGGAGAGGCTGGGCACCCACAGCCCGAGGCGTGTCCCTGACAGAGCCCGGGCGCTCCTGGGAGCGTCCCCCCGGGGAGCAGAGCTCACCAAGGGCCCACCTTAAGGTCGTCCTTGAAGGGGTCGGTGTTGGCGGTGCTCATGCGCAGGGCCAGCTCCAACAGCGCCTCCAGGCGGGTGGGCGTGATGTCGTCCACTGGCTTCTTCAGCTCTTCCTCTGTGAGGTCCATGAAGTGCACGAAGAAGTCACCCTGGTCCATGAGGAAGTAGCGCTTGATGGACCTGTGGGCAGGGGAGAGCCCAGGCTTGCCTCGTGCTCCCCACAGTGGGTGCCAGGTCACAAGGCACTGGGTGGGGCGGGGAGGACGTGTGACCGCAGAGCCTATGAGTGCCCCCACTGAGAAACACACTTACACGGGCGTCAGAGGTAAGCTCAAAATGAGCTCCAAGGAATTGGGGGCATAGGCCTACTACACCAGGCTGTGCAGGAGATGCCACCAGAAGGGCACAGAGGGGGCTGCAGATGGGCCCCTGGAGGGCAGGGAGCCGCTGAGCTCGTGCACCTCAGGTGGGCCATGAGCCCCTTCTACCCAGGAGGAAGCCACGCACCTCAGATGGGCCTCGAGCCCCTTCTACCCCAGGAGGAAGCCGCGCACCTCAGATGGGCCGCGAGCCCCTTCTCCCCAGGAGGAAGCCGCGCACCTCAGGTGAGCTACGAGCTCCTTCTCCTCCATGAGGAAGCCGCACACCTCAGATGGGCCGCGAGCCCCTTCTACCCCAGGAGGAAGCCGCGCACCTCAGGTGAGCTACGAGCTCCTTCTCCTCCATGAGGAAGCCCAGCAGCACCTTGCTGGCATAGCCAAAGGCTTTCTCGATTTGCTCCACGTACGCCCGCTCCTTCAGCGTGTAGATGACCTCTTTGGCCGCCGGACACGTGACGTCATGACCACACTCTCTGACCACGTTCAGGTATTTTCCTAGGAAGGGTGGAGAAAAGCACATGGAACTTCTGCTGCACACGTGACAAGCTGCAGGCCTGAACCCGAGAGGCCGCCGCCCCGACGCTGGCCAGAGGTCGGGAACAGAACCAACCGGGAGAGAACAGTCCCAGAAACCACCCCTCGCCCAGAGCAGAGCAGCACAGTACAGCCGTCACCCACCGAGCACTGCGACTTCCTGCGAGTCCTTACCCCGGACTTTCCTCATCGAGGCCACGAGAACCACCTCAGAGAGCCAGACCCTCCGCCACTTCCCAGCCCTGCCCCCAGCCCAGCTCTCAGAACCAACGTCAGGGCCCTGGCTGGAGCCTGTCTCTAGGTAACACACGTGTCTCTATACCAGGTTCCTGACCCACAAGGTGATGCCTAAAAACACCGCCGGCCCAGCAGGGCCTGTGCCCTTTCCTGCTTTTCCTCTGCTGGCCTGTGATGCTGGGACAAAGACGACACGTGCTCTGGTCTTGCTCCTGGTTCATCACTGAGCACCCAGAACCCTCTCACCCCACCTGAGTTCACACCCACGAGGGGACTCCTGGCCGTCACTGTAGACCTTCAGGAGGCAGGCTGGCGGCCAGAGGAACCAACCACACGGCAGGACAGTGAGACCCTCGGCCCGTCCCCCGATACCTGGGGAGGGGAGTGGCTGGAGGTCAAGTTAGGGACCAAGAGCCCACGAGAGGACTGGTTGTGCCCTGTCCTGGAACCTACGTGATCCCCCTACGGGACGGGCTTGGAGAGCTTCTGGGCTGGTGAGCACGTCCACCTGCCAGGAGGGAGGGGCATGCTGGCCCCCAGCTCCTTGGGGACAGACACACTCCCGAGTTTGGGACCCTCCAGACCTGCCCTGCAGACCTCCTCATCGGGCTGTTTGTATCCATTACAACATCTTTATAGCAGACCAGCGTTATCTGCTAAGTAAAGTTTCTCCAAGTCTGGGGGCCGGCGTAGCAAATATCAAACCTGGGGAGGAGCCCGGGACCCCAACTGGTGGCCACACTGGAAAGATGCAGTGGCCTGGGGACCCGACGCTCATGACGGGGGTCTGCTGGGGCAGGCCTCGAGGGAGCCCTGATCCTTGGGGGCCACACTGGCCCGGCGGTTAAGTGTCAGAGCCGAGTTCAGTGGGGTGGTCCCCTAGCTGGTGTCCACGGGGGCTCTGGGCACTGGCTGTTGTGTGGAAACCCAGGCACCCGGGGTCCGCAGCGGGGGGCCCCCAGCTGCCGTGTGGAGACGCAGGCGCGCAGGGCGCGCGGCGGGGGGCCCCGGCTGCTGCGAGACGCAGGCGCCCGGGGCGCGGCGGGCCGGCGCTCACCCGTGCTCAGCACCTTGCCGGCCATCTTCTGCAGGAAGGACGGGATGTGCCGCTGCACCACGGTGTAGCGCAGCTCCCAGTACTTGTCGTTGTAGTCCTCCTGGATCTTCTCCTTGCGCAGCTCGTGCTCCTCCACCATGAACTCGCTGCAAGGCAGGGCGCGCGTTCCCGGGCATGCAGAGGGTGGGGGTCCGCAGGGCCGCTACCCCCCTCCCACAGCCCTCCGCCCCACCTGTACGGGTCGTCGATGATGCCCCTGTAGATCCACTTCTCCAGGATCTCAAAGTAGGGCACGCTGGCGGCCGTGGTGAGGTACAGACACAGCTCCTGCGCCTGGCTGTCGCCCGTGTAGCTGAAGCTCCGGTCGTGCAGGAGGCTCAGGGTTGCTCCCCCCACACACTCGCCTTTATCCACCGAGGTGGCTGCCGGGGAAAGGGCGGCGCTCAGTGCCGAGAGGGCCCCTGGCCACGGTGGGCGAGAGCCCTCAGCTCATCTCCCACCTTCTCAGAAGACCAGTCCTCTTTCTGGGAGAAATTCAAACTATGAAGCTGGGGTTTCTAGAAACTCCCAGAGTCTTCCTCTCGCAAATTCATAAAACACAATACGTGATCTCCGACTGCTTGAAAAAACTGGAAGACAACCACCTTGACCCAGGGAGTCCCTCCCACCAGGCCCTCACACCTAGAGAGGCCAGGATGTCCACGGTGCGCATGGCTGGCTGGATGTAGAACCAGAGCTTCTGCAGAGACAGCAGGCCCTGCCGCTGCAGCTGCTCCAGCTGTGTGACCAGGATCAGGTACTCCTTCAGCAAGGTTCTCATGGCGGCGGCCAAGGCATGGTTCACCTGCCCGTATTCGAAGGAGGATTTCTCCTCGATGAATCTGAGAAAAGATGGCCCTGAGTGCGAGCAGCTGCGAGCTGCGTCTCGGGAGGGATGGCCCGAGGGCCTGTGGGCGCCACCTCCCGCACTCCTCCGGGTCTGCTGGCCCCACAGGGAGGCCGGCCTCTCCGCAGCAGGGCTCCGCACGCGCTCTCCAGTCACTGCAAGCGGGGTGCCTACCTGGTCACGGTGGAGTAGCTAGCGGCCACAGGCAGGATCCTGCTCACCAGCTCTCGGATGGACAGGTCCAGGTTGGGGTCCACGAGGAAGGTTCGGCTCTGCCTCCCCGTGAGGGGCTGGGCCGTGATGTACCTGCCATCCACACCCACTAGCACGTACAGCAGGTCCTCCACGATGGCCGCCTCCTGGGAGGCCAGGGGCAGCGTGCCTGTGGGCGCAGACACCACCGGGCCTCGCCTCCAGAGCCCGCTCCACTGGCCTCTCTCCCCACCCACCTCCATCTATGTAACTTCCTCCAGCGCTGTGAACGTGAAAACCAAGGTGGCCGCCTGGGTTAACCGATCCTGTCAGGGAACCAAAGGCTGAGAGTCCAAAACCACCACCAGCAGAGGCACTGACCACCCAACAGCGAGGGACCACAGGACGAGTCTGGACCTGACGATCAGAGCCTTAAAGCAAGTAAAACCCTCCACACACATTCGCTTCATCTTCAAAGTGACAAAGTGCTTCTAACACGTCTTGTGCTCACAACACTCACAACCTGGCGAGGCTGGGTCGCTCAGAAGGCCGGGACCAGGCTGTGCCATGGGAGGGACAAAGACGGGCGCCACGGTCACCTCGTGGCCAGGAGGAGACGCCAGGGAAGCTGGAGCCCGTCACGGATGCGGAAATCAGGAGAGGGACATAGACAGCGCGCTGGGCCACACGGGGCACAGCAGATCCCTCCTCGAAGACGGGGTCCCCCAGAAAGGGGAAACTTGAGAGCCCGGAGCTCTGGCTGAGGCCCCAAGGCAGGGGTGGGGGCCAGGGAGGGACGAGGCACAGAGCCACGTGCTGCTCAGACTCCAGGAAACTGGCTGTGTCTGCAGGACATGAGCCCGAGGCTCAGGGACCCAGCGGGAACCACACACACAGTTAGAAGCGACAAGGCGCCTGTGCCCACGGCCTTGGGAACAGGCCAGGAATTGTGAAGACACGAGTCTACGCCGCCCAGCCATGGGCGGGATGGCCCAGACAAGCAGAGGAAGCTGGAGGCTGGCGTGAGGAGATCAGCCTAGTCATAGGCGGGGGGCATGCCTCTGCTGTAGGAAGGGACTCAGGTGTCAAGGTGACTGTGGGGGGCACCACGCAGCTGGCGGGGGACGCCCAGCAGGGCTGCTGCACACCACACGAGGAGGCAGGGCCCCCCAGGAAAGGCTACGTCAGGGGGACAGCAGAGAAGGCCGAGGATGACTGTGATGCTCACGGGCATCTTGGCACGGATGGCACCGGGGCCTGTGGTGCCAGGCCAGGGTGTGACGGAGGCCAGGAAGGTGACACAGGGCCCGTGGGACGGACGCTGATCTCACCACCAGAGCCCATGCAGTGTGGCTGTTGGAGGGAAATGGGCAGGCCACCTGTCCTGGCCAAGTCCTCCCTGAAACAGCATCATACAAGGTAGCCTCAGGGGCCACCCTCAGGCACAGCTCACCCCTCCCAGCAGGCAGCACAGCAATCCCGCTACAAAGAAAACCTGCCACATGAAACCCTGTGAGCCCGCCCGCCCTAAGAACCAGCGCCCGGCCGCCTCTGCTTCGAAAAACCGCACCCCACCTCAACCCAGCAAAGCCTCCCCAGAAGGTTCCAAGCAGCGCCTCACGCGGTCTTGAACTGATCAGTCTTCTGACTGATCCAAACGTGCAAATCAAGTCACAGGCTGCACAACCTCGGGGAGCAGGTCCTCTCGGGGGCTTTCCTATGAACCTCTTTGGATCGTGTTGAACATGCAGATGCCCCAACCAGCTGCCCCAGGAGGCAGGGCCCCAGGCTGCAGCATCAGAGCCCCCACCCCGCTTCTCGCCCGTGGATGTGGCCCCGAGGACCAGGCTCCATGAGTCCCGCCACACGGGACCGCTGCAGGGCAGGCTCCTCTAGCGCCTGTGAACACGGCCATGCCTCCTGCCCCCGTCTCCCCTGTACACTGTGAGCAGGAGGGCAAGACTCAGCTCTCTGCCCCCAGGGGTCACGAGACGTGGGGGAGAGGCACAGACACCCGCACACCCCAACGCCCCGTGGTGCCTGTGGCCAAGGCCATCGCCCCAATGGCAGAACCTGCAGGGACACGACTCACTGTCGAGGAGGAGGACCCTGGTGATCCCGCTGCCCCCAAGTCACCCAAGCCCCAAGACACACACGCTCCTGAGAGCTGGGCACAAGCCAGCCCAGACACTGGCACATCACTACCCACCGGTGGGGGGCAGGATGTGGAGGCCAGGGGGTACCACATGTGGCCACATGGCCGAGGGCAGCAGAGGGCCTGAGGGCAGTATGACGCCATCCACCCATCACCTCCAAGGAGATCAGCTTCCCCGTCCCAATGAGGCCCCACTGTCCGAAGCTGTGCGTCACCTACCGATGGGCACAGCTGCATCTGTGCTCGTGCCTGAGCCAGTCAGGAAGTCCCCGAGCAGCGTGGGCCTCTCGTACACCCACGCCGGGAAGACTGGGAGGCGCTGCCCTGAGTTTTTTTTGTTCTGCTTGTCTCGAAGCATCTTTCTCGTGAGTTCCAGAGACTGGTGGGGAGGTTTTTAAAGACAGAAAGAAAACACACACCTTTAATACAAACACTTAAAGTTAACACACCTACCACATGAAAAGACATATCCCTAAGCACGTGGGAGAACAAACGCATGTGGAAGCGAAACACACGTCAGAGCCCATCACGGTGAGGGGGCCGGGGCCAAGGTGGCGGGGCCGGAGGTGAAGCAGGAGCCCCTCCAGCACACAGGCCCCCGGACCCCTCAGCGCACCCTCATGGCTTCCCCTGGTCCTCAGTGTGGACCCGAGCTGCCAGCTGTGCAAAGTGCCCAGTGAGAGCTTGGCCAGAGAAGGGGTGTTTGCACCTGAGCCCCCTGGGCTGAAGCAGGGAGACATGGCCCCGCTGGCACAGACAGGGAGCAGTGGTCCCCGAGGGCGCCCAGCTTCCAGAAGCACTGCGGGGGAGGGTACTGGGGGGGCAGAGCTGTGAGGAGCCACAAGGTGCTGGACACAGCACGTGCCCAACCCGCACGGGCCTGCGGCTCAGACCTCAGGGTGTGGTTCTGAGGGGCTCGAAGGCCCAGAAACAAGATGGGGGGAGACGACCAGGGCCAGAGACAGTCAGAGGAGCAGTAAGAAAGGGAGATAGAGCATCACCTCAAACCAGCTGCCCACATCCCCGAGGGAGACAGAGCCGGGTCCGTGCTGGCCGAGCCCGCAGCACAGCGGGCAGCAGGCACCCCCCACCCCCAGGGCAGACCAGAACCTCTTGCCCGGGGCCCAGGACCCCATCCCTGAGCCGGTGCCCCCAGGCAAGTCTCCACAGGCCTACACCATGGCCACCTGCTCACCTGCTGCCACGTGGGGCCCGTGGCTACATTCCCCAGCTGCTTCCTCAGCTCCTCCAGCTCCTGCATGGAGATCTTGGAGGCTGTGGCAGGGGCACCAAAGCTGGCGGTGCTGCTGGCCGCAGCGCTGGCCGCAAGCTCTGCTCTCTCCTTGGCGTTCTGCTGCAGGTACTGCAGGGTCTGAAAACACGGGGCCCCAGCGTCACGCTGGCCACACATGGCCGCCCTCGCCGGGCACGGCTGCCCCGCCCCCCTCCCGCAGCTCGGCCTGCGGGTCCTCCAGCTGCAGCCGGGTCTCCTCAGGCTGCACGCCATGAGCTGCCACGTCCCCAGGTCACCGGACAGGACCCCACACCCATTTCCCATGGCTCGGCCTGTCCTCTGCAGGTGGCCAGCCTCCCTTGCTGTGCAAGACCACACCCCTTCAAGGGTCCCGGCGTGGGGCCACCAGGTGCCCCCGAACAGACCCTGGGCCTCATGACTCGAGAAGAAGCACTGCCCAGCCCCGCACACCCTGGGGCCACAGCTCACACTCTTCACGCGCACGTCTCAGTGTCACAAGTAACACACGCTCAATTTAAGAGAGGAAAACAGACTAGACACGGAAGACACAGCCCCTCAGCCCCAGAGGTCACCGGAAACACACCCTGTGCTCATCACCATCAGGACCCACTTCCGCTCGGGTGCACGTGAGTTATCTCACTGCCATGGGCCTGAGGCTGAGGGTCAACAAGGGGCCACCACCAGGGAACAGGAGAGAACACAGGCCAGGCAGGTCCCCATCCGCCCGGCCCCCAGGCTCCGCCTGCCCGGCCCCAAGCCCCGCACACACCTCCCTGTCCTCCGTGAGCTTCGACAGCAGGTACACCAGGGGGTCCAGGTTCCTCGTGTTCTTAGATTTCAGTTCATCGTATTTCTTCAGAAAGTCCTCAGGAGTACGAGAAAATTCTGCTATTTTAACCTCAAAAGCATATTCAGAGTGATTTAGAGACCAGAACCAGGAACTTGACAAGGCTGTGCAATAACTAACCTCCCCCCAAAAAACCGGAGATGAAATAGTCACCCATCTCTGAAATAAAAATAAGAAACAATCTGTCAGACTTGTTATCATCTCCTCTGTGGTTCCCTCACTTTAACTTTCCTAAGCAACTTACAGCCACATGTTTTTGTTGGTAGATTATGCATCCATTCTTTACATTTAACTTTATCCCTCTGGAATTCATCACTATACACAGGTTCAGGAGTTATGTGTTCTCACCGATCAATATGCCCCCCTTTATGATAAAGGAGATGTAACTGCGTGTTTTTAAACTCTATTCTACTAAGTTTTCTGAGTTATCCTTGTACCGTCATTAGACTGTCAAAATAAATGAAATCTCATGATGTTTTGTTTTAAATGTTCATATTTATTTACTTGGCTGCTCAGTCTCAGCTGAGGCAGGCAGAGTCTTTAGCTGTGGCATGTGGGACCTAGTTCCCTGACCGGGGATTGAACTCCTCGCACTGGGCGTACAGAGTCTTAGCCACTGGATCACCAGGAAAGTTCCCATAGTGTTTTTAAGATAGACTTCAAAATTGTCTTTTACAAAAAACCTATGATTTTAAATTGCACAGTATTTGAATTTTTAAAAATCCACTTTAAAATGATTTCACCATGGCTAAAGCTGGGAGCTTGCTTTTCCTCCCAGAAGAGAATCTGTGCCATGACGTGAACAGAAACCAGGACCATCTGGGCCTCCAGACGGAGGTCAGGCTGCAGCTCAGCGCGCTGCAAGCCTTCACTCGCTGTCAGTGCACCTGGCGGGCAGAGGGGCCGTGAGGAGCCACCGGGCAGAGCTGGGCAGAAGCGCGGTCCACAGAGCGCATCTGACATCAGACGGGCACCACTGTGGCCACCCAGTGAGGAGGGTGAATCTGTGCCCCACACAGCCCTGGGGGCGGGACCACCTCACCCACACAGCCCTGGGGGCGCGACCACCTCACCCACACAGCCCTGGGGGCGGGACCACCTCACCCAGCCCAGCACAGGGGGCGGGGACCACCTCACCCAGCACAGCACAGGGGGCGGGGACCACCTCACCCACACAGCACTGGGGGCGGGACCACCTCACCCACACAGCCCTGGGGGCGGGACCACCCACCCACACAGCCCTGGGGGGCAGGACCACCTCACCCACACAGCCCTGGGGCATGGGACCACCTCAGCCACACAGCCCTGGAAGGCGGGACCACCTCACCCAGCCCAGCACAGGGGGCGGGGACCACCTCACCCAGCACAGCACTGGGGGCGGGACCACCTCACCCAGCACAGCACTGGGGCGACACTCACCTTGGCGCTGTGTGCAGACACCGTGGTTGTGACATACGGGGTCCTGTTCTTCTGCAGCAAGTCGATGTAGACCTCAGCACCATCTCCTCCATGCACCCGCAGTAGGCTGAGCAGCTCATTGACATCGTGGTGAATCCGAAATTCACTCATGATTTTGGCTCTGAAACATCACAATGTGCTCCCCTAAGGATAAAAAACAAGCCATTTATAAAAACAAATCCCTACAAATGAAAAAAGTTTAAAGCAATCAAATTTGGCCAATGTCAGGTTTTGAAAAGCCAAACTGTCACATGAGCTAGCCTGGTGGGCCCACAGCTTCCCCGGACAGACCCCCCACTACAGCCTGCGCTGACCAGGCTGTGGGGCCCCTTCCTGGGGAGGCCCTTCCATCCCCCTGCTGGTGGGGGCAGTCTCAGTGGGCAGCTCTGGGGAATCGGAGCCCTGACTCAGAGCTTCGGCAACTGCGGCCAGTGTCCAGGCTGCTCTCCCGCTGGGGCCTGGCACACGCACAGAGAGTGGATGCGGCCTAAAGGCCTGGGCCTCCTTCCTCTGGATGACTCCAGCCTCACACGGCCCTGGGCCAGCGCGGAGCTACTCCCTCAGCTGGCAGCCAGCACTTTCTAGCCCCAGCTGCGCAGACACAGCGGCCCCTGCCCTTCAGGGGTCCTGATCACACAGGGAGCTCTGCACAGGCCTAAGCCACTTCCCATCCTGGCTCCCGCCGTGAGGCCCCAGCTGCCGCTCTGGTAACCAAGATGCTGCCTCTGTTTGCCCAGGCCAGGTGTTCACATCCACCACGCACTGTAGCTGGATGGACTTCCCCTTCAGTTCCACCTGCCCTGTCAACCAGATGTCCGAATGTCTCCTCACTGGATATATAACCCTCCAGGTCAAAACTGTAAATGAGATCCTGCCAAGCAAACAGTGGTGGCCTGCATGGGGACTTCTGTTCTCCCACTGATGATCGGTCCAGTTAGTCATTATTATTAACACTAAGACAACGACGGACAACTAGATTCAAAAAACAAACACGAGCAGGCTTTACGTGCTTCACATCAACGTTTGAACAACCTACGCAGGATTCATAATTTGGGATCATGAACCACAGGACACCCTTGGAAATTACAGGCAAGATAATTTCTGATTTTTATGAGAAGGTCTTTCAACAGATCCTCAAAGGCTCCGTGATCCTAAGATTAGAACCACGGTGCCAATAGCTCCAGTGAAGACAAGCTGTGAGTGAAGTCCCAGCTGGGGAGCCTCAGCACACATGCCCACAGTATGAGTGTGATTTGTAACCACACAGAGAGAGAATCTAACCCCAAGTGACGGAAAACAAGCTCCCAGCACACGAACATCAGTCATCGGACAGAGACATCCAACACTAGCCAGAGGCAGAGTATCTCCAGACAAGAAAGCCGACAGCGAGGGTGAGCTGGCACGTAAGTCACCAGCACATGCACTTTTCACATCAGGAGGCGCTCACAGGACCACGGTCATGGGCCTGAGGCATGGCGGGGCAGGGGCTGAGGCTGAACCCTGACGGGGCTTCCAGGCTGTAGGACCCTGGACAAAAAGCTTGTCCTCTCTAGGCTTCTTCTGAAAGGGGGTGAGTACGAGATCCTACTCACACAGCTGTCGTGGAGATGTAATACGGCACCTAAGAGTCTGCACTGTCGCTACCAAGAGCAGAAATGAACACTGCTGCTGCTGCTGAGTCGCTTCCGGCGTGTCTGACTCTGTGCGACCCCACAGACGGCAGCCCACCAGGCTCCCCTGTTCCTGGCAAGAGCACTGGAGTGGGCTGCCATTTCCTTCTCCGGCCAATTACTGGAAACGGCTGTTACCTGAGAAATGGAAAACTGGCCATGTATCAGAGCCAGTACCCTAAACCATGGTTACCTTGTAACCAGTCACAAAGGGCAGTAAGGAGGCCCTGGAAACGACAAGCAAACCAGAAAAGACAGCACAGAGCTCTCAGGGGCCTCTTCAATTCCAAGGGCTTTTACCCACATTCTAAGAGATTCCCAAGGACTAGGGGTGTCCCGTAACAGCAGGCCTGAGGATCACTCTGGACACTAGATGGCAAGAACACTGCACTTGCCACCGGAAGAGACACAAACGGGTGGACAGGGCTGTTGTGAAAAAACTCATGTAAGCAAACATTTATGTAAAAACTACCTTCGTGAACCCTCACATCTGTGGGAGAAACAGACATCACAAGGACTGACACTCCCAGGAGCCTGGGTTTGGGAACAGTTCCGCGAGCTCTGCGGCTCTCACCGGCGGGCAGCACCGCCCTGAGAGGACTTCTGGCTGTGGCCTCGCTGGAAGGGTGCTCCTTGTACTCCCTGGGCAAGACGCCGGGGGGCCAAACACCAACCGAACCCCCCCTCCAGAGCGCGGCAGCGCCCCGCTCAACACAGCTCTGAGGAGCATCTAGCTCATCTTGCTGACGCTCCCGAGCGCTTCTCCCTGCTGGCCGCCGCCAACGGACCCACAGGCCCCCGTGACAGAGACTGAGCTGCCGGGCGCCGAGGGCTCTGCGCAGCAAAGCGACACAGCGAACCGTGAACCTCCCCCGGAGACCCCTCGGGCTCCGTTCTGGAGCCAAGGTCGGCGCGGAGGCCGCGGCAGCACTTCAGGCGGGAGGCGAGGCGGGGAGCAAGCGCGACGGCGACGAGGGCCGGAAGGAGCCTGCGGTGCTCGGGGCCGGGAAAGGGACCCGAGCCACCCGCGGGAGAGCCGCCCCGAGGCCGACTCACCACGGCTGCGTGCCGGAGCCCGAACCCCAGCGCGCCAGAGCCCGAACTCGAGCCCGCCAAGCCCGCGGCGGCGGCGGCGGAAGTGCTTCATGACGTCACGTCCGGCCCCGCCCCGGCCGGCTCGCGGACGGTGGCCGGCAGGCCCTGCCGCCGCCGGCGCGCAGGGCGATGCAGTTGCCGCCCGCGCTGCACGCCCGCCTGGCGGGGGCCCCTGGGGCGGCCGCGCCGCTGCCCGTGCAGCGGGACTCCCTGGCCGGGAACGCGCCCTTCCGCTTCGCGGCGCGCCAGGTGCGCTTCCCGCGGGAACACGAGTTCTTCGAGGTGCGTGAGCACAGGAAAGAGAAGGCAGTTGCGGGTGGGGGCGGAAAGATCCCAGGTGGGCGGGGCCAAGGCTCGGGGCGGGGCCCGGGGCCCTAGGGGCGGGGCCGGGACCCGATGGGGCGGGGCCCGGGGCTAGGGGCGGGGCAGGGACCCGGGTGGGCCAGAGCCGGGGTCCTAGGGGCGGGGCCCGGGTCCTGGGGGCGGGGGCAGGGCCCGTGTGGGCTGGGGCCCGGGCGGGCGGGGGTGCGAGCACGCAGAGCTGTCTTCCGCAGGACGGAGACGTGCAGAGGCACCTCTACCTCCAGGATGTGATTACGCAGGTGGCTGCGGAGCCGGAGAGGCCCAGGTGAGTGCTGTGGCCCAGCTCAGGGCCCTTCTTGCCCTCTCCTCACCCCTCCCTCTGCTCGCCCCACCCTGGTGTCTGGCCTGGACCACTGAGAAGCCAGCATGGCTGGCCTCTACACCAGCTTGCTTGTCCGTGAAGATGTATTTGTAATGAAGGCAGGGCTTGGGATTGCAAGAGAAAATCCGAAGCTTTATCAGCTTTATCCCAAGCTACTTGAGGGGAGTGGTGACAGGGAGCCTGACGTCCTGCCCTCCGAGGAATTGCATCCCCACCAGGCGTTTTTCGGCCAGGGTGCCTGAGTTCACCTGTCAGGTGGCCGGCTGCTGCCAGGCGTTTGACACTCTGGAGGACTACGAGCATCACTATCACACTCTGCACGGAAACGTCTGCTCCTCCTGCAAGCGGGCCTTCCCCTCTGGTCACCTGCTGGACACCCACATCCAGGAGTGGCACGACTCGCTGTTCCAGATCCTGGCTGAGCGGCAGGACATGGTGAGGGACGCTCGCCCACTGAGGCCAAGGGCACTCATCACAGGGCTTGTCCCGGAGCCGTGTGCCTCATGGTGCTGGAGCCTGGGGTCCAGACTGGGCGAGGCAGTGGTCCCGGGGTCAGGGCGGTGACACTGTTTCTGCTGTAGTACCAGTGCCTGGTGGAGGGCTGCACGGAGAAGTTCAGGACCAGCAGAGACCGGAAGGAGCACCTGGTAACTCATCACCTCTACCCTGCAGATTTCCGCTTTGATAAACCGAGGAAGGGCAGACGGTACGTGGGTGCTCGAGGAAGCCGCCTTCTGAGCTCAGCAGGCCTGAGAGTGTGCGGACTCAGAGGCTGTGGACGCCCTCGTGCAGCACCCCTGACACCTAACGTCACATTTAGTTGTGGGTTAACCCTGGGAGTCAGGAGTTACTAACCGAGAGGGGTGGAGCAGGTGGAGGTGGTTTGTGTGTGGCCACTCTGTCTGTAAGGAGGACAAGAAGGGGGAGCTGCTTTGCTGGGTCTGTGTGGGCGGTGGCCGTGGTGCCGCCATGGGGTCTGCTGGGGCCCCTCTGAGCTCAGGCTTCGCCTTTGCCGCCCCCCCATCACCTCTCCATCCTCACACGGGCTTTGGGGGGTTTGTCCCAGGCCATGAGCCATTTCCCGCACATGGAGCCCTTTGGCTTTTCATTTGTGCCATCCATTTACAAGCTTGACGACAGAGCTGTGTAATATTGTTCAGCATGCACTGTGGGAAGTGCCCCTGGAAACTGCCCTAAAGTTCGTGTTTTCTTTGCCTTTTCATTAACTTATTTTCTCAGGGGAAGCTTTGTAACCATCTAAAGATTGCATTGATTGAAATCATTTTAGACTAAATTGTTGTCCCCAGGTAGGACTTTGTTGTTCAAAGTAGAATAATCAGGAAAACCCACTTCAGTATGGGAGATTTTTCTAAGACCTTGAGTATAACATAACTCCTTCCTTTCCAAGGAATCACTTTAAGGAGAAAAATCATGCAGTGCTGGATTGAGACGGTGTTAAGGAGGAGAAGCTCAGTATTGTCTGACAGGCTTTAGTGAATTTCTCACTTAATTGTTGTGGAAAGACACTTGGTACCATCGATAGTCATTTACCACATGACACCATCAAGGTAGTAGTTTAAAAGACGAAGCGTGACCGTTGTACCTAAATTCACAAAACGTGGTGTATAGTAGTTTAAAAGACGAAGCGTGACCGTTGTACCTAAATTCACAAAACGTGGTGTGTGTCGTGTTAACCGCCACCTCTCTTTGTCCTGGAATTCCAGTAGCCTGGAGTTACTCTGACAAAACAGCCATAAACAGCCAAAACAGCTTTGCAAGTTCAGTCCTGGGGGAAGGTGGGGCTGCAGGAGCTGGCCCCGGGAGAGCGCTCAGCCTCTGTCTTCCCCAGCCCAGCCTCGCAGGTGTCGACAGAAGCCATCGGGGAGGACCGGGCACCCTCTGAAGGAGACGCCATGGAAGTCTGCTCTGAACAGGCAGAGGCCCACTCAGAACCTCCAAGAGAGAGGCGGGTCTACAGCCACAGGTCAGTACCTGGCCCCTTTCTGAACCAGGTTCTGAACTTCTGCTTCTGGAGAATTCTGGGTTTGATGCTTAGCATCCCCACTGAGAGAAGCCGCTCTGGGTTGAAGTGTTGGCTTCAGGGGGAGATGAAAAGCCTGACCCCCCCGCTGCCCTTGGGTGACCTGGAGCCCTGGGAGCACAGCCTACCCTGACCGCAGCCTAGGCGGGGATGGAAAGACGCAGGATGCGACTGCCCAGGTTACAACTACCGCCTGTCTTTCTAGTGCTAATGCTGTTTTTGTTGGATTAATTTGATTTCAAGTCTAATTTGGGGGTCAGTGTTGGAGAAATGGAAAAAACGACCAACAAGCCCACCCCGTCTGAGGGAGGACCTGGAGGCCCTCTGCGGCCTGCTTGCGGGTGTGGTCACTCTGGCCTAACAGTGAGCCGGGCCCGGTGGGAGAGCAGGGTGGCAGTCTCAGGCTCCACGGGGGACGGGCACGGGGCGGAGCGCGGCCGTGGTGGCCTCGCTGGACGCAGGAAGCGCCCACCTGAAGAGCCCGTGGCCGCCCTGCGGTCCGCTGGGGAGGAGGGAGCATCGGAGCGGCAAGTCAGGCCCCAGGAGACTGCTGCCACATTGAGCCGCCCGTGGGCGAAACCGCAGCGGCTTCCTGTGGACGTTTTCCGTTTCAGGATACCGTCGACCGTCTGTTTCGGGCAGGGCGCCTCTCGAGGATTTAAAAGCACCAAGAAGAGAAGCAAGCGCCAGTGATGGTGGAGCCCGGGCCGGGAATAGCCAGCTGACCGAGGCCGTGGGGGATGCGCGGGTTCGGGGAAGGGACCCCTTGTGGGTGACCAGGGTGCGGAGAGCAGCCGCTACCCCGCACAACGCCCTTTGGAGACACGTGGGGTAAACAGTTTTCCTTGAGTGCTATAAATAGTTTGAGAGGCATGGAGTAAAGGGCCTTCATTTACATTGAGTGAATGGTCAGCCTTTTGTGCTGGGTGACAGGATTTCGCCCTCCGGTGGCCACTTCTCAGAGGGGGCGATGGGGCGACAGGTCCCTGGGGGCTCTTCCTAGTTTTAGGGAGACGCCCGTGGCCCTGGTGTCTGTGCTGGGGGGGGGGGGGGGGGGGCGGGGGGACTCTGCTTCGGGCGGGGCTGCGAGGCCTGCGGAGTCAGAGTGGCGTGGCCGGGCGGGCGGCTCGGCCCGGCCCGCCACGCTGGGCTTGGGAGCGGGGATCCAGCGGCTGGCTGTCCTCCGGGGCCCGTCCCCCTGAGGGGCCTGCTGGGCGCTCGGGTCTGGGGACTGGCCGGGTCAGCGGGTGCTGGTCCCTGGCCCCTCTGAGCCCCGCACAGAGCCCTGCTGCCCGGCAGTGCTGTGGTCGTCAGCCCGAAGGTGCCTCGTCTCCTCCGTGCGGTTTCCATCAGTGCTTCCGGCGAAGTCCCTCGTTCCCTGCCTGCCCCACGGTGGGTGTTCTGAACCTGGGCTTTTCTCGCTTCAGATGGCACGTCTACCCCATTCTCAGTTCCTGCTCCTTCTAAAACCGCAGAAGCAGTCCAAATGCCCTCGCTCTGCCCTCCGCAGCCCTTCCCTGCTTCCTGTCCCTCATCTGTCTCTGCTGCATTCTGGATGATTGCTCAAGACCCATTTTTCAGTTCACTAATCTTATCACCTGTATCAGATGTGCTGTTGAACTCATTCACAGGGTTTAATTTCCACAGTTATGATTTTCAGTTCTTTTAAGTCCTATGTTGTTTTTCTGATTTCCTGGACTTTTATAGCTTTTGTTAAACTTATTTTCAACTCATTCTCTTTTAACAAATTAAACTTACTGTACACTCTCTGACTGATAACACCAATATCAGAAGTCTGTGGGTCTGATCCCTCTATGCTTTTTTCTGTTGCCTCACTCATGCTGCCTTCTTTCCTGGTGAATTTTATGATTTTTGGCTGTGAGTTTGTATTTCTTGGAATTTACCACTGGAGTTTCTCTGCCATGTCTAGGTTCTAGGTGAAAAAATGAATATTTGTTTCTGCCATATGACTGCAGATCTATGATCTAGGCCACTTTAAAATAAATTATTAGAAAAATAGATTGTTAAAAATTATTGGTTATGAATTTTCACCCCAATTCTCTTTTCCACCCATGCCCTTTCGGTGTTGCCTTTACACAACCCTATGACCCCTCATTTCACCCATAGAAAGAGAAATAGAAATAAAAATACACAGAGACCCATTCTTCTGCATCCAGTTGACAAAACCCAAAGGTTAGATGGCATACCCTTTTGTGTGTGAAGTGGGGGCACAGGCATCTCACATGTGGTCAGTGGGGGTGCTGCATGCTGCAAACCCCTAGGAAGGGGAATTTACTAATACCTAACAAAGTCACTTCTGCACATATCTTTGACCTAGCAACCCCACTTTTAGGACTACATTCTGAATCCACATTGCAATACTTCAAAAGATTTATACAAAAGGCAGTTTATTCAGTGAAATTTTTAATAACTACTGAGAACAACTCAAATGTCCCAATTACCAAATGACCTGAGTAGTTTCAAGAACAAATTTTTTGGCTCGAGAAAAAGTAGATTTAGGAGCATTGAAGTTAAAAACCCATAGTCCTGAATTTGAATTAGAAGTTTTGTTGTAAGCTATAATGTATATACCATATTTACAAAAGCTACAACTTTATTGAAAGCCAGATTAGTCTTTTGAGATCAAGGAAGCTATTGAGGAATACCAAGCTTCGGCTCAGGAGGCACCCCAGAAAGGTGCTGCTGGCCGAGGGCTAGACAGCTGGTGTGGACCGAGAACAAGAACTGCAACCGAGAAACAGCAAACATACTTACATCCGTGAGTTCTTAATGTTCAAACACAAAACACGTGTCCACTGCAGAGACCCTGCTCCAGGGCTGCAGCTGAGGACTCGAGGCTTCCTCCCCCGGCTCCTTCCCCGAGGAGCAGGCCCAGTGCCTGCCTAAGTGGGGGTGAGGCCGCCTGAGCGCAGGGCGCCCTCCTGCCCAGCCCCCTCTTGGCGGGCACGCTCCACCTTGGCACCACTGAGGGTGCTGGGCCGCGGATCACTTCCTCAGCTGTGGGGCAGTGGTTCTCGCCAGGAGAGATGGCAGAGAGGACCCCAGGCCGGCGCCCCGCCTCCAAGCTCCTGGAGCAGGGGTGTCACGGAAACATCTGCCGTTGTCCTCCCCGCCGGCTCGAGTCACAGCTCGGACTGTGGGGAGTGAGCAAGTTAGCGCAACAGATTGCTCCTAATCTCTTCCCAGAGGACTGACTCTGCAACAGACTGTGGACAAGTTCAAGCCCAAGTTCTCAAGTTTCATGAGGCGGTGGTGGACACTCAGGAGGAAAGTCGAGATAAGGCTAAGCTGGAGGCTGGTTCACAGGAGGGAACCAGGGAATAAGAAAACCAGGGGAGCCCTCATGGGGTGGGAACATGAAACAGCAACGCAGAAAAGATTGTGTCAGATGCCATAAATTAATGCATATATGTGGAATCCAGAAAAATGGCACGGATGAACCTATTTCCAGAGCCAAAATAGACACAGACATAGAGAACAGGCTTATGGGAACGGAGGAAGGAAAGGGCATGATGACTTGAGAAAGTAGCATTGACTTATATGCACTGTGATGTGTAAAAGCTAGCGGGAAGCTGCTGTATAGCACAGAGAGCTCAGTCTGCTCTGCGATGACCAAGAGGGGTGGGATGGGGTCGGGGTAGGGAGGCTCAGGGGGGAGAGGGTATGTGTGCACTTGCAGCTGATTCACTGTTGTACAGCAGAAACTAACAGCATTACAAAGGTATTATACTCCAGTTTAAAAACAAAGATTGTGTCAGACAGGCTGGAACTGGATTGGGTAAGTTGTAGAGGAATTTATGCCCAGGGGGTTGTTGAAATCAGTACAGCAATCAGCTGGCAATTCAGTTCAGTTCAGTCGCTCAGTTGTGTCCAACTCTTTGCGACCCCATGGGCTGCAGCACGCCAGACTTCCCTGTTTATCACCAACTCCCGGAGCTTGCTCAAACTCAAGTCCATAGTGTTGGTGATACAATCCGACGACCTCATGCTCTGTCGTCCCCTTTCATCCTGCCTTCTATCTTTCCTAGCATCAGGGTCTTTTTCCATGACTTAGTTCTTCACATCAGGTGGCCAAAGAATTGGAGTTTCAGCTTCAGCATCATTCCTTCCAATGAATATTCAGGACTGATTTTGTTTACCATTGACTGGTTTGATCTCCTTGCAGTCCAAGGGACTCAAGTCTTCTCCAATACCACAGTTCAAAAGCATCAGTTCTTCAGCGCTCAGCCTTCTTTATGGTCCTACTCTCACATCCATACGTAACGACTGGAAAAACCATAGCTTTGACAAGATGGACCTTTGTTGGCAAACTGATGTCTGTGCTTTTTAACATGCTGTCTAGGTTTTCATAGCTTTTCTTCCAAGGAGCAAGTATCTTTTAATTTCATGGCTGCAGTCACCATCTGCAGTGATTTTGGAGCCCAAGAAAATAAAGCCTGACACTGTTTGCATTGTTTCCCCATCTATTTGCCATGAAGTGATGGGACCAGATGCCATGATCTTCGTTTTCTGAATGTTGAGTGTTAAGCCAGCTTTTTCACTCTACTCTTTCACATTCATCAAGACATTCTTTAGTTCCTCTTTGCTTTCTGCCATAAGGGTGATGTCATCTGCATATCTGAGGTTATTGATATTTCTCCCGGTGATCTTGATTCCAGCTTGTGCTTCATCCAGCCCGGCATTTTGCATAATGTACTCTGCATATAAGTTAAATAAGCAAGGTGACAATATACATCCTTGATGTACTCGTCTCCCAGTTTGGAACCAGTCTGTTGTTTCATGTCTGGTTCTAACTGTTGCTTCTTGACCTGCATACAGATTTCTCAGGAGGCAGGTCAGGTGGTCTGGTATTCCCATCTCTTGAAGAATTTTCCACAGTTTGTTGTGATCTGCACAGTCAAAAGCTTTGGCATAGTCAATAAAGCAGAAGTAGATGTTTTCCCAACAAAGAATGGGAAAGACTAGAGATCTCTTCAAGAAAATTAGAGATACCAAGGGCACATTTCATGCAAACATGGGCACAATAAAGTACAGAAATGGTATGGACCCAACAGAAGCAGAGGATATTAAGAGGTGGCAAGAATACACAGAAATATACAAAAAAGATCTTTATGACACAGATAATCACAATGGTGTGATCACTCACGTAGAGCCAGACATCCTGGAGTGTGAGGTCAAGTGAACCTTAGGAAGCCTCACTACGAACAAAGCTAGTGGAGGTGATGGAATTCCAGCTGAGCTATTTCAAACCCTAAAAGACAATGCTGTGAAAGTGCTGCACTCAATATGCCAGCAAATTTGGAAAACTCAGCAGTGGCCACAGGACTGGAAAAAGTCAGTGTTCATTCCAATCCCAAAGAAAGGCAATACCAAAGAATGCTCAAACTACCGCACAATTGCACTCATCTCACACACTAGTAAAGTAATGCTCAAAATTCTCCAAGCCAGGCTTCAGCAATACGTGAACCGTGAATTTCCAGATGTTCAAGTTGGTTTTAGAAAAGACAGAGGAACCAGAGATCAAATCGCCAACAACCAGAGTTCCAGAAAAGCATCTACTTCAGCAATTAGTGGACTTTAACAGTGGGGTGTGGCCACAGGGCTGTGTCTCCCTCAGCACAGCACTCACCACTGGCAGGGTGTGTGTGCAGCAGACAGTCTTCACTGAAATAATCCAACCAGTCACCAGAAAAACAAATAATAAGGCCCGGTGATTAACCTCAGATATGCAAATGACACCACCCTTATGGCAGAAAGTGAAGAGGAACTAAAAAGCCTCTTGATGAAAGTGAAAGAGGAGAGTGAAAAACTTGGCTTAAAGCTCAACATTCAGAAAACTAAGATCATGGCATCTGGTCCCATCACTTCATGGGAAATAGATGGGGAAACAGTGGAAACTGTCAGACTTTATTTTGGGGGCTCCAAAATCACTGCAGATGGTGATTGCAGCCATGAAATTAAAAGACGCTTACTCCTTGGAAGAAAAGTTATGACCAACCTAGACAACATATTAAAAAGCAAAGATATTACAACAAAGGTCCGTCTAGTCAAGGCTATGGTTTTTCCTGTGGTCATGTATGGATGTGAGAGTTGGACTGTGAAGAAGTCTGAGCACCAAAGAATTGATGCTTTTGAGCTGTGGTATTGGAGAAGACTCTTGTGAGTCCCTTGGACTGTAAGGAGATCCAACCAGTCCATCCTAAAGGAGACCAGTCCTGGGTGTTCATTGGAAGGACTGATGCTGAGGCTGAAACTCCAATACTTTGGCCACCTCGTGCTAAAAGTTGACTCACTGGAAAAGACCCTGATGTTGGGAGGGATTGGGGGCAGCAGGAGAAGGGGATGACAGAGGATGAGATGGCTGGATGGCATCACCGACTCGACGCACATAAGTTTGGGTGAACTCTGGGAGTTGGTAATGGACAGAGAGGCCTGGTGTGCTGCAATTCATGGGGTCGCAAAGTCGGATACAACTGAGCAACTGAACTGAACTGATACCACTCTAATGACAGAAAGTGAAGAGGAACTAAAGAGCATCCTGATGAGGGTGAAATAGGAGAGTGAAAAGGCTGGCTTAAAATTCAACATTCAAAAAACTAAGATCATGGCATCCCGTCCCATAACTTCATGGCACATACAAGGGGAAACAGTGGAAACAGTGACAGATTTTATTTTCCTGGGCTCCAAAATCACTGTTGACAGGCACTGCAGCCATGAAATTAAAAGATGGCTTATCTTTGGAGGAAAAGCTATGACAAACCTAACCAGCATATTAAAAAGCAGAGACGTCACTTTACTGACAAAGATCTGTATAGTCAAAGCTATAGTTTTTCCAGAAGTCATGTATGCATGTGAGAGTTGGACCATAAATGAGGCTGAGTGCCAAAGAATTGATACACTCAAATTGTGGTATTGGAGAAGACTCTTGAGAGTCACTTGGACAGCAAGGAGTTCAAACTAGTCAATCCAAAAGGAAATCAACCCTGAATATCCATTGGAAGGACTGATACTGAAGCTGAAACTCCAACACTTTGGCCACCTGATGCGAAGAGCCAACTGATTGGAAAAGACCCTGATGCTGGGAGGGATTGAGGGTAAGAGGAAAAGGAAACACGGAGGACGAGATGGCTGGACGGCATCACTAACTCAATGGGCATGAGTCTGTGGAATCTCCGGGAGACAGTGAAGGACAGGAAGCCTGCATGGATGAGATGGCTGGTCGGCATGACTAACTCAATGGGCATGAGTCTGAGGAATCTCCAGGAGATAGTGAAGGACAGGAAGCCTGCATGGACAAGATGGCTGGACGGCATCACTAACTCAATGGGCATGAGTCTGAGGAATCTCCGGGAGACAGTGAAGGACAGGAAGCCTGCATGGATGAGATGGCTGGACGGCATGACTAACTCAATGGGCATGAGTCTGAGGAATCTCCAGGAGATAGTGAAGGACAGGAAGCCTGCATGGACGAGATGGCTGGACGGCATCACTAACTCAATGGGCATGAGTCTGAGGAATCTCCAGGAGATAGTGAAGGACAGGAAGCCTGCATGGACAAGATGGCTGGACGGCATCACTAACTCAATGGGCATGAGTCTGAGGAATCTCCAGGAGCTGGTGATCAACAGGGAGGCCTGTGTGCTGCAGTTCATGGGGTTGCAAAGATTTGGCCACAACTTAGTGACTGAGGAACAAACACCATGAAAGCTATAGAACACTGTTCAGATAAAGAGGAGTTAAATAATTAGAAAAACGTCTCATGCATGATTAATCTAACATTGTTAAAATGGCAATATTCCCTAAAATATTCCCTAATTTATAGATTCAATGCACTATCAGAAACCTAGTGGACTTCTTTGTAGACATTGACAATCTGATTCTACAATCCATATGGAATTGCAAGGACCCCAGAATAGGTCATTCTTGTTCTTGAAAGGAGAGCAAAATAGGAAGGTTTCAAAACTTACTACCAAAAAAAAAAAGACAAAACAACATCTTACTACAAAGCAACAGTAATGCAGACTCTGGTCCTGGCAGAGGATAAATATCCAGATCAATGGGACAGAACTGACAGTCCAGAAATAAACCCACACACCTCAGTAGGCGACGGTTGAGGGCATCACAGACAGTGGGGGAGAGTAGTCTTTTCAACAAATGGTGCTGGGATAGTTGGATAACCACATGCAAAAGCATCAAGTTGTATACTTACAGAATATTTAAAAATGGATCAAATGTCTAAATGTAAGAAATATAACTATAAAACACTTGGGTAAAAACCAGAGTGAATTTTCCTGATTGTGGATTTGGCAAAAGATTCTTAAGTATGACATCACAAGCAGAAGCAAGGACTTCCCTGGCGATCCAGTGGTAAAGACTCCTTGCTCCCAGTACTGGGTGCCCCGGGCTGGTCCTGCAGTTCAGAGCTTGCATGCCAGAGCTAGAGATCCCACAGGCCACAACCAGAACCCGGCCCAGCCAAATCTATTTTTTTTAAAGTGCAAGCAACAAAATTAAAAATAGCTACAATGGATTTAATCAAATTAAAATATTTTGTACTTCAAAGGGACACTGTCAAGAAAGTGGAAAGACAACCCACATAATGGAAGAAAATATTTGCAAATTCTGTGTCTGATGAGGATTTACTATCCTGAGCATATAAAGAATGCTTACAAACACTCAACACAAAAGAAAACCCAGCTGAAAACTAGGCAAGGGACTTAAGCAGATGTTTTTCTAAAGAAAATATATAAATGGCAAATGAGCACATGAGAAGGTGGTGTCGCTAGTAAACACAGATTAAAGCCTGAGGCTTCACATTCACTCGGCTGGCTGCAATCAAAATGTCAGATAGAAACAAGTATTGGACATGATAGGGAGAAACTGGACTTTCCGCTGTAATTTACCATGTTAACAAATTCAAGGGGGAAGCAACTGATCACCCAAATATATGCAGGTAATACAGGCCGTAGGCGGCCACGGCGCGGCGAGGAGTCCAGGCACCTGCGGCGGGGCGGCGGCGGAGTCGTGAAGGCGGGCGCCCAGCGGGAAGGGAGGGGAGGACGGGGCAGCAGCGGCCTGGCCGTCAATTTCAGCTTCTCCAGCTCGGCCTCCTGCAGTCGCTTGGCTTTGGCCCGGCGGTTCTGAAACCAGATCTTGACCTGCGTCTCGGAGAGACTCAGGCTGCTGGAGAATGCGGCGCGCTCGGCGACGGACACGTGCTGCTGCTGACCGAAGCCACGCTCCAGCGCCAGCAGCTGCGCGGCGGTGAAGGGCGTCCGCGGCTCGCGGTCGCTCTTCTGTTTCCCGAGGGCGCAGGCTGGAGGGCTGGGGGCGCCTGGGAGGAAAGAGCAAAAGCGGGCGCTCGGACGCACTCCGGGATCGCCGCCACGGCCGATTCTGGATGTGAGTCCTGGCTCTATGACCGCGGGCCTCAGGTGAGACGGGACCCCGAAGCCTGCGGGGTAATAGAAGAAGGCACGGGAGGGGGAGGGGGGCGGCGCGCGGAGAGGGACAAAGTGGACTGGGGCTCTGCTCCCCAGGGAGGAGGGGAACTCTGCCCGCTTGGAAAAGCGAGAAACCTGGGCACGAAACCGCAGCAAGACCTGAGCGGTGAGCGAGGAGGGGAAGCAGAGGTCCACCTTGGCGGGGACTGTAGGGTGCACGGCCAGAGAGACTCCGAGACGAGAGGCCCCGGGTCTGGGGTTGCGGGCCCCGCCCCCGGGTAGAGCAGGGTATACCTGTTTGGAGGGGGCAGGTGGGTCAGGGCTCGCGCGCCGGAGGGCTTGGGCGGGCTCTCCTGGGCTGATTTCTTTCTTTGCACTCAGGCCGGCGCGTTAGTGGATGGCTATTTCCGAAGTTACGAACGACAGCGCCTTTCCCGCCCTGGTCCTCCCAGCCCGGGCCAAGCGGGCTCCTCTCGCAGCCCGGGACCGCGCGACAGGGCACTTACGTGGGGCGCTCGAGAGGGCGGCCGGCGGGAACCAGGCCCGGGGTTCCGCGGCGCCCCGCGGCCTCTCCTTCTGGGGTTGCACGGGCTCCGAGCCCAGCCAGCGCTCGGCTTCCAGCAACGACTCGACGCCGAAGGGCAGCGGGCCGAACCTCGCACGGTCCCCGTCCCACGTCCTGAGCCCAGCGGGGTTCATGCCGAGCAAAGCCGGGGCCATGCGCTGACGGGCGGGCGCTGGGCTAGCGGAGCCCGGCGGGCGCAACGTGGGGGCAGCGCGCAGCGAGACTGCCGGGGACTCGGTGGCGCCCCCTCCCTCGGTGCCCTTTTTATAAAAAGCGGCGCCCCTTTCATACCCAGCTGTCCAATCGCCTCAGTGGCTGCCGCGTGGCTTCAGACGCCCATTGGTTTCGCTGATCCGGGAGGAGGGGTCGGGCAAGGAGGGGCGGGGCCGCCGGCCGAGCCCCGGACTGGGAGCCATGTGAGTCCCAGCCCCGGCCAGCCTGGCGCACCCCGTCGGTTTCCTAGAGCCCGCTGTGGCCGGGCTGGGATGCGGCTGGGACACCGGGGAGCATGAGGCGCTGGCCCCAGCCTCCTCGCGGGGAGGAGCCCGCAGTGGGCGCGACGGGGTTGAGCTTCGGTCCGGGCGCCTCCCGCAGTGTCCTCGCCCGCCGGCGGCTCGTCCCGCTGCGCCACAGCCCGGAGCCGGAGCCATCGGCGCGTGCCTGCCGTGGTCCAGGCGCTGTCTCCAAACCCTGGGGGCCACTTTTGGCCGACCTTGCACCCGGACTGGAGACTCTGCTTCCGTCGCCTGGAAGTCGGGCCATGGCGCCCTGAGCCTGGGTGGCTTTCCAGGCGCCCGTAGCTGGCGGGCGCTCTCCCTGGCGTCCCACAGCTTGACCCGGGAGCGGCCGGCGGGGCGCGGCGAAGGTCCCAGGGCAGGGCCCGGGGCCGCTGGGGAGGCCGAGGCTCCCACGTCTCAAGCGCCTGCGACACGGGGCCTGGGACACAAGAAGGGCGCCTCGGGTCACTGGGTGTCAGCCTCTCCCGCTCCGCACTTGCTGGGCCGAATCCTCGGGAAACCCGGGCCTTGGGACCTGGGAAAAGCCCTGCGACGCCAGTTCGGACAGACCCCGGCCGGACCGCCGAGCTGCTTCCGAGACGCCGCGACCAGGTGGAGAGCGATCCCAGACCGGGTTCGAAGAAGGAGCGAAGGTCCGACAGAGACTAAACTGAACGGATCTTTGGTTTGGAAACCTTGAGTGCTGCAAACGAGGCACCGCTCTGCAGTCTCTCCGCCAAGGGAAGAAACCCCGCATGCATTTTAGAATAAATCAGGAGATTGGTTTGCCAGTAACGATTTCATGTCAGAGTAATATCCCTGAACGCAGAAGCAGCAAAGTAAATCGACTAAATGTTAATTTTTGAAAAAGCAACGTTGTTCAATGAAAACTAGTTTTGGATGATGCTTCGTCCAGTTAAGCTAGAGAAATTCACTCAGCAAGTTTCTCACCATGCAAATTTAGAAGCAAGACTGAAAGGGGCCTTCAGAGCCCTCCTGCCAGGCCTGTGTCTGAGGCTAGACCAGCTCTTTCTGCATTCCGAGATAAATTGCCCTTTTCTAATGCAATAAAGATGTTCTGAGTTGATTGAAGATAATTGCATCATTAAAGCACTTTCTTTGAAGGCCTCTCTCCTGATAGTTTATCTTTAGCAGGCCGCTCACCGGAGCCTTTGAAAACGAATTTTAATGAGGATAACAGCCAGCTGCCTCGGCCTGCCCCATGTCCACTCAGGATGGCCCAGAGGTAGCGTCTGGGTGGATGACGTGGGGCCTGGGCTGTGTCTAGCTGGTCTGGGGTGGGATGGGACTGTGGGGCCAGGGACCGGTGCTGACCTTCAGGAGGTCTCCCAGGAGATATCCGGACTGGTGTGTCTCCCTCCCAGCAAGGCGAGCCAGTGCTGACCAGGCTCCTGCCTGGCCTGGCTCCAGAGGGGGTTGGAGGATGGAGGAGAGCCCCTGGGCGTGGACGTCAAAGCCCAGACCACAGCACCGAGCTCGAACAGGCTCCGGCACGGCGGCCTCTCCAGCCCCACTGGGCCCTGGGACGGGAGGTGGCCGGGGTGCTGGGCGTGAGAAGGACAGGACCCCATTTCTGTCAACGTGCAGGCTTTGGGCGCAGAAGCCTGGACCCAGCTGTAGGAGCCTGGGCACTGTCTCTGGGCACCAGAAGAGATGAAGATGCCTGCAGTCACCTGGCTTCCAGGAGCAGGCCAGCCAGGCCTGTTGTGTGGACAGGAGACCAGGCCCAGCCCCGGCACTGGCCCCTCTTGAGGCTGGTAGGTGCTGAAGCCAGTGCCAACTCCCCACCCCATCTCAGGTGAGCCCCTGAAATGGTAGCAAAGCCTCAAAGACCGGCCTGCTGAGTCCGCACTGGGGTGGACACCGAGCCCAGTCTGAGTGGCGTTGTTCCTGAGGTTTGCTCTGAGCCCTGAGGGGCCAGGAGGTCAGCAAAGGCCGGACACCTGTTCTTCCTGTGTCCTGGTGCCTCCTTTTGGTGCTGACTTCACGGGGATGAGCACATCCTGAACTTCCAGAAACGAGAGACAAGTCCCGGCACGGGGGTCGGGTGCCAAGAGGCTTCCTGTCGGGGCGGTCAGCGTAGGGAGGTGAGTTCTGAGAACAGATTTCGTTTTGTAGGACTCATCCAGCAGGGTTTGGAACTGCGCGGGACTCAAACAGGAATAGAAACGCTCCCCCCGTCTTAAAACCTTGGAGGGGAGGGTCTGCTGAAGTGAGAGAAAGTCAGGTCACGCTCACAGCGGCGGTGCTGAGGGAGGGAAGCTGGCCGTCCCCTTTTGGACGTGGATGGAGGCAGCCAGCGTGGTCTACATGGTGGTTTACAGGCAGGGCACCTTTGCTGGCCAGTGGCCTACAGACAGCTGACTCCTGGTCTTGCTCCAGGGCAGCACCGCCCCTCCTCTAGGCCCCTTCTATAGGCCGTGCCTTCCAGACAGTGCACTCTGCAGGGAGTACCGTGTGGCCCCACCGCTTCATGCCTCACCCCCTGTCATCTCTCTCAGCCGAGGCCCCCGACAGCCTCCCTTTCATCCCGAAAGGCCCCGGCCACTGTCCTTCTCAAAGGCATCCGTGTTGGAGCCTTTGACTTTTTCCTTCTTGACTTATTGGAAAATTGCTCCAAACACAAGTGGTACTTCTCTGGCCAGAAGACGGCTAGATGACACGAGCTCCAGCAGCTGGTGGGAGTGATGAGGGAGAGGCCGCCGGACAGGAGGTCCGTCTCCCCAGGCGGATGCTCGGGCGTCGCTCAGGAGAGGACCTGCTCCAGGTCGGATGAGGCCCACGAGATGGGGCAGGCTCAGGCGAGGGTGGGGGCTGAGGAGAGAAGGCCCCGGGACTCACCCTGAGACCCCCGTCACTTCAGGGTGTCTCCCCACGTCTTTCCTTTTCTCCTGTTCCCATCTAGCTTCTCTGCCAATTCACCTTCATGCTTACTCTTTACATGCAGGGCTTTAAAACTCAGGCACACCTCCTGACAAGAGAAACCAGAGGAAGAGCCCATTTTTATCGAGTGACCCTCTGTCCAGAGCAACAGGTGCAGGTAATTTTGTCCCGTACAGAACGACCTCTCCCCGCCCTGATGTCTGCTACCTAATCCCCGGGACCCAGCAGTATGTCACGGTATGTGGCAAAGCTGGGATTGACACTGTTCATCAGCTGCTTTGGGATGGCTAGAGTACCCTGCAGCATCCAGGTAGACCCAATCTAATTGTGAGGGTCCTCAAGAGGCCAGAGGGGGCAGCGTGGGACGGACTGAGCCTGTCACAGCTGGCTTTGGCCGTGGCCTCTAGAGGACCCAGAGCCTCCACCAGGACCAGCCCAGGCTGCGCACACCTGATTTAACCCAGGGAGACCCACTTGGACTTCTGGCCCCAGGTCTGTGCAGGGGTGTATATGCGCTGTCTGCGGTCGAGAGACAGTCCCTCACAGTGCATCTGTCCAGAGGCAGTAGGGTGCTGGCGTCCCCTACGTGGCACTTCTTATCATCCCTGCTTTCGTGGGAGAGGAAACAGGCTCTGGGGGAAGTGATTTGGCAGGGGTCCGGCTGGATGGGCCCAGCCCTGAGTCACTCTCAAGTCTGTGCTCCTTCCTCTGTGTGCTGCCTGGGGTGGAGGGCTGGCACTGTCTCCATGGGTCAGAGGAACCCGGGAGCCAGGCTCCATGGCACCTGGGGCCTTGCTGAGGCACCAGCTCTTGCAGAGTCCAGGCCGTGGGCATCCCGAGTTGCCTCCCTTGCGCTGCCTGTCCGGCCCCGGTGCCAAGTCCCCAGGCGGGAAGTGCTCAAGCGCCCTCTGCTGGCAGAGCTGGGAGTCAGACTGTCTGTGCCCGGTGGAGGTGGGGCTCTGTCTCCTGGGGGAGCTGGCTGTGGGCGTCTAACTGCAGAGACCGGGTGAGCTGGAGGTCTCGGTGGACACAGGAGAGCAGTGGGCCAGGGAAGTCCTTGCCTGCAGCAACGGGGGCCCTAGGGAAGGGCTCGCGGTGCAGCCCAGGTGTGGGCCCGAGCATAGGATGGGTGGGAGAGTCCACCAAGCTCCGCAGAGAGGATGCTGTTTTGGAATTACTGAATTGTAAATATATATATATATATTATTTTTGAGAGTGAACAACTTTGGAGATGCTTGAAAAAAGGCAAGGGCATGGTGGGAAAACAACACCATTCAGAAGATGGGGATGAGTGTAGGATGGTTCTGGAAATAGGAGCCAAGCTGCCACTCCAGGCTTGATGCCCCTCGGCCCCAAGGCCCCGGGGGTACAGTGATTAGACCCAGGGCCTCTGGCAGGTGCTCCAGGGCCATCTGGGCAGGACTGTGACTCAGGGGTGAACTAAGAAGGCCACAAGAGTCCCCTGGCACCAGCCCTTTGGGCAGCAAAGGCTTATCAGCGCCCTTGATCTCTAGCAATCAGCTCTCAGATTCATCATCTTTATCATCTCCTGCTTTCTATCTCAGGACTTCCCTGGTGGCTCAGACGGTAAAGCATCTCGCTTACAAGGCGGGAGACCTGGGTTCAATCCCTGGGTCAGGAAGATCCTCTGGAGAAGGCGATGGCAACCCACTCCAGTACTCTTGCCTGGAAAATCCCATGGACGGAGGAGCATGGTGGGCTACAGTCCATCAGGTTGCAAAGGCTTTCTACTTCATTGATCTTTTTGTTTCCATTACTTAGTTTATGTTTCGTTTGCTCTACTTTTTCCAGTTTCTTAGTGTGGAAACTGTCATGGATTTTTAAACCTTTCTTCTTTTTTGATATAGCTGTCAGCGCTATGGATTTTCCTGTAAGTACTGCTTTGGTACATCCTACAATTTTGACGTTTTCATTCTTAGTTCAAAATATTAATTCTCTTTTGATTTCGTCTTTGACCCAAGGTCACTCAGAAGTATGTTACTGAGTTTCTAAGTATTTGAGTTTTTTTCAGGGATGTTTCTGTATCTGTTTTCATTTTACACTTTGACATTTGTCCTTGGCCTTGACTGGGGAGGAGAGAAGGGGAAGCTGGGATGGAGAAAGATGCTGGGGGCAGAGGCCAGGGCCACAGAGCTCAGAGAAGGGGCCCTCAGACCTGTGAGGACTGAGGGGCCACGGGACTCACGGACAGGGATCCCAGGGCTCTGAGCGGGTAACTCTACCTCTCCTGGGAGTTAACGGCCCACCCAGAGCCTCGGGGGAGAGCCCTCTGTGGGGACGTCATGCACCCAGAACAGAGGAGACCCTGTGTGGCCTGAATGCAGGGAGCCAGGGGAGAGCGGCAGCTGGGAGCAGTGGGCAGTTCCGGGACCGGGACCGGGCGTGGCGGGGTCACAGGCTCACCGGCAGGAAGTGCCTGGGGCCTGGCTCATCTCTGTACTGCTTGCCAGCCTTCTGCGAGGACTCTGGGAGTCCACAGGAGTGTCCCTGTGGCACCTGGGCAGAGGGATGGTGATACCTGGAACCTGGGGTCTAGCCAGGAGCCCCAAGGCAGCCCCCGGCTCCTGGGAGAGGAGGGAGACAGGAGGGAGCCCCCGGCACAGGGCGTCACTGCTCTTCTCAGCACTACAGGAAGGACTGGCTTGGGCCCCCTGCCCCGTATCCCACTGGCCCGGGAGACAGGTGGCCCTGGTTCGGAGAGGGGATGGAGCCCTGTTGGCAGGTGGGCAGCCACCCTGGCCCACCTTAGGCAGTCTTTTGCTCCATTCCATAGGCTGTCGCACCGTGGAAAGGGCCTCTGGCCAGCCGCGGGCACTGTGGACCGAAGTGCTGGTGAGGGGTGCGGGCTTGCAGCATGGGTGGGGGAGGCCGCCGCCCCAGACCTCATTCTGGGAGAGATGGAGGGGTCCTCCTGGGTCTGGCCACTCCCCAGGGAAGTTTGAGAGAGTCCTATTCAGCTGGGCCATGTACTTTCCTCCCAAAGGCCTTCTCCCCGCCCAGCCCAACTGCCCAGCACACAGCCACCTCTGAATGCCCAGCCAGGCCCTTCAATCCTGGCCTGGCCCCTCCAGCCAGGCAGGGCCCTCCCCAGGGCCGGAGGAGTGTTCAACAGGCCTGATTAACAGGCGGGGCACTTCGGGGACAACGGGCAGCCTGGCTCCAGCCTCCAGGCGAGAGGGGCCTGTGGAACCCTCTAGCTCTGCTCTGCGCAGGGGACATGCTCTGTGCCAGGCTACAGCTGGTTAATCACTTGGAAAACACAGTCGCGCCCCCTGGCTGTGAAAGTCACTTCAGGGCCTGCGGGGATCAACTTTCGTTGCTGGGAGAACCCAGAACTGATTTCCTGTGTCTGGGGTGGCCCAGTGTCCGGCCACCCTGCAGCAGAGAGAGGGGTCCCCCTGAGCACAGTTATGGGGATGAACCGTGTTCTCGAACACGCAAGGGGAGTTCTCTTTTTCCCCCGGTAATGAGCGACACCAGGGTGCCCTCACAGACAGCAAGAAGCCTGGTGGGGATGAACCGTGTGCTCGAACACGCAAGGGGAGTTCTCTTTTCCCCCGGTAATGAGCGACACCAGGGTGTCCTCACAGACAGCAAGAAGCCTGGTGGGGATGAACCGTGTTCTCGAACATGCAAGGGGAGTTCTCTTTTCCCCCGGTAATGAGCGACACCAGGGTGTCCTCACAGAGTTCTCTTTTCCCCCGGTAATGAGCGATACCAGGGTGCCCTCACAGACAGCAAGAAGCCTGGTGGGGATGAACCGTGTTCTCGAACACACAAGGGGAGTTCTCTTTTTCCCCGGTAATGAGCGACACCAGGGTGCCCTCACAGCAAGAAGCCTGGTGGGGATGAACCGTGTGCTCGAACACGCAAGGGGAGTTCTCTTTTTCCCCAGTAATGAGCGACACCAGGGTGCCCTCACAGACAGCAAGAAGCCTGGGGCGACGCCTGGGAGCCCCTGCTCCAAGCGCCCATCTACCCCCCGCCCACGGAGCCCTTTGCACTCGGGCAGGTGGAAGGTTCTAGATGCTAAGGCCTGCAGACATGAGTTGGAGATGGTGCCCACGTCTCAGGCCCCTGAGCTCCGCCCCCCGCATGACGCAGCGCTGCATCGCTTGTGTGACACCGCCCTCCTGGGCTCAGAGCTCACCCACGGCAGAGGACCAGGGGCGTGTGCCCAGTGCCAGTTACAGGTGGGTCTTGAGGGGAAGAAGGAGTGAGGGAGGGTGAGGGGCACTGGGACTCACATGCCTGGTTCCAGTCTTGGCTCTGCTGAAGGGCTGTGCCACCTGACCTGGCACCTTAACCTCTCTGGGCCGCAGATTCCTGCTTGGTCTCCCCCACGTAAGCCAGAGCAAACACACAAAGAATCCCCTTGGTCATGGTCATCAAAGCCTCTGCCCACTGCCCTTGCACCCCCTCCAGTCGGCCAGGCACAGAGGCCCTGGGGGAGAGCAGGTCACCAGCCACACAGGGCAGTGGGTGGGCTTAGGGGGAAGCAGGGGCTACTGGGTCTGGCTGCTCAGGGGAGGAAAGGGGGTCCGTCTTGTCCCAAGCTCTCAGGGCCAATGGTGCCCGCACAGTTGCCCGGGACCTCGAGAGTGGAGGGCACCTCTGACTGGTCTCAAGGTCAGCTCTGTAGACAGAGACCCTCTGTCCACTGAAGTGGGGTTCTGCCAAAGTGCCGTCAGCCTTCCCCAACCCCCGTGCAGCAGGACCACTCCCAACAGGGCAGGCAGGCCTCTGAGTCTCTGTGGGAGGCTTCTGGAGTTTGTAATCCTGCCTAATCCTGCTTCAGATCCCTGTGGGCAGGAGGAAAGCCACATGCAGCAGACTCGAGCCAGCCAGCAGATCCTGGTCCCAGGGACAGGCCAGGGGTGGACCTCTGCAGTCCCAAGCCCCCTGCTCAGGGCCCTGGAGGTCCAGGTCCAGGACCTGTGCTCAGGTATGAAGCGGAAAGATGGAGATGCCTGCCTTGCCTGCCTCTCTGGGCCTCCCCTCAGCTTGTGCGAGGTCACACACAGGCCGCGTCAGACAGCCTGGTCTGGGTCCAGGGCCAAAGTGAGCCAGAGCTGGGGCCCTCAGAACCTCAGACGGGAGCTGCAGGGGACTTTCAAGGGCGCTCTGGGACTTCTGTTCACACTGAACAGACCCTGCCTCAAGAAGCATTACATGTCTTGGGACGTTCTCTCTGAGGATGGCCTTGCTCCTGAACGCGGCCAAGCTGGAGGCCAACCTGCAGTGAGGGCCAAAAGGACTGGTCCCAGAGCATGCATCCTCCCCGGCCGGTGCCCTGTCAGGAGGAAGGAGGGTCTCGGGCCACCTGCACCCTGTGCACCCTCCGCAGTGGCTGCTGGGCAGTGCCT
The DNA here is from genome assembly GCF_003369695.1 of Bos indicus x Bos taurus. NCBI lineage: Eukaryota > Metazoa > Chordata > Mammalia > Artiodactyla > Bovidae > Bos > Bos indicus x Bos taurus. The sequence goes on along the minus strand of NC_040101.1, from coordinate 339,273 downwards.
GGGGCTCTCCAGGGACACAAAGTGAATGAGGAGCAGCGAGGGGCCCAGGAGTCACACGGGGCATTCCCGACGCATCCTCCTACAGCCGTGACGGCGCCTGACATGGGAGAGGGACGCTTAGGCGGCCTGGTCAAGGAACCCAGCGTGAATTTTGAGCAGAGACTCCAAGGCCAGGAGCACTGTGGGCACAGAGGACCTTGGTCAACACATCCGGGACTGAGACTTTGAGTTTTGTTCTAAACACATCAGGGCAGAGATGGGCATGAAGCATCAGAGGCTCAGACCAGAGGAGGTATGACAGCTCTCTATTCCCGCCTCACAGATTCCTCCAGCAGGGTGGGTGGGCTGCAACCAGGAGCTCTGCAGAGACCATGGGTGGGGGCCAATGAGGGCCTGACCGGAGCCAGTGGGATTCCACCTCTCTATCAAAGCAGGCCAGTAATATGAATTGTGTTTGAGGATGCTGTGTTTGGAAATAACATAGGATAGAGGATAACTAATAACTGAGCATCTAATTTAATCCTGGTCCGAAAGCCTGTTTATTTAGACCAAGCAGCTGAGTGAACACTTTAGCAGTGGGTCTGACCACCAGGTCCTGGAGCAGGGTGCCTGTCAAGCCAGGGTTTGAGTCAGGAGGGAACGAGGGTCGGGCACCCCCAGACTGCCCGAGCAGACTCCAGATGGGTCGGGGTGACGGGCTCATCATGGGGGAAGCTCATGGGCATGGAGGGAGCACCTCCCCTGGAATGGCACAGGCTCCGGGCAGCCACCCTGGTCCCCGAACCTGACCCACACCTGCAGCGTCATGCAGCTGGAGCCTGGCTATTGCATGGCCTCTGTGAGGTGGGCCAGCAGAGGACTGGGCCTTGACCGGAACTAGAGGGTTCTTTACTTCCCTGGTGGCCAAGCCTGAGCTGGGGTCCCATTCTGTGTGCCCCTCAGCCCAGCACTGAGTCACTGGACCCTCTCTGGGGCACGTGTGAAATCCTGGAGGAGCTCGGCCCACCTGGAGCCGGTGGCGAGGAGCCCGGGATGCCAGGGAGCCCGGCAGGATTGAAGGCTCCCTGTGATCTGAGGGGTGGGGAGACTTGCGGGGGGGTCAGGGGCAGTGGCAGGACCCTCAACCGAGGCCCGAAAGGGTCTGAGGCAAAGCTGAGGGATGTCCCGGCTTGAGAGCTCCTAGGGTCCAGGCACTCCCTGCCATGTGAGCCTCGGTCACCCAAGATGAGCCTGTCGCCCCCTGCCAGGTCCGGGCTGGGCAGCCTGTGGCCGCACACGACCCAGAGAAGGACAATGCTTCCCAGGTTGTCAGGGTGAGGCCGGCTGGGTCCCAGCACAGCGAGTCCCGGTCCTCTTCGTGAGGCAGCCACGCCCTCTACAACCCCAGGAGGGGCTCCGAGGACCCTGAGGGTCCCCACCCGCCCACAAGGGGCAGAGCGGGGCTCAGGCAGCCCGTTAAGGCTGCCAGACCCCTGGGCAGCGGGCCAGTGCTCCTCCCAGGGGCTCCCCGATGTCCCCAGTGAGGGCTCTCTGCTGAGGAGCATCTTCACAGGGCTGCCTCTCCCCGGGGGGCTCACTGCCCACCCTTCCATCCCCCCTCGTCCACCAGGTGTGAGGCTGGAGGGAGGGCAGGCGGAGGTCCACGCAGGTCCTGCCCCTCGGACCCGGGAGAGTGAGGCAGAAGGGCGTGAAGTCCGGGACCCTCCGCACCCCGGACCCCGAGGGCGAGGGCTCCACCCTGTGGTCCTCGGTTCCCACAGTGGCAGAGGAAGCCAGGCTCCCCGAATCAGAGGTGCTCTGGCCGCAAGGGCCTCCTGCCCCAGATTCTCCGATCCAGCCCGTCTGGCTTCGGGAGAGCAGGGCCGGCGCCGGCTGGCGGCAAGCTTCCCAAGGGAGGGCCAGAGCCATGCCGCCGGCTCCCCGCAGGAGCCCCCCGAGGTCGGGCCGGGACTCGGCGCCTCTGTCGCGCACACGAGGGCGTCCCCGGTCACCGGGGAGGCGCGCGCTCCTCCAGTCCGCGGGCGGGGCGCACCCCTGCCGGCCCCGGCGAGAGCCCGGCCCAGGCTCCGAGCCCCTGGGCGCCCGGGAGGCGTCTGGAGCGTCCCGCAGCGGAGCCCCTGGGCCGGCGACGGCCCTCAGACGCCACGGCCGGGCGGGGCCCCGTGGGGAGGCCGGGCAGGTCCCGGGGAGGGCGCCGGAGCCGGTCCTGCGGCAGCTCCTTTCCTGCCCCCTCCGCCCTCCCCGGCCCGGCCTCCCGCGGCCTCCGCTCCGCGCGCAGCCTCTCAGGCCTCTTCCCCTGGCTCCCCCACGCACCACTGTCTCTCCTCACACTCCGCCTCCGCTCTCACACCCGCCTCTCCTCTCCTCAAACCCCGCCTCTCCTCTCCCCACACCTCGCCTCTCCTCTCCCCGCACACCCTGCCCCTCCTCTCCTTACACACCCGCCTCTCCTCTCCCCACACCCCGCCTGTCCTCTCCCCACACCCCGCCTCTGCTCTCCGCACACCCCGCCTCTCCTCTCCTCTCCCCCGACCCCTGGCTCTCCTCTCCTCTCCCCACCCCTTCCTCTCCTCTTCTCTCCTCTCCTCTACACACCTGGCCTCTGCTCCCCTCCCCGCCGCCTCCTCCCCGGCCTCCCGCCTCCGTCTTCGCCTGGGGTAGTTGCCCCTTTGAAGCCCCCGCCGGCTTCGCGGCGTCCTCAGCGCTCCCACCACGCGCGGAGCTGCCCTCGGGCCCCTCGGTTTCAGCTCCTTTTCATCCTTTCCTTCTCAACTTGATTAAAACCAGCGGAGAAACCGACGTCAGGGGGCGGGGTCATGTTCGAGGGGGCGGAGCCTACGCTCTGGGGCCGCCCCGCCCCGCCCCGCCCTTCCCCGGCCCGGGCCCCTTTGTGCTGGAGGGCGGGGGCGAGGTCCTATGGCTGAGGGGGCGGAGCCTATGCTCAGGAAGGAAGCGAAGCCCCGCCCCGCCCCGTCCGGTCCTCGGCCCCTTTGGGCAGGCGCGCGGGGACACGGCCCGGGCTGTTTCTGCGAGGCCGTGCGTGGCCAGCCGTCCTGAGCCCACAAAGCGACCAGGTGTGTCTCCCAGGTACTGTTTGGTTGTTTTTAGTGTTTGTAGCGGAGAAGGCAATGGCACCCCACTCCAGTACTCTTGTCTGGAGGATCCCATGGACGGAGGAGCCTGGTAGGCTGCAGTCCATGGGGTCGTGAAGAGTCGGACACGACTGAGCGACTTCAGTTTCACTTTTCACTTTCATGCATTAGAGAAGGAAATGGCAACCCACTCCAGTGATCTTGCCTGGAGAATCCCAGGGACGGGGGAGCCTGGTGGGCTGCCGTCTATGGGGTCGCACAGAGTCGGACACGACTGAAGCAACTTAGCAGCAGCAGCAGCAGTAGCAGTGTTTGTAGAAAGAATGAGACGGAGAAGTAGAGAAAATTCGGACAGGTTTAGGGGACAGGCCACCAAGGCCCCACCCCAGTCGTCCTGGACCTCGGGCCTCAGAGGCGGTGCTCGGCCCTCCTGGAGGGCCGTGTGGTGTGAAGGACCCCATAGGTCTTGCCCCTGGGAGCTCGAGCTGATGGCGGGGATGGTGGAGTAGTGCCCTTGGGGGTCAGCTCTGGTTCCCTCAGCCGCTAGCTCTGCCGGCAGTGGTGACGGCCTGGCCAGCAGACGTGGGGGTGGGAGTCGGAGGAGGGCACCTTCCATTTGCACGCATCTTCCTGGGGAGGCTGTTCTCTACCTGGAACAATCAGCTCTTCATGCAAGGGCGCAGAGCACAGGTGTAAACTCTCTTTCCTTCATTGGCTCATTCATTCATTCACTGAAGAAACAGCTGTGGGCATTTTTCCAGCTGTACCTGGGCCCTGGAATGCAACCCTAGGGAGCCAGGGAGAACAACCCTTTGGGGCCCTGTCCCAGCTCAGGCCTCAGCCTGGGTCCCCAACTCCCCTGACCCCTGGGCCTTGCGGCTTCCTCCCCCTCCTTCATCCTGCTCTGGGAAGGCCTCTCCTTGGCGTGGCCTCCCCTCCAGCCACACCACACAGGCTCCCACATACACAGAGCCCCCCACACCCACCTGTGGCTCCCGGAGCCCACACACCTGCAGTGCAGGGCTGGCTCCACCTCACTGGCCCCGCTCGCAGCCGGGCCGCCAGGGCCAGGGCCCCCGGGGACACCTGTCACACTGGGGCCTTCTGGTCTCCTGCTGGCCTCCATCTTGTGATGAGGCCCAGACACCAGATCTGGAAGGGCTCCTTCGAAATCTGGGGCCGTGAGTGCAGAGACCTCACCTGGCCAGGGGCCTCCGTGGGTGAACCTCAGTCTGACCAGGTGAAGGTGTGGGAACAGCCATGGACACGCCCCGTGCTGACCAGCACCCTCGCCTCTCTGGGCCTCAGCTGGGACTATGGCTCTCAGGTTCCCGTCTCCCCGACCCCTGTGCAGCACCCTGGGAAGCAGGACCACACCCAGGACCAGGGGCTCTCCCTGGCCCTGTGGCTGCAGAGTCCCTCGCGGGCTCTGTTGTGGGCACAGCCCTGCCCCGTGTGCCCTCCCTGCGAGGTCTCGGTGTGTCTTTTCTAAAATCGCACTCAGTCTCCCCCTTGACCCGTGGGCTCCTGCCCCGTCATCTGCCTGAGGCGCCTCAGCACACAGACTGGCAGGAAGGCAGGAAGCTGCTGCCACAAGGAGCCCCCACTGGCTGCCCAACAGGAAGTTCCAGATGGTGTGAGGGAGTTGGGCCAGCCAGCATCCTGTTGTTGCCTTGAAAACAGAGGAACTGAGTGCCTGGCTGGCTGCTCAGGCGTGAGCTCTCAAGATCAAGCAAGTGGGAGGCAGGGTTCCATCTGCGGGCACATGTCTCCCCCACCGCTCAGCCTGCTGTGCGGAGCTGGGGGCCTGCCCTTCGTCTGGGCTCTGGGCAGTGGGCCCGGCCTGCTTAAGGCTCTCCGTGCCCCTGGCCAGTCACAGCTGAGCACAGAGCTGGCCACCAGCACCATTTCCAACCCCGGTCAGAGGCCCTTCTACCTGCCCTCGCCTGAGGCTGCCATCCGACCTAGACCCTTCCTGGGGTTGTGGGCAGGCCCTGGCTAGGGGAGTGGGGACTGCAGGCCGCACTAGAGGCCTTCCCTGGGCCTGGAGCTGCACCTGGGGGTGGGCATAGTCCAGGTGCAGACACGGTTGACCCAGGGCAGAGGAGCCTGTCCTGTGGGAAGCTGACCTGAGCTTGGTTCTCCCTCCCTCTCGTCCATCCCAAATACATCTGCTGCTTGGCAGGCTGGACACACGGATGCCCACTGAGTCCACCTCCGACCTTGCCGAGCAGGGCCAGTGAGCTGAGACACAGCGCCTGTGCTGGGGGCTGCTGGGGAGGGGGTGAGACTCCAGTGGCACCTTACTCAGAGGCTCCCCTGAGATCTGGAGGTGAAGAGGGAAAGGGTGACCAGCAGAGGCAATGGAGGCTGGGTGTGGCTGGAGCCCTGGGGCTGACCGAGGGGCCTGCCGGGTGAGGGGCCAATGGAGCTCGGGAGGAGACCACCTGGGGACCCCGCTGGCCAGCAGGGCCCACTCCCCCTGGCAGCACCCGCGCCTGTCCAGACACCGATCAAAGGCTCAGACAGCAGCTGGCTGAAGTCATCTAGTCCAGCCTTGATGGGAAGGAAGAGGAAGCAGCCTTGCCTGTCCCTGAGAGCGCTGGGAGCACGCGGCAGGGGGCACGGTCTGTTGGCTCCCTCCCCGTTCCTCCAGGTCAAGGGTGCTGAGAGCAGAGCAGGACCTCAGCCTGGCTGGGGCGGGAGTCTTCTGGGCTGTGGTCCCAGGAGAGAGCCAAGCCCCCAGGGCGCCCCCGCGGGCTTCTCGCCAGGAACATCCTGTCCTGCACAATCAGCATCTGTGGTCAGGGCCGTGGTCACGCGCGGAGCTGCTGCTGCGGCTCCCAGGAGAACCCCGAGGCCGCAGCTCCGTTCCCCTGTTTTCAGTGCTCTGGTTACCAGTGGACTTTCTCTAACTCTATCCTGCCCATGTGACATCTCAGGTTTTTAAGTGGAAAGGTGGCTCAGACGGGAGAGTCTGCCTGCAATGCGGGACACCCGGGTTTGATCCCTGAGTCGGGAAGATCCCGTGAAGAAGAGCATGGCAACCCACTCCAGTATTCTTGCCTGGAGAATTCCATGGGCAGAAGAACCTGATGGGCTATAGTCCACGGGGTCACAAAGAGCAGGCACGACTGAAGTGACTTAGCACCACTTTGATTTAGCTTGTATTTCTTCCTCGGGTATGAGGCTGCCTAGCGGATTTTTTCAAGTGATCACATGTGTCCAATGGCCCAGATCAGAAAGGAGCGTTTGGGGGCCAGCTTCCCCAGGTGGGAGGGAGAGGTCGAGGCCCCGAGGGACACAGTGGCCCTCCCCAGTCACGGGGCAGCACTGGTGAAGGGAGGGAGGGTTTCAGGAAGGCTCAGCAGGCTGGGGCCGCCAGGTCCCCACCCCCGGGGGAAGGTTCCTGGAGGAGAGCGGCTGTTGAGGAGGGTCACCGGCAGCTGGGATCTTCCCTCGGAGCTGGCAGCCAGCCCCAGTTACCGTGTGCACTCCCCACCCCCGGACCCCAGCCTGGCCTGCCCTGCTGAGAATGGTACCCCTGCCCTTCCCATCGCTGCTTCCAGCGGGAGGCCCGGCCCAGGCTCCAGAGAGCTCCAGGCCCCGCCAGGGCCTCCTGCTCGCCTGGCACCACCATCAGGTGGATTCCAAGGGAGCCCTGGCCGTCCCGCCTCCGGGACCAGCTGGTGCCCTTTCCCAGTAGCAGCCGCACTGGCCACTTCTCCTGAAACACCCTCCTTCCTCAGTTTGCTTCCTTCCTTCTTTCCCTTTCCTGCTGTTCATCAGATTTAGCAGAGATGTCTCAGAAAGCGTTGGCTGGAGAAGTCCTTCTGTCTGGGGCAGACGCGCCCGGGCTGCTCCCAGGCCTCCTCTGAGGACAGGCTTGGGGAGCGGGCAGCGTGGGCACCACATAGGAGGCTCTCGGTGCCCAGGAAGCACAGGGGCAGCGTCTGCCTCCCGGACGCCTGGACGCTGCGGGGGAGCGCCTTCTGCCCATTGGAGGTTAGAGGAGATGGGGTGGTGTCCTGAGCGCCAGGCTTCCCCAGGGCGTCCCTCAGAGCCTCAGCGCCTCCTCCCCTGGTTCTCAGCTGCCCGGCCAACTCGGGATGCAGGGGCCTTGTGGCAGGGGCAGGGGGGCTAGACCACAGGGGCTTCCCAGGCTGTCTTGGCCCTCGTGACCCCCACCCTGATCCCCCAGTGGGGAGGGGTCCAAGCTGGAGGCCCCAGAGGCTGTGAGGTCACAGCCTGCCTTGGGCCTGCGGGGTTGAGAGCTGCTTGCTGGGACCCGCACGGGGCCACGGGCGTGCGAAGAAGCCTGCAGGACTGGGTCCTGGGAAGAGGTGCTCTTGGGGACAAGCAGGCAGACCCGTGAGGGCGGCCCAGGCTCAGCTCTGGCTCCTGGACAGGCGCGGCGAGGCCTCAGTGGGAGTCTGCGTGCAGAGCAGAAGCAGTCCAGGGCCCCGCACTGTGTGACCCCTCCCGGGGGCACATTGCTGGGAAGACCCAGCCAGTGTACTCGCTGCGCTGCCGGCACCGCGGGAGGCGACTGCACTGGCCCAGCGCCCTCCCACAGCCCTGGAGGCTGGAGGCTGCAGGCCTCGGGCCTCTGGTATGTTTCCCTGAGGCCCACTCCTCGCTCCTCGACAGCAGGTCCTCGTGCAAGGGTGGGTGTGGGCAGCAGGAACTCCATGGGGTCTCCTTCAGAAGGACACTGACCCCCACCTGGGGGCTCCACCAGTGGCCTTGTCACTTCCCCAAAGCCCCACCTCCTTAGGCCATCACCATGGGGTTAGCATCTCAGCACAGGAAGTCCGGGAGGGCATAGACGTCCAGCCTCCCATGCGGAGGGAAACGAGAACCACAGGGGACTGCCGGTGTGGCCTCCGTGAGCCCCAGCCCTTTGGAGCCAGATGTCCTGTGGATGTCCCCAGAGGCCCTGAGTGGGCGCCGCAGAGGGCAGACCCCCAGGGTGTGCTGGAGCAGGGTCCCGGTCACTGGGGTTTGGTGGAGACCCGAAGGCAGGCCCCAGAGTGGGAGGGGCTCAGGGCCCTCCCGGGAGGCTGTGACTTCCTCTGGTGGGTCCCGCTTTGGGAGGGGGAAGGGTGGCCGTCACTGACCGCACCCTGGCAGGCTTGGGTGGTTGGCAGCTTCCCGGGCTGACTGCGGCCAGTTGTGTCTGCGGCTCCACCTCTGCAGAGGGTCACCATAGTCCGTCTGCACAGTCAGCCCGTCCGTCTCCACCTCCTGCAGCCTAAGGGTGCTTTCCTTCTCAGGAACCAGAGGCAGACCCGGGGCAGCACGCATGGGTTCCTGCGCCGGGGAGGAAGGCGTGGCCCCGCCCATCCCCCCGCTGAGGCCTTGCGATCAGTTCCACCTGTTTGTGAGCTACAGCAGCGTGGACGCCGTGTGGACCCACAGGCTCACTGGCCGCCTGGAGGCCGAGCTCCCGGGGCTGAAGGTGTGCCTGCACGAGCGGGACTTCACGCCCGGCAGGAACGTGCTGGAGAACATGGCGGGCTGCATCCAGCAGAGCCAGAAGGTGCTGCTGGTGCTGAGCGAGGACTTTGTGCAAAGCCGCTGGTGCCTCCTGGAGGCCGACCTGTCCCTCGTGGGCTCCTGCCTGGAGAGGAAGCCGGTCCTCCCCGTCCTGCTGCGGCCCTGCCGGGTCCCGCTGCATCTCAGCCACCTGACCTACCTGGAGGCCACGGACGGCCGCTTCTTCCAGAAGCTGGTGCAGCTCCTGTGCACCCCCAGCCAGCACCTGGCGCACCCCCCGGCCCTGCGCTCGGCCCCCGCCCTCTACAGTGGGAAGGCCCTGCTGACCCTGGACTGCATCAACAGGGACAGCCTGCCCTCGTGGAAGGTGGGCAGCTTCAGCACGCTGGCCGTGCCGGACCCCCTGAAGGAGGTGCTGGAGGACCCCGAGCTGTACAAGCAAGCCGTGGGCATCCTGAATGGTGTGCGCTCGCCCCGCTCCTGCCTGCGTTACCTGGGCTGCAGGATCATCCTCGCCATCGTCCTGATTCTCCTCTCTGTGGTTTCGGTGTTCTTACCCTTGGTGTTGGGGCTCCAGGAGCTCCAGCCAGCTCGGCGGTTCCTCGTAATCAGCGCCAATGCATTTTTCTGCCCCTTTTTCATGATCTTAAGCGTCAACACCCTGTGCTGGCTCCGAAGGTCTTCCAAGAAGACCCTGCGGGAGCTGGCGTGCCGCGTTGGGGAGGCCAACCTGCTGCTGGCGCCGCACTCGGTGCTCATGGGCTGCGAGACCAAGAACAAGCTCTACTTCGTGTACGTGCTGCTGGGCGACTGCAAGCAGACCTTCCTGGGCGCCCCCGATGGCGAGGCCGCGTTCCAGGAGGCCATCCTGCGGTTCGCGTCCAGCTACGCCTGCTGCCTCGCCCATTCGCACTTCCCTCACTGGGAGGAGGCCGCGGGGGCCCCGGGCCACCTGGAGGTGGGCCCGTGCTTCTGCCAGTTTGTGTCTCTACAGCTGAGGAGACTCGGGGGGGTTGGGGTGAGCCCCGTGTGACGGTCTGAGGGCAGAGGCAGGGCCCCTTGCTGGACACCCGGCCGCCCCTGAGGGTTCCTGCGGCTTGGGCTGCCCTGAGCCCTGGGGGGGCGCACACAGGCATCTCCCCACGGTCCACTGTGCGCCCCGCTGGTCAGACCCAGCTGACTGCAGACTCCCCTCCAGCTGCCCCAGCCCCTCCACTGCGGACCTGGGGCCGGCAGTGGGCGTGTCTTGGGCCGCCGCGCCCTCTCTGGAGCGGAGGCGTCCGCAGAGGGCTGGCGTCTCCCAGCCCACTGCCCCCGGAAGCGGGCTTCTCTTCTGTGCACCCAGTTACTCCCCGGAAGAATGGTCTGGGCGTGGGGACGGCAGGGCGGCACCTGAGGGCCCTGGCTGAACCGCGAGGCCCCATCGCTCTGCGTGCAGCCAGGAAGCGGGACTCTGGCCCAGGCCCCCGAGGTGCCTACACACCAAGGCAGGACCGCAGAGGTGTGCAGTGGGCCTCGGTCTCTGCGCTGGCTTCAGTTTACCGATCTGCAGGTGAGCAGCTGGCATCCAAGTCCAGTGCTGAGCAAATGCTCCTGCCCTCCTCTGGGAGCCCGTGGTCCACAGCCGAGTGCGGTGCTGACAAGGGCTCGGCTAAGCCCCGCGTGGTATCGTGGCTCCACAGCCACTCTGACCGGGTAGCCTTGCAGTCCATCAAGCGCAGCCCGGGACGGCAGCCCCAGAGTCTCAGGCAAATGCAGCCCCTCAAGGGCCTGCCCAGCCGCCCTGAACCACAGCGCCCTCCCTCCCAGGCCTGCTGGCATCCCTTAGAGGAAGCCTCCAGAGTGGACCCGGCCCCACCCAACCCAACCCAGCCCAGCCTAGGGACCCTGCAGCACTCTCCCTACCCCCGACTCAAGCCCGTGCTCTGGTCCCACCCGCCCGCCCTTTCGGGAACTCGCTTCCCTGTCTCATTGTCCCCTGTGGTCTGTCGAACTGGAGGCCGGCTCCAGGCTTCACGGATCACCTTGGTTCTGGAGCTGGGGTGGCACAAGAAGGGTTCCCCACAGGAGACTGGCCAGCGTGCGAGGGCCCCGAAGAGGAGGCTCTGGGCCAGGGGCAGTGTGAGCAAAGGCGCTGGTTAGGAGGGCCCCGACCTCGGGGGCCCCGTGACAGGCTCCGCCGCAGCCCCTCCCTGGCCCGTGGGACCTGGAGCCCCTGCACGGGGCTGATGGGGGAGCAGCGTGGCCAGGCCGCGGCGATGGATACTACCCAGAGGGGGCACGTCCTGTGAGCCCCGAGCTCGCTGAATGGCCTTGGTCCCGGAATGCGGGGAGCGAGCTCCGCCCCTGGCAAAGGTCATGAGGAAGGAGGCTCGGCATATGCAAAGGCGGGATCGAGCCTCAGGAGTCTTCCTGGAAATTCTCGAGCATCTATCCCCAAAACCAGAGTCTGCCTACTTTCTGCTTTGTGCTTTCACCTACACCTCTGACTTTACGGGGGGCTGTCCCCCACGACCTCTCTGAAAAAAGAGTTAGCTTACAGCTCCAGTTAATAATTCCTGCGTGTGACAGTGTTTAACCTACAAACTCCTTTGGAAGTCCTCTAGCCTGCCTGAATAGGTTTTTCCGGCCACATGTGATTGTTCAGAGCCTCCCAACTGTGAGAGGCAGGAGATGTTCTAAACTGTCTAAACACAGATTCTTTTGAGTAGTTAAAAGATTGATTAGAAATTGTATTGGTGAAGGGATTTTCACTTGTTGGGCAAATGTTTGCTGCTAAGTTTCCATATCCCGTACCTGCTGTGTCCCTGGCAGTGTATTGATTAATATAATTGGTGTAAGTAGTAGCTTTAATGTTTGTAACCTGGGACCCTTGAGTTAATTCTTTTTCTTGTTATAGCCCACCACACCTTTGCTCTGTAGGAATGCAACTTTATCTAATGCTTTTGGAGGGTGGCACTTGACTTACCACCTTTAGAGAAAAATAAGTTTTCTGAAGAAAGGGTCTTAAAATGTTGACAGGCCTCCGGGCCAGAAAATGATGCAAATCACCTAAGCTTTTGCATATGGTAAGTTTGCAGGAAGAAAGCCTGGCTTGCTGCATGACTCTACCCCTTCCCCCATTATCCTCTATGCATAACTTAAGGTATAAAAACTATTTTGGAAAATAAAGTGCGGGCCTTGTTCACCGAAACTTGGTCTCACCATGTCGTTCTTTCTCTTACCTTCTGGCTGAATTATTCAGCCTCTTCACTGAATTTTCCTACTGAGCTATCCTTATTCTATTACTCTTTATATCCTTAATTAAAGTTTAATTAAGCAGTTGTTTCCTGATCCTCGCCAACGCCGTCCCGCTTCGAATTCCCTGGATCCACTGGGGCTGGACCCTGGCACCGGAACATTCCAGGGGGACAGCAGTGAAGCAGCTGGACCCCACCCCCCCACCCCCGAGGGTCCCAACACCTGGCCTCTCAGATGCCCAAGGCAAGGTCGCTGTTGGACATTGGAGGTCGCTGTTGGAGAAGGAACCTCAAGGAGCAGTGGGGGCTCCTGCTGCCTTCCAGGGACGCCCCCCCTCCACAACTCCACTGGGTCCTCTGTCCCTGCAAAGTCTCAGCACATGTCCATCACACCAACTCCAGACCAGAACTGACTCCTGGATTGCACAGGTGGCACCCACAGGCCACACTGGCCTCACCTGACCAGCCCGAGGGTCCATTCAGTGCCCAGGGTGTCTGTACCAGAGAGCACAAGCCCTGGGTGCAGAGCCGGGCAAATGGTTGCCCTTTCGTGCCGGACTCTTGGCGGCAGCACTGGGAGCCGGGGCCAGGGCTGGGGGCGGGGGCCCGAGGCCCCACTGTGGGCACACACGCACACGTATGCATGCCCTTGGCCCTATGGGTCCTGACGGCAACGGCATTCCTACCCTGTAGTGCCAAGCCGTGGCAGACGGGCAAAAAGAAGGGTAGTCTGTCACTTCAAGAGGCTGAGATTTTTCACCATGAAGTAGCACATTTGTGCAACAAGAAAGAGAAAACGTTTAAACGAGCCATTCCACGGATTGGTCTCTCACAGGCGTGTGGGAAACCCCAGCCACTTTTGGACGGTGTGTGGGGCAGGTAGGCCCTGCCGTAGCCAGCCCTGGGGGCTCCATGGGGCTCTTGGGGCTTGGCCGCCCCACCCCCGTTCCTGCGCAGATCCCGCTGTCGGGGTGGGGCAGCATCAGGTGTGGGGGTGTTAGACCTGGAGGAGGGGGTCCCCCGAGAGTGCCCCTGGTTTCCAGGGTGTTGGGGGCCCCCAGGATGGTCGACCTCCTACACAGCCCCCCACTCCAGGGCTGCATGACCCAGGCCTGCTGCTCCAGGATACCAGGACCCCTGCCCACCTCGCCACAGCCTGGATCCAGGGCTGCCCAGGGTCACACTGCCTGCTGTGGCCTCCCAGCCTCACTACCAGCACCAGTGGCTAGAGGCTGGGGGGCACCCGGGAGTGGAGTCTTCACGGTGGAAGCAGGAGGAGAGGACCCCCAGTGCCCAGCACAGCACCCCGACCCCCACTCTGGGCAGGTGAGGGATCTTTGTGGGCAGACGCCCTGGGAAGCGCTTCTGCTGGGCCTGGGCCTAGCTCTCAGTGAGGTGACAGGCAGTGGGGCGCTGAGGCTTTGCCCAGTGCTGGGAGCCCCTCACAAGGCTGCTGGTCACCAGTCTGGCATGCCACCTGCTGGGGTGCACCCCGCAGACTCTGCCGAGGCCCCCACCTTGGCCCCGAGGTTTCCCATGAGACAAAAGAGGAAGGCGGCCACACCCTGTGACCCCTTATCCCAGCTCAGGCCTGGATTCAGCAGTCGTGACCTGGGACTCCGAGTGATCAGGTCCCTGGGCCCCATAGGATCCTCCAGGGGCTTTTAGGACCCCTGATATTCCCCAAGGTTCTCTAGGCCCCTCCACTGACCCTCCACCTGGCTGAACTCTGCCCTGTGGGTCAGGTGAGCCTTACCAGGGATGGTTGGGATGAACCAGAGTTGTCCTTGCCATAATCTTCACCCAAGGGGACAGGGAGGCGAGCTTCGGCCGGAAGTCAGCAGAGGGCTGTCCTGCACCTGCTCTGGGTGTCCTGGGCACTGGGTCGAGGCCATGAACCAGGTCCTCTCCCCAGAGGTCCATCCCAGGGGGGAGACTTGGGTGGGGCCTGGAGGCATCAGGTGAAGCTGGGACAGAGAGGGCAGGTCCCAAGCTGCCTTTCTAGACGGTCCCCACGGGTCTCAGGGTCCAGCCGTAGCTGAGAGACATCTTGGCCAAGAAGACAGCTGGGCTGCCTGGCACTGCGGGGGTCCACACAGGTGACTGGGCTGCTGTGAGGACAAGCAGCAGCGGGGGTGGGGGGTCCCCTGCAGGATGCCTTTGTTGGGGGCGGGTGCAAAAGGCACCCTGGAGCTGGGAGCTGGCAGGGTGACCCTAGGGGCTTGGGGAGCCTGGCTCCAGAGCGAGTGGCCCATGTGCCCAGGCAGACCCTGCTCCAGCGCCCCAACTTGAGGGGGCTTGCCCAGGTCCTAGTTTACAGACAAGGAGACTGAGTTTCGGGGGGCTGGCCCCAGAGACTGCACAGCTCCACACCACCAGGGTAGGGCTGCAGCCAACTCCTGCTGCTGGCCCAGGTCCCTGCCTCATGGTCCTGGCTGCAGGGTGAGTGGCAGGAAACCCGAGGGGGGATATCCCACCTGTGGATGTGGCCGCTGGCCAGCAGGTTTGGGAGGCCATTCTGCGGGGAGTCCCCGTCCAACACCCCAGGGCGCTGACCCTCTGCCAGCCCCTACCCTCTGCCCCAGCTGGGGAAGGAGGGTGTGTGTGTGTGTGTGTGTGTGTGTGTGTGTGTGTAGGGAGCTGCATTGTTGACGCCTGGGGGGGAGGTGGGAGTGCGTGTGCACACACTGTTGGCATGTGAGCGTGTGCCTATGTACATGCGACTGTGTACCCTTGGGCTCTGCATCCGAGGATTAAACCAATTCCCCATCAGAAATACTCAAAAAAAAAAAAAAATTTCTAGAACGTTCCTAAAAGCAAAACTTGAATTTGTCAAGCTGGCAACTATCTACATAGTATTCACATGGTATTAGGTATTATAAGTAATCTAGGGATGATTTCAAGTAAGCGGGGGGATGTGTGTAGGTTACACGCCAATATTACACCATTTTCTATAAAGGACTTGAGCATCCTTGAATTTTGGTGCCCACAGACTTCACTAGGGTCCTGGAACCAATCCCTGAAGAACCAAGGGACGACTGTATGTGTGCATGTGAGTGTGTGCACACGTGCACACGGGACCCTGGAAGGGTCACTACCACATCGTAGCGTGGGGGCAGGGGAGGCGGGCGGAGGGGACGGTCCTGGCTGCCTTGTTCTACCGCAGAGTCTGCACTGCGGGCTGGGCCTACCGCAGGGGGCCCGGCAGGCCACCCCGAGCCGGGTCCCAGCCCACACCCTGATGCAGGCCGGAACCCACAGCCCTCTTGGCCTGAGTCCATCCTGGAAGCGTGTCCTGGAGCCAGCAGGGTGCTGCCTGTCCCCTCGAGTGAGCCTGTTGAGCTGAGGGAGCCTGCAGGATGTGCAGGGAGGGTGGGGCCCTGTTGTGTCTCTCTCAGCTTAGGTGCACCCAAGGAGGTGAGGGAAGCATCAGTTCACGATATTTGCTACTGAAAACCCAGGAAGGCCTTAAGAGGATATAGCACAGGTGAATTGTTTTAATTTGAAATGGTTTAAATTTCATCTCAACACCCTTGGGTTTTAATACTAGGAGGTGAAGGAATTTCAGTTTAAGATCTGATTCTGACCTTGTGGTGTTAGGCGGTGTCCTG
Source organism: Bos indicus x Bos taurus (assembly GCF_003369695.1). Classification (NCBI taxonomy): domain Eukaryota; kingdom Metazoa; phylum Chordata; class Mammalia; order Artiodactyla; family Bovidae; genus Bos; species Bos indicus x Bos taurus. Next base: position 323,832 of record NC_040101.1, on the reverse strand, counting down.
AGAAGCAGGCTGTTAAAACATTCCGAAGATTCCTGGGGTTTGAAATCCTTAGGAAATCTAATTAATGAAGTTTGTCTCTTTGGGGAAATGTCTTAAAAAGTTCAGAGGGATTAAATATACTAAATGGATAAGACTATAAAGAAGGCTGAACACCAAAGAATTGATGCTTTTGAACTGTGGTGTTGGAGAAGACTCTTGAGAGTCCCTTGAACTGCAAGGAGATCCAACCAGTCTATCCTACAGGAAATCAGTTCTGAATAGAATATTCACTGGAAGGACTGATGTTGAAGTTGAAACTCCAAAACTTTGGCTTCCTGACTCAAGAGCTGACTCATTGGAAAAGATCCTGATGCTGGGAAAGATTGAAGGCAGGAGAAGGGGACGACGGAAGATGAGATGGTTGGATGGTATCACCGACTCAATGGACATGAATTTCAGCCAGCTCTGGGAGATGGTGATGGACAGGGAAGCCTGCCGGGCTGCAATTCTTGGGCTCATAGTCGGACACGACTTAGCGACTGAACAATAACAATGACATACTAACTGTGGAATAAGTGAGGGAATATACAAAGGTTACTAGATTAATAAATGTTTTTAAGTCGAGCTTTAAAGCTTTTTTTTTCTAAAGAAAAGCCGGGGTAAAGGGGACACGAGGCGGGAGGGCGCCCAAATGGGGTGCGGTACACGAAGCAGGAGCGCGCCCGAATCGGTGGCGAAGGAGGGGGCAGGAAAAAGGCCGAGGACGGAGGATGCTCAGGGGAAACCAGGTGGAATCTTTACTCAGAGAAAAGCGACAGAACTAACGGCTCACGCCGGGCAGGAGGGGCGGCAGCAAGAGGGAACTGCCAGCAGGGGCACGATCACAGGGATCACAGCGGGTGCGGTTTCGGGCGACGGCGGCCACAGGTGCGGGCGGCGTGGGGCGCTGCGGAGTCAGAGCGAGGAGTGATGAAGGCGCGCCGGGCAGGGCGGGCGCAAGAGCAGCCCATCGCCCACGTGCGGGCGGGGACCGCGAGGCTGAACTCCGCTCTCCCGCCTCCGGGCCACCCGACGCTGCGCCCCGCCCCGCCCGCGCCCTGTCCCCGCCCCGCCCACATCCCCTCCCCTCCCCCTCCCCCACCCCGCCCACGCCCTGTCCCTGCCCCCGGCCCCAGGCCCGCACGCGGGTCGCCAGGGCGGAGAGCATTCCTGGGTAAGCCTCTAGCAGACTGGGCCGGCGTCCCCCGGGGCCCCGGTCCCTGTCCGGGGGCACACCTACCCGGAGGGGCTGCGACTCAGAGGCCCTCACTGCGGGGCTGGAGGCGGCGTGCTCCCCGCCAACTTCTGCGCCGCCTCCTTCTCTTCCTGCAGCGAGGCGTCCCCGGGGGGCTTCCCGGAGGGCTTCCCGGTGGGCTTCCTGGAGGGCTCGGTGACCGCCGCCGCGGCCGCCGCGCGGGCTTGCGCCCTGGACGCCTTCCTGGGCCCCTCCTTGAAGGCGTGGTAGCTCGCGGACAGCCAGGGGGTCTCCGTGCCGTGCTTGCGGCCCACCGGGTAGGCGCCGATGGCCGCCAGGAGGCTGCGGTGGTGCTCGGGGTCCAGCTCGGTGTAGTACATCTCCAGGGTCAGCGGGGTGCAGATCTTGTGCTGCGGGAAGGGCGGGTCAGGGGCGCCAGCGGGGCGCCGTGGGGGGCGGCGGGCGTTGGGAAGCGCCGCGCCCCTGGTCTCGGGAGGCCAGGTCGGCCGGGATGCCGGAGGCATGTTCCAGGGCCACCCGCGGGTGGGCGGTCACCTTCTGCTTTTGAGCAGTTCGATAATACTGGAGGCAGGGCCCCTAAATGCATTTATTTCTGCCCTAACTTCAAGTCACCAAGGGGCGGCCTCCGATTCAGAACTGAAGGCGCCACCTAGAGCCAGCGCCCCACAGAAGGCGGGTGGCTGACCTGCCCGCATCCTGCGGGTCCCCAGGGTGTCCCAGCGAGTGCGGGGCGTTAGCAGCCTGGTGAACCCCTGGACGTATAGTGAGGATTGGTGGCCACTGTGGGGTGCGTTTTCATCTTGGAAACCATGGGGAAAGGAGAAGGATTTAACTACTGAAAACTTAAAGAGTCTCAGAAAAAATACACTGAAAATGATTAAAAAAAAAAGTCATTTCCTTATGAGGAAAGCTGAGAGAGGAAAAGGAGGAAGGGGAGCCTCTTGCCAAGCGCAGGGAAAACTCACCACCGCCACCTCCTTCCTTAGGCTTCACTGTTTTGGATTACAGGGAGAGAAAACTTCTTGCTAAAACACCTTTTCTTTGAATTTTTCTAAAGGTAAAACTTGACTGTTCCTGGGAGGTGATGTTCCCAAAGAGCTAGGAACACCCGTTGCCCTCTTGTTGGCAGGGGGTGGGTACTCAGGGCAGAGGTGGGGAGGCCAGTCCTTCCCCTGGACTCCCCACGGGACCCTCCCTGGCATGGGGCTCCACAGCCCTTCCTAGCCCCGGTGCCCAGCGTGCCGGCCTTACCCGAAGCAGGAAGCCGTCTGGGCAGCTGAACTGGTCGTACCAGATGGCCTTGTACATGATCAGGAGGCAGCCCATGAGCGCCATGGTGAAGGCGATCATCCGGCCCGTGGGCATCTGGAGGTGGACAGGTCGGAGGGAGAGGGGAGGGTGAGGCTGGGCTGGGGGCGGGGATGGGCAGTGACCTCTCAGAGAGGAGGACAAGGAGGGGCAGATCTGTCACTGAAACATGAAAGGCTCCAGAGATCACTCATGAGTCTGAGCGAACGCCAGGAGATGGTAGAGGACAGAGGAGCCAGGCGGGCTCCAGTCCTCGGGGTCTCGAAGAGTCAGACACGACTTAGTGACTGAACAACAGAGTATAAAAGCTGTCAGTAACAAAGAGCTAGAAATGGAAGGGAAAACACATTTGCCAGATACACAGCAGGAAAAGTGACTCTGCATCGTATGTGGGAAACCCGGGAGTCACGGAGGAAGAGACACAGATGACCCACCGGAGATGGTCCAGGGCAGGAGCAGGCGGCACGTCTCAGGGCAGGAGCTCCGCTGAGGGCGGTGGCTCCCCCCGGCTTTACGGCAGCGGCCTCCCTGGCAGGAACCTGGTGCTGCCCAGGACTGACCCCACCTCTGATGGGGTGGTTCCCTGTCCAACTCCTGAGAGCAGGACGCTAACCAAGGAGCCCCGGCCCACCCACCCAGCCCCGAGTCTGGGTGCCCACAGCTGGCAGTGCCTGTCTGCCCCCGCCCCCCACCCTGACCCCCAGGGACAGGCCGGGTGCTTACCCTGCTGCGCACGTCCTCCGGGCCGCCGCTCAGCTTCTGGCCCTCCAGGTCGGAGAACTTTGTCGACAGGTCCCCGGAGGACAGCTGGTATTCCGTCTGCGTCTTAATGACCACCTGTGGGAAGGGACGATGCAGGGGGCCCTGAACTAGGAGGGCTGGGAGGGAGGGGGCCAGAGGTCAGCGGGCCTGCGGTGTGAGTGCTAGTGGCGGGGCTCTGGTGGCTACCAGCTGAGGCCAAAGAGACGCTGGAAGTCTGCTGAGGCTGAGGCAGCCCAGGACCTGGCCAGACCATGGAAAGAGCCCCTCCGAGGCAAGGGTGGTTCAGGGTGCTGGAGGAGCTGACTGGGTCACATGGCGGGCTCAGCCTGGCCCTTCCTCTGCTGGACGCACTGTCTTGGAGGAGGCCATTCGTAAAGCTGCCTGGCCCACCGTCCTTTGTTTCAAGGGCAGGCTGGGAAGGGCCCCTCACCTGGTCAGCAAACGATGGCTGGAGCTGGCTGACGTCCAGGGGGCTGATCAGAGGGACGCTGTCCATGGTACCCCCATCCCCAGAGCCTGTCTTCCCGGAGAAGCTGCAGTTCAGCTTCACCATGGTGGATGGCACTCCTTGTCCTGTCCAGAGGCATACACAGAGTCACTGGCCACCCAACAGATGCCCACATCAGCTGGACAGGTTAGCCCTGTCCAGAGGGCCCAGGTTAGCCCTGATGCTCGTCACACCAGAGCTGGGACAGGCCGTGGGCAACCAGGCCAACCTCCTCAGGACAAACAGGGTGAGTCCGGCCACAAGATTGTCGTCCCTTCCTGCCCACCTGACTCCCTCTGAGCCCCACAGCCATGCAGGTGATAATGCCTCTGACTGGTGACTGCCCAGACACGCACACCTCAGTCTTCCACTGGCTCACGGCTCCAGGAGACATTCTAAGAGTAGCAACCAACAGAAAGCAATCCCAGACAGAAGCCTGGTGAGTCGGGAGGCCAGACGTAGCAAATCAAAGTACAGGACACCAGGTCAGATCTGAATTTCAGATGAGCAGTGGATGCTTTTGCTTTTCGTAACATATCCATGTAATATGTAGTACAGGACACACTTATACTAAAAAGTTATTCATTGTCTACCTGAAATTCAAATTTAACTGGGCGTCCTATATTTTGTCTGGCAACCCTACTGGAGATGCAGGAAGTAACGAAGAGCTCCAGAAAGAGGCTGCTGGTGAATAAACCCAAGCTCTGGCTTTACGGAGCATGGGAGTCACAGGGTGCATGGGAGTGGGCCATCTGGGGGGCTGGGACTCCCAAAAGGAGCAGGAATGGTGGGTGGAGAGGACAGGAGAGCAAAGCTCCCCTGGGGAGGTCAAGACAGTTCCACCTCTAGGCTGACCACTGAGAAAAGGACACAACAAGTGACTTCCAGCTGAAAGAAGAGAAACACAAAACATACTCCGTCAATCAAAGGAGAAAGAAACGGTCCCAAGTCCATTAAAAATTAAATCTGTTGTTAAAATCTTCTGACAAACAACTCCAGGCCCAAGGAGCATCACCTCTGAATTTTTCCAACCACTTAAGGAGGAAATAATGCAAATTTCCTATGAAACTCATCCAGAGGAAACAAGGGCACCTACCCCAGCTTGTGAGGCCAACAACCTTGATCTCAGCATTTGGGAAGGGCATGAGAGAGGAGAAGGCTGTGCCACCCACCGATGCCAGTTACAAGGCCCCAGGTAAAATGCGAGCACAGGGGACCTAGTGAGACACACGAAGGCTGGGTGTGTTTTGGAATTTAGCGTCTGAAAAGCAATCAGTAGTTTCACCACGTGAACAGAATAAAAAGGAAAATTCATCTGATCAATTTCAGTAGTAGCTGAAAACGTATTTGATAAGATTCAACATTTACTATTTTTTTTTTTTTTTTTTAACATTTACTATTTTAAACCCTCTTCGAATCCCCTGTGGTCCAGTGGTTAGCGCTTTGTGCTCTCACTGCTGAGGACCTGGGTTCAATCCCTGGTCAGGAACTAAGATCCCTAAGATCCCACAAGCAGTGTGGAAAAAAGTCTATTAGCACACTACCGGGAGAAGAAACAGAGAAGGCAATGGCACCCCACTCTAGTACTCTTGCCTGGAAAATCTCATGGACGGAGGAGCCTGGTGGGCTGCAGTCCATGGGGTCACTAAGAGTTGGACACGACTGAGAGACTTCTCTTTCACTTTTCACTTTCATGCATTGGAGAAGGAAATGGCAACCCACTCCAGTGTTCTTGCCTGGAGAATCCCAGGGACTGGGGAGCCTGGTGGGCTGCCGTCTATGGGATTGCACAGAGTCAGACATGACTGAAGCGACTTAGCAGCAGCAGCAGGGAGAAGAAAACTTCCTTAATCTGATCAAGATTATCCACAAAAACTCTACAGCACACCTTATTGAATGTGATCAGAGAAAGCTCTGCTTTTAAAATTGGGTTGGGGACTTCTCTGGACCACTGGTTGGGTCCAGTGGTTAAGATGCCATGCTTCCATGCAGGAGTTCAGCAAACTAAGTCAGGAAACTAAGCAGCCAAAAACAAAACAAAATAAACAAAAATTGGGAGGGAGATACAAGGCCCTTCATTATCAGTTGTATAAATCATGGTAGTAGAGGTCCTATCCAAACAGTAGGGTAGGAAAAAGAAAGAAGAGGTACAAGGCCTGGAGGAGATTAGGTAATACTCTCATTAGTCACAGAGAAAGCATCTTGTGTGCGTAGAAAATCCAAAAGAATCTGCAGGAAAGTTACACGGATTAAAAGTGAGTTAAGCAGAGTTGATGAGTTTAAGATATTCAGAAATCAATTCTGTTTTTATGTATCAGTGACAAAAAAATTAGAATATAACTTATTGAAAGATTCCATTAAATATTGGAAATAATCAGATGTTCAGGAGTAGGTCTAAGAAGGTATTAGAAGGACTTCCCTGTGGAAAAACAGAGGAAACCTTCATCAACACATTATGACTAGGACCAAATAACTCCTGAACTCCTTAAATGGGAAGGACATGGTCATGGATTTTGGAAGGTTCCATGTTTAAAAATGTCATTTCCCCCCAAAGTGTATAGAGTCAATAAATCCGAATCAAAAGCCCAAGATGAAATTTTGTGTGTGTGTGAATTCGACAAGCTTTGTGATTTTATACGAAAGGTAGAGGGACAAAGACACTCATGACAGCTTGGGAAAGACCAAGAGGGTCTGGTCTGCCAGGCGCCCAGCTCATCACACAGCCGTGTGGTGTCGCTGCATGGTACATGAAGGCCCGCGAACACACCCCACACAACGGGTCAGGAGGTGTCCCTGCAAAGCAAGGGCACAGCCACCTTTCAATACACAGCATCCATGTGGCAAACCGTGGACCCAATCCCCACCTTGCAACCACAGAAAAATCTACTCCAGGTGCAAAAGCCAAGATGGAAAAGCATCATGGAGATAATTCAGAATACTTGCCTGGTCTTAGGGAGGGAAAGTCCTCCAGTGTCAGAAGTAAGCACTAACCACAAAAGGAGGTATCGATAATAGAACTGCATTGGAATTAAAAGCAGAGGATGAGATGGCTGGATGGCATCACCAACTCGATGGCCATGAGTCTGAGTAACTCCGGGAGTTGGTGATGGACAGGGAGGCCTGGCGTGCTGCAGTCCATGGGGTTGCAAAGAGTTGGACACGACTGAACTGAACTGAAGATTAAGAGCTGCTTATAACAAACTTATAGTTACCAAACTTGCTTATAGCAGGGGTAGGGGAGATACATTAGGATTTGGGATTAACATATACACTGCTGCCAAGTCGCTTCAGTCGTGTCCGACTCTGTGCGACCCCATAGACGGCAGCCCACCAGGCTCCCCAGTCCCTGGGATTCTCAAGGGAGAACACTGGAGTGGGTTGCCATTTCCTTCTCCAGTGCATGAAAGTGAAAAGTGAAAGTGAAGTCGCTCAGTCGTGTCCGACTCTTAGCGATCCCATGGACTGCAGCCCACCAGGCTCCTCCATCCATGGGATTTTCCAGGCAAGAGTACTGGAGTGGGGTGCCATTGCCTTCTCCAACATACACTACTATCTATAAACTTTGGCCACCTGATGCATAGAATTGACTCATTGGAAAATACCCTGATGCTGGGAAAGATTGAAGGTGGCAGGAGTAGGTGACGAAAGAGGATGAGATGGTTGGATGGCATCACCAACTCAATGGACATGAGATTGAGCAAGCTCCAGGAGTTGGTGATGGGCATGGAAGCCTGGTGTGCTGCTGTCCATGGGGTCACCAAGAGTCAGACATGACTGAGCGACTGCACTGAACGGATACATAGACTAGGTAAACGACAAGGGGGCTGCCCTGGTGACTCAGTGGTAAAGAACCCGTTTGCAAGGATGCATGAGACGTGGGTTGGATCCCTGGGTTGGGAAGATTCCCCCAGAGGAGGGCATGGCAACCCACTCCAGTATTCTGGCCTGGAGAATCCCACGGACAGAGGAGCCTGGTAGGCTAAGTCCATAGGGTCTCAAAGGGTAGGGCAGAACTGAAGTGACTGAGCATGCACGCATGCAGACAACAAGGACCTACTGTAGAGCACAGGGAACTCGACTCAGTGTCTTGTAATAACCTATGATGGAAAAGAATCCAAACAAGAATAGACGTGTGTGTCTAACCGAAGCACTGTGCTGTACACCTGACACTAACACCGTGAATTGACTGCAGTGAGCTTCTGCCCGTCAGAACACAGCCTTCAAGGGCTAGAGACCGAAACTGGGGCTAGGAGCAGATATCTGCAGCTCCTCAAAAGGGCAAAGGCTCGTTCGTCCAACGGCAGGATGAGTCCAAGTCCTTACTCTGGGCACATGTGAACGTGACCTGATTTTGGAAATAGGGTCTCTGCAGATCTAATCAAGTTCAGATGAGCTCATACTGGATTAGGGTGGACCCTGATCCAGTGACTGGTGTCCTTATAAGCAGGGGAAAATCTGCACACAGACACACAGGGAGGAGGCCATGTGAAGATGGAGGCAGCTATTGGAGGGAGGTGGCCACAAGCCAAGAGACCCCTGGGGCTCCTGGGGGGCTGGATGAGACGGGGATCCGGGTCGCCTCCCCTGGAGCCTGGGAGGGAGCTCCGCCCCGCCAACACCTTGACATCCGCCTCCAGAGCTGTGAAAGCGTGAGTGAAGGCTGTGGTGACTTGTCACAGCAGCCCAAGGAAGCCAGTAAGCCGCAGACATCTAAAGTACAGACAGCGTCTCAACGTGGTCAAGAAACACAGGCAGCCCAAGAGAAAAACGGACAAAGGAGGATTTCAGAGGGCCCTGAACCCCGAGGCGGTGCTCTGCCGAGGGTGCTGGCTCTGCGCGGGGCACCCCGTAAACAGAGCGTTCATCCCTGCGATGGAGTGAAGGGAAGGAACCGTGCAACCGGCAGGAACAGCCCTGAATCACAGGAGAGCTTTGGCCAAAAGACGCCAAGCACTAGGTAGGTCGGAAATAAGCAAACCACCGCCTTGTTCAGGAACCCTCCGCGCTCAGCCCGCTCCGGGCTCAGCAGAGCCCCAGGGGCCCTTTGGGGCCGGCGGGGTTTCCTGTCTTCGCCGGGATGCTGGATGCCTGGGGCTCACTTAGGAACATTAGGCTGCACCTTTGTTTCACGTCCTCTTCTGAGTTCGTTGTATTTTACAACAGAAAAAGTTAAAAACAAACAAAACCGGGGGACAGCGGGCCAGCCACAGAGACGCCCACACTGCGCCCTCATCTAGGACTGGGCCCCCGCCCTCCCGTAAAGCATGGACTGATGGCTGGCTGTCCCCTCCTCGCGAGGACCGAGTGGGGGTAAAGGGTACAACCAAGGGCCGCTGTCCACCCTGAACTCTGAGTGTGGCCCCCCCACCACCGTGGGGGCGCATCCCACAAAGACTGCTCAGCCTCGGAACGCCCACACCGGTGTCCTGCGAGGCCCTTCTCGGGTAACGGTAACGGCACTACCAGCGCCAGTGCCCCCGGGCGCAGGCGTCGGCTCTCACTCCGCGGTGCGGGCCTTGCTGTGGGCTCCCGTGCTGGCGGACCGGCGGGAATGAAGAGGCGAAGCCCCTGCTGGCGGCAGAGACAGACAGACCTGCAGGGTGGCGAGTGGGAGGCGCTGGACAGGGAGGCTCGGGCGGCCACTGTGGGGTGGGCGGGAAGCCCCCGGCCTGGGCTGGGAAAGGGGTCGCCCGGCCGTGGACTCCCTAGGCGCCCGAAGAGGAGGATTTTCTTAGGGTCTTGAAACGGGGCCCTTCCCTGAGCGCCTCGCCTGGGCGGTACAGACCAGCAAAGCGCCCCCACTGCCATTCACCCAAGGCAGCGAGCGGGTGGGTACTCTTCTTGATGTGCGTCGAGGTCTGGCCGGGGCTGGCCTGCGGATGACGTGCGGGCACCTGGGCACCTGCCGCAGGGGGGCGGGTCATCCGTCCGTCATTCTCCACCAGGACAGCACTTATGTGACATCCACGCTCCAGGAAGCAGAGACGGTCAAGGAGCACCCAGTGCGAAGAGATGAGAAGCCCCGAGAGGGGCGGGGGGACAACCGGGGCCGGCGGGGGAGGGAGGTGCGAGGTGAGGACAGGGCGCCCAGGGCTTGAGGGGAGCGTGGCAGGGGCGGGAAGGACAGAATCCAGAGGGGCCGGACTGTGGGCCTGCACGAAGTAGATGCCTCGCCACTCTCACACCCAGCGCGCGGTTGAGGAACGCTGCGCGGAACGGCAGAGGTGCACCCGGATGCCTGCAGACCGCCGATCTCAGGTTGGTGGCCTCGCCCTCTGGGCAGGGGATGGCCGAGGTCTCCCCCTCGCCCCACCGGAGGCCCCTCCCCAGGGGAGATACGCCCCAGGGTTCCCTTTCAGCCAAACGTTAAGCCCCAACTCCTTTGATCAGCGTGACGTCATGTTACATCATCTGGCGTTTCCACGGCAACAGAGACAGGCAGGCCACGACATGTCTTCACGAAGAAAAGAAGCTTTGGGGACCCATGTACCTCTGCGCCTGGTCCCAGGCAGAATGCTGGGGTAGGGCTGGGCGGCACGTGGGAAGGCCGGGTCCCCAGCATTCCTTTCCCAGGCGGAATCACGTGGACCCTCTGGGCGGGCTGGCTGGGCGCGTTCACACGACAGACAGAGGTGTCTGTCCGGGGAGCGGGAGGGGTCTTCCCTCCGCTCCCACCCGCCCCCTCCCTCCACCTTGCGGTGTCACTGCGCTTTCTGCAGTGGATCAGCTGCTCCCCGCTCTCTGCAGTGCGCGTCTCCTCTGTGAGACGTGGGGAGCGGGCACAGGATGAGCAGAGGCCGGGATCGCGCTCCGACGGGTGGGTGGGTGGGAGCGCACAGACCCGGAGCTGCCAGCCCCCAGGCAGCTCGGCTGCAGGCCGCGTCACAGACTCGCTCACATGCGCCGCTCTGGGATGCTGCGTCACCCAGAGGCGCGCGCCGGTGCGCACCGCGCGGGCACGAGAGTCCTGTGCGCACGGGGCGCGCGTGTGCCAGCGGAGCGTGGGGGCTGCGCGCTCTGCTGGAGCCCCGCGGAGCCCCCTGCCCGCCGCGGCCCCGGCCCAGGTGCTCTCCCGTCCGCTGGCCTGCAGGCGGGTGGTGGGCTCGGCCGCCCATTCAAGGGCTGGGGTCTGCGGGCGCCAGTCCAGCCCGAGGCCCGGGCGAGGCGGGGCGGGGAGCGGAGCCGGTCTGCACCGGGCTTCGGCGTCCCAAGTAGCCGCCACCTGTGGCCCCCGAGCCTGCGGCAGGTGGTTCAGAGAACTGCCCCTCGGCTTCTTGAACGCCGCCCGCCTGCCCGCAGCCTGCCTCACCACCGCCACCCCGTGCCGCTGCTGGAGGCTCTTCTCTGTGCCCCGGTGGGTCCGAAGCCCCTCCTGCGCCCCCCACCCCAGACCAAGCTGAACGGGCCCTGGAACCGGCGCCCCCTCCGCACCTCCGGACGCCGGCTCCCACTGGCTCTCTCAGACCCGCAGAGGTGGAGCTGGCTGGCGGGGAGGGGGCTGCAGTCACCAATTGGTGGGGAGAGCTGATGTCCCAGCGGTCCAAGGTGCCCCCCTCTACTGAGGAATCCGGCAGCACGTCGGGTCTGTGCCGGGCACCCACGGCCCTTCCGAAAGTCCAGGCAGGGACCTGCCTCCCCCTCGGGGGGCTCCCGGATCCTCCCGGAAGCCTGACAACAACCTGCCCTGGGGTCAGCTGGGCCCCTAAGTGGAGGACCCCTGCTCGGCCAGCTGCTAGCGGGTCCGCCGCAGTGCCCCCTCCACCCCGCACATACACCTCGCACACTCACACTTAATATATCTGCGCACACGCACCTCGCACATCCATGCACACACAGTATACCTGCGACCCCTGCACACACATCATACTCCCCCCCCCCACGAACCACGCATACCTGCGCCACGCACTTGCACACCCCTGCACACACTTGGCTCCACACCCCCACCCCCAGACCCTGCTCCACAAGAAACGGAAAAGGCTCACAGGCGTCTCCAAGGGGCAGCTGCGCAGGATGCGGCGGCAGGACAAGGATGCGAAGGAAGGATGCGGTTCCAGACGCTTCTTCGCTGGGGCGGGGCGGGGGAGGGGCCTGGCCCCAGACCGAGGCTGCTGTTGCCCGGGAGACGCAGGCTGGGGGAGGGGGCGCCCCGGTCTGCAGCCGCCGGAACCCGCCCGCGCGTGCCCGTCAGAGCCTGCAGCGCGTCCCCAACCTGTCACAGACACACACCCACATCCAGCCATGCACACACCTCACATATGAATGCATATGCCTCACACACACATCACGCACACGCCGTTCACACACATTGCACACACATATACCTCACACACTCGCACTGCAGGCAGGGTGGGAGGTGGGGTGAGGGGGTGCAGACAGAGACCCTGGCCGGCCTCCCCCCACCTTCCCCCCCACCCCGGGACGTCAGGCATTCAGGCACCGCCTGGTGGCGGGTGCAGACTTGCCCTCTTGCCCGCTTTGGGCAGCTTGGCTCAGACACAGCTAGTTTGGGCCCCACCCGCCCAGAGGGTCTCCTCCTCAGGCCTCAGTGTCTGAAGTCCCTGGGCTGCGCTTTGCAGGACAAGCCTGTGGTCCTGGGTGGCCGTTGTGGCCCAGGGCCTGCACACGGCCGGCTGTGGAGGGGACGCACCGCCCGGTTGGCCGAGTGAGCAGGTGAGCAAGGGCTGTGGTCCCGGGGCCCCCAGCCTGGGCCCACACCAGGTCGGGCCCCACGCTCAGGCTCACAGCTGCTGAGCAACGATGGATGTCGCTGCTGTGTCAGCCATTCTGCTGTTGACAAGGGCCCCACGGTGTGTGCCCTGCTTTATCTGTGCAGTCTTTCTGGACTCTGGGACACACAGCAGTCCCCAGGTGTGTCCACTGTTGGCAGTGTGGCTGTGGAGGTTCTTGCTCTAGTGTTGGAATGGACTTTCATTTCTCTCGGGCAGGTATCAAGGAGTGGAACTGCAGGGTTGGGTGGCAGTTCCCATGAAGCTTTTTGAGAAAAAGTTAACCTTCTTCCCAAAGCGAGCGCACACTGCACATCTCTGCCAGGGACACGGGGGTCTCGGCTCCCTGCTCCCCTCCAGGCCTGTCGCTGTCTCTCCTTTTTATCACGGCCGTCTGTGTTCAGTTGCTAGAGGTGTTTAAGTGTTAGTTGCTCAGTTGCATCCGACTTCTTGTGATCCTGTGGACTGTAGTCATCACTAAGTCCCATAGACTGAGTGCCTTAAACAACAGGACTTGTCTCCTGGTGTCTCTGGAGGCTGGATGTCAGACACCAAGGTGTTGCCACGGCCGGCTTCCTCTGTGGCCTTTCTCCTTGCCTTGCCAGCTTCTCGCTTGTCATCAGATGGCCTTTCCTCCCTGTGTTAAGTGCTGTAATCTTAGAATGGGCTAGGGCCCACCCATATGACTCCATTTTAACTTAATTGTCTCTTTAAAGACCGTGTTTCCACATACAGTCCCGTTCTGAGGTCCTAGGGGGTTAGGGCTTCTACGGGTGAGTTGTGAGAGGACACAGTGCTGCTCACAACACTGACCTCATACCCACCAGGAGGGGAGTGACGTCTCACTGGAGTTCAGTCTGCGTGCTTAATAGCTCACAACGCTAACAACAACAAAAATTAATCAACAGTGGCTCTAAAGGAGAAATAGAGAATTTTATTCAAGCTAGCCTGAGGCTTATACCTCAGAAGATTCTGAGGGCTGTTCTGCTTGTTAGAAGTTGAAGGGACAGCTATATTAATACATTTTCAAGACAAGGGATTGTTCATCTAAATGACACTGACATTTTATGTAAAGTTCACTGAAGATGTGCATTCCAGATCTATCAACACATGGATGAATCGAAATACTTCCCTGGTGGTCCAGTGGGTAAGACTCTGCCTGCCAATGCATGGGGCACAGGTTCAGTCCCTGGTCCGGGAAGATGCCTCATGCCTCAGAGCAGCGAGGCTCGTTCTCCACAACTACTGAGCCCGTGTGCTGCGATCCTGAAGGCCCCACGCCCGGGGCCCGTGCTCCACAGTGAGAGGGGCCGCCGCAGCAGGAAGTGCACGCGCCGCAGTGCGGGGCGGACCCCCTCTCTGCAACCAGAGGAGGCCTGCGGGCAGCACCAAGACCCAGCACAGGAAAAGTAAATAAATAAGTATTTTTTAAAAATACACGTATGAATCGAGCTGCATGCCAGCTTGGCCCTTACAGAACTAGGAAGAGAAGGAAGAAGGGAAACAATTTGGTCTCCGTGGTGAGGCAGATGCTCTCGCTCTCGAGGGGTCTGGTGGACGCAGGGTGCAGACCCACGTGAGCAGGCCCAGGGCCGGGGTGTTCCGCGTGCCCTGTCTCGTCCTGTCTCAAGACACCACTTCTACTTCATCAGTAACTGCACACGTCTTCGTGGGTCTCTTTGCCACCTGTATATGTTTGGTGAAATGTTGGCTCAAATGTTCTGAACTTTTTCAGTTGAGTTGTTCCTCTCCTTGTTACTGAGTTGTAAAACTCTTCATATATTCTGGCCTCCGAAGATTTGCAAATAGTCTCTCCCAGTCTGTGACTTACCTTTTCACTTTCTTGAGTCTCTTTTGAAGTGAAGTTTGTAATTTTGATGAAGTCCCAGAAATCAGTTTTCTCTGTTATCTGTCATGCTTTCGGTGTTGTGCTTAAGAACTGTTTCCTTGATCCAAGTCTGTGAATATTTTCTCATTTTTTTCTTCCAGTGGTTTTGTAATTTTAAATATTACATTTACGCCTATGATGCATTTTGAGGTAAATTTTGTGTACAGTGCAAGTTATAGGTCTAAATTCTTTCTTTTTTTTTTTTTTTTGCATATGAATATGTAATTGTCTCAGGCTTCCCTGATGGTTCAGGGGTAAATAATCTACCTGCAATGCAGGAGACGCGGGTTCTATCCCTGGGTCAGGAAGATCCCCAAGAGGAGGAAATGGCAATCCACTCCAGTATTGTTGCCTGGGAAATCCCATGGACAGAGGAGCGTGGTGGCTATAGTCCACGGGGTCGAAAAGAGTCAGACGTGACTTAGTAACTAAACAACAACAACATTTTTCAAATATCTTGTTTGCCATAGGCTCTAAGTAAGAGCTGTGGAGCACGTACAGAGAAAGGCTTATGAGCGTGCACTGTACAGGCTGGCGGCGTGCCAAGCTGCTTGGGTACTGTTGGTGGTCGGTGTTATGTGGCTTGGTTGATTTGAGTGGAGCACAGACACTGAGGTGGTAAGGAATGTATTGACTCCTATTGGGGTGGTAGTGATGTCAGCTCCTGAAAAAGAGGACATTACTGCAGCCCAGCAAGGGCTCCTGTCCCCTCAAGGTAGAAAGCAAGTTCCGACAACAGGTATTTCTCATGTGAATGCAGAGTTCCAAAGAATAGCAAGGAGTGATAAAGACTTCCTCAGCAGTCAATGCAAAGAAATAGAGGAAAACAATCGAATGGGAAAGACTAGAGATCTCTTCAGGAAAATTAGAGATACCAAGGGAACATTTCATGCCAAGATGGGCATAATAAGGGACATGGGCCTAACAGAAGCAGAAGAAACCAAGAAGAGGTGGCAAGAACACACAGAAGAACTGTACAAAGAAGCAAAAAGGTCTTAACGACCCAGACAACCACGATGGTGTGATCTCTCATCTAGAGCCAGACATCCTGGGTGTGAAGTCAAGTGGGCCTTAGGAAGAGTTATTTGGAACAAAGCTAGTGGAGGTGATGGAATTCCAGCTGAGCTGTTTCAAATCCTAAAAGATGATGCTGTTCAAGTGCTGCACTCAGTATGCCAGCACATTTGGAAACTTCAGCAGTGGCCACATGTAGAGTCGTGTCTTCTGTTGTTGGAAGAGGGTGTTTGCTGTGACCAGAGTGTTCTCGTGGCAAGGCTCTGTTGGCCTTTGCCCTGCTTCATTTCGTACTGCAAGGCCACACTTGCCTGTTACTCCAGGGATCTCCTGACTCCCTACTTCTGCACTCCACTCTCCTGTGAGGAAAAGAACATCGTGTTGCCTGTTACTCCAGGGATCCCCTGACTCCCTACTTCTGCACTCCAGTCTCCTGTGAGGAAAAGGACATCGTGTTGCCTGTTACTCCAGGGATCCCCTGGCTCCCTACTTCTGCACTCCAATCTCCTGTGATGAAAAGAACATCGTGTTTTGGTGTTAGTTCTAGAAGTTCTTGTAGGTCATCACAGAACCGTTCAACTTCAGCTTCTTTGGCATTCGTGGTTGGGGCATAGACTTGGATTACTGTGATAGTGAATGGTTTGCCTTGGAAACGAACAGAGATCCGTCATTTTTTCAAAGAAAAACTCAGCAGTGGCCACAGGACTGGAAAAGGTCAGTTTTCATTCTAATCCCAAAGAAAGGCAATGCCAAAGAATGCTCAAACTACCGCACAATTGCACTCATCTCATATGCTAGCAAAGTAATGCTCAAAATTCTCCAAGCTAGGCTTCAACAGTACATGAACTGAGAATTTCCATATTTACAATGGATTTAGAAAAGGCAGAGGAACCAGAGATCAAATTGCCAACATCCATTGGATCATAGATAAAGCAAGAGAGTTCCAGAAAGACATTGACTTCTGCTTTATTGACTACGCCAAAGCCTTTGACTGTGTGGATCACAACCAACTGTGGAAAATTCTTCAAGAGGTGGGAAAATCAGACCACCTTACCTGCCTCCTAGGAAATCTGTATGCGGGTCAAGAAGCAACAGTTAGAACTGGATATGGAAAAACAGACTGGTTCCAAATTGGAAAAGGAGTATGTCAAGGCTGTATTGTCGCCTGCTTATTTAACTTCTATGCAGAGTACATCATGTGAAATGCCAGGCTGGATGAAGCACAAGCTGGAATCAAGATTGCTGAGAGTAATATCCTCAGATATTCAGACGACACCACCCTTATGGCAGAAAATGAAGAGGAACTAAAGAGCCTCCTGATGAAGGTGAAAGAGGAGAGTGAAAAAGCTGGCTTAAAACTGAACATTCAAAAAACCAAGATCATGACATCCTATCCCATCACTTCATGGCAAATAGTTGGGGAAAAAGTGGAAACAGTGACAAACTTCATTATCTTGGGCTCCAAAATCACTGCAGATGGTGACTGCAGCCATGAAATTAAAAGATGCTTGCTGCTTGGAAGAAAAGCTATGACAAACCTAGAGTATTAAAAAGCAGAGACATCACTTTGCCGATGAAGGTCCATTAGTCAAAGCTATGGTTTTTGCAGTAGTCATGCACAGATAGGAGAGTTGGCCCATAAAGAAGGCTCAGTGCCAAAGAAGTGATGTTTTTGAACTGTGGTGTTGGAGAAGACTCTTGAGAGTCCTTTGGACTGCAAGGGGATGAAACCCGTCAACCCTAAAGGAGATGAGTCCTGAATATTCATTGGAAGGACTGATGCTGAAGCTGAAGTTCCAATACTTTGGGCACCTGATTCTAAGAGCCAACTCTTCGGAAGAGACTCTGATGCTGGGGAAGATTGAAGAAGGAGAAGGGGACAACAGAGGATGAGATGGTTGGATGGCATCATCAATTCAATGGACATGAGTGTGAGGAAACTCCAAGAGATAGTGAAGGACAGGAAGCCTGGTGTGCTGAGGCCCAGGGGTGTCTCCAAGAGTGGGACATGACTGAGACTGAGCAACAGGCAAGGGCGGGGACACAGTCCTCAGATCCACTCAGATCAACTCAGAAAGGGTGGGGACACGGTCCTCAGATCAAGGGCGGGGAAACAGTCCTCAGACCCACTCAGACCAACTCAGAAAGGGCGGGGACACAGTCCTCAGATCAAGGGTGGGGACACGGTCCGCAGATCCCCTTGACCAACTCAGAAAGGGTGGGGACACAGTCCTCAGATCCACTCAGACCAACTCAGAAAGGGTGGGGACACGGTCCTCAGACCCACTCAGACCAACTCAGAAAGGGTGGGGACACAGTCCTCAGATCCCCTCGACCAACTCAGAAAGGGCGGGGACACAGTCCTCAGATCCCCTCAGACCAACTCAGAAAGGGTGGGGACACAGTCCTCAGATCCCCTCGACCAACTCAGAAAGGGTGGGGACACAGTCCTCAGATCCCCTCGACCAACTCAGAAAGGGTGGGGACACGGTCCTCAGACCCACTCAGACCAACTCAGAAAGGGCGGGGACACAGTCCTCAGATCCCCTCAGACCAACTCAGAAAGGGTGGGGACACAGTCCTCAGACCCACTCAGACCAACTCAGAAAGGGTGGGGACACAGTCCTCAGATCCCCTCGACCAACTCAGAAAGGGTGGGGACACAGTCCTCAGACCCACTCAGACCAACTCAGAAAGGGTGGGGACACAGTCCTCAGATCCCCTCGACCAACTCAGAAAGGGCGGGGACACAGTCCTCAGATCCCCTCAGACCAACTCAGAAAGGGTGGGGACACGGTCCTCAGATCCCCTCGACCAACTCAGAAAGGGCGGGGACACAGTCCTCAGATCCCCTCAGACCAACTCAGAAAGGGTGGGGACACAGTCCGCAGATCCCCTCGACCAACTCAGAAAGGGTGGGGACACAGTCCTCAGATCCCCTCGACCAACTCAGAAAGGGTGGGGACACAGTCCTCAGATCCCCTCGACCAACTCAGAAAGGGTGGGGACACAGTCCGCAGATCCCCTCGACCAACTCAGATAAGCCTTCCACTTACTTGGTCTTTGAGTTAGGGGATTTATTAAAAAAGAGCACAAATAAAGAGGCTGGGATTAATCATCCTTTTGTGACATTTTGGAATCTGGGTTCAGGAGTCATGGTGTCTCTGGTTTACACTCTCAGGCCAGGTGGCCCATAGCTCCAGGATCTGTGAGCTCACCGTGCCTGGACAAACAACCTGAGTGGGTGGTTAATCTCTGCAGCAATTTACATCCATTCACACTGTTATCAACAGTAGCAGTCAGTCACCTGTTTCTGATTAATTGGCGTTCAGGGAGCACAGGTTGAGGTCAGAGGGAACAAGAAAGGGATAAAGTTTGGGGTGGAGAGATTAATCATGAACTCAGGGAACTCAGCTTTAGGGGGACTCAGTGTCACTACTAGGAATAACTCTCTAATTAAGTTGATTGTTGGGGGCAGGGCTAGCTTTGTAAGCACTGCTAATAAGTCGACTATCTTTTTGCCTTTTTTACAGTTCATGGGATTCTCACAGCAAGAATACTAGAGTGGTTTGCCATTCCCTCCTTGGGCAGCAGAGGATGAAGTGATGGGATGGCATCACTGATTTATTTAACTTCTATGCAGAGTGCATCATGTGAAATGCCAGGACATTTGGCATTTGCCATGGACACGAGCTTGGGCAAACTCTGGGAGATGGTGAGGGATAGGGAGGCCTGGCATGCTGCAGCCCATGGGGTCGCAAAGAGTCAGACATGACTTGGTGAGTGAACAATAACGATAGTCATCATGTTGCCTTTAGTGGAAGAAATGTTTATGTCCTGGGCTAAAATCGTTCAGCTGTGAGTAGTTCAGGTTTTCCCTGGTGGCCCAGACAGTAAAGAACCTGCTTGCAGTGCAGGTGACCCAGGTTCAATGCCTGGGTCAGGAAGATCCCCTGGAGGAGGAAATGTCAACCCACTCCAGTATTCTTGCCTGGGAAATCCCATGGACAGAGGAGCCTGGTGGGCTGCAGTCTGCGGGGTCGCAGTCGGACCCGATGTAGCATGCACACAGAGTCCTTCCATGTGAGGCGAGGCCATGAGCAGCTCCAAGGGCCAAAGCCCGTCTGCACCATCACAGCATCCGGGTGAGGACAGCTCAGGTGCGGTGTGGCCCGCAGAGGAGCAGTGATGAGCAGGCAGAGCTATTATGACTACTCTTCATTCGGAGAATGAAAGGCCTGGGTCTGCTCTGCGTCTTGAAGACTTGAGAGCTGGGCGCTGCAGCTGCAGGAACCATAGATCCTGCATGGGGACGTCTACACGTAGTCAGAGGTGTGACCCGTAGAGGAGCGCTTTTCCTAGAAAAGCTCTCACGTGTGATAACTGTATGACAACACTGGATAGAGTCAGATATTGCTTGGGTTCAGAATTGGATTATTAAAAGGTTTGGTGAACTGACATTTCAGAGGAGTCTGGCAGCTGTGGCTGAGGGCCCAGTGGGCAGGGTGGGCTGGGATACCCTCTGGCTTCCAGCCACAGTTGGCCCAGCTTGGGGTTGGAACCCCCCCCCGCCCTCCACCCTGGTGACAAGGCCTGCAGCATCAGAACACAGGTAGGTGGGGTGAAGGCGGTGTGGATCCCAGCATGTGGAGAGATGGGGCGGCAGGGCTGAGCCAGGTCTCGGGAGCGGGCTGAGAGCCACTCCTGGGGAGGGTCATGGGTGTGACCGACGGGTGGAGGGGGACCCAGTCACCTTGTCAGCACAGCCAGGATCCCTGGCCCCTGACCTGTGTCCAGACACGCCCACATGGGGGCCATAAAACCTGGAGCGGCGAGAGTGGGAGGAGCAGGACCAAGAGTCTGAACACCCGGGCTGCCGGCTACCTGGATCTGAAACCATAGCCCCCAGTGCACCCTCTGCACCAGAAAGGCGGCCTGACATGAGAAGGTAATGCCCAGTGCCCTTAAACCTGGGTCCCCCCAACACCCCGTCTAACCACAGCTTTGCTGGGCGGTCCCTTGGGTCTGGAGCCCCAGCACAGGGACCAGGCTCGGGGCACCTGTGTCCAGAGCCCAGCTCGGTGCTGGACGGGGATCCAGGCTCTGTCTGGCTGCCCCCCCAGGTGCTGGCTCCTCCCGGGTGTTCCGGGCTTGGGGACAGAGCTCTCCCTCCTGAGTCACCAGAATGGTCGTTGTCCCCAGGGCTCCATCTCCAAAGGCCACCCCTGTGGTTTGGGAGAGAGAGCCCCTGTCCCTTGGGATCCCTTGGCCCTGAGAAGCACCTGAGAGCCCCTGGAAGCAGGTGGGAGACTCCAGGGTCAGAGGAGACAGGTCTATGACCGACAAAATGGAAACGGGGTCAAGACGATGAGGCAGGGCTGGAGGCCTCGGGGTCCTGGGGGCGGGGCAGCTGGAACCAAGGGGTCATCACCCTGGAAGCTGGGGTTGATTGAGCCCGGGAAGTCCTGAGGCTCCTGCCGGGCACCCCGCTCCTTCGGGTCCCTCCTCAAGTCAGAGCTCCCCTGCCCTCCTGTTCTGGGGGCTCTTCCAGGAACCCCAGCTTGGACACGAGGTGGGCCCATCAGTGACTTGGGGACCTTCTGGTGTTCAGAGCCTCTGCCTAGGGCTCGGTGCCCAGATCAGGCCAGCGCCCTGCAGTCCAGGGCAGGTGCCTGCCCTCTGCCCCCATGATGTGCCTGGAAACCCCTACCTCGATGTGCTGAGTCACCCGGAGGGGCGAAGGTCTCCGTGGGGCTGGAAGGGAAGCTGGGGCATCGGGCAGGAAGCCTTGGGTCCCTCCCCCAACCACGGCCCCCAGGCCCTCCCCAGGAGTGGAACGCTCCCTGCACACGGACAGCTGAGCTGCGCTCGGTGGGTGAGATGGTCTGTTTATTTAAGTGAAACCCCACTGGAGTTTCCAGTCTGGGAAACTGGGTGGCATTCAGTCAGCAGACAGGAGCTCGAGCAGCACAGAGTGGAGGCTGTGCCGGGCAACGACCCGAGCCCGGGACATGCAGCAGCTGCGGGCGGCCGGCGGCGGGCTGCTCTCCACCAGGCCTGGAACCCCCGCGGTGCCAGGCGATCCTGGACTGCCTGGTTCAGATTACGTCCCGGGAGGGTCCAGCCTGCAGTGAGGTCTCAGTTCAGGGCCGGACACGACTGAAGTGGCTTAACACGAGCACACGCGCAGCGGCAGCAACTCCACAGGGACCTGGTGTCCTGTGGTTTAATAAGGCGAGAGACGCCAGGGCACGTGCACAGCACACACCTGCACACGTGTGCACCCTCACACGCCTCACGCCCCTGCTGTCAGCCCAGCCCCCTCGAGTCCTCAGGTCACCTCTTCCCCCGCGTCCCTCCGCGTCTGGCCTTGGCCACGCTTCCCAGAAGCCCTGCTCGGGCTTGGTCTTTGAGCTCCTCAAGGTCAGGCTGCAGGTGTCCACACAGAGCACCCCATCTTTCCTGCCCATGTCTCCGGGGTGGAGGGAATTGCCATCTGCCTCTGAGGAGCCACAGGGTGTAGCCTCAGGGTGCCGTGGGCCCTAAAGAGGAGCCTTGAGCCCACACCTCACCCGTCCCTCGGCCCCCGGCCCCGAGCACTCGGCCGACAGAGGTTCCGGGCCCGCAGGACACCGGGACCTGCAGGGTGGGGATCAGACGTGAGTCTGGCCTGATGCTGGCTGTGGACCTGAGCAGGACCCACCCCTGGCTTCCCCGGTTGGACCACTGCCCGCCAGGCCAGGAGTCCTGCCTGGAGGCCGCGGGGCAGGAGCAGCCTGCCCCTCACCCTCCCCTCTGCCCGCAGGCTCCTGCTGCTCGCCAGCCTGGCGGCTGTGTTGCTGCTGGAGGCAGGCTCAGCCCGGATCCCCCAGGTATGTGTGGGCTCCTCACCCAGCTGCCCCCGGGGCCGGAGAAAGGCACCAGCGGATGCAACCGCAGGGCCTGTGAGCACTGGGGGCCTCAGCAGGGTCTGCTGGACAAATCTCATGACCCCAGGTGAGCCGGGTGGAGGAGGGGGCCTGGTGAGGCTCCCCTGTGCTGTGAAGCCTGGGACCCCTCCATGTGCAGGGTTGTCCAGGGGGCCACGACTGCTGGGACCGTGTCCTTCTGCAGCTCTAGGTCCAGGATACCCCTCCCTACAGCCTGGGAGTGCCCAGGTCAAGGGGGAGATGCAGGAGGACAGGCACAGCTGTCCCGCAGCTGCTGGGCCTCGTCACTGCAGTGGGTCACCGTTTCACCTGCTCCCCCGTCCCCGTCGGCCCTGCAGGAAGGACAGGCAGAGGAACCGGCCCCCGTGCTCAGGCCACCAGCTGGGGGTTGGTGGAGGGGGTGCAGCCCCTGTGCTGTCCCCAAGTGTCAGACCCAGGGCAGGATGGATCCGGCAGTGCCTCGAGGGCGTCGGTGCGGCCCCTCCCAGCCGCCCCACCCCCACCCCACCCCGCCCCCTCAGAGCGCTGTGCTGCGTCTCACCTGCGGCCTCACTCTCCCAGGTCCGCGTCCAGACCAAAGGCAAAGTCGGGGCTGAGCAGGACACAGAGTGAGTGCCCCTGGCAGTCCTTCCCGTCCCCCCGGGGACCTTGGTGGAAGCGGGGGTCGTGTCCAGCTTTGGGGAGGGGAGCTACGGGAGCCCCTGAGAGCTGACCGACTGAGCAGAGTGCAGGCCTGGGGGTTTGAGTGGCCCCCCGCCGCCCCACCCAGGGGTTCTGGCCCTTCAGCCCACCCAGCTCCCTGGCACCCGCTAAGCTGACTCCTGCTGGGCGGCCAAGGCGGCAGGCAGATGGCAGCAGCCCCGTCCGCAAGCCCCCGGGCTCTGCTGACCTCTGCCCTGGCCAAGCCCCCGAGCCTCCTCCAGGGCCCACCCACAGGAGGGGTGCGGCAGGGACCCTGGCCCAGGACAGGCCTCCTGCTGCGCACGGGCTGTGAATCCGTGCTCTGGCTCACAGGGTCTGGGACGCCCGCGCGGTCGAGTCTCCGGAGAAGGACAACCAGCTCATCTGGCTGCTCATGGCACCCAAGCTCATGACCACCAGCAAGGAGCAGAAAGGTGGGGGCAGGCACTGCCCGCTGGGCTGGGGGGCATGGGGTCGGCCTGGATGGATGGTGCCTTGGGAGGGAGATGGAGGCCACAGCCGCTCTGTCTGTCCCCAGGTGCCAAAGCCCCAGCAGAGACCGAGGACGCCCTGGGCCACGTCCTGGGCCCGAGGGAGGGTCCTGAGCCAGACTGGGACAGCCTGTTCCACGATGGGCCTGAGGAGGTCCTGGAGGAGGCGAGGCCCTGGGCCCGGGTGCTGCCCCCTCGCCAGGTGCTTCATGGGCCTGAGGAGGACCGAGACCACATCTATCACCCCAGGGAGCCCTGACTCTGCCCCGGCCGGAGAAAAATAAAGCCTGCAGAGGTGGCTGTGTGTCTTCAAGAACAGTGATTGCGGCCTGCCTGCTGTCTGGGAGAAGGGGGCTGCAGGCTGGCCTCATACATGCAGGGTCTCTGCAGTCCAAGATGAGCCTGGGTCCCGCCCGGTGCCCTCGTGCCTGGCACCAGCTGCTCCCCTGGCCTCCCTGGGCGCTGGGATGGGCGGGGATGGAGCGGCATTGGAAAGCAGGAGGACTGGGAGGAGGGGACCCGGCACTGCTGGCTCAGGGGACAGGGCACGGGCGAGTGGGGCAGATGGGCCCAGGCTCCGTGCCCAGCGGCTCGGCAGGCTCGCTGCGGTCGTGGGCGCAGGTCACTGGAGCGCTGCTCGCCGTCCACGCGCAGGTGCAGAGGGCTTCTCTGTGGCAGTCACGTTCCAGGGCGTAGAGGGACACACTTAGTGCCTGGACGGAGCCTGCTCGGGGCTAAGACACAACAAGGGGCCCAGCGGGGACCTCGCGTGCCCTAGAGCCAGTATGTCTCTCCCCCATTCCGAGTTCCTCAAGGACTCAAATGGTAGCCTCACCCCAAGATGCACTGCTCAGCAGCATACAAGCCTCCCAACCCCAGACAGGAGCTGTTGCACCTACAGCACCAATGAGGAGACCAAGGCCTGGCAGTGACCTGCTCCAAGTGAGAAAGTCGTTCAGTCACGTCCGACTCTGCGACCCCATGGACTGACTATACAGTCCGTGGGATTCTCCAGGCCAGAATACAGGAATGGGTAGCCTTTCCCTTCTCCAGGGGATCTTCCCAACCCAGGGATCAAACCCAGGTCTCCTGTATTACAGGTGGATTCTTTACCAACTGAGCTATCAGGGAAGACCTGCTCAAGGTCCGGTCCTAACTGGGGCGGAGTGGTGCCGGTCCCCAGCAGGCGCCTCGCCGCGCTCCGGCTGGGTACACGGGCGGTGCTGACTCAGCGCCCTGCTCCTGCCCCAGCATCACCCAGGCCTCAGGTGGCCCCGAACCTCACACGGCCCCTCCAGATCACCCTGTCAGCGAGGGGGCAGCCATCTCCAGCGAGAGTACAGGCGATCGGGTACCACTGTCCCAAGGAGGGCAGACCCGGGTCCACGCTGAGCATGGCCTTGGGCAGCCCAGGGGGGTGTTTGTGGCCAAAGCTGCCTCCAGCCCTGCTGGAGCCTGGTCACCTTGGGCCCTTCCTGCAGCAAAGGCCCAGGCGGAGAGGCAGTGGGCGCTGGGGGCCTCGGGGTGAGCAGGGGACACTGGTGGGGACCACGGGCCACTCAGCCCCCTGACTGAGATCCTGGGGATGTCTGTCACCTGAAATGGCGTGGCCCCTTCTCCTTCATGGCAGTCGGGGTGGAGGGCGTCAGGGGAGCCCCACCTGGCTGGCTCCCCCTGCAACCCCCTAAACTCCCAGGGGCACTCACACTGCTCAACCACCTGAGGGTGCCAAGTCCTTGACTCTGAGCATGGCCACCTCCCTCTGCCCCCAGCCACTAGGCAACACTTCTGCAGTGACCGCTGGTTGGGGAGGCGCCCAGACATGGAGGGGACAACTGAGGCCAGCCCTCCCGGGAGCCACTGCCTTCTGCCCTGATGCAGTGGCCCTGGGCACAGCACCCCCATCTAGGGACACAGGCTCTTAGCCAGGCGGTGCCCACAGACCCTCACCTCCACACATCTGAGCTGCCCCAAGTGGAGTGGCTGTGACCCGCGGTGTCACGGGATGTTGTTCCTCCAGCGGCTGTGCTCTTCCCTGAGTCTGAGCGTTTGGTTGAACCCAAGAGTGGAAGCGACAAACAGATTCAAGGGACTAGATCTGATAGACAGAGCGCCTGAAGAGCTATGGACAGAGGTTCGAGACGTTGTACAGGAGGCGGTGACCAAGACCATCCCCAAGAAAAAGAAATGCAAAAAGGCAAAACAGTTGTCTGAGGAGGCCTTACAAATAGCTGAGAAAAGAAGCTAAAGACAAAGGAGAAAAGGAACGTCTGAATGCAGAATTCCAAAGAATATCAAGGAGAGACAAGAAAGCTTTCCTCAGTGGTCAATGCAAAGAAATAGAGCAAAACAACAGAATGGGAAAGACTAGAGATCTCTTCAAGAAAATTAGAGATACCAAGGGAACATTGCATGCAAAGATGGGCTCAATAAAGGACAGAAACGGTATGGACCTAACAGAAGCAGAAGATATTAAGAAGAGGTGGCAAGAATACACAGAAGAACTGTACAAAAAAGATCTTCACGACCCAGATAATCACGATGGTGTGATCACTCACCTAGAACCAGACATAGTGAAATGTGAAGTCACGTGGGCCTTAGGGAAGCCTCACTACGAACAAAGCTAGTGGAGGTGATGGAATTCCAGTTGAACTATTTCAAATCCTAAAAGACGATCCTGTGAAAGTGCTCACTCAATATGCCAGCACTTTGGAAAACTCAGCAGTGGCCACAGAACTGGAAAAGGTCAGTTTTCATTCCAATCCCGAAGAAAGGCAATGCCAAAGAATGCTCAAACTACCACACAATTGCACTCATCTCACATGCTAGTAAAGTAATGCTCAAAATTCTCCAAGTCAGGCTTCTTCAACAGAACATGAATCAAGAGCTTCCAATGTATAAGCTGTATTTTGAAAAAGGCAGAGGAATCAGAGATCAAATTGCCAACATCTGTTGGAGCATAGAAAAAGCAAGAGAATTTCAGGAAAACATCTACTTCTGCTTCATTGACTATGCTAAAGTCTTTGACTGTGGATCACCACTGTGGAAAATTCTTAAAGAGATGTGAATACCAGACTACCTTATCTGCCTCCTGAGAAACCTGTATACAGGTCAGGAAGCAACAGTTAGAACTGGACATGGAACAACAGACTGGGTCAAAATTGGGAAAGGAGTACATCAAGGCTGTATATTGTTACCTTGCTTATTTAACTTATACGCAGAGTACATCATGCGAAATGCCAGGCTGGATGAAGCACAAGCTGGAAGCAAGATTGCTGGAGGAAATATCAATAACCTCAGATATGCAGATGACACCACCGTTATGGCAGAAAGTGAAGAGGAACTAAAGAGCCTCTTGATGAACGTGAAAGAGGAGAGTGAAAAGGTGGCTTAAAGCTCAACATTCAGAAAACTAAGATCATGACATCCGGTCCCATCACTTCATGGGAAATAGATGGGGAAACAGTGGAAACAGTAAGAGACTGTTTTCTTGGGCTCCCAAATCACTGCAGGTGGTAACTGCAACCATGAAATTAAAAGACACTTGCTCCTTGGAAGAAAAGATATGACCAACCTAGACAACATATTAAAAAGCAGAGACATAGCTTTCCCAACAGAAGTCTGTCTAGTCAAAGCTATGGTTTTTCCCGTAGTCCTGTATGGATGTGAGAGTTGGAACATAAGGCTGAGCACTGAAGAATTGATGCTTTTGAACTGTGGTGTTGGAGAAGACTCTTGTGAGTCCCTTTAACTGCAAGTAGATGAAGCCAGTCAATCCTAAAGGAAATGAGTCCTAAATATTCATTGAAAGGACTGATGCTGAAGCTGAAGCTCCCATACTTTGGCCACCTGATGCAAAGAACTGACTCATTAGAAAAGACCCTGATGCTGGGAAAGATGGATGGCAGGAGGAGAAGGGGACGACTCGGGAACCGCCGAGTCAAGGATGAGATGGTTGGATGGCGTCACCAACTCAATGGATGTGAGTTTGAGCAAGCTCCAGATGGTGTAGGACAGGGAAGCCTGGCGTCCTGCAGTCCAAGGGGTGGCAAAGAGTTGGACACGACTGAACGATTGAACAAGACCCTTCTGGTGGGCACAGGGGATCCCCAGAAAGAGCTTGGACTAAGTGAAAAATACTGTGATACTGTGATTTGTCATAAGAAACACATTTGATCTTCATCCCTGATCCTGGCGCGCAAGTCCTAAAACCCTTGGGACTTCCTGTGATAGTGTGACCCTTCACTGTGTGAATGAGGTGACTCTGGGAAGGTCCCTAAGGATGGGGCCAGTTGCCAGGGACCCACCAGGAATCGAGGGTTGGAACTTCCAGCCCCACACCCAGTCCTGAGGGAGGGGAGGGGACTTGGGGTTGGATCAATGGCCAGTGGCCAGTGCATGTCATGAAGCCTCCAGAGAAAATCAGAAGGCTGGGTCTAGAGAGCCCTAGGGCTGCAGAGCACGTGAAGAGGTGGTGAGAGTGGTGCCCAGGAGGGCAGGGACGCGATCCCCAGGACCCACCCAGCGGGCGGTTCCCGAGTCCTGTCCTTTTAGGGTAAATGGTGATCCAGGGACTGGCTTTTTCCCTGAGTTCTGTGAGCTGCTTGAGGAAAGTAATCAAGCCCGGGGAGGGGTTGTAGGAACCCCAAATCTACAGCCAGTCAATCAGAGGCATTTGGGACTGACATCTGGAGAAGGGTGTCATCAGGGCAGGCCTGAGCCTGAACCTGTGGGATCCGACGCATCCTGGGCAGGTGGTGCCAGAACCAAGCTGGACAGGAGGTCAGCCGCTGGGGCCCCAGGGGAAGTGGGGACCAAGATCGTTAAAGGCCTGGTCCAAAACCGGCAAGAGACTGACCATTCGTGTCAGCAAAGACAGCAGACAGAAGGCCACACACACCCATGAAAGGATACTCAACATCATTAACCATCAGGGAAGGAGAATGAGAATGGAGGCGACACCGGGAGAGTCCCGCTAGAGCGGACGAGGACCCGGGCCGGAACGCGCATTCTCTGGGGCTGCGGAGGCCAACCCACTCAGCGGCCTGAAACAGCCTGGGGGCTTCTTACAAAGTCACACACACACGTGCCCTACGGCCAAGCCTTAAACCCAGGTGCTTACCCAACTCATGTTCACAGCAAGCTTATCTGTAACAGCTAAGAGCTGGAAGCAACCCAGAACCCCCCAAGAGGTGCCCGGGAGTGGCGGAACCCCGCTCAGCAGCAAAGGGGAATCATGGACTCACACGGCAAGCATCCCACACGAGCATGCTGGGCACACACGGCCTTCCACTTGAACGAAATTCTGCAAAGTGCACACCAACCTGGGGGGTAGGGATGGAGGTGCTGATTCAACACCCAAACGAGTCTAACTGAACACGTTAAATGTGATCAGCTACTGCATGAGAATTCAACCTCAATAAAGCTGTTTCAAGCGAAACACTTCCTTCTGCGGCTGAAGTGGCCGGCTGTGGGGTCAGAGGTCTGAGATTAAGCCCCAGTGGTGGCGGGCCAGGACACAGTCCCTTCCCCAGGCTGAGTCCCAGATCTGCCCAGTGTGCCTGTCTGCTCTCCAGGTCTACCAGCCCCAGGTCCAGACCACGGGAGCCTCCCCCAAGCCCTGGGGATCCCCGGTCACCCCAGCTCCCGCATCTAGTCCTGTAGAGTCTGGAGGAGGAAGGAGGGAACTCTCAGGGAGGGACCCTGTGCAGTGGCCAGTGGGACCCCTGCCCACCGTAGTTTGAGACCCAGTTTGAGAACGTGCCAGGAGGCCGTCGCAGCCTCAGAGGCTCCCTTCCCCTGGGCGTGGGAATCCTCCTGTCCTCTACCACCACCCTGGCCATTCCCAGACGCACTCAGGCTCGTGTGTGCCCAGTCAGTAAGTGCTTAACCACTGGAGCAGGAACACGGCACTGCACCCCCCCCCCGCCCCCCTTACAGCTGACGGTCTGGTCGGTCCCCAGAGCTTCGGGCCAGCCCCTGACACCTTCCCTCCAGCTTTGGGGCTGAAGGAACGGCCCCAGCCCCCTCTTCAAGGACCACCTTAGCACCCCCTCCAGGCCCCCTGCCCTGTGCTGCATCACCAAGGATCCCCACCCAGACCCCCAGGCCCCCTGAATGCTCTCCCCACTCACGGGTCTCTCTTCCTGCGTGTACTCTTTTTCCGCATCCAGGGACCTGCCAAGTCAGGTGACCCAAACCTACTGGGAGGAGGAAGGCCTCACCTCCCCCGAGGATTCACTGAGAGCGGGTGGGGGTCTGCTCTCTGGGGAGCCAACAGCCTCCCTTGCACTCAGCACCAAACAGGCCTCTGTGAGTCAGCAAAGAGCTATTGTTTAAAGCTTTGGACCCAACGTTGGGCAGGCCACCGCACTTTTGCATCATTTTCATAAACAGGACGATCCCGGCCCTGGTCAGCAGAGGCCCATGCAGGATCCTGGTGGGGCGAGCTTTGGGTGCTGCCGGGGAGGGCCAGGCTGGCTCATCTGGCCACAGGATGGACGTGTCTGCTGGTGGCCTCAGCAGGCTCAGGCGTGTAGATTCCTCTCTGGGCGGGTGGTCTTCAGTGGCTTAGCACAGGTCTTTAGGGGCCAGCACCCCCTTCTTGAGGATGAGGTTTCCGTAGAGGGCTGTCTCCCTGCACAAGGAGCAGGCTAAGCGCTGGGCGGGGATGGAGAGGACCCGGTGCCCGGACCACCGCTCTGGCCCCCACCCAGGCATGCCCAGCAAACCCCTTGCCTCTCTCATTCCCTGTGGGGCGTTTAGTCCAGGCCGCAGGGGCTGCATGGAGGGTGGAGAGAGCTCTGGAGTGGGGAGGGGTAGGGACCCTGCTTGGCAGATGTAGCGCGACCCAGTGGATCCAGCCAGAACTCACCCAGTTGCCACAACAGCAAAAGCCTTTTTCGCCCGCTCATAAAATGCAAACCTCTCCACCATCCCCAGGGAGAACTGGAAGGCAGAGCGGGAGGGTTGAGGTTCAGGCCCGGGGGCAATGGGAAACTCTGCAGGCTGGGGTCCCAAGGACACTGGCCTTCTGACCTGTGTGGACTTGGTAGGCAGGGACACAGGGGGCAGTGGTGGCCACCTGACTGGGGCCCCTGAATCACCTGAGCTGCCCCCCGGGTGGTGGGTGGGCCTACTGTCCAGACCAGGAGCCCTGGCTCCTTTCAGGAAAGTCCCACCCAAGACCTGCCCAGCCCTTTGCAGGACAAGGGGTGACAGGCAGCATCGGGCCAGGCCTCTGGCCACAAGTGGGAGCCAGAAGTACCCTGCTGTTCCCAGGATGGGGTGTGGGAGGACCCCCAGGCAGAGATAGATGAGGGTCCCGGGAGGGAGGGGATTGGCCAGGGCAGGAACTCGCATAACCATGGTGCAGAGTTCCAGGGCTGTCTTTCACTTCTCCTGGGCCTCCAAGGCACAGAGGGTCCCTGAGCCCTTTCCCAGTGGGGATCTTAGGCTCACCTCATAGCCAGCCCTGGAAAGGATGGACTGGTAGCTCGTCCACACTGGTGTCAGCAGGCCGCTCTTCCTGTCGCTGGGCACCAGCTCCATGACCATAGCCTAGAGACGGAGGGGCTCGGCTCTGTGGCCAAACCCCCTGCCCTGGGCGCCCTCAGGGCTCCTCTGGTTGGTTCAGGGCCTCGGGAACACACGTCCTTCCCACCCCCATCAGGGCAAGTGGTCCCCCTGTGTTCTGGCAGAGGGCAAGCCAAAGCCCGGAGCAGCCTTACCGGGCTCTGCACGTAGGTGTCCAGGGGCAGCAGCTGCAGCACGGCCTCTAGGAGCTGGGGGATGCCCAGGCCTGGGGGCAGAGGACGGCCTCAGACACCGGGCACGAGCTGCCCGCCCAGGGACGCTTACCGAGGTCACACTGAGTCTCCCCGCCGGGGCCACGGCCCGTCTCTGCCTGCCCCTGCCCACCCCACCTTCACTCTTCCACGCAGGCCGTTGGTGGTGACCCCAAACACGTGTCCACCAGGAGGGGCACCCAGGCCACTTTCTTGATCCCAGGAGGCCCTGGAGATGACCCCCTGAGATGGTAGTGGGGTCTAGAAAGAGGCCTCTCTTGGCTGCCCTCAGACCTGCCGGGTTTGGCTCCAAGGCTCTCTGCTGTCCCGAGAGTTGGTTTCTGATTGTTAAGCTAATGTGTGCTCATGTACAAAACTGGGAAACACAGAAGCCATGAAAAGAAAGGACTGTCCCACCTCAGAACACCGCTGGGGGTGGGAAGCGCCCAGGCACAGCCGAGCCCAGCCCACCTCTATTACCGTCAGGACTGCTAACCCCTAACTTACGTGTCCCCTCCAGGACCTGGTCCCCACCCCCAGTCTCACCTCCCACTGTCCCCTTGCACGACCTGCCCTGCCCCCCACCCCCACCCCTCACCCCCCGCCCCATGAGGTGAGAAGGTCTTTAGAGGCGTGTGAGTGTGCGGACACCTGGAATATTTGGGGTCAGGTCACCAGTGCTAGGATTCTACAGAAGAGTACAGGCTGAGCTCATGGACTGGGCTGGCACCGCTGCTCAGCGGTCAGGCCTGTTTTCCCATTTGTAAGAGGCCACCAAGTGCTGCGTGAGACGGGACAGGAGACCCAGGCTCCCGTCTGGGGGCGGGGGCTGCGGGGAGATTCTGGCGCTGAGACCTCCTGGGTCCCTGGGGCAGTGCCTGCGGGCTTGGTGGGGGCGGGGCAGAGCCGCCGCACCCGGCGGCCCAGAGCCCAGTGCACCCTCCCACCCACCCTGCGGCAGGCGGAGCTCACCGTCGGCGCGGATCTCCTCCGGGCCGCCTCTACAGATGGAGCTGCTGGGGAAGTTCACGTCTGCAAGAACTGGAAGGCCAGCACGGCCGGACATAGATTAACAGTGGGTCGGCCCACGTCCCTCGCGCCGCGTTGGGGGCACAGACCCGGAGCCACAGGGCCGACGCCTGAGGACTCGCCCCGCCCCGCCCGGGTCTGCCGTCGCGAGGGACCGGAGCCTGCACGCCCGAGGACTTGCGGGGTAGCCGAAGGCTGGGCGGGCTCCGGGCGCGCGGCCGCGGTCTCAGGAAGAGAGACCGACGCACACGTCCCAGACCAGCCCGGGCGCCGGCGGAGCGTGCGCGGGGCCGCTCGGCCCGGCCGCGGGGCTGGAGAAGGAACCTGACCTGCCCGCCCCCGCCTAGGCCCGGCGCCCTGCCCGCCTGCGGCTCGCGGGGCCGGCTCTCCCGGAGGCTCGGACCCAGCGCTCACCGATCTCATCTCCGTGCCCCATCCGCGCCAGGGCGAAGAGCAGCTCCGGGGACAGGAGAGCGGGGACGCCCTTGAGCACCACCATGGTCGCGGGCGGAGGGGCGGGGCTTCGCGGGGCGGGGATAGGCGGGGCTGCGCGAGGGGAGGGCGGGGCGAGCGAGGGGCGGGACCTGGGAATGGGCGGGGTCTGGACGGAGGGTTCCCCAGCCAGGCGCTGCGGACTAGGGGGTCGTTTGGGGAGCGGTGGACATCAGCCCATCCCATTGTTGCCGGAACCAGTACTAGAGAAACTAATCACCACACTCGGAGAGTTGAAGAACTCAGATTTATTATGTCAGGGGGCCCAGAGGAGTTAACACTCCAAGCTCTAAGCCCCGAAAAAAGGGGTTATAGAGTTTTTAGAGACAGACTACAGTGGGCTTTCTGGTGGCTCAGACGGTAAAGCGTCTGTCTACAATGCGGGAGACCTGGGTTCGATCCCTGGGTCGAGAAGATCCCCTGGAGAAGGAAATGGCAATCCACTCCAGTACTAGTACTATTGGCTGGAAAATCCCATGGACAGAGGAACCTGGTAGGCTACAGTCCATGGGATCTCAAAGACTGAGAGACTTCACTTCCCTACAGTGGGCTTCCCTCATAGCTCAGTTGGTAAAGAACCCACCTGCAATGCAGGAGACCCCGTTTGGTTCCTGGGTCGGAAAGATTCCCTGGAGAAGGGATAGGCTCCCCACTCCAGTATTCTTGGGCTTCCCTTGTGGCTCAGCTGGTGAACAATCCCCCTGCAGTGTGGGAGACCTGGGTTTGATCCCTGGGTTGTGAAGATCCCCTGGAGAAAGGGAAAAGCTACCCACTCCAGTGTTCTGGGCTGGAGAATTCCATGGATTGTATAGTCGCAGAGTCAGACACGACTGAGCGACATTCACTTTTTTTTTTTTTCACTTGATAGTGGGCAACACTAGCTGTTAAACGCTGGTTTAAACTAAGGGAACATCAGTCAAGACAGGGAGGGAGATGCCTGACCTTTACACTGACAGGCATGATTAAGTAGGTTTGCAGGGGCTGGGCAATTGCAAAGAGCAGGACAAGGGTGAGTGAGATAAGCTCCAGTTCCTAGTAAGTCCCTACTTTCTGAGACTACATGATCCAGACTTTGCAAGGAACAAGCTGAGTTACAGAGGCAGAATGAGCAGGAGGTTATGTAAAATTTTAACTTTTCCTCTTCACCAGCAGCCACCGGTTTTTGGGGCTTCGGGACCCCACTGGGTCCAGGACCTGGAATCCCACGTGTTTGTGGTTGGAGCTCCCAGTGCCTTCCTTGCTCCAGGCCTCCGTTTTGCCCCCAGGCCTTGCTGACTTGCTCCCCACCCCTTCCAGCCCACAGGGTCTGTGATGCCCTGGGGTGGGGAGGAGTGGGTGGTGGCACAGGGCTGACTTCTTCAGCCAACGCCTTCACACTGCAAAGACCTTGAGGGGAGGTGGAGGCGACCTCCTCCCAAGCGGCAGTGCAGAGAGCACCCCTCCCGTCTTCCAGGTCAGCCTGCTGAGACCGCTCAGGGTCTAGCTTTGGGCCAGCACGCCTGCTCTGGACAGTAGTTCTCTGACTCCACTCTTTGGCCCGGAATCCTGATGCCAGCTCTGGGTTAACCCCTTTGGGTTCAGTCCTTCAGCGCTGGGACTGCCTACCACACCGCCTCCTGTGCACCATGCTCGGAGGCTGGGAGAAGACACCCATCACCCCAAAGGGGAGGCCGTAGCCTCAGCCTCCAGGGCTGAGTTAGGATTGTGGTCCTTAGACCTAATCTTGGCTGTTGTGTGTGGACAAAGAATGTCCCTGCCATGTTCCCAGGTGGCCCTATTGCCAATGCAGAAGACATAAGAGACGCGGGTTCAATCCCTGGGTCGGGAAGATCCCCTGGAGGAGCGCATGGCAACCCACTCCAGTATTCTTGTCTGGAGAATACCATGGATAGAGGAGGCTGGCGAGGTACAGTCCATAGGGTCGCAAACAGTCAGACAAGACTGAAATGACTTAGCACGCATGCACACCATGTCATTAAACAAAGGATACTGAGGCCACCAAGCCTTCAGCCACTGCAGCTGCACCTGAGTTGCACCCTGAGGGGGTTTACTACAGAGAAGAAGAAATGATCCTGGCCCTAGATAGCTGAAGTGAAGTGAGTGAAGTCGCTCAGTCGTGTCCGACTCTTTGCAACCCCATGGATTGTAGCCTACAAGGCTCCTCTGTCCATGGAATTTTCCAGGCAAGAGTACTGGAGTGGGTTGCCATTTCCTTCTCCAGGGGATCTTCCCAGACCAGGGATCGAATCCAGGTCTCCTGCATTGCAGGCAGATGCTTTACTGTCTGAGCCACTAGGGAAGCCACTAGATAGCTGAGATGCATATCAAAGGCATAATTCCAAGGAGCCCAAATGCTGGCATCGGCCCATACATAGGCACTAAATTCATTAAGATGTCTGGTTTTCTTTAGTTGGCAATAATCTTTTGCTGTTCCAACTAACTGGTTTTCTGTTTTGTTTGCAAAATCTCTTATATATATTGGCTCCTCTTGTTATCTGAGAACTGGGTTCACCTCTCAGTGAGTGTCAAAAAGACCACACCAAGCTGGCAAAGATGATGAAAAGAAAGAATTTATCACTCACAGCAAGTAAGGAAAACACGAGGGATTTTTCCCACTAGCAAAACTGGGGAAGTTTTAAGCTCAGGGCACCACCAGAGGGGCTTGAGCAGAGAATTCAACATAGAACTGGAGCGAAGGTCAGGTCAACAGAGTCCAAGTCTTTGTTGTCTTAAGTCAGGAGGGTCAACATCATCAGCCCACCCTCCACCTGGGTGGGAGCCTTAGTTCTGCAGAATTCAAAGTGTATTATTATATTTATCCCTTGAGAAGGAACTAGGACTCTGCTTTGTCACTGCATTTTCTCTGTCCCTGCGTTCCTCTGTGCCTTTAAGGTCACTGATGACTGACTGAGACCTATTCAAGGACCAGCACCATGACCAGGTCTAGATCACAAGATGGCTTAGACCAAAACGGGCTGTCTTACGTCAAGAATGCTTCTTATGCTGTGAAAGTGCTGCACTCAATATGCCAACAAGTTTGGAAAACTCAGCAGTGGCCACAGGACTGGAAAAGGTCAGTTTTCATTCCCATCTCAAAGAAAGGCAATGCCAAAGAATGTTCAAACTACCGCACAATTGCACTCATTTTACATGCTAGCAAGGTCATGCTCAAAATCCTCCAAGCTAGGCTTCAACATTATGTGAATCGAGAACTTCTAGATGTACAAGCTAGATTTAGAAAAGGCAGAGGAACCAGAGATCTAAGTGTCAACGTCCGTTGGATCTTAGAAAAAGCAAGAGAGTTCCAGAAAAACATCTACTTCTGCTTTATTGACTAAGCCAAAGCCTTTGACTGTGTGGATCACAACAAACTGGAAAATTCTTCAAGAGATGGAAATACCAGACCACCTTACCTGCCCCCTGAGAAATCTGTATGAAGGTCAAGAAGCAACAGTTAGAACTGGACATGGAACAACAGACTGGTTCCAAATTGCGACCGTCAAGGCTGTATATTGTCACTTAGGTTATTTAACTTATATGCAGCGTACATCATGAGAAATGCAGGGCTGGATGAAGCACAAGCTGGAATCAAGACTGCCGGGAGATATATCAATAACCTCAGATAGGCAGATGACACCACTCTTATGACAGAAAGGGGAGCTAAAGAGCCTCTTGGTAAAGGTGAAAGAGGCGAGTGAAAAAGCTGGCTTAAAACTCAACATTCAGAAAACTAAGATCATGGCATCCGGTCCCATCACTTCATGGCAAATTGATGGGGAAACAATGGAAATAGTTAGAGACTTTATATCCTTGGAATAGATCTTAGAATAGATCTTAGAAAACTAAGATCATGGCATCCGGTCCCATCACTTCATGGCAAATTGATGGGGAAACAATGGAAATACTTAGAGACTTTATATCCTTGGGCTCCAAAATCACTGTGGATTTGACTGCAGCCATGAAATTAAAAGATGCTTGCTCCTTGGAATAAAACCTGACAAACCTAGAGAGCATAATCAAAAGCAGAGACGTTACTTTACTGACAAAGGTCTGTATAGACAAAGCTGTGGTTTTTTCAGTGGTCATGTATGGATGTGAGAATTGGACCATAAAGAAAGCTGAGCGCCGAAGAATTGATGCTTTTGAACCGTGGTGTTAGAGAAGACTCTTGAGAGTTCCTTGGACTGCAAGGAGATCAGATCAGTCAACCCTAAAGGAAATGAGTCCTGAATATTCATTCATTGGAAGGCCTGATGCTGAAGCTCCAATCCTTTGGCCACCTGGTGTGAACTGACTTACTGGAAAAGCCCCTGATGCTAGGAAAGACTGAAGGCAGGAGAAGGGGACGACAGAGGATGAGATGGTTGGATGGCAGCACTGACTCGATGGACAAGTTTGAGAAAACTCGGTTTGGTGGTGGACAGGGAAGCATGGTGTGCTGTAGGCCATGGGGTCACAAAGAGTCGGACACGACTGAGCGACTGAACTGAACATGGTATCAGTCAAGAAAGCCATTCCTGCTTCTCTCTCTGGGGACCCCCTGCCCTATCTGCTTACGCTCCCTCAGCTCTGTGGAACAGGCCCCTCACAGCTCTCTGAGGCTGTGTCCAGGGCTGCAGTCTTCAGCAAGTCTGCTGAGTAAAGCACAGTTCTCAGCTTCCAGGCTGTGCATTCTTCTCAGTGGACAGGTGTGACTGTCTTCTCCAAACGGCAGCTCCACCATGCCGCACGTGACGTGCCTCCCGAGAAGCGGGTCTGTCTCCGTTCTTGAACCAGGTGGACCTGTCACTGCCTCCAATAGAACATGCTCTACAAGCTGCTGCCTGGCTTCTGGGGGCATGTCATAAAAGGCAATATGGTTTCTCCCTTCAGAACACTTGCTTTGGTGTTAAAATCAAATAAATTTGGCAATAATTTGTTACGCAGCAGTAGCTGACTAATGCAGGTGGCTCCTGTGCCAAGATGTCAACAAAAATCCTGCTACACCACCTTTGGCCTTCCACCCTGTCTGCTCCATCCCTCCCCCTCCCCCCGCCATCCCCCGCCTCCAATCCACACACTCAGGATAGAGGGCAGACCCCAGTTCAGATGCCCATGCCTGCACCAGCTGGGTCATACCCCTGCTTTGGAACCCAGCAACTAACCTCACTGCCCAGCCTGCAGACCAGCTTTTGCTCAGGCCAGCCAGCTCTCAGCCTTCCATGCTCGGGCCCCTCCTTACAGGGCTGGCTGCCTTGCTCACCTGAGGACTTACTGCTGCTGGCCCTGCAGGAAAGCCCAACTGAGCCTGTCTCTACCCTTGGGCCCTGCCCCTTCCACCTCGTCCCTCAGTGGACCTCAGCCCTGCATGTGGTGACGTGCCCAGAGGCCTGGCAGTTTCCAGGGAAGTACCGTACATGAAAGAGGCAGAAGACCTGAAGACAAGAGACACCCCACACCCACTGCTCGTCCCTGGGGCGCCTTGGTGGTCAAAGCTGCCCAGGGAGGTGGCCGGCAGGGCCTGCACACCAGCCACCCACAGCGGCCGACTGCACCCAGCGTGAGCAGTGTCTACTCCAAAGCCCGAGTGGAGAGACTCGTAGTTAACATTCCCTGAAGCTTATTTTTTTAGTAGAAATATAGAAGGGAAAAACCAAGTTTATGGATAAATGAGAAGGAAAGTTCTGTTTCAAAAACCAATCACAACCCAAAACCAGTATGGGGCGAGAGGTCAATTAACTCAAGAGGGAGTGGAGGGCTCTCTGGGCCTGTGGTCCCTGCCATCCACCTAGGGCTTGCCTGCTGCCCTCTCACCCGCAGCAAAGGACGTGCTCACACGTGGACAGTCCCGTCTCTCCCAAGCCCAGGGCCAGCACACAGCCCAAAGAGGTTCTGTTCCCTGGGCCTGAGGGTAGGACCCATCCCTGCACATTCTGAAACCCAAACGACCCTGTGGGTGCAGACCTTTGAGACGCACACACTCACGTGTGGGCCCCACGTCCAGCCCCTCCTCAGCTTCCAGCTGAGCCACTAGGACGAGGGTGCCTAGGGCCTCAGAAGGGCTCCCTCCACCTGGGCCCCAGCACTTGGGGCTCCGCTAGTCACAATCAATTTATTATGTATTTGGCTGTGCTGGGTCTTAGCTGTGGCTTGCAGGACTTCTCTGCAGCTTTTTTTAGTTGCAGCATGTGGCATCTCGTGTCCGATCGGGGGCTGAACTCAGACCCCTGCACTGGGAGCTCAGTCTTGGTCACCGGACCACCAGCACAGTCCCACTCGGAATCAATTACGAAGCCAGGCCCGACGCACGTGGAGAATTAAACTAACGCATTTACTTTCTCAACGTGAAGGTTACCCCTGCAGACACCTCTGTTGGTTCATTCTAGATGGCGTATGACTTGCACAAACCCTGGTTACACAGCTTTAGCACGCGTGTCCCCACGTCTGTCACAGTGAGGACTGCCCGGCCAGGCCTCGCCTTCCGAGCCCAGGGGAGCCTGATCTCACCGTCCCTTTGCGCCTGCTTCCTCGCTCTCACTGCGAGGGCGACCCCATCATCCAGGACCTTCAACGACTCGCCCTGGCGTTCTGGCCTATCTGCACAGCTGGGGGCGAGGGCCCCATGAGAGCCGCTCCGCGACCCTCTGCCAGAGGGGACGAGGCTGCACCCCGGCCTGCCTGCTGCGTGTACTGTGAGGAGGGGCTGTAGAGGAGGCAGCGGTTCTGTTACATGACAAGACCCTCACAGACACGCTTGAGCTGAAGTGCAAGGGTTCACGCAGAGAATATGTGCTGCACTGTCGTCACGACGGCGCTGACACAGGAACCGGGGCATGGTCTCAACATCCGACGCCACTGGAGCAAGCAGATCACAACGTACCCACGTCATGAAAGACTTCAGGGCCACTTAAAAGAACGCGAGTAGGAATCATATTCAGCCATGAAAAGAAATGGAACTGTTACTGTTATAACCTGGGTGGACTTTGGAAATATTATATTCAATTTGGCAACAGAAAGAAAGTGGAATAAAGGTCCCCAGGATCCGGGGGGCGGGCGGGGGCCAGGTAGGGAGTTAGTGTTGAGGCTTAGTTTCTGTTTGGGGCGATGAAACCGCATGGAGACACATGAAAACACTGTGAGCGCACCGCTGCGAGGTGTACATTTAAGGATGGATAAAACAGCAAGTTTTTTGTTATCTATTTTAGAATGAAAACGAATCACAGTCATGAAAGAACAGGGCGCGTTTGTGCGAAAGAAGCAGAAATGTGGAGAACCATTTTCATACAAAGAAAACCGAGTTTCACACGTGAGCGTGCGGGCACAGAAAATCCTAAGAGCCATGCAGTCACCCTCGGACTAGGATGGGAGCCCTTCGCGGACCTTGTTCTGTTTGAATGTTGTTGCTTAGAATGACAGACAAAAGTGTTTAAAAAGTGATGGAACACTAAAGAACAGAAATGACCAAAACAAGGCCTAATGTGACCTGAAGTCTGTCGGTCAAGAGCATGTCTCTTTAGAGACCCAGCAACAAGGCCTTCACTCTGAGCGGCTACGCCCACCGCTGCAAACGGCACAGTGACCAAGCCGGGGTCCCGTGAGCCCTGGGTGAAGGCCACCCGTCCCCGGCAGGCTGTGAGCCCACACCACCCCGCAGAGCTGGAGAGAAGCCGTGTGTCGCCGACACTGCACACAAGACAGAAGGATTCGTCAGCTTCTGAAGCTGCTCGTCCTCCCGGAAGGGCGGCTGAGGCAGAGGCCGCTGGCTGTCACTGGTCTTTGAAGTTGGCCTTTCTCTTCTCCACAAACGCGGCCATGCCTTCCTTCCGGTCTTCCTGTGGGGAGGAGAGGCAGGGGTGGATGATGACTTTTCCCGGGGCCGGGCCTGCTCACTGCCTGCCGGCTCCTCCCGCCCTCAGCGTCCTCACCCACAGGTTCTGTGGTGGGATCACCTCAAGGGTGAATGACCCAAGTCCCTGACCAGCGAGGGCGGGCCTGGGAATGGGTATTTTCACAGGAAACAGCCCTGCCCTGCCGTGGTGACCGTCCTTCGGGGGCCACTAACCTTCGAGTGGAGTACACCCTCATCTACAGAGAACCACAGGTGCGTGTACTTGGCCATTCACCAGGCCATGACCTGGGTCTAGTCATGGTCTGTGGCAGGTGGTGTCCTGAGGGTTAGGAAGCAGGACACGAGGAAAGGCTCTACCTTGGCCCTCCTTCCTCACACACACACACACACGTACTCTCAACACATGAGTACTCACATACATGCATGTACTCACACACAAGTGTACACATGCAACACTCACACACATGCACACACACATTCATACCACACGCAGGCACCCACAACACACGAATACACTGACATGTGCACACACATGCACTCACAACACAATACACTCACACCACATGCATGCACTCACACACAAGTGCACACACATGTACTCACGCCACACACGTACCCAGAAGTGCACACACACACACGTGCACACAATGCACTCACAGTACACACATGCACTCACAACACATGAATACTCACACCACATGCATGCACTCACAGATAAGTGCACACAGGCACGTACTCGCACATGTACACAGGCACTCATACCACATGCATGCACCCACACGTGTGCACACACACGTACTCACACATGCATGTACTCAGACCACAACATGCACTCACACACAAGTGCACACACACACAGTATATGCATGCGCTCACACCACACATATGCACTCACATGTGCGCATACACATGTACACACACATATCTGCACCTCCTCAAGAACCAAAATCATTTTAATCTTTCTTTTATGAAACACCTATTTATGACTTCCTGATAGTAAGAGATGAATTTTAGTGACTATTAAAAGACTGACTTCCTTCAAGTTACTGGCAGATACCCTAGAAAATAATGTGCCAAGGTTTCAAGTTAAAATATATTCAATCCCCATTCCAAGTAACTGGAACAATCTAGGAAAATTATGGGTAAATAGACTGCCTTTCAAATACACGAACTGCTATTTAAGTGTGCAATTCCTAAGATCTTTTGTTGTCAGGAAGCATTTAACAGGAGGCTTCCTATGTGCTGTTTTGCATCTGTCAGGAATTCTCTGTTCCTTATTAATTCCTGAATACTCAGGAATTAAGAGGAGAGGCAAGCCTTTCCCAGGGGCTGAGGAATCCAGGTATTTCCTTCATTAGCGTTTCTATATGGTGATAAGTACCCTCTTCCTTCTTGTGAACCACACGGTAAAAGTGATTGTTTACAACTGTGTCTCTCTTTAATATGGATCGCCTGTTTTGTTGACTGGAATTTTAGTCTTTATCTTTGCTGAGAGTAACTACCTTGTAAGACAGTACACACGCCCATACCATGCGGTGAAAACGCCTGTGCTCCATCAACGCCCTGGTCCCCGTGTTGTTCTCTCTCTCTCTCTCTCTTTCTCCCTCTGAGTTCACTTTCCAGCCCGGGCTTCTAAGACCCTCTTGAGAAGGTGCTCTGCGCCTTCACCCCATCGAGAGGGCGCCTGAGGCCTCCGTGAACAGAGCAAGCCCCGTGCAGGGGCTTTATTGGCTTTCTGTGTAAACCAAGGAACATCAGCCTCTTTCTCTCCTTTACTTTCTTATCGTCGACTCCAGACCACCAGGTTCCGGTCCATTAAAGGACCTCAACATTTTGTAATAAGAAGTAACTGTAGAAGTTTTTGTCCTTTGAACTTCCACACACTGTGCTGTTTATTTGCTCAGTCGTGTCCGGCTCTGTGTGACCCTGTGGACTGTAGCCTGCCAGGCTCCTCTGTCCTTGGGATTCTCCAGATAAGAATACTGGAGTGGGTTGCCATTCCCTTCTCTAGGGGATATTACCGACCCAGGGACTGAACCCAGGTCTCCCGCACTGCAGGTGGATTCTTTATGGTCTGAGCCACCAGGGAAGCCCCATTTATTTGCAAACATCACTGCCCAGCTACAGGGAGGCTATGAGTTCTGACCAGAGAGAAATGGTGATAAAATCTACAAGCAAATTCCAGAACTTTCACGGCTAGACCATGTGATTCCCCACGTGAACGAGGCTACTCACGGTGGCAAAAGTTGAGTAGAAGAGCTTCTTCTCCAATTTAACGCCCTCAGCTAATGTCATTTCAAAAGCTGAAAAAGAAAACCCTGCAGTGAGGACCTGAGACACAGACTTGGGAGTGCAGAACTTTTTCTAGAGGTGGGAACCAGCCTGGGGACCGACGTGCACTTTGATGTCGGGGGATTAAAGTGCAGCCTCCCTCTCCAGGGTGTCGCCCCGGCTGCAGCCAAGTGAACAGCTGCTCCCGGGCCCCCTGTGTCCTGTGTGGGGACTGGAGTGGAAGGTGGGATGGAAAACTCTGTCCAGTCAGGAGGGGGCTGAGGAAGCCCAGGAATGTGGACTCTAAAAGCACGACAAATAAGTTTACGGATGACACCGAAAACGGAGCTGTGGGCAGAACGAAGCGAGGCCCAGGTACGTCCGCAGCAGAGGCAAGGGGGTGCGAGGCTCGTGGAAGCTTTTGCGGCAGCACCTGCAGCCAGGCCCCGTGACCCGTGCCAGGCAGTGACAGGCGCCCCGGGCCTCACCGCACACTTCAAGCACTTAAGGCTGAGCCCAGGGAGCAGAGACAGGGTCGGGGCAGCGCAGCCCTCCAAGGACACTCACTGCCCTCACAGGCGGCACAAGCGAAGGAACAGCCTCACTACAACGCTGAGATGAAATCGCTGTGCTAACAAGCAAACAATTCTCAAGAGGGGTGGTCAGAGCTGCTCTGCTGGCCAAGAGTGGCTGCTGAGCCCAGACCCTCAGCCGGGAGGGCGCAGCTGCCCCCGCCTCACCCCTGGACGGTCAGGCGCGGCTGTGGTAGAGAGGAACCTTTCTCCCAGGTCCTGCAGGGGACCCTCCCGGGCTGCCTCTGCTCGCTGGCACTGGCCCCCAGCCTGGCCCAGTTCTCCGGTCCTGCTTCCAAGGGGAGCTCAGACCAGTTCAGCAGAATTTGTGAGCGAGCAACTAGAAACTAGAATGCTACAAAGAGCCAAAATCAAAATACTGAAAGTCCTAACAATTTTTGTCCACATCAGTTAAGATGCACAATTCAGACACCAAATTGTCAAGCGTCGCAACTACTCCTGTGCGGCCTCTCCACCCTCCTCCCTACCTGCGTTCACTGATTCTTTGGCCATGGCTGTTACAATTTTAGAGTTGCTGGCAATTTTTTCTGCACATTGGATGGCTTCTTCAACCACTGTCTCGACAGGAAAAATTTTGCTTACGAGACCTGCAACACAAAAGGTAAGCGTGTGGAAGCAGCCGGTTCTAGTTCTGCCACAGCGCAGGCCTCCAACAGACACAGGAGAGGTCCTCAGCGTCCCCTGGTGCGGCTGCCACCCTTGGCTGTCGAGG
This sequence comes from Bos indicus x Bos taurus, assembly GCF_003369695.1. NCBI lineage: Eukaryota > Metazoa > Chordata > Mammalia > Artiodactyla > Bovidae > Bos > Bos indicus x Bos taurus. The sequence goes on along the minus strand of NC_040101.1, from coordinate 279,600 downwards.
TTACGGGGCCCGTACAGTCAAAGGTCGCTGAGGGGCCAGGGGAGGGCCTGCCTGCCTTGGAGACCCCCACTGTTCAAGTTGGTTCTGAGAAGTGGAATGCTTTCACTGTTAGTCTTTAATCCACGTGGACACCTGCGTCACTCTGCTGTGCGTGGTACTATTTCAAAGAGACACAGGCAGTGAGTATCCTGGACTCGCAGGACACCAGAAAGCTCTGTGCTGATCACTGTGGGAGTCCCTGGGTGAGGCCCTCCCCTCTCCACCCAGCTGTCAAGGGGGCAACTCCACGGGGCGGCCCCACCCTGTACCTGCTTGCTTGGCATCCTGGGCTGAGATCCGGTCACCAGTGAGGACCATCTCCATGGCCAGTGACTTTCCGACGGCACGGGTCAGTCTCTGGGTGCCGCCGGCACCTGCAGGGGCAGAGGGCTGCTGGGCATGCCTCTCTGTGGCCAAGAAGCCACAGACATGCTGCTGGCAAGTGTCTAGGGCCGGAAGACCTACAGCACTCGGTTAGGGGGTGGGCAGAACTGGGGGAGACCCAGACATCACAAGGAACCTCCTTCCCACACTCAGGCCCCTGCCTCATGCCCTGGGCCCCTTGTACCAGCGCCTCTTGTGCAGGAGTCAGGCTCTGGATGGATGCGTGGAGCTCGCAGACCCTGACCTGACCCACCCTGGGGGGCAGCTAGGGGCGGCCTCCGCTCACAACCGGCTCTGCTCCCAGAGTGGGACGGGGACAAGGCTCCTGCCTCATGGGCCTGGGGATGTGCTCCTCTCAGGCTCTTCGCGTCTAGCCCTACGTGGACTTCGCCTCCACGGGCCCTGCTCCCCCTCCCGCCCACTCAACGGCCTCTGACTGGAAAGACTGGTCTGCCCATTCACCTGCCCACAGTGAACCCCAGGGCTGCCAGGGCGAGGCAAGCGGCCACCTGAGGGAGGCACCCACGGTCCAGCAGACTCGGGCGCTACCTCAACACGGTGGGGACCTTGGGCACTGGGACGGGAAGAGCCTGGTGGTCACCCTCAGCGGACCCCACCCTGCTCACCGCCTGGCCCACTGGCCTGAGAGAGACCCTGGGCTCCAGGCTCCACACCCGGGGTAGAGACTTTGTGGGGACACAGCCTGTAGCTCTCGTCAGGTGGGCCGAGGGGCAGAGGCATCACTGCTGGCCTACTGCCCCCGTCGCCCTCCCGTGGGGGATATGATCCCCTGCTCTGAACCTGCTGAGGCCACGGGTCTCGCTCTGGCCACTGAAACAGGAGCCCTCAGTGCTGGCCCGTGGTCACCGTGTTTTCTTCTCTGAGATGCTGACCTACAAGGACCCACCACGGATGCTCAGCAGCAAGAGTCACTGCGGTCAGAAGCCAGTGTGTGGCCAGCCCAGAGGAGCCGGCAGGGCTCCAGGCCCCAGGCTTCGCCCCGCCCCGCTCGGAAGGTAGTGCAGCCAGGCTCACACGACAGTCCCACTGTTTCTGTCTGACGCTGAGACAGCCCAGATGCCTGGCAGAGGGCAGATTTGGGCCGATGACTTGAAGAGCTGACTCCAGAGCCTTTACCTGGGATGGTTCCTATTAGAATCTCCGGCTGCCCAAACTGGGCTTTCTCTCCAGCATAAATGATGTCACACATCATAGCAAGTTCACAGCCACCACCAAGCTGCAAAACAAGAGGCACCGCAAGAGGACCCCAGTTAAAAATCACTCCATTTGCTCATTTAAATTTTCTATTAAAAAGGAACACGGTCTGGGGTACAGCAGATGTCAACACAGAGATAGCAAGTCAGGTAACTGTTTCCATAAATTATATACACAGTTAATTCTGCCAGGCTTCTGGCAAGGGCCAGACAGCAAATGCTTCTGGCCTTGTGTGTCCTACATTATCTATCGTGGCCACTCCACTCGGCTGAGGAAGCTAAAAGGCAGCCAAGAGAGGGGAGGACTGAGAGGCCGCTGTGTTCCAACACACTCTGCCCGCTGACCCGCTCACCCGAAGGAAGCTTTACTAAGGAACCATGAGTTGAAAGGTCCTTCTCACTTCTGTAAAGGCCAAAGCCAGTCCCAGAGCCCCTGAGTCATCCAGGTGCCTGCAGGAGACCCCGACGCACCAAATGGGGCACCCAGAGCTTTCAACGGTAGCAGGAGTTAATTCATAAGGCAGTGCAGGTTGGAAAGTCATCAAAACTGCACAGAAAGCCAACATACGTGCCCTTAGCCTTGCGGAGGGGGAGACGGCTCCTGGGGAGTCTTAGGGACCATGCTGAAGACTAGGGGGCTTTACTAACAGGGGAATCCAAAGGCCAACAGCTGAACCCCCTCCCACAGAGCAGATGCTAAACGCCCTTTACAGGTCTTGGCTCTTTTGTATCACTGAACGAGACACAGCCTCCTCCAAATAAAAACCGGTGCTACTGTACAAATACAGTTCCTTCGGGTGCTCTGAGTGCAAGGAGGTGGCGTCGGGGGAACACTCACGGCATAGCCATTGACAGCAGCTATGACTGGCTTCTTGACACGTGTGAGCTGGTCCCAGTGGCTCAAAAACCCGCCAGAGTAACAGTTCTGGAACGTGAAGCTCTGCATTTCCTTGATGTCGGCTCCAGCTGGGTGGTGGGAAATGACGTTCCAGTTACAAGAGGCAACTGCTGAGTGTTCCAAGGGGAGCACCGGGGCTTTGGGGAAAGGCCACATGGATGCACAGCTGGGCCGGGGGCCCAGTGCCACGCCGGGCAATACGAGGTGGCGGAGTAGCGCAGAGGGACGTGGACAGGAAACAGACCCGGGGGCAGGGAAAGCAGGGCTCACTCTCTAGTCCCTCACCCGGGACCTGCCTGCCTCTGAGCAGGCTCAACATTCAACACCAGAGAGGCCCCTTCAAGCAGCTCAGGGTTTGGTCTACCTTATGTAAATAAATCCCCAAGTTGCAGAACTTGCCTGATGCCTTCATGGAGGTATAAGGCTGCCTGCCACACCACAGGTGTGATCACATATCTGGTGGTCTGCCACCATGCTGAGCAGCTCACCTGCAAATACCTTCTCCCCGCCTGTGAGGACAATGGCCCCCACGGCTGGGTCTTCCTCGAAGGCCTGCAGTGCCTGGTTGAGCTCCACAATCAGGCCGTTGCAGAGCGCATTGAGGGCCTTGGGGCGGTTCAGCTGGATCAACCCCACGTTGCTGTTCCTTCCCTTCTTTGCTGTGATGATGTACTCAAAGGCTGCGCCTGGGAAGAAACGGGAAACCGGCATTTCCACTAACAGGCATCAAACTGGGGGATGTATTCCGCCACTGGACAGGGTGAACCCGACACCTGAGGGCCCTGCCCAGTCCCTGGTGCTGCAGCTCGCACTGCATGGGGGCCTTCTGCAGGGCTCTCTGCTTTCACAGATGTTGGAATGTTTCCTTAAGTTAAGACAGCCCAACAGCCCCAGCAATGACCAGCAGCCTTCCTTCTGAATGTCTTGGTTGGCATCTCCCCGAACCTGTGCTGGAGACGCCTGGGATCCTGTAGAAACAAGAAACGAGGAAACTCCCTCTTTAAACATGCCAACTGGGTGAAGGGCACACAGGCAAAGGGCAACTGCCAGACCAGGAGGGGCAGCCTGCTCAATCCTGGGAGCCAGAATGACCTTGGTAGGGGGAAGCTTAACCAAGACAGCTGCTTCCTTGAACGGGGTACCTACCCGGTGGGCTTGCTGGGGAGTGTCTGAAATCACCCATGTGTAGGCAGCATCCCCCACACCCCACATACAAGACCAAAAAAGACTGCTGGGTACAGGCCAGGATGCAGAAGCAGGTGGTCAAAAGGAACTCAGGGAACATCAACACCAGTTAACAGCTAGGTTAAGTGGACACACAGGTGAAGGAAGAGGCTGCAGAGACTCGTTCCCAGAGACATGGCCAAGACTTCCTGGGAAATACGGGGTGGTGGAGGGGCGGGGGGCGGGGGCAGGCAGAACCTGAGGGAGAAGCAGTGGACCTGGGAGGCTGGGCAGGAGCCACCACAGGACAGCACGCGCGACCCCTTCCAATTGCAGATGCGCGGAGCGCGCGGCCTCTCAAGTCTGAGGGCTTTCACACCAAGTGCTGAAGTGGCCAGAGGTCTTGGCACTCAGTCCCCAGTCCCCGGGGTCGAGATGCTAGTGATCCCAGGGCTCCGCGCGCTCAGGAAGGAGGTGCTGGGCGGGGGAGTCAGGCTGGACGCTTCTCGGCAGGGGCGCGGTGCGGCCCAGGGGTCCCGGCCCGGGGACTCCAACCACGGCCCGCCCCCGCGGCCCCGCACTCACTCGAGGCGAAGGAGCGCTGCACCGGGCAGAAGAGCCAGGGCCCCAGCGGGGCGCGGACGCGGGGCAGCAGGGCACGTAAGGCGGCCATGGCGCTCGCGTGGACAACTGTGCCCTCCGCCCGCTCGCGCGGACGGCCCGCCCCGCGGAGCCGCCCCCGGCAGCGCCAGTCAGGGCCCGCCCCGCCCACCGGCCCGGGTCGCGAGACCACGCAGGTATCGCGAGACCACGCCAGGCGGCGGAAGTGGGCGGGGCGACGGGCCTGCGGTTTAGGGAGGAGGGGGCGGAAGAAGGGTTCCGGAGGATAGGCGGAGGCGGCACAGGGCTGGGAGAAGGGTTTGGAATGCAGGTCCTGATCCTTTTCCCGCCTGTGCCGCCTCAACCTGTAGGAATTGTTGACTAAAAAGATGCACGATGTGAAAGTTTCAAGTTAAGTTTTATTTGGGGCAAAATGAAGACTGCGGCTGGGGGAGACTACCTCAGATAGCTCTGAGAAATTGTTCCAAAGAGGCAGTGGGGGAAGGTCAATATATAAGATTTTGGTGAACGGGGAGGTCACTGCAATCAAGTGCTCACTTTACAAAAGTTTTTCTGTTAGTCATGAGGAGCTAATGTCAGGGTGAAGGGATTTGGTGCTTTTCTAGATTTGAAGAGATGGAAGGACTGGGGTCATGAAATCAGTTTCTGAAAATATCTGTGTAAAGACCTGTTACACCAGTTTCCCTGGAGCACACAGTGCCTCACTCTCCACCCTGAATGAAGGTCGGCAGCTGCAGTAGCACAGGGTTGGAACTCCGCAGACGCAGATGGCAAATGCCCTTGTTCAGTCGCTGGCAAATGCTCTTGGTAAGTGCCCATTGGTAGTTGACAGAAGTAGCCCGGAATATCTGAGAGCAGTTGCTCCGGGGCTAGCTGAGCCATGCGGGTGGGAACTTGCGTGGCCTGCTCTCCTCTGCCCCCCAAGCCCGGGGCCTGACGACTTACAGCTGGTTGGGACACCCGAATGCCAAGAGGGACCGCCAAGGGCTTGTGCGAGTGCACTGGCCCACCCGTCCACGGTGCTGGCCCGCAGGGCTCTTGGCGGAGCTGTCCACCGGCCTACACTACCTTGGTCTTCTCTACTCTAGGCGCAGGTGTGCCCTTGACCTTTGGCCCTTCCTGCTGTGTCTCAGGCTGCGGGACAGGCAGGGTGTGCCCACTCCTGAGTGACAGGACCTCGAGCCACAGCTGGGTCCTGGACTCTGAGCTGGAGGCAGTGGCTTTCTAGCCAAAACTGCCTGTGGACTCCCTGTGACCTGAAGTCAGAGCTCAGGGCAATGTTCAGGTGTAACCAGAGAAAGCCAAACTCCCTGACAGGGTGTTTGCAGGACACCGAGCAAAGGAGTTTGGGCTTCCCTGGTGGCTCAGAGGTTAAAGCATCTGCCTCCAATGCGGGAGACCCGGGTTCGATCCCTGGGTTGGGAAGATCCCCTGGAGAAGGAAATGGTAACCCACTCCAGTATTCTTGCCTGGACAATCCCATGGACAGAGGAGCCTGGCAGGCTAACAGTCCCACGGGGTCGCAAAGAGTTGGACACGACTGAGCAACTTCACTTCACTTCAGCAAAGGAGTTAGAGACAATCACAGATCCACTCAGACCAACTCTGATAAGCCACTGACCAACTTGGTTTTTGAGTTAGGGGAGTAAAAAAAAAAAGATTTTTTTAAAAAAGAAAGGTTGAGATTCATTTTGTGACATTTCTGGATCTAGTTTTAGGAGTCAGGATGTCTCTGGTTTACGTTCTCAGGCCAGATGGTCCATGGTTCAGGGGTCTGTGAGCTCATCTTACCCTGGAGAAATAACCTGAGTTTGTACATTAATGATGTCTACAGCAGCAGTTTTAGTACATTAACCCCTTTATCAACAGCATCCATCTTAGTCATCTGACTTACTTGGTTAGTGTTCAGTTAGCACAGTACTGAGGTCAGAGGGCACAAGAAAGGGAAGTTTGGGGTGGAGAGATTAATCATCAACTCAGTAAGAGCATTTGGTTTTAGGGGGACTTGATTTAAATGTCACGGAGAATTCAGAGTTAATACTGTTTTGCAGTGTGGAGGAGTTGAGAGGCAGATGTGCTTAGACAAGGGAAAGATAATTTATTAACAAAATGCTTCCTTTTAGAGGCATCAAGTAACTGAGTTTCCCCCTGCTGAGCACTGTGACAAACATCTATTAATGCTTTCTGTTTCCCTTCCTCCCATTTCACGGCCAGAGGTGCTCATGAAGCCCTGCAGCATCAGTCACAGCAGCTGCACTAAGTGGCTGAGGGCGGTTTCGCAACAATTAGGAACAGTTCCTGTCACTCAAGTTTATGTATTTATAGGTCTAGATATAACAAGTGAAGCATAATACTGACTCTTTACGTTGGTAACTAGATATCCATTGAATACTAGATGTGAATAGTTTTATTTTTATAAAACAAGATGTAATTGGTGCTAGTGGTAAAGAATCTGCCTGCCAATGCTGGAGACATAAGAAATGTGAGTTTGATCCCTGGATTAGGAAGCTCCCCTGGAGGAGAGTATGGCCACCCACTCCAGTACTCTTGCCTGGAGAATGCCATGGACAGAGGAGCCTGGCAGGCCGCCTTCCACGGGGCCACAAAGAGCTGGGCACAACTGAGGAAACTTGGCACGAGCACATGCAAATTCTAACAATGAAAGGATTTCCTTACTTTGATTTATAAATTTCAAATGTTTGGAAACCTATTATTAGCCTCCATTTGTATTCTTGCGCAAATTCTGCAAATTTGAGGGTGAAGATAAGAAGATAGCCTACATGGGACTACCTGGTTGCCCAGTGGTTAGGGCTCAGACCTCTCACTGCTGGGGCTTGGGCTTCATTCCTTGTCCATGACCAGGAGAACTATGACCCCGCAAGTTGCATGGGGCAGCCAAAAAGAAAAGAAATCACCTACAAATGAAAAGCAAAATGGATGTTTTCAAGTAAATAATAAAATCCAAATTAGAATTTAATACTCAGCAAAACTTCATTTCCAGGCTAATGGAAAAAGCAAGAGAGTTCCAGAAAAACATCTATTTCTGCTTTATTTACTATGCCTGCCGAGGTCCAGCCCCGGCTGATCCAGGGTATTCGAAGGGGAGATGGAGTCGGCGACTATTTACATATTTATCAAAGATACAAAGAGTAATAGAATGAGGATAGCTCAGTAGGAAAATTCAGTGGAGAAAAGAGGCTGAGTAGCTTGCTTTACGCGGGAGACCAATAAAACTTCAAGACAAGAAGTTTGCACCACTTATGTAGGCCACAGGCGTCCTTCTGTTCTCCTGAAGGAGAGGAGACGCTGAGGCCTCCCCGGTCGGATCTTAGAAGCCCAGGCATAATTAGTAAGCATGGTGGGTTCCGCGCTCCAGATGGAGACTCAGCTGGAAGTTAAAGGGAAGAATGACATGGGGAGACCAAGCGCTGGTGAGCAAGGCCCGTAGCTTTATTTTCAACAGGGGCTTTTATACCCTAAGTTACACATAGAGGACAATAGGGGATGCAAAGTCAGCAGTTTTTGATCCTTATCAAAAACCAGGGTTTCTTTCCTGCAAATTTATCGTATACAAATGGTTTAGGTGATTTACATCATCTTCTGGCCAGAAGGCCTATTAACATTTTCTGACTCTTGACAAGGACTTATCAACAAAGACTTATTTTCTCTAAGAGTAATTATTTTAAGGTTTGGCGCCATCTTCCAAAGATAAAATTGCATTCCTATAGGGCGGATGTGTAATGGGTTTACAACAAAGGAAAGAATTTATTACCTTAAGGGTCTAAAGTTACTAACACCAAGGCCACTACTTATTTTTTCTACATACCAACTATTAATTAATACATATTCAAGGATACAATTTAGGGGATGTGAAAACTTGGCAACAAGCATTGGCTCATCAATGAAATCCTTTACTAGTTTATTCTGACAGTTTCTAACTCTCTGACAGGTACTAAACTATTTGAATATCTTAAGCTTCCCGTGCCTCTCCAGGCTGGGAGACTGTAAACAATCGTTTGCATAGCTGTAGGAGTCCGGGTAATCTTGTCAGGCGAATTAGAGAGCCATCTGAGGGGTTTGGATTTAAACACTCCTAATTGCCCAGGAACTTTATTAGTTGCAGCTGTAAGTTAACTCTTTGACAGAGAGAGCGAGATGGTGGTGGGGGACAGCCCCCAGTAAAGTCAGAGGTGAGAGCACAAAGCAATAAAGTAGGCAGACTCTGGTTTTTTTGGGGGTAGATGTTCGAGAATATCCGGGGGGACCCCTGAGGCTCGATCCTGCCTTTGCGTATGCCAAGCCTCCTTCCTCATGACCTTTGTCACGAGTGGAATGCCTCACCGGCTCCCGGCATATGCCGAAGCCTTTGGCTGTGTAGATCACAATAAACTGTGGAAAATTCTGAAAGAGATGGGAATACCAGACCACCTCACCTGCCTCTTGAGAAACCTATATGCAGGTCAGGAAGCAACAGTTAGAACTGGACATGGAACAACAGACTGGTTCCAAATAGGAAAAGGAGTACGTCAAGGCTATATATTGTCACCCTGCTTATTTAACTTATATGCAGAGTACATCATGAGAAACGCTGGGCTGGAAGAAGCACAAGCTGGAATCAAGATTGCTGGGAGAAATATCAATAACCTCATATATGCAGATGACACCACCCTTATGGCAGAAAGTGAAGAGGAACTAAAAAGCCTCTTGATGAAAGTGAAAGTGGAGAGTGAAAAAGTTGGCTTATAGCTCAACATTCAGAAAACTAAGATCATGGCATCTGGTCCCATCACTTCATGGGAAATAGATGGGGAAACAGTGGAAACAGTGTCAGACTTTATTTTTTGGGGCTCCAAAATCACTGCAGATGGTGACTGCAGCCATGAAATTAAAAGACGTTTACTCCTTGGAAGCAAAGTTATGACCAACCTAGATAGCATATTGAAAAGCAGAGACATTACTTTGCCAACAAAGGTCTGTCTAGTCAAGGCTATGGTTTTTCCAGTAGTCATGTATGGATGTGAGAATTGGACTGTGAAGAAAGCTGAGCACGAAAAAATTGATGCTTTTGAACTCTGGTGTTGGAGAAGACTGTTGAGAGTCCCTTGGACTGCAAGGAGATCGATCAGTCCTGGGTGTTCTTTGGAAGGAATGATGCTAAAGCTGAAACTCCAGTACTTTGGCCACCTCATGCGAAGAGTTGACTCACTGGAAAAGACTCTGATACTGGGAGGGATTGGGGGCAGGAGGAGAAGGGGACGACAGAGGATGAGATGGCTGGATGGCATCACTGATTTGATGGACGTGAGTCTGAGTGAACTCCGGGAGTTGGTGATGGACAGGGAGGCCTGGCGTGCTGCGATTCATGGGGTCGCAAAGAGTCGGACACGACTGAGTGACTGAACTGAACTGAACTGAAGGATAGAATAAAGACATTTTCCTACAAAGAGATAAGAAGAGATTTTACCACAGTAGACTCTGTCTTAGTGTGGGCTACGGTGCTGTGACAGGCATCCAAATGGGAACGGCTCCAACATGAAAGAATTTTTTTCTAACACTCCAGGGCTAGTGTTGAAGTAGGTGGCTGCTATCCTTCATGAAATAATTTATGGACAAAAGAAAAAAAAAATATAGACTTCACCCAAATTAAAAGCTTTTATGTTTCAGAGGAAAACCTAAAGAGAGTGAAAAGCTATCTCACAGAATAAGAGAAAAAGTCTCACAAGTCATACATTTGAAAAGGGTCTTGTGTCTAGAAGATATAAAGAATACTTTCTACTTGCTAACCAAAATAACAGTCATCTTACCATTTTTGTCTATTTTATGAGACTCATGACTCAATGGACATGAGTTTGAGTGAACTCTGGGAGTTGGTGATGGACAGGGAAGCCTGGCGTGCTGCGGTTCATGGTGTTGCAAAGAGTCGGACACGACTGAGTGACTGAACTGAAGTGAACTCACCATTTTTCTCTATTTTACAGAGAAAAAGAGGAAGTTGGGAGGAGTTCTGAAGAAAAGTCAATTGGAGGCAAATGAGAGTTCAGGGTGATGACAGGCTCTCCTTGGCCTAGTAGCTGGAGTCCTTATTTCCTGTAAGAGATGCAGGGAGCGTCTTTCCTGTTGGGACTTGTCATGGAGGATTTTTTCCTGTTGGTGGTGATCCTTCTCTCTAGGTCTGTAATTGACAGTCAAGTGTCTGAGAGCTCCCTCTTCTGGCCTTCCAACTCTGTTTTAAATGGTTTCCCTTTACTAATGTTCACAAACTCAGTGATACAAAGACAGTTAACAAAGAGCAAAGGATTGAACAGACATTTCTACAACAAAAATATACAGATGGCCGATGAACACACAAAAAATGTTCAACATTATTAGTCACTGAAAGTCGTTCAGTCGTGTCCGACTCTTTGCGACCCCATGGAATTCTCCAGGTCAGAATACTGGAGTGGGTAGCCTTTCCCTTCTCCAGGGGATCTTTCCAACCCAGGGATCAAACGCAGGTCTCCCACACTGCAGGCGGATTCTTCACCAGCTGAGCCACCAGGGAAGCCCAAGAATACTGGAGTGGGGAGCCTATCACCAGGGAAACGCAGCTCAGTGGTGCCATGAGACATCTGTTAGGATGCGGCTCAGTTAAGTTGTGTCCTACTATCTGACCTCATGAACGCCAGGCTTCCCTGTCTTTCACTATCTCCTGGAGTTTGTTTAAATTCATGTCCATTGAGTTGGTGATGCTATCTAACCATCTCATCCTCTGCTGCCCTCTTCCCCTTTGGCCTTCAGTCTTTCTCAGCATCAGTGTCTTTTCCAGTGTTGTGGCTTTCCGCATCAGGTGGCCAAAGTATTAGAGCTTCAGCTTCACCATCAGTTCTTCCAATGGATATTTTCAGGGTTGATTTCCTTTAGGATTGACTGGTTTCATCTCCTCACTGTCCAAGGGACTCTCAAGAGCCTTCTCCAGCACCACAGTTCAAAAGCATCAGTTCTTTTGCACTCAGCCTTTTTTTATAGTCCAACTCTCACATCTGTACATGACTACTGAAAACCCATAGGTTTGACTGTACACATCTTTGTCAGCACAGTGATGTCTCTGTTCTTGAATACACTGTCTAGGTTTCTCATAACTTTCCTTCCAAGAACCAAGCATCTTTTAATTTCATGGCTGCAGTCACTGTCCACAGTAATTTTGGAGCCCAAGAAAATGAAGTTTGTCACTGCTTCCACTTTTCCCCCTTCTATTTGCCATGGCGTGAGGGGACTGGATGCCATGATCTTAATTTTTTGAATGTTGAGTTTTACGCCAGCTTTTTCACTCTCCTCTTTCACCTTCATCAAGAGGCTTTTTGGTTCCTCTTTGCTTTCTGCCATAAGTGTGGTGTCATCTGCATATCTGATGTTATTTCTCCTGGCAATCCTGATTCTAGCCTGTGATTCATCCAGCCTGGCATTTTACATGATTTACTCTGCATATAAGTTAAATAATCAGAGTGACAATATACAGCCTTGTCTTACTCCTTTCCCAATTTTGAACCAGTCTGTTGTTCCATGTCCGGTTCTAACTATTTCTTCTTGACCTGCATACATGTTTCTCAGGAAACAGGTAAGGTGGTCTGGTACTCCATCTCTTGAAGAATTTTTCACAGTTTGTTGTGATCCACACAGTCAAAGGCTTTAGCATAGCTAATGAAGCAGAAGTAGATGTTTTTCTGGAATTCCCTTGCTTAGCGTATGATCCAGCCAGTGTTGGCAATTTGATCTCTGGTTCCTCTGCCTCTTCAAAACCCAGCTGGTACATCTGGAAGTTCTTGGTTCATGTACTGCTGAAGCTTAACTTGGAGAATTTTGAGCATTACTTTTCTAGCATGTGAGATGAATGCAATTGTGTGGTAGTTTGAGCATTCTTTGGCATTGCCTTTCTTTGGGATTGGAATGAAAACTGACCTTTTCCAGTCCTGTGGCCAATTCCAGTATTGAATTTTTCAAATTTGTTGACATATTGAGTGCAGCACTTTAACAGCGTCATCTTTTAAGAATTTAAATAGCTCAGCTGGAATTCCATCACCTCCACTAGCTTTGTTCACAGTAATGCTTCCTAAGGCACACTTGACTTCACACTCTAGTCTGTCTGGCTCTAGGTGAGTAACTACACCATCATAGTTATCTCAGAAATTAAGACTTTAAAGAAAAATAGTTCTTCTGAATCTCTTCTGCTTCCGTTAGGTCCTTATTGTTTCTGTCCTTTATCTTGATCTCTCCAATTTTCTTGAAGAGATCTCTCGTCTTTCCCATTCTTGTTTTCCTCTAACTTGTTTTCATTGTCCTTTTAAGAAGGCCTTCTTATTTCTCTTTGCTATTCTCTGGAACTCTGCATTCAGTTGGGTATATCTTTCCATTTCTCCCTTGCTTTTTGCTTCTCTTCTTTCCTCAGCTATTTGTAAGACCTCCTCAGACAACCATTTTGCCTTCTTGCATTTCTTCTTCTTTGAGATGGTTTTGGTCACTGCCTCCTGTACAGTGTTATGAACCTCTGTCTATAGTTCTTCAGGCACTCTGTCTACCAGATCTAGTTCCTTGAATGTATTCATCACCTCCACTATATAATCATAAGGGATTTGATTTAGGTCATACCTGAATGGCCTAGTGGTTTTCTCTACTTTCTTCAATTTAAACCTGAATTTTGCAATAAGGAGCTCCTGATCTGAGCCAGTCAGCTCCAGGTCTTGCTTTCCATGACTGTATAGAGCTGTTCCAATCTTCGGCTGCAAAGAAAATAATCAGTGTGATTTCAGTATTGTCCATTTGGTGATGTCCATGTGTAGAGTTGTCTTGTGTTGTTGGAAGAGATTGTTTGCTATGACCAGTGTGTTCTCTTGGCAAAACTCTTTTGCCCTTTGCCCTGCTTCATCTTGTATTCCAAGGCCAAACTTGCCTGTGACTCCAGGTATCTCTTGTCTTCCTACTTTTGCATTCCAACCCCCTATGATGAAAAGGACATCTTTTTTTTTTTTTTGGTGTGGTGTTAGAAGGTCTTGTAGGTCTTCATAGAACTGGTCAACTTCAGCTTCTTTGGCATCATTGGTTGGGGCACAGACTTGGATTACTGTGATATCGAATTGTTTGCCTTGGGAACAGACTAAGATCATTCTGTCATTTTTGAGATTGCACCAAAGTACTGTATTTCGGAGTCTTTTGTTGACAATGAAGGCTACTCCTTTTCTTTTGGAGGATTCTTGCCCACAGTAGTAGATACAATGGGGAACTGAACTAAATTCATCCATTCCTGTCCCTTGTAGTTCACTGATTCCTAAGATGTCGATGTTCATTCTTGCCATCTCCTGCTTGACCACGTCCCACTTACCTTGATTCATGGATCGAATATTCTAGGTTCCTATACAATACTGTTCTTCGCAGCATCGAATTTTACTTTCATCCCCAGACACATCCACAACTGAGTGTTGTTTTGCGTTGGCCCAGCTGCTTCATTCTTTCTGGAGCTGTTAGTAATTGTCCTCCATTCTTTCCCAGTAGCATATTGGACAACTTCTGACCTGAGGGGCTCATCTTCCAGTGTCATATCTTTTTGCCCTTTTCATACTGTTCATGAGGTTCTCACAGCAAAAATAGTGGAGTGGTTTGCCATTTCCTCCTCCAGTGAATCATGTTTTGTCAGAACTCTCCACTATGACCATCCATGTTGGGTTGGCATGGCATGGCTCACAGCTTTATTGAGTTATGCAAGCCCCTTCACCATGACACAGCTGTGCTCTATGAATGGGCACGATTCTATGTACAGTAAATGTCCAGAGCGGGCAAAGCCATGGAGGCAGAAAGTAGAGTGGTGGTTGCCAGCAGCTGCAGAAGGGGGCGGTGGGCACTGCTAAAGGGCAGGGCTTTTTTTATGCAGTGATGACAGTGTTTTAAACTTGACGTGGTGATGCTTGCACAACTCTGTAAACGTCTTGTAAACCAGTGAATCGTTCACTGTAAATGGGTGAAGTGTATGGCATGTGAATTATAATCATAAAATCTGTTTATAGAAATGAACAGCCTGATTTAGTTAAACCACAGGTGTCATTGGGTACTTACAGCCTCTACTGGTACGGGGGCCCCGGGGCATGAGAAGCCATGACTGTGTACTAGGCAGACTACTGGTACGGGGGCCCTGGGGCATGAGAAGCCATGGCTGTGTACTAGGCAGACTGAAATGAGGTGTGTGTGTCAGAGCTGCTGCTGGTGACCCGAGACCCAGCAGAATAGTCCAGCACCTGGCCACGGCCACATGGGCAGGGGGCCGCGATGACAGGCCAGCCGCAGGTCAGAGGTTGGCTGCATCACTGCAGTATTCGAGTGGTAGCACTACACCGAGGGGACAGAAAGCATGAACGCTGTGCCTCCCGCTGCACCCCTACATCTCCCGGGGTCCAAAATGCTCCCTTCCGGGGAGTCAGAGTGCTGCCCTCGCTCCCTGGCCATAAAGTCAGTGTCACAGTTTTGTAACTGCCTTTCCTCCTATCACCAGGCCTTCAGTCCAGATGCGGTCAGGTGTGAGTGGGATGAGGGCATTTTTACACCTTGGCCGCCATGGGGGTACTCAGCCACATAGTCCCTGCCAATCAACAAAAGGCTCCAAGAGGCTGAGCCAGAATTAAGTTCGAGCCCCCCAGACACCTTCTGGCTGTTCCCACCCAGGGATGGTCAGGGCCGAATCTCAAATTTTCTAAATAGGCCTAAGTAAGCCCTTGGCATCCTGACCTTTACTAGAGAAAGGCGACTGGCAGAGAAGACAGAGGAGGTGAGATGGGCAGCGTGGAAAGATTCTGCTCTGACCATCCCTGGGTCTGGGACCATTCATCCTGCTGGGCTTCAGCTTAGCTGACCCTTGGGGGAACATCTCAGGAGGGAGCTCTCTCGTCAGGCGGCAGGATTGGGGGTAAAGTTCCCCCTGCAGACAGGGACACCAGGGCCAGGGTGGGGTCACCCCAGATGGGCTGCTTCACTGGACTTGCAGGGTCACCTGGCCCTTTCCTCCTTAGTCACAGGATGTCAGGCTGGGCGACCAGGCCAGAGGTGCGAGCAGCATTATGGGCTGGGCTCAGGCCCAGTGCTTTAGCCAGGAGGTGGCACCGCTGAGCCCGGGCCACCTCTGGGTTCCCGAGGTCACTGCCACCTCTAAAGGCTCCAAGCTCGGCTCCCTTGCAGGCTTCGTGCTGCGCCTGCACTGCAGGGACAAAAGAGGTGAGCCCCTGCCCAGGACCAGCACGAAGGTGGTCCCCCGCACTCGCCACAAGCGGGGCACTTCAACCGGGCGCTTTCCCTGAGGGACAAGCATGACGCGTGCCTGGAGGGCCCCACCCGGCTCTCGCGGTCCCCCGTAGGGGACGGGCGCGGGGATGCAGAGCGGCTCGGAGAGGCAGGTGGTCCCCCGTAGGGGACGGGCGCGGGGATGCAGAGCGGCTCGGAGAGGCAGGACTTAAGAGAGGAAGGAAGGGCAGGGGGTGCTTGGCAGGGTGGGGTGTGGAGAGTGTTGAGTGAAGAGCCCAGGACGGCACACATGCAGCAAACTCACAGCAGACAAGTTATCAAGCCTAGCCAGAGCCGCCCTCTGCCCCTGCCATCCCGCGGGCAGCGGGCTGTTACTGGCAGTCACGCCTTGATCTGCTTGGCAGCCTGTAAGACCAGCCACAGAAACTGTTCAGTATCAGGAGCCCGTCAGCCTGTAGTCTGCACACAGGGGGACAGTTCAGAGCTTGCTACCAGTCCATAGCGACACCTCTCCTCAGTTCAGTCTAGCTGCTCAGTCGTGTCCCATTCTTTGCGACCCCATGGACTGCAGCATGGCAGGTTTCTCTGTTCATCACCAACTCCCGAGCTTGCAAACTCATGTGCATTGAGTCGGTGCTGCCATCCAACCATTTCATCCTCTGTCATCCCCTTCTCCTCCTGCCCTCAATCTTTCCCAGCATGAGGGGCTTTTCCAATGAGTTGGCTCTTCACATCGGGTGGCCAAAGTACTGGAACTTCAGCTTCATACCTCTCCTAGATAGTTCTTTTAAAAGGCAGGTAAATGGCAACCCAATCCTATGGACAGAGGAGACTGTCAGGCTATAGTCCATAGTGTTGCAAAGAGTAGGACATGACATGGCTTATCAATTAGATAGCAGTAGCCGCATCCCTTGTATGCACATCTCACTGGAGGAAAGGACCACATTCAGTTCAGTTCAGTTGCTCAGTCATCTCTGACTCTTTGTGACCCCATGAACTGCAGCACATCAGGCCTCCCTGTCCATCACCAACTACTGGAGTCCACCCAAACCCATGTCCATTGAGTTGGTTATGTCATCCAACCATCTCATCCTCTGTCGTCCCCTTCTCCTCCTGCCCTCAATCTTTCCCAGCATCAGGGTCTTTCCAAATGAGTCAGTTCTTCGCATCAGGTGACCAAAGTATTGGAGTTTCTGCTTCAACATCAGTCCTTCCAATGAACACCCAGGACTGATCTCCCTTAGGATGGACTGATTGGATCTCCTTGCAGTCCAAGGGACTCTCAACAGTCTTCTCCAACACCACCAATTGGAAGTTCAAAAGCTTCAATTCTTTGGCACTCAGCTTTCTTTATAGTCCAACTCTCACATCCATACACGACCACTGGAAAAACCATAGCCTTGACTAGACGGACTTTTGTTGGCAAAGTAATGTCTCTGATTTTTAATATGCTGTCTAGGTTGGTCATAACTTTCCTTCCCAGGAGTAAGTGTCTTTTAATTTCATGGCTGCAATCACCATCTGCAGTGATTTTGGAGCCCAGAAAAATAAAGTCTGACACTGTTTCCACTGTTTCCCCATCTATTTGCCATGAAGTGCTGAAGAAGCTGAACAGTTCTATGAAGACCTACAAGGCCTTCTAGAACTAACACCAAAAAAGATGTCCTTTTCATTATAGGGGACTGGAATGCAAAAGTAGGAAGTCAAGAAACACCTGGAGTAACAGGCAGATTTGGCCTTGGAATATAGAATGAAGCAGGGCAAAGGCTAATAGAGCTGTGCCAAGAGAACGCACTGGTCACAGCAAACACCCTCTTCCAACAACACAAGAGAAGACTCTACACGTGGACATCACCAGATGGGCAACACCGAAATCAGATTGATTATATTCTTTGCAGCCAAAGACGGAGAAGCTATACAGTCAGCAAAAACAAGACTGGGAGCTGACTGTGGCTCGGACCATGAACTCCTTATTGCCAAATTCAGACTTAAATTGAAGAAAGTAGGGAAAACCTCTAGACCATTCAGGCATGACCTAAATCAAATCCCGTACGACTATATAGTGGAAGTGAGAAATAGATTTAAGGGACTAGATCTGATAGACAGAGTGCCTGATGAACTATGGATGGAGGTTCGTGACACTGTACAGGAGACAGTAATCAAGACCATCCCCAAGAAAAAGAAATGCAAAAAAGCAAAATGGCTGTCTGAGGAGGCCTTACAAATAGCTGTGAAAAGAAGAGAAGCGAACAGCAAAGGAGAAAAGGAAAGATATACCCGTTTGAATGCAGAGTGCCAAAGAATAGCAAGGAGAGATAAGAAAGCCTTCCTCAGCAATCAATGCAAAGAAATAGGGGAAAACAATCGAATGGGAAAGACTAGAGATCTCCTCAAGAAAATTAGAGATACCAAGGGGACATTTCATGCAAAGATGGGCACAATAAAGGACAGAAATGGTAGGGAACTAACAGAAGCAGAAGATATTAAGAAGAGGTGGCAAGAATAAACAGAAGAACTGTACAAAAAAGAGCTTCATGACCCAGATAATCATGATGGTGTGATCACTCACCTAGAGCCAGACATCCTGGAATGTAAAGTGGGCCTTAGGAAGCATCACTATGAAAAAAGCTAGTGGAGGTGACGGAATTCCAGTTGAGCTATTTCAAATCCTGAAAGACGATGCTGTGAAAGTGCTGCACTCAATATGCCAGCAACTATGGAAAACTCAGCAGTGGCCACAGGACTGGAAGAAGTCAGTTTTCATTCCAATCCCAAAGAAAGGCAATGCCAAAAAATGCTCAAACTACTGCACAATTGTACTCATCTCACACACTAGTAAAGTAATGCTTAAAATTCTCCAAGCCAGGCTTCAGCAATATGTGAACCGTGAACTTCCAGATGTTCAAGTTGGTTTTAGAAAAGGCAGAGGAACCAGAGATCAAATTGCCAACATCCGCTGGATCATCGAAAAAGCAAGAGAGTTCCAGAAAAACATCTATTTCTGCTTTATTCACTATGCCAAAGCCTTTGACTGTGTGGATCACAACAAACTGTGGAAAATTCTGAAAGAGATGGGAATACTAGACCACCTGACCTGCCTCTTGAGAAACCTGTATGCAG
This sequence comes from Bos indicus x Bos taurus, assembly GCF_003369695.1. Taxonomy (NCBI): domain Eukaryota; kingdom Metazoa; phylum Chordata; class Mammalia; order Artiodactyla; family Bovidae; genus Bos; species Bos indicus x Bos taurus. Next base: position 260,904 of record NC_040101.1, on the reverse strand, counting down.
GTCAGGAAGCAACAGTTAGAACTGGACATGGAACAACAGACTGGTTCCAAATAGGAAAAGGAGTACATCAACGCTGTATATTGTCACCATGCTTATTTAACTTATATGCAGAGTACATCATGAGAAACGCTGGGCTGGAGGAAGCACAAGCTGGAATCCAGATTGCCAGGAGAAATATCAATAACCTCAGATATGCAGATGACACCACCCTTATAGTAGAAAGTGAAGAAGAACTAAAGAGCCTCTTGATGAAAGTGAAAGAGGAGAGTTGGCTTATAGCTCAATATTCAGAAAACTAAGATCATGGCATCTGGTCCCATCATTTCATGGCAAATAGATGGGGAAACAGTGGAAACAGTGTCAGACTTTATTTTTCTGGACTCCAAAATCACTGCAGATGGTGATTGCAGCCATGAAATTAAAAGACACTTACTCCTGGGAAGGAAAGTTATGACCAACCTAGACAGCATATTGAAAAGCAGAGACATTACTTTGCCAACAAGGTCTGTCTAGTCAAGGCTATGGTTTTTCCAGTGGTCGTGTATGGATGTGAGAGTTGGACTATAAAGAATGCTGAGTGCCGAAGAACTGATGCTTTTGAACTGTGGTGTTGGAGAAGACTGTTGAGAGTCCCTTGGACTGCAAGGAGATCCAATCAGTCCATCCTAAGGGAGATCAGTCCTGGGTGTTCATTGGAAGGACTGATGTTGAAGCAGAAACTCTAATACTTTGGCCACCTGATGCAAAGAACTGACTCATTTGGAAAGACCCTGATGCTGGGAAAGATTGAGGGCAGGAGGAGAAGGGGATGACAGAGGATGAAATGGTTGGATGGCGTAACTGACTCAATGGACATAGGTTTGGGTGGACTCCGGGAATTGGTGATGGACAGGGAGGCCTGGTGTGCTGCGGTTCATGGGGTCACAAAGAGTTGGACATGACTGAGCGAATGAACTGAACTGAACTGAACTGATGGGACCAGATTCCATGATCTTAGTTTTCTGAATGTTGAGCTTTAAGCCAACTTTTTTACTCTCTTCTTTCACTTTCATCAAGAGGCTCTTTAGTTCTTCTTTACTTTCTTCCATAAGGTGGTGTCATCTGCATATCTGAGGTTATTGATATTTCTCCCGGCAATCTTGATTCCAGCTTGTGCTTCCTCCAGCCCAGCGTTTCTCATGATGTACTCTGCATATAAGTTAAATAAGCATGGTGACAATATACAGCCTTGACGTACTCCTTTCCCTATTTGGAACCAGTCTGTTGTTCCATGTCCAGTTCTAACTGTTGCTTCCTGACCTGCACACAGGTTTCTCAAGAGGCAGGTCAGGTGGTCTGGTATTCCCATCTCTTTCAGAATTTTCCACAGTTTGTTGTGATCCACACAGTCAAAGGCTTTGGCATAGTGAATAAAGCAGAAATAGATGTTTTTCTGGAACTCTCTTGCTTTTTCGATGATCCAGCGGATGTTGGCAATTTGATCTCTGGTTCCTCTGCCTTTTTTAAAAGCAGCTTGAACATTTAGAAGTTCATGGTTCATGTATTGCTGAAGCCTGGTTTGGAAAATTTTACTCTTTGGCTCCTATAATACTGGCAGCAAGGCTTATATGCTCCAGGCAGGAGACTGGAAGACCCTTCCCAGGGAGTCTGACCAACCCAAAAGGAAGGACTTAGAGAAATGGATGATGGGGTTCCCCAACTAAAGCCCCTCCCAAGGAACCCCAGAGTCAAGCTCAAGTTTGACAAGCCCTACTCACAAACAGCCATCTGGTCTATCGTTTCTGTCTCCAGGAGACAGACAAACATCACCTGACATCTCAGAAAGCCAAAAGAAACAGGAAGAAGGACCCAAAGCACAGCGACTGAGCAGGACACAGCACTCACATCCCCAGTCTCCCAAGAAGATGAAGCATGAGGAGACCCTTCTGTTCTCTAGAAAGAAACATCTGTACAAGAAGAAAGTGCTCCTAGAAACGAGCACTATGGTAGCAGAAATGAAAGCCTCAAATACCACAGAAGCAGAGCAGTGAAGATGGGAAAGAGGACATGTAAGCATTCAAGGGCCAGGCTCAACCTCTGACAGCCTAAATTAAGGACTTTAGAAAGAGCCAAGAGAAGGCAATGGCACCCCACTCCAGTACTCTTGCCTGGAAAATCCCATGGATGGAGGAGCCTGGTAGGCTGCAGTCCATGGGGTCGCTAAGAGTCGGACACGCCTGAGCGACTTCATTTTCACTTTTCATGCATTGGAGAAGGAAATGGCAACCCACTCCAGTGTTCTTGCCTGGAGAATCCCAGGGACGGGGGAGCCTGGTGGGCTGGTGTCTATGGGGTTGCACAGAGTCGGACATGACTGAAGTGACTTAGCAGCAGCAGCAGCAAGAGCAAACCAGTAGGGAGTTTGCTCAGGGACAAGTCATCAGCAGAAACGACTGGTGAAATAATGACATCTTTTGCTAGGACTGAAGTACAGGAATTTCCAGATTGAGGGCCTTCTGAGTGTGGGACACAATACACACAATCAATAAAAACCAAGGAACATGGAAGCACCACATTGTGAAACTTCAGATCTTAATTTTTATTAAAGTTTTTAACTTTTTTGGCCACGAAGCACAGCATCTGGAATCTTAGTTCCCCAACCAGGGACTGAGCCCGTGCACCCGGCAATGGACACTGTTTTGGAGTCTTTTTTGTTTAGTTAATTATTTTTGACTGTGCTGGGTCTTCGTTGCTGCACACGGGCTTTTCCTAGTTGCAGCCAACAGGGTCTACTCTTTGTTACGGTGTGTGGGATTTTCAGTGTGGTGGGTTCTCTTGCTGTTGAGAACAGCTCTAGGGTGCCTGGGCTTCAGTAGCTGTAGCACTAGGGCTCAGTAGTGGCCCACGAGCTTTGTTGCTCCATGGCACGTGAGATCTTCCCGGACCAGCGATCAAACCTGTGTCCCCTGCATTGGCAGGCGGATTCTTCACCACTGGACCACCAGGGATGTCCCCAGATCAGATCAGATCAGATCAGTCGCTCAGTCGTGTCCGACTCTTTGCGACCCCATGAATTGCAGCATGTCAGGCCTCCCTGTCCATCACCAACTCCTGGAGTTAACTCAGACTCACGTCCATTGAGTCAGTGATGCCATCCAGCCATCTCATCCTCTGCCGTCCCCTTCTCCTCTTGCCCCCAATCCCTCCCAGCATCAGAGTCTTTTCCAATGAGTCAACTCTTCGCATGAAGTGGCCAAAGTACTGGAGTTTCAGCTTTAGCATCATTCCTTCCAAAGAAATCCCAGGGCTGATCTCCTTCAGAATGGACTGGTTGGATCTCCTTGCAGTCCAAGGGACTCTCAAGAGTCTTCTCCAACACCACAGTTCAAAAGCATCAATTTTTTCGTGCTCAGCTTTCTTCACAGTCCAATTCTCACATCCATACATGACTACTGGAAAAACCATAGCCTTGACTAGACAGACCTTTGTTGGCAAAGTAATGTCTCTGCTTTTGAATATGCTATCTAGGTTGGTCATAACTTTCCTAACATCTTAAAAACTTCCAGGGAGGAAAACACCCCCGTTGCTTGTAAAAGATTAGAAATTAGAATGGCATGGCTTTCTTCACAGCACTCCTAGGAGGGAGGAGAAAGGGAGCAGTGCCTTCAGAGTCCGAAGGAAGAGGCTTCAGACCTAGAATTCTATGCCCAAGCAAACTACAGATCAAGTGTGAGGGCAAAGTGAAGATATTTTCAGCTTTGCAATGTCCTTTAAAGAATGATCTTCCAGACACCTCTTCTGGGCTTCACCAAAACAAGAGAGTGAATGCAAGAAGAACAAGACCATATGACTGAGGAGGGCAACACAGGGAGAGAGAGGGGGGTCCTTGGAGATGCAGGAAGACGCCAGACAGAAGGACCACCTGCCCAGACTGGAGCTAAGTTCCCTCCCGGCCCACCCCCACTCACGGCGGCACCGCGGGCAGCGGTGGGAGCCGCATGACCAGGGGTGGAAGGATGATGTGCTTACAGAGCAGCCCGATGGCCCTTTTAGCAGAAAGCAGGAGCTTTCTAATCGCTGCAAGGCTGTAAGGGAGACTAGCCCGAACCAGAATAAGTCTCCAGAAATGCCTGCAGGCTAGAACTTGTTTCCCGCTCCTGGGGTCAGAGATGTGGGCGGGGGCGGGGAGGGGGTGGGACTCGTTCTCCACTCAGTTTATCTTGCACTTTGTACTTCACGTGTGTTGTACCCTGTGCATGTAGACACGTAACTGTGGACACACTCACACCAGGGTCGTCGTCTCTCCCCATCCGACCTTCTGACACCTCGGCACCGCGGTCCACGGGCTCTGGAAGTGAAGGCGCTCGCTCGCGCATCGGAGGCAGAAAAGAGGCTCCTCCTCCGCCTCCTGGCCCCGTTCCCACGTCTCCTGAGGACCAGGACACGACCCGAACAGGCCAGTCGGCCGCCCGCACTCTCCCTCGGTGGGGACGGTCGCCTACAACGCCGGCACCGATGGATAATACACCGACCCCTCCGCGCTGGCCCTCGCACTTCCGAGCGACCCTCCGCCACCTTCCCGCGCGGTAGGCCAGACCTCTCGTCCCAAGCCACCAGGCGCGCGCGCAGCTGAGCCAGGCCCACATCGGGGGCGGGCCGGGCCGGAACGGAACTCCTCGCCCTCACCCCGCCCCTCGCCCCTTTCACCTCTGGCCCCGCCCCCTCGCCCCTTTCCTCTGGCCCCGCCCCTCGCCCCCTTCTTCCTCCGGCCCCGCCCCTCGCCCTTCCTCCTCCGGCCCTGCCCCGCCCCTTGTCCCGCCCCGAATCCCCGCCCCTGCTCTGGTCTCTTCCCGGCTCCGCGAACCTCCTAGCGGCGGGGGACTCTCCGGAACCGCCCGGGACGACGGCGATGCAGTCGGGTGGTCGTCAGGCGGAAGCCCCGGGCCGCGGCCCGCGGGTGCTGGTCGTGGGCGGCGGCATCGCGGGGCTGGGGGCGGCGCAGAGGCTCTGCCGCCACCCGGCCTTCTCACACCTTCGGGTTCTGGAGGCCACGGCCCGCGCCGGTGGCCGCATCCGCTCGGAGCACAGCTTCGGTAACAGCCTTTCCCGGAACCCCTTCCCGGAGCCCAGCCGGTGCCTCTGGAGCCCTGCTCCTGGCTCGGCCTACGTCCAGGGTTAGGCGTCCTGGAACCCTTATCTGGCCCCTTGAGCGAATCCCCGCTCCGCCCCACATAATTACCGAAGTTCACTGCTCCCCGAAACTCAGCTGCCCGCAGTGAGCAGGGTCGGCCGCTGCGGAGGAGGGGAACCCTTGACCACACAGTGGCCCTGGTTCTGACCGCCGCAGGGAGCCCCCACACCACTACCTTCAGCCTCCTTGCTCCTTGGTGCCTCCTCTGCCCCCAGGCCTGCCTCCAAGTATCCTTCCCAGGCACGCGCAGGCCAGCACCCCTCAGGGGGTGTTCCCCTAAATCAGGTCTGACGGGCCCTGGCGCCCGAGCCTGTGGGCCTCTGGAATGATGTGGGCCTCTGGAAGGGCAGGGCTGAGTGTGGCAAGGGGAGGGACTCAGGGCAGGGAGCCTCAAGGCGGCCTCTCCTACCGCTCCCAGGTGGCGTGGTGGAGGTAGGTGCTCACTGGATCCATGGGCCCTCCCAGGGCAACCCCGTCTTCCAGCTGGCTGCCAAATACGGGCTGCTTGGGGAGAAGGCCCTGTCCGAGGAGAACCAGCTGATCGAGACCGGAGGTCACGTGGGCCTGCCATCTGTGTCTTACGCCAGCTCTGGGGTAAGTGTGAGCCTTGAGCTCGTGGCGGAGATGGCCAGTCTGTTCTACAGTCTCATAGACCAGACCAGGGAGTTCCTGCAGGCGGCTGAGACCACCCCACCCAGTGTCGGGGAGTACCTCAAGGAGAAGATCCGTCAGCACATGGCTGGCTGGACAGAGGATGAGGAGACCAAGAAGCTCAAACTGGCCATCCTGAAGAACTTGTTCAACGTGGAGTGCTGTGTGAGCGGTACCCACAGCATGGACCTGGTTGCCCTCGCGCCTTTCGGGGAGTACACTGTGCTGCCAGGGCTGGACTGCACCTTTCCTGAGTATGTGCCTGCCCCACCCACCCAGACAGACCCCTCTGTGCTTCCCCAGACCCCCTTCATGCTCCCTCGGGGGTCCCTACCTGTACCTCAGGCCAAGCTTTGGGAGGCAGGGGACGGGTGAGAGGGACAGGGGCTGTTTGTCTTCCTGTGTTAGGGAGATTGGTCATTTACTTCCATAGTTTTGACCACTTATGAAAAGAAAAGAATTCTTCTCAAGAAAAAGTGATTAAAAGAAGGAAATGCATCTTGTAATGCCTTGCTCCCCGCCAGGTTTAGGAGGCCTCCTGCCTGTAAGCACTGTTGGGGGTTGGACCTCAGAGATGGGCAGACAGGCCTGCTCTGTGTTGGGGTAGCTGTCCTCTCATGGGGCCCTCATGAGACCCTCCAGGACTGCCCTGCACAGGGAGGGTGCTATGATGGGGAAGATGCCCAGAATGGGAGCCCTGGGCCGGGTGAGGAGGGACCTGCTCGCCACGAAAACCTGGGGAGCTCTGCTCCTGTAATCCTCCCGTGAGGCCGCCTCCCTCCCTGCCCTCCTCCCTGGCTGAGCTGGGACCAGAGCCCCCTGCAGCTCCCTGATCTGGCGTGAGCTTGGAGGGCTTGTTGTAGAGCCTCGCCTCCAGGGACACCTCTGTTTCCCCCAGGGGCTACCAAGGACTCACAGACTGCATCATGGCCTCCTTGCCCAAGGACGTGATGGTTTTTGACAAACCCGTGAAGACCATTCACTGGAATGGGTCCTTCCGGGAAGCTTCTGCTCCTGGGGAGACATTTCCCGTGCTGGTGGAATGTGAGGATGGAGACTGCTTCCCAGCCCATCACGTGGTCGTCACCGTGCCCTTAGGTAAAGCCCTCTGTTCTGGTCGGTTCCTCCAGTTCTCGTTCAGGTGCCCTGGCCTCTGGTTCTCTCCAGCCTCATTCACTCCGGGGCACTCGTTGGCTGCTGAGCTCACGTTTTCATTCTGAGTTTGGGATAGAGCTACTCTACTGTGCTTTGTAGCAATTGTTCGCTTTGAAAGAAGGTTTCACAGGTCAGCAGGTGTGCTGCTCCTTTGGGAGGTTGGGACGGCCTCTTGAGGCTCACCACACTGCTTTCAGGGGGTGGAAAGCCAGGTCTTACGTTTCGGTCCTGGTGGTGATCGAGGAAGGAGTTGTGAGCATAATCCTATTTAATTCCAGATCTGATGCTTTAGATCTAGCAGTGAAGGTGAAGGTGAAGTCGCTCAGTCGTGTCGGGGCTCCTCCGTCCATGGGATTCTCCAGGCAAGAATACTGGAGTGGATTGCCATTTCCTTCTCCAGGGGATCTTCCCGACCCAGGGATCGAACCCAGGTCTCCCGCATTGGAGGCAGATGCTTTAACCTCTGAGCCACCAGGGAAGATCTAGCAGTAGGAGCTGGCAATCTGGTAAAAGGTGGAGATAACTGAAAGCAAGTTTGTGCCGGGTTTATCTCACCTGCTTCTCTGGCAGCTTGGGAAATCTCTGCCCCACCCCCTATTTGATAAATGATAACACAGAGAAGTCACTTAACTGCCCAAGTTCACAAAGCTAACAGGTGCCAGCATGGCTGGAAGGTGAAGGGCAGGAGTCTCCCCTGCCCCGACTCCACCCATGGGCCGTGGCCGCGGATTCTCCTGCCCCCTAGGGGAGGGCTGGGTGTGGATTGGCTTGCTCAGGGCCGGCTCCTTCTCCCATGGTGGACTCTGCTGCGCGTTATTAGCACAGTGTTCTGCTGCTCCTCCGTTTCCAAACCAGCACAGACAGGTTGTCACAGTCTTTGTTCTTTTACATGGATGGCCTGGTTCACGCACAGTTGTTGTGTGGGCTCACTGAGCTGCTGCAGCCAGCAGGTGCATCATTACGGCTCACAGGGGGCCAGGCACCTGCCCAGTTTGTTCTTGATAGCTACACCATGTTTTCTCATGTGTAGGTACCATTAATTTGGAGAAGGAAATGGCAACCTGCTCCAGTGATCTTGCCTAGAGAATCCTGTGGACAGAGGGGCCTGGTGGGCTGCTGTCCATAGGATTGCATAGAATCAGACATGACTGAAACGACTTAGCATGCACGCCTGCGTTAGAGAAGGAAATGGCAACCCGCTCCAGTGTTCTTGCCTGGAGAGTCCCAGGGATGGAGGAGCCTGGTGGGCTGCCGTCTATGGGGTCGCACAGAGTTGGACACGACTGAAGCGACTTAGCAGCAGCAGCAGCAGCAGCAGCAGCAGCAGCGGGAGCAGCAGGCGCGGCTAATGAATACTGACACAAAGTTACTTTTCACTGTTCTGTTGCACAGTGCTGTACGCGTGTGTGTTTGGATACATGTGTGTAGGACCAAGTCCAGTCCTGCAGGAACTGATGGGCTGAAGCTCTGCGGCGAGCGGGTGGCTGTGGGGAGACGGTCCCCTCTGCAGTGTTCACGGCCAAGCCTTGTTTCCTGTCAGACTGTTGGTCTTTCTCCCGTGAACTGGCGAGGTTGGCTTGTGCTGTGAATGTTTCCTCTCCTTGTGGTGTGACTTCGGGCTAAACACTGATCACTTTTCCTGTGGCTTCTGGGTGAAGCCTGTGTGTTTCATTGTTCCTGCAAACCAACCCTGGGCAGCCCGAGAGGCAGCAGGCTCGGGCCTGTCCCGCAGAGCGGTCCGGGGCTGGGCCACCTGATCCCACGTGGCAGGCGTTCTCGGGGCCTGCCTGTCCCTCCACTGAATGCTGGCTGTCGGGGCTCCGGCCTGCAGGGAGCCTGCGTGGCTCCCAGACGCCTTTCTCTGACCCTCTGACCTTTCTCCGACCCTCTGACGGGCTCAGGGCCATTCCTGTGGCTGTCGATTCCCATTAAGAGACTGACATGGAGTAAGGCGTCCAATTTTGAATTTCAGGTTTTTTAAAGAAGCATCTGGACACCTTCTTTGAGCCACCACTGCCCACTGAAAAGGTGGAAGCGATCAGGAAAATAGGCTTTGGGACGAACAATAAAATCTTCTTGGAGTTTGAGGAGCCCTTCTGGGAGCCAGACTGCCAGCACATCCAGGTGGTGTGGGAGGACATGTCGCCCCTGGAGGATACCGCCCCCGAGCTGCAGGATGCCTGGTTCAAGAAGCTGATTGGCTTCTGGGTCCTGCCTCCCTTCCAGTATGTGTTCTTTCCAGGTTTCTCCGAGGAGGCCTGGGTGTGAGCTGTCTGGGGGGTCCGGCACTGTGTTGATTCTCCTCGAGGCGTTTCTGGAGGGTTTACACGAGGGGGGACACAAGGGGCACCCTAAAGTGGTGAGACAGACCCCCCGAGCCCACTCCCTGCAGGAGCAGACAGAGGCCCAGTGCGTGCAGCTCGTCAGCATCTCTCGGGACCTGCAATGTGCAGTAAATACTTGCAGTTGCTTTCCTCGTAAGAGACACACTTTGCTCACTTCTGAGACGTGTTTGCCGAGGACCCAGGGGTACTCACCCCAGCAGCCAAGCCAGGGTCCACATGGTCACCTGGTCCCCTCTGGCCCATCATGTGGGTTTTTTTTTTTTTTTTTTTTCCGTGCAGGGTTTTATAAAGAGGAGTAGAAGGGTCAGGACTTGATACAGAGTCCCCGACTGTGCTAGGGACAGCTGTCCCCACCAGCCTTTGACAGTGGAGTCAGCAGGAACCATCTTGGTGCCCTGAGAGCTCTGACCTTGCAGACCCCGTGTCGAGGGACCCCGGGGCTTTGAGCCCACACTGGTGCAGCCACTGGCCACAGCAGAGCCGGTCCGGGTGTGGCGGGCCTGGTCCAGCTCTGCTTCTCTCCAGCAGGGCCAGCCACGTGCTCTGTGGCTTTATCGCGGGGCTCGAGTCCGAGTTCATGGAGACACTGTCGGATGAGGACGTGCTCAGGTCTCTGACGCAGGTGCTCCGCAGGGTGACAGGTACTGACCGCAGGGGCCACGCTGCTGCCTCCCACCCGAGCGGCTGGTCTGTGACAGGAACCAAACCTCCCCCAGAGAGGAACTGGGTTCGGCCCTGAGTCTCGGGACAGTCCTGCCCATGTCAGCTGGCACGAAGAGTTCTCCTCTCTGGGGGACTGAAATGGCTTTGCAAGCACTTCCCACTTCTCTTTCCTAAAAATCTGCCACCAAGATGGATATGAATGTCCGCAATCAGAGCTTTACAGACGGGACGCCGAGGCTCAGGAAAGGCAGCAGTGTGTGTCGGGACGCTGCTTCAGGGACCTCCGGAGGGGAGCCCTGCGCTCACACCCCCTGGGCTTGGCTGCCCAGCAGTGGTCTCGCTTTTAACTGCTCGGTCTTTACGGTGGGAGGCTCCTTGTGGATGGGTGGGCGGGCTGCTGGCTAACGTGTGCGTCTCTTGGCCCAGGGAACCCCCAGCTCCCCGCACCCAGGAGTATGCTGAGGTCCTGCTGGCACAGCGCCCCGTACACCCGGGGCTCATACAGCTACGTGGCCGTGGGCAGCTCTGGGGACGACATGGACTGGCTGGCCCAGCCCCTCCCTTCAGACGGCAAGGGGGCACAGGTAGGAGGAAGCCGCCGGGCGAGGGCACCGGAGTCCCACGGAGGGCCTGGGGACAGGATAGGCCCCGCGAAGGCTGGGGCTGCCGCTGCAGTCAACGGGCTGGGACCCTGTGACTCAGAGTCCACTTTCTTTTTGAAATGTGTTATTTTAATCAGAATTATACATACCTGTAGCCTGAAGTGTCAGAGCATTCTATAGTGATGGCTAACAAAATAGAATAAAAACAAAATATAGCCTTCTGGTGGGGGGGCACACCGCTGACCCTTCCCAAGCTGCACTTCAGGCTGGTTCTGATTGCCAAATAACACATTAAGCTGCCGCCTTGTTAAAAGTGCTTTCTGGAATCGACGTTTAGTTGATTTACAGTGCTGTGTTAGTTTCGAGTGTCCAGCGAGGCGATTCAGCCATGTATGCGTATGTATGCGTTCTTTCTCAGGTTCTTTCTCATTATGGTTCTACTACTGTTTACAGAGGGGCTTCCCTGGTGGCTCAGTGGTAGAGAATCTGCCTGCAATGCAGGAGACACGGGCTCAGTCCCTGGGTCAGGAAGATCCCCTGGAGAAGGAAATAGCTACGCACTCCAGTATTCTTGCCTGGAGAATCCCATGGACAGAGGAGCCTGGTGGATTACAGTCCGTGGGGTCACAAAGAGTCAGACACGACTGAGTGACTGACACTTGCACTTTTTACAAAGCACTGAATGTGGAAAACTTTGAGGCCTATAAAGGTTGGCAGAGCCGTTGGGTTCCTGTCTGCTCCTGGCGTCTCCCTGCCCTCCTGACTCACCTGCTGGTGAGCACGCCCCACAGGTGACGTTTCACTTGCAGGTTTCAGTGTGCATCTGCAAAAGATCGAGGTCATGTCTTAAAACGCGTAACTGCAGCACTGTTACCACCCTCAGAGTTCACACGTCATCCAGCATTCCCCCTTCAGTTGTCTATGTGCCTCTCCCTCCCATGGCCACCTCACGCGGAGAGCTGACTCACTGGAAAAGACCCTGATGCTGGGAAGGATTGAGGGCAGGAGGAGAAGGGGGCGACAGAGGATGAGATGGTTGGAGGGCATCACAAGTAACTCCAGGAGTTGGTGATGGACAGGGAGGCCTGGCTGCTGTGGTTCATGGGGTCGCAGAGTCAGACACGACTGAGCGACTGAACTGACTCCCTCCCATGCCTCACAGCACGTGGGATCTTAGTTCCCAGACCAGGAATGGAACCCGGGCCCCCTGCACTGGAAGCACAGTGTTAACCACTCTGCCACCAGGGAATTCCTTCTAAGTGCGTTTTGCTAACGTTGCTTCTTGATGCTTCTCTTTCAGGAATTGCTGATGGGATTCTGACCACAGCACATAAAGTTTTAGCTTTCTTCTGCCTCTGTGCGCCCAGCCCTCAGGCCTCTCCCCGCCCTCCCAGGCCCCTGATGAAGTAGTTTGTTAAGAGGGCTGTCTGCACACACCTTGTTTGCTGTGGGCACTGTCCACACCTGAGCTTCGAGGCGCCTTCTTTTTCGTGGTGGAAGCAGCCACCTCCTTGGGCTGCTGAATTCTGAGGGTGGGCACCATGGGACAGCTGTTTCTGCCCATGATGTCCAGGGCCTCAGCTGGGGGTGACTCAGGGCCGGGCTGGGTCATGCGAGGCTGCTTCTCTCACACGTCTGCCTTGAGCACAGCTGGCACGTTGGCCGGAGCGCCTGCCTGAGGCCTCTCTGAGCGGCTTGGGCTTCCTCACAGTGTGGTGGCCTTGGCATGGTCACGCTGCCCTGTGGTTGCCTGGGGCGCTCGTGAGGGTCTTCTGTGAGGGCAGCTGCCTCGCTCCAGTGAAGCTGGAAGGAGAAGAGGTCCCGCACTCAGGGCCTCAGAGCCTAGCTGCACTGCCCTCCGGCGTGTATTCAGTCATCTGGGATTCTCCTGAACTATCTCATCATGGTTTTTTTTCTTCCCCTTTTTCCGGATTTCTAGTTCGATGGTGTACTTCTGAGCTGGCCCTAGAATTTTCTTATCTTTTCCCTGCTAATTTCCCTCTCTGGTGTTTTGCTCTGTGTTTTGGGCGATGTTCAGATTTTCTCCAGAGCTGCCTGACGGGTCTTCCACCCTGTGATTGTGCTCGGTTCCGGGTGTGCTGGCTCTGAGGGGTCCTCACTGTTGCTGCTCCTTCCCGTGGCAGTGGCTGGGTGCCGGTCCTTGTTGCCCAACTGCATCAGGGTGCTGGGTTAAGGCAGCAGCAAAGCACCACATTTGCCATCACTTCTGCAGCCCAGGCAACAGGTGTGGGGCTGGTGGCCGAGGCCTGGCACCCAGCTGACCACCCCCTTCTTTCCAGCTCCAGGTACTGTTCGCAGGGGAAGCCACACACCGGACGTTTTATTCCACCACACACGGGGCTCTGCTGTCTGGCTGGAGGGAGGCTGACCGGCTCATGACGCTGTGGGACCCCCAGGCCCAGTGGCCCGAGCCCAGGCTTTGAGCCTGGCTCTGCGCTCCCAGTGCTAGGGTTGAGGAGGCTGGCCCTGTCCTGTCCTGTGATGGATGAGGTTCAGGCGGGCTTGGGATGTTGTCACCGGGGGTCAGCTCCCTCATGTCTCAGGTTGCTGGATTCCGGTCAGGGCTGAGCTTGAGCTCAGTGCAGTCTTCCTGGAGGACGGAGACATGGGATGCTGCTGCCGCCGCCATTGATGGCACATAAAGTGTGTAAAACAGTCTGTGTCGAGTCATACTTATGCCTCCGAGCTGCAGCCTGGGCCGCTCTGTTCTCGTCTTGCCCCAGCCCTGGTCACTGCAGGGCTCTGTGCCCCCAGCACGCGGCCTACCTCCCTCGGATACCCGGGACCCTGGGTGTGTTCCCGGGCCCCGGAGTTCTCACCGCAGTGGCAGCAGAGCTGGTAGGCGCCCCTGGTGTGAGTCCACGGGCCCTTCACCAGGTACTGGCTGCCCTGTGGGCCGGGTGAGGGTCAGCAGGTGGGAGACGGGAGTTCACAGGGCACGGGGCACCCTGTTCTGATCTGCGGGCTCAGGGTTTTCTGGAGGAAGTGAACAGTGAGGCCTGAAGGGTACAGAGGAACAGGGTGCCCTGGGAAGTGTTGGCATAAATGTGGGGAGCCCTTGGGGGGCCTGGTGCTGTGCTCAGCTGTCCCCATCTCATTTCACTGCCTCCTTGAAGTGTCCCAGGGAAGCGGCTGCATGGCCCCCATCTCACAGCCAAGGAAAGGTCAGAGGCCTCAGGTGGGGTTGGCAATGGCCAGTCTCACAGCTGCCACGGCAGAGTGTGGGCATCTTTCCAGGACTGTCCCCGGAGGCAGTACAGCTGAAGGCTGGCCTGCAGAGGGAAGCAGGGAGCTGCAGAGGCTGGGACTCCACACAGCAGGCATGGGGCCCCCTGGCCTGGTGCCCACCTCGAGGTCAGTGGCTCCTGATCCTCCTCGGACCTCGGGCTGCATGGTGTGTCCTGCTTCGCGTGTGGGCCCTGGAGGAGTGTGTGCATGCCTAAAGAATTGCCACCGGCTCCTTTCCAGCTCCAAGTGGCCAGACTGTCAGCCGTGGTGCTGGCCATGCCCTCAGCCCAGCACCTTCTCATCACCTTCTCATCTTAGGTCAAATCGCCCTCCGGGGATCTCTGCCCACAAAGGTCTGTCTGTGTATCCGCTCCCTTGTGTCCCTGGAGTTGCTTTGCTTGGGGCACCTGCCAGTAAGACAGCTGAAGAGAAATCTGGGATTTGGCAGGATTTTATTTTGGTTCTTTGGTCCTAGGGCTGTGGAAGGGCAGTGTCTGTCAGGCACACAGCTCTCTGTTGTTGTCTCAGGTTTTTTGAGTCCGTGTGCAGGACTGAGGCTGTCTGGGTGCAGAGGGCAGCTCAGTGAGGAAGATCTGGGAGCTTGTGCAGGGGGCCCAGGTGGTCTCACTCAGCCATGGGAGGGCCTGTCTCAGCCCTAGGAACAGCTCGCCCCGAGTATTAGGCTTAGGGCCATCAAGATGACAGTAGTGGTATCTTTGAGCTGAGAATCTGAGCATATTTGGAGTTTTAGGAGCTTGTTTAAAAAATTCCATTAGCTTCATACTCTTACAACAAAGTGCAGTGAGCAGTAGCCCAGGCTTCTGATTTAAAGTTAAAATCTGGGGACTTCCCTGTGGCCTAGTGGTTAAGATTCTGGGTTTTCACCGCCATGGTCTGGGTTCAATCCCTGGTTACGAAATAGCTCCTGCAAGCCCTGCGGCACAGCGGAAAAAAGAAAGAAAGAAAAAAAGTTAAAATCCGACTGTACTTACACTGAGTATTGCTGCAATAAAGAATTTCAGGCTTATTGCATTCAGGATTTAATTTAGCAGAACTGCAGCGTTTGCAAAGAGTTTGTACATTAAACCCAGAGTACTTGAAAAAGAGGATCTTATACTTGTCAGTTAAATTTAAAATATCTGAAAAAATATAACCAAGTTTGTAAAAAGGACCAAATTGACAGCGGACTACTAAATTTTGTCACTCAGAATATGGTTAAGGAAGAACCAGGATTTTTTAATTTAATGAAGACTGGACCCCTGAGAACTCCCGGAACTGCGCGGGTGCGGCCCTGGCTCGTAGCCCTCCCTGAAGCCCGCCCGAGGGACCCAGCCCGGCCCCCAGCCGCGTCCCCTGCTCCGTCCCTGGTCCCCAGCCCCGTCCCCACCCCCGGTCCCCGGCCCAGCCCCAGCACTGGCCGCTAAGCGCCTCCTGCGGGCCGAGGCAGCGTCGTGCGCATGCGCGGGCCGCGCCGGCCGCTGGAGCCCCGGAACCTTTGTGCGGGGTCGCACGGGCCCGGCGGACAGGTCCGTGGGTGGAGCGGTCCGTAGTGCTGCGCGGAGCCTGGGACGCGGACCCATGAGGCTGTCTCCGCGGAGTCTCTGCGCCGCCGTGCGGGCGGCCTGGCGGGAGAGCTTCCCTCTGGAAGGTCGCGACGTGGCGCGCTGGTTTCCGGGCCACATGGCCAAGGGTGAGGCGCGGCGGGGCGCGCTGCTTCCCCGGCTCCTCGCGGGTCCACCGCGGGGCGGGCTCGTGAGCTGACCCCGGCAGGCCCTGTTCCTCGGCTCGAAGCCCGTGTGCCCACCTGCTTGGAAAAGGACACAATTTCCTGGACGTTATTTGGGGACGGAATGAGGCAGGGCTAGGAAAGCACTTTCCAGGTTGAAGTCGGCTGTTTAATTACCTGAGCACCTTGAGGCGTAGATCGAGCTGGCGGTCTCTCGCCTGCACCCTCTGAGGTTCTTACTTTTCTCAGAGTTTGGCTCCGAGAGCGCCTGCAGACCCAGCGCCGCCCGGTGTGAGGGTGGCGGCCCTCGGCCCGCGCCGCCCCTCCATCAGTGGGACGGGGCGACCGCGGGCGAGAAGCAGGCGGTGGAGGCGAGATGTTTGAAAAGAAAGAAAATGAAGTCGCTCAGTCCTGTCCGACTCTTTGAAACTCTATGCACTGGAGCCCGCCAGGCTCCTCTGTCCATGAAATTCTCCAGATGAGAATGGAGGGGGTTGCCATTCCCTTCTCCAGGGGATCTTCCCGACCCAGGGATCGAACCTGGGTCTCCCGCATTGCGGGCAGACTCTTTACTGTCTGAACCGCAAGGGATCCAGCCACAAGGAATGTTTGTGGGTGTGCCCGAAAGACTGGGCTTGGCTGAGTGAGGGGACGCTGAGGAGCAGTGTTTCTGTATAGCCGTTTCACTTTAATGTACCCGAGAAACTGAACACAACGCCGTAAAGCAACTAACTGTGCTTCAGTATTACTTTATTAAAAGCTCGGAACCCGTCCTCCCCTGAGGCGTCCCTCTCCTGTTTTCCAGGGCTGAAGAAGATGCAGAGCAGCCTGAGGCTGGTGGACTGCATCATCGAGGTCCATGACGCCCGGATATCCTTCAGTGGTGGTGAAGTGGTCGCTTAGAATAAGCAGTACCTATTTGGTCTTTGTCCTGGTTCTGGCACAGAGCTCCTGAAAGTCTTGGAGTTTCCATCGTGAGGGGTGTGATAAGGTGTCTCTTGTTAATGAGGTGGTTTTGGAAAAGACCTTGGTCCCTTACGGGGGAGCTGCTTGCTGGGGGCGCCAGCCTTGCTATGGGAGGGTTAGAGCTTTCAGTCCTACCCCTGCCACCCCCGCCTTAGGCCCTGGAGGTTGAGTTCACTCACCAAAGGCCAGCGTTTCACTCTGTCCGCCTGTGTAATGAAGCTGCTAGAAAACCCCAGACTATTGGGGGGTGGGGTGGGGAGAGCTTCCTGGTTGCTGAGAGGGTGGAGATGCAGGCAGAGGCACCCGCAGAGGGGGAGGCTCCACGTCTTTTCCCAGCCTTCGCCCTGGACATGTCTTCCACCTGGCTGCTCCAGAGTTGTGTCCTTTTTGTTGTTTAGTCATTAAGTTGTGTCCGACTCTTTGTGACCTCATGGACGGTAGCCCGCCAGGCTTCTGTCCATGGGATTTTCCAGGCAAGAACACTGGAGTGGCTGCCATTTCCTTCTCCAAGGGATCTTCCCCACCTAGAGACTGAACCTGTGTGTCCTGCACACATCTCCTACATTGCAGGCCGATTTTTTTTTTTTTTTTTTACCTCTGAGCCCCTAGGGAAGCCAGATCATAAGTCTAATCCAATAAATAAAATGTTTCTCTCAATTTCTTGAGCCACTGTCCAGACTGGTTTTGCTAGAACCCAGGGAAGGGTCTTGGGAACCCCTGATTCAGGCCTGTTGGTCAGAAGTGACAGGTGACAACCTGGACTTGGAGTTGCTATTTTTTTTTAATTAATTTATTTTTTATTGAAGGATAATTGCTTTACAGAATCTTGCTGTTTTCTGTCAGACCTCAACTGCAGTTGCTCTTTGACGTGAGGGGCGGTGGCATTCCTGAGCCCAGACCATGGGGTCTGATGCCATCTCCAGGTTCATGGAGTCAGAGTTGTGCTGAACAGAAGGACCCCAGCTGGTGGTGAGAACTTCTTGGTGAGGGGAGCCCTCCCCCAACCCCACTGGGATTGGGTGCGGAGCTGTAGTGCAGGGGAGACCTTCCAGAGTCAGGCAGTGCACACGACTGGAGAAGTGTTCCTGACTGTTACCTTGTTCCCATCTGCCTTCTCTGGTCCCTGCTCTGGTCCAGTCGGCACCTCAGTGGCCAACAGGGTCACCTGTCCTAGTTCAGTTCAGTCACTCCGTCGTGTCCGACTCTTTGCGACCCCAAATTACTGACATTTAAAGCAGTGGTTCTCAATCCTTGCTACATATTAGAATTCCCCCGGGAGGCTCTTGAAAATACTAATATCTAGGCCACTTTCCTGGAGAAGGCAGTGGCACCCCACTCCAGTACTCTTGCCTGGAAAATCCCAGGGACATCGGAGCCTGGTGGGCTGCCATCTATGGGGTCGCACAGTTGGACACAACTGAAGCGACTTAGCAGCAGCAGCAGCAGGCCACTTTCCAGGCCAGTGAGTCAGGATCCCTGGTGCGGGGCCCAGAAGCTCCCTCTGACACAGGGTAGCTCGTTCGTCTCAGGTTTCCGCCTGGCACACCCGTGCCTTCCAACTCACTGCAGCAGTAGCAGGCTCCAGGTGGGATATGACACCTCCATTAGAAAGTAGCTGCCAACCAGGCTTCCTTCCTGTACTAAAGGATGCACCAGAAGAGGGAACGATCTCCCTCAGTAATGAGCGTGCTTTGCACACCCTGTTTTTGCTGTATTTACCTGAGCTGTGTTTAGAGGCTCTCTAGAAGACACAGGTGTTGGTTTGAAAGTCATCACCATCTGTACTTGGAATTTCTGAGAAAACTCTCCAGTTTCTCTACCGTAGGTTAAATGTTTCAGTTCGTACAATATCTCATGCCAGTCAGAAGGGTGTGGTGGCGGTTGCATGTCTGATTTCTGGACGAGGAAGCCTGCCGTTGCTGCCCGTGTGCTGAGGGGGGCCGCCTCCGCCCCGCCCTCCTCTGCTCGCTGGGTGTCCTGACTTCTCCAGGACGGCCCTTGAGGGAGCTCAGGCTTGGTTAACCTCTGAGGGCAGAGCGCTGCTTATGGAGAAAGTAAGTTGTTGTTTTTGTTGTCCCTGTGTGGTGTGGTGGGGACACAGCGGCTTAACTGGGGGCCTGGAACCTGGGCATGCTGAGGCTTCGGGACTCCTGGGGACAGGCACCAGGGAAGGGCTGAGCACCCCCAACATGCAGACACAGACCTCCCCTCCTGATGTGCTGGTGTCACAGTGAGCGCCGGGGGCCCCTGGCGGAGATAGGAAGGGGCTGCCCCTGGCGTTGAGGAGGTGGGCTCGCTGGAGGTCTCCATGCAGACGCCCAGGGGTGGCGGCGGTGGCATGAGATACATTGATCAGGACTCGTGGGAGGCACTTGTCCTGAGTGACCAGATCTTTTGGCAGCTAAACAGTGGTCTAGTCACAAAACCTTCCGTTGAGCTCTGTTTGTTTTTGCCGCCATCATTCCTGTTTGAGGAACCACGAGAGGGCGCTGCCCTGCCTCTTGTCCGCAGGAGGCGCCGGGGGCCTGCAGAGGCTCGGTGGCCCTCAGGCGGTGAGTGCAGGACTTGGGGTCGGCTCGGTCTCGTGGATGGGCTGGCTGGAGCGCGCCTGCTTCCAGACAGGCTTCTGCACTGTCCTTTCCTTCCGAGGGTGTCCTGTTGTAGGCGGTCCAGTCTGCGTAACAAGACAAGGGAAAGTATGTCAATTGGTGGTCAAATTGATGGAATCTTGCCTTAATTTTGCCACATCCCACTGTCGGGCCGAAACCCTCTGTTTCAGGAAACCCTTGGGCTTAAGCCTCACTTGCTCATCCTCAACAAAATGGACCTGGCAGATCTGAAGGAGCAGCAGGTACGGCTCAAGTCTGACCGGATCTCTGGTCTGGTCTGCCCAGGCCTGCGTGCTTTAGCAAACTAGCCTTAGACTAACCTGTCATTCAGGTGACCAAAGAGTTTGTATCCTTCAGCGGGGGTCCAGCCATGGGCGAGGGGAGGAGCCGTGCTCCCACAGAGTGGCTGCAGGGCCCTCGAGGCTGTGAGCACGCGGCATGTGGCTGCAGCTGTGGTACGGATGCCTGTCTCTTGTTTAACTTTCACTCACTCGCGTTTCAGTTGCCTCCTGGGGCGAGTGGCCATCACCCTGCTCTCCGACCCAGAGGCCTCTTGGTGCAGCAGCGTTGGCTTCCTGTGTCCTCCCAGACCTCTGGTCTGAGCTCTGGGCTGCCTGCTGCCCCCTGAGTGATCTGGAAGGTGTGAGACCCAAAGCAACTGGGGCTGTCCCCGAGCCCTGCTGGATGGGGACACAGTGTCCAGGGGTGATGTCTCCTATTGTCCCTGAGTAAGAGAAACAGAGAGAGTAGGTGTCAGAATCTTGAAATCGAGCCAGCTTTTGTGTGTGTGTAGCTTTTCCTTTTGCAGCAGCAGGAACGCGTTCTGGTTTCTTAGTTGGCTGTGGTACACTGAGTTCTTTAAACTCCACCCCCGTGTCTGCCTATGCAGGTTGGGAGGGGGAGTCCCATGCAGATTTGTACGCAGCCTGCAGTGTGACTTCACGAAGTCTTTGTGGGCCTGACCTTCATCTGCATCATCATAGCAAACAATAAATCAGCAAAACTAACTGAATCAATGAATGGCTTTTTTATTCCTTTAAGTAAATCAGTAGCTGATCAAACAATGTAGTTCAGTTCAGTTCAATTCAGTCGCTCAATCGTATCTGACTCTGCGACCCCATGGACTGCCGCACGCCAGGCCTCCCTGCCCATCACCAACTCCCGGAGCTTACTCAAACTCATGCCCATTGAGTTGGTGATGCCATCCAACCATCTCATCCTCTGCTGTCCCCTTCTCCTCCTACCTTCAATCTTCCCCAGCATCAGGGTCTTTTCCAATGAGTCAGGGCTTCGAATCAGGTGGACAAAGTGTTGGAGCTTCAGCTTCAGCATCAGTCCTTCCAGTGAATATTCAGGACTGATCTCCTTTAGGATGGCCAGGTTGGATCTCCTTGCAGTCCAAGGGGTTCTCAAACAGTGCAGTACTGGTTGTAAAAATAAGAGTCATACGGTGATTTCGCTTCACATTTAGGCCAGTAAGTTCATGTTAGTGTCAGTTTACTTTGGGGCTTTTAAAGTGTTCCACGTATTCTGTAGCTGGGTTCAAACCTTAGTGTAAGTGGGGCTTGTTTTGTGGAAGCTGGTTGGGAGGCGGGGAGCGATGATGTGACTGAGTGGAGACCAGCGCCAAGTGTCTCCGGGGCTGCAGGTGGTTTCGGATGACCTGGTGTGGCCCCGTCCTGTGTCCTCCCACAGAGCCCGTGGCAGGGGCGCCCCGGGGCTGGCCTGCCCTCCCCTGACGTGCCCTCAGGCCACCTGCCCCGGTGGCCCAGCCTCCTTTCGAGTCCCCAGCCCTTGAGCAGATCCTCAGACTCTAGCTTATGACGCCGCCCATGTCTTCCTTTGGTGTTTGAGTTGGAAACGTCTTGTCTCTTTTAGAAAATTATCCAACACTTAGAAAGAGAAGGCATAAAACATGTTGTTTTTACCAACTGTGTGAAGGATGAAAATGTCAAGCAGGTGGGTCTCTTCTGTTTTGTGCTCTGAGGCTTCTGCTTAAAATGTTAAAGAAACACCACAGATTACTGTGCTTCTGCAGGAAGCAGAATGTTGTTGGGTTTGGGGCACAGTCACCTCCTGGGTCGGGCAGACTGGGGGTGGGAACAGCAGGGTCGGGCCGAGAGATGCCTTTAGTCCCAAGTGGAGGCCATGGACGGTCTGTGCCTGTTTTCCTGGTCAAGTTGGAGAATTCTGCGGCTGTCATGCGTCTTTGGAAGGCGTGGCAGTGCCCGCTGTCCCCCTCGGGCTCTCCTCTTTCCTGCGGAAGGACAGGGCAGGGCCCCGGCCACCCCCACCCCTTCGCAGAGCACAGACTGCGTCTGACGTGTGTGGAACCACGCTGGCCGGTGGTGGGATGCCGGTGGGAGTGCCGCCTCCAGGGGCCGAGGGCAGCCGGGCTCCCCCCGGAAGGTGCCTGGTGGTTGTTGGTTGCAGGTCATCCCAACGGTCACGGAGCTGGTTGGGAGCAGCTACCGCTATCACCGAGGAGAGGTTGGTGGGCCAGGACCGGCCGAGGGCCTGCCCCTTCTGCTGGGAAACCCGGGCCCACTGCTGAGCCCAGCCTGGGGACCCCCCTCGGGTCTTGGCAGGTGGGGTGGGGCGGCCCCAGGTGGGCACGCTGGTGCCCCGGGGGTATGGGGGTGCGGGGCTGGGTGGTGCCCACCCCCTGCCCTTGCGCTTCCAGCACGTGGAGTACTGCATCATGGTGATCGGGGTCCCCAACGTGGGCAAGTCCTCGCTTATCAACTCCCTGCGGAGGCAGCACCTCAGGAAAGGTACTTCTGCAGTTGGGGGGGCAGGCACTGGTTCTCGTGCTGGGACGACCCTCCAGAGCCTGAGACCCCAGCTCACTGAGGGGGCTGTTGGCACCAGGAGGCCCAGCTGACAGCTTGGTGTGCAGTCAGCTGGTGAGACAGTCATTCCCTAATACATTTTATACTTCATCCGCTTTCTGTCTTTAAATGTTTAATATGTGCAGTTTCTATACGTGGGCGATTTTGTGCTTCCGTTACTCTGTCTCTTTGTCCCGCTTGCTCAGGGCGTGTGGGAAACGTGGGTGAGACGTCAGGCCGGGACCCGGAGAGGGCTCTCCGGGCCTGTGTCTCATGCCTGCTGGCGTTTGACGCCAAGTCCGTGTTGACTCGTGTTCTGCATGAGTGTGTCCTTTGGGAACCTCCCTGAGACAGACCTGTGCCGGACCGTCACCTCAGGCTGTTTCTGCTGCCAGCTGGAGCACTGTTACAGTCAGCTGTTGCTTACTTTCCTGTAATTGTGGCTTTAAAGACATCATTGGTGTTAGTACATTAAGTGCTGTGCAAGCCTCACACTGTCAGCCTCCAGACGCAAGTGGGCCTGCCCTCCGGAGCCCTGGAGCCTCTGGTGTGCGTTCTGTCGTGTGAATTGGG
Source organism: Bos indicus x Bos taurus (assembly GCF_003369695.1). Lineage (NCBI taxonomy): Eukaryota > Metazoa > Chordata > Mammalia > Artiodactyla > Bovidae > Bos > Bos indicus x Bos taurus. The sequence continues at coordinate 238,364 of NC_040101.1, read as the reverse complement.
TCCTCGGGCGCCTCATCCTGGCTCACAGGGTCTGCGCTGCGCGGGGCCCGCTTCACGGAGCCCGAGTCCCCAGGGTCCACCCGCGCTGCTGCGTGCGCCATGATCTCCCTCCTTCTGAGGCTGATAACACTCCTTTGTGTGGGCGAAGCACGTTTTGTTTACCTGTCCGTGCGCTGATGGATGCGAGTGTTGCTCCAGCACAGGGGGAGGGTCTGCCTGGGACACGCCCTGAGCTGGGACCCTACGGCCAGTGTCAGGAGCCGCCCCACGGGTGGGCCATTGTGGGCGGTCCTGGGGCGGTGCCGGCCTTGCAGGGAGGAAGGCGATGCCAACAGGCAGCCCTGGCCAGCTGTCACGGCTGTGCCTCAGCGGGTCGTGGCGCCTGGGAGGCGGTCCTCTCCCTGCAGAGCCCTCGCTGGGCCCCGCTAGGCTCCCATGTGCATCGCTGCTCATCCAGCGTATCTGCCTGGGCGCTTGACAGACTGACGTCTCCCTTTCATCCTGCAGGAAAAGCCACCAGGGTGGGCGGCGAGCCTGGGATCACCAGAGCTGTGATGTCCAGGATTCAGGTGGGGCCTTGTCCTCATACCATACCTGGGCCAGGGCTCAGGTGTCTTCCATCCCAGGGGCATGCAGGGTCAGGGCAGAGCCTGTCCTCCTGGGGCAAGGTGGCTGCTGGGTTCCTGCCCTTATTCCTTCTCCACGTCACCCAGCAGTGGCATCCTGTGGGGATGCTGAGAGCTTGGTGGCAGTGACTCTGGGGGGCAGGTTCCAGGGTCTTCTCTAGCCTCAGGCAGAAGGCCAGCTGACCACGCTCTGCCCCCAGGTGTGTGAGCGGCCGCTGATGTTTCTGCTCGACACCCCTGGGGTGCTGGCTCCTCGGATTCCAAGCGTGGAGACGGGCCTGAAACTGGCCCTGTGCGGTGAGCCCGACCCCCACCACCCACAGCAGGCTCCCAGGCCCCCAGGCTCCCAGGCTGGGTGGCCTGTGCTTGGCCTGGCTGCTCACAGCTGACACCCCTGGCACCCTCAGCCCGTCGGGCATCCTGGCCCACCCTGGAGGGGGCGCCCTCCTCCCCCTCGACTGCGGGGGTGGGGAGGGCAGGGCGCGAGCTGAAGCCCTTCCCCTCCGCGCCTGTTCCCAGGAACCGTGCTGGACCACCTCGTGGGCGAGGAGACCCTGGCTGACTTCCTTCTCTACACCCTCAACAGGCACCAGCTCTCGGGGTGAGTGCAGGGGGCAGGCCCTCTCCCCCGGCCTCACTAAGCATAACTGAAACCAGCACCGTGAGGTGCCGTGGACAGTCTGTGGTCATCAATGTACAGTCTGACAGGTTGTGACATGTGGGTGCACCCGTGAAGCCGTTCAGTTCAGTCGCTCAGTCGTGTCCGACTCTTCTCGACCCCATGAACCGCAGCACGCCAGGCCTCCCTGTCCATCACCCACTGCCGGAGTCCACCCAGACTCACGTCCATCGAGTCAGTGATGCCATCCAGCCATCTCATCCTCTGTCGTCCCCTTCTCCTCCCACCTTCAATCTTTCCCAGAATCAGGGTCTTTTCAAATGAGCCAGTTCTTCGAATCAGGTGGACAAAGTACTGGAGCTTCAGCTTCAGTGTCAGTCCTTGCAATGAACATTCAGGACTGATCTCCTTTAGGATGGACTGGTTGGATCTCCTTGCAGTCCAAGGGACTCTCAAGAGTCTTCTCCAACATCACAGTTCAAAAGCATCAGTTCTTTGGTGCTCAGCTTTCTTTATAGTCCAGCTCACATCCATACATGACCATTGGAAAAACCACAGCCTTGACTAGATGGACCTTTGTTGGCAAAGTCATGTGACGCCGTTACACGTCCAGGAAACCCCGTTTCTTGTGCTGCCATGTGGCCCCCTCCCTGCCCACCTGCTTCCTGCACCTTCTGGAGCCTCACAGGGGGAGCCCTGTGTGCAGCCTCCCTGCTGGCAGTGCCCGCCTGGCCGGGCGTTCATCCCTGGGTTCATCCGTGTTCTCACACTGGGCAGTGCAGGCGGTCGCTGTGCAGAGGTCCAGTCGGTTTGCCCTCACCAGTGAGGATGGTGAGAGTGCCTGTGTCCTGCAGGCCCCCAGAGATGTCCCTGAGGACCCTGAGGACGTCAGGTCAGGCATTTGGTTTTCCCCACAGAACCAGCTTCTGGTCCCCACTTTCTGACCTCTGGTTTTTGTTCTGGTGGTTGCTGTCCGGTCCGCGTTCCTCCCTTGTTTCCGCGTTGCTGACTGTCTTCCTGTTACTGCTGTGGGCAGGAGGTGGGCTCGCCCCTCACCGCCGGTCCTGCTCACGTCTCCAGCCTCCGTGTCGTGGGGAGGTCGTGGTGTTCTGGTGACTTGAGGACGTGACCTCCTGTATCCTGGACAGGATAGTCTCTGCTCTGAAATCTCCCTCGTGTGTCCCTGTCCCCTGTCTCTTTACTTTGAGCTGGCGTGTCTTTACATTTAAAATGTTTGTTGCTGCATGTAGTTGGCCCTTGCTTTTCACCCATCTGGCCGTTTCTGCTTTTAGTTTAGGTGTTTAGGCCACTCATGTCTGACTGGTCACTGACGTTAGGGTTACATCTTCAATCTTGCCTTTGTCACAGCTGTTCTGTGCACCTTTTCTTTTCTCTCTCTTTGACCTTCTAGATCAGTCAGATGCCTTCTCTTTAGCTCGCTTGGCTGCACCGCGTCTCAGTTGCAGCTTGCAGGATCTTTAGTCACAGCACGCGGACTCTTGTGGGATCTGGTCCCTGCTCAGGGACTGACCCCGGCCCCCTGCACTGGGAGCGCGGCGTCTCAGCCCCTGGACCCCCAGGGAAGTCCCTCAGACGCTTTTCACGATTCCCTTTTGTCAGCTTGTTACCTAGAACCTGGGCGGAGGTGGCTCTGGGGTTCGCAAGGCATCGCAGTGGCCTGAGTGCCGTGAGGCCCGGGCCTCTCCCGTCTGCGGAGCTCGCCTCTGGGCAGTGTTGTGACACGTGTTGCTCTCTGCGGCAGACATGCTGCTGCGCTTTCTTGAAACATGGATGTAAAGTGAAGACTCGCCCCGTCTGCTCTGGGCCCCACCCTGTGGGGCCGTCTCCCTGCCCAGGATTCCCTGTGACGCCAGTGGCCGTGCAGCTGCTGTTGGAGGATGTGTTCATTTCACCTTCCGTTTTGAAGGGAGTTTGCCCCGTGGGCAGAGTTCTCGGTGGACGGACTGTCCGCAGAGGAGCGGTTTCTGATGAGAGTCTGCCCTCTGTTCCTCTGTTCCGTACGTACGGCGCTCTGGCTGCTGTGACGGTTTCTCCTCGTCAAGCGTTCGGGCAGTTTATGACACTGCGCGCCGGCACGGTTCCCTTGTTTCTTGTGCTTGTCCCCAGCCCTTGGCTCTCACCCCCAGACTGTGCAGCCTGCGTCACGCACGTGTGGGTGACCCCGGCCACTGTCCTCGTCCACGCAGGGCTGTCACCAGGCTCTGACGGTGGGTGCAGGGCTCCATCCCCCGCTCTGGCTCCAGGAGCGCTGGCTCAGCGCCGCTGGGTCCCCAGCTCCCTCGCCCTCTCCCCTGCAGAGTTCGAGCTGCTCTAATTCCCTCAGCGTGTGTTTCATAGTGTTTTCTTCCAGATGTTAGATTCGGATTATTTCTTTTTATTGTCTTCTGTGTGGGTTCTTTGCTTTGTAATCACAGGGAATGCAGTTCTAATAACTGATTCAGGGTCTCTGTGGATTCCAGTGTCTGGGGCGGTTCCAGCTGACCGGTTTTCTCCCCCGACGGGTCTGTTTTCCCGCTGCGTGTGCCTGGCAGCTCTTGCCCCTGACCTTCGGGTGGCAGGTGTCTTGGTATTCCTGCCCTGGGACTGTCATCGGGAACACTCCGGTCCTTTTGCTTAGGGTCTGCAGGGAGACCCCCTCGAACGGTCAGCTGTCCTGGCAGCTGTACCCAGGGTCCCGGTGTGGGGCTGGGTCTCGGGGCAGCTGCCTGTGGCCACGTGGAAGGTGGGTGTCGGTGAGGTCCTCAGCTCTGCAAGGAGGTCACTGGCACCCACGAAGGGGTCACTGGAGAGCCGGTGACTGCCGCCCTCCCACAGGTACGTGCAGCACTACGGCCTGGGTGAGGCCTGTGACGACATCGCCAGCGTGCTGAAGCGGGTGGCCGTGAAGCTGAGGAAGACCCAGAAGGTGAAGGTGCTGACGGGCACGGGTGAGATGGGCAGCCCCGGGGCTGGGCGGGGGTTGGGCCCAGGGCAGTCGGGGGAGGGGTGTCTGCCTTGGCTGCAGGGGAGGGGCCGGGCCTGCAGGGTGGGCCACACCTCCTCTGGAAGCTCCAGGCCATGATGCCCTCACTCTTGTGAATTCGGGTGTTTTTCCCGAATGTGCTGTGCAGACGCCCACCTGCGTGGGCCTGAGGGGGTTGGACTGGGCCCCGCGTGCGGCTCCCTCCTCACCTGAGCCTCCTGCCTTCCCAGGGAACGTGAACGTCATCCAGCCCGACTACCCTGCAGCCGCCCGAGACTTCCTGCGGGCCTTCCGCAGCGGGCTGCTGGGCCCCGTGATGCTGGACCGAGACCTCCTGCAGGGCCGCTCTGCAGAGGAGTCGTGAGCTGGTCTGGCGGGAGGGCCTGGCCCCTGCCCTCAGCTCTGCAGCTGGGGTTGGATTCCCAGAGTCCCCACGCTGCTCACCGCACTGGGTCTCTGTTCCAGGAAGGAGGCCGAGTCGTCCTGCCCCACAGCTGGCCCCTGGTCCCAGCGGACAGGCCTGGGTGTGAGCGTCAGGGCGGTGGGCATCCCGTGTGCCAGGCCCGGGGTGGGGGGACACTCTCTGGTGTTCAGTGTCTCTCAGCTCCTTTCCTAAGGAGAAGCTGGCATTTTCTCAGGAGTTGAAACCATCATCTGTAATTTTAAAATTTTAAATTAAAAGGCCTATCTCTGAGCACAGCTCGGCTGGGCCCATCAGGGAGAACTGAGCCGCCAAGGAGCTGCCCCGCTGGGACCTCCTGTTTAAGACTTTCAAACGGCCACGTTGCCTCTGCGGCCCTGGCTCGGGCTCGGCCACCTCGCTCTGGTCTTGCGGAGCCCGGAGCTCAGTCTGGGAGGATGAGGGCATCTGGGCGCCGTACCCAAGAAAGCTGGCAGTGTGGACACAAGAGGCTCCGGGGTTGGCCCTCTCACTGTGCAGCCCCGCGGGCCCCTTGCCAAGAAAAACAACACGAACGCTCAGCACCCAGGGCTCGTGTGTCAGGTTCCTGAGTGTCCTGGTCCTGCAATAAGGAGCGGTCTGGTTGGCAGCAGAGTTTATTTCACCACTGAAGCGTGCACACACACACACACACAGGAGGTCCCGAGGAGCCGCGGCAGAATCCAGCGGCCCCGTCCCCTTGGTGCCCAGGGCCGCTCTGCTCACAGCCCGGCTTGTGCACAAGCCAGGGCGGTCAGTGGAGACCCCAGGCCTTCCTGCCGCCTGCGAGCACCTTCCAGCTAATGAGACGGCGCCCAGCGTTGCTGGGCTCACACCTGAGGGGCAGGAAGGTCACCACCACAGCCTGCACATTCTGGAAGCGGGCGGGGAGGGAAGGGTGCTGGGCCTGGGCGCTGCATTTGGTTACAGCTCCGGCTCTTCTGTGGCCAGTGGTGTTGCGACCTTCCCGGGCACTCCGCCAGGGCCCCTCTTCCTGTAGGCGGCCCTCTAGGTCCTGCTGCGCCCCCCCGCCCAGCACACTCACCAGTTCGCCTGAGGCTGCCCACCCTGAGCGCCGCCTGCTTCCTACCGGAACCCTGCCCCGTGGGGTGGGAAGCGTTCAGGGATGTGTGGCTGCAGACGCCAAGGTCTCCTGAAGCCGGGTTGTTGAGTGGAGTCACCTGACAGGAGCGGTGTTGCCCGCACGAGCGGTGTGCTGGCGCTGCACGCCGCAGAGGCGCGCGAGGGTCTGGACCAGCCATGGTCCGTGTCCTCGTGGGCGTCTGAGGCTGAGCACAGCTCGGCCAGGCCCATCAGGGAGGGCTGAGTCGCCAAGGAGCTGCCCTGATGGGACCTCCTGTTTAAGACTTTCAGATGTTACTTCTGAGGCCCTGGCTTGGGCTTGGCCACCTCCCGCTGGTCTTGTGGAGCCCGGAGCTCAGTCTGGGAGGATGGAGGGCATCTGGCAGTGTGGACACAGGAGGCTCCAGGGAGCTGTGGCCTGCAGTTTGGCGCCTGGGCCTTTGGACAGAAATGCTTGGTCCAGGCCCCGTGGATAATTTGAGACCCTGACTGCAACCAGAGCCGAGGGCCAGCTGGGAATGCAGAGTCGGCAGGGCTCCTGGAGATGCTGGTCTGGACACGAATCTGTCAGCTAAGTCCACAGGCCTTGCGGCGCGGGGCAGGCAAGGGCGGGTTCTGGAGGCAGAGTCCGGCCGACCAGGAGCCGGGCCGCAGCTGTCCTGCAGGGTCCTGGGGCTCCTCCAGCCAGAGGGCGCGCCGGCGAGCCTGGGCCCAGGCTGGCTCACGCCGGTGGGGCAGGTCGGCAGCTGGAGGGAAAAGCACCTGAGAGGCAGGGCTGCCTCACTCTGGGCGTCGGGAGCCAGGGGCAAACCTTGAGTCTTTGGGGGCTGCTCTGGGCTGTGTCCCCTGGTTCCCCCAGCAGTGGGCCTCACAGCATCTGCCCAGAGAGGGCTGTGGCCCTGGGTCCACAGGCAGGGCAAGGCTCCGGGCAGGCCCTGGGTGAGGGTGTTCTGGGAGTGTCCAGAGAGCATGGGGCCATGCTGGGCTCACAGATCCACAGACGCACCCCCCTTCTTGCTGGATGGGTGACCAGCGCTTTTCCTCGAGTCCTTCAGTCCCTGGGGCTGCCTCTGTGGGGGGCGGGGGGCACCATGTCCTCTGGGCTGTGGCAGAACCAGCCCAGCCTGAGGGCCCGCCTCCCTGCCAGGTGGTCAGCACCGTCCTCAGCACTCAAGTGTCCAGGGTGGGCTCAGAGGAGCTGGGGTGGCCTGAACAACCTGTGGAGTGGTAGGCGCCCGGCCAGCGTGGACCGGTGCGGGAACCGCAGGACCCCTGCCGTTCTGGCTTGGGGGGACTAACCCCAGCAGGAGGCAGGGTATCCTGGGGCTGCTGGGCCGCTGGCCCCCTGGGAGGATGTGAGATGGGGAGGGGCTCCGACGGGAGGTGTCACAGCTTCAGGCCGAGGGGCCAGAGCTGCCCACACTGCTCTAGGCTCCTGGCTGTGGGCAGGGGAGGGGAGGGGCGATCGGGGCCGCGGGGCCTGGGAGGAGGGCACAGGCTGGGGGCGGCTCTGGCCCTGATGCGCCCGGCCCAGCCTAGGGCCGCAGCAGCCGCAGGGCGCCCAGGGCCCCGCCCAGCAGTGGGCAGAGGTGCCTGTGGCCTGTGGGCCCCGTGCCTGAGGTCCACGCCCAGTAGCTGTAGACGCCTCTCCCCGTTCCGTTGCTGCCGGGCGCTCCGTCCTCTGCATCCTCCGGGCCAAGCTCCGCCGGCCCCGCGGCCCTCCTCCAGCTCGAGCCCGCAGCCAGGCCTGCGGCTGCCCCCGCCGCGGCCCCCGCCGCCGCCCCCGCGGCCACGCGCATTGAGGAGCCGGCGTAGCGGGGCGCTGGCCTCACACGCACCCTCGCGGCGCCGCGCCCGCCACGGGCGCTGCCACGGGCCCCACCGCGGCCACCCTTGGCTGCACTGCCGTCGCAGAGGAAGGTGGCCGCTAGCAGCAGAGCCCAGCACACGGCGGCCGCCCAATTCATGTTCCTGGAGCAGAACCTGCAGGACGGAGAAGGAGATCTCAGCTTCTGTGAGGACGGGGCACTCAGGAGCTGGGAACAGAGGACTTGGGGAGGTAGGGAGGTGCTCGGGGCCCGGGCACAGGGAGCTCAGCGGTCAGGGGCGGGCTGGGCATTGGGTGGTACGCGGGGCCTCGCCTGCTGGAGGAGTGGGGAGTGGGCTGGGGCGGGCTGGGGGCAGGCCTGCCTGAGGATTAGGGCCTGGGGCCTTGGGCGGGGATGGGGGGTCTTGTTCAGTAGCCGGGAAGGGGCTGGTGGGGGTGAGGGTTCTGCAGTGGGGTTATTCTGTGTGGAGCGTGGAGTGCGGGCAGAGGAAGGGGCTTGCGAGCCCCCTGCGGTTGAGGGCGCTCAGGCCTGCGGAGGGGGCTCCATGTGTGGGCCGCTCCAGGGCTTGCAGGCCCACCGGCCACCGTGGGGTGAGGCTGCGTCTCCAGGTCCGAGGGCCCAAAGGAAGCGGGTGAGGGTCTGGAAGAGGGGCCAGCAGGGAGCCTCGGTCGCTTTCCCAGGCCCCTCCCCGGGCTCCGGGGCCGCAGCCCCACCCCGGGCAGGGTCCAGCCTGGCGCCCCCTCCCGCGCGCTCCGCCTCGCGCTCCGCCCCTCCCGCTACCGCCTGGCTCGCAGCTGGGCCGGGGACCAGAGGCGACCCCTGGGCGGCGGCTCCACCCGCCTCCCGGCCCCAGACGCGCCCCCCCACCGCCCGGTCTTACCAGCCGCGGGCCTCGGGCAGAACCGCGGCGGCTCCGAGGACCGCGGCCCGAGCGGAAGGGGGGCTGTGGCGGAGACCTGGCCGGCGCCGCCGAGCGGAGCGGGGATGTGCGTGCGGCCTCCGCCCTTGGCGTGGGGCGGGCAGACGCGGAGGCTCATCCCCGGGACGGGAGGGAGGGGACAGGGGCGGGCCTTCGCAGGCGCAGCCCCCCTCTGCCCAGCACCCCCCCACTCGCCGCCCGGTCCTCCATCCCTTGCGCACCCCAACCCTGACTGGTCCCCCGATACCAGTCAGCCCCACGGTCTTCAGCACCTCGCACCCCCCGCTCCACCGCATCCGTCCTCACCCCAACTTCGCACACTCCGTCCCCTCACCCCCCCACCCTCCGGCCTGACCCCAAGCCCTATCTCCCTCACATCCTCTCCAGTTCCTCTTTCCCTCCATTTCCTGGGGGTGTGTCCACACGGGCGCCTGACCGCAGGGCCCAGAGAGGAGAGGATGGCTCTCCAGGGCGTCCCAGACCCAGAGCAGCACCAGCCCTAGCAGGCCCCCTTCCAGGCCTGGGAAAGGGGAGCCGGGACCCCTCTTCCCACCTCCAGGGCTGCCGCTCAGGTTCCTCCAGGGCCAGGCAGGCGGCCCCACCATCTGTGACCCGACTGCTCCAGCTAGCGGGCCTCCAGGTCCCCGCTGGATTGGACCCCTGGGCCTGGCTCTGTCTTGCTTTCCAAGGTTTGTCTGTCCTCGAGTCTCCTCCCGGCCCCCTCCCAACCCCAGACTCTAGGCCTCGCCTGAGCCGCTCCCCCTGGGGACACCGGCTCTCACGGTGTCAGGAGTGCACGGTGCCGCAGAGGCCTCTGTGACACCGTCTCTCTCCGAGTCTGTTCGATCCTGTGGTCCCTGAAGGCTCAGCGCCGCCGCGTCGTCCCACGCTGTCCTGGGCCAGGGGCCTCGGGCTGCTGTGGCTATGCGCGATGGGAGAGGCGGGGCTCGTCCAAGGCTTGCATCCTCTGGTGGACTCCCTGGTCCCACGCACAGAACAGCCCCAGTGAGTTGCTCACCTCCAGGAAACAAGGGCACTTCTCTGAGGAGATCAGGATGCCACGTGGGGCCTGCAGGGAGGTCACCACTGTGGCCTCTCAGCACCGTTCCCCTGCTCCAGTGTGTCCCCTGGGAGCCCACCTTCTCTTATTTTTGCCCATGGGGTCTGACTGTGACTGCCCCCTCCCTGGCCCTGGGAGGGGATGTGGCACGCCTTCCTGGCCGCACGGACCTGCTTCCCAGGGCAGGGCCGGGCCTGGGCCCTCTCCTGGGGCACCGAGAGTCGGGAACAGTCTCGCATGTGGCTCCACTGCAGAGCCCAGAGCCGGAGCGGGCGGGCGGGCCAGGGGCAGTGAGGGGCGTGCCCCCTCGGCCTCCCGGTCGGGCAGTGCCACAGCTGACACCGGGCACCTTCCCTGTCACCTGCGCTCAGAGGGCCCCCAGCCCAGGGACATCCCTGCTCCCTTGTTCTCAAGGGTCCTGCCTGACAGCTCCCAGACAGGCTTCCTGTTAAAGTGTCAATAGCAGCCAGCATTTATCAGACGTTTGAGGAAAGTCTGCAGCACAATAAAGACCACAGCAAAGAAAAGGGGAAAAAGGCTCAAGAAGTTTGAGGAATTAGAGAAAAACCTAAAAAAGCAAAAATAATCCATAGGCTCAGAAAGACTGGGGGAGATACTGTGTTTGTATAAGAACAGGAGGCTAGGACAGAGGTCCAGACTAAGTAAGAACTTCTGAAAACAAGGTGGCAAAAAGCCAACAGAACTGAATTACAAAGTGAAGGACATTTTTTTAGGTGAACAGAAACAAGACGGCAGATATAAGAGAAAGGGCGTGGTTTTGGACTCTGAGTCTGATGGAGTCCCCCTTCAGAGGCAGAGGGTCAAGGGCACTCCGCGAGAGGAGCCATGGAGGGAGGCTAATGATCCCTTTCATGAGGAGCTAAGCCTTATCTGTTGAAATGTGAGGGAAGCATAGGAAACAATTTAGACTATTTTATGTTTAAATATTAACATGAAAAATTCAAATGAAATACTAGCCACTGGGACTTCCCTAGTGGGAAGACGTTGCATTTCAATGCAGGGGTGAAGTTTCGACCCTTAGTTGGGGACCTGGGATCCCACATGCCTCATGCCCAGAAAACCAAAACATAAAAACAAATATTAGCCATTGAGCCCAACAGTACATTAAAAGCAGGTCGTCACTCTCAGGTCCAGGTGGTTTCAAGTCTGTGGACACACTTCACTCATTGCTGCACAAAGGGAGAAAAACACTCATGATTTTCTCAGAAAAAGAAGACGGCACATTTCATTTCTTTTTTTGTTTGTTTTTCAGTTTTTTTGATTATGAAAATGTATTCCTGTTGTGCCTTCACTCCCAACACACGACCCTGGTCCTCCTTCTTCCCTTCATGTTTGCTGCTCAGTTGCTTGGTCGTGTCTGACTGCCCCGCCACGGGCCGCAGCACTCCAGGCCTCCCTGGCCTTCACCATCACCAGAACTCGTTCAAACCCATGTCCACTGAGTCAGTGGTGCTATCCAGCCATCTCATCCTCTGTCGCCCCCTTCTCCTCCTGCCGTCAGTCTTTCCCAGCATCATGGTCTTTTCCAATGAGTCAGTTCTTTGCATCTACTGGTCTCATTGGTGGCCATGGAGCTTCCCGGCAGGATGAAGATGTGCCACAGTCCACAGGCCTGAGCAAAAACGAGCCATTTCTTAATTTTTAAATGTCTTTTTTTTAAGTTTTTTTTTAATTGAAATATATTTGACACGTAAAAAATTGAAGAGGAACTAAAGAGCCTCCTGGTGAGAGTGAGAGGGGAGGGGAAACGGCTTAAAGAGCCTCCTGGTGAGAGTGAGAGGGGAGGGGAAACGGCCTAAAGAGCCTCCTGGTGAGAGTGAGAGGGGAGAGGGGAAACGGCCTAAAGAGCCTCCTGGTGAGAGTGAGAGGGGAGAGGGGAAACGGCTTAAAGAGCCTCCTGGTGAGAGTGAGAGGGGAGAGGGGAAACGTTGGCTTAAAGCTCAACATTCAGAAAACCATGAAGACCATGGCATCTGGTCCCATCACTTCATGGGAAATAGATGGGGGAACAGTGGAAACAGTGGCAGACTTTATTTTGGGGGGCTCCAAAATCACTGCAGATGGTGACTGCAGCCATGAAATTAAAAGACGCTTACTCCTTGGAAGGAAAGTTATGATCAACTTAGACAGCATATTAAAAAGCAGAGACATTACTTTGCCAACAAAGGTCCGTCTAGTCAAGGCTATGGTTTTTCCAGTAGTCATGTATGGATGTGAGTGTTAGACTATAAAGAAAGCTGAGTGCTGAAGAATTGATGCTTTTGAACTGTGGTGTTGGAGAAGACTCTTGAGAGTCCCTTGGACTGCAAGGAGATCCAAGCAGTCCATCCAAAAAGAGACCAGTCCTGGGTGTTCATTGGAAGGACTGATGTTGAAGCTGAAGCTCCAATACTTTGGCCACCTTATGCGAAGAACTAACCCATTTGAAAAGACCCTGATGCTGGGAAAGATTGAGGGCAGGAGGAGAAGGGGACGACAGAGGATGAGATGGTTGGATGTCATCACTGACTCAATGGACATCAGTTTGGGTAGACTCGGGCAGTTGGTGATGGACAGGGAGGCCTGGCGTGCTGCAATTCATGGGGTCGCAAAGAGTTGGACATGACTGAGTGGCTGAACTGAACTGAACTGACACATAACATTTTGTAAATTTAAGATGTCCACCATGTTGATCTGATACACTTACATATTGTTATGTGATTTGATTTCCATCAACATTCATTTGTGGGGGAAAATGCCAAGAAAGCTAGTCATAGAAATGACTTTTTAAACTTGATTAAAGCTATGTTTCAGATAAACCCTCAGCAGATATCATATTTAGTGGAGAGCCTTTAAATATGTTTTGTCAAAAATTATGAGCAAGGAACGCTTCCTACTTTCACCACTTCTGTTGATCACAGGCCTGAGCCCAGGAGACAGCCGTGCCCTGGAGAAGCTGTGGACTCTGTGGTCGACCACTCACCCCCAACGCCCGGAACTGGGGAGCCCTCGCCTCTGCAGAGCGGGGGAAGCAGAGTGTGCTCTGAGGGTGCTGGGCAGGGCTCTGTTCCCCAAGGAGGGGCCGCAGAGCCCGCACATCTCCCCTCCCCTTCCTCCGCTGAGGACTGCGGCCTCGGTGCTGGGAGCTGCTGCCGCCCTCTGAGGACTGTAGGCTGGACACATAGGCCAGAGGGTGGGTGGAAGGTGGGGAGGGGCGTTCTGGGTCCAAGGTGCTCAGTGGGGCTGCTCTGCTTGCCGTGCACTGCCCACAGCCTGACTGCTTGTCCCCGTTGGTGCAAGAGATTGCTACCTGCATATTTTGTGACTGCAGCTGCATGAGTGTCTTATGGCAGATAAAACTTATGGTAGAAAGTCTCTACCAAAACAAGAAATAGTAGAAGATAAAATGCCATTCACAGTAACAATGGACTCTATAAAAAACCTCCCAGAATGCAAAGGATCTTTATGGCAAAAATAAACAGACCATTAAGGAACATAAAGGAAGACCCGCATAAATGGGAGAAACAGAGGCAGCGCAGCTGGGTGCCCGCCTGGGCCTCCTTCAGACTCAGCCCTAGGTGAGTGTGTGATTCCAGTAAGAATCTCAGCAGAGTTCTTAAAGGAACCTACTGTTGACTGAATTGTGGCCTCACCATTCATATTTTGAAATCCTGTCCCCAGCACCTAAGAATGTGATTATATTTGGAGATGGGTCTTTACAGAGGTTAAAAAAGTTGAAGTCATCAGCGTGGTCCTGACCCAATATGACTAGTGTCCTTATAAGAGGGGATAAGAGGAGATTGGGTCACAGACACGCACCCAGGGATGACCACATGAGGGTGGCTGGTTACAAGCCATGGGTACGGGCCTCAGAGGAAACCAACGCTGCTGCTGCTAAGTCGCTTCAGTCGTGTCCGACTCTGCGACCCCATGGACGGCAGCCCACCAGGCTCCCCCGTCCCTGGGATTCTCCAGGCAAGAACACTGGAGCGGGTTGCCATTTCCTTCTCCAGTCCATGAAAGTGAAAGTGGATTCGCTCAGTTGTGTCCGACTCTTTGCAACCCCACGGACTGCAGCCTACCAGGCTCCTCCGTCCATGGGATTTTCCAGGCAAGAGTACTGGAGTGGGGTGCCATTGCCTTCTCCGAAACCAGTGCTGCTGATACCTTATCTCAGATTCCAGGCTCCAGAATTGTGAGAAAATGAATTTCTGGTGTATAAGCCAGCCTGTCCGTGGTACTGTTTTTTCCCTGTGCCTTATAGCTTGTGGGATCTTAGATCCCCAGCCAAGGACTGAAGCACAGAACCTAACCACTGTACTGCCAGAGACGTCCCTGTGGTACTCTGTTATGGCAGCCCAAGCAAACTAAGGAACTCAGGGGCTCATACAAAAAGATAAAAGTCAAATTTAAACAAATTTTGAAAAAGCAGTTCAAAGAAGAGGGATTCACCATGTCAGATATTAAGAACTTGCAGACACCATGGTGACAAAGCAATCTAGACAGAAGACAGACCAGTACAGAAAGCAGGTTGTCAGGGACAGAACGCAGGAGCTTGTACATGTGCACAGGAAAGAAACAAGACTGGGAATTTGATAGAGAAAAGGGAGACTGTGAGAAGAACCAGATAGAAATTCTAAAACTAAAGTACATCAGAGAGCCGAGCCCGGCTCATCCCGGGCTGAGGAGCTGTCCCCTGCTCTGGTGCTGAAGTTCCCTGAAAGTGGCAGCTGGCACCTTTGAAGTTTGGCTGCTGCTACTGTGTCTCAGGATGAGGGAGGAGGAGAGGAGCTCGCTGGCTGTGCTGGTGGGAGAGAGCTGTGGCCCACCTGGTGCGTGGGCTGGTGGCGGTGAGCAGATGACAGGGTGGGAGGGTTTGAAGTTCCTCCTCCTGCCGCTGGTGCTAGGAGGGGCCGGGAGCCCAGTGGAGTTTGGCCAGGGCCTCGTGGATGTCATGGTTCTGGAGGCAGTAGATGATGGGGTTGAGCAGTGGGGTCACAATGGAGTAGACCACAGACACCAGTTTGTTGAGGTCAAAGGAGCTGATGGCGTGAGGCCGGGCGTACATGAAGATGGTGGTGGTGCAGAAGAGGGCCACCAGCATCAGGTGGGAAGCGCAGGTGGAGAAGGCCTTCTGGCGGCCAGCTGCTCCTGGGGTCCTCAGCACCGTGGCCACGATGTGGGTGTAGGAGATCACAGTCGCCAGCAGGGAGGTGGCGAGCACAGCGAGGGCTGCCACGAAGTCCAGCACCTCGATGGTGGCGGTGTCAGAGCAGGAGAGCTGCAGCAGGGGTGAGATGTCACAGAAAAAGTGGTTGAGGACGTTGGGGCCGCAGAACCTGAGGCGGGAGATGAGAGCCGTGGACATGCAGGAGGCTAGGAAGCCACCCAGCCAGGCGCCGAGGGCCAGGTGCAGGCAGAGCCTCGAGTCCATGATGGCTGGGTAGTGCAGGGGGTGACAGATGGCCAGGTACCGGTCACAGGCCATGGTGGCCAGGAGGAAGCACTCGGAGGAGCCAAGGGAGAGGAAGAGGAAGAGTTGGGTGAGGCAGCCTGAGAAGGAGATCGTCCTTGCTGAGGCCGAGAGGCCAGCCAGCAGCTTGGGGATGGTGACTGAGGTGTAGAGGGTCTCCAGCACTGACAGATTGGCCAGGAAGAAGTACATGGGTGTGTGCAGTCGACGGCTGGCTCTGATGGTCACCATAACGACCAGGTTCTCCAGGATGGTCACCATGTAGATGGTGAGGAATGACCCGAACAGCAGCCCCCGCACGTGGCACAGCTCTGGGAAGCCCAGCAGGATGAACTCTGTCACTGACGTCTCCGTGGAATTGCTCATAGCCTTCTTGGCAGGGAGGTCACTTCTGAGCGCCTTGGAACAGTGGAGAGAGGCAGGTGTGATGTGTGCTGGGCAGGGGACTGGGTCCTGGGAGCTGGGTGGGGGCACCATAACCCCTTCTCAAAGTTGCTGCAGCACTGACCACCCCCCATCCTTAACCCAACACACACTTCACCCTGAGCAAACCCCTGGCAGGGGGGCCCCACCTGCACACAAGTGAGCACAAGCATACCTCTCACGTCCACTCTCACGTGGAAGCTCTCAGGTGTGCACTGCTGCCTGTCCCAGCACTGTGCACACAGCCACATGTGGGAGTGTGCATGCCCACGTGCACACACACACACCTAAGTGCATGCCGGTGCACACACACCCAGGCACAACGCACACATGCACACACCCAGGTGCACTCCTGCACACACCCCCAGGCGCATGCACACGCACACATTCAGGTTCACACACACACCCATGTACATGCACACACACAGGCCCGCGTGTGCACACTGCAGGGAGGAGGCCCGCTCTGTGTGCTTGGAGTGCTGTCCTAGCTGTGTGTCCCCACGCTCCCTGGCCTTCTCCATGTGGGCCCCAGAGCACCGCTTCTCCTCACTGTTCTCTGGCCAGGGCTGCTCATCCTCAGGAAGGACACCACTTCCATCAGAAGGCCAGTGGGATCTCCAGGTCTGAGCAAAATCTGGGCCTCAGATTTGTGGGCCTGGGGCTGGGGGTGGGGGGAGGGTTCATCCCCACATTTGGTTTCCCCACGTGGACCTGTCTTGAGCTGGCCTGAGGTCTGTATCCTGTGTTTTCTGAGCTTGAAAGTGGCCTTTGGGAGACGGTGGAAGCGGTCCACTCAGAGCCTTTCAGGGGCCGGGTGGTTTGGGACTTTTAGGCCAGGACACCCAGGAGCTGGGTGTCTGAAGGATGGATAGGCAGCAGGGAGGCGGCAGGCTGGGGCAGAGCTGGTTCCCGGCCAGCAGGCCCGGCCTCCGGGGCTTCCACACCTCCTCAGCCCCTCCCCTCACCGGCAGGACCAGGGAGCCCCGTGGGAGGTGGAGGGGATTCCCGGGGCAAGTGGAATTCTTGGGCGACGCTCAGCCTCTTCCTCCTATGTTTACCTGTCCTGCACAGAGGCTGAACCGTGGTGCTCCTGTCTCACCTCGAAGGGGCTCGGGGACCCCCACTGACAGCAGTGGTGCTCAGCCCTGTGGGGAGGGGCTGTAGGAAGGCCCTGGGGGCGCAGGGGGGAGCAGAGAGAATGGAGGGTGCCCCAGTCTCTGGGGATATGAGACCATCAGCGACGTGGCAGAAGAGGCTGAGCCTGCAAAGGGTCTGCAGAACCTGGGTTGGTGCCAGTCTGGACCCAGGGCATCAGAGCTGGGGCTCCAGGAGGCCTCCTCTCTGGGCCGAGCGGTTTGGTGGTGTGTGTCAGGGGAACTCGGAAAGCCTGCCCCTCTAGCACCCCCAAGCCCTTTGCTTTGAGACCAGCCTCCCTTCCCCTCTCCTTGCTGAAGGTGCACCTCCACGTCTCTGCAGGTCTCCAGCCAGGGCCTGGAGAAGCATGCCGAGTCTCCCCCGCTTGCCTTGTGGCCAGGTGGCTTTTATGGTGCTCATTAGTGGCCTTGCCACCCCCCTGGCTTCCTGGAGGACTTTAATTGAGATTTCTCACCCCTGTGGGACTCTCAGAGCAATCTGCAGGGTCCCCAGGGGGAATGTAAGAAGGGAATATGAAGTAAAGGGTGGGGGCTTCCCGCCTTCCCCTCGGGACAAACAATCTGGCCTGCTGCCTGCCTTCCAGGTGCCCTGGCCCTGGTGAGGCCCATCCTGAGACTCTCAGCCTCAAGGCCCTTTCCTGAGGTTCAAAGGGGAGTGGATGCTACCCAGTAGCATTCATTTTATTTCCTTCCCACACTTGGCATTTATCTATTCATTTAGTTGTAAAATAATGGAACTCTTGTAAACCTATTCTCAACTCGAGACCTAGGAAGTGGCTACTAAGTGGCCCCAGCTTCCCCCCACTCTCCAGGGACCACTCGTGGGGTTCCCCTGCTGCCTGAAGCATTTTAATTATAGATATCGCTTAGTTTTGCTTGTGTGCAAACCCTATGACAAAGGGTCTCATGCTGCCTGCTGTCTTCTGGGTCTTGCTTTTTTGTACGAAGAGCCTTTCTCTTCTTGGTAGCTGTTCTGCATTCGTTCTGACACCTGAGCAGTAACGTTCTGCCATGTCCGCCTGCGTCACAGTTGGTGACCTCGACCTTTGGGCACAGCCCCTGAGCGCCACGCACCAGGATTTCTCTTGGAGCTACACGGACGAGCGGGAGCGCTGGGGGTGAACTTCACATGCAACGTGACAAGAAAATGCCAAGTTCTCTCCTCAGAGTGGCTGTGTGACTTACACTCCTACAATTGAACCACATCCTTTCCGACAGATGGTGTGGTGGATTTCCTAATCTCTGCCAATGTAGAGGGTAAAAATGGTGTTGCACTATGAATTGCCTCTCTCTGCTGCACTTGGCATGGTTAGTGTCAATGAGGGTTTCTGCTTCTGTGAGATGCCTGTGAGTGTGTGTCTTTTGCCCATTTCTCTCCACATTTTACTTATTGATTTGCAGGAGTTCTTTATACACTCTTTTCTAAATTTCTTTATTGAGGTTTAATTTACACAGTGAAGTGCACAGATCTTAGATGCTAAGTTTGGTGAATTTTGATGAATGCACAGATGTGTGAACCTGCACCTCATCAAGATACAAACTTCCTTCAGCTTAGAAGCACCCTGCACGCTCCTTCCCAGTCAACCCTTCACCCCCCACTTCGAGGCAACGCTGCTCTGAGTCTTTTCTTCGTGGATTACTTATTTTCTAGACTGTGACAGAACGGAACCATCCAGTACCCCCTCTCTGTCTGGCTTCTGTCAGCATGTTTTGAGGATGTGTGTTCCAGTATACGGGTAGAACATGGTTATCTGGAAGAGTGTTTTAATATTTTCAAATGTTTGGAGATTTTCTGGACGTATTTTTGTTATTGATTTACTTTAACGAGAGCACACTTGGCATGAATCTGAACCCTGTGAGTGTGAGATTCCTGTTACACTCGAGAACATGGGCCTGTGTTGGTGAGGGACCTGGGTTCACGGGTCTGTTTCTGGGTTCTGCTCCGCTCCGTTTGTCTCTGGGTTTGTCGTCTCTCTGATTCTGCACTGCCTCAATTGCGACAGCTTTGTAGGTTTGAAACCAGCTGGTGTGGATGCTCGGACTACTCTTGCTTTTCAAAATAATTTTTCCTCTTTCAGTTCCTTAGCCTTTCCGTAAATTTTAGATTCAGCTGGTTGATTTTATGCAGTGTTCTGTTGTGATTTTTATTGGAGTTGACCATAATCTAGATCAGTTTGGGGAGAATTAACATCTTTACAATATCGAGTCTTCCAATCCATGAATGTGGTCTATCTCTTCATTTCTTGGTTCATCTTTGATTCCTTTCATCAGTATGTTATCATTTTTATGATGTTTTGCAAACATATTTTTCCCAGTTTATGTCTTTTCTCGTTTCTTTAAGATGACTTTTGATGAACAGAAGTCCTTGGTTTTTCAAAATTATTTTAGAACAGTTTAGATTTATAGAAAAGTTGCAAAGATAGTAAGACAGTTCCCATACATCCCACGCAGAGCTTCTCCTGACGCTGAGGTCTTACATTAGTGTGGGGGTGTGTTTGTTACAATTTACGAACCAATGTGACACATTATTGTCACCTACAGTGCGCACCTTACTCGGCTCTCCTGAGTTTGCGCCCATGTCTTTCTTTCCGTGCCCGGCTCCCGTCCAGGATGGCATCGCATTCGGTTGTCATGTTCCCTTAGTTCCGCTTGGCTGTGGGCTTCGCATACTTTTTTTTTTTTTGACAATTTTGAGGAGTTTGGTAATCTATTTGATAGGATGTCCGCAAACTGGGGCTTGTCTCATGTTGTTCCCATGATTAAACCGAGGTTATGGGTCTTTGGGAGGAAGACTGTGGAGATAAAGTGCCCTTCTCATCATGTTGTGTCTAGACCCACAGCATCAGCAGGGCCGTCACTGCTGTTGACCCTGAGCACGGGGCTCAGGCCGCGAGTCCTTTCCTGCCACGGCGCCCTCCTGCATGCACAGTGTCCTCTCTGGAAGGAGGCCGTCACATCAGCCCACATTTAAGGGTCATACTCTCCCTCCTTGAGACAGATACAGAGGTAAATGACTTGCAGTTCTTCTGCATGGAAAATTTGTCTTTTCTACCCTTTTCTTTCTTTATCCAATCATTCATTTATATCAGTATAGACTCACGGGCATTTGTTTCATATTTTGGTTTATACTCTGATACTATTCTGATTATCTGTTGCTTGAAATATGATAGGTAGCGTTTTGAGTCTGGCTTCTTTCGTCTAGCCTGATGTTCTCAGGGTCATCCACACTGTGGCCCAAATCAGTGCTTCACTCCTTTTTGTGGCTGGATCATATGCTGTTGTAAGTGTGTGCCGCCTTCTCCTTCTCGGTCCACCTCTTAGGGTTATTTGTACCTTCCGGCTGTTGTAAACAGGCTGCTGTGGACGCCTGTGGACAAACACTTGCTTGAGTACCAGTCTTCAGCTCTCTTGGACATATATCCACGAGTGGGATGGCTGGGTCACGTGAGAATTCTATGTTTAACTTTTTGAGAAACGCCGAATTATTGTCCATAGAGGCTGCGCCATTTTATGTTCTTATCAGAGAGGTACAGGCCTTCCAATTTCTCTACGTTCTCACCAACACTTGGTATTTTCTGTTTTTTAAAAATATATAGCTACCCTAGTGGGTGTGAAGTGGTACCTCATTGTGGTTTTTATGTGCATTTCCTTGGTGACTGATGACACGAAGCATCTTTCCACATTGGCGCTCTGTACATCTTCTTTGGAGAAATGTCTATTCAAGTCCTGGCTCATTTTGGATTGGATTGTTTGTCTTTTAGTTTTTGAGTTGTAAGAGTTTTTTATGTAGTTTACATACAAGGCCCCTATTAGACATATGATTTGCAATGTTTATCCCGTTTTGTATGTTTTGCTTTCTTGATAGTGTTCTTTGGTGCACAAAGCTCTTGATCTTTGTGAATTCCAGTTCATCTGTCTTTTCTTTTGTTGTTCTTGCTTTTCGTGTTTTATCTAAGAATCCTTTGCCAAATCCAAGGTCCTAAAGATTTACTTGTATGTTTTCTTTTGAGGGTTTTATAGTTTTAACTCTCCTATTTTCATTCTTGATCCATTTTGAGTTCATTTTTGTATCTTGTGAGAGGTGGGAGTTGGACTGCATTCTCCTGCAGATGGAGATTTGTTGAGAGGCTACTCTTTCCTCATTGAGTGGTCTTGGTACCCTTGTCAAAAACCAATTGACCATAGATGTGTGGGTCTACTTCTCAACTATCAAGCCTATTCTGTTGGTCTATAGTCTGTCTTATGTGAATCCCAGAGTTTTGGGTAATAGCTTTGTAAGTTTTGAAATCAGAAAGTGAGTCATATAATTTTGTTCTTTTTCAAGGTTGTCTTGGCTTTTGGGGCCCCTTGCTATTCCATATTAATTTAGAATCAGTTTTTCCAATTTTGAAAGAAAGGCTGTTAAGATTTTGATAGGTGTTTCACTGAGTCTATAGCTCACCTGATGCAGTGTTGCTATGTTAACAATATTAAGTCACTTAACCCGTGAACATAGGCTGTTTTTTCCATTTATTCAGGTTTCCGTTAGTTTTCCCACAGTGTTTTGCAGTCTTCAGTGAGCCTTTCCCTCCCTGGTTAAATTTATTTCTAGATATTTTATTCTTTTGGATGCTGTTACAAATGGAATTGTTTTCCTAATTTCCACTTTGAATTGGTCATTGCTGTTTCAGGAACACAGCCGATTCTGCACGTTGATTTTTCACTCTGAAACTTTGCTGAATTTCTTTATTAATCGTGGTAAGTGTTGGGGTATAGACTCTGGGATTTTCTGATAACGAGTCTGGCTGTCTGGAGACAAGGGTACTGTCAGCTCCTCCTTCCGGGTCGGGCGCCTCTCTCTGTTTACTTGCCCCGTTGCTCTGGGGGGAGCGCTGCTGTCTCACCCCCTTGGCCCTCGCAGCGTCTCCTGCTGATGTCAGCTGTGGGTGTAAGTGTCCTTTATCATGTTGATGAAGGTCTTTTCCATCACTAGTTTTCTGAGTATTTTTATCATGAAAAGATGTTGAATCTTGTCAAATATTTTCCTGCATTGAGTTGATTATGTGTCCTCACCCCTTCATTCTATTAATGTGGTATAAATATTGATTTTTATATTGAATCATCCTTGCATTCCTGGGATGCAAGGTCAAATCCCGCTGGTCACAGTGCGTAACCTTTTAATATGCCATTGGATTTGGTTTTCTTGTATTGAGTTGAGGATTTTGCATCTGTATTTGTAGGTATTGGTGTGGAGTTTTCTTGTGGTGTTTTTGTCTGACCGTCTTATCATGGTCATGCTGGCCTCCCAGAACACATTAGGAAGTGTCCCCCCTTTCTGTTTTTTGGAGAATTTTGAGAAGGGCTGGTGTTGATTCCTCGGTAGCCGTCTGGCAGACTTGGTGAAGCCATCTACCTAGTCCTGGGCTTTCCTCTGTTGGGAGGAGGAGTTACCGATTCAATTTCTGTACCTAATGTAGGTCTGTTCAACTTTTGTATTTCTTTTTGAGTCGGGGTTGGCATCTGTGTGTCCAGGAACCTGCCCCTGTCTTCTAGGTCCTCTGCCCCCTGGCACAGCACTGCTCACAGTGCCCCCTGCTTCCTGTTTGCTCTGTGGAGTCAGCAGTGATGTCGCCACACCCATTTCTTATTGAGTTGGCGGCATCTGCTGTCCCCTTAGGGAAAGGTTTAAAGGTTTGTTGACTTTGCTGATTTTGAGAACTGACTTCTGGTTTTATCGATTCTCTCTGTTGTTCTCTGCTCTCTGTTTCACTTACCACCTTGAGGTTCCTTATTTTCTCCTTTCCACTGACTTTGAGTTAGGTTTGCTCTTCTTTTTCTGGTTCCTTAGTGTTTTAATTTTATTGGTTTGAGATTTTTCTTCTGTTAAAAATGTAGGTGTTCACTCCTGTGTACTTCCCTTTAGTCACACTGCTTCCGTACGTCCCATAAACTGGCATGCTGTGTTTTCATTTTCAAAGATTTCCATCTTTCACAAAATTTTGTATCTGGACTTTATCGTTGAGCATGGTTGGAGGTAGGCACTCATCCCACATCAGTTTTCTAGTATTTGAAGAGTGCTTTCTGTTCTCTGTTATCTGCGCAGCTGCCTCTGTTCTGCGTAACATTCTCTGAATGCCTGACTGTGTTTCTCAGGTTCTGTGTTTGAATCATACTTGTGAATGAGTAGTTAAGGCGCGGACGCCCTCCATGCCCAGGTAGCTGAGGCGCGGACGCCCTCCATGCCCAGGTAGCTGAGGCGCGGACGCCCTCCATGCCCAGGTAGCTGAGGTGTGATGCCCTCCATGCCCAAGTAGTTAAGGCGTGGACACCCTCTATGCCCGGGCACATCTTTTGTGCTGAGTCTAGTCAGTTTCTGTTTCGAGTCTTTCACTTCTTTGTAAAACTTGCAGTTTCCAGGCTCCATCTTCTCCACAGCTGGAGCCTGCCTGACCCCAGATTTTGTCTTTAATACACTGCTGTCCATAAAGGCAATGGGCCTCCCTCCTGTCCTTCTCCCTCTGTCCCTTCCTCCCCATCCCTACCTGGAAGTCCCAGGGGAGAGGCTGGGCTCAGGGAGGGGAGGCCCAGGACCACCCAGTCTGGAAGAAACCCAGCCTCCTCACCTCTGGCCATTGCTTGCTAAGCCACACAGCATCTTGAGGGAGACGTCTGGCTTTAGGCAGCTGGAGGTCACAGAATGAGGTTCATATTTTTTGAGGTTTTCAGGCAGAAGATCAGCAGAGTAAGATGGGGCTGGACCAGAGTTTGGTTCTGTCAGAACCAGGCTCAGAAACTGAGGAGGAATCTGGGTGTGGGACAACCATATGTGGGTTCCCAGGTGTGAGCCAACCCACAGGAGCCCAGGTGTACCCTGAGGCGAGATGGAAGCCTGGTTGTCCTGGGCCCTGAGGGGGCCATGGGGCCTCGAAGGTGGCTGGGAGGTGCTCGGTCAGCGCTGGTTAGCAGAGTGGCCAGCACCACGGACAGCGTCACTCTGCCTGCTGAGAGGGTTTTCCTGGCGGGGCCCTGAGTGGCCAGGGAGAGGGCAGATCCCGACGACTGATGCTGTGAGATGTGCACACGCACTGCCACACACAGACACTCACACCTGTGACTCAAGCGCCGTGTGGGGGCAGTCACGACACACGCACACCATCTGCAGTCGGGGTGGGTTGGACCAGACACGGTTACGGATGGACCGTCTCACACACGTGCAGGTCTGCCCCAATGCACCATAGATTACTTCACTTAAAATGAATTTCCCCCAAACTAAACTAAAGCTGAAGCACATACATAAACATACTCACGTGGATGATATCTGCCCACACTAGATTCATACCAGTTACTCTAGTGATCAATATTCCCAATGATTAATAACCTAAAAGACACAGCTAAAAGCAATATTATCACAAGTTACATATGGTTTCAGCACCTTTGAGTTTAAAACTTCTATTGTGTGTTTTCACATTTTGCCTCTTCAGGGCACATTCAGGGACTTTCCATTTCCATGGAGGAAGTTCTATCTAAAGTTCATGTGTCTGGTGAGTGACATTATTTCTGGCATCTTTTTAACAGCCACTTTCCAGTTTTATCTACTTTCCAGCACCTCCAGGGGTGGGCACACCTGTCACAGGCGACTGCCACCTCCCCCGCCCCTGTTGCCCCTCCCGCTGAGTCGCGCTTTGCTCTCACACTGCGCACTCAGCAGTGACTCCTCTTAGAGAAGGAGAATGAGTCTGACAGAACAGGGGCTTGACTGAAATGTGGTTTATCCATCAGCTTTACCAGGATGTCAGCATTGGAAAGAAATGCTGTGCTGCAGAATCTTTAAAAGGGCAGGTGGTGGCATCATTATTTTTGACCCGGGAGTCCATGTCTTACATGACTTTACAAGGAGACACACACAGGACTTCACGTTTGCAATCAGACAAATTGGAAGCAGCCCCCACACCCGATGATGGGATCCAGGTGGAGGGCGCTTGCCTGGGCAGGGATGCAGACAGAGGCAAGTCACGAGCAGGGCCTGGAAGCATGTCCTAGGCGGTGTGAGCACATCGTGATAAAACAAAACATCCATGAAGAATGTCAGGCGAGTTCCTCACGAGACTATCTTAAGCAGTGACGTCTGGGGGTACAGTGGGACTTAGACTCTGTATATACTTCTTTTTTTTTTTTTTGCATATACTTCTTTGCAGTTAAAATTCCCTAAAAAGCATAAATTTATGTATCACTTTGAAAAATAAAACCAATGATCATACAGTAATGTGGAAACACGTAATAGCAATTATGATGCAGAATTATTTTTTGGATGACTGCTGAAAGATAAAGATTTTCATTACAACTGCCTGTCACAAGTAAAACATGGCTGTCCTTTGTCTCCAACTGTTCCTTAAAATGCATTCAGACGGAGACGTTTCCAAATCGCTGACTTTGCAGACGACTGTCAGGTAAGGGGCGGCCTCCTGTCACTTTGGGCTGCAGAGCAGACTGTCCTGGGAGGCAGACTGTCTGGACAGGACAGCCACGGGGGGTGTGGGGCAGGTGGGCGTTCTGTGGTCAGCACAGAAGCGCACCCCCTCCCCGACAGCGTCCACATCGTCCTCCCGGAACCTGTGAGAGTGCTGCGGCACTCGGACGAGGGCAGCTGGAGCCGGGAGTCCCTGGACGGCCCGAGTGGGCTCTGTGTCATCACAGGGCCCTTAAAGGTGGAAGGGGGCTGGGGGAGACACGACCATAGGAGAGTGTCAGTGAGATGCTGACGGACTGGCTTTGGAAAGGAGGAGGGGCCACAAGCCCAGGAATGCAGCGGCCTTCAGGGAAGAGGTGAGGAAAGCACTCTCCCCCAGAGCCTCCAGAAGGAACCAGATATTCTGGTCCCTGGAATTTAGCCCAGAGAGACCTGCCTGGAACGTCTAAGGTGTAGAGCGTAAGAAAACAAATTTGTGTTGTTCTCGTCCACTTGCGGGTATACGTGTGCTAAGTCACTTCAGCGTGTCTGACTCTTTGCGACCCCATGGACTGTAGCCCTCCAGGCTCCTCTGTCCATGGGACTCTCCAGGCAAGAATACTGGCATGGGTCGCCATGCCCTCCTGCAGGGCTCTTCCGGACCCGGGGATGGAGCGCACGTCTCCTGCACCTCCCGCACGGGCAGGCGGTCTCTTTGCCGCTGCTCCGCCTCTAGACCACGCTCAGTGGCAGTTTTTTGCAGCAGCCACAGGAACCTCACGCATGACCTGATTTCTTCTTCCTCAGTTCAGGGTGCAGTGAGGGGTGGGGACATGTTGCGGGGGCACCTGGGAGCCAGCTTTGTGCTGCTTTTGGGTCTGGCAGTGGGTTGGGGCCCTTGGGCCCCTTCCTGGTCTTCCCAGGCTCCTCTATGGACCCTGATGCGTCCCCAGGATGTCCTGGGGTGTCTTCTTGGGGGTTCTGGTGCCCCCCGGGGGTACATCAGCCCAGAAGAGCTGCCACCTCCCTTCCCTGGTGAACTTGAGGCCACTCCTCCCCCCAGCTCCCTGCTCCAAGGCTCTCCCTGCCCCCCACTCCAGGGTTCCAACCAGACTGGCAGACCCCTCCCCCCACAAAAGCAGAGTGTCTGCACAAACTCCTCCTCTCTCGGCTCCTTACTAACCATGGCCACCCCCTCTACCCTCACTGGGTGAGAGGTCCAGACCCCAGACCGGGCTCTGACACCGTGAGAGGCCGTGTGTCTCCCGGTGCCCGCGTGGCGTCCGATTGCCGTCACGTCAGCGACGCAGCGGAACGCGGTCAGGACAAGCCCCATTCTAACCCTCAGTCAGCACTCTCACTTTTCTTCTTCTAAACACGCTGCTGCAGGACATGCTGCATTATTACAGGCCACTAGGATGAGACACGCTCACGGGCCCTCAGCTTCTTCCGCACCGCCTCACATTCACTCCCAGTGCAGGGGCCGCTGGGACACACCAGGGCCCCATCATGGAGAAGGCGGCGCTGCTCACCAGACCACAGTGGGGGCCAGACCTGCAGAGGACCTGGGGGCACCCAGCCCAGAGTCAGGGGCGGCCTTTCTGGAGATAACCCTGCTGGGCCTTGTCACCTCTTGAGTGGCCTTGTCAGTGCAGATTATGGATTTGAAGTACACTTCTTCATCATAAGGAAGTTATGCAGAAATATAGGCAAATACTTCTGGTCGACGTGTGTTTCCAAGGGCTTTAGTTACAATAAGAGGAATGGGAAGTCCGATCTTCGGACCTGGAGTAGTTGAGGGAAGAGAGGGCAGTGAGCTCGCGAAACGTGGGCCGTGTGTGGTGTAAGTTGTGACGCAGGAGGTGCATCTTATGTCGAATGTTTCGTCACACAAACAGTGCGGGGACTTTTAGAGGCAATGGGGAATGTTTCACAGGTGGACGGTCATCTCCAGACTCATCAAGATGTGTCCGTCACACATGTACGGCTGCTTTGTTTGTCAACCATATACCTCAATTTAAAAAAAAAAAAAAAGAAAGAATGAGAATTCAGCAGTGTTTCTCTAACATGAGCCCTGAAAGTGGACGGGGGAAAACAAGAACACAAGGGTGGGCACGCGTGACACACCTCATCTTCACACTCACCTGTGCTTTGAGAAGCCTTTCTTCTGCACCTTCCAAACTCCTCGAGTTGGGTAGGCTTGGGGAAAGTTTGGTTTATTGAAGCAAACAGAAAGTGGCCCTCTTGTTCTGTTAGACAAGGTGGCAGCCCTGCATGGTGCCAGTTGACGAGGCCACGCTCCCACCCGGGGAGCCTGCTGCCAGCTTTTAATGAGCTTCCAATTAGGGACAGACAGACATCTGTGTGACAGACACGGTGCTGCTGGAGTCCCCAGGGCGGATGACACTTGAGGCTGAGCATGGGTGGCTGAGGTCAGTGGTCCCATCAGAGCCCCTCTGGCTGCTGCCCACCTGCCAGGTGCCGACGGCAGGGGGGCATACTGGGGGTGGGAGCACACTGCCCCTGGAAGCGGTGTCCCCGCCTCTGGGGCTCAGGCCCCTGGTGACTAACAGCACACAGCCTGCCTGTGGCCGACCCCACACACCCCAGGTGCACCCCGCACGTGCTCGCAGAGCCCCAGGGTGGGCTCTCCCGCCTGGTCCCCGGCGGCTCCTCCTTCCAGCCACAGCTTCCTCCTGTCCTCGCTGGGCTGGGGTCCCTGCCTTGGGGAGCATGAAGCAGTCTCCAGCTGGGGTCTTGTTGGAGCGGCTCTTCCTGGAAGGCTTGGGCAGTGGTGGAGGTGGGGCTGCCTGTGGGTTGCCTATCAAACTGTGGGGTGTCCTCACCCATTTCCAGAGAGGAAACTGAGATACCGAGCATCTGCCAAGAGCACCAGGGTCTACTGTGCCCCTCAGGGTGCTGGCCCTGCAGCAGACACGGTGGGGCTCCAGGCAGGAAGCGGCTCCCAGGAGGACCCCAAGGGCAGGAGGCCCCTCAGGACGCTGGGTGCCACCGGGGACCACCCCCAGGCCCTCCCAGAGCCCCGCGGACCACTCCCAGGCCGCCCCAGCGCCCGGGGCCAGGATCTTGCTCCTGAGTAATTGGCAAGAGGGTCCTTGCAGGCCTGAGCCCCAGGGAGGCCAGAGGGAGGGCAGAAGCATCTGAGAGCTAGAGGGCTGCCTCTGGGCTTGGCTCTCCCTGCTGGTGGTGGCAGGAGGACACCCTTCTCACCCGGGTGCCTCTGCTTCCTGGGCCGTGTGCCAGAGTACCAGCGGCCCTGCTGATGCCCAGCGGGGTGCAGGGGAGATGCTGCCCTGGAAGAGCTGGGGCGGCAGGTGCCTGCGGCTGCGATGAGTCGAGTCCGGCAGCCTGAGGAGCAGCACGATGGCAGGGGCGCCTCTGCTTCCTTCCCCCAAGGCTGAGCCAGTGCTGGCCACCCTGAGTGACCAGAGTCAGGGGTGTGAGCGTCCAGTGTGGGTGGCAGGCCAGGGCACCTTCCCTAGCACCTGAGATCTCCTTCTGGCCACTGCCGTGAACCTACTGGGGCAGCATGAATGGTTTGGCTGCTCCCTGGGGGCCCAGAGTAGCCTGTGACCCCATTCCTCTGGCCACATCTACAGAGGAGGTGGGCAGCAGAGGCAGGTGGCTCAGCCAGCAGGGGGTCTTCAGCCAGCAAGAGGCAGCCCCCACGGGCATGGCCCCACCTGGAAAGTTCTCGGGGGCCCATGCTCAGCCTTCTGGTCTCCAGGTGGCTTCAGGGGGATGTGTCCTGGAGCCTGCTCAGACCCCAGGTGAGTGACCCCTCATCATGCCATGTCCCCATGAGCTGATCTGCAGGGAGACGCCCCCCTTCCCCATGGTGGGCTCATAGTGCGGCCCCCATTTAGTCCCCCTCCCCCGTGGTGCACTCAGAGTGAGACTCGCACTTAGTCCCACCTTCTCAGCTTCAGGAGACCCTTGAAACGAGGCGGACTCTGAAGGCTCTGGGTGTCCTCACTGTGTGCACGCACACTCCCAGGCACACACACACACGCATGTGCGCATGTGCACACACGGGAGAGCAGCCCTGTGTCTTCACCTCCAGGGCACAGCAGTAGCCACCCACAAGTCATGGGACATTCAGAAATTCAGGCTGGAGGATTCTTAGAGCTCCAGGCAGGGCAGGCTTGCCAATTCTGTGCAGTTCTGTGCTCCCTGCGGGTTGCGGGGCCTGGGCTTGTGAGCAGTGCAGGGGGTACAGGCCCCGCTGCAGCCCACAGGGGTCTGTGCCCACCCAGGGGTCCAGCAGACAGCCGCAAGGAGCGCTCTGGCCCCCAGGAGTTGGCGTCTGGGATGGGGTCACTGTCTTGCCAGGACATGGCCCAAGGGGTCCCCTCCTGGGACCTGGTGGGTGTGCCGGCCTCGTCCACACAGATGCAGAGCCTCTGAGGTTTGCTTTTGTCTGGACACCACCACAGGGCTCTAGGGCATATCTCTGGATGTGTCTGGAATGTGGGCCATCTTGCTGGGCTCTGATTAAGGTCAGCTGCCCTGGCTTCACTGTGGGGCTGGGAGCGGGTCACAGCCAAGCGTGTCAGGGCTGTGGCACAGGGTTTCTTGCTCTCAGATCCCAGAACAGAGGCAGTGAGCGCCTTCCTGCCCAGGTCACCAGTGACAGTAGACAGAGAGCAGGGAGCCAGAACCTGCTATTTATAAGGTGGCTGGGGTGGACGCCCTTTCCCTGCTCAACTCCAAGGGGTTATTTAAAGGTTATTAAAAGGGGACTTGGGCAGGACTCCTAGACCGGTTCCTGATCTATGCCCAGACTCTGGTGTGAGCAGGGCAGTCACTGTGAAACACCAAGGGACCCCAAGTCCATCAGGAACGAGACTAGTGCTCCAGGAACTCCAGTGCTCCAGGAGCAGAAAGCTGGTCCAGGACCAGGCTTCTGAGAGTACGCGGTGCCCACGTGTGTGCGGGGCAAGTGTGTGACGCGCAGGGGCAAGGACGGTGGGCACCACCTCGGGAGCCCCGTGCCCAGGGGTCCAGCACGTGGACGCGTGGACCGCAACCTGCCCCGCCCTGCCTGCCGTGCGGAGGCCGCCGGTTCTGGACTCTGGGTTCTTGTCGGTGCGGTCGAAGCCCACGAAGGGTTCCGAGAAGCGGTGGGCGGCACCGAGGGACTGAGAGCTTCTCCAGTGGGTCTCCTGCCCCACCCAGCGACCTCGGCTGCGGCCAGAGCAGCGCTGGTGGCAGCCATCTGCCTCCTGGCTTTCCCCCTCTGGTGGGTAGAGCAGCTCCCCCGGGGTGCCTCTGAGGTGGTCATCCTCGGGGACGGGGCGGTTTCATGGCACATCGCGATAGGAATGCTTTACTAGGAATCAATCCGCTTTGTTGGATAAAAACGTCCCAAATTGGGCCATACGTAATTTCATTTGTGAAAAGCTCTAGAATAAGGAAATGCCCCCCACCCCCACGAGGAGTCTAGAATAAGGACAGCCCCAAGGAAGGGATCTAGACCAAGATCCTCCTCGGCCAGCAGGTGACAAACGGCCGGACCCGAGTCCACGCAGCGCTCTGGGCCGCTCCGCTGCAGCGGGTGCTTCCCGTCCACTGTCCCAGGCCGGTCTGGGGCCCTGGGGTTAGAGGGCAACGTGAGTAGAGCCAGAGAGCGGGGAGGGGGCCTCTTCTCCAAAGCCCCCCGGAGGGCTTCTGGCTGCCGGTCCCTCTTGCTGGCCTCACGGGGCCTGTGTCCTGATGGGTGTCATGGCCTGGGGCCGCAGCCAGAACCTGTCCGCTGGGGGCCCGTTCATCTTGCTGGGCTTCCCGGGGCCCGGGGCCTCCACGTGGAGCTCTTCCTGCTCACGTACGTGCTCACGGTGGCCGGGAACCTGGCCATCCTCTCGCTGGTCGGGGCACACCGGCGCCTGCAGACGCCCATGTACTTTTTCCTCTGCAACCTCTCCTTCCTGGAGATCTGGTTCACCACGGCCTGCATGCCCAAGACGCTGGCCGTCTTTACCTCACGCAGCGGAGCCATCTCCTTCTCAGGCTGCGCTGTGCAGATGCACTTCGTCTTCTCTCTGGGCTGCACCGAGGACTTCCTGCTGGCCGCCATGGCCTACGACTGCTACCTAGCCGTCTGCCTGCCGCTGCGCTACGGCAGCTTCATGACGCCCGGGTTCTCTGGCCACCTGGCCCTGGGCTCCTGGCTCTGCGGCTTCTCGGCCATCATCGTGCCCACGGCCCTCATCAGCCGCCTTTTCTTCTGTGGCTCACGGGTCCTCAACCACTTCTGGGACATCCCGCCCTGGATCGTGCTGCCTTCTGCGTCATCCTGGGCTTTCGCGTCATCACGCTGGTCTACGACGTCACCACGCTGGGCGTCATCACGCTGGTCTGTCATGTCATCACGCTGGGCGTCATCACGCTGGTCTCCTACGCCCACATCGTGGTCACCGTCGTCAGGACGCCCTCGCTGCAGGGCCGGCCCCGGGCCTTCTCCGCCTGCTCCTCCCACCTCGCGGTGGTCCTCATCTGGTATGGCCCAACTGTCTTCCTGCACGTGAGGACCTTGGTGGAGAGCTCGCTGGACCTGACCAAGGCTGTCGCCGTGCTCAGCACCACCGTCACCCCGGTGCTGAACCCCTTCATCTACGCCTTGAGGAACGAGGATGTCAAGGAGGCTCTGCGGAAGGGGGTGTGGCGGACATGAGGCCCTGGGGCCTCTCTATCCTGGAAATGGCACCCTGATCTCACCGTGTGTAGGGCCCTTGGGCATGCCAGGGAGGCAGCGCCCACCCCGGCCTCAGGAGCTCCTCTGGGGCTTGAGCCCCTGCTTGGTCTGGGCCTTGGGGCTGACGGCCCTTGTCAGGAAGGAGCGGGCCGTCTCGCACTTTGGATTTCTCTCTGCTGCTAATGCCTGCAGCCGGTGAGCTGTCCCTCAGTGGAGGCTGGGAAGGTTGTCCAGGAAGGGGAGAACCCAGAGAAACAGGGTGCAAATCTCTGCGGAAGCCTGGCAGCCTGTGGGGGCTGTTTGGGTCAGTGTGCGGGTGTGCCTCACTTTGGGGAGCCTCAGAGCGCACCACCAGGTCTCACACCCTCCTGGGGGCCAGGTGGTGGAAACCGCGGGCCTCAGACGGAGGGGGCTTGGTGAGGCCTCTGAGTGGATAAGCTGCACAAGATCCTCCGGGGCCCAGAGGCTCAGTGAGGGGCCTGGTCTGGCCTGGCAGCTCATCAGGATGTATCCTGGGAGCATGCGTGGAATTAAAGCTGACTCTGAAGCTGGGAGTCTGGATGCAACTGTCTGTCAGCGTGACTTATGCAGGTCATGTGGCCACTCTGAACCTCTGTGTCTTCATCACTATGTGGGGATTGTGAGAGTGTGATCCCACGGAGCCCTTTGAGTACTAAAGGAGTTGGTGTGTCTCCAGTGCTGAAAATAGGGCCTGACAGGGAGGCTATTGTTTCTTTTCATTCAGGCAGCGTGATGGACTGGGCTCCCCAGGTGGCTCTAGCGGTAAAGGACCTGGCTGGCAATGCGGGAGACGTAAGAGATGCGGGTTAGATCCCTGGGTTGGGAAGATCCCCTGCAGAAGAAAATGGCAACCCACTCCAGTATTCATGCCTGGGAAATCCTATGGGCAGAGGAGCCTGGTGGGCTGCAGCCCATGGGGTCACAGAGTTGGACACAACTGAAGTGACAACACACACTCACACACACACACTCTCACAAACTCAAACTCACACACAGACACACACACACTCTCTCACACACACACACTTACACACACACTCACACACACACACGCATGATGCACTGGTGCCCTCCACCAGTGTCCACCCTGGTCGTCCAGCCTCAGGGCCCCTGAGAGGGCTGGATTCCTGCCAGCTGGGTGGAGAGTGAGGGAGCCCCAGCCCTGAGCTGCCCAGGGCCAAGGGCTGCACAGCTGTCTCTCAGGGATGGGCATGGGCCCAGGGCCACTGTGCAGGGCACCCCAGGCCTGCCTGGTGCTGCTGGTGTGCTCGGGGGCCTCTGGGGGTGCTGGAGCCCCCGCAGCTGGAGCGCATCGGGCCTGGGCTTTCTGGTGGGTCTTCTGACCCCTCAGCCTCCGCTGGAGCATGACCTCTGGAGCTCATTGAAGACCCTCCACCCACTTAAAACTGCTCCTGGCCACCCACCTCACCTGAGGGTGCCGATCGGTGCCCCTGCCCCTCTTTACTTGTTCACCATCTGGTCTCCCCCTAGAAGGAAGTGCAGGCGGTGGGGGGGAGGGCTCCGATGGCTTCTCCTTGCTGTGACCCAGGCCCACAGCAGGAGGGTCCCTGCAGGAGTGGGTGGCGTCTGCCCAGCTGAAGACCCTCTCTCACTGCAGAAGAGAAGTCAGGGTTCCTGGAGGCCCCTTCCCCGGAGGCCAGAGCAGAAGGACACATTTGTCTGTCATCTGTGGGTAATGATGCTTCTGTAGTCTTTGTGCTTTGTGAAGTTATTTTACAAATAATGAATTAAAGTGTGCCGCGATTCATGGGGTTGCAAAGAGTCGGACACGACTGAGCGACTGAACTGTAATGTAATCGGTTCCCATGTTTGTTAAGCTGATGGGATAAGTTCGGAACACCCCAAGTTAGATTGGCACCCTTCCCTGCGAGATCCGTTCTGCTCCCGCCCTCCTCGTCTCCAGCCCACAGCCCCGCCCTCTGCCCCGTCCCTGCCCTTTGGCCCTCATTCTCAGCCAGTCGTGGAGGATTTCTGTGCTCAGGGCCGTGGGCTCCGGCCCTCCTGGTGCAGGTCAGGACGTGGACTGCTGCCTCTATCTTCCCGCCTGGGGGAAGGCAGAAGTCCTTGCCTATGAAGGCCCGATCTGAGCCAGCCTCCAGATGCTCCCAGGCCCTGAGGCCGTTCCTGGGCAGAGGAGGGGAGGGGCCAGGCGAAGCCCTTGGCTGCTTTTGTCCCGAGGGCCGTGAGTCCCTGGGGAGGACTGCGCGTCCTGGAGGCGCCGTCCTAGGCGCCTTCTCAGGCTTGGGAATTAGGTGGTATTTGAAAGCCTAAAGGCATGCTGAGAGCCACGCCTTTGCTGTCACAAAGTCTGGAAGTGGGAGACACTTTAGAGATTCCCCTCCCTGGGGAGTGTGGTCTGGGGACCAGGGAGCGGGGCCCTGGGCTGGCCTCTCTGGGAACTGCCTCCCTCTCCAGCCCCTCCTGCCTGCATGTGGGGTGGTGGTCACACCACATTGGCAATGTTTTGGATTTTAGACATTCTGCTGAGTGTTTAGTGGTATCTCCTGGTTGCTTTAATCGATAGTCCTTAATAAGCATCTTTTCACATGCTTATTTGCCTTCTACATAACATCTTTGGTGGGGTGTCATTCAGATCTCTTGCACATTTTTTTTTCTTGCACATTTTCTCTTTTTTTTTTCTTGCACATTCTTAAACCTCAGTTCTTGGCTTTCCTCCTCCACCCTGTGCTCCCAGGGGCCCCACATCCATTCTTGGGGCAACTGAAGCCCCTGCAGAGCCACAGGGTCAGTCATGCTCATGACCTGCCCACTGCCTCCCCAGTGGATAGCCTGTGACTGAAGGACTCCACTGGCCTTTGAGGCACACCTTCGTCCTAAAATGGGCTTCCCTGGTTTCTTAAACAGTAAAGAATCTGCCTGCAATTCAGGAGACCAGGGTTTGATCCCTGGGTTGGAAAGATCCCCTGCAGAAGGGAATAGCAACCCACTCCAGTATTCCTGTCTGGAGAATTCCGTGGACAGAGGGGCCTGGCAGGCTACAGTCCATGGGGTCACAGAGAGCTGGACACGCCTGCCTGACACTCTCCCCTGAGTGCAGGTCGGTGCCCCAGGTCTTCACTTGGGCTCTGTGGCTTTTGTGGACGTGGCTGTGTCTGGCCTTGGTTTCTGTTTGGACCATCTGGTCTGAGGGTGTCTCTGAGACTGTGAATAGGGCCCTCCATCCCCTAAGCTGTGTTGGGTGACTCCTGACTCTATCCTAGGTCACCTATGGGATGGGAAGCAACACACAGGGTCTTCCTGGCAAGTGTCAATTTCCCCAGACTGTGAGTCTCTTGAGGGCAGGAGTCAGTGGCATTCATCCATGTCCCACACTCAGCACTGTCGTCCACCCCCCACGGGCCCAGTCATCCACCCGTCCATCCATCCGTCCACCTGTCCACTCTTTATCGTCCATCCATCCATGCATCCACTGTTCTGTGTGTCCACCCATCCACCATTCACCCATCCATCCATCCATCCATCCTTCCACTAATGTATCTGTCCATCCATCTACCATCCATCCATCCATCCACTAATCTGTCTCTTTGTCCATCTACCATTTATCCATCCCTCCATCCATCCTCTAATCTATCTGTCCATCCATCTACCGTCCATCCATCCATCCACCATCCACTGTTCATCCATCTGTCCATCCGTCCACCCAGGCATTCATTCCCTCCTCCTCTTCTTTCTATTTATTTCCCATGCCTTACCCTCTCCCCTTTCCCCTCCACACAGGGCAGGAGTATTTCCAGAATGTGTGAGGAACAGCAGTAGCTGTGAAGTCTCTGTCTGAAACGAGGTGACTCAGGGGTCCAGCAGGAGGAGATGAAGTCAGAGGGGACTCAGGTTATGTGGGATCTTGCAGGCTGTGATGAGGCCTTAGCTGTGCTCTGACTGGGCTGGGAGACTTTGGTGGCTTCCAAAGTGAGTGGAGGGGTGATGCGATCTATCTGTGCTGGTAAGGCTCCCTCTGGCAGCTACACTGAGAAGACACTTGAATGGCGGCAGCCGTGGTGAAAATTCAAATAAGCAGCAATGATGATGGGGCAGGATAACAGTGACGGGGGAGAAGCCGCAGGGCGCCGAATGCTCCGAAAGTAGACCCGCCGGGACTGCTGCTGGCTGACGGTGGGATATGAGACAGAACCAAGAGCCAAGGGTGATGTGGATTCTGAGCAGCTAGAGGGATGGACTCCATTTATAGAGGAGGAGACAGCTGGGGATAGAGCAAGTTTGGGGCATTTCAGGAGTTCCATGCCCTCATAGCTCAGTCGCTAAAGAATCTGCCTGCAATGCAGGAGACCCAGGTTTGATTCCTGGGTCAGGAAGATCCCCTGGAGAAGGAAATGGCTATCCACTCCAGTATTCTTGCCTAGAGAATCCCGTGGACAGAGGAGCCTGGTGGGCTGCAGTCTATGGGGTCACAAGAGTCAGACACGACTGAGCACACACATGGACACATCAGGTCCATGAGGTCAGCAGATGTCCGAATAATCCAAGTGGAGATGGTGATGGAGCAGCTGGACACGGTTCTGGTCTTCATGGGCATTGGAGAACGTCACAGAGAAAACCACAGGACTGACTGAGACCCCACAGAAGGGTACGGAGGAGAGAGACCTTGGATGAGTGGCCTGGGCCCCTGATGCTAAGAGGTTGGGACTGTGAGGCAATAGCAGCTTGGGAGGAGTGGTCCCAGGGAGGGGTTGGACAGGGCTGAGAGGGGAGGTGCTCCCTGCAACAGCTCTGCCTCTGCTCAGCCTGGCTGAGGCGGTGGGGCTCACATGGCTGAGACAGAGTGGTTTGGTGAGGTGCTGGGGCTGGGGCTTGTGAGAAGGAGAGTGGGAGTCCCTGCACCAGGCTGAGAGAGATGTGTGAGAGTTCTGGACAATTGCAGTAATTCCCCCAGGGCCTAGGAAAAACCTACAGACATGGAATTCCTGTGCCCACCCTCAGAGGGACTTGGAATGAGCAGCTTCAAGCGCACACACTTGAGCTCAGCTGCAGCTTTCTCCCAGGTAGGTACTGGCCAGGACACGTCTGCTGAGCCAGGAGACACCTGCTGGGGGACACCTGCTGGGCCAGGAGGTGCCAGCTCCTTGCTGGCAGCAGGCCCTGACGGTGTCTGGGTTTTTGCCTGTGTTGGGTTTTCAGGCCTTGTTTCCCATCTTCCTGCAGACAGACGTGTGTCCAGGGTGTCTGGCCCCACAGGCTTCTCTGGGCAGCAGGTGTCCTGCTCAAGGGCCAAGAGCTGAGGGCAGGCTGTCCCCGCCCATCTCAGCAGCCTGTACAGTGGAGTCTGGGGCGGCTGCTCATCAGTTGCCTCTTCCCTGACCTGCTGCACCCGAGGGAATGTCTGCTGAGTTCTGTTTCTGAGAAAAGTTTGTGTTCCTCAGGCAGCTGGGGAATCCTTCAGAATCCCCTTGGTGCCCAATCAACTCACAGTTGATGAGCATTCTGGTCTAGAATAATGGGAGAAGTTTTTGGAGCTGCGCGCTGAGGGGCTGCCTGCCCTGGGGCATAATTAAAAAGAAGGCAGGTGAAGGCCCAAGGTCAGCAGGTGAGGGGTGTTCTGGCTCATTAGGCCCGAGCGACATGCCAGGATGTCACGCTGAGGACGGTGAGGACCTTCCCAATTAACAATGACATCGCATCCTTCTGGGGTTCAGCTCGGAGGAGACAATTAATTTTAAACAAGCAATTTCTCCCAGGCAGGCAATGCCCCTCCTGAGAGCGGGGGGTGTCTGCTGGGAGGCAGGGCCGTGGGAGGGGAAGGTGAGTGAGACCTAGACCGTCTCCTCCTCCCACTTCCCAGGCCACAGGGCTGGGGCGTGGAGAGTGTCCAGGCCTTGGCGGCCGCCTGCTCTCCCGGTCCCCGTGGAGTCTCCCTGTGGAGTCCTTCTGGCGGGTCTGCTGGCGGCCCCGGGGCACACCCGGGAGGAAGACCAGCCGGCCTCAGTGTGTGCAGGTCACCCTTCTTCCGCCTGCATACACCGGACCGAGAACCTGATGGGGCTGGAGCCCCCGATCCCAGCGCCTCCTTCCCCTGGGGGTCCCCAAGGGCAGCCACAATCTCAACCACCTAGCAGATTCATTTTGCCTTTTTTTTTTTCATTTTTATATAAGTGGGATCACACAGAATGTGGTCTTTTGTGCCGTTTTCGCTTGATGTCACGTGTGTGTGGCTGTTGTTCGCTAGTCCTCACTGCTGGTTGTCCTCCACCGCACAGACCACAGTTCACCTGCTCCGTCGTTGAGGTTGTCTCTGTCTTTAGGTTATTATAAAGTATGTTGCTTTGATAATAATGTCTTTGGGGAGAACACTCGTGCAGTTCTGTTGGGTGTATATGCAGGACTGAAGCTGCTGGGTCCCAGGTCAGTGTGTGTCTGCCTTTACAGATCACTGTCTTCCCCGGCGAGTGCTGCACTTTCCAGTCCCTTCAGGGCTGCAGTCGTGTCCCGCATCCTCGCTGACACGTAGTACCGTCTGTCTTCATTTTGACCATCGTGGAGTGTGTGTATCATACTGTGCTTATTTAACTTATACGCTGAGTACATTATGAGAAACGCTGGGCTGGAAGAAGCACAAGCTGGAATCAAGATTGCCGGGAGAAAATCAATAACTTCAGATATGCAGGTGACACCACCCTTATGGCAGAAAGTGAAGAGGAACTCAAAAGCCTCTTGATCAAAGTGAAAGAGGAGAG
This sequence comes from Bos indicus x Bos taurus, assembly GCF_003369695.1. Lineage (NCBI taxonomy): Eukaryota > Metazoa > Chordata > Mammalia > Artiodactyla > Bovidae > Bos > Bos indicus x Bos taurus. Next base: position 199,867 of record NC_040101.1, on the reverse strand, counting down.
TGAAAAAGTTGGCTTAAAGCTCAACATTCAGAAAACTAAGATCATGGCATCTGGTCCCATCACTTCATGGCAAATAGATGGGAAAACGGTGGAAACAGTGTCAAACTTTATTTTTGGGGGCTCCAAAATCACTGCAGATGGTGATTGCAGCCCTGAAATTAAAAGGTGCTTACTCCTTGGAAGGAGTTATGACCAACCTAGATAGCATATTCAAAAGCAGAGACATTACTTTGCCAACAAAGGTTCCTCTAGTCAAGGCTATGGTTTTTCCTGTGGTCATGTATGGGATATGAGAGTTGGACTGTGAAGAAGGCTGAGCGCTGAAGAATCGATGCTTTTGAACTGTGGTGTTGGAGAAGACTCTTGAGAGTCCCTTGGACTTGAAGGAGATCCAACCAGTCCATTCTGAAGGAGATCAGCCCTGGGATTTCTTTGGAAGGAATGATGATAAAGCTGAAACTCCAGTCCTTTGGCCACCTCATGGGAAGAGTTGACTCATTGGAAAAGAGTTTGATGCTGGGAGGGACTGGGGGCAAGAGGAGAAGGGGACGAAAGAGGATGAGATGGCTGGATGGCATCACTGACTCGATGGACATGAGTCTGAGTGAACTCCGGGAGTTGGTGATTGACAGGGAGGCCTGGCGTGCTGCGATTCATGGTGTCGCAAAAAGTCGGACACGACTAAGCAACTGAACTGAACTGAACTGATGACTAAGGAAGTGGGTCTGTCTTCTTGCTTGTTTGCCATTAGGATATAAGTCAGACCTCCCTTGATCTTGGGTTCAGGAGAGCAGAATGCAGCTTTCTGTTCATTCCAGTGGCCCAAAGGATGGAACTGGGGTGGTCCTGCTGATGTTCAGCATTGACCTGGTCTGAGGGTCGCCTTGGAGACCGTGGACCAGCCATGTCCTCAATATGCGCCCCAGCCTCTCCATCTGAAATGCATGTGCTTGGCTAACAAGCTCGCTTCAAAACAGATGCGTCTGTGCGGCCATAGTGTTGCCGTGAGCAGGTGATGGCTTACGCAGTCACTGCTCGCGGGACCACCTGAGGCAACACCGCCGTTGCCAGGAGCTGGGGCGGGGTCTTGCTCCGCCTCCCACACGCCCCGTGACCCTGCGCTCAGTCCCGATGTGGGCGTGACCAGGCCGCCCCGCAGCAGAGTGCGCTTGGCGTGCTGACGTCTTGCAGGATGAAGCAGGGGTAGAGCCTCTGCAGGAGAGGCTCGCGGCTGCATCACGAGCACAGCACCGAGCCCAGTCTGAGCCTCTGTCCACCGCTTCCTCGCTCGGGAATGAGAGGACGCGGTCCCGCCACGCGGAGGCAGCCTGGCGGGAAGGGGCAGCGCAACGGGTAGACACGTGTTGTTTTTTCCTTTTTAAAAATTAGTTAATTTTTAATTCAAGTATAGTTGATTCACACTTCAGGTGGACAATAAAGGGGCTCAGTTATACGTGCGTGTGTGTGTGCGCGCGCGTGTGTGCGTGTGTGTGTGTGCGCACACGCGCGCTCTTCCTCAGGTGCTTCCCATCACAGGTCATCACGAGACATCAGACGTGGTTCCCTGCCACACAGCAGGCCCACCTTGTTTGTTTCATTTATAGAAGGGGTGTACGTTACCCCAAACTTCACTTATCTCTCAGCCCTGCTTCCCCTCCGTGTCTGTGGGGCTGTTTCTGTTTTCTAAATACATTCTTTGTATCGTGTTTTAGACTCCACATGTAGGTTACATCATGTGACACCGTCTGTCTCTGTGTGACTTGCCTCACTTAGTGTGATGGTCCCCGGGGCCATCCGTGTTGCTGCAAATGGCGTTCTTCGTCTTTGTGGCCAGCAGTATCCACTGTGTGCACGAGCCACGTCGTCCTTACCCAGTCTCGTCAGTGGGCCTCTGGGTTGTCTCCGTGTCTCGGCTACTGTGAAGAGTGCTGGTGTGGACATGGGGTGCGTGTATCTGGTTTTGTTTTGGATATGTGCTCAGGAGTGGAGTTTCTGGATCACATGGTAGTTTTATTTTTAATTTTTTGAGGAAATGCAATACTTTTTCCCCAGTGGATGTCATTTAGCAGAATATTCCTGTAGGTTGTCTTTCCATTTACTTGATGGTTTTCTTTGCTGTGCATTCAATAGACTATTATTCATCCTTAAAAAAGAACTAAATCCTGCTGTATGTGACAACACGGATGAACCTGGAGGACATCGTGCTCAGTGAAATAAGCTGGACGCAGAGGACAGATGGTGCCTGGTTGCGCTCACGTGAGGCGTCAGCAGGAGGCTAACTCACAGCAGCAGAGCAGAGTGGAGGTGCCAGGAGCTGGGGAGCGAAGAGGCATCTGTGTCAACGGCTGTAAAGTTCTGTTGTGCAAGTGAGTGATGCTGGAGCCCCGCGTACACACCGTGCTCATGGTCAGCAACACTGCACCTGCCTTTTCAAGAAGGGGAGAACGAGGGGAGAACTTATACAGATCAGTTAATATCCAAATTTATATAAAAAGGCATCTTGTTGTTGTTCAAAAAAAAAAAAAGAAGGGGAGAACGAGGTGGTGATGTGGCCTGGGCTGGCCCCTGCTCCCAAACCGCGCGCTTCCTGAGGGAGGGCAGGAACCTCCCCGCGCCCCGCGCACCCAGGGCCAGGTCCCCGGCCAGGTCCTGGGCGAGTGCACCTGGCTCTGTCCTAGGCACGCCGTGCTAGGTGCTGACACGGGAGTGGGAGACACAGCCCCTGTCCGCCTGAAGCGCGCAGTGCGGGCATTTCTCAGGAGTTGCTGCACGGTCACAAGTAAAAGCTGGGCTCAGTTGCCAGTATTACAAGAAACTCTCTCTAAAGACAGTGTTTTAAAGCAAAACATTGTACCTTGCACTGACATGGAATTTCTTCCTGATAACACTGGTTTCATTATTATCAGTAAACAAGGTTTACTTTTGTTAGAATTCACCTTACAGTCCCTTCTTCTGTAATTTGAATAAAGGTCCTTTTAAAAGCACATTTTACAAGGTCAGAGTGGAGGGGTAGGGTGCGCCGTCGGCCAGCGCCGTCTGGGCGGAGGAGCTGCGGGCTGCCCAGCGCCTGGCTCCTCTCCAGCTCATCTTTGCTGACGTTGGGAGGACGACGGGAGGCCCTGAGAGCAGCGACGGGGGCTGTCCCAGCCTCAGCCACGCAGAGCGACGGACGCTTTCTGGGCCAACCTGCTGCCGTCTGAGGGGCTCGTGTGGGGGCCTCCTGGAGCAGCCGGGAGGGAGATGGGCCTCAGCCCCACGGTCGAGCAGAGACGAGTTCCGCCAAGAGCGGGGGCCGCCGTCTTCCCGGCGCCTTCTGGTCTGCCTGTCTGCTCTTCCTAAGGAGTCTGATCAGACCGTTTGCCCGTTAACGGCTGAGGTCTTTGTGTTATTCTTGGGCTTCAGATACAAGTTGCTGAGGTAAAGGGTCTGAGGTTGTAAACCATTTTCTCTGTCAGGCTGGCTTTTAACTGTGCCTCTTGAACAGCAGATTTTAATTTTGATGAAATCCAATGATACATTTTTTAAAAAATGGATTTTGGTTTTACTTTTTAGCAAAGAAATTTTTGCTTAACCCAGAGTAAACAAGATTTTTCTTCAAGTTATTTTTCTAGAAGTTTCAGGTTTTATATTTAAGTCTATGATCTATTTCAGTTTATTTTTATATTGTGTGAGTCATTAAAGCCCATTTTGAGGAATCCAGCAATATTTATTGTAAAGACTCTTCTTTCTCCTTTGCGTCTTTGCCAAAAATCATTTGTCTGTTTCTAGCCTCTCTCTCCTGTAACAGACAGGCTCCCCAGGTAGGGCAGTGGTAAAGAATCCACCTGCCAATGTAGTGGGCTTGCTGCCTGGGTCAGGAAGATCCTCGGGAGTAGGAAATGGCACCCTGCTCCAGGATTCTTGCCTGGAGAACCCCGTGCACAGAGGAGCCTGGCGGGTACAGCCAGGGGTCGCACACACGCACCCTCTTTCTGCTCGGTTCCACGACCTGCTATTCTGTCTCGATGCTGACACCACACTGTCTTGCTCTCTGTGACCTTATAATAAGATCTGAAATCTGGCTGTATTTTTCCAACTTTGTTGCTCTTTTGCAAAGTTATTTTGACTATCCTAGGGCCTTTGCTTTAAATTTTAGAATCAGCTTGGTAGTGTCTAGAGAAGCCTGCTTACATTTTGGCTGACATAACACTGAATCCACAGAAGAGTTTGAGGGGGTTGTTGTCTTAACAATATTGAGTCTTTCAGAGAGACAATGTGGTTTACATCTCCATCACTATGGGTTTTTAATCTTCTCCATATCATTTTGTGGTTTTCAGTGCATGGCTCTCATCTTTGGTAAGATTCACACTTACCTATTTTGAAATATTTGAAAAGTATTTCAGTTTCCTATTGCTTGTTACTAGTATATAGAAATAGAGTTGATTTTGAATATTGATCTTGTATCTGCAACCTTATTACTCACTTTTTTATGGATTCCATTACCTTGTCCCTTCTGCTGGATGTGTCAGCTGTGAACAGCTTGTTCCTTTTCTGCCTGGACTCCTTGTATTTCTCTCCTACAGTGCTGGGTTGGCGAGACCCTCCAGTAGTGTGGACTGGGGCAGTGAGCGCAGACGCCCGTCTTGTTCTTGGTGCTGGGGCAGGTGCTCTGCAGATGTGCCTTGTCAGACTGGAGAGGTTCTTGTGTTGGTGGTGAGAGAGCTAACTTAGGCAGGTTGATAAGGAGTCCAAGCCTAAGGCCCCTTTAAGGAGGCCCTAAACATTCTTTCTATTTCATTCTTTTGCCTTAGACATGTAGGCCTTGCAGGCACCAGTATCTCTCGTTCAAGGACATGTCTCTTTTTGAACTTTGGATGAATGTTATGGAAGAAGGCCTCGGTAAAACGCCCACAGCCTTGAGCTCTGGGTTAACCTTCCTTCTTGTGCTGATGTCATCCCGGGATGTATGTTATGGGAAGCGGTCTGGGCAAAATGCTCCAGCCTTGAGGTATTTCTATCTATTCTCAGCGGCTGGTTGAGAAGTATACAAAACCCCGCTTACACTAGGTGAGGCAGGTACTCTCCTGCCCTCTTCTGAGGTCTGTGTCAGAAGCGCTTTCTGTCACTTCCACTTTAAATAAAGTTGACACAAAGTTCTGAGTGACTGAGACTGGCTTTGGTCCCGGAGTTAAATCTTCTCCTTCGGAACCACGAATCTGGCAGCACTGATCACGTTCATCATAAGCCATCAGTAGTTTGCTGAGAGTTTTTTCCAGGGATGAAGGTTTTCAGGAATGAATTTTGTCACGTCTTTCTGCATCTGTTGAGATGATTATATGGTTTGTCTTTTAAAATCTGTCGTTATATTGTTGATGTTTTAAAGTCTGTTGTTATTTTAAGATCTGTAATCAGTCACATTAATTGATTTTCAAATGTTAAGACCAACCACACTTGGGCCTGATGTATTATGCCTTGTGTACATGGTTGGATTCTATGGGTTAAGTTTGTTTAGAAAGGCTGTGTGTATATTCAGGAGAAATATGTCCCGTAGCTTTTGTTTTTTTTGGGTAATATCTCTTTTGCCTCTGAATCAAGGTAACATTGGCCTTATAGAATGAGCTGGGAAGTATTCCCTTCTCTTCAATTTTCTGGAGAATTTTGTGCATTTTTTTTCTTTAAATGCTTTGGGGAATTCACCAGTGAAGCCATCTCTCCTGAAGTTTTTTGGGGGTATGGAGAAGTTTTTATTTGCAAATTTAACTGATAATGGGCTACTTAGGTTCCCTGTTTCTTCTTAGTGCATTGGTACTTTGTGTTTTTCAAGCTATTTATTTAATCTAAGCTGTTAAATTTATTGGCACAAAGTTGTTTATAATGTTTTCTTACACTTTGAAGACTATGTAGTGATGTCACCACTCTCAATCTTGATATTTTTAATTCGTGTCTTATTTTTCCTGATCAGCTTGAGTAGAGATATATCAGTTTTATCGATGCCCTCAAAGAAGCAGCTTTTGGTTTCATTGACTTTCTTTCTCTCTCCCTTCCCTCCCATGTTTTATTTCACTGATTTCTGTTCTGATCTTTATCATTTCCTTTATTCTGTTTATTTTGTGCTTAGTTTATTATTATATTTCTGGTTTCTTCATATGGAAGCTCATCTCATTGATTTAAGGCCGGCCTTCTTTCCTAACGTAGGTGTTTGAGGCTATGAATTTCTCTCTTAAGTATTGCTTTAGGGGAATCCCACAATTTTTGATATGTTGTGTTTTTATATTGATTTAAAAACATTTTCTTATTACTCTTCTGATTTCTTGTGTAACTAACGGGTTATTTAGAAATGTGCTGTTTCCAAATAGCTGGAGACTTCCCAGACGTCTCACTCTTTTGTTAGTTTCGTTTTACTTCTGTCGTGCTCAGTGCGGTGGGGAGTGCGGGGCTGCGTTCCTCGTGCCCTGGAAGAGCACGCCCCCGTCTGTGTCCGTGAAGCACCCTCTCGTGTCCGTCGGGTCACGCCCACGGCTGCTCCGTCTCCTGCCGCGCCTGCCTGGTCTCATAAGCCAGCTGGTTTCAGGCCCCCTCGGTCTGGCACTGGCTGTTGCCTGTGGTCTCTCGCCTCTTCGTGCGCCTGATCGTCTTTGATTTTGTGCTGATGATTACAGTTGAAGCAAAATTTGAAGGAATGCTTGGTGCTCACTCTGACGTTATCTTCCTCCAGGAGGGACTTTTGTTGGTTTTTACTTCTTCCAGACACGTGGTGGTGCTGGTTGTCTACGATCCTGCCAAGGTCAGAGTCTGCACTTCGTGTTCTGATTGTCCGGGGCCCCAGGGAGCTGGGTCTCGTCTGCATCACCCTCATACCCTGCGTGCTGCCGCTTCCCAGGCAGGTCGTGGGTTTGCAGGGTCACCGTGTCAGTGGGGCCTGTGGGGCCTCAGTTGCCTGGGGGCTGAGTCCAGGGCTCCCCCGCCAGACACCAGTGGTCCGCGACCCCCAGCCTGGCAGTTCCTCACTGAGCCTTGTCTCTTTGGTGCTTTTGAGATTAAAACGTGGTTCACTCCCCGTATCTGGTTGTCCTCCAGGAAAGCACTGATTTGAAGTGCTTGATTGTCCAGCCTGATTGGTCCACCTCTGAGTCTCTGGTCCTCTTGTTTAGACATCAGATCTCCCGGCCGAGTCCTCGATCCATGCTCAGGAAGCGTCTCTGGGCTGGCACACCCCACATGAGTGTCCTTGGTTCTGGGCATGTGTAGGATAGTTCCTCAGAGAAGTTCTGCCCAAGCTCCCGTCTGGAGGACCAGGGCCAGAGCTGGGGCCTCTTTCCCTCAGATGTCCGGATGTGTCTTCCCTGGGCCTCTGTCTCTGGAGCTCTGAAGGGTCACACTGGGCTTTGCTGCCTTCCCTAACCCCCCATTTTCAGCCCCTAGTGAGCTACATTAAGGCCTTCAGCTGTGTGGATCGTAACAAACTGTGGAAAATTCTTAAAGAGATGGGAATACCAGACCACCTTACCTGCCTGCTGAGAAATCTGTATGTAGGTCAAGAAGCAACAGTCAGAACAGGACATGGAAGAACAGACTTGTTCCAAATTGGGGAAGGAGTATGTCAAGGCTATATATTATCACCCTGTTTATTAACATATGCAGAGAATATCATTCGAAATGCCTGGGCTGGATGAAGCACAGCTGGAATCAATATTGCTGGGAGAAACATCAATAACCTCAGATATGCAGATGACACCACCCTTGTGGCAGAAAGCAAAGAGGAACTAAAGAATGTCTTGATGAAGGTGAAAGAGGAGAGTGAAAAAGTTTGCTTAAAGCTCAATATTCAAAAACTAACATCATGGCATCTGGTCCCATCACTTAATGGCAAATAGATGGGAAAACAATGCAAATGGTGATAGACTTTATTTTCTTAGGCTCCAAAGTCACTGGATGGCGATTGTAGCCATGAAATTAAAAGGCGCTTGCTCCTTGGACAAAAGCTATGACAAACCTAGATAGTGTATTAAAAGGCAGAGAAAGTCTATAATTTTGCAGACAAAGGTCTGTTTGGTCAAAGTATGTGTTTTCCAGTGGTCATGTATGGATGTGAGAGTTGGACCATAAAAAAGGCTGAGCTCTGAAAAATTGATGCTTTTGAACTCCAGTGTTGGAGGACTCTTGAGAGTCCCTTGGCCTGCAAAGAGATCCAACCAGTCCATCCTAAAGGAAGTTAGTCGTGACTATTCATTGGGAGATCTGATGCTGAAGCTGACCTCCAATTCTTTGGTCACCTGATGCGAAGAACCGACTCATTGGAAAAGACCCTGATGCTGGGAAAGATTGAAGGCGGGAAAAGAAGGGGACGACAGAGGATGAGATGGCTGGATGGCATCACTGACTCAATGGACATGAGTTTGAGCAAGCTCTGGGAGATGGTTAAGGACAGGGAAGCCTGGCGTGCTGCAGTCCGTGGGGCCACAAAGAGTTGGACACGACTGAGCGGCTGAACAACAAGATGTGAGCCTGGAGCTGGTGGACACATTGCTCCCTGCTTCCCCAGGGAGGCTTCTCTCTGGTCCCTGCTCCTCCTAGCCAGCACACTCTGTCCCATTTCTGAAATGCTGCTGTTGTCCCCTTGGTGGAGAGGGTCCCTCTACCACTGTCTGGGGGGAATTAAAGCTGAGAGCACGTGGTGCCCAGTCCACTTTGCCTGAAGGCTGGTCTCCACTGGGGGTCGTGGGAGGAAGAAAGGACACAGGAGACCTGAGGGTGGGGTGGGGAGGGGGCGCGGTCAGCTGGGCCGGGGAGGGGTGTGGTCTTGACCTGAGCTGGGGGCATCGTGGCGGAGCGCTGGCCCGAGGCAGCTAGCCTCCCCACCGCTGATGGGTGGAGCGGGGTGCACTGGGCAGTCCCCCTGGTTTCTGGCCGCTGCTCTGACAAGCAAGTGGGAGAGCCAGGCACACAGGCCTCCTTTGCTGCAGCGGCCGCGTCTTTATGGTGCAGAAAGAAAGGCGTAGCCACTGGGAATACACAAGTTTCCAGAGTCCGAGGAAATAGGAACGGGCGTCAGCCGAGGCGGAGGGTGGGGCAGCGCGGGCTCAGCCAGTTCCCCGCCTTGTCCCCGCCCACCCCCACCTGCTGCCCAAGGTCCGCCCGCCCCACCCACAGTGGAGCCCTCAGGGTGCCTTCCTTTGCCCTTCCACACGTGTGGACACCCCTGTGAGCTGGGGCGGTTTGAGGGGCCTCTGTGTGCAAGTCCTGCTGGTCTGTAAGAAAGAAGTTGGGGGAGAGGCGGGGTGCCCCAGGGGACCAGGCTGGGAGGTGGGTGAGTGCTGGATCTCAGGGTCCTGGTACAGCTTTAGGACTTTGTCCGATGGGTAATGGGGCTTTGAGGAGGATGGTGGGGAGGGGCGGGGGCCGGGACGGGCCTGCAGGGGTCTCCGTGGGAGGAGGTGCAGGAGGGTGGTCGCAGAGCCCGCAGGCTGGTGATGTGGAAGGAGCAGAAGAGGGTGCCGGGGCTGGGCCGAGGGGCGGGGGGGCTGGCTCTGTCTCTGGAGGAGGAGGGGCCAGCAGCTACGCCGCATGGAGTGAGGGCATTGAGGGCGGCGGTGGGCCTAGAGGACCCTCCTCTGGGAGTGGATGAGAAAGGTCCTGCGCAGCGGCCAGGGCCCAGCGTGTGGCCCGGAGCCGAGGGGCCCACACAAGGAGGCCTGGGAGGTGCTCCCACAGCTCTGCAGAGTCTGGGAGGGAGCGCCCCACCAGGGTCTTGGGGCTCAGAACTGTGCAGTGTCGTGGCCTAAAGAAGAGGCAGCTGAGCACTGTTTATAATAGCCAGGACATGGAAGCAACCTGGATGTCCACTGGCAGATGAATGGATAAGAAAGCTGTGCTACATATACACAATGGAATATTGCTCAGCTATTAAAAAGGATGCATTTGAATCAGTTCTAATGAGGTGGATGAAACTGGAACCTATAATACAGAGTAAAGTAAGTCGGAAAGAAAAACACCAATACAGTATATTAACGCATATATATGGAATTTAGAAAGATGGTAATGACCCTATATGTGAGACAGCAAAAGAGACACAGATGTAAAGAACAGACTTTTGGACTCTGTGGGAGAAGGCGGGGGTGGGATGATTTGAGAGATAGCATTGAAACGTGTATCACCATGTGTGACACAGATCGCCAGCCCAGGTTCGATGCATGAGGCAGGGTGCTCAGGGCTGGTGCACTGGGACGACCCTGAGGGATGGGATGGGAGGGAGGTGGGGGGTTCGTGGTGGGGACGCATGTGCACCCCCACTGATTCATGTCAGTGTATGGCAAGAGCCACAACAGTGTTGTAAAGTGATTAGCCTCCAACTAAAATAAATAAATAAATTAAAAAAAAAAAAAGGGCCGGCTGAGGGCTGAGGCCGCTGACTGGGAGGCGCCCTCCTTCCCAGCCTTGGCCGCCCGCCTGTCCCCACGCTCCTCCTGTGCTGAGTGGGTCTGCCGTCCCTCTGTGCCCCTTCCCCGAGCCCCAGACCCTGCTGTCCCCAGCTGGCGTCCGACCCGCTGCGATAAATCCAGTGGAAACGCCTGTCTCGCCTGGTCCTCTCGTCCAGGTAGCCGCCTGCATCCTTCAGGCTTTCTCCGAGGGTGAGGGTGGTGTCTGGCCTCTCCCCTCCCGGGTCTGCATCCTGCCCTTGGGCACGGTCCTGAGTTCGGTTCCCGCTGTATCCTGGTGACACTGAGGCTTTATTCTGCGCCTTCCGTCTGGACCCCAGATCCAGGCCGTGCACTTCCTGGGGGCGTTTCCAGATGTGAGCTCAGCCTGGCCTGGGGCCTGCCCTCCCCCGGCCCCGCCTCCCGCCTCCGCCTCCGTCCTGCAGGGCCTGACCCTGCCTCCTCCCCCGGAGCCTCCACGCCCCGCTGGCTGGCTCAGGGTGGGGCCTGGGGCCCTGGCACCTTGGGGGCCCTGCTGTGTGGCCCTGACTGACCGTACCTGCTGCTCCACTGTGTCAGCCAGGCGTGACTCCCTGACCCCCGCCTCAGCAGCACCTCGTAGCGCCCGGCAACAGGCCGGCGTGCGATGCTCGCTTTATTAGTGAGACGACAGATCAGTGGCCCAGCTTTATTAGTGAGACGACAGATCAGTGGCCCAGCGTTTTCACTCTGCCTTTTAAGTGATCGCTTCACAGGCATTTGATTTGAAAGTACGCCCATTTTGAAAGAGGGCCGTACCCATAATTTCTGACGTTAGGCACCTCTCAGGGGACATCTGTTCCATCACAGTGGCTGCCACGATAGCTGAGCGGCCGGACTTTCGGAGCCTGGACCTGGCGCAGCGATGGGGTGGTCAGCGCCAGCTCTCCCAGGCCGAGGCCCCTTGGTGGGCTCTACCCACAGTGCTGGCTAAAGGGGCAAAGCATGGACGTGGCCCCCCCCCGCAGTGCTGGCGCGCTGTTCCCCTCATCTCTCCCTGTAGATGCTGCAGAGCGCCTCCCTCTCAGAGCCGTGGGCCGCCCAGCACTGCCTCCCGGCGCAGCAGGCGGGCCTGTCTGTCTGAGGGGGTCCCGGGGCGTGTGGGGAGCGTGCCCTAGGAGGTGGCGCCCCGGGCCTGGGCTGCCCGCTGCACCACCTTGTGCAGGGCCTCCTTGACCTCCCGGTTCCGCAAACAGTAGATGATGGGGTTGAGCAGGGGCATGAGCACCGTGTAGACCACGGACACCACCTTGTGGGGGTCAGAGGAGTAGATGGCACGAGGCCGGGCGTAGGTGAAGAGGGAGGCGGAGTAGAAGATGACCACGACGGCCAGGTGTGCGGCGCAGGTGGAGAAGGCCTTGTGCCGGCCGGCGGCGGAAGGGACACGCAGCACGGCGCCGATGATGGCCGTGTAGGAGGAGACGGTGAGCAGCAGGGGCCCAAGCAGGATGAGCAGTGCCAGGAGGAAGTCCATCAGCTCGGCCAGGGCCACGTCGGAGCACGCCAGGTTCAGCAGGGGTGACACGTCGCAGAAGAAGTGGTTCATGACGTTGGGGCCGCAGTAGCCCAGCCGCGCGATGAAGAAGACCTTCCCCACAGAGATGGTGAAGCCCGAGAGCCAGGAGCCGGCGGCCAGGAGGCTGCACAGGCCGGGACTCATGATGGCCGGGTAGCGCAGGGGGCTGCAGATGGCCACGTAACGGTCGTAGGCCATGACGCCCAGGAGGGCGCACTCGGTGCAGGCCAGCGCCAGGAAGAAGTACAGCTGAGCCATGCAGCCCGCAAAGGAGATGCGGCGGGACCCGGGGACCACCAGGCTGACCAGCATCTTGGGCACCGTGACGGAGACGTACCACACCTCCAGGAAGGACAGGTTGCTGAGGAAGACGTACATGGGCTTGTGCAGCGCGGGGCTGGCGCGGACCACGGCGATGATGAGCAGGTTCTCGGTGACGGTCAGCAGGTAGGCCAGCAGGAACAGCGCCAGCAGGCACGCGTGGAGCCCCAGCGAGCCCGGGAAGCCCACCAGGATGAACTCGGTCACCTCCGAGCGGTTGGCCCCCGCAGACGGGGCCTGCATGGCCCTGCCTGAGGCAGAGGTGGCGGATTAGGCATGGCGCCTCCTATGTGGTGCCCAGCTTCCCGTGAGGAGGGGTCCTGACTGTCCACATCCCCGCTGCTGGCCACGCCTGGTCCACGGCAGCGTGAGTTTCCTGCCAGGCACTTGGTGGGCACTGGGCAGATGTCTGCTCTGGGGCTGCCAGCCTGCCTGGCCACAGGCAGACAGACACGGTTATTGTGGGGAGGAGGAGTGGGTTGCCTACAGGACACCTCAGAGGCCGACCTGGGGACCTGCGGCCGGTTTTGGGGAGATGGGTGGGGGGCCACGGTCCAGGGCCTGCAGTCAGGGACAGTGGGCAAGTGAGTGGGGCAGTTGGGAGGGGCCAGGCCTGGAGCCAGGCTCTCTGTCTCCCCGCGTGAGGGCACCCTGTGTCTGCGGTCACAGCCCCACCAAGCTCACCCACGGTGTAAGCGCAATGCTTGGCAGGCCTCAGGAGCGGGGCACATGTGCCCGAGGAGAAGCAGGCCCCGAGGGTTAGCAGCACCCAGGGACCAATCCCCCCACCCTGGGTCCCCTCGTAGCTCTGGACGCGTGAGCTGTGACCCCGGCCTGAGTTCCCTCCGTGGCCTTCAGGGTCCAGCCCTCAGCCGCCTGACTTCACTTCTGTCTGAGCCTGGCCCTGCCGGTGTGCTCTGGGACGGGACCATTCTGTGTGGGTCTCCGCCCCTCCACCCCAGGGGGACAGTCAAGGGGCTGCCAGGGCTGGCGGTGGCTTCCTCCCTGTTACAGGAAATCGTTCTCACAGGCTTGGAGGGGCTGGATCCTCAGGCCGGAGTTAGCCCCGACCCCACCTCACTGGGCAGCAGGGTCTCTTTTCTCCTGCTGCCCTACCCCAAACCCCCCACCCCATGTTAGCCTGTTCCTCTGTCCTGGGCCCTCTGGGTGTCCCTGTGAGCTTCCAGGCCTCCAAAACCCATACAGACCACCCAGCTCATTGGCGATGTGGCTGGGTTTAGCTTTGTGTCCACTGAAAGAGCCTCAGAACGTGGACCCAAGCGGGCCCAAGCTTGGCGCTGGACTCACACCCTGTTGGTTGCAGGCTGGTCACCTGTGGAGAGCGTGTCTGGGGAACAGAAGCCCCAGCCTCTCATCTCTGCCCCGTATCTGGGTGCTCCAGGCGGCAGGAGCGCCCAGTTTTCATCCTGCACAGACTTCAGGGGCAGTGGAGCCCCGGGCCCCCGGGTGTGGCTCCAGGACTGTCGGCTCGGGGTCAGACCTTGCCCTCCTCCATTCACCTGCCGTCCCCTCACCTCCGGCCACTCAGCTGCCCTGCAGGGTCGTGGCATGGCCCCCGCTCATGGGGATAAGCTCTGAGGACCCGCACTCACGACCGACCCTGGGGCACCTTGAGGCCCACGGGGGTGGCAGTGACTGCAGGCAGAGAGGGCGCCTGGCTAGACCGCGGGGGCGGTGCTGGGCCTGTGTGACCGGGCCTGGGCAGACTGCCCCGGGTCCCCCTCCCCGCCGTGGCCCCCGGTGGTCTGACAGCCACGTCTGCTCAGATCGGCCTCTGACTGGCTGCGGGGCTTGAAACAAAGTCTGTCTTCACCCAGCCCCCGTTTCTCTGAAAGATGGAGCAAGAGGCTGCTTCCCGGGGGCGTGGGAGGGGGAGCCCTGGTGCTCGCCACCCGACACATCACACAGACACACGACATGTCACACAGACACACAGCACATCACACACACGACACATCCAGAGATGCACAACACGTCACACAGACGCACGACACATCACACAGACACACAGCACGTCACACACACGACACGTCACAGAGACACACGACACGTCACAGAGACGCACAACACGTCACACGGACACACAGCACATCACACACACGACACATCACAGAGACGCACAACACGTCACACAGACGCACGACACGTCACACGGACACACAACACATCACACACACAACACATCACACACCCGACACGTCACACAGACACACGACACGTCACACAGACACAGCACATCACACACACGACACATCACAGAGATGCACAACACGTCACACAGACACGACACGTCACACAGACACACAGCACATCACACACATGACACATCACACACACGACACATCACACAGACACACGACACGTCACATGGACACACAACACATCACACACACGACACATCACAGAGACGCACAACACGTCACACAGACACGACACGTCACACAGACACAGCATGTCACACACATGACACATCACAGAGACGCACAACACGTCACACAGACACACAGCAGATCACACAGACACAGCACGTCACACACAGGACACATCACAGAGACGCACAACACGTCACACAGACACGACACGTCACACAGACACACAACACATCACACATGACACATCACAGAGACGCACAACATGTCACACAGACACACAGCAGATCACACAGACACAGCATGTCACACACATGACACGTCACAGAGACGCACAACACGTCACACACACATCACAGAGACACACAACACATCACACAGACACACAGCAGATCACACAGACACAGCACGTCACACATACGACACGTCACAGAGGCGCACAGCACGCCGCACAGACACTGCTCAGTCGCTCTCCTGCACGGGGTTCACCGTGAACACGAGCTCTCCCCACACCTGACACGGTCGCTGAGCCCACAGGCCCCCAGACTCAGATTCCCTCGCAGGTGCCCACTCCCTGCACACCCAGCCCGCAGACCCCAGCAGAGCACTGTTCACGCGGACCCCACGCTTCCAGGCAGACAAGGACACAGACAGACGTCCTCTGCCCCACGCTGCCTGCCCAGACGCGGCTGTGACACACGGGTGTCCCCAAGCCACAGACACGCCCCACTTCACTCCAGCGCGGTTGGGGCACAGCCGGGCTGCCAGCAGCCCAGGTCGCTGTGGGCACAGGTGTGTGCTGCTGTGTGCGGCCATGCCGAGACTGCTCCGAGATGGCAGGGCCCCGGGGTGGAGCCGGGCTCGCTCCAGCCCTGCCAGGGCCCCGCTCACCTGTCGGGGGGACTGAAGATCTCTGGGGCGGGGACCCGGCCAGCGAGGCTCCCTGCCTGGTCCTGGGTGCTCAGGGGGGTTCAGGGGGGCTGTGAGGTCAGGTCAGGTTGCGTGGGGGCGGCCAGGGCTCCCACAGGCTGGGCCTGCTCTCAGCTGGACCCAGCTCTGGGTGCCCGGTCCGCAGACATTCCCCCGCAACCCCAGGGCGGTCCGGTTCCCCACCACCATCCGGGTGCATCCCTACCAGGACAGAGCTCTGAGGAGGCGGAAGGGTGAGCCTGGCGGCAGAGAGCCCCTTCGCAGTAAAGAGACCCCTCCAGTCAGAAATGGCAGGTGATGCCCAAGGCAGAAACAGGTGCCTCCTCAGGGTCCCCGCATCACAGGAGCAGGAGCTGGGCCTTTTGGGGAGCTCAGGGACCCCGGTCCTCTCTGCATGGGGAGAGTGGCCAAGGGAAGGTGCCCGGGAGCCCACACCGCCCCCTCCCTGGGCACAAGTGTTTCTGCAGGGTAGCCGAGTCTTAAATGGGAGGCTGAGCTCGGTCCCCACTGCCTGCCTTCTCACACGAGACGAGGAGGAGGAGGTGGGGGGGACAGGGCTGGGCCCCCCCGCCCTCCTCCCAGGGGCCAGCGCCCGACACCGCACGGCCGTGGCTCCCCCGGCGAGGCCAGGCCTCCGCCCAGGGGCCCTCCGCCCCTGTGATCCACTCTGTCAGCCGCGGCAGCTGGAAGCAGAGCTCAGAAGGAAACCTGTCTTTCCCGCTCTCCTCCTGGGGCCAGAGCTGGTGTGACGGGCGTAGGGTGTGTGGACCAGTGGACACTGTCTTCACCCAGCAGCTGCTTGGTGCAGCAGGGGGACCTCAGACGGGAGCCCCTGCCCAGCACTGGCCAGACCTGGGGCTGCAGGAAGGGCCCAGACCTGCTGTCCTGGGCGAGCTCCATGATGCCCCCCAGAGGGGCTGGAGCTGGGGCCCCCTGCTAGTCTCACGGTCACCTGCCCCGCCGGGGCCCACTGCAGGGGTCACACGAGGTGCACGGAGACTCCTCTGTGAGGCAGGAAGAGGAGCTGGAGCTGGGACCGTCTGCCTGGGGGAGGTGAGGGGAGGTGCTGGGACCCACGAGTGGGCATTGGCACCCCAGCACGTCGGTGTCTGCTGGATCAGAGGAGGGCCCGCAGGCGGCAGGGACAGCTGGCCAACCCTCAGAGGTGGGCAGCGCCCAGGAGCGAAGCCTGGGGTGGGCATATCGGGGAGGGGGTGTCAGCCTGTGAGGCCGGTTTTCCCTTGCTGTGGGCCAGGGCCTTACCGCGCCTCGTTCTGAAGATGTTAAAACTGACCTATTCAGGGGGTAATTTAAGTGACAGAGTGTGGCCAGCCCTGATGGTGTGGGTGTGGGTGTGGGTGTGGGTGGCGTGCCTTTTAGTCTGACACCTCTTTTCCTGCTGGGCGGGCCGCAGAGGAGCAGCTGTGGGCTCTGGGCTGGGCTGCCCTGCCCGATGGGCCCCCGTCTGCTGACCCTGTGGGCCCCGTCTGCTGACCCTGTGGGCCCCGTCTGCTGACCCTGTGGGCCCCTGTCTGCTGACCCTGTGGGCCCCGTCTGCTGACCCTGTGGGCCCCGTCTGCTGACCCTGTGGGCCCCTGTCTGCTGACCCTGTGGGCTCCCATCTGCTGACCCTGTGGGCCCCGTCTGCTGACCCTGTGGGCCCCCGTCTGCTGACCCTGTGGGCACCTGTCTGCTGACCCGGTGGCTCTGCTTGCATGGAGGCCCCTGGAACCTCCGTGGGGGTATGGCTCTGGTCTTGTGAGCAGCTCCCCACTCCCGCATGTTCAGGGCTTGCTCTCAAGCCTCCGGGACCTGGCACCACCGCGCCTCCCTGAGTCAAGGTCGGGTGTCTCCCGGAGCCCTGGTGAGCACGCGGTATCTTGCAGTATCTCAGGCTGCGGAGTGCCTGGGATGTCATTCGGTCTGTTGAAGACCTTGGCGTGTGGTTGGAGCTTCTCTTCTTGGGAACCCAGGCATCTGTGGACAGCCTCTTGGCTCATGGTCGAGGGTTCCCTAACCTCCACTTCCCAGGGCCCTGTGCCCCATGCCGAGTCAGACCCTCTCACCGACACCCCGGCTTCACGTCACCCCCTGTCCAAGACCTCTTGTCCTGCCTGTTTCTTGGGTCACTCCCACAGCACCCCCCCGCCCATACACAGCCTCACCCACCCGTGTGGAGCCCCCTTCTCTGTCTCTGTCACAGGAACTGCCTCCCCAGGAGCCACCTAAACTCCACACCCCCACCTTCTCAGAAAACAAGCCACAGGGTAGGGGCTGGACTTCCTGCCTCTGCACGGAGACCTTATCTGTACCCAGGACTTCCGAGGCCTCCTGCCCGCAAGTGGGGCTGGCTTCCCCCAACTGTGCTGAGCTCTGCACCCCACCCACACCCCAAGAACCCTCCCCGGCTTCCCTCCTGGGTCTCCACGTGCTTTCTCCACCAGCCTCAGTGTGGAAGCTCCCAGCCCAGGTCTCTCCCACCTCTGCCCTTGGTCATCAGATACTCCCTTCCATACCCCGCTAGTGCCAGCTGGGCAGGGGGGGCCTGTGACTGGCTGTGTCTGTAGGAGGAGGGAACCCAGTCCTGCACCCCGCTCTCTGCCCCTGCTCTACTCTTCTGCCCCACGCTGCCTAGCCAACTCACGTGGGAGACCCCCAATCACACGGGCCACTCACCCAAAGAGGGCCGCTGGGAGCTGCTTGCATTGCCTGGGATGGCTGTTTCTACTTGTTTGTGCCTGCTGCTAAGTCGCTTCAGTCGTGTCCGACTCTATGTGAGCCCATGGACTGTATGTAGGCCGCCAGGCCCCTCTGTCCATGGGCTTCTCCAGGTAGGAATACTGGAGTGAGTAACCATTCCCTTCTCCAGGGGATCTTCCTGACCCAGGGATCGAACCTCATCTCTTAGGTCCCCAGAATCAGCAGGAGGGTTCTTTACCACTAGGGCCACCGGGGAGGCCCATGTAAAATTTAGAATCGTTTTGCCAAGTTCAGCCCCTTCCTTTGTCTGCAAAGTTGATGTCTCTGCCTTTTAATATGCTGTCTAGGTTTGCCAAGGAGCAAGCGTCTTAATTTCATGGCTGCAGTCACTGCAGTGATTTTGGAGCCCAAGAAAATAAAGTCTGTTGGTGTTTCCATTGTTTCCCCATCTATTTGCCATGAAGTTATGGGACCAGATGCCTTGATCTTAGTTTTTTGAATGTTGAGTTTTAAGGCAGCTTTTCATTCAGTAGAGTTATTCCTAAATAGCTAATACTTTCGTTGCTTTTATAAAGCATCACTATTTAAAATAATTATTTTTCTGTTTATTCTTACATGTAGAAAAACAAGTGACTTGTTTATTGACAAGTATCAACTGCAAATTGGCACTTGCTGAGAGCGTTTGCCAGCAACTGAAGAAAAACAAGAAGGCCGTTTGCCACCCGCCTCTGGGGAGATGGAGCCCTGTGCTGCTGCAGCTGCAGGACGTCAACACCCGCTGAGGGGGGTTCCGGATGGAAAGTGGGGCGCTGTGTTCCAGGGAATCTGGTGGGATAGGTCTTTAGAGAGTTAGATATTTTCAGGAACTGATTTCATGATCCCAATCCTTCCATCTCTTTGTATCTAGAAAATCACTAATTCCTTAATGGTGACATCAACTCCTCGTGACTAGCAGAGAAACTTTTGTAAATAAGCACCTGATGGCCTCGAACTCCCCCCTTCACCAAGATCTCGTATACTGACTTCCCACCGCCTCTCTGGAGTGGTCTCGGCGCTGTCTGAGGTGCTGTCCCCAGGCTGCAGTTCTCCTTTTGCCCCCAATAAAGCTAACTTGCGACTCTCACATTCTGCATCTTTTTTAGTCAACACAAGTTATCCAGTTATCTTGCTAACCTTCTTCTGAATTCTACTAACCTATCTATAGCTTTTGGGTTTTTCTATCCCCAGGACCTTGTCTGTGAGAATGACAACTTTGCACTCATTTCCAACCCTTACAAGTTTTCTTCCCGAAACTCACCACACTGGTCAAGACCCCAGAGCAAAGTCAGACAGAGAAGTGGGAGTAGCCTGTTTCTGTCTCAGAAAGTAGGGCACTGGCTGCGAGCTGTGTTCTGCTGACAGTTTTCATCAGATTAAGAAAATTCCCTCCAACTTCTCATTTGCAAAGACTTACCTTATTTATGGGGCTCCCCTGGTGGCTCAGATGGTAAAGAATCTGCCTGCCAATGCAGGAGACCTGGGTTGGATCCCTGGGTTGGGAAGATCCCCTGGAGACAGAAATGGCAACCCACTCCAGTGTTCTTGCCTGGAGAATCCCATGGACGGAGGAGTCTGGTGGGCTAAAGTCCATGGGGTCGCAAAGAGTCGGACACGACCGAGTGGCTAACACACATGGATTTGCCGTGTATGCCTGTTGCAATCATTTTGGTTGCTTGAGATTTTATCTATTGTGAATAATGCAGTTATGAACATTCCCCTGTAAGACTTTCACACACACAGGTTTTAATTTCTCCTGGGTAACCATCTAGGAGTTAGATGGCAGGATCATGTGTTGGGGTGTGTATAACTCACTGTGAAATGCCCCACCTTCCCAGGGTGGTTGTGGACTGAGCTCCAGCTGCCCCACAGCTCCTCAGTCATCCTGCCAGGCCTGTAAGGTTGTTTTGCCCTTTTAATTTGCAATTCCCCAGGGAGTCACTGGACATCTATGTTTATTCTTTGGTGAAGTTCAAATAGTTTGCTGATTATATCATTGGGTGGTTTTCCTATCCTGGAGTATGAGAACTTACTGTCTTTTGAATAGAAGTCCTTTATTAGATGTGTAATTTTCAGATACTTCCTCCTTATCTGTAGTTTGTCTTTTTGTCTTTTTGTCCTATTTCAAAGAAAGCTTTTTAATTTTGATGTAGTCCATTTATCTATGGTTATTTTATATTTTATATTTTGGGGTCATATCTAAGAAATATTGGCATAATCTCAGGCCAGAAAGATTTTCTCCTATGTTTTCCTGATAATGTTAGATTTTTACATTGAAGTTTATAATATATTTTGTGTTAATTTTTGCATATGGTGTGAGTCAAACATTCATTGGATCATAGAGAAAGCAAGGGAATTCCAGAAAAACATCTACTTCAGCTTCATTGACTACATTAAAGCTTTTGACTGTATGGATCAAAACTAACTGGAAAATTCTTAAAGAGATGTGACTACCAGACGACCTTACATGTCTCTTGAGGAGCCTGTATGCAGGTCAAGAAGCAACAGTTTGAGCTGGAAGTGGAACAAGTGAGTAGTTCACAATTGCGAAAGGAGTGTGACAAGGCTGTATATTGCCACCCTGTTTCTTTAACTGACATGCAGAGAGCATCATATAAAATGCTGGGCTGGATGAAGCACAGGTTGGAAATCAAGATTGCCAGGAGAAATATCAACAACCTCAGATATGCAGAAGGTATGACTCAAATGGCAGAAAGTGACAAGGAACTAAAGAGCCTCTTGAAGGTGAAAGAGGAGAGTGAAAAAGCTGGCTTAAAACTCAATGTTCAAAAACTAAGATCATGGCATCTGGTCCCAACACTTCATGGTAAATAGATGGGGAAAAAATGGAAACAGTGACAGATTTTCTTTTTTTGGGCTCCCAAATCATTGCTGATGATGACTGCAGACATGAAATTAAAAGATGCTTGCTCCTTGGAAGGAGAGCTATGACAAATCTAGACATACTAAAAAACAGAGACGTCACTTTGCTGAGTAAAGTCCAAGCTATGGTTTTGCCAGTAGTTACAAGAGTTGGACCATAAAGCAGGCTGAGCTCCAAAGAATTGATCTTTCAAACTCTGGTGTTGAACAAGACTCTTGAGAGTCCCTTGGACTGCAAGGAGATCCAGCCAGTCAGTCCTCAAGGAGATCCACCCTGAACGTTCATTGGAAGGACTGAAGCTGAGACTGAAGCTGAAACTCCAGTACTTTGGCCCCGTGATGCGAGGAGCCGACTCATCGGAAAGAACCCTGATGCTGGGAAAGATTGAAGGCAGGAGCAGAAGGGGACGACAGAGGATGAGATGGTTGGATGGCATCGCTGACTCAATGGACATGAGTTTGAGTGAACTCTGGGAGATGGTGAAGGACAGGGAGGCCTGGTGTGCATGGGGCTGCAGAGTTGGACGGGCCTTAGTAACTGAACAACAGCAACTTTGGGCTGTAATCTGACGTTGCTTTATTCATGCAGTTGCTCACATTGTTCTGTATTTGGCCTCTGGGAGCTCTTTCAGT
Source organism: Bos indicus x Bos taurus (assembly GCF_003369695.1). Taxonomy (NCBI): domain Eukaryota; kingdom Metazoa; phylum Chordata; class Mammalia; order Artiodactyla; family Bovidae; genus Bos; species Bos indicus x Bos taurus. The sequence continues at coordinate 178,025 of NC_040101.1, read as the reverse complement.
TTGCCCCCGTGTACCTTTGGCGTACTTTCTTCCTTCCTTTTTTTTTTATTGTTGTTTTTGATCAATTCTTTATTAGCTTCAGGTGTACAGTGATTCCGTACTTCCACAGATTACACTAAATTAAAAGATATTATGAGATAATGATTCCCTGTGCTATACAGCTATACTTGTTGCTTGTCTATTTTATGTCTACGTAGTATTTTGAATCTCTTAATTCTGTAACCCCAATTTCCCCCTCTCCCTTCCCTGTCTCCTTTGGTAACCATTGTTTTTCTTTTTCCCTTACATTTGTGAGTCTGTCTCTGGCTTGTATACACCTTTATGTGTATTATCTTTTGGGTTTCACATGTAAGTGGTTATCATGCAGTGTTCATCTTTCTCTGGCTTGTTTCACTAAGCATAATGTCCTCTAGGTCTATCTGTGTGTGCATGCTCAGTTGACTGACTCTTTGCAACCCCGTGGACTGTAGCCCACCAGCCTCTGCTGTCCATGGGATTTTCCAGGCCAGAATACTAGAGCAGGTTGACATTTCCTTCTTCAGGGGACCTTCCCAACCCAGGGACTGAACCCACGTCTCCTGCATTGGCAGGTGGACTGTTTCCCACTGAGCCACCTGGGAAGCCTCGGTCTGTCCTCTGTAAATGGCGATTCATTCTTTTTAGTGGTTGCGTAACACGCCACCGTGTGCCTGAGCCGCACCCCCTTCCCGTCACTCTGTCGATGGCACTGCGTCGCCCCCATACCTTGGCTGTTGTATTAACATTGGACTGCATGTATCTCTTCAAATTAGCATTTTAATTTTTTCTGGATATATGCCCAAGAGTGGGACTGCTGGACCCTATGGTGGTTCACTTTTTACTTTTCTGAGAAGCCTCTGTACTATTTCCATAGAGGCTGCCCCAATTTACATTCCTATCAACAGTGTATGAGGGTTCCCTTTTCTCCACCTCTGCTCCAACATTTGTTACTTGTAGAGTTTTTGATAGCCATTCTGACAGGTGTGAAGTGATAGCTCCTGGTTTGACTTGCATTTCTGTGTCTATTGAGATGGTCGTGTGATTTGTATCTTTCCTTTTGTTAATGTGTGCCACGTTGATTGATTTGAGAACATTGAACCATTCTTGTGTCCCTGCAGAATAAATCCAACTTGGTCATGGTACATGATCCCTTTTACATGTTGTTGGATTCCATTGCCAATATTTTGTTGAACATTTTTGCATCTATGTTCATCAAGGATATTGACCTGTAATTGTATTTTTTTGTAGTGTCTGTGTCTATTTTTTTGTATCAGGGTAATGGTAGACTTGTAACGTGAATTTGGGAGAGTCTCAGCCTCTTACATTTTTGGAATAATTTGAGAAGGATAGGTATTACTTCTTTTTTATATGTTTTATTGAATTCCCCTGTGAAGCCATCCAGTCCTGGACTTTTATTTTCTGGGTTCTTCTTAAAATCACAAATTCAATTTCACTACTAATGATCAGTCTCTTTAAATTATCTGTTTTCTGTGGGGGTTTTTTGGCCATGCAACCCAGATTGCGGGATCTTAGCTCCCTGACCAGGGATTGACCCCATGCCCCTGAAGTGGAAGTGTGGAGGCCTAACCACTGGCCTGCAAGGGAAGTCCCAAATTTCGTTTTCTTGACTCTGTCTTGCAGGTTATATGTCTCTGGAAATCTGTCCCTTTCTTCTAGTCTGTCCACTTTATTGGCATGTAACTGTTTGTGGGGTTCTGTTCTGAGTTTTTGTGTCACTGTGCATGGTGGAGAATCCCAGGGACAGGGAGCCTGGCGGGCTGCCGTCTGTGGGGTCGCACAGAGTCGGACACGACTGAAGCGACTTAGCAGCAGCAGCAGCATGGTGGTTATTTCTCCTTTCATTTTTCATTTGTTTCTTCGGCTCCTCTCATTTTCTTTCTTGGTGAGTCTGGCTACAGGGCTGTCAGTTTTGTTTTTCTCAGAAGACAGCTGGTTCCACAGGCCTTTTCTCCTTTGTCACGCCTGTCTTCTTGATTGCTGTCCTTCTGAGGACTCTGGGGCTCATTTGTTCTAATTCTTCCGGGGGGCAGGTTAGCTTCTTTGAGACTTTCCTTCTTTCCTGAGGAAAGCCTGTGCTGCTGCGTTACTAGAAGCAGTTCTCGGAACTGCCTTTGCTGCAGAGTTGAGCTTCTATTTTCATCTGTCTCTGGGTGTTTTCTGATTTCCTTTTTGGCTTCTTCGTTGACCCATTTTTGTTTGGTTTTTATTTTAGTAGCATGTTGTTTAGTCTCCACATGTTTTTCTTCTTCTTTTTGTTCCTGTAATTGATTTCTGGTTTCATACAGCTGCGATCAGAAAAAAGGCATGAATAACATGCATCTTTCTTACAGCTCTGGTTGTACAGGAGCCCTTCTGCCAGTTTCCATCCAGCTTCCAGTGGTAACTGCTGGAAGTTACGGAGATGTATTTTTGGTGTGTCCCTGGGAGCAGCTGAGCTCCCCCTCCTCTCACTTCACCATCTTGACCGATCCCCCGAGGTTTGTATAATTTTCTTATTAGTTGCTCTAGCTATTATACACATAAGTAACTTATCACCACTTACAGGGGAAGCACATACATTCAGATCAAATACTTAGGAAACTGTATTTTTAAATTGGGAGGGTGAAAGTGAAAGTCGCTCAGTGGTGTCCGACTCTTTGTGACCCCATGGACTGTCCATGGAATTCTCCAGGCCAGAATACTGGAGTGGGTAGCCTTTCCCTTCAGGGATCGAATCCAGGTCTCCCGAATTTCAGGAGGATTCTTTACCAGCTGAGCCACAAGGGAAGCCCAGGGAGGGTACACTGGGAGGGTAAGGGAACCTAAACGTAAGTAAAGATTCTGTGTTTCACTTGAAGTGGTAAAATGTCATGCTGTCTATATGGGCTTCTGTATACACTGAGCGCCACTTCAGATGTTACAACTTTTGCTTCAGTCATAAAATGTGATTAAAGAAACTCACAAAGTGAAAGTCTATTATGTTCATTTCTACTTTTACCTATTTCATTGTTCTTTGCTTCCAGAAAGGCCCATCTTACTACTATCATTTTCTTTCTGTTTGGAGGCTTTTATTTAGCCATTATTTAAGGGTAGTTCTGCAATCCTTTTAGGATTTTTTTTTCTTTGTCCTTGGTTTTCAAATGTTTAATTATTATGGGTTTTCATGTGAATTTCTTTGAGTTTACTCTCCTTGAGGTTTACTCAGTGTCTTGAATCTGTAACTTTACATCTTCTATGAAATTTGGGAAGTTTTCAGCCATTATATCTTCAAATTCTTTTTCAGTTTGACATTCTTTTCTCTCCTCCCCAGATCTCCAATGATAGCAATGTTAGATCTTTAGTTATTGTCCCAGAGGTCTCTGAGGCTCTGTTAACTTTTTCCTATTTTTTCTGTTGTTTACACAGAGAAAACGCTATTTTTTTCTTCAGGTTCATGATGCCATCATTTGTCCTGTCCATTCTACTATTGAGTCACTAAAACAGTTTAAAAAAAAAATTCACTTATTGTATTTTCAGTTCTATAATTTCCATTTGGTTCTTTAAAAAACCTAAGAGCTTTATTGAGATACAACGCACACAGCACAAATGCATCCTTTAAAAGTGTGTCGTCCAGTGGTTTTCAGTGGATGCATTCCACAGTCAGCACTGGCTAACTTCAGAGTAATCCCATGATTGCCCCGGAGGAGGTCCTGTCCCCCTCAGCGGTCATTTTCCATCTCCTCCTTCTTCTAGCCCCTGGCAACCACCAACCCGTTTTCCGTGTTAGGGACCTGCCTGTTTGGACACTTCGTACAAATGAAGCCGTGCATGCAGGCTTTTGTGGCTGACGCCTTCACTCAGCACGATGCTTTCAAGGCTCACCGCACTGTGGTATTTGTCAGCACCTCGTGCCTTTTAGTGGCTGACGCATATTTCATGGGAATATCTTGTTCCATTAGAATAAGACCCAGTTTCCCCCACAGTCAGGCCCTCCCATCAGGAAGCTTCCATAAGCCTCCTATCCTTATCCCTCAGAGGGCAGACAGAATGAAAACCACAATCACAGAAAACTAATCAAACTGATCACATGGACCACAGCCTTGTCTGACTCAATGAAACTATGAGCCATGCCGTGTAGGGCCACCCAAGACGGGTCATGGTGGAGAGTTCTGACAAAACGTGGTCCACTGGAGAAGGCAATGGCAAACCACTTCAATATTCTTGCCTTGAGAACCCCATGAACAGTATGAAAGGCAAAAAGATAGGACATGACAGATGAACTCCCCAGGTTGGTAGGTGCCCAATATGCTGTTGGAGAAGAATGGAGAAATAACTCCAGAAAGAATGAAGGGATGGAGCCAAAGCAAAAACAACACCCAGTTGTGGATGTGACGGGTGATGGAAGCAAAGTTTGATGCTCTAAAGAACAATATTGCATAGGAACCTGGAATGTTAGGTCCATGAATCAAGGCAAATTGGAAGTGGTCAAACAGGAGATAACAAGAGTGAACGTCGATGTTTTAGGAATCAGTGAGCTAAAATGGGCTGGAATGGACGAATTTAACTCAGATGACCATTTTATCTACTACTGTGGGTAAGAATCCTTTAGAAGAAATGGAATAGCTCTCATAGTCAACAAAAGAGTCTGGAATGCAGTATTTGGGTGCAATCTCAAAAACAACAGAATGATCTCTGTTCATTTCCAAGGCAAGCCATTCAATATCACAGTAATCCAAGTCTATGCCCCAACCAGTAATGCTGAAGAAGCTGAAGTTAAATGGTTCTATGAGGACCTTCTAGAACTAACACCCCCAAAAGATGTCCTTTTCATTATAGAGGACTGGAATGCAAAAGTAGGAAGTCAAGAGATGCCTGGAGTAATAGGCAAGTTTGGCCTTGGGGTACAAAATGAAGCAGGGCAAAGGCTAACAAGAGTTTTGCCAGAGAACGCACTGGTCCTAGCAAACACCCTCTTCCAACAACACAAGAGAAGACTCTACACATGGACATCACCAGAGGGTCAATACCAAAATCAGATTGATTATATTCTTTGCAGCCAAAGATGGAGAAGCTCTATACAGTCAGCAAAAACAAGACCGGGAGCTGACTGTGGCTCAGATCATGAACTCCTTATTGCCAAAGTCAGACTTAAATTGAAGAAAGTGGGGAAAACCACTAGACCATTCAGGTATGACCTAAATCAAATCCCTTATGATTATATAGTGGAAGTGACAAACAGATTCAAGGGATTAGATCTGACAGACAGAGTGCCTGATGAACTATGGATGGAGGTTCATGATATTGTACAGGAGGCAGTGATCAAGACCATCCTCAAGAAAAAGAAGGCCATTACAAATAACTGAGAAAAGAAGAGAAGCTAAAGGCAAAGGAGAAAAGGAAAGATACACTCATTTGAATGCAGAGTTCCAAAGAATAGCAAGGAGCTATAAGAAAGCCTTCCTCAGTGATCAATGCAAAGAGATAGAGGAAAACAATAGAATGGGAAAGACTAGAGATCTCTTCCAGAAAATTATAGATACCAAGGGAACACTTCATGCAAAGATGGACGCAATAAAGAACAGAAATGGTATGGACTTAACAGAAGCAGAAGATATTAAGAAGAGATGGCAAGAATACACGGAAGTATATAAAGATTTTCATGACCCAGATAACCAAGATAGTGTGATCACTCACCTAGAGCCAGATATCCTGGAATGTGAAGTCAAATGGGCCTTAGGAAGCCCACTCAAACAAAGCTAGTGGAGATGATGGAATTCCAGTTGAGCTATTTCAAATCCTAAAAGATGATGCTGTGAAAGTACTGCAGTTAATATTCCAGCAAATCTGGAAAACTCAGCAGTGGCCACAGGACTGGAAAAGGTCAGTGTTCATTCCAATCCCAAAGAAAGGCAATGACAAAGAATGTTCAAACTACAACACAACTGTACTCATCTCACATGCTAGAAAAGTAATGCTCAAAATTCTCCAAGCCAGGCTTCAGCAGTACATACACCGTAAACTTCCAGATATTCAAGCTGGTTTTAGAAAAGGCAGAGGAACCAGGGATCAAATTGCCAACATCCATTGAATCATAGAAAATGCAAGAGAGTTCCAGGAAAACATCTACTTCTGCTTTATTGACTATGCCAAAGCTTTTGACTGTGTGGATCACAACTGTGGAAAATTCTTCAAGAGATGGGAATACCAGACCACCTTACCTGCCTCCTGAGAAATTTGTATGCAGGACAAGAAGCAACAGTTAGAACTGGACATGGAACCACAGATTTGTTCCAAATCAGGAAAGGAGTGCATCAAGGCTGTATATTGTCACCCTGCTTATTTAACTTATATGCAGAGTACATGATGGGAAATGCCAGGCTGGATGAAGCACAAGGTGGAATCAATATTGCCGGGATAAATATCAATTACCTTAGACATGCAGATGACACCACCCTTATGGCTGAAAATGAAAAAGAACTAAAGAGCCTCTTGATGAAAGTGAAAGAGGAGAGTTTAAAAGCTGGCTTAAAACTCAACCTTCAAAAAGCTAAGATCATGGCATCTGGTCCCATCACTTATGGAAGATAGATGGAGACACAATGGAAACTGTGAGAGACTTAATTTTCTTGGGCTCCAAAATCACTGCAGATGGTGACTGTAGCCATGAAATTAAAAGACGCTTGCTCCTTGGAAGAAAAGCTATGACAAAATTAGCGTATTAAAAAGCAGAAACATTACTTTGCTGATAAAGGTCCATCTAGTCAAAGCTATGGTTTTTACAGTAGTCATGTTTGGATGTGAGAATTGTACCATAAAGAAAGCTGAGCTGAAGAATTGATGCTTTTGAACTGTGGTATGGGAGAAGACTTTTGAGAGTCCCTTGGACTGCAAGGAGATAAAGGAAATCAGTCTTTGGAAGCACTGATACTGAAGCTGAAACTCTAATCCTTGCTCACCTGATGTGAAGAGCTGACTCATTGGTTAAGACCCTGCTGCTGGGCAAGATTGAAGGCAGGTGGAGAAGGGGACGACAGAGGATGAGAGGGTTGGATGGCATCACTGACTCGATGGACTTGAGTTTGAGCAAGCTCTGGGAGTTGGTGATGGACAGGGAAGCCTGGCGTGCTGCAGTCCATGGGGTCACAAAGTGTCGGACATGAGTGAGCAACTGAACTGAGCTGAATGTTTCGTGGTGTAGACATGTGGCAGTTTATCTGCTCGTTGACTGGAGTGCGTTAGGTTGTTTCTATTTTTTCTATTGCGAATAATGCTACTATGAACATTTATGCACAGTCTTTAATGTGAACATATCTTTGAAATATTCCAGGATAGCTGATTTGCAGTTTTATATGAGTTTCAGGTGTATCTGTTAGTCACTCAATGATGTCTGACTCTTTGTGACCCCACAGACTGTAGCCTGCCAGGCTCCTCTGTCATGGAATTCTCCAGGCAAGAGTACTGGCGTGGGTAGCCATTTCCTTGTCCAGGGGATATTCCCAACCCAGGGATCGAACCCAGGTCTCCTGCATTGCAGGCAGATTCTTTATCTTCTGAGCCTTCAGTTGTACAGCAGAGTTTCAGTATTTTTACAGATTATACTCTATTTAAATGATTACTACTTTGTAAAGTAATGTCTGTAATTCCCCGATTTGCACCATATAGCCTGCTGCCTATCTTGGACATAACTTCACTTCTCTTTGATTCACAGGATTTCTGGGTCATAGGGAAGACTGTGTGCTGTGCTTGGCCGCTCAGTCACGTCCAACTCCTTGCGACCCCACGGACTGCAGCCCACCAGGCTCCTCTGTCCATGGGGTTCTCCAGGCAACAATACTGGAGTGGGTTATCATGCCCTCCTCCAGGTGATCTTCCCAACCCAGGGATCGTACCCAGGTCTCCCACGTTGCCGGCAGACTCTTTACCGTCTGAGCCACTGAGAAGCCCCAGGGAACCTCTGTGTTAACATTCGGAAGAACTGCCAGGTGGTTGCCCAAAGTGGTTGCAGCGTTTGACCATTCTGACTGCAAAGTGTGAGTGTTCCAGTTTCATTTTTGTAACTTCTATTTCTTTGCTGGAGTTTTTTTCATTTATTTAAAAAGAATTTGCAATTTATAATAGAAGCACATTTATGGTGACCGAAAGTCCTCATCAGATAATTTTGACGCGGATTGGCAGCTGATTGTCTTTTACCATCAGCTGTGGTTCCCCTGGTTCTTCTCATGGCGAGTGGTTTTCAGTTGTACCCCAGGCACGCTGGTTGTGATGTCAGACACTCTGCTTCTGTTTAAGTCTTCTATTTCAGCAGGCGGCCGTTCTGTTTAGACTCAATGTGTGGGTTCCAGACTTCTTTTGTGGCCTCAGTTCCAGTGACAGTTTAGGTCTCAGAGCCCTTGCAAAGCCGTCATGCCCTGTTTTGTTCTTCTGTGCTTTGGGGCTCCTGCTGTGTCCCTGCTAGTCCCCATGACATCGGGGTCACTGTCTCACCACCCACGATGGGGAGCTGAAGCCTGGGTGGAGGGCAGGGCTTGGCTGCTGCTCTGGCTGTGAGCCCATTGGACCACCTGCCTGTCTGTGGGGTCTGAGTGCAGCTGCCCTGTCAGCGCTATCAGCAGATGAGGAAACCCAAGGGCCGGGCCCCCCGCTCGGTCTGGTGAAGCTCAGGGCCGCCAGGCCATTGGCTGTTCTGCCCACAGATGGAGAGACGGAGCCACTGATATGCTCTGGAAAGGCCCGCACGGTGGCATTGGTCCTGAGGGGCCGCTGACGGCTCTGCTTCTGTGTGTTGCCCTGGATTGAGATCCCCGCCTTTGCGCAGGCTGAGCCGCGGGAGCTGACTGAGGCTCGCAGCTGCGGGGCCATGAGGGTGGCTCTCTGGGCCTTGGGACTCGGCGTCCTCCTCCTCAGGGCCAGGGCCGCCCCCACTGGTAAGAGTTTCCTTTCTCCGTCCATGGAACCTTCTGTAGGCTTTGCTCCATGGATGCTGAGGCCCTGGGGTGTGAGGGTCCCCTGTTGTGATCAGCTGTCTGCTGGGTTCTTGCTCAGCCCCAGTGGGGGCACATCCTAGGGCAGAAGACACGTGGGCTCCAAAGTGCAGACACCCAGAGACTCTGGTCCCTGCGCGGACTGAGCAGGTTCCACTTGGGGTAAGCCCAGAGCCCCCCGCCCTGCCACTCGGAGTCCAGGCTGCAAGGCTGGCCAGAGTCCAGACGGAGTGAGGGGCATGGCTGGTGTCTGGCCCCAGTGACCCAGACAGACAGGGGACGCTGATGGGTTCTGCAAGGAGCTGCCCAGTCTCCTTCCGTCGGGGCAGGCGGTGGTGGGTGGGTGTAGGGAAGCTGGGGGCTCCCGGCCATGATGGTAAGCATGGTCTGGTGCTGGGCCATGGAGGAGAGCCAGCCCCGGAGAGATGCCACATCAGGGTGGGGGTGGGGTGGGGGCTGCTGTGTCCAGAAGCCAAGAGGCTAAGTCACGGCAGGAGCTGTGGGCAGGTGTCCTGCGGGAGACAGCACAGAGAGGCTGGGGTGAGAGTGTGCTGTGCGGTCTGCGTGTAGGCACCGCAGAGAGTGAATGCAGAGTACAGGCAGGGATGCATGTGAGAGAAGGCTGGGCAGCTGTGTGCGGACGTGTGTGAGTGTGTCTTGGGGCTGGGGAGGGGATGAGGGTGGCCCTGTGCGGTGCCCTGGGGGCTGATGGGAGGAAAGGTCACTGGGCAGGTTGATCCAGGGTCCAGCAGGAGGTGACAGAAAGCTGGACAGAGGGGCATGCTGGGTGGGCTGGGATCTGGGTGGTGATGCTGGAGCGCATGAAGCAGGGAGCTGGGCTCTGAAGCGCAGTGAGGTCGGCTTGCGGGAGGGGCGCTGGTTGGTGTTAAAAAGGCACACGCTGTGCCCGCGAATGTCCAGAGGAGAAGGGGTGGGCGTGAGGGGCTTTGGGGATGGGTGGGCGCGGTGGATGAGGCCTGGCGGGTGGTGGGAGTGCTGTGCTTTCTTCTATACTGAGGGCTGGGGGGGGGGTCTCCCTCTCTCTGCTCCCCGGTGAGTCCTGGACTCTCTCCTGCCCCATGAGTACCCTAACGAGACCCCCCAGGCCCTGGAGGTGGTCTGGCCCAAGCTGGGCATACTCCCTGTGGAGGCTATCTCACCCCCCTGCTTCAGCCCAGGGCTCAGTGGGAGGATCGACGGTCCAGGGGCTGAGACAAGGGGCTTCCGGGGCTGTGGTGCGGTGGGGAGGACAGACGGTCCAGGGCCCGAGACGAGGGGGCTGTGCAGGAAAGACTGGGGTGAGGGGCCTAGTGAAGGATGCAGCCCTGCTCCCAGTGGGACTGGAAGGTCAGGGGGTGGCTGAGCCTCTCAGAGACCCAGGAAGCAGCCCCCAGGAAAGTGAGCTGGGGGACAGGTGGTGGGCAGTCGGGGGTGGGGCAGGGGTGAGCAGGAAGATGGGGGGCTGCAGGGCTGCTGGGAAATGACCTTCGGCTGGAGGCTGGGGTGGGTGGTGGGAGGAGCCCCCCGCTTCAGGTAGAGGACAGGGGACTTCCATGCCTCAGGCCTGCGGTCACCCAGGACGTGGGGGCTCCGGCGGGCCAAGGACGGCACTCAGGGCCCCTGCCCCACCACCCGTCTGGACTGCTCTGCGGGGTGCGGGACTTGGCTTTGCACAGAGGCCTCGGCGCTGGGCCTCGGCAGGGGCCCCAGGCGCCGTGTCGCCGGCCCTCACTGGCCCGTTCCATCTGCAGGTGGACCCAACAGCCTGAGGTTGGCCTACCGGCCCAGTCCATGCGACGGGGTGGTGCTGGTCCAGCATGAAGGGACGTGGGGACACGTGTGCAACCGGGAGTGGACACTGAAGGAGGCGTCCGTGGTCTGCAGGCAGCTGGGCTGTGGCGGGGCCGTGGGTGCCCCCAAGTACGTCCCGCTGCCCGGAGAGACGGTGCAGCCCTGGCTCCACAACGTGTCCTGCAGGGGAGACGAGGCCTCCCTCTGGGGGTGCAGCCTGGGGGCCTGGACGAAGAGCGAGTGCCCCTATGAGTGGGTGGTGGTGGCTCTGTGTTCCAGTAAGTCATGGGTCGGGGTGTGCGGGGAGGAGGGGGCCCCAGAGCCACCTGAGACGGGCCGGCTCTCAGCTCTCCCTTCCTCCTGTGTCAGCAGTCCCAGTGTTTTGCTTAACAGATCCCTTCTTAGAAGGCAGCGGTAGTGCACTGGGTGCTGGGGATGCAGCCGTGAGTCAACTATGAAATTGGCTGCACAAAGCCTGCTGTCCAGGGAGGGACCGAGAGGGAATGCGCAGGCAGGTAGAAGAGCAGTGAGGGGGTGGACACGCAGGCAGGGGTGGGGCGACACTCGAGGGGCCCCGCGGACTGTGCAGACGTCTTGTCACCGTCGCCAGCTCACATGTTCTCCCTGGAGGTCTGTCTGGAGCGCCCAGGGCTGTGTCCGGCACTTCACGTCCTGTCTGAGCTGACCCACTGGGCGGTTTGTGGGGCCCAGAGCAAAGCAAGAACGCAGGCGTCTGTGCTGAAAAATCAGCGAGGGTGTCCAGAGATCGTTGAGTCAGGAGGGCCTCTGAGCGGCCCGGCGCTGACCCCTCAGTGAGGCCCAGGGCTGGTCTGGCCCCGGCAGGGCCCTGCTGGGGACGGCTGTCGCCGAGGCCCGAGGCCGCGCGGTCGGCAGAGCCTGTATTGTGTGCCACGCCCTGTGTGCTTCGCAGACGGCACTTTCCGGGAGGTGCGGCTGGTGAAGGGCCGGAGCCCCTGTGCAGGGCTCCCTGAGATCAGGAATGTGAACGGGGTGGACCGCCTCTGTGGCTTGCACCGGGAGGAGGCCACAGTGTTCTGCCGGGAGCTGGGGTGCGGCCCTGCCCTGCAGGCCCCCCGCCAAGACGGCAGTGTCGCCAGGAAGTACATGACCTGTGGGGGCGACGAGCTGACCATCCGGAACTGCAGACTGAACAACAAGTTCCGCAGCGGCTGCGACTTCCAGCGAGATGCCCAGGTGGTCTGCTCAGGTGAGGTGGACCCTCCACCCTGACGTGGGGTGGGGTGGGGACAGCAGGGAGCTGGCCGTGGGCTGGCCGTCCCTCCATGCTCCGAGTGGGCTGCAGCAGAGTGTGCCCCCGAAGTGCCTCCCGCTGGCCCAGTCCTGCCTGAGGCCTGGGGTGCCATCGTTAGGGGGCGGCCCCTGTGCAGCCCACCTGTTGTGAGGGAGGCAAGAGCAGGCCGGGGAAGGTGAGCGAAGGCAAACAGGAAAGTGTCCTTGAGAACGGACTCTGTAGATCCTCCTCGCTTTGGACAGAGACCGAGAGGTGAGGGCACAGCATGGAGCCTGGGGCACGCACAGCCAGTGCCTCGGGAGCCGCTGCAGGAGTGCAGGGCGGCCCAGGAGAGGCGTGGGCGGGGAGCCGAGGGCTGCTCCAGTCCCAGCCGGGTGCCGCATCTGTGCTGTGCTGGCTGTGACCGCTGTGGGTCTCACACAAGTCAGGGTCGGTAGTGGGAGTAATCTGGTCTCTTGGATCCTGGTACATTCTGGGTGGAAATGAGGTAAAGTGTCCACTTTCCTTGGTGCCCTCGGGGGCATGCCCTCAGGGGACCTCAACCTAGCCTCTGAGACAGGAGGGTCTTGGTGCCACCACCCCGGGCAGGCAGAGGATGTGCGGCGTCTGTTCTGATGGGGCAGAGTGGCCTGTGACCATCGGTTCTCCCATTGCTCAGCAGGCCCCTGCTGCTGGCGGATGATCACCTCTGGCAGGATGCTCAGGGTCCATGGTTGGGGGCGGGGCTCAGGGCTGAGTTCTGAGCTGAGACCCCGTCACTGTGGGAACTGTCTCCTTCTCCAGAACACACAGAGGCCCGGCTGGTGGGTGGCGAGCACTCCTGTGCTGGGCGCCTGGAGGTGAGGCGTGGCCTGACCTGGGGCACCGTCTGTGACGCTGACCTGGACCTGGCCACTGCCCACGTGGTGTGCCGGGAGCTGCAGTGCGGCGCGGCCGTGTCCACACCCCAGGGCGCCCACTTCGGCCAGGGCCCGGGGCTCGTGTGGGCTGAGGCCTTCCGCTGTGCGGGCAACGAGTCCCTGCTGTTCCACTGCCCTCGGGAGCCGGGGCACCGGTGTGGGCACGGCCAGGATGCGGGGCTCAGGTGCTCAGGTGAGGCCACGGGGGCGGGTGGTCCGAGGCTGGGCCCTGCCCCCTCCCTGCCAGGCCCCTCTGTGCCGCCCCCACCCTCTCGGGGTGCGTCTGGCCCAGCTCCAAGGGGCCTCCGCCAGGAGGTGAGCCCTTCCCCTTGAGGAAGTGCTGCTTCGGGGGGCTGCTGGCAGGAAGGAGAGGGAGCAGGCTTTGGGGACAGAGGGATGTGACCCCAAGGCCGGCACAGAGTCCTGCACACATGTGTGTGCTGGCGCTGCCGCGGAGGCGGGTGGGGAGCTGGCAGAGAAGGGGCCCCGGGAGCCCCACCCCGGGTGTGAAGGGAAGAAACAGCAGGGCCCGCGGGGGCAGCGACGCCGACACCCCCTCCCCCTGCAGAGTTCCGGCTGGTCAACGGCAGCAGCGCCTGTGAGGGGCGCGTGGAGCTCCAGGTCCAGGGGGCCTGGGCGCCCCTCTGCGCGGCCCACTGGGACTTGGCAGACGCCACGGTCCTCTGCCACCAGCTGGACTGTGGGAACGCGGTGGCCACACCCCCGGGGGGTCACTTTGGGGGCGGGGCCTCCGCGCCCTGGCCGGACGAGGTGCACTGCGTGGGGACGGAGCCCTACCTGTGGAGCTGCGCCGTGAGCACCCTGGGGGCGCCCGCCTGTGGCCCCGGCGACGCAGCCGCCGCCGTCTGCTCAGGTGGGTCAGCACGAGCGCGGCCGGAGGGGAGGCCGGGAGCGCACAGGGCTGCGCCGGGAGGCGGCGTCCTCGGCCCGGGACGGGCCGGGTGCCACCCGCCGGCGCGCCGCCCTGCAGTGTCCCGCACCCCGCCCCCAGGTCTCCCCGACGCCCTGCGGCTGAGGGACGGACAGAGCCGCTGCGATGGCCGCGTGGAGGTGTCCCTGGACGGGGTGTGGGGCCGCGTCCTGGACGAGGCCTGGGACCTGCGCGGCGCGGCCGTCGTGTGCAGGCAGCTGGGCTGCGGAGCGGCGGAGCGAGCGTACGAGGCGGCGGCGCCCGCGCGCGGGGCGGTGCCCCTGGGGCTGAGCCGCGTGCGCTGTGCGGGCACCGAGCCCCGCCTGACGCGGTGCAACGTGTCGGCGGCCGCGCTGGTGTCCGCGGGGGCGTCGCGGGACGCGGGCGTCGTGTGCTCGGGTGAGTGCGGGCCCAGCCCCCAGGACCCCCTCCCGGGCCCCGCGCCCTGACTCGGCCTCTCCCTCGGCAGGGAGCCTCCAGGTGCGCCTGGCCGCGGGGCCGGGCCGCTGTGCGGGGCGCGTGGAGCTGCTCCACGCGGGCGAGTGGGGCACCGTGTGTGACGACGGCTGGGACCTGCGGGACGCCCAGGTGGTGTGCCGGCAGCTGGGCTGCGGGCACGCGCTCGGCGCCCCGGGGGCCGCGCACTTCGGGGCCGGGGCCGGGCGCATCTGGATGGACGAGCTGGCCTGTGAGGGCCACGAGGCCGCGCTGTGGCGGTGCCCGTCGAGGGGCTGGGGCCGACACGACTGCGGCCACAAGGAGGACGCCGGTGCCCTCTGCTCAGGTGGGTGCTGAGACCCGAGTGCCGTCCCAGGGCCGCTCCTTGGCACTCATCTGGTGGGGGTGGGGGCTCTGCTCGTTCGTCCTGCTTCCGGGGAGAGGGTGTCTAGGCGCTGTCCACTTCACACTTCGCTCGTGGCCGTTCTGGTCTTTCTGTCCTTGGAGGCAGGTTTAACTTCCACTGTGTTTTCAGCTTGCAGCTCTTCCTTCCTCTGTGCTCGGGGCTCCTCAGGCAGCTGCTGGTTCTCGCTGGCGGACAGGCCTCTGCAGGGGGCTGGCTGTTGGCAGGGGTGGGGACTCTGCTGTCCCGATTCCGCCTGGCAGCAGCGGGGTTCCCAGGGGAGATCAGAGGCAGGCAGGCGCTCAGGAGGCCCAGGCGTGGAGCGGGCACCGGTCACCCTCACCCCGTGCGTTTGTCTGGCGGAAGGTCAGAGGTCAGCCCAGACCCAGGGCTGGGAGTACACTCGGTGAGGGGCGGGGCCGGGCGGGGGTCTGAGTGGCCGTTTTTATTCTGTCACAGGTGTAATTCCTGCCATTTATTTTCTAAGCTTAGTTTACTTCGTTACGGTCCCGTCAGATGCAATTCATGCCTCAATGCCTCGGTTTATCCCCATGTGTGTATTTTGATGTATTGCGGGCCCTTTTGACTTACTTTTAGAGGGCTGTGTCCTACTCCACTATGTGGTCATATGATAGTCGGCTTAACACACCCCTTGTTCCTGGGCTTTCGCCGCCCCAGGGTGACAAGACACTACTTGGGCGCTGACCAGCCAGGGCCAGTGACACACTCGGAGATCGGGCTAGTTCCTTTTTTGTTGTTGAATTTTTACAGTTGTTTAAAAGGGTTATTCTGTATGTGAGTGATTTCCAGGGACAGGTTTCTACAGTCAGTGGAGTTACTAGGGATTGCAGTGTTAGAGCTGGGGCTTAAATTGGCTCCCTGTGGGCAGCTGCTCCCGTCTTTGGGTGGGGGTGGATGGGGATGTGGGGTGGATGTGAGCTGGATGTCAGATGCCCTAGCTTGGCATGGGTCTTGGTGCTGGGAGCCCCTGGTTTTGGCCTCCTCCTTCAGAGACTGTCTGACCCGAGTGGCTTGTCTTCCAGAGTCAGTGGCCCTGAGGCTGCGAGGTGGCGCCGGGCCCTGTGCTGGGTGGTTGGACGTGTTCCACAACGGAACGTGGGGGGCCGTGTGCAGTAACGCCCTGAAGGACGCCTCCTTGTCCATCATCTGCCAGCAGCTGGGCTGTGGGGAGCGGGGCTGGCTGGAGAACAGGCCGGGGCACACTAGCCTGGGCACCTCCTGGGTGGACAACATCCAGTGCCGCCGGCTGCGGAGCTCCACGCTGTGGCAGTGCCCCTCAGCCCCCTGGCACCCGCACTCTTGCACCCGTGGAGAGGAGGTCTGGATCACCTGTGCAGGTAGGCCCTGCCACCTACTGCAGGTGGGCAGACTCTGGGGGCCCTCGAGGCAGCTTCAGTGTCCTGACAGGTCATCCACAGAGGCTGCCATTCACCCATGTCTGGGGGTGGTGGGCTCACTGGGCTCCACAGGTTCCCTTCTGAGGCTTCTCTGAGCATTTACACCTGGTGAACCGCTATTTAAATCCAACAGGATCGTCAGGGACAGCGACGCAGGATTCCGGGGAGGCCCTCAATTGCTCCTCAATGGGCAGCTGCCCAGGTACCCCTCTCCCCCCGCAACCGGCTCCCCATCCTCTCCCGTCCGGGTCCTGCCCCCCGGTGACCACAGGCCCCTCTTGCAGAGGAGGGCGAGCTGCGCGTGCGCGGGGGTGAGGACCGCTGCTCGGGCCGTGTGGAGCTCTGGCACGCTGGCTCCTGGGGCACCGTGTGTGATGACTCCTGGGACCTGGCGGACGCCGAGGTCGTGTGCCGGCAGCTGGGGTGCGGCCGGGCTGTGGACGCCGTGGCGGGGGCTGCCTTTGGACCAGGCTCGGGGCCCGTGTGGCTGGATGAGGTGGGGTGCCGGGGCAGCGAGGCCTCCCTGTGGGGCTGCCCGGCGCAGCCGTGGGGCCGCGGAGACTGTGGGCATAAGGAGGACGCGGGTGTGCGCTGTGCAGGTGAGTGGTCCAGGGGGGTCTGGCTGCCCCTCCAGGGGTGAGTGATCTGGGGGCGCTCTGTCTCCTCCTCCATGGGGTGAGTGGTCCAAGGGGGCTCCGTCTGCCCCTCCATGGGGTGAGTGGGTAGGTGAGGCCTTCCTAGGGCCTTGGGATGGAACGCCTGGTGGGTTCTTTTGGAGGCCCTCTCAGCCCTGGGTGCTGCAGAATCCAGCCCTGAGGCTGCTCCATGCTGGTCCCTTGGATGCTGGGGCGGAGGCCGTCTCCATGAGCTCTGTTTCAGCCTGAGGGGGCTGGGGTGCTGCTCCGGGGTGATGGCTGGCCATAGCCCAGGCTCCTACTTGGATCCCACCCACTTCTCCTGCAGGTGACACAGGGGCCGTCACCCCACGTTCAGCATCAGGTAGGTGAGCACTTCCTCAGGCTTCAGCTCTGGCCCTCCTGCCTCAACCCAACTGGAGGGCCCCTCCGTGGGGCCCCGGCCCACCCAGACGTGCCCTGCCCCACCCGAGGGGCTCTGCATGGGGGCCCTGCCCCACTCAGAGGGGCCCTGTAGGGACTCTGCCCCACCCAGAGGGGCCCTGCATGGGGCTCTGCATGGGGGCCCTGCCCCACCCTGAGGGGCCCTGTAGGGACTGTGCCCCACCCAAGGGGCTCTGCATGGGGGCTCTGCCCCACCCTGAGGGGCCTTCTAGGGGCTCTGCCTCAGAGGTGCTGTGGACTCTCCCGCATCCACCTGGCTGGTGGGGGGAGGTCAGGACCCCAGGACTGCTGTGCTGGAGACGCTCGTCTCTGCAGGTGCCCTGGGCCAGGCGGGCAGAGAGCCCAGGGAGGGAGGGCCAGCCCGGGCCCTGCTGGGCCACCTGCCGGGACTCTCCTCTGGGCCTTTCTCTTGCCAACTGCGAGGTTTGGTTCTGGTACACTGTGTCCTCTTAGACATGGAGTCTAACGCGGTCAGGACGCTAAGAGCTGCTCTCCTGGCCCCTCCCTCCTGGGCTCCCTCCTGGATTTAGCGCTGTGACCACAGGGCCCACCTCTCCTCTGGGTGCCCCCCGCCAGGGGCTCCGGTGGTCCAGGCCAAGGGTCACAATGCCCCAGGAGGAGCAGGCACACAGGGGAGACCCTCCTTTCGCTGTCTTCCCAGGCAGTCCTCTGGTCCCGGCGCCTGCCCTCGAGGCTGGGACTCTGCCCATGGCCCTCGGCCTGGCGCTCGGCACCCTGCTGCTCGTCACCTCACTGGTCCTGGGGGCACGGTGGTTCCGGGGCAGAGACGCCTGCAGGGGTAGGTGGGCATGGTGGGTGGGGTTGGCCCTGGTCCCTGGGGGTGGGGAGGCGGGGGGTGCTTTGAGACCCTAGCCCGTCACAGGTTCTGCCTGTCCCTGCCCCTCCGCCACAGCCTGTGGCAACTTCCTGCGAAGTAAGTCCATGAGGTGTTGGCGACTGGAGACGCTGGGCCCTGCCCCACTTCTGAGAGGGGCCAGACGGGGGAATCCACAGTCCCAGGGCTGTCTGGGTGGGACAGAGGGCTCCAGGGGTATCTGCACCCCTCTGTCCTCCATGCAGCTGGGAACGGCTCCCACAGGCTGTGCCTGGGGAAGCGTGTGGCTGCTGGTGGGGAGCTGCGGCAGAAGAGCCCAGGGTCCACCCCGCAGGGGCCCCGTGGGCGGGCTTAACTGCTCGGAGTGTCTCAGCTAAAGGGCTCTGGTGTGACCCCTGCAGGTTCAGGAATGTCGGGGAGTCTGCCCTCAGAAGGTGTTTATGAGGACATTGGAGTGGCTACCGCGGGGGAGAAAGACGAGGCTGCTGGAGCGGCCGCGGCCGCGGTGCTGGAGGAGGAGTATGACGACGTGGCGGAGCCCGAGCCCGAGGAGGGCGACGCGGAGGAGGGGGCCCTCCTGAGCCCCACGGGTGCGCAGCTCTGCGTCGTGGCGTCCACGGTGCTCTTGCTGCTCTACTGGTGCTACGCCCAGGGCTCCGGCCCGCCCAGCCCCTACATCTAAAGGCCCCGAGAATTCCTCCGCGTGTGTGTGTGACTCACTCCCGCACAGGCTTGGTGCCGGGACACTTGGTTTCCCCCTCCAAGTTGTCCCTTAGACTAGAATCTTCTCAGGGACAGACTCGGGGTTTAGGGAGGGGCCTGGGCTTCTCTTTGGGTTTCCTTTCGAGCGGCAGCCGCTGTAGGGGCTGAACAGCTTTGGGAGGATGCGCGCCAGCAGCAGCCCGGCCCCTGCCCTGCCCTTGTCTTGTCCTTTGGCCTCACGGTGAGCAGGAAGCCAGGGCCCAGGCGTCCTGGGTCTATGAGGAATTGCTGAGGGCCCCCAACTGGTGTCTTTCTCTTTCAATGCAGGCGGGGCACTTCATAGCCAGGGCCTCCTCACACCTCAGGCTGGGAAGGAAGACCCCAGCAGCCTCTGCCCCAGGACGTGCTGACCACGAGCTGGCTTCAGGGCACATCAGCGAGACCAGGGCAGGGGAGAGGCCAGTGTGCCTGGGGCTTTCATCCTCCTTGTTTCTTAAAGAGTTTTATTAAATGTCTCATCCATAATTCATCTCAGACACTCCTCAGATGCCCACCACGGCCTGGGGTCTGTTTCTGGCCCCCTCTCTGCCTCGCCCTGGTCTGGAGTGGGCTCCGAGGTCTTGCCCTCACGGTTCTCCTGAGTTGTGTGTGTGTGTGTGTGTGTGGGGGGGTGGGGTCCCTGATGAACCAGCTGCGGGCCACCCCTCCTTTCCTCTGCGGATGTTGCTTGACCTGGCTCAGGTGTGCCAGGGTCCCTAGCGTTCATGCATGTCCAGCCCTGATGCCCCCACCAAGCCCCTGTGACCACAGCTCCCTGACCACACCCTCTTTGGGAAACTAGTTGCCCTGTGTCTTCTTCCCTGTGCTGGTCTGGTATCAGATGCAAATGACCAGGCCCCTCCCCTACGTGTAGACCTTTCTGGACCCCCACCTCCCACCTCAGCACCCTGGGAAGGACCAGGCTTCCTTCTCCTGTGATCCCTCCCCTGCAGGGCCTGTCCAGCACTGGCACTGATTACCGCCTACCCTCCATGTTTAACTCCAGGGTCTGGCCAGCCTGCGGTGGCCACCACTGCGCTGGGTTCTTGGAGTGTCTCTGTCTGCTGCCTCCCACCTCCCGGCCCTTCCCCTGTGCCCCACCCTTGGGCTGTAAGAGAGATGCTGCTATGATCTCAGGGACCACGGTGCTGGAGTATGTGAACATGAAGGTCTCACTTGGATAGGAGCCCTGATGAGGAAGATGCTCAGGCTAATGTACAGAGGGACTGGGCAGAGCCTCGGGTGCAGTGAGGAGGGCAAGTCACCAGGTCCCAGGGCAGCTCCTCGCAGAGCTTTGGGGACACACAGGGGTTTCCTGGGTGTCTGAGCCCACCTTGCACCCTGTGCATGTTCAAGGCCTGCCTGCTGGCCGGGAGAGTTGGCCAGCCTGGCTTAATGGTGTGCACTGGACATCTGGGGGTCCTGGGAGTGGGAGAAGATGTGCAGCGGGAGAAGGTCCCTGGGTTGGAGGAAAGTGAGCTGGCAGGAAGTGGGGTGGGGCCTGAACAGAGTCAGGGTGCCAGCCCAGCAGTCAGAGGGTGGGCACTTCAGGAAGGGTGCACCTGCCCCTCTCCGCATGCCTCTCCCTTCTGCCCCCGGCATTCTGGTTACCCGCCCAGCAGAGCGGAGTGTGAGCTCTTCCCCACGGGCTCCCAGCCCTCTCAGTCCACCTGGGGGTACTGATTAGGCAGGCACCTTGTGAGTAGAGCCCACTGGGGACCCCACTGAGGCTGCTGCAGGTCCATGCGCCCCTGAGGTCTGAGCTGGGGTGCAGCTCAGTGCGTAGCACAGGCTGCGGTTTGGGAGGCGCTGGGGCTGCTGCACAGAGGGGCCTGCTGACAAGCCCCTGACTTCTATAGAAACCCCTCGTCTTCTCCATACTCATCTGACAACCCAGGCTGCTCTTTGTAAAACTGGTTCTCTGGCAAATCTTTTGGAAAGTAACCTTTATTGATCTTATTCTGCTTAGAACATAATGCACGTTCAAAAACTCATGTAAGCAAGAGAGAAAATGAAAAACGTGTTCTGTCACTCAGAAAATAATGCCTCAGCATCCTGGCTTATATCCACTGAGAACTTTTCAAAGATGCAAGGACCCGAGCATGATCGCCAGCAGCACGTGGTGCCCGTTCTGTGCTTCTGTGTTTCCCACGACAACGTGCCGCTAACGCGCTGCCTGGCCCGCGCCACATGCTCAGTGGCTGCTGACGTCCTTTCGTTTACTCCTCTGCTGTCACACCTTTGGCTGCTTCCCAAGGACACCGCCTTCTGAGAGTCATGTTTTTAAGGGTTTAGATCAGACTCCTGTCTGTTCACGACACGCTGGAGCGTGGACTCATTCTGCAGCATACCTCTGTGTGTAGGCAGAAAGGCGTGCCTCCCACCAGCTTGGCCCCTGGCTCCAGCCTGGCCTCCATGGGGCCTCAGCTCTGCGGGGAGCCCAGCCTGGGTCTCACCACAGTCGTCTCCACTTCACGTGTCTGACTGGTGGATGCGCTGGGGAGACAGGGTGGGGCTCACAGGCTGACTCCTCGGGCCGGCTCCCATCGAGCGGGAGGCTGTCTCCTGCACCCGAGGGCCGCACGCTGGCCTGTGCTTGGGCGGCTGCAGGGGCTGAGGGGCCAAGCTGGTGCTGTTCCCTCCCCGGCTGTGACCCTCCCTCCCGGGGAGGGTGCCCTGTGGGCCCTGGGCTGGGAGGATGTCCCGTGAGGGCCCACCGGGGGTGCTGGCTCGGCCGAGCAGGGCCACCTGAGGGGAAGTGATCGCAGTGTCAAAGGCGGGGCCCCAGCTCCAGAGATCCCACCGAACCTGGTCCTTGGATGTTCATTTGTGTTAACAACATTTGTTAATGTTGTTGATGCCATCAAAATACAGCACGAGAAAACTTGGGAAAGTTGAAATTAAGCGCACAAATTGGAAAGGAAGAGGAAATTAGATTTTTAAGTTTTTTTTTAAATTTAATTTTATTTTTAAACTTTACAATATTGTATTGGTTTTGCCATATATCAACATGAATCCGCCACAGGTATACACATTTTCCCCATCCTGAACCCTCCTCCCTCCTCACTCCCTGTACCATCCCTCTGGATCGTCCCAGTGCACCAGCCCCAAGCATCCAGTATCGTGCATCGAACCTGGACTGGCGACTCATTTCATATATGATATTATACAGGTTTCAATGCCATTCTCCCAAATCATCCCACCCTCTCCCTCTCCCACAGAGTCCAAAAGACTGTTCTATACATCAGTGTCTCTTTTGCTGTCTCATATACAGGGTTATTGTTACCATCTTTCTAAATTCCATATATATGTGTTAGTATACTGTATTGGTGTTTTTCTATCTGACTATTTCACTCTGTATAATAGGCTCCAGTTTCATCCACCTCATTAGAACTGATTCAAGTGTATTCTTTTTAATGGCTGAGAAATATTCCATTGTGTATATGTACCATTGCTTTCTTATCCATTCATCTGTTGATGGACATCTAGGTTGCTTCCATGTCCTGGCTATTATAAACAGTGCTGTGATGAACATTGGGGTGCATGTGTCTCTTTCCCTTCTGGTTTCCTCAGTGTGTATGCCCAGCAGTGGGATTGCTGGGTCATAAGGCAATTCTGGTTCCAGTTTTTAAAGGAATCTCCACACTGTTCTCCATAGTGGCTGTACTAGTTTGCATTCCCACCAACAGTGTAAGAGGGTTCCCTTTTCTCCACACCCTCTCCAGCATTTATTACTTGTAGACTTTTGGATCGCAGCCATTCTGACTGGCATGAAATGGTACCTCATAGTGGTTTTGATTTGCATTTCTCTGATAATGAGTGATGTTGAGCATCTTTTCATGTGTTTGTTAGCCCTCTGTATGTCTTCTTTGGAGAAATGTCTATTTAGTTCTTTGGCCCATTTTTTGATTGGGTCATTTATTTTTCTGGAATTGAGCTGTAGGAGTTGCTTGTATATTCTTGAGATTAGTTGTTTGTCAGCTGCTTCATTTGCTATTATTTTCTCCCATTCTGAAGGCTGTCTTTTCACCTTGCTTATAGTCTCCTTTGTTGTGCAGAAGCTTTTAAGTTTAATTAGGTCCCATTTGTTTATTTTTGCTTTTATTTCCAGTATTCTGGGAGGTGGGTCATAGAGGATCCTGTTGGGATGTATGTCGGAGAGTGTTTTGCCTATGTTCTCCTCTAGGAGTTTTACCTCAACATAATAAAAGCTATATATGACAAACCCACAGCAAACATTATCCTCAATGGTGAAAAATTGAAAGCATTTCCTCTAAAGTCAGGAACAAGACAAGGGTGCCCGCTTTCACCATTACTATTCAACATAGTTTTGGAAGTTTTGGCCACAGCAATCAGAGCAGAAAAAGAAATAAAAGGAATCCAAATTGGAAAAAAAGAAGTAAAACTCTCACTGTTTGCAGATGACATGATCCTCTACATAGAAAACCCTAAAGACTCCACCAGAAAATTACTAGAACTAATCAATGAATATAGTAAAGTTGCAGGATATAAAATCAACACACAGAAATCTCTTGCATTCACATACACTAATAATGAGAAAATAGAGAGAGAAATTAAGGAAACAATTCCATTCACCATTGCAAAGAAAAGAATAAAATACTTAGGAATATATCTACCTAAAGAAACTAAAGACCTATATATAGAAAACTATAAAACACTGGTGAAAGAAATCAAAGAGGACACTAATAGATGGAGAAATATACCATGTTCATGGATTGGAAGAATCAATATAGTGAAAATGAGTATACTACCCAAAGCAATTTATAGATTCAATGCAATCCCTATCAAGCTACCAACGGTATTCTTCACAGAGCTAGAACAAATAATTTCACAATTTGTATGGAAATACAAAAAAACTGGAATAGCCAAAGCAATCTTGAGAAAGAAGAATGGAACTGGAGGAATCAACCTGCCTGACTTTAGACTCTACTACAAAGCCACAGTTATCAAGACGGTATGGTACTGGGACAAAGACAGAAATATAGATCAATGGAATAAAATAGAAAGCCCAGAGATAAATCCACGCACATATGGACACCTTATCTTTGACAAAGGAGGCAAGAATATACAACAGATTAAAGACAATCTCTTTAACAAGTGGTGCTGGGAAAACTGGTCAACCACTTGTAAAAGAATGAAACTAGAACACTTTCTAACACCATACACAAAGATTTTTAAGTTTTGAAAATCCTGGACAAGAAGCACCTTCCCGCCATCCACGAAGTTATGAGCGTTCTTGTCTGGAAGGCCTAGCCATCGAGTCCCTGTCTCTGCTGCAGGGCGGGCCCTCGACCGCTGGGCGGGGGCGGGAGGCAGGGGTGTCTGCAGGCGGCCACGCCCCCACCTCCGCTGCGGCCCGGGAGAGGCCTCGCTCCCTGCTCCAGAGCAGCTGGTGCGTGGGCCTCGCTTGGGGCTGCGCACTGGGGCTGTGGGGCTTCTGGGGCTGCCCGTGTGGATGCGTGAGTACCGCGCAGCCCAGGTGGGACGCGCCACTCTCCCCGCCACGCCCCACTCCCGCCTGAGGGAGCCCCCAGGGTGGAAGCCCAGGAGCCCTGGGCTGTGACCCTCCACCCTCCCCCTGTTACGATGACCCTACACAGGGCACCTTCTTGAGCCGTGTGCCCTCTCCAAAGGCCGGGCGGCACTTCCCCAGCTGCTTTTCATGCCCCAGCCCTTTCAGGGTTCAGGGGACTGTCACCTTCACGACCATCTGCAGCGCGGCACTCCACCCCCACCCCCAGGCCAACCCCACCGCCTGCCCTGTGGCTGAGCGATGCTCGCCTCTGGCCCTCTCCGCTCTGGCGGGGAGCCCACCGAAGCTCTGGAAGCCAGAGGGCAAGGGGTGCGTTCCTGCCACACTGCTGGGCACCTGGCTGGGGGAGCTCGATGCACCTGCTGTCTGCCTCCCTCTCCGGGGTCCTGGGAGGGAGGGAATGGCCTTTCTGCCCCAGTGCCGTGATCCCTGCGTGTGGAGTGGGGCCCTCATGGCCACGGGGCTCAGGTGAGGAAGGCAGGCTCCTGTGCTGCTGTGCAGGTGGGACGCTGGCCACCCAGGGACTGAATGGTGGGCATCCCTGTGCTGGGACCTTTGAGAGCCGTGGACGGGAAGACCTGTCTTGAAGGGTGGCTTGCACGCAATGGAGGCGGGTGTCTTGTGCAGGAGGCTGGGGAGCCGCTCTGCGCTCCAGGCATCCAGACCCTACCTCTTTGGGGTCCCTGAGGGCCGAGTGCCTAAGGTCATGAACTGTAAGGAAACAGTCCAGCATCTTCAGCTACAGGTTCAATCTGAACTACAGACTCCCAAGTGCTGTGTCAGGTAGGGAGTTCAGTCACTCAGTCGTGTCCGACTCTTTGCGACCTCATGGACTGCAGCACGCCAGGCCTCCCTGTCCGTCGCCAACTCCGGGAGTTCACTCAAACTCATGTCCATTGAGTTGGTGATACCATCCAACCATCTCATCCTCTGTCATCCCCTTCTCTTTCCACCTTCCATTTTCCCCAGCATCAGGGTCTTTTCCAGTGAGTCAGTTCTTTGCATCAGGTGGCCAGACTATTGGAGTTTCAGCTTCAGCATCAGTCCTTCCAATGAATATTCAGGACTGATTTCCTTTAGGATAGACTGGTTGGATCTCCTTGCAGTCCAAGGGACTCTCAAGAGTCTTCTCCAACATCACAGTTCAAAAGCATCAATTCTTTGGTGTTCAGCTTTCTTTATAGTTCAACTCTTATATCTATACATGACTGTTGGAAAAACCATAGCTTTGACTAGACGGATAACCTTAGTGTATCCTTCTCCATCAGAGGGCAGACAGAGTGAAAATGACAATCACAGGTAGGGAGACACAGCCCAAAGATCTCTGAGACAGAGGCACCCACTTTAGCCATGCTCAGTGCATTAAGGGGCCGTCCACTGCCTGGAGGAGGGGCAGGGGCCCTCCAGCTTGGCCAGCTTGCCTCCATGCCCTGGGAGGGAGAGCGACTGGGAGCCTCCCTAGGACTCTGCTTCTCTCCTTGGTGGCCCTGAAGTCACCTGGAGAGATGACCCTCTGCTACACCACCTACCCCCACAGGGTTCTGACTGCACCAGCCAAGGTGAGGACAGGCACCAGGGTTTAACTGACTGGAATATTAAAGTGCCAGTCACACAAGCAGCCCCAGCTTTGGGGGTGAGGGCCCAGGCCCTGGGTGCAGGGCTGCAGTGGCTGTGTTCCACCCACGGCCCTTGTGGGGCCTGAGGGGCAGGACGTGAGCACTGCTCTCAGAGTCCAAGTGGCGTCCAGCCCCCGGGGGGCCCCTGGGGGCTGTTTCTCCTGCATCCTTCCTGCCCATGGGACTTGCCCAGAGGCCTGCCTACCCCTCAGGTAGGGGTCTGCTTCAACCTAGGGTCTGCCCCCAGGACACATGGAAGCCCGGCTGGGGGGTGGCGAACCCTCCTGCACTGGGCACCTGGAGGAGAGATATGGCCTGACCTGGGCCACCATCTGCGATGCTGACCTGGATCAAGGGCCGTGACCCACGTGGTGTGCCAGGAGCTGCCGTGTGGTGTGGTTGTGTCCACTACTGGGAGCGCCCACTTCGGCCAGGGCTCGGGGCTCGTGTGGACCAAGGCCTTCCTCTGTGTGGGCAACGAGTGCCTGCTGTTCCACTGCCCTTGGGGGCCAGGGCGCCAATGTGGGGACGGCCAGTATGCGGGGCTCAGGTGCTCAGGAGAAAGTAAGTTCTTATGGGGTTGTAATGGTGATGGTTTAGTTGCTAAGTTGTGTCTGACTTTTTTACGACCCCATGGACTATAGCCCGCCAGGCTCCTCTGTCCATGGGATTCTCCAGGCAAGGATGCTGGAGTGCGTTGCCACTTCCTTTTCCAGGGAAACTTCCCCACCCAGGGATCAAACCCGCATCTCTTGCGTCTCCTGCTTTGGTGGGCAGATTCTTTACCACTAATGCCACTTGGGAAGTGTCTTTTGGAAAAATGTCTGCTTAGGTCTTCTGCCCATTTTTAAAAGAAATAATTTTGTTTATTTATTTTGGCTGTGCTGGTTCTTCATTGCTTCGAGGGTTTTTTATCTAGTTGCAGCGCGTGGGGGCTCCTCTCTAGCTGTGGTGCTTGGGCTTCTCGCTGTGCTTGCTCCTCTTGTTTCAGAGCCCGGGCTCTGGTAGCTGCAGTGTGTGGGCTCCGAAGCTGTGTTTCTCAGGCTCCAGAGCATGGGCTCAGTAGTTGAGGTTCATGGGCTTAGTTGCTCTGTGGCATGTGGGATCTTCCTGGACCAGGGACTGAAGCCTGCATTAGCAGGTGGATTCTTTACTACTGAGCCACAAGGGAAGCCCTTCTGCCCATTTTTTTTTTAATGGTTTTTGTTTTGATGCCGTTAAGTGTCATGTTCAGTTCAGTCGCTCAGTCGTGTCTGACTTTTTGCGACCCCATGGACTGCAGCACACCAGATCTCCCTGTCCATCACCAACTCCCAGAGCTTGCTCAAACTCATGTCCATCGAGTTGGTGATGCCAACTCATCCATCTCATCCTCTGTCATCCCCTTCTCCTCCTGCCTTCAGTCTTTCCCAGCATCAGGGTCTTTTCCAATGAGTTGGTTGTTCACATCAGGTGGCCAAAGTGCTGGAGCTTCAGCTTCAGCATCAGTCCTTCCAATGAATATTTAGGACTGATCTCCTTTAGGATTGACTGTTTTGATCTCCTTGCTGTCCAACGGACTCTCAAGAGTCTTTTTCAACACCACAGTTCAAAAGCATCAGTTCTTCAGTGCTCATGAGCTGTTTGTAAACTTTAGAGACTAATCCCTTATTGGTCACATCATCTGCAAGTATTTTCTCTCAATGCGTGGGTTGTCTTTTCTTTTGTTTCTTGTTTCCTTTAATGTGTTAATGATTTTTATTGCTTTGTCCTCCCTTTTATTTATTACCACACTGATTTCTATTATTTCCTTCCTCTGTTTACTCTGAGTTTAATTTCTTCTTCTTCTTCTAGGTTCGTACAGGAAAAACTGAAGTCATTAATCTGCCACTTTACGAGGGGGACCCAATGCTTGACCCCTTGGGGCCTGTGGAACCCACAGGAGGAGGCTGCACCCACGCAGAGGGCAGGCCAACCCTCCCTTCTGTCTGGGACTGTGTTGGTACTGACTGACCAGTGTGGGAGCAGAAGCGGTGTTGTGAGACTCTGAGGCGGGTCACAGCGAGCCTCGAAGCTTCTAGTGGGCCTCAGAATGGCCCCTGTGGGGATCCAGATGCCACACGGTGAGTCACTCAAGGTGCAGGAAGACACCACTCAGACGTGCTCACGCTGCCAGCTGGCCCCAGCTGACTGCCAGGTGGGCGAGTGGCTGTGGACTGCAGCCCAGCCAAGCCCTCATCTGACCGCAACCACGTGAGAAACCCCAGGCAGGAACCACCTAGTTAGCCCACCCCTGAGTTCTGAAAGAACTCAGTGGCTTCTCAGCAGTTAGAGAGTGGAAACACACTCCCACCTCCGTGAGTGACTGGGCTGGAGGCAAGAGTGCAGGACGTGCAGAGGTGGCTCCTCCCTGCCCTGTCCACCAGCAGCACCCACCCCCCGGGACAGAGGCTTCATCAGAGGCTGCAGCTGACCTGGACCGTGGACGGTTTGGCCACAGGATCCATAATGTGTCTACCCTCCGGGAGCCTCAGGGCCGGCATCCAAGACTCTTGTCTGCAGCTGTGACTGGTACCCAGCACATCAGAGATTGTGGCCCTGAGATGCTCAGGGCTGGGTCAACGCCTCCTGTTGATGGAGACTGATTCCTGACAGAGCCCTGGGTTGACGCATCTCTGTGGAGGCCGCTCAGGGGTCAGGCTGGACTAAATCAGCCTTATCTGTTGCCAACTTTCTGTTTACTGTTACCGTGCAGAAGAAAGTGGCCAGAGGTGGGCTTGGGGCCGTGTGAATGCGAAGGGCCGCAGTCTGTGAGTCTCCTGCCGCCACGATGTCACAGCTCCTTCTCCTCAGGCCCTGAGCCTCTGGGTCCTATTCTCAGCGGATGACTTTGCTTCCCTGTCACTGAAAAACCACAGTGAGTAAGATGAAGGCTCTGCGCCCCAGCTTCTGCATGCTCTGCGCTTCCAGCAGGACAGCCCCTGGCTGCAGCGCACCTGGCCCCCTGCTGGTGAAGGCCAGGCTCCAGCGGCCTCGAGCCCCTCCCACAGCCTCCGTGCTCCCTGTTGTCGGGGCCTCACCAGCAGCCGCCCTCCCTGACTCACTCCCCTGAGCCCAACACTCCATTTCTCCGGCCCCTGGGCAGTGGCCCTGCTGGTCCCCCTCGGGCGCCTGCCGAACCGACAGGGTCGGCTCTGGCCTGGTGCCCTTCAGGTCACCGTCACCGTAACCGCCTCCTGCTGCGCCCTGTCGCACCCTGTGTGACCACCAGCAGCATTTGACTAGTTAATCCCACGCTGCGCATGGAAACATTCCACCTTTCTCTCTTCACTCCTCCTGGGCTGTTTTGCCTTTTCCTCCTTTCCCCCCCAACTCTTTTGAAGTAGAACTTTTCCAGATCTCGTCGTTGAGAGAGACGAGACCTTCTTTCTCTTTTCTCTCTGTCCTCATTCATGGCACCCAGGCTCCCAGAGTCAGCCCTGCAGCCCAGCCTTCCCCTGGACTCTCTGCTCACGGTCAGATGCCTGCAGGCTGTCTCCATGTGGATGTGTAACAAACACCTCATCCCCCAATTCTGTGACCTGCAGATTCAATGCAATCCTTATAAAAGTTCTAACCCTAACCCTAACAAAAATTCCAACTGACTTTGTGCAGAAATTGACCAGCTGACCCTAAAATTCATAGGGAAAAGCAGGGATCCAGAATAGCCAAAAGAATCTTGAAAAGGAAAAAAAAAAATATGGAAGAATCACACTTGATTCCAAAACTTAATTCAAAATGACAGTAACCAAGACAGTGTTACCCTGGTGTCAGGATACATGTAGAGTTGGACTGAGAGCCCAGAAATAAACCCTCACACCTCCGGCTGACTGATTTCTGACAAAGGTGCCGAGACCAATGAGGAGAAGACAGTCGCTTCAACAGACGATGCTGGGACAATTGGACTGCGTGCATGCTAAGTCACTTCAGCCAAGTCCGGCTTGTGACTCCATGGCCTGTAGCCCTCCAGGCTCCTCTGTCCATCGGATTCTCCAGGCAAGAACACTGGAGTGGGTCACCATGGCCTCCTCCAGGGGATCTTTCTGATCCAGGGATCAAACCCAGGTCTCTTATGTCTCCTGCACTGGCAGGCGTGTTCTTTACTGCTAGTGCCACCTGGGAAGCCCTGTACATACTGGACATACTCATACAAAGAATAAAGTTGGACCCCTAGCTCACCAGAAACAAAACTTAAAATTATCTTGGAATTTTTTGAAAAATACAAGTGCCCAGGTATTGCTTTTTCTTTTTTGTCAGAGCTCCAGATGTGTTTCTAATGAGCAGCCATGTTTAAAAACACCTGGACTATATGAGGATTTTTACTTTTATCCAGTTTGTTTCACTTTTTCTATTTCATAACCAGTGCTCCCACTTCATTTAGTTTAGTTGTCTAATTTCTTATCTCTTCTTTTTTTTCTATGTTCTTTCTCAAGCCTTTATTAAACATAGTAGAAAAGCTTTTGTATACATATATATAAATAATATGTATAATATATATATTTTAGAAAACTTATGAATTTTTGCCTAACCAAAACATTTATGACATTTTGATTCCACTTGTTTGACTTAGTATAAATAGAATGTTAGATTTCTAACTTTAAAAAATAGATATGCAATGAACAACAAGCCTACTGTATAGCACAGGAAACTGTAGTCAATATCTTATAATAATCTCCAGTGAAAAATAATTTCAAAAATAATATATGTGTATACGTATAACTGGATCACACACACAAAAAAGAATTCTACTTTGCCAGTTTTTCTAAATGTCCTGTGGACATCTAATAACAACATATGAGATACCAAATTTTAAATAGATTTCTGTAGGATATGATTAACATAAATTAATTAGATATAAATCTATTATATTTGAATTGTTAGTGACATTGAAAGGTTGTTGCAGAACCTTGAAAGATGCTGGGATTCTTGGCCTCCAGAGGAGAAGAATTCAATCTGGGGCCAGTGATGAGGCTTGATCGCTCAGAGCTTTTGTGTGATAAAGTTTTATTAAAGTTTAAAGTATAAAAGAGATAGAGACAGCTTCTTACATAGACATCAGAAGCGGGCAGAAATAGTGCCCCCTGCTAGTCTTTAGCCAGATGTTTCATAACTATTAGCAGGCTGCTAATTAGAGAAAGGAAATGTCTCAAAACTCAGAGACTGGCACCAGGCCCCTCACCCACAACATGCATTTTGAGATAACATTGGCACAAGGTGAGTTGTCCTGGGCCATAAAATGATTGACATGAATCTTGAAGAAAGGCAGGTTTCCAAGCAAATACAGTCTCATAAATTTCAGTTCAGTTCAGTCGCTCAGTCATGTCTGATTCTTTGCGACCCCATGGACTGCAGCACACCAAGCCTCCCTGTCCATCACCACCTCCTGGGGTTTACTAAAACTCATGTCTGTTGAGTCAGTGATGCCATCCAACCACCTCATCCTCTGTCATTTCCTTCTCCTCCTGCCTTCAATCTTTCTCAGTTTCAGGGTTGTTTCCTATGAGTCATTTCTTTGCATCTGGTGGCCTGCCGGGACCCAGCATATTGCATATTGAGTGCATATTGCATGTTGAGTGCAGCACTTTTCAGGATCTGGAATAGCTCAACTGGAATTCTATCACTGCCGGTAGCCAGCGTGAGGAGCTCCGCCCATGACAAAGGTCATGAGGAAGGAGGCTTGGCACACGCAAAGGCGGGATCGAGCCTCAGGAGTCCCCCTGGAAGTTTCTCGAGCATTTACACCCAAAACCAGAGTCTGCCTACTTTCTGCTTTGTGCTTTCACCTACACCTCTGACTTTACGGGGGCTGTCCCCCACTACCTCTCTCTGAAAAAAGAGT
Source organism: Bos indicus x Bos taurus (assembly GCF_003369695.1). Classification (NCBI taxonomy): domain Eukaryota; kingdom Metazoa; phylum Chordata; class Mammalia; order Artiodactyla; family Bovidae; genus Bos; species Bos indicus x Bos taurus. The sequence continues at coordinate 146,212 of NC_040101.1, read as the reverse complement.
TAGCTTACAGCTCCAGTTAATAATTCCTGGGTGTGACAGTGTTTCAACCTACAAACTCCTTTGGAAATCCTCTAGCCTGCCTGAATAGGTTTTTCCGGCCACATGTGATTGTTCAGAGCCTCCCAACTGTGAGAGGCAGGAGATGTTCTAAACTGTCTAAACACAGATTCTTTTGAGTAGTTAAAAAGATTGATTAGAAATTGTATTGGTGAAGGGATTTTCACTTGTTGGGCCAATGTTTGCTGCTAAGTTTCCATATCCCTTACCTGCTGTGTCCCTGGCAGTGTATTGATTAATATAATTGGTGTAAGTAGTAGCTTTAATGTTTGTAACCTGGGACCCTTGAGTTAATTCTTTTTCTTGTTATAGCCCACCACACCTTTGCTCTGTAGGAATGCAACTTTATCTAATGCTTTTGGAGGGTGGCTCCTGACCAATCACCTTTAGAGAAAAATAAGTTTTCTGAAGAAAGGGTCTTAAAATGTTAACAGGCCTCCGGGCCAGAAGATGATGTAAATCACCTAAGCTTTTGCATATGGTAAGTTTGCAGGAAGAAAGCCTGGCTTGCTGCCTGACTCTACCCCTTCCCCCATTATCCTCTATGCATAACTTAAGGTATAAAAACTACTTTGGAAAATAAAGTGCGGGCCTTGTTCACTGAAATTTGGTCTCACCATGTCGTTCTTTCTCTTACCTTCTGGCTGAATTATTCAGCCTCTTTTCTCCACTGAATTTCCTCACTGAGCTATCCTTATTTCAGCCTCTTTTCTCCACTGAATTTCCTCACTGAGCTATCCTTATTTCAGCCTCTTTTCTCCACTGAATTTCCTCACTGAGCTATCCTTATTCTATTACTGTTTATATCCTTAATTAACGTTTAATTAAGCAGTTGTTTCCTGATCTTCGCCTACGCTGTCTCTCCTTCGAATACCCTGGATCAGCCGGGGCTGGTCCCCAGCAGTGGCCAAAGTACTGGAGTTTCAGCTTCAGTGTCAGTCCTTCCAATGAATATTCAGGACTGATCTCTTTTAGGATGGACTGGTTGGATCTCCTTGCAACCCAAGGGACTCTCAAGAGTCTTCTTCAACACCACAGTTCAAAAGCATCAATTCTTCCGCACTCAGCTTTCTTTATAGTCCAACTCTCATATCCATACATGACTACTGGAAAAACCATAGCCTTGACTAGATGGACCTTTGTTGGCAAAGTAATGTCTCTGCTTTTGAATATGCTATCTAGTTTAGTCATAACTTTTTTTCCCAAGAAATAAGCATCTTTTAATTTCACGGCTGCAATCACTATCTGCAGTGATTTTGGAGCCCCCCAAATAAAGTCAGCCACTGTTTTCACTGTTTCTCCATCTATTGGCCATGAAGTGATGGGACCAGATGCCATGATCTTAGTTTTCTGAATGTTGAGCTTTAAGCCAACCTTTTCAGTCTCCTGTTTCACTTTCATCAAGAGGCTCTTTAGTTCTTCACTTTCATCCATAAGGGTGGTGTCATCTGCATATCTGAGGTTATTGATATTTCTCCCGGCAATCTGGATTCCAGCCTGTGGTTCATCCAGCCCAGAGTTTCTCATGATGTACTCTGCATGTAAGTTAAATAAGCAGGGTGACAATATACAGCCTTGACGTACTCCTTTTCCTATTTGGAACCAGTCTATTGTTCCATGTCCAGTTCTAACTGTTGCTTCCTGACCTGCATACAGATTTCTCAAGAGGCAGTTCAGGTGGTCTGGTATTCCCATCTCTTGCAGAATTTTCCACAGTTCGTGGTGATCTACACAGTCAAAGGTTTTGGCATAGTCAATAAAGCAGAAATAGATGATTTTCTGGAACTCTCTTGCTTTTTTGAAGATCCAACAGATGTTGGCAATTTGGTCTCTGGTTCAATCAGTCTCATTAACATAGCTTAAGAGAACATTTGCGTGAGTAAAAAACATACTGGTTTGTGAAGTCTGTTCTGGGTCTTAGAAACGACCTGAAGACAGAATACATGGCTCATTGACGTGGTTGAAGACAAACATTTCCATAAGAAAATCGGTTACTTCAAGGTTTGAGAAAAGTTAAGTTCAGGTGGACCCAGGTGTTGTTATGGCAACACAGAATTTTAAGAGAAACCTCTTTTTAAATTTGTATAGAGACGAGGAAAAAAATCTAACATTAGTTTGTTTCCTCCTGCCACTTAAGAGAGAGATAAAAAATACCTGACACTCTGTCTCCTCCATTTGGAGACCCCTGGCCTTCCTGCCGGTTACCCTCTCAACATCATTCAAGATGCTCCTATTCTTATTTTTCCTGTGCTTGATAAAACATTCTCAGAGAAATGTTAATATGTTTCACTATGATTATGTACTTTTATTTTCCCTTGTATTTCTTCTTATTTTTGCTTTATGTATCTTTGTTTCTTTGTTGTTAAGGTGTGTAATGGTTTATGATGTCTATCTTCTTTGTGAATTGTACCTTTTATCATTAAAAATATTCATCTTTGTTTCATTTAAAATAAAGAAATAAATTTAAGAAAAAAGAAAAAACACATCAAAGACTTAAATTTAAAAGTTAAATCATAAAACTCTTAGGGAAAACATAGGGATAAATCTTCATGACCTTGACTTAGTGGTTTCTTAGAAATGACACCCAAAGGATAAACAACCAAGAAAAAAGGTGTATTGAGTTTCATCAAAATTAAAAGCTTTTATGCATCAAAGGACAATATCAAGAAAGTGAAAAGGTAACCTTTGGAATAGAAGAAAATATCTGAAAATTATATATCTAATAAGAGTTAAATGTCCAGAAAATGTAAAGAACTCTTACAACGTATCAATGAAAAGATAACCCCGTTCCAAGTTAGGTGGAAGACCTGAATAGACATTTCGCCAAAGAAGATGTGCTGATGGGCAACAAGAGCATGAAACTATGCTCAGCGTCGTCAGCCAGAGAGGAAATGCAAGGCCACAGGGAGACTCCACCGCACACGCACTGCGGGGGCACTAACAAGTGTCAGTGAGGAGACGGAGAAGTCAGAGCCCTCACACTCGGGAGGCAGACATGATGAAGGAGGAAACAGACAGAACAGGCTCCGTCTTGAAAGCAGGACTCCATCTTGGGCCGGACTGTGGACTTTGAGCTCCATGCCCAGTATGCATGGAAACGACATACCACCTGGAAAACCAGGCCCCCGGAAGGAAGAGCCCCAGGGCTCCTACCTAGACTCTCTGTTGCCTAAAAGAATACCCTAATTATCTGTGTAACTGAATAGAATCATAAATTCTATTATGCTTATTGGGTATGACCACAGGCCTATTGATAATTGTCCACTGTTAACTACCTAGGCTTAAGGCGTATGAATCACGGGTTAACTTTGATTGTATCTTTCTTTTCCTTTGTTCAGACTTGTTTCAGGGAATTTGGGGAGGTGGGTTTGGACACGTACACTTAAGGTATATAAAGTTTTCACAAAAACTGGTTGGGGTCCTTGGCTAAGAGTGTTAGGGGAAGCACACTGACTGAAACTGCCCACCCTGGCCAGGCTCTCTAGTAACTAACCCTAACCCTAACCCTAACCATTTGCATGAGTTGTTTTATGACAGGAGGTCCTGGTAAGGAATACGGAACTAAGAAGCCACCACCAAGCAGAAGAGTTCGGGAAAGGTCAAAAGGAGACACCGCGGGTCCGTCCACTTCCCAGAATCCCTCTCGCCGGCATCCATCTTGGCTGAGCCATGCGTGCGCCGCCAGGAAGGACTCTGAGTCAGAATGATCGCTCAGCCAAGATGGATGCCGGCGAGAGGGATTCTGGGAAGTGGACGGACCCGCGGTGTCTCCTTTTGACCTTTCCTGAACTCTTCGGATGGAGAAGGAAATGGCAACCCACTCCAGTGTTCTTGCCTGGGGAATCCCAGGGACAGGGAAGCCTGGTGGGCTGCCGTCTGTGGGGTCGCACAGAGTCGGACACGACTGAAGCGACTTAGCAGCAGCAGAACTCTTTCGAGGAGACTCTGCCTTGGGCCCGCCTGTGTAATGAACCGCGCTCCACTATCTGCGTTGTCCTTCTGAGTTTCTCAAAGTGCGGGGCTACAGCAATGTGAGCAGTGCAGCTGCTCTGGGAGGCAGTCCTCCAGCCTCAGAGGCCGCCTCAGGTCAGCCGTGACACAGCGGTTACATTCCTAGGTGCACACCCAGGAGAAGTGGAAATGTGCATTCATACAGTGACTTGTGCACAAACACCCCCAGCAGCATTATTCACAACACCCGGAAGACACCCGGAAGTGTCCATTAACTGACAGTTGGGAGGGGGGCCCATCCACCCAATGGAATGCTGCTCAGCCGTAAAAGGAAGACAGGCCTGGCACAGACACAGTAGGGATGATCCCTGAACACACGAAGCTCAACGACAGACGGGAAAGCTACGTGCTGCCTGATTCCATTTGTGAGAAACAGGCAGACTCGGCGAATCCGGGGGCAGAGGCCAGGCGAGTGGCGGGGCTGAGAGCAAGGAGAGGGGCTGGGGAGTGACGGCCAGTGGGCACGCGGTTTCCTTTCGGGGTGACAAAGTGTTCGGGAATTAAATGGTGCTGTGAATATACTAAAAGCCACTGCATTTTAGTTTCAGATGGCGAATTTTATGGTATGTTAATTATATCTTGGTAAATTTAATGTTGGGCTTCCCCAGTGGCTCACTGGTAAAGAATCCACCTTCAGTGCAGGAGACGCAGAAGATGGGGGTTCAATCCCTGGGTGCGAAGATCCCCTGGAGGAGGGCATGGCAACCCACTCCAGTATTCTTACCTGGAAAATCCTATGGACAGAGCCTGGCGGGCTACAATCCATGGGGTCGGAAAGAATCGGATACAACTGAAGTGACTGAACGAAGTGCAAACACAAATAATCTTATCTTTGAAAAATTCAACCTCGTATCAAAAGCAGCCTGTCTCTGGCTGTAGTTCACCTCTGCTCCTTCAGTCCCTGGGTCCACCTGCGATTCTTCCCCCGTCACATCTGGTGGATGTGGTCAGTTTCACTTGCAAAAGGGCCCTTCCTGCCATGACCCTGCCCAGCCCTGGCCAGGGCCCCTGCCTGCCCTCCTAGACCGTTTCCCTGCAGTCTCTCCCCTGCCAACCTGAGAGTGAGGGTCACACTGTTCATGTCCTCTCAGGCCCCCTGGGGCTCCTGTCCCCCGGGTGGAGGTCAGTCATCTCCGTGTGCCTTCTCCTGCCCCTGCCCTGCCCCAGCCCCAGGGCCCCCGGCTGCTGCAGGACCAGGCAAGGTTCTCCCACCCCAGGGCCTTTGACACCGGCTCCCTCTGCTCCAGAAGCTTTTCCCTATGACACTCTCCAGCTCCGTTCTTCAGGTCCTTATTACCGAGTCTTCCCTGACCACTCGACTTAGGGTGGCAGCCTCCCTGGGTCTCCTGAAGCCCCCTCCCACTGGTGCAGTGCCCACTCCTAGCGTCCCTGCCTGGACACGTGCTGTCTCCCCTGTGCCCCCACTGTCAGCCTGCACCCGCCGCCGCGCCACCTGGGCTGAGGAATGCCCACTTCAGGTAACTCGCTGGGCACGGAGCTGCCTTTCCAGGTTGTGGCTTGGTGTTGTCCTGGGCACAGGGACCTCGCCCACCTGCACCCTAATGGTGCCAGGCACCCAGAGCTGCACACTTCCCAGTGACCGGGGCAGCCCCTGAGGCCTGTGCAGCCACACCTTCTGCCCAGAGGCATGCTTGTCCAGATGGAGGCACCGCCCGGGGCCGCCCTCCTTGCTCGTACAGGGTAACGGGGGTGTGCGGGGCTGTGCAGCCCAGTGGCTGCCTGTGTGTGCAGCATCACAGGTGCAGCCACTGATGAGTTCTGGGCCCTCATTGGCCCCTTCACCCCAGCCTCTGCCTGTACTGCAGCGGCCCAGCCCCGGGGCGTTCACTTTGGCAGCTGGGCAGGTGGCTCCATGAGGCTCCTTCTCTGCCTCCTGGGCCTTGGGCCCCTTGTGCTCATCCTCCAGGCTGCTCCCCCAGGTGAGTGTCTTGCTCCTGCTCCAGGGGCAGCGCAGATGGGCTGACTTGGGAAGGGTGGGCCTTGCTCGGCCCTGGGTATGGCTGGAATGGGCTCCCATGCCCTGTGCCAGGGGTCCAGCCTCAGTTCTGACATTCGTGACTAATCATGATTCCTGAGATGTTTTACAGTGTAGAATGATTTAAAAATACAGTTTGTTGGTAAAAATACCACCGTGGGTGCTTTGTCTGGGATCTCCTCCAACACTGTCCATCTCACCACCTCCCGTTCCCCACTTTGCCCATCGCCCCCACGCACACCCTGCCACCCCCACGAAGCTTCCAGCATCTGGTCCAAGGGGCTCAGGAGCTCCCCTCCTCCCTCTGTGCAGGGGCCTGGAGCCATGGAGGGTCTGCGAGGTGGGGAGGGGGTCGGGTTTAGCTTTGCTTCCCTCCGTTCCTAACCTTTCTCTCTTGGCCTCTCTGGTCTCCCAGGAGCCCTTCAGTCTTCCTTCTCTGAGTCTCAGACTGATAGCCAGTCTCCTCTCATGTCAAGGAAATCCCCTAAGGCCTCCACGGTGCCAAGCGGTGGCCCCAGCCGGCTTTGCCCTGACCCCACATCCTGACCTGGCTGACTCTCCCTGCCCTTCTCTGGGCTGGGACTGCGGGGGGGATGCTCCTGTTCATAGAGGTGTCCTGCATAAGCTGTGTGTCCCAGCCCTGTCTTCCGGCTGCGGCCTTGTTAGGAAACACACAGGTGCCCTGACACGCCACCCGGGAGAGGCGGGCATTCCTCCAGCTGTCGCCACTGCCGGGCCTTCCTCTCACCGGAGCCAGGGTGGGGCTGGCCCTCACTCTGACCTTGCTGCAGATGGGTTCTGGCCACACGGCTGCCCTGGTCAGGCAGTGAACCCCTTGGGAGGGATTGTATCCTCTGAGTCAGGACAGGGACAGAGGGGATTCTGAATCCTCTCAAGTGTGCAGGCGATTGTGCATACATGTGTGTGAGTGTGCGAGTGTGCACCTGCCATCTCTGGAGAGCTGGGTGAAGGAGCATGAGCAGGTTTTTGGTGGCCTTGATGGGCAGGCAGGGAGGATGGGCCCTCTGCCCTGGGGGCAGTGTAGACAGTGCTGTGCCCTGCTCTGGCCCCTTGCTGCTGGTCCCTCCCACACCTGGGGTCTCTGGATGCTCACCTACCTGCTCCCTCTCCCTGACCCTCACCTGGGCCTGAGCACCATCCCACAAGCCAACCCAGCCTGCCCTCATGAGGTCCCCGTGCTTCCCCAGCCACCTCGAGCCATGTCCTGCCTTTTTCCAGGAGGATCAGGAACCATGAGTCCCTCCCCTCTCCTGCTAGGAAAGCCCTGGGAGGGTGGTCACGGTGGCCTGGTCCTCGCCTGCCCCGTGGTGGGCTCTCAGAGCCCCCTTGTCCTCTGGGGGTGGAGGTGGCAGCCTTGAGGTTTGGAAAGAAGGGCCTGGATGCTGCTTCAGAGGCCCAAGGCCCCAGGGATCCAGACCGAGTTGGGGCAGATGCCCTGGGGCTCCTTCTGCAGCACCTTCATGATGAAGATGCAGGCATCGGGGGTGGGGAGGAGGACCCCAGCATGGCCAGCCCGGAGGCCCCGAAACAGTCAGTGCTGCTGGGGGTGTTAGGAGCTCACTCAGAACAGGTTTGTACTTTTCCCATGAAAGGACCGTGGGCCTCTGGGGGCCTGTTTCTGGGCTCCTGGAAAAACCCCTCTGGTCTGGGGTCAGAGTCTGCATGGCGCTCTTTGACCGGAGTCTGCATCTCCCACAGGAGCAGCCCCTGAGGAGCAGCTGACCATCTTCCTTCACATCAGCCGCTGCAACGGGATCCTGCTGCTCCGCCACCAGGGCCAGCTGGGTACCGCATGCACAGACACCTGGGGCTTCCCGGAGGCCGCGGTGGTCTGCAGGGAGCTGGACTGTGGGGCCCCCTTGGGTGCCCCCAAGGGGGTCCCGGGCCCTGAGATCATGGCTCAGACCTGGCTGCACGGCCTGACCTGCCAGGGCAACGAGTCCTCCATCCAGGAGTGCGCTCTGGGTGCCTGGGGCCCTCGGCCCTGTCCGCACGACTGGGTGCCAGCTGTGATGTGCATGGGTAAGGGCTGCCCCTGCCCCCCATTTCCTCTGATGCCCGCACTGGGGCCTGTGCTGGACCTGGGAATAAGAGGTGACCCTGCAGTCCTGCTCCCACTGGGCAGGGAAGGGGCCCCACCAGCCATGGGTGCGCAGCTATCACAGAAGCACAGGAAGGGCCTGTGGCCTGGGGACCGGGCTCAGAAGCGTCCCAGTGCTCTGAGCAGTGTCCATATGGGCAAGTCGCATCTATGTGGCCCTCAGGCTGATGACTCGAGAGTGGCGATGAGATTCCCGCTCCACAGGTCGGGGAGTCAGGGAGATGCTAGTCCAGCCTGGCTGGTGGAGGGGCGCTCAGAGGCACCCAAAGTTTCAGCAGGGAACCGAGCCTGACACTCTCAGCAGGCAAGCGATTCTCGCCAAACTCCCGACCCCTCGGGGAGTGGGAAGGCTGGGTCTTGGTTGAGTGGTGGTTACACGCGGACGCATTTGCCTATACTCATCAAGCTGTAAGCTCGGAACGTGTGTGTGGAGGAAGACCCGCACGGGGGGGTGGGGGTGGGCTGCAAGGAATTGCATGCAGACCTGGCAGCACTTCCAAGAAGGCTCAGTCAGGGCTGTGGGGTCAGGGATGGGGCTGGGAGTGCCGACTTTCAGAAAAGAGGAATAATCAACAGGAAGTGGGGGTGGGTGCTGGACGAGGGGGGCTGGGGGGCACGGGAGTGAGGGGCAGGGGTCAGAGCATGGTGGTGGGGTTCTCTGTGCCCAAGGCTGAGGTGGGACTGGGATCCTGGACAAGGTGGGGGTCGGGAGTGGCAAGTGGAGTTTATTGGGTGGGGGAGGTGAGCGTCCTGTCCTCCTCTGGTAGAATGTTCGGGGTGGGTGGGGGTGGCAGGGCAGGGGTGGGTGCTGGAAGGCCGGTGCAGGATCTCAGAGGCGAAGCCAGGACTCCCGGGGACTGTTCTGGACACAAAGTGGAGGAGCCAGGCAGGGGGGCCTGGGAGCTCGGCCGTGAGAAACAGGGAGAACCCAGTCCCCAAGGAGCAGGCAGGACCCTGCAGCCTGAGAGGTGAGCCTGCAAGGCTGGTGGCATGGCTGCCTTTCTTCTCTGACACTCACTCCTGCTTTGCAGGGGGTCTGGAGGTGGTGATAAAGCTGGTGGGTGGAAGGAGCCCCTGTGCTGGCGTCCCGGGGCTGCAGCACTCCAACCAGACACTCACCTCCTGTGACCCGCAGTCCCTCGAGGCTGGCACCGTCCTCTGCAAGGAGCTGGGGTGTGGCTCGATGCTGCAGGCCCCCAGCCCCCTGCCAGAGACAGAAGGTCCCAGAAAGGGGCAGCAGTTTGTTGGCTGTGAGGGCTCTGAGCCAACCGTCCTGAACTGCAAGATCGACTGGGCAAACTTCAAGCCTTGTGTCTCGAATGATGAGGTGATCTGCTCGGGTAAGAAGGCCGCTCTCCCATCCTTTAGAGCCCTGTGACCCTTTAGATCCGGCGTCCACGGCCTAACCCCAGTTGACCTGGGGCTGCCCGTAACTTTTGAGGTTCTTGGTCTCTGTGTCCCCTTGTGGGGTTAGCTGGGTGACCTCTCAATGAAGAACTGGTGCCCAATGTTTCATGATTTTAGGAATGCTTCCTGGAGGCCAGGGGAGGAAGAGGACTCTCCCCAGAAATGCCACGGTCCTCCTCCTTGGATTAGGCCTTTCCAGGGTTCTCTAACAGAGGTAGTAGTACTTTCTTCTGAGAGGCTCCTGAGCCATGTAAGTGGTCGCTCTCCTGCTGCACACACACGCTTGAAGGCCTTGCCATCAAAGAATCAGTGCAGGATGGAATTTTGAAAGTGCGTTTCGTGTCTAAAGGAAGAGCTGGATGGTTTAGGGTGCTGCTTTGGGAGGTGAGGTGGGGTGGGAGGAGGCTGGCCTGTGCCCAACCTTGATCTCAGGCGATGGCCCAGGCCCTGCTTGTTCGTGACAGAAGCTCAGCCCCAGTGACCTCAATAAAGAAAGGGGCGGGAGGGATGAGAAAGCACGCCCAGGCTCACCCACGGGGCACAGTGAATGCTGAGGCGTGGCAGGTCTGTGCTCATGGACCTTGGCATCCAGAGCCTCAGCCACAGGAGCAGCAGGAGGAGTAGGTGCAGGGCAGCCGGCTGGTGCCTTTCTCTGCCCTTCTCTCCAGGAGGCGCAACAGTGACCAGCATTGTGGTGCTCAGGGATCACTGTCTCCGGGGGATCACTGTCTCCGGGGGATCACTGTCTCTGGGGGTCCACTGGGCCCTTCATGGGGAGAATCCATCAGAACCTTTAGGGGATTTTTCAACACCCCCCCGCATGAGGAGGGTGCAGCCAGCTTTGAGAATCTCTGGGCTAACTTCAACTGTAATTGGGGCTTATTGGAAACACACCAGACAGCTTCAGAGTTCACTCAACTGCCTGAGCCAACAAAACAGCGCAGGGCTCCCTGGTCTGGATGGGACGAGAAGCTGGCAGCCCAGGTCCCACGCTCCTCGGGAGGCCTACTGGGTGTACCCGTCTCCACCTGCCACCTCAGGGTCACAGGCACTTGCCACCACGCAGTGCTTAGAGGCAGCCTGGCTGTGGGGGGAGGAACACGAACACGGCCGTCTAGGAGGGCCAGGCACAACTGCTCTGTGACCACTGCGGACCAACGCTGTGGCAAGTGAGGGGCTCCAACGGCCGCAGGAAGTTGTAAGAGGGACTGGATGCAAGAAGAGACCACTGTGGGTGTGCGGAGCCCCGGGGGGTCCCTGGGTGGGAGGGAGTACCGATGAACACACTGAGGAGGGAAGGATGGTGTGAACTCTCTGTGCCTACAGGACACATGGAGGCCCGGCTGGTGGGTGGCGAGCACTCCTGTGCTGGGTGCCTGGAGGTGAGGCGTGGCCTGACCTGGGGCACCGTCTGTGACGCTGACCTGGACCTGGCCACTGCCCACGTGGTGTGCCGGGAGCTGCAGTGCGGCGCGGCCGTGTCCACACCCCAGGGCGCCCACTTCGGCCAGGGCCCGGGGCTCGTGTGGGCCGAGGCCTTCCGCTGTGCGGGCAACGAGTCCCTGCTGTTCCACTGCCCTCGGGAGCCGGGGCACCGGTGTGGGCACGGCCAGGATGCGGGGCTCAGGTGCTCAGGTGAGGCCACGGGGGCGGGTGGTCCGAGGCTGGGCCCTGCCCCCTCCCTGCCAGGCCCCTCTGTGCCGCCCCCACCCTCTCGGGGTGCGTCTGGCCCAGCTCCAAGGGGCCTCCGCCAGGAGGTGAGCCCTTCCCCTTGAGGAAGTGCTGCTTCGGGGGGCTGCTGGCAGGAAGGAGAGGGAGCAGGCTTTGGGGACAGAGGGATGTGACCCCAAGGCCGGCACAGAGTCCTGCACACATGTGTGTGCTGGCGCTGCCGCGGAGGCGGGTGGGGAGCTGGCAGAGAAGGGGCCCCGGGAGCCCCACCCCGGGTGTGAAGGGAAGAAACAGCAGGGCCCGCGGGGGCAGCGACGCCGACACCCCTCCCCCTGCAGAGTTCCGGCTGGTCAACGGCAGCAGCGCCTGTGAGGGGCGCGTGGAGCTCCAGGTCCAGGGGGCCTGGGCGCCCCTCTGCGCGGCCCACTGGGACTTGGCAGACGCCACGGTCCTCTGCCACCAGCTGGACTGTGGGAACGCGGTGGCCACACCCCCGGGGGGTCACTTTGGGGGCGGGGCCTCCGCGCCCTGGCCGGACGAGGTGCACTGCGTGGGGACGGAGCCCTACCTGTGGAGCTGCGCCGTGAGCACCCTGGGGGCGCCCGCCTGTGGCCCCGGCGACGCAGCCGCCGCCGTCTGCTCAGGTGGGTCAGCACGAGCGCGGCCGGAGGGGAGGCCGGGAGCGCACAGGGCTGCGCCGGGAGGCGGCGTCCTCGGCCCGGGACGGGCCGGGTGCCACCCGCCGGCGCGCCGCCCTGCAGTGTCCCGCACCCCGCCCCCAGGTCTCCCCGACGCCCTGCGGCTGAGGGACGGACAGAGCCGCTGCGATGGCCGCGTGGAGGTGTCCCTGGACGGGGTGTGGGGCCGCGTCCTGGACGAGGCCTGGGACCTGCGCGGCGCGGCCGTCGTGTGCAGGCAGCTGGGCTGCGGAGCGGCGGAGCGAGCGTACGAGGCGGCGGCGCCCGCGCGCGGGGCGGTGCCCCTGGGGCTGAGCCGCGTGCGCTGTGCGGGCACCGAGCCCCGCCTGACGCGGTGCAACGTGTCGGCGGCCGCGCTGGTGTCCGCGGGGGCGTCGCGGGACGCGGGCGTCGCGTGCTCGGGTGAGTGCGGGCCCAGCCCCCAGGACCCCCTCCCGGGCCCCGCGCCCTGACTCGGCCTCTCCCTCGGCAGGGAGCCTCCAGGTGCGCCTGGCCGCGGGGCCGGGCCGCTGTGCGGGGCGCGTGGAGCTGCTCCACGCGGGCGAGTGGGGCACCGTGTGTGACGACGGCTGGGACCTGCGGGACGCCCAGGTGGTGTGCCGGCAGCTGGGCTGCGGGCACGCGCTCGGCGCCCCGGGGGCCGCGCACTTCGGGGCCGGGGCCGGGCGCATCTGGATGGACGAGCTGGCCTGTGAGGGCCACGAGGCCGCGCTGTGGCGGTGCCCGTCGAGGGGCTGGGGCCGACACGACTGCGGCCACAAGGAGGACGCCGGTGCCCTCTGCTCAGGTGGGTGCTGAGACCCGAGTGCCGTCCCAGGGCCGCTCCTTGGCACTCATCTGGTGGGGGTGGGGGCTCTGCTCGTTCGTCCTGCTTCCGGGGAGAGGGTGTCTAGGCGCTGTCCACTTCACACTTCGCTCGTGGCCGTTCTGGTCTTTCTGTCCTTGGAGGCAGGTTTAACTTCCACTGTGTTTTCAGCTTGCAGCTCTTCCTTCCTCTGTGCTCGGGGCTCCTCAGGCAGCTGCTGGTTCTCGCTGGCGGACAGGCCTCTGCAGGGGGCTGGCTGTTGGCAGGGGTGGGGACTCTGCTGTCCCGATTCCGCCTGGCAGCAGCGGGGTTCCCAGGGGAGATCAGAGGCAGGCAGGCGCTCATGAGGCCCAGGCGTGGAGCGGGCACCGGTCACCCTCACCCCGTGCGTTTGGCTGGCGGAAGGTCAGAGGTCAGCCCAGACCCAGGGCTGGGAGTACACTCGGTGAGGGGCGGGGCCGGGCGGGGGTCTGAGTGGCCGCTTTTATTCTGTCACAGGTGTAATTCCTGCCATTTATTTTCTAAGCTTAGTTTACTTCGTTACGGTCCCGTCAGATGCAATTCATGCCTCAATGCCTCGGTTTATCCCCATGTGTGTATTTTGATGTATTGCGGGCCCTTTTGACTTACTTTTAGAGGGCTGTGTCCTACTCCACTATGTGGTCATATGATAGTCGGCTTAACACACCCCTTGTTCCTGGGCTTTCGCCGCCCCAGGGTGACAAGACACTACTTGGGCGCTGACCAGCCAGGGCCAGTGACACACTCGGAGATCGGGCTAGTTCCTTTTTTGTTGTTGAATTTTTACAGTTGTTTAAAAGGGTTATTCTGTATGTGAGTGATTTCCAGGGACAGGTTTCTACAGTCAGTGGAGTTACTAGGGATTGCAGTGTTAGAGCTGGGGCTTAAATTGGCTCCCTGTGGGCAGCTGCTCCCGTCTTTGGGTGGGGGTGGATGGGGATGTGGGGTGGATGTGAGCTGGATGTCAGATGCCCTAGCTTGGCATGGGTCTTGGTGCTGGGAGCCCCTGGTTTTGGCCTCCTCCTTCAGAGACTGTCTGACCCGAGTGGCTTGTCTTCCAGAGTCAGTGGCCCTGAGGCTGCGAGGTGGCGCCGGGCCCTGTGCTGGGTGGTTGGACGTGTTCCACAACGGAACGTGGGGGGCCGTGTGCAGTAACGCCCTGAAGGACGCCTCCTTGTCCATCATCTGCCAGCAGCTGGGCTGTGGGGAGCGGGGCTGGCTGGAGAACAGGCCGGGGCACACTAGCCTGGGCACCTCCTGGGTGGACAACATCCAGTGCCGCCGGCTGCGGAGCTCCACGCTGTGGCAGTGCCCCTCAGCCCCCTGGCACCCGCACTCTTGCACCCGTGGAGAGGAGGTCTGGATCACCTGTGCAGGTAGGCCCTGCCACCTACTGCAGGTGGGCAGACTCTGGGGGCCCTCGAGGCAGCTTCAGTGTCCTGACAGGTCATCCACAGAGGCTGCCATTCACCCATGTCTGGGGGTGGTGGGCTCACTGGGCTCCACAGGTTCCCTTCTGAGGCTTCTCTGAGCATTTACACCTGGTGAACCGCTATTTAAATCCAACAGGATCGTCAGGGACAGCGACGCAGGATTCCGGGGAGGCCCTCAATTGCTCCTCAATGGGCAGCTGCCCAGGTACCCCTCTCCCCCCGCAACCGGCTCCCCATCCTCTCCCGTCCGGGTCCTGCCCCCCGGTGACCACAGGCCCCTCTTGCAGAGGAGGGCGAGCTGCGCGTGCGCGGGGGTGAGGACCGCTGCTCGGGCCGTGTGGAGCTCTGGCACGCTGGCTCCTGGGGCACCGTGTGTGATGACTCCTGGGACCTGGCGGACGCCGAGGTCGTGTGCCGGCAGCTGGGGTGCGGCCGGGCTGTGGACGCCGTGGCGGGGGCTGCCTTTGGACCAGGCTCGGGGCCCGTGTGGCTGGATGAGGTGGGGTGCCGGGGCAGCGAGGCCTCCCTGTGGGGCTGCCCGGCGCAGCCGTGGGGCCGCGGAGACTGTGGGCATAAGGAGGACGCGGGTGTGCGCTGTGCAGGTGAGTGGTCCAGCGGGGTCCGGCTGCCCCTCCAGGGGTGAGTGATCTGGGGGTGCTCTGTCTGCCCCCTCCATGGGGTGAGCAGACAGGTGGGAGGGATGGGAACCAGTTGAGGACAGGGGGACCTGGTGGGTGGGAGTGTCCTACCCAGGCGGGACTGTTACCGGGGCCGGCGATCCTTCCCACTGCTCTGCTCCCCTGTTCCAAGGAAGCTTCCAAGTGGCTGTGAGGAGTACTGGGGTCTCTGTGGCACAAGAGTCCCACAGTGCAGGGCTTGGGAACTCACCAGGCCCTTTTCCTGCAGCCTTTCCTGACCAGGAGGTGTGGCACACATGGGGTCTGTTTGATATACTTGTGAGTGTGTGAGTGTGATGGGTGGAGCTGTGAATGTGTGAGCGCTGTGTGCCCATGTCCATGTGTAAATTGTGTGTGTGTGTGTATGCGTGTGTGTGCTGGATTCTTGAGCTGCCAACCATGTGGCCTGGTTGGTCCGTGTCCCGTGGGGGCATCCCCAACTTGCTCTGGGTATAAAGGCGGCCGTGCAGGAACCCTGGGGCTCCAGTGGGTGGGGAACTCCACTAGGTCCAGGGCTCAGGACTTTGCAAACCCGAGCGCTGGCAGGTGGGCTCCTGGTGCCGCTGGGCAGCTCAGGACCGACTCAGGCAGGGGCTGCAGCCCCGCTGTCGTCATGCCCCTCCTGTCCTTGCTGGAATGTGGCTGCAGCCCACCTTCGAGAGGTCCCCTCTGCCCATCCTCAGAGTGGTCTTGCTGGGGCAACACCAGGATCTCAGAGGCCCAAGGACAGATGGGCTGCCCCATCTGCCCTCACCTGGAGGCCTGTGTGACTCCCTGAGGACGGGGGAGGAGTGGCTTAGGAAAGCCTGATCTCAAAGAGGGTCTGGCCAGAGCCGGCCCTGGCTGGACACCTTCCTCAGTCTCTTAGCTGGTCTTCCCACCTTCAGCCCTCCCCTGAAGCGCACCCTCAGGGCCCGTGTGGGGTCATGCCCTGTTGCTCTATGGCTCTTCTGCTGGAGCTGGGCTGATGTCCAGGGATCAGCCTGCCTTTCTGGACGTCCTGGCGTTGACCCAGGGCCTGTGCTCCATCTTGGCACAAACCTTTCTCCAACCCCAGCAGAGCCAGCTGCACCTCACCTTTGCTTCAGAGTGATCTGTAGAGTTTTCACGCCAGTCACACACGTGCACACACACCCCTACAACATACACGCACACAACCCCCCACAACATATACACACATGCAACCCCCCCAACATATACACATGTGCACACACACTCCCACAACATACATACATGCACCCCACACAACATATACACATGCACACATACTCCCACAACACACACAAGCACACACACCCCTACAACATACACACGCATGCACACACACACACCCTCACAACACACACACAGGCCCACACACCCCTGCAACATACACGTATATGCACACACACCTCCAAAACATATGCAAACATGCAACCCCCACAACATACACATGTGCACCCCAACATACACACATGTGCACACACACCCCCACAACATACACACACACACACACACCCTCACAACATACACATATGTGCACACACACTTCCACAACATATGCAAACATGCACACCCCCACAAGATACACAAGTGCACCCTCAACATATACACATGTGCACACACACCCCCACAACATACACACATGCACACACACCTCCACAACACACACACACACACACACACCCTCACAACATACACATATGTGCACACACACTCCCACAACATATACATACATGTACACCCCCACAACATATGGACATACACACACACCCCACAACATATACACACCTGCACACACACCCCCACAGCATACACATGCACACACACCCTCACAGCATATACACATGTGCACACACACCCCCAGAACATATGCACACATGCACACACCCCCAAACATATATACATGTTCACACACACACACCCACAGCATGCACAAATGCACACACCCCCTCACATTTACACACATGCACACACCCCCTACATTACACATGTGCACCCCCCAAGATACACACACATGCACACCCCCACAACATATACACACATGCACACACACACCCACAACATATACACACGCACACACACCTCTACGCTGCTCTCCCAAGGGCATCACTGCTGCCTGGCAGAGTCCCCTGAGCTCCCCCCAGGCAGGCCCTCACAGCTCTGTGCCTCTCACACCCAGGGCTTCACCCACAGCATGAACACAGGAGGGCCTTCAGTTGAACACCACACTGAGCATGCTTCTCCCCTCTGAGCATCTCCCTGCAGGACCTGTGGAGCCCAGCCAGGCACCCCTGCCAGCATCACAGGGGACCCTGCCTACCATCATGGCCATCATCATCCTGGGGTCACTGCATGGCCTTGTCTTCAGTGGGCTGGTGGCTAGGATTCTACTTGGGAAGCTGCGGGGCAGGGGTAAGTGTCCTGGGAATTCAAGTGTCCTGGCCCTTAGGAGTGCGCTGGGGATCCAGGCCAGTGAGAAAGGAGACCCAGTGGAGAAAGCAGGAGATGGACACACATGTGCCCCACACAGCGTGGGGGGCAGGGGGAGGGTGTGGAGCTGCTTCAGTAATCCCAGAGGTTCATGTGCTTGCTGACCAGGGCTTCACCCCTGAGGTCTGGAGCCAGTAACTCTCTGCCGTAGGCATCCTGGGTGCTGTGGGGTGCTGAGCAGCACCTTCCCCCCATGCTGTGACAACTGGAAGTGTCTCCAGACACGACCAGCTGTCTACTGGGGGCAAAGCTGCCTGGGTTGAGAACTCCAGGATCAGAGGCAGGTTTGATAGGATGAGGAGCGTTCTTCCAAACCAGCACCAGCCTGTAGGATCTGACAAATGAAGTTTCCTTATTTATGAATTTATTTGTGTAAAAAGTCTTAAAATATAAAGATATTAACTCCTTAGTACTTATACATATAATGAGTCATCTATAGAGAAGAATACTACATAGGAAAAATAAATTTCAGCAAAATTGTAGCGTGGGGAAGGTTTTGCTAACCTGAGTGGTGACTCAGCTCACTCAGTAATTATGACTCTTGTCCACCTGTCTGTGGCAAGTCTTCTTGTGTTGCACTTACACTCTATTCACTGATGATTTCACTCATCTAAAATTGTTCACTTTTGAGATTTTCTGTGGCAGCATTGGAGGATGAGTCAGGCAGTTTTGTTATACTTCAAGTATTTGCATCCTTGTGATAGGAATTCTCCTTTGTGTTATCACCTGTTATGCTTATCCTTGTTCATTTCATGAATTTCCATTTACGTGTAGTTTCAGGAACAGTATTCATTATAGAGAATGGCCTGACTATTGTGTTAGGAGGCCAGGGGGCTAGAGGTGATTTGAAGCCTCCTGTTAGCAGCTGTAAGGGTTCAGTTGGACACAGCCCCTCAGGACGTGTCCCTGTCTCTCAGGTTCTGACAGGGGGTGCACATGGGTGTGATGTCTCAGCCCCTATTCAGTACATTAGCAGAATCAGAGCACCCTGGGTTCAACCAGAGATGCATTAAACTAAGGGTGTGGGGTTGAGTCCCAGCCCAGCCCCACCAGAGCCCTGTGGCTCCCTCACCCTCACGGAGCCATGGTAGAGTTAGGTCAGCCCGTGTTCACACGCGCAGGCGATCAGTGTGAGGTGTTATTACGGGCCCTTCACTGTAACCACCGATAGCTCTAACATGATCACGGTGCCAGTTTTCACCATCCTTTGTAATTAACCGACAGTCTCAGGAAGAGATTCTCAGAATGTGATTATTTGGAACTTGCATGGTAGTGCTGTCCTGGACACTTTCAGAGACTTATCAAGAAGTAGGTAAATGCTTAGAAAGGAAATTGTTACTTAATCACTGACCTTACAAGTTGTCCAGCAAGTTAATAAAAATATAACCATCAGCACTGGGAATCCTCTTACATTTAAGGACAGAAGGATGGAGGCAGGCAAATTCCTGTTGCAAATCTTCCAATATCTGAAGCAAGAGGTAGTTTTATTTATTGCTGTCTGGATTTAGGCTGATGCTCCCAAAGACAAGCAGTGGATGGCATGTTGGTTGTGCAAGCCCCCTGCCGTGGATCTGACCTGGATTCCACATTGTCACCCTGAACCCATCTCTCTGAGTTGTCTGACCCTATGTGGGCACCCAGCTGCCTTTGCAGACTCATAGGTGCAGAGAGCTGCTGACCTGGGACATGACTGGAGTCCACACCTCCATTTGGAGGCAGAGCTGGAGCTGTGAAGGGGCTGGGACAAACAGGAGAGGTGCTGGGGCCGGTGAGGACACTGTGACCTCCGGCCTGGGATAGAAGGGGCCTGGGATAGAAGGGGCCTGTCTGGGGAGGCCTTACAAATAGCTGTGAAAAGAAGAGAAGTGAAAAGCAAAGGACAAAAGGAAAGATATAAACATCTGAATGCAGAGTTCCAAAGAATAGCAAGAAGAGGTAAGAAAGCCTTTTTCAGCAATCAATGCAAAGAAATAGAGGAAAACAACAGAATGGGAAAGATTAGAGATATCTTCAAGAAAATCTGAGATACCAAAGGAACATTTCATGCAAAGATGGGCTCGATAAAGGACAGAAATGGTATGGACCTAACAGAAGCAGAAGATATTAAGAAGAGATGGCAAGAATACACAGAAGAACTGTACAAAAAAGATCTTCACTACCCAGATAATCACGATGGTGTGATCACTCACCTAGAGCCAGACATCCTGGAATGTGAAGTCAAGTGGGCCTTAGAAAGCATCACTACGAACAAAGCTAGTGGAGGTGATGGAATTCCAGTTGAGCTATTCCAAATCCTGAAAGATGATGCTGTGAAAGTGCTGCACTCAATATGCCAGCAAATTTGGAAAACTCAGCAGTGGCCACAGGACTGGAAAAGGTCACTTTTCATTCCAATCCCAAAGAAAGGCAATGCCAAAGAATGCTCAAACTACCGCACAATTGCACTCATCTCACACACTAGTAAAGTAATGCTCAAAATTCTCCAAGCCAGGCTTCAGCAATACGTGAACCGTGAACTTCCTGATGTTCAAGCTGGTTTTAGAAAAGGCAGAGGAACCAGAGATCAAATTGCCAACATCTGCTGGATCATGGAAAAAGCAAGAGAGTTCAAGAAAAACATCTATTTCTGCCTTATTGACTATGCCAAAGCCTTTGACTGTGTGGATCACAATAAACTGTGGAAAATTCTGAAAGAGATGGGAATACCAGACTACCTGATCTGTCTCTTGAGAAATTTGTATGCAGGTCAGGAAGCAACAGTTAGAACTGGACATGGAACAACAGACTGGTTCCAAATAGGAAAAGGAGTATGTCAAGGCTGTATATTGTTACCCTGTTTATTTAACTTATATGCAGAGTACATCCTGAGAAATGCTGGACTGGAAGAAACACAAGCTGGAATCAAGATTGCCGGGAGAAATATCAATCACCTCAGATATGCAGATGACACCACCCTTATGGCAGAAAGTGAAGAGGAACTCAAAAGCCTCTTGATGAAAGTGAAAGTGGAGAGTGAAAAAGTTGGCTTAAAGCTCAACATTCAGAAAATGAAGATCATGGCATCCGGTCCCATCACTTCATGGGAAATAGATGGGGAACCAGTGGAAACAGTGTCAGACTTTATTTTTCTGGGCTCCAAAATCACTACAGATGGTGAGTGCAACCATGAAATTAAAAGACACTTACTCCTTGGAAGGAAAGTGATGACCAACTTAGATAGCATATTCAAAAGCAGAGACATTACTTTGCCAACAAAGGTTCGTCTAGTCAAGGCTATGGTTTTTCCTGTGGTCATGTATGGATGTGAGAGTTGAACTGTGAAGAAGGCTGAGCGCTGAAGAATTGATGCTTTTCAACTGTGGTGTTGGAGAAGACTCTTGAGAGTCCCTTGGACTGCAAGGAGATCCAACCAGTCCATTCTGAAGGAGATCAGCCCTGGGATTTCTTTGGAAGGAATGATGCTAAAGCTGAAACTCCAGTACTTTGGCCACCTCATGTGAAGAGTTGACTCATTGGAAAAGACTCTGATGCTGGGAGGGATTGGGGGCAAGAGGAGAAGGGGACGACAGAGGATGAGATGGCTGGATGGCATCACTGACTCGATGGACGTGAGTCTGAGTGAACTCCGGGAGTTGGTGATGGACAGGGAGGCCTGGCGTGCTGCGATTCATGGGGTCTCAAAGAGTCGGACACGACTGAGCAACTGATCTGATCTGATCTGGGATAGAAGGGCCGGGATAGATAGGGGCGTGGGATAGAAGGGGCCTGGGACAGAAGGGCCGACAGACAGGAGAGGTGCTGTGTGGAGTGAGGTAAAGACACGGTGAGCCCCTGGCCTGGGACAGGTGTCCTCAGCTCCAGGGCCACAAGGGCCCAGAGTGCCGAGGCTGGAATTGGAGACTGATTCGAGGACACTGTTACCTGCAAACATCCGCCTTAATCATGAGGCAGCCCTGGCAGGTTGGGCTGCTCCCCACCCGTATAGAGACTGTTTTTCTTTTTCCAGGACGTCCCGGGGCGGGGTCTCTCAGTGTGCTCCTTTGCAGAATCCCAAGGGCATGAGGAAGTCTCTGAGGTCATCTATGAGCAGATCCTTGAGGAATGGGTGGATTCATGTGGTGCACACCTGAGGCCTGGGACCTGCCTGACTGGTGAGCGTGTGGGCCTTGCACTGTTTTAGGCTGTCATCAGGATGGGGAGGCATAGCCACCATGACCTTCCCCAAAGCCCTCTGCCACTTCTGATGAGACTAATGGCCATGATGCAGCAGGTGGGCAGAGCTTGTCATGAACAGACGGGGCGTGAGTGTCTGGCAGGTGCTGGCAGCCTGATTGTATGTAAAGGCTGCAAGAAGGACAAGGTCTCTGGGGTCAGACAAGGACATGTGCTGAGCAGAGTTAAAGTACAGAGATGTGATGGGGTGGGTCCTGCCTCAGCCCCCAGGTGACAGGGCAGGCCCTCAGGGGCGGGTGGGGACCAATTTGCCAGAAGCAGGGAGGAGCCTTGTGCTCCCAGGGTGGCAGGAGGTCTGAGGGGGATGTTCGGGCAGCAGCAGCAGGGCCAGGCTCCAGGACTCATGGACACACAAGTGTGCACCCCTCCCCCTGCCCATGCAGTGTTCGCTGGCTGCACGCCCTCTTAGCTGTCCTGGGTTCCCCGAGGCCCCTTTGCCCTTAGGAGACCCAGCCAAGCCAGCCAGTCGCCTGGCCCATGAGGACAAGTGATAGAAGGTGCCAACAGGTCAACAAATCTTGACCCATCCCTGGGATCCCACACACTCTGCTCTGGTGGTTAAGGGTTGGGGGGCAGAGCATACCTGGAATCAACCCAGGGGAGTTAAGCACCTGAACCGAAGCTCCTGGGGTGGGTCAGAGAAGCCCAGCACAGAGCCCACCGCCAAGGATGCGCTGGGGTCCGGGCCAGGAGGACTGGTGAGCAGTCATTACAAGTCAGGCAGCCCCTCCCTTACTCGCTTCCTCCAGGACGTGGCCTGAACTCCAGTGAGTCTTTTGGACAAACTGGACCAGGCTGTTCTGGGCAACCCCCTGTGCCTCCGGGTGGGCCCTGCCCAGGCACAGAGTGTGGGAGCCCCTGGGACCTGATGGCTCTGGTAACCCACGCTTCTTCTGGCCCTCAGGTGACCCACCCACAGAGGACACGCCTGTCATGCTGCAGGGAGGTGGCCCCCCGCAGGTGGGACAGGAACCCCCCTTGCAGGCATCCTCGGGGTCCAGCTACGACGATGTGGGCGTGGCGTGCACGGAGCTGTGAGCCCACCGCTCCTTCTCCACCGGCTTTTCTGCCCTGGGGCGCTTCCAGGGTGAGCCTCGGTTTTCCTAGTTTTGACAGATTTGTCTTTGGACGCTTCCTTAACAATCCCCTCCTCTCCTGACGTTAATAAAACTCCCTTGATTTAATAAGAGTCCCGCCTTGCACTTGTGGGAATGGGTTCATTAACCGCAGAATCCCTGGACGGTGCAGATGCCCAGTCCGCGCCTCTGCCGGTTCCCATCCAGCGGTGACGGGTGCCAGGCCTGGGGCTCTCGCCCCCACCACCTCCCCTCTGAGTGGGCGGGCTGGGTCCCAGACGCCGGCGGTGCCCCCGCTCGCACTGTGCCGCTCTTAGGGGGCCACCGCTCCCTTCCGACCCTTCAGCAGAGCCTTGTTCCCAGCACACATGATTTGTGAGGAGTGGGGGTCCGCTTTTTCCCATTGCCCTGATAGTTCTCCATTTTCAGGCGACTTTTATTTTTAATTGAAGGATCATTATTTTTCAATATTGTGATAGTTTCTACTCAGGCAACATTTTTATTCTTAGAAACAAGATATTCTTTGAGGAGAATGTGTGAAAGAGGCATCAGAAGAAAGAAATGTTCACCCTGCGGTCAGACTTGCTAACGACTGTCTCCTTAAAAACGCGTGTGAGGGGCTTCCCCGCTGGCTCGGTGGTAAAGAGCCCGTGGGTTCCGTCCCTGATCTGGGAGGCGCCCACTGCCACGCGTTGCGGAGCAGCCAGGCCTGTGCGCCGCAACTCCGGAGCCCGTGCTCGGGAGCTTGGGAACCGCAGCTGCTGGAGCCGGTGCGCCCGGGACACGCGCTCGACAGCAGGAGAGGCCCCCGCAGTGAGAGGCTCGTGCCACAGCTAGAGAAAAGCCCTGCTCTGGCAACCGAGACTCAGCACAGCCCCAAATAGCTAACTAAACAGATAAAATGTAAAAATAATAAAACATATCTAAGAAGACCTGCGGAAGCACTGAGGTATATATTTGTCTCCACTCTGTGTGTGGCGGGATACAGACAGTGAAACGCCAGAGTGGGAGGGGGTATGAAGCCTGTAGCCATGACTGGGGTCCCACCTGGCCCAGAACGGACAGCTTTCACACATCCAGACCTCAAAGCTGTGCGAGCACTGGGAACACACGTGCACACACACATGTACTGCACACTCGGGGCCCTGCCTGCGCTGGGTTCCAGGCCAGGCCTGCGTGCTCATGCCCCCAGGCCCTCATCCCCTCCTCCACGCCGTGCTTTTCAGGCCGTAGACCTGCTATTTTGGTTTCCACTTGCTTTGGTCCTCTTGCATATCTCAGTTCCTTTTTTTCTGGTGGGAGGAGGAATGCTTTTATTGGGACCATGTGGCCTCAGCAGAGGCCAGCTCCTGGGTGTGTGTGTGCGTGCGTGCGCGTGTGTGCAGGGAAAGATGGCAGTCAGGCTCTCTCGCCCCACGGCCTCTTGCTCTCACCCCACGTTTTATAAATGATGATTATATGACAGCTGAGGCCCTCTCGCCCCACAGCCTCTTGCTCTCACCCCACGTTTTGTAAATGATGATTATATGACAGCTGAGGCCCTCTCGCCCCACGGCCTCTTGCTCTCACCCCACGTTTTGTAAATGATGATTATATGACAGCTGAGGTCACTCACAGCACTGCACACGTGGCACCAGGCACTTGCTTGGCCACAGGCTACTTTTGTTCTGAAAGCGTGTATAATTTCCACCTGGAAAACCCTGGCAGGTGTGTGGTGTTGTGTTATATTGTGTCTACTGTTAATGGCTGCCGCACCAGCCGGGAGAGAATAAACGTGTCTGCAGGTCCTCGCATTTTCTCCCCGCCTTTTAGCTTGTCCCTTGCCTACCAGGGGTTTAGTGAACAGTGCACACAGTGAGATACGGCGAGACAGTTGGTGTAGCCAGCAGGATACCCAGCAGGTAGAAAAGCCTGAGGCTTCACTGGATGGAGGAAGCCAGGGGCCACCATATAGCATGTGGTACCATGTGGCTGCGATCCTCTGGGCGTGGGCTCCAGTGGAAGACAGAGAGGCGATGGATGGGCCACTGGCTAGCACTGAAAGTCGTTAGGAGCAGTGAGTTCTCGTTTGCTTGAACAAGGCGGCACGGACTGCTTCTGGCACCCTAGGGTGGATTTTCCTGACTGCCCTGAAGGCGAATGTGGATCGTGCCCTACGAGATGCTGTGCTGGTGCACAGTGTGCAGAGATGCTTGGAACAACTGCTGCTGCTGCTAAGTCGCTTCAGTCGTGTCTGACTCTGTGCGACCCCATAGACGGCAGCCCACCAGGCTCCCCCGTCCCTGGGATTCTCCAGGCAAGAACACTGGAGTGGGTTGCCATTTCCTTCTCCAATGCACCAAAGTGAAAAGTAGAAGTGAAGTCACTCAGTCGTGTCCGACTCCCAGCGACCCCATGGACTGCAGCCCACCAGGCCCCTCCGTCCATGGGATTTTCCAGGCAAGCGTACTGGAGCGGGGTGCCAGGGCCTTCTCCGTTGGAAGAACTAGAGCAGCGTATATTGGAGTTAGAGCAAGGACCCAGCACCTCTGTCAGTGAGGCTGTAGGTGACAGTGGTGGTGAATGTTGTGAGGCTGCAGGTCCCCATCTGGCAGCGAGCCGTGTTGTGCAGCAGGTAGGAAGCGTGAGTAGCCTAGGCCTGGGGGGACATCCTCGAGGGGCTCCCAGTGCGCCTGGGTTCACGACGCATCCACCATATACTCGGTGGTTTGTCGACTTGAATGAGCAGTTTTGGCAAAAGAAGGGGAGGCCCTGGCAGTTTGGCTTCTGCGACTCTGGGATACGGGGGTGGGCCTGGCACCTATGGGGGGTTTTGCGGATCCTTACTGAGAGAAGTCCAGGGACGGCGCGTGAGATGCTATTTTGAAAGTGTGACGGTCCTGAAGGGGGCCCGAGCTGGCAGGGGTCCCCTCGGGGTGACACAGATGCAAACACGGCTGACTTGTGCAAGGACAGATGGTGGACGAGACTTGGCCGTGGAAGGTGAAGGTGCTCCGTGCGCGCTGGGTGGCCCTTTAGCCCCCTGAGGGCAAGGACTGCAGCGTGAGTTCCAGGTGATGCCTGGCGTCGGGTTTGCTGTGTGTTGGGAATGTAGCTGTTTGTTGCTGTCGCATCTACCGCTGCTGCAGGATGTGGGTTCAAAGGTCAGTGTTACTCGCCAGGGGAGTGTAGCAGAAGATGGACTGCATGCAGATTGTGAGGTGAGAAAGCCCTGAAGGGGTGGAGTGTCGGGAAACAGCAATTAGCCAAGGTGGCTGCGGTCAGGCAGTCTAACCCTGTGTCCTCTGATCTCACCCCAGGTTTTGTAAATAATGATTACGTAACAGCTGACGTCACTTATAGCACTGCACATGCGTGTCACGAGGTATTCACTTGGCCAGGGGCTACTTTTGTTCTGTAAGTGTATATACCTTCCACTTGGAAAGGCCTGGAGGGTGTGTGTTGTGTTATGTTATGTCTGCTGCTACGGCAGCTGCACCAGCCAGGAGAGAATAAATGCATCTGCAGCTCCTATAGCTCCTCACATTTTCTTTCCGCCTTCTACTGCGCCCCTTGCCTACTGTGGGTTCCGTGAACAGTGCTTACAGTGGGGCACAGTGAGCAGTGCTTACGATGGGGCGCAGTGAGCCAGTGCTTACAGTGGGCGCAGTGAGCCAGTGCTTACGATGGGGCGCAGTGAGCCAGTGCTGTGTGTGTTTGGGGGAAGGTCCTTGTATTTGCCCTCCTCTTACAGAAAATAAAGAAGAACGCTCGTGAGTACTGAGCATCGGGAGCAGTTCATCAGTTTTCAGAGGTCAGGGCTTCTTTAGTTATGGAAGCATCGTTTCTCTTGGGTTTCATGAACTCTGTTTCATGCTTCATCTGACCCATTTTATCCTTCCCAGTGTCCTTAAGATGAGTGGTTTTATAGGCACAGCTTCTTTACTTAGCTGTGGTTTTCTTTTCTTTTAACAACCCCCACCCCTGTGGCAACTTGGCTGTGAGGCTCCTCAGACGTCTCCTGACGTCTGCTGAGTCCTGCTGGGTTCTCCTCAGCTTCACCCCAAGCTCCTGGCTCATCCTCCCCATCACCCCTTTGGTAACCAGAAGTTGGTTTTCAATATCTACAAGTCTGCTTCTGTTTGTTCATTTGCATTTTTTTAAATTAGATTTCACATATGAGTGATACCATATGATATTTGTCTTTGTCTGACAGTCTCTAGGGTCAACCATGTTGCTGCAAATAGCACATTTCATTCCTTTTTATGGCTGAGTAATATCTCATTGTATACATATATACCACATCTTCTTTGTCTTTTCCTCTGTTGATGGACATTTAGGTTGATTCCATGTCCTGACTATGTCAATAGTGCTGCAATGAACATAGGGGTGCATGTATCCTTCTGAATTATGGTTTTCGCAGGGTATGTACCCATTAGCAGGATTGCTGACTCACATAGAAGTTTTATTTCTAGTTTTTTAAGGAATCCCCATACTGTTATCCAGGGGCTTCCCTGGTGGCTCAGTGGTAAAGAATCTGCCTGCAATGCAGGAGACACAGGTGTTCAATCCCTGGGTTGGGAAGATCCCCTGGAGAGGGGAGGGCATGGCAACCTTTCCTGGAGAATCCCATAAACAGAGGAGCCTGGCTGGCTACAGTCCATGGAGTTGCAGAGTCAGACATAACTGAAGCACACATACTCTTCTCCACACTGGCAGTACCAATTTACATTCCCACCAACCGTGTAGGAGGGTTCCCTTTTTCCTCACACCCTCTTCAACATTTATTGTTTGTAAACCTTTTGATGGTGGCCGTTCTGACTGCTGTGAGGTGATATCTCATTGTAGTTTTGATTTGCATTTCTCTAATAGTGCTATTGAGCATCTTTTCATGTGCCTTTTGGCCATCTCTATTGAGGCTCCCTTGGTGGTTCAGACAGTAAAGAATCTGCCTGCAATGTAGGAGACCTGGGTTCAATCCCCGGGTTGGGAAGGTCCCCTGGAGAAGGAAATGGCAACTCCAGGATTCTTCCCTGGGAAATCCCGTGGACAGAGGAGCCTGGCAGGCTGCAGTCCATGGAGTTGCAAAGACTCAGACGGAGCAAGTAGCACTTTCATTTCCATGTCTTCTTTGGAGAGCTGTCTATTTAGATCTTCTGCCTATTTTTGATATTTTTTATAGAGTTGCATGAACTGTATCTTTTGTATATTTTGGAGATTAATCCCTCGTAAATGGCTTCATCATTTGCAAATATTTTCTCCCATTCTTTGGTTGTCTTTTCATTTTGTTGATGATCTCCTTTGCCGTGTAGAAACTTTTACATTTAACTAGGCCCCATTTTTATTTTTGTTTTTATTTTCATTACTCTAAGGCAGGCGAGTCAAAAAAGATATTGCTGTGATTCATGTCAAGTGCTCTGCCTATGTTTTCCTCTACAAGTTTTATAATGTCTGGCCTTACATTTAAGCCTTTGATCCATTTCAAGTTTATTTTTGTGTGTAGTGTTAGAGAATGTTCTAATTTTATTCTTTTCCATGTAGCTTTCCAGTTTTCCCAGCAAAATGTATTGAAGAGACTGTCTTTTCTCCATGGTGCACTCTTTCCCCGCCATATTTTCTCCATGGTGCACTCTTTCCCCGCCATATTTTCTCCATGGTGCACTCTTTCCCCGCCATATTTTCTCCATGGTGCACTCTTTCCCCGCCATAGATTGGTTGACTGTGGGTGTGAGTTGACTTTGGAACTTGAATCCCGTTTCACTGGTCTACATTTCCGTCTTTGTGCCCATACTGTACTGTTTTTATTACTGTGCTTTGTAATACAGCCTTAAGTCAGGGCGTCTGATTCTTCTAGCTCTATTTTTCTTTTTCAAAATTACTTTGTCTTTTGGGTTCTGCTTTGTTGCCATACATTTAAAAATAACCAGATATATTGAAGCTTTAACTTGTCTTTTTCCAAAATTCTATTGTGGAAAGTTTCAAACATACAGCAGAGTTGAAAGAATTTGTAATAAACACCCATGTACCCACTGTTATATTTTGTCTTTAATGTTTACTTACTTTTACTTTGAAGTAAAGTGAGACTGAGGCTTCCTTGGTGGCTCAGATGGTAAAGAATCTGCCTTCAAGCAGGAGACCCAGGTTTGATCCCTGGGTTGGGAAGGTCTCTTGGAGAAGGGAATGGTTACCTACTCCATACTTACATTAGCATGTCAGACCTTCTATATCCACCAGTCTATTCACCCATGAATTTATATATTTTGGATGCATTTCAAAATACATTACAAATTTCAGTATACTTCCTCCTAAGTATCTCAACACGTGTTAACTAGAATTCAAAATTCATTTTTCTTTTGTTGTATAATTTGCATATAATAAAATCTTACATATTCATTGAACTTTGAAAATGCATAAAGCTGTGTAACCCAATACCTATCAAGTTTTGGAAAATCACCTCCTGAGGGTCCCTTCATGTTCTTTCACAGGAAGATCTCATACCTTCCCCTGACAGAACCACAGTTCTCATTTTTTCTACAATAAGATAGTTTTGCATTTTCTAGAATTTCACATAAAGTGGAATCATACAACGTATACTCCTTGATGTAAGGCCTCTTTCACCTAGCATCATGTTTCTGAGATCTGTTGTTGTGTTTATATTGCTGAGGAGCCTCCAATGATATGACTACACAATGGTTTGTTTTTTCGGTTTTCTTACTGGGCTATTTTTGCTTTATGGGTGAATGAATAACACCACTCCAAAATTTTTGTACAAGTCTTTTTGGGCATATGTTTATGGAACATATTTATAAATATATACCATGAATATAATTGGCATATGTGTAGTTTTATAAGATACTTCCAGACCTTATTCCAAAGTGGTTCTACTAGATTTCACCCCCACCACCAAGTGAGAGCTCAAGTTGCTCCACGTCGTTTCCGACACTTGATGTTGTGTCTTTTCAGCATCAGCCACTCCAGGCTGTGCAGTTGTGCCCCATTGTGGCTTTAATTTGTGTTTCCCTGGACTGAGTGACCATCAGGATGTTTCCTCAGACAGGTGATGGTGGAAGGCAAGCCTCACAGTGATCACTGTTCCTGCTTTGCTCTTTTTATCTCCATCAAATGCTCTCTCCTATTTCCTTTCAGTTTCTTTCTTTCTTTTTGATATTTTTATTGTTTCTTAAGTTCAGTGTTTATTTATATGTCTATCATTTTTTAAAAATTGACTTTACTAGTTCTGTTGACCACTGCCAAGGACAGACGCGCTAGTCATCTGTTGCAATGCATGGAGGCCTGCCCACGTGGCAGACAGTACAGAGTCTCTTCTGAGCCAGAGATCTCCATAGTGTTCTTGTGCACTGGCTTTTGGAACTCAAATAAAGGCCCTTACATTTCGGGTGAAATTCCTCATGGTAGATTGAACCTAGGCTGGTCTTTGGAGAGAGATCAAGCCCTGAGTGGGAGCACTGACTCCAAGACCCTAGGCCACCAGATAACTAAACCTCAGTTCAGTTCAGTTGCTCAGTCATGTCCGACTCTTTGTGATCCCATGGACTGCAGCACGCCAGGCCTCCCTGTCCATCACTGTCCCCTGGAGTTCACTCAAACTCATGTCCATTGAGTCAGTGATGCCATCCAACCATCTCATCCTCTGTCATCCCCTTCTCCTCCTGCCTTCAATCTTTCCCAGCATCAGGGTCTTTTCAAATGAGTCAGTTCTTTGCATCAGGTGGCCAAAGTATTGGAGTTTCAGCTTCAGCATCAGTCCTTCCAATGAACACCCAGGACTGATCTCCTTTAGGATAGACTGGTTGTATCTCCTTGAGGTCCAATGGACTTTCAAGAGTCTTCTCCAACACCACAGTTCAAAAGCATCAATTCTTTGGCACTCAGCTTTCTTCATAGTCCAACTCTCACATCCATACATGACTATTGGAAAAACCATAGCTTTGACTAGACGGACCTCTGTTGGTAAAGTAATGTCTTTGCTTTTTAATATGCTATCTAGGTTGGTTATAACTTTTCTTCCAAAGAGCAAGTGTCTTTTAATTTCGTGACTGCAGTAACCATCTGCAGTGATTTTGGAGCCCCCAAAATAAAATCTGTCACTGATTCCACTGTTTCCCCATCTATTTGTCATGAATTGATGGGACCAGGACTAACCCTGTTGCTGCTGCTAAGTCACTTCAGTTGTGTCCGACTCTGTGCGACCCCATAGACGGCAGCCCACCAGGCCCTGCTGTCCCTGGGATTCTCCAGGCAAGAACACTGGAGTGTGTTGCCATTTCCTCCTCCAATGCATGAAAGTGAAAAGTGAAAGTGAAGTCGCTCAGTCGTGTCTGACTCTTAGCAACCCCATGGACTGCAGCCTACCAGGCTCCTCCGTCCATGGGATTTACTAGGCGAGAGTACTGGGTGGTATCAAATACTGAGAACTCACACAAAGGAAACCACTTGAATACAAGACCTGGCATCACCCAACTACCAGTAGCACCCTGTGCAGGACACCTCATCTAAACGACAAACAAACAAAACAAAAATACAAACCCAATCATCAGCAGACTGGATTACCACCTCACTTAGCTTTGCCCATCAGAGGAAAAACGAACAAACAGAAACTCAGCACAAATATCACCCTACACAAAGCCTACACAAACCACTGGACCAAGCTTAGGAGGGCAGAAACCAAAAAGAAGAAAGAATTCAACCTTGAAGCCTGGGAAAAGGAGACCTCAAGCACAATAAATTAAAAAATAATGAAAGGCAGATAAACACTACACAAAAGGAGGAAGAAACTAGAAACACAGAAGTCCAAATAAATGAAGAGGAAACAGACAAACAGACAAACTACCTGGAAAGGATTCTGAATAATGATAGTAAAGATGATCAAAAACCTTGAAAACAAAATGGAGAGCATGCAAGAATCAATTAATAAAGACCTCACGCGAAGAGTTGACTCATTGGAAAAGACTCTGATGCTGGGAGGGATTGGGGGCAGGAGGAGAAGGGGATGACAGAGGATGAGATGGCTGGATGGCATCACCGACTCCAGGGATGTGAGTTTGAGTGAACTCCGGGAGTTGGTGATGGACAGGGAGGCCTGGCGTGCTGCGATTCATGGGGTTGCAAACTGAAATAGTAGAATTAAAGAATAAACATACAGTGACAACACAATTACTGAAATTAAAAATACTCTAGAAGGGATCAATAGCAGATTATCTGAACCAGAAGAACGAATCAGTGAGCTGGAAGATAGAATGGTAGAAATAACTTCTGAAGAGCAGTATAAAGTAAAAAGAATGAAAAGAACTGAGGATATTCTCAGAAACCTCTGGGACAATATCAGACACACCAACATTTGAATTATAGGAGTCCCAGAAGAAGAATAGAAAATGAAAGGGTATGAGAAATTTTTTGAAGAGATTATAGTGGAAAATTTCCCCAACATGGCAAAGGAAATAATCAAGTCCAAGAGGCACAAAGAGTCCCATACAGGATAAACCTAAGGAGAAACATGCCAAGACACATACTAATCAAACTAACAAAGACTAAATACAAAGAAAGAATATTAAAAGCAGCAAGGGAGAAGCAACAAGTAACATACAATGAAAACCTCATACGCTTAACAGCTGATCTTTCAGCAGAAACTCTGCAGGCCAGAAGAGAATGGCAGGATATATTTAAAGTATTGAAAGGGAAAAATCTACAACCAAGATTACAGTACCCATCAAGGATTTAATTCAAAATTGATGGAGAAATAAAAAGCTTTTCAGACAAGCAAAAGTTAAGAAAATTCAGTACCACCAAAGCAGCTTTACAACAAATCTTAAAGGGATTTATATAATCAAGAACTACAAGAGAAGAAAAAAGATGTACGAAATCAACTGCAAACAATTGAGAAAATGGTAATAGGAACATATATATCAATAATAACTTTAAATGTAAATGTATTAAATGCTCCAATCAAAAGACACAGACTGGCTGAATGGATACAAAAACAAGACCCATATATATGCTGTCTACAAGAAACGCACCTCAGACCTAAAGACACATATAGACTGAAAGTGAGAAGATGGAAAAATATATTCCATGCAAATGGGAATCAAAAGAAAGCTGGAGTAGCAATCCTCATATCAGATAAAATAGACTTTAAAATAAAGATTACAAGAGATAAGGAAGGACACTACATAATGACCCAGGGGTCAATCCAAGAGGAAGACATAACAATTGTTAATATCTAAGCACCCTACATAGGAGCATCTCAATACATAAGACAAACACTAATAGACACAAAAGAAGAAGTTGACAGTAACACAATAATAGTAGGAGACTTTAACACGCCACTCACTCCAATGGACAGATCATCAAAACAGAAAATTAATAAGGAAACACAATCTTAAGTGATACATTACATGAGATGGATCTCATTGATATCTTCAGGACATTCCATCCAAATGCAGAAGAATACACCTTCCTCTTAAGTGCACATAGAACATTCTCCGGGAGAGACCACATTTTGGGTCACAAATCAAACCTCAGTAAATTTAAGAAAATGGAAGTTGTATCAAGCATCTTTTCTAACCACAATGCTATAAGACTAGATATCAATTACAAGAAAAAAAAAAAAAAACACTGTAGAAATGCCAACACATGGAGATTAAACAACACGTTGCTAAATAACCAACAGGTTACTGAAGAAATCAAAAGGGAAATAAAAATGTTTCTAGAAACAAATGACAATGAAAACACAACTCAAAACCTATGAGATGCAGCAAAAGCAGTTCTAAGAGGGAAGTTTATAGCAATACAATACTACCTCAAGAAACAAGAAAAACACCACATAGACAAGCTAACTTTACACCTAAAACAACTGGAAAAAGAAGAAGAAGAAAACCCCAAAATTAGTAGAAGGAAAGAAATCATAGAGATCAGAGCAGAAATAAATGAAAAAGAAATGAAAGAAACAATAGTAAAGATTAATAAAACTAAAAGCTGGTTCTCTGAGAAGATAAAACAAAATTGACAAGGCTTTAGCCAGACTCATCAAGAAGAAAAGAGAGAAGAATCAAATCAACAAAATTAGAAATTAAAAAGGAGAGGTTACAACAGACAATGCAGAAATACAGAGGATTGTGAGACTATTATGAACACTATATGGCAATAAAATGGATAACCTGGAAGAAATGGATAGATTCTTAGAAAAGTTCAATCTTCCGAGACTGAACCAGGAAGAAATAGAAATTATGAACAACCCAATTACAAGCACTGAAATTGAAGCTGTGATCAAAAACCTCCAAAAAAACAAAAGCCCAGGACCGGATGGCTTCAGAGGAGAATTCTATCAGACACTTAGAGATGAGTTAATGCCTATCCTTCTAAAACTCTTTGAAAAAACTGCAGAGGAAGGAACACTTACAAACTCATTCTACGAGGCCACCATCACCCTGATACCAAAACCAGACAAAGACGACATCAAAAAAGAAAACTACAGGCCAATATCACTGATGAATATAGATGCAAAAATCCTCAACAAAATTTTAGTGAACAGAATTCAGCAACACATCAAAAAGCTCGTACACCATGATCAAGTTGGGTTTATTCCAGAAATGCAAGGATTCTTTAATATATGCAAATCAATCAAGTTGATACACTATATTAACAAATTGAAATATAAAAGCCATATGATAATCTCAATAGATGCAGAAAAAGCCTTTGACAAAATTCAGCACCCATTTATGATTGAAACTCTTCAAAAAATGGCTACCTCAACATAGTAAAGGCCATAGATGATAAGCCTAAAGGAAACATTATTTTCAATGGTGAAAAACTGAAAGCACTCCCCCTAAGATCAGGAACAAGACAAGGGTGTCCACTTTCGCCACTATTATTCACTATTATTATAGTTCTGGAAGTCCTAGCTATAGCAATCAGAGAAGAAAAGAAATGAATCCAGATCAGAAAAGAAGTGAAGCTCTCACTGTTTGCAGATGACATGATACTACACATCAGCTCAGTTCAGTTCAGTCGCTCAGTCGTGTCCGACTCTCTGCGACCCCATGAATCGCAGCATGCCAGGCCTCCCTGTCCATCACCAACTCCCGGAGTTCACTCAGACTCACGTCCATCGAGTCAGTGATGCCATCCAGCCATTTCATCCTCGTCGTCCCCTTCTCCTCCTGCCCCCAATCCCTCCCAGCATCAGAGTCTTTTCCAATGAGTCAACTCTTCACATGAGGTGGCCAAAGTACTGGAGTTTCAGCTTTAGCATCATTCCTTCCAAAGAAATCCCAGGGCTGATCTCCTTCAGAATGGACTGGTTGGATCTCCTTGCAGTCCAAGGGACTCTCAAGAGTCTTCTCCAACACCACAGTTGAAAAGCATCAATTCTTCAGCGCTCAGCCTTCTTCACAGTCCAACTCTCACATCCATAAATGACCACAGGAAAAACCATAGTCTTGACTAGATGAACCTTTGTTGGCAAAGTAATGTCTCTGCTTTTGAATATGCTATCTAAGTTGGTCATCACTTTTCTTCCAAGGAGTAAGCGTCTTTTAATTTCATGGTTGCACTCACCATCTGTAGTGATTTTGGAGCTCCAAAAAATAAAGTCTGACACTGTTTCCACTGGTTCCCCATCTATTTGCCATGAAGTGATGGGACTGGATGCCATGATCTTCGTTTTCTGAATGTTGAGCTTTAAGCCAACTTTTTCACTCTCCACTTTCACTTTCATCAAGAGGCTTTTGAGTTCCTCTTCACTTTCTGCCATAAGGGTGGTGTCATCTGCATATCTGAGGTGATTGATATTTCTCCTGGCAATCTTGATTCCAGCTTGTGTTTCTTCCAGTCCAGCGTTTCTCATGATGTACTCTGCATATAAGTTAAATAAACAGGGTGACAATATACAGCCTTGACATACTCCTTTTCCTATTTGGAACCACTACACATAGAAAACCCTAAAGATAGTATCAGAAAATTACTAGAGCTAATCAGTGAATTTAGCAAAGTTGCAGGATACAAAATTAATACACAGATATCACTTGCATTTCTATATACTAACAATGAAAAATCAAAAAGAAAAATTAAGGGATCAATCCCATTCACCACTGCAACAAAAAGAATTAAATATCTAGGAATAAACTTACCTAAGGAAACCAAAGAACTATACCCAGAAAGTTATAAGACACTAATGAAAGAAATCAAAGATGACATAAACAGATGGAGAGATATTCCATGTTCCTAGGTAGGAAGAATCAATATTGTGGAAATTACTATACTACCAAATGCAATCTACAGATTCAATGTGGCCCCTATCAAATTACCAATGGCATTTTTCACAGAACTAGAACAAAAAATTTCACAATTCATATGGAAACACAAAAGACTCTGAATAGCCAAAGCAGTCTTGAGAAAGAGGAATGGAACTGGAGGAATCAACCTTCCTGACTTCAGATTATACTACAAAGCTACAGTCATCAAGACAGTATGGTACTGGAACAAAACAGAAATATAGACCAATGGAACAAGATAGAAAGCCCAGAAATAAACCCATGCACCTATGGGTACCTTATTTTTGACAAAGGAGGCAAGAATATGCAATGGGGCAAAGACAGCCTCTTCAATAAATGGTGCTGGGAAAACAGCATAGCTATATGTAAAAGAATGAAATTAGAACACTTCCTAACACCATACACAAAGATACACTCAAAATGGATTACAGACCTACATGTAAGACCAGAAACTATAAAACTCTTAGAGGAAAACATAGGCAGAACACTTGATGACATAAATCAAAGCAAGATCCTCTCTGACCCACCTCCTAGAGTAGTGGAAATAAAAACAAAAGTAAACAAGTGGGACCTGATTAAACTTAAAAGCTTTTGCACACCAAAGGAAACTATAAGCAAGGTGAAAAAACAACCCTCAGAATGGGAGAAAACAATAGCAAGTGAAACAACTGACAAAGGATTGATTTCCAAATTATACAAGTAGCTCATACAACTCAATGCCAGCAAAACAAACAACCCAATCAAAAAGTGGGACAAAGACTTAAACAGACACTTCTCTAAAGAAGACATACAGATGGCTAACAAACACATGAAAAGATGCTCAACATCGCTAATTATTAGAAATGCAAATCAAAACTACAATGAGATATCACCTCACACTGGCCAGAATGGCCATCATCAAAAAGTCTACCAACAATAAATGCTGGAGAGGGTGTGGAGAAAAGGGAACACTCTTGAACTGTTGGTGGGAATGTAAATTGATACAGCCACTATGGAAGACGGTATGAAGATTCCTCAAACAACTAGGAATAAAACCACCATATGACTCAGCAATCCCACTCCTAGGCATATACCCTGAGGAAACCAAAATTGAAAAAGACACATGTATCCCATTGTTCATTGCAGCACTCTTTATAATAGCTAGAACATGGAAGCAACCTAGATGTCCATCGACAGATGAAGGGATAAAGAAGTTGTGGTACATTTATACAATGGAATATAACTCAGCCATAAAAAGGAATTCATTTGAGTCAGTTCTGATGAGGTGGATGAACCTAGAGTCTATTATACAGAGTGAAGTGAGTCAGAAAGGGAAAGATAAATACTGTATTCTAATGCATATACATGGAATCTAGAAATATGGTACTGAAGAATTTATTTTCAGGGCAGTAATGGAGAAACAGACATAGAAAATAGGCTTGTGGACATGGGGAAAGGGGAGGATAGGGTGAGATGTATGGAGAGAGTAACATGGAAACTTACATTACCATATGTAAAATAGATGGCCAATGGGAATTTGCTGTATGGCTCAGGAAACTCAAACAGGGTCTCTGTATCAATCTAGAGGGGGTGGGATGGGGCGGAGCATGGGAGGGAGGTTCAAAAGGGAGGGGACATATGTAATGTCCCGTGTGGCTGTGGCTGATTCAAGTTGAGGTTTAATAGAAAACAACAAAATTCTTTAAAGTAATTATCCTTCAATAAAAAAATTAAAAAATGACTTTATTTTTAAAGCACTTTCAGGCTCACAACAGAATTGGTCAGGAAGTCAGAGATGTCCCACGTACCTCCTGCCCCCTCAGCACCCCCCCCCCCCGCCACACTGTCAGTGCCCCTC
The DNA here is from genome assembly GCF_003369695.1 of Bos indicus x Bos taurus. Classification (NCBI taxonomy): domain Eukaryota; kingdom Metazoa; phylum Chordata; class Mammalia; order Artiodactyla; family Bovidae; genus Bos; species Bos indicus x Bos taurus. The sequence goes on along the minus strand of NC_040101.1, from coordinate 108,428 downwards.
CAGAGAGGTGCAGTCATTAAGACGGATGAACCTCCACTGACACCCCATTATCACTCAAAATCCAGTCTACATTAGTATCTGTAGTAATTTTTCTTTTTTATTTGTGAACTATGTAAAATATATTTTTATTGTGGTACAGTAGGCATGTAGCATTATATCAGTTTCAGATATACACCATGATTCATTTGTACACACTGTAAGATGATCAGCACAGTAGGTCTAGTTAACATCTGTCCTATCACATAGTTACATATATTTTTCTCATGATGAGAACTTTTAAGATTTTTCTCTCCACAACTTCCACGTATGAAGTTTGGCATTGTTAACAATGGTTGCTGTGTATTACATCCATGACCTGTTTATGACTAGAATGTGTGCCTTTTGCCAGTGTCGCCCCCCCCGTCTCTGTCCCACATCTGGCAACCAGCATTCTGTTTCTGTGTCCAAGAACTCTCTCTCTTTTCAAGGCTGGACTTGTAAGTGAGGTCATGTTATTTGTCTTTGTCTAGCTTATTTCATTCGGCATAATGCTCCCAAGGCCCACCTTTGTTGTTGCAAATGGCAAGATCTTCTTTTTTATGGTAGAATAATATTCCATTGTGTGTGTGTATATCATTTATCCGTTGATAAACACTTACATTGTTTCCACGTCTTGGCTGTCGTAAATAATGCAGCTATGAACATTGGAGTGCATGTATTTTTTTGAATTAATGTTTTCATTTTCTTCAGAGAAATACCCAGAAGTGGAATTGCTGGACCATATACTAGCTTTATCTTTAATTTTTGAGGAAACTCCATAGTCTTTCACAGTGGCTGTACCAGTTTACATTTACACCAACAGTATACCAGAATTCCTTTTCTCTGTATCCTCACCAACATTTGTTATTTTTTGTCTTTTTCATAATAGTCACTTTAGTGTTTGATGTTTGGTGTTTGATGATAACTCATGGTGGTTTTGATTAATGATCTATGGATCTGTTGGCCACTGTACGTCTTCTTTGGAAAAAAATGTCTATTCGAATCTTCTGCCCATTTTTAAATTGATTTGTTGCTACTGAGTTGTAGGAAGAACTAAACAGTTCTGCTGCTGCTGCTGCTGCTAAGTCGCTTCAGTCGTGTCCGACTCTTAGCGACCCCATGGACTGCAGCCTTCCAGGCTCCTCCGCCCATGGGATTTTCCAGGCAAGAGTACTGGAGTGGGGTGCCATTGCCTTCTCCAAAACAGTTCTAGGAGAAGCTAAAGGCAAAGAAGAAAAGGAAAGATGTACCCATCTGAATGCAGAGTTCCAAAGCATAGCAAGGAGAGAGAAGAAAGCACTCCTCAGTGATCAACGCAAAGAAATAGAGGAAAACAATAGAATGGGAAAGACTAGAGATCCCTTCAAGAAAATTAGAGATATCAAGGGAACATTTCACGCAAAGGTGGGCTCAATAAAGGAGAGAAATAGTATGGACCTAACAGAAGCAGAAGATATTAAGAAGAGGTGGCAAGAATACACAGAAAATTGTACAAAAAAGATCTTCATGATCTAGATAATCACGATGGTGTGATCACTCACCTAGAGCCAGACATCCTGGAATGTGAAGTCAAGTGGGCCTTAGGAAGCATCACCAAAACAAAGCTAGTGGAGGTGATGGAATTGGAGCTGAGCTATTTCAAGTCCTAAAAGATGATGCTGTGAAAGTGCTGCACTCAATATGCCAGCAAATTTGGAAAACTCAGCAGTGGCTACAGGACTGAAAAAGGCCAGTTTTCATTCCAATCCCAAAGAAAGGCAATGCCAAAGAATGCTCAAACGACCGCACAATTGCACTCATCTCACACGCTAGTAAAGTAATGCTCAAAATTCTCCAAGACAGGCTTCAGCAATACATGAACCGTGAACTTCCTGATGTTCAAGTTGGTTTTAGAAAAGGCAGAGGAACCAGAGATCAAATTGCCAACATCTGCTGGATCATGGAAAAAGCAAGAGAGTTAAAGAAAAACATCTATTTCTGCTTTATTGACTATGCCAAAGCCTTTGACTGTGTGGATCACAAGAAACTGTGGAAAATTTCAAAAGGGATGGGAATACCAGACCACCTGATCTGTCTCTTGAGAAATCTGTATGCAGGTCAGGAAGCAACAGTTAGAACTGGACATGGAACAACAGACTGGTTCCAAATAGGAAAAGGAGTATGTCAAGGCTGTATATTGTCACCCTGCTTATTTAACTTATATGCAGAGTACATCATGTGAAATGCAGGGCTGGAAGAAGCGCAAGCTGGAATTAAGATTGCTGGGAAAAATATCAATAACCTCATATATGCAGATGACACCACCCTTATGGTAGAAAGCAAAGAGGAACTGAAGAGCCTCTTGATGAAAGTGAAAGAGGAGAGTGAAAAACTTGGCTTAAAATTCAACATTCAGAAAACAAAGATCATGGATCAGGTTCCATCACTTCATGGCAAATAGATGGGGAAACAATGGAAACAGTGACAGACTTTATTTTTTGGACTCCAAAATCACTGCAGATGGTGAGTGCAACCATGAAATTAAAAGACACTTGCTCCTTCAAAGAAAAGCTATGATCAACCTAGACAGCATATTAAAAAGCAGATACATTACTTTGCCAACAAAGGTCCATCTAGTCAAAGCTATGGTTTTTCCAGTAGTCATGTTTGGATATGAGAGTTGGGCCATAAAGAAAGCTGAGCACTGAAGAATTGATACTTTTGAACTTTGGTGTTGGAGAAGACTCTTGAGTGTCCCTTGGACTGCAAGGAGATCCAACCAGTCAATCCTAAAGGAAATCAGCCCTGAATAGTCATTGGAAGGACTGATGCTGAAGCTGAAGCTCCAATACTCTGGTCACCTGATGTGAAGAACTGACTCATTAGAAAAGACCCTGATGCTGGGAAAGATTGAAGGTGAGAGGAGAAAGAGACAACAGAGGATGAGATGGTTGGATGACATGAGTTTGAGCAAGACCCGGGAGTTGGTGATGGACAGCAAAGCCTGGTGTGCTGCAGTCCATGGGGTTGCAAAGAGTTGGACAGAACTGAGCGACTGAACTGAATTGAACCGTGTTGTAGGAGTTTTAAAAAATATATATTTTGTATATTACAATACCTCATTGTATATATGCTTTGAAAATACGTTTTCCCGCTCAGTAGGCTGCTTTTTCCTTTTGCTGACGGTTTCTCTTGCTCTGCAGAATCTTTTCAGTTTGATGTAGTCTCACGTGTTTATTTTCGCTCTTGTCGCCTTTTGGTGACACATCCAAAACACGAGCGCCAAGACTGACGTCAGGGGTCTTTAGCCCACGTTGTCTTCCAGAAATTCCATGGTTTTTGGTCTTATATTCAAGTCTTTAATGTATTTTGAGTTACTTTATGCATATGGAATAAAGTAGTTTTATTCTTTTGCATGTGGCTGCCTAGTTTTATAATACTATTTATCAAAGAGATTGTCCTTTCCTCATTATATATTCTTGGATCCTTTGTCATAAATTACTTGACCATTTTGTGTGAGCTTATTTCTGGACTTTCTATTTAGTTCCACTGATATTTATACTTGTTTTTATGCCAGTACCATACTCTTTTGATTACTGTATCTTGGTAATATAGATTGACATTAGTAAGTGTTATGCCTCCAGATTTGTAATTCTTTCTCAAGATGGCTTTGGCTATTCTGGGTCTTTTTTGGTCCATACAGATTTTAATATTGTCTGTTATATTTCTGTGAAAATAATATTTTAATAATGAAATGGTTGAAACCCCTGAGATTGCTTTCTAGATGTGTTCTGTGGGCTTCTGGACCAATTGCTGTCTGTCCAAGGGGAGGTGGTGAAGAAGGCACTGATGAAGGGCAGGTGAGGGGCTTTGGCTCGGGGAGGAGCACAGCCCCTTACCCCAGCTGGGCGCTGCCTGCAGCCGAGGGTGTTGGGTGCGGACTGAGAGGGGCAGGGGTCACACCTTCCTCTGCTTCCCTTTTGACCCTGTTTGCTACCCAGGCTCAGGAAACAGCTGCTTCCTATATGTGCTGGTGCTGCAGTTGTCAGCCTCAGCCTTTTAAAAGTGGCTTCTTGAAATGCCACTTTTTATCTTTCCAAGAGCCACAGACATCTTGACAAGGCCGATATCAGTGGTGAGAGTCTAGTTGATGGTGTGTCTTCTGATATGATGTGTTGAGGATAGCTCTTCACTTCTGTGATCTCCTCCCCAAACCCTTCACCCTAGTCTGATCACAAGAAAAACAGCAAAGTCCCAACAGAGGAACAGCTACAAAATGCCTGGCCAGCACCTCTCAAAATCGCCAAGGTTGCCAAAACTCAGGAAAGTCTGAGACACTGTCAGCCAAGAGAACCCTAAATGTCACGTGGTGTCCTGATGAGATCCTGGGACAGAAAAAGGACGTTGAGTGAAAAATAATGCAGTCTGAATTAACTGTGGACTTCAGTTGGTGATGTCAATGTTGGTTCATTAATGGTGACAAGTATACCATACTAAAGTGAGGTTTAAACATTAAGGGAAACTGGGCATGGGGCTTAAAGGAACTCTCTGTACTGTCTTCTCAACTTTTACAGAAATCTAAAAACTAATCTAAAAACTGTCTTAAAAATTATATCTATTTAAAATGAAACCCATCATTCTCACAGGATCTGGTTGTACACAGCTCCTGTCTTACACACGGGAAAGACCCTTGGCAGAGAGGCCGCCAGCTAGCGCTGTGTTCACACTGAGCTCTGCTGCTTGGAGCCCCGTCTCCTACGGCACCAGGCACCCTGGCCCTTCGCTGGGCCTGTTGGGGTCCTGGTTCTGCTCAGCCTGGGGACTGTGCCCACAGAGGCCCTTGTTTGCCTTCAGGAGGGGTAATTGCTCCCTGAGAGATGTGTCTGGTGGTGCTCCTAGCTCCCTCGAGCCTCAGCGTCCACCAGAGGGGACAGACTCTTGTTAAAGGTCAACAGCAGACAAAGGAGTCACTGAACTGGGAGATGGGCTTCAGGCTATGTCTAGTCTTCCACCAGAGGAAGAGTTTCTTGTATTTTTTCATGAAAATGTAAACGTCATCTCTTTAGGACAGGAGCTGATCAGAGGCTCATCACTGACATTCATAGTGAGTCACTTTCTGTCCTTGTCTCTTCATGCCTTTGGGACCACATTCCCTAGTTTTCCTTTTGATGTTTCTGCAAAAGACAATTTGTTTTTGTCCTGACCTATTTTACTGTGGAAAAAACGATGCCAAAATTGCTTTGCTTATCTTTTACCAGCCCAGCCTGAACTGTAATGCTCCCAGGAGCCTGCAGCACATCTGCTTGTCTGTGACCTATCTTTGTCCCAGATCAGTAGGAGGAAGGAACCTAGCAGTGTGGCTAGGTTTCTAAACAGGTTGAGCTCTTTAAGAGAAACCAGGCCCCGAGGCCCCTGACCCAGCTGGGGTTCCACGAATCAGAGGTGAAGTTTGGTGGGCAGCCAGCCAACGTAGGCGGACAGGCACCTGGGGTGCCAAAGGGGACCCAAGAGGCTCAGATGTGCAGCCAGAGGGGGCTTTGGGGGCTCATGCCTACAGATGGCAGGTGACTGCGAAGAAGGGGTGTGTGTGGTGTGTGGCACTGGACAGGGCCAGCAGTGACCAGCAGCGGGAACCTGCCCTGCAACTCGGTGGCACCTCAGCTCTGCAGGGGTGGGGGCAGCAAGGGTGAGAGGGGTAGCTGGCAAGGCCGCCAGGGGGCCCAGCGCCTCCCTGCCCTGGAGCTTCACCACAGATTACGGCTGAGGACAGAGGTCTGCAAATCACATGTCTTTGCTTGTATTCCACCGGGGAATGACAAGCCTTCCTGTGTTGTTGACACTTGTTTCCAGGTAGGGTTAAGGTTCAGCCCTCCTGACCCCCCAGGGCAGGTCATCACATCCTCTGGGGGTGCCTGGGGCTGGCACCAGGGAGGCAGGCACGGTGGCCTCCCTTCCCCTGAACGCGTTGATCTAACTGCTCATGGGCACAAGGAAGATGGTCACTTCAACTGAGCTGGACTCAGGGAGGTCCGGTGGTCCCAGAGGGCTGGCGGACAGGTGTGCCAGGCTGTGGGGGAGGCCAGGGTGCTGGGTTAGCATGTAAGCTGGGCGTCCTGTGGCCACGCTGACCTGTGTGTGTCCTTCCTTCCTGTGTCCCAGCCCCCAGCCCAGCCTGACCCTCATCCAGCTGGGGAGTGGGGGATGGAGTCAGAACCACGAGCCCCAGTGAGACAGACTCCTCAGTCTCCCTGAGTCTGCCCTACCTGAGGGTGCAGCCAGGAGTAGCCCAGGCAGGGCTGGGCAGCTGTGGTTGCAACTAATGGGCTGTGGCCAGGTCCATTCACAGCTGACTCCAACAGCTGAGGGTGACCTTCCCCAAAGAGCTGGAGCCTTTCTGCCCCCGGCCGCTCATTCCCCTCTGAGACCCTGTACTCCCCCGTGAGCACCCATTTTGCCGCTGGCAAGGGTAAAACTTCCCTCCCTTCCCTGAGCCCTGACCCAGCTGACTAGGTTTTCCTTTTGGGAATCTTGAGTTCTGTGCCGGGCTCGATGGGGACTTCCCCACACAGTGACGGGCCCAGCATGCAATAGAGAGCTTCCACGTCTCTGGATGCTGCAGAAAGTGTTCAAAACCAAGCAAGGAGGACTCAGACTTCCCTTTAGTGTGGTCCAGGGAGTGATGGAGGCTGTCGTGAGACAGGGTGTCTGTGGGGCTGATGGGGGCCACCAGGCTGTGGGCAGAGTGGAGTAACTTCCCTGAATGTCCCTGGGTGCTGGGACCTTGGCCGATATCTTAATTATGTGCTTTTTGCAGCAAAGCTGCCAACAGCAAACTTTTCTGCAGCACTGCCCCACCACCCCATGTCTCCCTGTGCCAGGCCGGCTGTGTCCCAGAGGCTGCAAGGGCTCGAACACCACGTGGACACACACAACCACTCATCTGTGGAGGAGTTTGCCCTGCAGAGTTTCTCAGAGGAGCCTGGGCTCCGGGGTCTCTTCCTGGTCTTGTTCCTCCTCCTTTTCCTGGGGGCTCTTGCAGGGAACACCCTCATTGTCACGGCCATCAGCCTGCACCCAGGCCTCCATACCCCGATGTACTTCTTTCTCACCAACCTGGCTGTTTTAGACATTGTCTGCACGTCTACAGTTCTCCCCAAATTGCTGGAGAACCTGGTGGTCAAGGGTGGCACCATCTCCTACCAGGGATGCATGACTCAACTCTTCTTCCTGACCTGGTTTCTGGGGGCCGAGCTGCTGCTGCTGACGGTCATGGCCTACGACCGCTGCGTGGCCATCTGCCGCCCGCTGCACTACAGCTCGCGGATGGGCCGGCCTGTCCGCGTCTTGCTGGCCGGCAGCGTGTGGGCTGTCAGTGCAGTCAGCACGTCCGTGCACACAGGCCTGATGACAAGGCTGACATTCTGCGGCCCCAATCAGATCCAGCATTTTCTCTGTGAAGTCCCCACGCTGCTGCTGCTCTCCTGCAGCCCAACTACGCTGAACAACGTTATGATAGTCGTCGCGGACGTCTACTTCGGGGTGGTCAACTTCCTGCTCACCATGGCGTCCTACGGCTGCATCATCGCCAGCATCCTGCGCATGCGCTCGGCCGCGGGCAAGCAGCGCGCCTTCTCCACCTGCTCCTCCCACCTCCTGGTGGTCACCTTGTACTACTCCACCGTCATCTACACCTACATCCTCCCGGGGTCCGGCTCCTCCTTGGAAAACGGCAAAGTTGTCGCCGTGCTGTACACAGCAGTCAGCCCCACCCTGAACCCTCTCATCTACTCACTGCGGAACAAGGATGTCAAGGTGGCGCTCAGGAAAGTGTTTTCCTGAATCCAGTAAAGAAGGGAAGTGGCTGATGCGGACTTTGCAAACTAAGCAGCGAGTTTCAAAATAGGACGTTGAGAGTCTGATGTAAGAGGCAAAGAGCGAGAAGGTAGTTGATGTGATAGACTTACCTGTAATGGAGAAGGAAATGGCAACCCACTCCAATCTTCTTGCCTGGAGAATCCCAGGGACAGAGGAGCCTGGAGGGCTACAGTCCATGGGGTTGCAAAGAGTCGGACACGACTGAGCGACAACACTTTAACTGTAATGTGCAATCCTGGGGGCGCTGCCGGCGTTCCAGGAGGTCCTTAACTAAGCGTTCCAAAGCCCTAAGGGCGGATGCTATCAGGGCTTCAACGGGGAGGGGTTAAAGGGGTAATGGGAGAGACAGCGGGGGCGAGGAGGAAGGGCAGGAGGCAGGCAGAGTCCCTCAGCTCCCCCTCCAGCACCTTGCCGACTAGTTTTCCCAGCACCTGGCACCTGGTGGTGCGGCTGGCCCCTTCCCATTCCCGGGCCAGGGGTCATGTGCGGGGGAGTTGCAAGAGTCAGACTCACCCAGTGTGCACACTGCCTGGTACATTCTGATGTGGGGTCCCCCAGGCCCCGATTCTCCAATCAGATACCCATTGGCGTGTGGGGAAAAGACGAGGTGCAGAGCTCTTCGCCGTGTCTGGGAGCTCCTGGTCCTGGCACACGGACGGAGAAAGACAGCGGAATCCAGCCTTCCACCTAATGACCTGCAGAAGGAGGTGTGCTTTTATTTACTTTTTCTTCTCTCAGAAAAGGGGACATTTATCTTTAATAGCTGCAGGGTACCGAATGTGGAGCCGCAGTTACTGCCTCCAGGGCTTCAATGGGGAGGGGTTAAAGGTTCAGTCCTGAGCCCCAGGCTGGCTGCTGTGAGTGCTTACCTGACACTTGGCCCTCAGAGGCATCCCTCCCTGGTAGACCTGGAGGTCCTCAAGGGCTTGCACAACCGGTGAAAGACCACCTTCAGCCCCAGCCAAGTGGATCATTTGATGCAAATACAAGAAAGAATGAGAGAAAGAAAAAAGCCATTTTCTTGTGATGAGAACTTTTGGCATCTACGATCTCAGCTGCTTCCTATCCCAGGACTTGCTTGTAACTGGAAGCTTGTGACTTTTGACCCCCTTCCTTCTATACCCCAGTCCCACCCCTGCCTCTGGTAACCTCAAATCTGATCTCTTTTTCTATGAGTTTGTAAGGGTTTTTAGATTCCACATTTAAGTGAGATCATACAGTATATATCCCTGGCTGACTGATTTCACTTAGCATAATGCCCTCAGAGTCCCTTCATGCTGTTGCAAATGGTAGGATTTCCTTCTTCTTAAAGGATTTTTCTTCTTTTTATGGTATATGTGTTTGCATATGTGTGATATTGACATAGTGATATCATTTCCTTTGGATATATACCCATAAGTGGGACACTGGATCTTATGATAATTCTATATTTAATTTTTTGAGGACCCTCCATACTGTTCCATATTGATGGAACCAATTTACAGTCCCACCAGCAGTAATCCAAGATTCCCTTTTATCCACATCCCTGCCAGGATTTGTTATCTCTTTGTTTTTTTAATGGTAGTTATTCTAACAGGTGTGGAGTGGTACCTTATTGTGGTTTTTATTTTCATTCCCTGGTGGCCAGTGATGTTGAGTATCTGTTCACATATCTCTTGTCCATTTGACTATCTTCTTTGGAAAAAAATATCTATTCAGGTCCTTTGTTCATTTAATATGAATTCATTTATCATCTGGATTGCTTGTTCACTGTTGAGTTGTATCAGTTCTTTACAAATTTTGGATATTAGCCCCTTATCAGATATATGACTTACAAATATTTTCTTCCGCTCAGTAGGTTCCCTTTTCATGTTGATGGTTTCTTTTGTTGTGCAGAAACCTTTTAGTTTGATATAGTCCAACTTGTTTATTTTTATTTTGTTGCTTGTGCTTTAGGTGTCATATCCACAAAGAACATGCCAAGACCCGTGTCGGGGAGTTTGTTCCTGTGTCTTCATCTCGGGATTTTATTGGCACAGGTCTTTCAGGTCTTCGTGTGAATCTTCGACACATTTTGAGTTAATGTTTTGAGTAGTGTCAGAAAGTTGTTCAGTTCTATTGTTTTGCATGTGGTTTGGTAACATCATTTATAACTTTGCTACTAGGAATAGAGCTTTTATGAACACACACACACACACACACACACACACACCTGTTTTTGTTTCTGGTGGCTCAGTGGTAAAGAATCCACCTGTCAAGCAGGAGATGTGGGTTTGACCCCTGGGTCAGGAAGATCCACTGGAGAAAGAAATGGCTACTCGCTCCAGTATTTTTGCCTGGGAAATCCCATGGACAGAGGAGCCTGGCAGGCTGCAGTCTGTGGGGTTGCAGAATTGGACATGACTGAGCCTTTGTTTCTTTTCAGTAAGTAATTATGACTGGAATTACTTGATCAAAGCTGTGTATTTTTTAGTTTCATAAGAAACTACCACTGTTTATTCCAAAGTGGTTGTACCATGTTTTACTCCCAGAGCAATGGATGAGAGTTCTGATTACTTCATGCGTTTTAGTGCTGAACAGAACCACATGTAAACAACTGAAATCTAATTATGTCATTCTCCTGCTAGAATATTGAGGAGCTTCCTCTTGCTCATGGGATGAAATTGGAATTTTTCTTTCTTTCTACTTGGATATGCTATTGCTGCTGCTAAGTCACTTCAGTCGTGTCCGATTCTGTGCGACCCCATAGACAGCAGCCCACCAGGCTCCCCCGTCCCTGGGATTCTCCAGGCAAGAACACTGGAGTGGGTTGCCATTTCCTTCTCCAGTGCATGAAAGTGAAAAGTGAAAGTGAAGTTGCTCAGTCATGTCTGACTCTTCGAGATCCCATGTCCATGGGATTTTCCAGGCAAGAGTACTGGAGTGGGTCACCATTGCCTTCTCCCTACATGGATATAGTGTTAAAATATCCCCTTAACTTCTGCTTTAGCAGCATCCAACAGATTCTCATATGTCTTTTCATTTTCATTAAGTTCAGAATGTGATCTAACTTCCTGATTTCTTGAATGACTCATGTGTTGTTCAGAAATGCATCATTACGTTTTAAAGTATTTGAACATTTTCCAGGTGTATATCTATTATTGACTTCTAACTCAACTTCGTTGTGGTCAGCACACATTATTTCTGTGACTTAAATCCTTTAACATTTGTTGAAACTTATTTTATGTTCTAGTATATGGTCTTTCACGGTAAGTGTTTTGATGTCCTCAAAAAGAATGTGTATTCTACTGTTACTGGGTAGAGTATTCCATGAGTATGAATGAAGTCAAGGTGGTCAAGGTGCTCAGGTCACTATATCCTTGTTGCTGTTCTGTTTACTTCCCCTATCAATTACTGAGAGAGGAAGTTTGAAATCTCCCTCTATAATTGTGGCTTTGTCTATTTCCCCATGCAGTTCTATCAATTTTTACTTCATATATTTCCAAAGTCTGTAATTGGGTGCATAAAAATTTAAGGATCTTATGTCACATTAATTAATTGTTTCAAATTTTATTCTAACCTTTTATTATTAGGTGACCTTCTTTATACCTGGCAATATTTTTTTGCTCTGAAATGAACACTGTCTGATATTAACATCATCACTCTAGTCTTCTTTTGACTGTCATTAACATAGAATATATTTTCCTTTATCCTTTATCCTTTTATTTATCCTTTTATCCTTTATCCTTTTATTTATAATGTACTTGTGTCTTTATATCTAAAGTGCTTTTCTGAGTGGGCAGCATACTTTTTATGCCAATCTAAAACGTTCTGCCTTTTAATTGGGATGTTTTGACCATTTACATATAATGTAACTATTTCACTTTCATATTTGAAAGATGTTTTTGCTAGGTATGGAATTTCTAGGATTTTTTCTTTAGTACTTTAATGATGTTGAGCTGTTTTTTTAAAAATAGGTTTGGTTTTAACAAGAAATTTACCATTATCTTTGTTCCTTTATACAGAACATATACTTGTGATTTGAAATTAACTTGAGTGATAATTTTATTAATGTGTTCCTCTTGCAATAGGCTGTAATTTTACTAAAGGTAGCTGCTGCTGCTAAGTCACTTCAGCTGTATCTGACTCTGTGCGACCCCATAGATGGCAGCCCACCAAGCTCCCCTGTCCCTGGGATTCCCCAGGCAAGAGTACTGGAGTGGGGTGCCATTGCCTTCTCTGTACTAAAGGTAGAGGTCATGTTTTTTTCTCTTACTGTTATATCTTAAATAGATACCATAGTCTCTGGTACTTAATAGAGGATCAATCAGTGCTGTTGATTGCATGAATACATTTGCTGTAATTAATGGTCTATACAATTTATTCAGACATTGGGCAGTGATAAAGTGTAGATCAAAAAAAGCTAAAGGCAAAGGAGGAAAGGAAAGATATATCCATCTGAACGCAGAGTTCCAAAGAATAGCAAGGAGAGATGAGAAAGCCTTTCTCAGCGATCAGTGCAAAGGAGTAGAGGACAACACAGAATGGAAAGACTAGAGATCTCTGCAAGAACATCAGAGAGGCCAAGGGAACACTTCATGCAAAGACGGGCTCAACAGAGGACAGAGGTGGTATGGACCTAACAGAAGCAGGAGATATTAAGAAGAAGTGGCAAGAATACACAGAAGAACTGTACAAAAAAGATCTTCATGACCCAGATAACCACGATGGTGTGATCACTCACCTAGAGCCAGACATCCTGGAATGCAAAGTCAAGTGGGCCTTAGGAGCCATCACTATGAACAAAGGTAGTGGAGGTGATGGAATTCCAGTTGAGCTATTTCAATTCCTGAAAGATGATGCTGTGAAAGTGCTACACTCAACATGCCAGCAAATTTGGAAAACTCAGCAGTGGCTACAGGACTGGAAAAGGTCAGTGTTCATTCTAATTCCAAAGAAAGGCAATACCAAAGAATGCTCAAACTACCGCACAATTGCACTCATCTCACACGCTAGTAAAGTAATGCTCAAAATTCTCCAAGTCAGGCTTCAACAGTATGTGAACCATGAACTTTCAGATGTTCAATTTGGATTTAGAAAAGGCAGAGAAACCAGAGCTCATATTGCCAACATCCTTTGAATCATAGAAAAAGCAAGAGAGTTCCAGAAAAAAAATCTACTTCTGTTTTATTGACTACACCAAAACCTTTGACTGTGTGGATCACAAGAAACTGGAAAATTCTTCAAGAGATGGGAATACAAGACCACCTTACCTGCCTCCTGAGAAATCTGTATGTCGGTCAAGAAGCAACAGTTAGAACTGGACATGGAACAACAGACTGGTTCCAAATCAGGAAAGGAGTACGTCAGGGCATAGTCACCCTACTTATTTATCTTATTTACTTATTTACCTGACAAGTGCATCATGCAAAATGCTGGACTGGATGAAGTACAAGCTGGAATCAAGGTTTCTGGGAGAAATATCATTAACCTGAGATATGCAGATGGCACCACCCTTATGGCAGAAAGTGAAGAAGAACTAAAGAGCCTCTTGATGAAAGTGAAAGAGGAGAGTGAAAAAGTTGGCTTAAAGCTCAACATTCAGAAAACTAAGATCATGGCATCCGATCCCATCCCTTCATGGCAAATAAATGGGGAAACAATGGAAACAGTGAGAGACTTTATTTTTTGAGCTCCAAAATAACTTCAGATGGTGACTGCAGCCATGAAATTAAAAGATGCTTGCTCCTTCAAAGAAAAGCTGTGACAAACCTAGACAGCATATTAAAAAGCAGAGACATTACTTTGCTGACAAAGGTCCATCAATTCAAAGCTATGGTTTTTCTGTAGTCATGTACGGATGTGAGAGTTGGACTGTAAAGAAAGCTGAGTGCCAAAGAATTGATGCTTTTGAGCTTTGGTGTTGGAGAAGACTCTTGAGAGTCCCTTGGACTGCAAGGAGATCCAGCCAGTCCATCCTAAAGGAAATCAGTCTTGAATATTCATTGGAAGGACTGATGCTGAAGCTGAAGCTCCAATACTTTGGCCACTTGATGTGAAGAACTGACTCATTGGAAAAGACCCTGATGCCAGGAAGGATTGAAGGTGGGAGGAGAAGGGGACGAGAGAGGATGAGATGGTTAGATGGCATCACTGACTCAATCAACATGAGTTTGAGCAAGCTCCGGGAGTTGGTGATTGACAGGGAAGCCTGGTGTGCTGCAGTCCATGGGATCGCAAAGATTCAGACACGACTGAATGACTGAACTGAACTGAACTGAAAGTGTAGATCAAGAAAAAAAAATCACACTATGAGTAAAGAAAATAGGTCCTAACAGGAGTTTGTGTGGTTTTCTTATTCTTAAGGTTCTAAGGAATTCTGGGGAGTATTTGGGATGACTAGGGATTTTGTGACCAGAACCCAGTGATTTGCTTATGTTTGTGAGATGCTGACCAGAAGGGACTGAGGAGGTTATGCCGGATTACTAAGAGCCCTGGCTGGATTGTGAAACAGACTCTGGAAGGTCATCTTCTTCCCTCTCCCATCTTAGTATTGTCAAAAATGCAAAAGAAATGCATACAATGACTTCCTTCACGCAAAATGGATGAAGAATGTCCAACAAAAGGAGAGGGTTGTGGCCAAAGCCTTTAGAAAAAAATGATGAGTTATTTGTTCAACTGTTGGAGAGGCAATATGAACCCTTTATGAAGGTTCCAAAAAGTCATGTGGCCAGGACACACTTTGTATATGTCTGACCCAGTGTTTATAGCCTGACTTCGTAGACTAGGGAAACACCACCCAATTCGGTGCCATCAGCAATGACGGTGCATTTAGGGGATCTGCGGCCCAAGAGCTTCATTGACATTCTGGAGTTTAATGTGTGCTCCTGGGGCTGTAATAGGAAAGAAGTGGGTGAGTTCTAAAATCCAGCTCTGCTCACTGACTGGTCAGATTTCCCTGGTGAATCTGACTGGGAGTAGAGCCATGAAGAGGGACTCAGGTTGGTATGCAGTCATGGTCATCTCTGCCCGCCCACTGTCATCTTTCGCCCGCTTTGAGGATTTTATGGGATGTTGAAAGATCTTGAAATCTGCGTACAAGTTTAGCCCAGTCATTGCTGGACCCTGGGAAGAGTGGGGAAGAGGGAGGCATGACCTGGAGTGTAAAGAATGAGATTAGAGATCAGCAAATTGTTGCCCAGCACTCTTTTGCCCTTCATCTGAAATACAGACACTGTAATTGCTTCTCACCACACTCTGAATAAAAGTTAGACCCCCTGAATCTCCAGGGTCCCATGTGCTTCAGCTGCACCCTCCTCTAATCTTGCCACCCAGTCTCCCCTCACCATTGGCCCCATTGTCTCAGCCTGCTCTTTGTGTTAAACACATTCCCATTCCCTACTGACCTACCTCCTCACCTGGCTTTAGGTCTCAGGTGAACTGTAACCCACAGTGTCCTTCTTTGTCTTCTAACCTGGAAGTCCTCCTCCAGCTATTCACACTATGTCAATTTATTTTTTGAAATTGTATTATTTATTTATATGTGTATTTTACTAGAACATAAGTTCTATGGGTAATGGATTTTATCTGTTAAGTTTTTATTTCTAATAATTTTTTTATTTCCAATGTCAGTTGAATGCAAGACTGTCTTACTTGCTAGAATGCAGATTGTATGTTTGTGAAGTCTGTATCTCCTTTATTCAAGCTGAGTATAACACTGAATGCCTGACACATACTAGGTATTCAGTAAATATTTCTTGAGTGAATGGTATGTCCGTGTTGTTCTGGAGAACTGTGATGCTGGACTTCAGACTGGAACTGAGATACTGTGAAGTTTAGAGTTGGGCCACACTACTGTGTGTTGTGTAGGGCTCCAGCGGCAGTCTTCCTATTACTAACGGCACTGAGATGGGAACACCAGACCACCTGACCTGCCTCCTGAGAAATCTGTATGCAGGTCAAGAAACAACAGCTAGAACTGGACATGAAACAACAGACTGGTTCCAAATTGGAAAAGGAGTATGTCAAGGTTGTGTATTGTCACCCTGCTTATTTAACTTATATGCAGAGTAAATCATGAGAGATGCTGGACTGGAAGAAACACAAGCTGGAATCAAGATTGCTGGGAAAAATATCAATAACCTCAGATACACAGATGACACCACCCTTATGGCAAAAAGCAAAGAAGAACTAAAGAGCCTCTTGATGAAAGTGAAAGAGGAGGGTGAAAAACTTGGCTTAAAACTCAACATTCAGAAAACAAAGATCATGGCATCCGATCCCATTACTTCATGGCAAATAGATGGGGAAACAGTGGAAACAGTGACAGACTTTATTTGGGGGGTGGGGTGGGGTTCCAAAATCACTGCAGATGGTGACTGTAGCCATAAAATTAAAAGATGCTTGCTCCTTGGAAGAAAAGTTATGACCAACCTAGACAGCTCATTAAAAAGCAAAAACATTACTTTGCCAACAAAGGTCTGCATAGTCAAAGCTATGGTTTTTCCAACAGTCATGTATGGATGTGAGAGTTGGACTATAAAGAAAGCTGAGTGCCAAAGAATTGATGCTTTTGAACTTTGGTGTTGGAGAAGACTCTTGAGAGTCCCTTGGATTGCAAGGAGATCCAACCAGTCCATCCTAAAGGAAATCAGTCCTGAATACCTTCTTTGGAAGGACTGATGCTGAAGCTGAAGCTCCAATACTTTGGCCACCTGATGCGAAGAACTGACTCATTGGAAAAGACTTTGATGCTGGGAAGGATTGAAGGCGGGAGGAGAAGGGGATGACCGAGGATGAGATGGTTGGATGGCATCACCGACTCAATGGACATGAGTTTGAGTAAACTCCGGGAGAGTTGGTGATGGACAGGGAGGCCTGGTGTGCTGCAGTCCATGGGATTGCAAAGAGTCAGACACGACTGAGTGACTGAACTGAAGTGAACTGAAGAAGTCTAAGGAGCAAAGTGCACAGTACAAAATCCTGAACCACATATTCAGGTGTTTCTCCCCCAGCCCTTTGAAAGGAGACCCGTCCTTGAAGTCTTCATACATGGAGGGGAGACTGTGGCATGAGAACGGTGGAGATGATGATGATTCTCTGAAAGCAGGACTGAAAATCACCTGCATCACATTACATGGAGCTCCCAGGAGGGGGGATTGGGAGCATCAAATAGGGCGCTTGTGAAAGTCTTTGGAAGAGCTGAACCCATCTGGATCTTCTGTAAGCTGGTGCTGCTCCCCTTGCAGTGGGACAAAGTGGCCCCAAGGCACACTATCCGGAAGCCCATCATTACCCATAACACACACTTCCCATTGGTGTTATTGTTTACCTGAAGTATAAGTAGCTTCTCAACCCAAACACCTATTGTCAGCCATTAGCAGCCATTGGCTGACTGCCTTGGGTGGGCTTCCTAGACCAGACCCAGAGGCAGCAGTTTGTGCAAGAGGTTTATTAAGCAGATTCTCCAGGGAAACCATGTAGGGAAGGAGAAGAAGAGAAGCATGAATGCGACTGATTTCAGGTGAAGTTTCAGCTGATCCCACAGGGAGCTCTGGATCATAAAACTGGCAAAAGTAAGGGCAGTGGGACTTCATCCTGCCGCTCTGACCGGTCACTGTTCACTTGTGGTGGGGCTGGAAGGTAAATATGCAAGACACACTGTTCTCATATGCAGTGATGTGGCATCAGGAGCTGAAGTGTAGTCCTCAGAGGGAAGTGGAAGTCCAGCTAGGAGGGAAGCGTTCAGGAGCCAGGCACACAGAGAGGACAAGGCAGAGCTGCTGCTGTGTCTATGCATCCCCGCTTCACACCTGCCATGTGTGTGTGTGTAAAGCCTTAGGAAGGGCACAGATGTGGCTAGGCCTTCACTGCATCCCTGAGGCTAAGCTGGGGTTCGGTGCCAGACTCTGATCTACAAATTTCTAATGAGTGCATGGATGTTTGGACCCCCTGCTGGAATAAAATTTGTTATGAGTCAAGGGGATCTGGCTTGGATGAGTAGGAGGACTGAGGAATCAAAGATAATACAGAGCAAACATGGGGGTGGGAAGTGGTGAGGGGAGAGGCTGCAGGGTTCCTCCTGAGGGATGTGGAAGAACTAAAAAACCTGGGTCCACACGGGGAGAAGTGAGCGTCTGTGCCCCTGAGGCAAACCCTTTAGTCTTGGTATGTCTGTAGGTCCTGACATGGTCTTGTAGCTTGGCTGGACTCCTCCCAGCTGTGAGTGTACTCCAGCTTGCCCAGTGACCCACGTGGAGCCATGCCTGTTTGTGCTCCCAGAGGCAGGTCTGTGGATTTCAGTCCAACTGTGGATCCTGAAGCAGCCCTAGGACCTGGCTCCACTCAGGCTGCAGTAGACGGAGTCCTGACTCCACAGGAACCTGGCAGGAGACACCCTTCTTTGTGCCTCGAGCCCACCTCAAACCTAGTCTTGGCTGTGCTTCCTGCAAGCAGCCCTGTGACTCAGCACGACCTCCTCTCAGCTGCATCTGGGGGAATCTTGCCTGCCCAAGTGACCTGCTGAAGTCACACACATCTGTGAATCTGATAGCACTGTTTGCAGACTGTCTGCAGATCCTGAACAGATCTTTGTCAAGTGTTAGCTCTACTGAACAAGATCCTAGAGACAGTGCCATCAACTCAAAGACCAGACAGAATTCACACACACCTAGGAGAGAGACCCTGTTAATGGGACTTCCAACTGCAAACCCTACTGTGGACTCACTAGTAAACATCTGGGCTCCAACCCACTCAGCTGAGTTCCCACAAACAGTACCATGAGGTGTTTGCTCCTTTGAATGCACGGAGAGCAATTCAAGGCTAAACAGAACATGAATAATAGACCAAACACAACACCACAAAAGGAAGATAATAAAAATTCAGAAACTGACCCCAAAGAAATGGGAATTTTCAATAATGAAAACCGTAAAACATTTCCTCAAAGATCAAGAACAAAACAAGGATGTCCACTCTCACCACTTGTATTCGACATAGTTTCGGAAGTCCTAGCCTTGGCAATCAGAGAATAAAAAAATAAAAGGAATACAAATTGGAAAGGAAGAAGTAAAAACTGTCACTGTTTGTAGATTATGTGATACTATAGATAGAAAATCCCAAAGACGCTGCCAGAAAACTACTAGAGCTTATAAATGAATTTGATCAGATTGCAGGATACAAAATTATTTCACACACATCTCTTGCATTCCTATGACACTAACAGAAAAAGAACAGAAAGAGAAATTAAGGAAACAATTCCATTTACCATCACATCAAAATGTATAAAATACCTAGGAATAAACCTACCCAAGGAGGTAAAAGACCTGTCCTCAGAAAACTATAAGATACTGATGAAAGAAATCAACAATGACAGAAATAGTTCTTGGTTTGGAAAAATCAGTATTACCAAAATGATTATACTACCCAAAGCAAGTAACAGATTCAATGCAATTACCATCGAATTACCAATGGTAGTCTTTCACAGAATTACATCACAAAATTTTTACAATTTGTATGCAAATACAGAAGATCCTGAATGGTCAAAGCAATCTTGAGAAAGAAAGATGGAGCTGGAAGAATCAGACCCCTTTACTTCAGACTATATTAAAAAGCTACAGTCATCAAAACAGTATGGTGCTGGCACAAACACAGAACTAAATGTCAATGGAACAGGAGAGAATGTCCAGAGATAAACCCACACATCTATGGTCAATTAATCTACAACAAAGGAAGCAAGAATATACAATGGAGAAAAGACGGCCTCTTTAATAAATGGTGCTAGGAAAACAGGACAGCTACAGTAAGAGAATGAAATCAGAACACTCCCTAACACCATGCTCAGAAATAAACTCAAAGTGGATGAAAGACATAAATCCAGTAACTGTACAGCTCTTAGAGGGAAACAGGCAGAACACTCTCTGACATAAAAATCTTTTTTTGATCCACCTCCTAGAGTAATGAAAATAAAAACAAAAATACACAAATGGAACCTAGTTAAACTTAAAAGCTTTTGCACAGCACAGGAAACAGTAAACAAGATGAAGAGAGAACCCTTAGATCAGTCAGTCATAGGAAATACTATGATAGTCATATGGAAATACTGTAAACAATTATACCCACCACCCCCCCAAATTGGATCATGTAGAAGAAATGAATACATTTCTATAAACTAATCACCTATCAAGACTGATCAGAAATACATAATCTGAACAAAACTAGTGAGTAAGGAGATTAATGCAGTAATAATTAATAGTAATAGTAGAAAAACCTCCTAACAAAGAAAAGCCCAGGACCAAATGATTTCATGGGTGAATTCTACAAAATATTTAAGGATCAACACCAGTCCTTTTGATAGTTTGCTGCTGTGAGCCATGAACACCACCAGGATTCGTGGCCTCTGGATCTGGGGCCAGAGATGAGGCTTGATCAGAGCTTTTGTGTAGCAAAGTTTTATTAAAGTATAAAAAGAGGTAGAGAAAGCATCTGATATAGACATCAGAAAGGGACAGAAAGAGTTCCCTCTTACTAGTTTTTAGCAAGGCACTTTATATATGTTAGATGGCTGCTAATCAAATAAGGGAAACACCTCAAGGCTGAGGGAGTTTCACCAGGCCCTCTCCCACAACACACATTTTTGAGATAGGATGGCACAAGGGGTGTCATCTCTGGCCGTAAAACAATTCACATGAATACTGGTTTGTTGAGCCATTATCAGCCTAAGGTTTGAGAAAAGAGTGTCTGCCACTTGCAGTTTATTTCCTCCTGTCCCTTGGGGACCTCTGGCCTTCCTACCTGTTAACCCTCTCACTTTCAAACTCTAATAAACATATGAAGAGAAGGAAACACTTGTAAACTCATTTTACCACACCAGCACTACTCTGTTACCAAAGTCAGACAAGGACATCATGAGAAAAGAATTCCAGGCAAATATCCTTGATGAACATAGATGCAAAAGTCTTAGCAAAATGTTAGTAAACCAGCTCAACAGCACATTAAGAGGTATGATCCGTGGTTTATCCCTGTGATGCAAGGATAGTTCAACATATGTGAATCAATCAATATGATTCACCACATTGATAGAATAAAGGATAAAAACCATATGATCATCTCAATAGATGTTGAGAAAATGTTTGACAAAATAAAACATCCTTCAGGATAAAACCTGTCAAGCATCAGGTATAGAAAGAAGGTGCCTGAGCACAAGGAAGGCCGTGTATGACGGTCCCACACTGACATCCCTAATGGTAAATGAAAAGTTTCCTCTAGATGAGGGATAAGACAAGGATGCCCACTCTCACCACTTTTATTCACCACAGTACTGGAAGTCCTAGGCAGGGCAAAGAGGCAACAAAAAGGAGTACCCAAACCAGAAAGGAAAAAGTAAAACTATGTGTATTTGCAGATGGCATGAGCTTACACAGAAAATACTAAATACTCCATCAAACAGTTACAAACATCATCCTGCCATTTGTGACAACGTGGATGAAGCTGGAGGATACCATGCCCAGTGAGAGATGGTGGATAAAATGACAAATACTGCACAGTGCTGCTTGTACTGTGGAACCTGGCAAACTGACCGCATGGAAACAGAGGAGACAGGCGCTTGCTCGGAGCCTGGGGGTGTGGAAAAGGGACGCGGGGACGAAACAGTACAAACTCTCAGCTAGGAGACAAGCGAGTTCTCAGGATGGAACACACGCATGGAGTCGAGGGTTAATAATGCCACGTTGTACACTTGATAGTCACTAAGAGAGTAAACATTAAGCATTCTTAAAAAACAATTTTTGAGGTTATGAATGTGTTACTTAACTTTACTGTGGTAATCATTTCACAGTTTACACATATCAAATCATGTTGTACACCCTGAAAAACCCATGTTGTACAAAGTATATACTTTTACTTATCAATCATACATAAGTAAAGGTAGTCCTCAGCAGTGGCCACAAGACTGGAAAAGCTCAGTTTCCATTCTAATGCCAAAAGAATGTTCAAACTACCACATAATTGCACTCATTTTACATGCTAACAAAATAATGCTCAAAATCCTCAAAGCTAGGCTTCAACAGTATGTGAACTGAGAACTTCCAGAATACAAGCTGGTTTTAGAAAAGGCATAGGAACCAGAGATCAAATAGCCAACATCCACTGGATCATAGAAAAAGCAAGAGAATTCCAGAAAAAGATCTACTTCTTCATTGACTATGTTAAAACCTCTGACTATGTGGATCACGACAAACTGTGGAAAATTCTTAAAGAGATGGGAATACCAAACCACCTTACCTGCCTCCTGAGAAATCTATATGCAGGTCAAGAAGCAACAGTTAGAACTGAACATGGAACAATGAACTGGTTCAAAATCGGGAAAGGAGTAATGTCAAGGCTGTATGTTGTCACCCTGCTTATTTAACTTATATGCAGAGTATGTCATGCAAAGTGCTAGGCTGGATGAAGCACAAGCTGGAATCAAGATTGCCAGGAGAAATATCAATAACCTCAGATATGCAGATGACACAACCCTTATGGTAGAAAGCAAAGAGGAACTAAAGAGCCTCTTGAAGAAGGTGAAAGAGGAGAGTGAAAAAGTTGGCTTAAAGCGCAGCATTCAAAAAACAAAAATCATGGCACCTGGTCCCATCCCTACATGGCAAGTAGATGGGGGAAATAATGGAAACTGAAGGACTTTATTTTCTTGGACTCCAAAATCACTGCAGATGATGACTACAGCCATGAAATTAAAAGACGCTTGCTCCTTGGAAGAAAAGCTATGACAAACCTAGACAGCAAATTAAGGGCAGAGACATCACTTTGCCAACAAAGGTCTGTTTAGTCAAGCTATGGTTTTTCCAGTAGTCATGTACAGATGTGAGAGTTGGACCATAAAGAAGGCTGAGCACTGAAGAATTGATGCTTTTGAACTGTGGTGTTGGAGAAGACTTTTGAGAGTCTCTTGGACTGCAAAAAGATCCAAACAGTCCATCCTAAAGGAAATCAACTCCAAATATCATTGGAAGGACTGATGCTGAAGCTGAAGCTCAAGTACTTTGGCCACCTGATGTGAAGAACTGACTCATTTGAAAAGACCCTGATGCTGGGAAAGATTGAAGGCAGGAGGAGAAGGGGCCAACAGAGGATGAGATAGTTGGATGGCATCACTGACTCAATGGAGTTTGAGCAAGCTCCAGGAGATGGTGATAGACAGGGAAGCCTGGCGTGGTGCAGTCATGGGGTCACAAAGAGGCAGACACGACTGAGGGACTGAACAACAATGGTAGCATACTGACTCTCTGCAACCACCCTACGTTAGAAGCTGACCCCTTTTCTGAAAACACAGGATGGAGAATGAAGACATAAAACCCCTGCGCTGAGTCAGGGTGACTGAGTGTATCCTTGATTAGATCAAAACTAGGAATTGAAGCTATCCAGGCAAGATCAGCAGGATGGGTCTCAGAAGACCTGCTGAGCAGTCACCAGTGATTCCAGATTTAATGTCCTCGGGGACTGATGTCCCCAGTGGGGACAATTAATGCTTTGTAGGAGGAGGGAAGCCTGCAGCCACTGGTTAGCACTAGCCACGGTGTGTAGTTTGTCCAGGGCAGGGCATCTTCCATTTCCCCCTCATGTCAAGTAATTGTTAAGAGGAGTTGTAGCCATGACTGGGTGAAATCTGCACTTGCTGGTGGTGTGAGGAAGGCAGCAGTGAAAGCAGACACTGAGGGCAAGGCCGCCAGTGGCACATGGCCACTAGCCCTCGAGATGCTGAAATCTGGAGACGAGCAGTAAGAGCCCTGGGCCAATGACCACCTGATAGGGGGTAGCCATGACTTCTTTGTGCTTCTTTCTTGGGATGGGAAGTCGGTGTCTGCAGAAACGATGGGCCGGACTGTTGACTGACTGGTGCCACCACAGCCTCATTGTCTGGTGTCAGCTCTGTACCTCCTGCCGCTGTTCATGCCGCTGCTGCTAGTCAACCGTCCCTGGATGGACACTTCTGAGTGCCAGTCCGTGTTCCAGTAGCTTCCAAGGATGACCTCAGTTCTTACTTGGTGGTGATTAGATCTGTCCCCAAGGTGCTGGTCAGCTTCTCCAGAGAGTCCGGAATCCAAGGTAGGTTTCGCCTAGTGAAGGAGAGCAGGTTCTGTGCTAATTGGCCCCTCCGGGCCCTTGAGCATGAACTGTGAGTCATGTTTCTGCCAACCTTAGACAATATAGGGCTTCTCTAGGCATATAGACAATATAGGCCCTATATGGTCACACATTTCTGATGGACTCTACTCATTATACTAGGTGGATCCACTGTATTTTTTTCCTTGTAGTCATTTCTATCTCCTAATGATTCCTGAGAATTCTTCAAAGGTTTCTTTCTTAGGACTGAGAAGAAAATTTCTTGAGAGGATACCAGAAATTCCAAAAGGATATTTTCCATCTTTTGTAAGCATATACTATAATTTAATGTGGATTTTATGCATCATGTGTGTTTTATAGACGAAAAACAATGTTTTTATTTTGTTGGGTGATTATATTTTACTCTCTAAGAGCCATGAGAACACTTTGTCTGTCATGTTTGAGAATAAAGTTTAGTAAAAATGCAAAGCGAGTAATATGCACAAAAATGTGGAATAAAATCACTTTGTCTTTCTCTCTCCCACACCTCTCTCTCTCTCTCTCTTTTCCCACTCTGGGTCTTTCTCTCCTTTCATGTAAGAGACTGTTGGTTGAAAACTGTCACCATTGTCCACACCAGTAAACACACTGCAGTTGGTGGTCTGCGTGTCATTCTCGGGCCGCCCCTCACAGGGACCTGTTTCTGTAGAATCTGGTGAAAGCCCTAAGCTCCCAGACACTGACTCTAAAGCAGCTGGGCACAGGGCGCCCAGGTCCAAGCCAGCACCGGAAAGTAGTTTGTTGGTCACCAGCTTCATGCAGACAGTCTTCCTTCTTAATTAAAGTGCTATGATCTAAGTGGTGAAATACTTTCAAGGAGCACTAGTTTGAAATCAGCACAGCCCACACACAATCTTGGTTTTCAGAGAGCCAGGACATCTGCACCTGCATCTCCATTTGGAAGCTGGCATGCATGGGCCTGAGTGCCCACTATTTCAGGATTATCTGGGGAGATTTTTGATGCAGGTGAAGCATTTTGGTGGTGATTTGTCTCTGATTTGGTAGGGGGGCGGGGCTCCCTGTTGTGGGCTGTGCAGGGGCTGGCAGCAGAGAATCTGGAGTTGAATCAGGGTCCAGTCCCATCCGGACCCCTGGCTTTCCACTCGCAAGTCACTGGACAGTGGTGTAAGGACCCCTGGCTGACCTCCGTCAGTACTGACTGGACGTAGCGAGTCCAGGAGGAGAACGGGGATTTGGGAAAAAGGTTCTTTCCAATAGCAGGTTATTTTTCTCGCTGTTCCTCCTCTGTCCCCAGACACGGTCTGAGCGTATGAGTGGCTGTAAATACAGATTTTCAAATAGGAGACAGAGGTCAGAACGCCCCTCCCCAGGGTTCCCCTGGAAGTCCACCCCAACCCCACCCGACATGTGCTCCATGAGGGCCAGGAAGCACAATCCTGGCACACTGACCAGGAGTTGGAGTCTGGGAATTTCCGTGAGTGGCCATCTCAGTCCTGCGCTGGCAGAGAGGGGATTTGAGCTTCTCCACACCTCAGGGGGCAGTCGCTCTCACTGAAAGTTCCCAGAATTATCCCACAATTATCCCACAATCCTGATAATTATCCCACAATTATCAGGAGCGCAAAGCTCCATTTTTATTGCCAAAATAAGTTTTAAAATCCTCTTTCTTAGTGGGTTGTGCACACGAGTGTAAGAGGGAACACTCAGAACAAGTTCAAACGCTTTCTCTACAGCCTGAGTCGGAACAGCGCCCATGGTCTCAGAGGGACAATGCTGGCACCCTCCAGGGCTGTGATGAACCAGACGCTAGTCACCGAGTTCTTCATTCTGGGGTTCTCAGAAACACCTGGGCTGCGAACGCTGCTCTTTTCCGCCTTCCTGCTTCTGTACACAGTGGCCCTCTCTGGAAACCTGCTCATTGTGGTGGTCATCAACTCCAGTCCAGCCCTGCACACCCCCATGTACTTCTTCCTGGTCAACCTGGCTGTGGTGGACATTCTCTGCACGTCCACGATCCTACCTGAGCTTCTGGTGGGCATGGTGGCTAGCAAGACCATCTCTTATGGGGGCTGCATGGCCCAGCTCTTCTTCTTCACGTGGTCCATGGGGGCCGAGCTGCTGCTCTTCTCGGCCATGGCCTATGACCGCTACGTGGCCATCTGCCGGCCCCTGCACTACAGCGCCCTCATGGGCCCCCGGGTGTGCGCGCTCTTGGCGGGGGTGGTGTGGACAGTCAGCCTGATCAACACCAGCGTGAACACGAGTCTCTTGCTTCGCCTGCCCTTCTGCCGCTCCAACGTGGTGGAGCACTTCTTCTGTGAGATCCCCCCTCTGCTGAAGCTCTCCTGCGCCCCGACCCAGCTGAATGAAACCATGGCCTTCACGGCAGACATCTTCCTGGCCGTGGGGAACTTCTCGGTGATCACGCTGTCCTACGGCTGCATCATCGGCAGCATCCTGCGCATGCGCTCGGCGGTGGGCAAGCGGCGCGCCTTCTCCACCTGCTCCTCCCACCTTCTGGTGGTCACCTTGTACTACTCCACCGTCATCTACACTTACATCCGCCCCGCCTCCAGCTACTCGCTGGACAAGGACAAGCTGGTGTCGGTGATCTACACTTCCGTGGCCCCCTCCCTGAACCCCCTCATCTACTCGCTGAGAAACATGGAGGTCAAGGCGGCGCTCAGGAGGCTTCTGTCCTGCAGCTGAGGTCACGCCCAGCAAGGTCCTCTTGCCTGGAGGGCGGGGCCCAGTGTGGCTTTCCCTAAACTGGGGCATGGTTGTTGTCTGGAAGCCCATCCTGCCTCCTAAGGTCTCACCCTACTGGACTGTATAGTGAGACCATGGGACCAGCTCTAGGCATCTCTCCCCCACTTTCAGGAAGCCCCTTAACCTCCCAGACTCGCCCTGTCCTTCCCTGGTGGATCCTGGGATGACCAATGACAGCTTCATGACCCAAGAAGCACGTAGTAGATCACCAGCTGCACCTGGCCCTTTCTTCAGCCCTTCTAGCAACTTCTTCCCAAGATGCCTCATCTTTGTTTTCCAACAAGCCTGGACTTCGCTGCAGCCCTCCTTTTTTGGGCTTCTGCATTCGCAATGGGTGGCCTTTGCCTTAGTCACAGGAGGATTTGAGCAGGGACGAGAGGGATTAAGGTAGGATATGTTAGTCCTGTTCTACCTTAGGATAGGGATTTCCACTGGGGGGAGTGTGGGGCGGATTTCAGGAAGATAGGTTCCCCCTGGTAGCAAAGTGGTCTTCCAGGAGTGGTCTTTTTAAATGTGAGTGATTTTTAGGAGAATATTTTGGCAAGGCTTTTTCAAGTCTATGATGTAAAGATGTTACTGGCATCAGTGTGGAAAGTGGCCAGGCTCTTTCCTTTTCTTCCCCCTCCACCACAAACTCAGCTGTCCTCCCCTTCAGAACTGGACGGCAGGAAGATTGGGCTCAGGAGGGTTTGGAACCCAGGGAGATGCTGGGGAAGAGGGGCTTTTCATGGGCGAGCCCTTTCTGTTCCTTTGTGATTTAGCTTCACAGCGCTGGGGGAGGGGCGTGGGGAATCTGTGCGGCTTGAAGGGATGGGGACAGAAGGGCCTCTTTGAGGGAAGTGTGTTCTTGATTCCCTGGGGGCTGTCTCCTTTGAGCAAATCTTCCCCTGCTATGGTGCTTGTCTGTCTCCTGAAGACTGTAAACACTTTGAGGACAATGACAAGGTCCACCTTCTTACACTTGAACCAGGGTTTGTTCCTCTAAACTGGCTCATTCTGTAAGCAATGTGCACCATGTATGAGGCAGGCACCCTGTAAATACCACTGACTGCAGATTGAATGATACAGGGATGATTTCTACCAATGAGACCATCAGACTTCTTTTTGGAAAGACTTGGTAGAGGCATTTTTGTGACATGGTTAGTCAGTGAATGATGACCTCATGTGAAGAGTTGACTCATTGGAAAAGACTCTGATGCTGGGAGGGACTGGGGGCAGGAGGAGAAGGGGACGACAGAGGATGAGATGGCTGGATGGCATCACTGACTCGATGGACATGAGTCTGAGTGAACTCTGGGAGTTGGTGATGGACAGGGAGGCCTGGCGTGCTGTGATTCATGGGGTCACAAAGAGTTGGACACGACTGAGCGACTGAGCTGAGATAAACTGAATCAGAAATAAGCTTCACGGTTGTGAGATTTATGAAACCTGTGGAAATTGGAAAGTGTCACTGAAATGGTGGCCAGTGGCAGAATTCTCAGTACAATCCTGGAGTGTGCGAGTTTACACAGGGCCTGATATGTGTGTGTGTGGGGGGGTGGGGGTGGGGGTGGGGGTGGGGTGGAAGGTGTTGGTCGGCAGCGTGTTGAGAGTTGTTGGCGCCACGCCCTGTGGTTTGACCTTTAGATGCATAGGCTTTGCCATCTGTGCTGCTCTGACCTCAGGGTAAGCATGGCTGCAGGAAGTGCTTCCAGACATGAATCCTGAAGCCAGAATCTGCATGAGAGGCGCCTGTCCCCACCTCCTAGTTGGGGGAGGCACTGCACTGAAATACGTGTCCAGATCCCCCAGGGAGGAGCCCGGCCAAGGTAGCCCCCTTGAGGCTCGGACTCCTGGCTCATATGGACTCCTGGTCTCTGCTGCTCTCTGTGCTGTAGGAACTCCCTGAAGAGGATAATGGGGTCTCTTTTAACTGCAAATGGATTCTATGCTAATAAACTAGAAAATAAGACATTTGAAAGGAGAATATACGAAAGTAAAACCCTTTGTTATCCCATTGAGAGGCAGCTACCTGTAACATTCTGGTATAAACAGTTTTCTGTTTGTACTTCTACACATATATACACAGGTTATCAAGGGGAAGGGGTGAGATAAATGAGGAGTTTGGGATTAACAGATATGCTCTACTATATAGAAAACAGGTAACTAACAAGGACCTACTGTATTATAGCACAGGGAAATCTACTCAATATGTTTTAATAGCCTATAAGGAAAAAGAATCTGAAAAAGAATATATATACATATATAAGAATTACTTTGTTATATACCCCAAACTAACACAACTGTACTTCAATAAAAAATGGAGGATCACTTTGTATTTATTATTTTATGAAAACTGTTTCTCACGGTTTAGAATTCTTCACATGTCATCCCAGGTTTCTCCAGGTCACTTCATTTGGGAGGGACTGTGCTCATTATTGGGGTGTGCATGAAGTCAGTGTGCCCACTAGCACCTCGGGCATCATCCTGCAAGTGCGGGCCTTCTCCCTTTCCTCAAGCCTGACATTCACATTCTCAGAAAGTTCCCTTGTTCTTTCTTTACTCCAAAATAAAATGTATGCGTAATAAATAATGTTTTTAAATACCGAAATTAAAAAAGAGACAATGTTTTTTTTTTTCAGTTTGATAATCTTTAATTAGAATGTATCAGACTAGCCTTCATGCAGGTAACAATTATAATCTCCAGAATAAATATTTTTAAATGCCACAACTGTTTTTAGTACCCAAAAGTGACCTAAACTAAGCAGAACTGGATAGAAATAAACTGTGTAAGAATGGAGTCATTATAAAGATTTTTCCTGTTTAAACTCAGTTTTCAGCTAAGTACAGGGTGCCTGCAGCTCTTCATCAGGTCACAGTGTAGGTGAGGAGAAAGGGACCCTTGTGCACTGTTGATGGGAGTGTGACTAGTGCAGCTGCTGTGGAGAAGAGTACGGAAGCTCCTCAAAGAATTAAAAATAGAGCTACTTTATGATCCAACGTGGAGAAGGGCATCCAGCCCACTCCAGTCCTCTTGCCTGGAGAATCCCATGGACAGAGGAGCCTGGCGGGCTACAGCCCATGTGGTCACAAAGAGTTGGACACGACTGAGCGTGAGCACACTTGACCGACAGGCTTCCTCCTGGGCCTATATATCCAAAGGGACCGAATCAGGATCTTGAGAGACCCACATCCCTGTGCACACTACAGTTATATATACATGTATGTATGTATTTGTATGTATACATATATAATGTGTGTGTGTAGTGTAGAGATATATGTATGTATCTACACATATACACGCACATCTACATGAGAATACTATTCAGCCCTATGAAAAGCTGACACCTGCTATTTGTGACATTTGGCTGAGTTATTCAGACAGAGGTAAATACTGTAAGATCTCTTTTATACGTGGAATCTAAAAAATCAAACTCAGAAATAGACAGCAGTGTGGCAGTTAACAGGGGCTGGGGTAAGGTTAAGGAATTATTGTCAAAGGGTACTAAGTTCCAGTTATAAAACTAACAAGTTTTGCATATCTAATGCACTTCAGAATTATTTTTTAAATCAGGGTTATTATAGCTAGTAGTACTCCATTACATTACCAGAGGTCAACTTGCCAACATCTGTTGGATCATAGAAAAAATAATAGAGTTCCAGAAAAACATCTACTTCTGCTTCATTGACTGTGCTAAAGCCTTTGACTGTGTGAGTCACAACAAACTGTGGAAAATTCTTCCAACAAAAATGGCAGACTCCAGTATTGACACACAGACAAATCGATTCCAGACAGGGTCAGTGTACCCTGTAAAACAAATGAACTAACTCCAGCTAGGCTACCCACTCCCACAAGAGCTAGCTCCCAAAAGAACTGGTTCCAACTGGTGGTGGTGGTTTAGTCACTAAGTTGTGTCTGACTCTTGCAACCCCTTCGACTGTAGCCTGCCAGGCTCCTCTGTCCATGGGGATTCTCCAGGCAAGAATACTGGAGTGGGTTGCCATTTCCTTCTCCAGGGGATCTTCCCGACCCAGGAATTGAACCCAGGTCTCCTGCATTGCGACTTAGCAGCAGCAGCAGCAGCTCCTGCATCGCAGGCAGATTCTTAACTGACTGAGCTACAAGGGAAGCCCCAACTGGACCAGTTCCCAAATCAGGTAAATAAAATTACCCTTCAAATGAGCTAATTTCAACTGGGGTGAACTTGCTCCATGAGGACTAGTTCCCAATGAACTGGTTCAGGGTAGAGTCCAACAGCACCTCCTCTCTGCAAATGGGTACCCAACCAAATTGGCTTATCCCATAAAGGAAAAGACCAGATTGGAGGGGAGAAATGTTCCCGGTGTACACACCAGAGCGACTTACCCTCCAAAATCGAACCTGTTGGCTGTCAACACAAAAGGACACATAAAACAAGCAAACTGGCTGAAGCAGCTATCAAATTGGGCAGACTTACCCTCCAAACATAATTGAGTCCGTCAGCTCTAGAAGTTTGTTGGTTCCTTGTCTCAGCTGCCAAGCTCTGGGAGAAGTCAGTGCCACTTCAGGGAATCTTGAAGGAAAGATTCTCAGGACAACAAATGGTCCTGGGAGCTGCTAGGGTCCTGCCCCAATATTCCCTGATTGGGGCTGGCTAGCCACAAGCAGCAAGGCTCCTGGCTGGCTAAGCCGAATTGTTACCTAGTTCAAGCTTGCTCTTGTCACCACTCGATAGGCCAATGAATCCGAGAGAGGAGGTATTGAGGCAAGGAAGAGACCTAGAAAATGGCAGGCTAGAACCTCAAAATAACCATCCTCCAAACTGTGGAAAATTCTTAGGAAGATGGCAATACCAGACCACCTTACCTGCCTCCTGAGAAACCTGTATGCTGGTCAAGAAGCAACAGTTAGAACCAAACATGGAATAATGGACTGGTTCAAAATTGGGAAGGGAGCACAATAAGGCTGCATATTGTCACCCTGCTTATTAAACTTATATGCAGAGTATATCATGCAAAATGCTGGACTGGATGAAACACAAGCTGAAATCAAGATTGTGGGGAGAAATATCAATAACCTCAGATATGCAGATGACACCACCCTTATTACAGAAAGTGAAGAAGAACTAAAAAGCCTCTAGATGAAGGTTAAAGAGGAAAGTGAAAAAGCTGGCTTAAAACTCAATATTCAAAAAGTGAAGATCATGGCATCAGTCCAATCACTTCATGACAAATAGATGGGGAAACAATGGAAAAGTTCAGTTCAGTTCAGTCACTCAGTCGTGTCCAACTCTTTCTGACCCCATGGACTACAGCACGCCAGGCTCCCCTGTCCATCACCAACTCCCAGATCTTGCTCAAACTCATGTCCACTGAGTTGGTGATGCCATCCAACCATCTCATCTTTGTCACTACCTTCTCCTGCCTTCAATCTTACCCAGCTTCAGGGTCTTTTCCAATGAGTCAGTTCTTTGCATCAGGTGGCCAAAGTGTTGAAGCTTCATCTTCAGCATCAGTTCTTTCAATGAATATTCAGGATTGATTTCCTTTAGGATGGACTGGTTGGATCTCCTTGCTGTCCAAGGGACTCTCAAGAGTCTTCTGCAACACCACAGTTCAAAATCATCAACTCTTCAGTGCTCAGTTTTCTTTATGATCCAACTCTCACATCCATACATGATTACTGGAAAAAACCATAGTTTTGACTATATGGATCTTTGCTGGCAAAGTAATGTCTCTGTTTTTTAATATGCTGTCTAGATTTGCCATAGCTTTTCTTCCAAGAAGCAAGCATCTTTTAATTTCATGGCTGCCATCACCATCTGCAGTGATTTTGGATCCCAAGAAGATAAAGTCTGTCACTGTTTTCATTGATGCCAAAGCTGAGCACCAAAGAACTGATGCTTTTGAACTGTGGTGTTGGAGAAGACTCTTGAGAGTCCCTTGGACTGCAAGGAAATCAAACCAGTAAATCCTAAAGGAAATCAGTCCTGAATATTCATTGGAAGGACTGTTGCTGACGCTGAAACTCCAATACTTTGGTCATCTGATGCAAAGAACTGACTCATTGGAAAAGACCCTGATGCTGGGAAAGGTTGAAGGCAGGAGGAGAAGGGAATGACAGAGGATGAGATGGTTGGATGGCATCACTGACTCAATGGACATGAGTTTGAGCAAGCTCTTGGAGTCGGTGATTGTCAGGGATGCCTGGCCTGTTGCAGTCCATGGGGTTGCAAAGAGTTGGACATGACTGAGTAACTGAACTGAACTGAACTGAACTGTTTCTTTTGGAAAAGGAGAATGACAAGACTGTGTATTATCATGCTGATTATTTAACTTATATGCAGAATACATCATGTGAAATGCTGAGTTGGATGAAGCACAAGCTGGAATCAAGATAGACAGGAAAAATATCAATTACCTCAGGTATGCAGATGACACCACCCTTATGGCAGAAAGTGAAGCAGAACTAAAGAACCTCTTGATGAAAAGTGAAAGAGGAGAGTGAAAGAGCTGGCTTAAAACCCAACATTAAAAAAAAACTAAGGTCATAGCATCCAATCCCATCACTTTATGGCAAATAGATGAGGAAACAGTGGAAGCCACTGCAGATGGTGGCTGTGCTGTGCTGTGCTGATTTGCTCGGTCGTGTCCGACTCTGCGACCCCATGGACTGTAGCCTCAGGCTCGTCTGTCCATGGAGATTCTCCAGGCAAGGATACTGAGTAGGTTGTCATGCCCTCCTCCAGGGGACCTTCCCAATCCAGGGATCGAACCCAGGTCTCCCACATTGCAGGCAGATTCTTTACCAACTGAGCCACCAGGGAAGCCCCATGGTGACTGTATTCTTTTATTAACTCTTTTAACAGATTCATCAACACATTCAGTTTTTAGACTTGTGAACTCATTCACTGGTCACAACAAATGCAGTAAGAGGTGTGTGTAGGGGTCAAACACCTCACTTTTCCTCTTGTTCTTTGGCACCTAAGGAGAGCTGCAGACTGACACCCAGCCGGTGTGCGTCAGGTGTCAGCGCAGGTCCCTCCTCGCACAGCAGCGGCCACGGCCACACCGGGCTGCCAAGCCACCCAACGACAAGGTTTGCTGGAAGTTTGGGATTGCATATTCCATTTCACTACTTGGGATTGGTCTGTTCAGATTATCTTTTTCTTCCTGATTCAGTTTTGAAAAATTATGGTTTTTAGGAATATATACACTTCTTATAGGTTGTCTAATGTTTTGGTATATAACTGTACATAGAATTCTCTTATGATTTTATTGTATCTCTGTGATGTAAGTTGTAGTTTCATTTCTTATTTTGCTTATTTGGGCCCTTTGTCTTTTCCCCTAATGAGCCCGACTCAAAGCTTATGAATTTTGTTTATCTTTTCAAAAACCAGCCCTTGGTTTTATTGATATTTTCTATATATACATATATTTTTGGCTCTATGTTACTTAACTTCTTCTGATCTTTATTATTTATTTTCTTCTGCTGACTTTGGGCTTTGTTATTTTTTTCTAATTCTTTTAGATAAAAGATTGTTATTTATTTATTTTTTCCTGTTTCTTGATGTAGGTCTGTATTGCCACAAACCTTCCTCTTAGAGCTACTTTGCGAAAGTTGCATTTTGATTTTCATGTGCCTGAAGGTATTTTCTGATTACCTCTTTGATTTCTTCATTGACCCACTGTTATTTTTTAAATTAAATTAAATTTATTTTAATTGGAGGCTAATTACAATATTGTGGTGGTTTTTGCCATACATCCACATGGATCAGCCACAGATGCACATGTGTCCCCCCATCTTGAACCCCCCTCTCTCCCCATGCCATCCCTCTGAGTTGTTCCAGAGCACTGACTTTGAGTGTTCTGCTTCCTGCATCGAACTTGAGCTGGTCATCTATTTTATATATTTCAATGCTATTCTCTCAAATCATCCCACCCTCACCTTCTCCCACATAGTCTGAAAGTCTGTTCTTTACATCTGTGTCTCTTTTGCTGTCTTTTATGTAGGGTCATCATTATCACCTTTCTAAATTCCATTTATGTGCATTAATATACTGTATTGGTGTTTCTCTTTCTGACCTTTTTCACTCTATGCTGCTGCTGCTGCTAAGTCTCTTCAGTCATGTCCAACTCTGTGCAACCCCATAGACGGCAGGCCACCAGGCTCCTCTGTCCCTGGAATTCTCCAGGCAAGAACACTGGAGTGAGTTGCCATTTCCTTCTCCAATGCATGAAAATGAAAAGTGAAAGTGAGGTTGCTCAGTCATGTCTGACTCTGAGACCCCATGGACTGTAGCCTACCAGGCTCCTCAGTCCATGGGATTTTCCAGGCAAGAGTACTGGAATGGAGTGCCATTGCCTTCTCCCTCACTCTGTATAAGAGGCTCCAGTTTCATCCACCTCATTAGAACTGACTCAAAAGTGTTCTTTTTTATAGCTGAATAATATTCCATTGTGTATATGTATCACAACTTCCTTATCCATTCATCTGCCGATGGACATCTAGGTTGCTTCCATGTCCTAGCTATTGTAAATGGTGCTGCAATGAACATTGGGGTACATGTGTCTCTTTCAATTCTTGTTTCCTCAGGGTGTATGCCCTGCAGTGGGATTGCTGGGTCATATGGCAGTTCTATTTCCAGTTTTTTAAGGAATAGCCACACTGTTCTCCATAATGGCTATACTTGTTTGCATTCCCACCAACAGTGAAAGAGGGTCCCTTTTCTCCACGTTTTCTCCAGCATTTATTGTTTGTAGACTTTTTGATGACAGCCATTCTGACTGGCAAGAAATGGTACTTCATTTGCATTTCTCTGATGAGTGATGTTGACCATCTTGTCATGTGTTTGTTAGCCATCTGTATGTCTTCTCTGGAGAAATGTCTGTTTAATTCTATGGCCCACTTTTTGATTGGGTTGTTTGTTTTTCTGGTACTGAGCTGGAAGAGCTGCTTGTATATTTTGGAGATTAATTCTTTGTCAGTTATTTCATTTGCTATTATTTTCTCCCATTCTGAAGACTGCCTTTTTACCTGGCTTATAGTTTACTTCACTGTGCAAAAGATTTTAAGTTTAATTAGGTCCCATTTGTTTATTTTTATTTCCATTACTCTGGGAGGTGGGTCATAGAGGATCTTGCCACGATTTATGTCAGAGTGTGTTCTGCCTATGTTTTCCTCTAAGAGTTGTATAGTTTCTGGTCTTATATTTATATCTTTAATCCATTTTGAGCTTATTTTTGTGTATGTTGTTGGGAAGTATTCTAGTTTCATTTTTTTTACAGGTGGTTGGCCAGTTTTCCCAGGACCACTTGTTAAAGAGACTGTCTTTTCTCCATTGTATATTTTTGCTTCCTTTGTCAAAGATAAGGTGCCTATAGGTGTGTGGATTTATCTCTAGGCTTTCTATTTTGTTCCATTGATGTATATTTCTGTCTTTGTGCCAGTACCATACTGTTTTGAGGACTGTAGTCTGAAGTCAGGAAGGTTGATTTCTCCAGTTCCATTATTCTTTTCAACATTGTTTTGGCTATTTGAAGTTTTATGTGTTTCCATACAAACTGTGAAATTATTTGTTCTAGTTCTGTGAAAAATACTGTTGGTAGCTTGATAGGGATTGCCTTGAATCTAAAGATTGCTTTGGGTAGTGTACTCATTTT
Source organism: Bos indicus x Bos taurus (assembly GCF_003369695.1). Classification (NCBI taxonomy): domain Eukaryota; kingdom Metazoa; phylum Chordata; class Mammalia; order Artiodactyla; family Bovidae; genus Bos; species Bos indicus x Bos taurus. Next base: position 72,089 of record NC_040101.1, on the reverse strand, counting down.
CACTATATTGATTCTTCCAATCCATCAAGATGGTATATTTCTCCATCTATTTGTGTCATCTTTGATTTATTTCATCAGTGTTTTATAGTTTTCTATATATGGGTATTTTGTTTCTTTAGGTAAATTTATTCGTAAGTATTTTATTCTTTTTGTTTCAATGGTGAATGGGATTGTTTCCTTAATTTCTCTTTCCATTTTTCATTGTTAGTGGCTCAGATCATGAATTCCTTATTGCCAAATTCAGACTTAAACTGAAGAAAGTGGGGAAAACCATTAGACCATTCAGGTATGACTGAAATCAAATCCCTTATGATTATACAGTGAAAGTGAGAAGTAGATTTAAGGGAATATATCTGATAGACAGAATGCCTGATGAATTATGGACAGCAGTTCATGACATTGTACAGGAGACAGGGAGCAAGACCATCCTCAAGAAAAAGAAATGCAAAAAAGCAAAATGGCTGTCTGAGGAGGCCTTACAAATAGCTGTGAAAAGAAGAGAAGTGAAAAGCAAAGGAGAAAAGGAAAGATATACCCGTTTGAATGCAGAGTTTCAAAGAATAGCAAGGAGAGATAAGAAAGCCTTCCTCAGTGATCAGTGCAGAGAAATAGAGGAAAACAATTGAATGGGAAAGACTAGAGATCTCTTCAAGAAAATTAGAGATACCAAGGGAACATTTCATGCAAAGATGGGCTCAATAAAGGACAGAAATGGTAGGGACCTAATAGAAGCAGAAGATATTAAGAAGAGGTAGCAAGAATACACAGAAAACTGTACAAAAAAGATCTTCATGACCCAGATAACCACGATGGTGTGATCACTCACCTAGAGCCAGACATCCTGGAATGTGAAGTCAAGTGGGCCTTAGAAAGCATCACTACGAACAGAGCTAGTGGAGGTGATGGAATTCCAGTTGAGCTATTTCAAATCCCAAAAGATGATGCTGTGAAAGTGCTGCACTCAATATGCCAGCAAATTTGGAAAACTCAGCAGTGGCCACAGGACTGGAAAAGGTCAGTTTTCATTCCAATCCCAAAGAAAGTCAATGCCAAAGAATTCTCAAACTATTGCACAATTGCACTCATCTCACACACTAGCAAAGTAATGCTCAAAATTCTCCAAGCTAGGCTTCAACAATACATGAACCGTGAACTTCCAGATGTTCAAGTTGGTTTTAGAAAAGGCAGAGGAATCAGAGATCAAATTGCAAACATCTGCTGGATCATCAAAAAAGCAAGAAAGTTCCAGAAAAACATCTATTTCTGCTTTATTGACTATGCCAAAGCCTTTGACTGTGTGGATTGCCAAAAACTGTGGAAAATTATCCAAGAGATGTGAATACCAGACCACCTGACTGGCCTCTTGAGAAATATGTATGCAGGTCAAAAAGCAACAGTTAGAACTGGACATGTAACAACAGACTGGTTCCAAATAGGAAAAGGAGTATGTCAAGGCCATATATTGTCACCCTGCTTATTTAACTTATATGCAGAGTACATTATGAGAAACACTGGGCTGGAAGAAGCACAAGCTGGAATCAAGATTGCTGGGAGAAATATCAATAACCTCATATATGCAGATGATACCACCCTTATGGCAGAAAGTGAAGAAGAACTAAAGAGCCTTTTGATGAAAGTGCAAGAGGAGAGTGAGAAAGTTGGCTTAAAGCTCAACATTCAGAAAACCAAGATCATGGCATCCAGTCCCATCACTTCATGGCAAATAGATGGGGAAACAGTGGCTGACTTTATTTTTTTGGGCTCCAAAATCACTGCAGATGGTGATTGCAGCCATGAAATTAAAAGATGCTTACTCCTTGAAAGGAAAGTTATGACCAACCTAGACAGCACATTCAAAAGCAGATACATTACTTTGCCAACAAAGGTCCATCTAGTCAAGGCTATGGTTTTTCCAGTTGTCATGTATGGATGTGAGAGTTAGAACATAAAGAAAGCTGAGTGCTGAAGAATTGATGCTTTTGAACTGTGGTGTTGGAGAAGACTCTTGTGAGTCCTTTGGACAGCAAGGAGATACAACCAGTACATCCTAAATTAGGAGATCAGTTCTGAATACTCATTGGAAGGACTGGTGTTGAAGCTGAAACTCCAATACTTTGGCCACCTGATACGAAGAGCTAACTCATTTGAAAAGACCTTGATGCTTGGAAAGATTGAAGGCAGGAGGAGAAGGGGACAACAGAAGATGAGATGGTTGGATGGCATCACCAACTCAATGGACATGTTTGGATAAACTCTGGGAGTTGGTGATGGACAGGGAGGCCTGGCATGCTGCAGTCCATGGGGTCACAAAGAGTCGAACACGACTGAGTGACTGAACTGAACTGAATGTACAGGAATGCAAAGGATTTCTGTGTATTAACTTTATATCCACAACTTTATATATTGATTGATTAGCTCTAGTAATTTTCTGGTGGTATCTTTAAGGTTTTCTATGTAGAGGATCATGCCATCTGCAAAAAGAATTTTACTTCTTTTCCAATATGGATTCCTTTTATTTCTTTTTCTTCTCTGATTGCTGTGGCTAGGACTTTCAAAACTATGTTGAATAGTAGTGGTGAGAGTGGGCATCCTTGTCTTGTTCCTGATTTTAGAGGAAATGCTTTCAATTTTTCACCATTGAGGAAAATGTTTGCTGTGGGTTTGTTTTATTATGTTAAGGTATGTTTCTTCTATGCTTGCTTTCTGGGGAATTTTTATCATAAATCTGTGTTGAGTTTTGTCAAAGGCTTTCTCTGCATCTATTGATATTATCATGTGGTTTTTATCTTTCAGTTTGTTAATATGGTATCACATTGATTAATTTTTGAATATTAAAGAATCCTTGCATCCCTGAGATAAAGCCCACTTGGTCATGATGTATAATCTTTTAATATGTTGTTGGATTCCGTTTGCTAGAATTTTGTTGAGGATTTTTGCATCTATATTCATCAGTGATATTGGCCTGTAGTTTTCTTTTTCTGTGGCATTTTTGTCTGGTTTTTGGTATTAGGGTGATGGTGGCCTTATAGAATGAGTTTGAGAATTTACCTTTCTCTGCAATTTTCTGGAAGAATTTGAGTAGGATAGGTGTTAGTTCTTCTCTAAATTTTTGGTAGAATTCAGCTGTGAAGCCATCTGGTCCTGGGCTTTTGTTTGTTGGAAGATTTTTGATTACAGTTTCGATTTCCGTGCTTGTGATAGGTCTGTTAAGACTTTCTACTTCTTCCTGGTTCAGTTTTGGAAGGTTATACTTTTCTAAGAATTTGTCCATTTCTTCCAAGTTTTCCATTTTATTGGCATATACTTGCTTATAGTAGTCTCTTATGATCTTTTGTATTTGTGTGTTGTCTATTGTGATTTCTCCATTTTCATTTCTAATTTTATTGATTTGATTCTTCTTTCTTTTTTGCTTGATGAGTCTGGATAATGGTTTGTCTATTTTATTTATCTTCTCAAAGACCCACCTTCTAGTTTTGTTGCATTTTGCTATAGTCCTCTTTATTTCTTTTTAATTTATTTCTGCTCTGATTTTTATGATTTCTTTCCTTCTACTAACTGTGGGGTTTTTCTGTCCTTTTTTTAAGTTGCTTTAGGTGTAAAGTTAGGTTGTTTATTTGATGTTTTTCTTGTTTCTTGAAGTAGGCTTATATTGCTATGAACCTCCCTCTTAGCACTGCTTTTGCTGAATCTTATAGGTTTGGGTTGTTGTGTTTTCATTTTCAATTGTTTCTATGCATATTTTGATTGCCTTTTTGATTTATTCTGTGATCTGTTGGTTTTTCAGAAGCATGTTGCTTAGCCTCCACATGTTTGTATTTTTAATATTTTTTTTTCCCTGTAGTTGACATCTAGTCTTACTGCATTATGATCAGAAAAGATGCTTGGAATGATTTCATTAAAAATTTTTTTACCAAGGCTAGATTTATGGCCCAGGATGTGATCTATCCTGGAGAATGTTCTGTATGTACTTGAGAAAAAGGTGAAATCTATTGTTTTTGGGTGAAATGTCCTGTAGATATCAAATAGGTCTAACTGGTCTGTTATATCCTTTAAAGCTTGTATTCCCTTGCCAATTTTCTGTTTGGTTGATCTATCTATAGGTGTGAGTGGATATTAAAGTCCCACACTCTGACTGTGTTACTGTTAATTTCCCCCTTCATACTTGTTAGCATTTGCCTTATGTACTGGAGTGCTCCTATGTTGGATGCATATCTATTCATAATTGTTATATCTTCTTCTTGGATTGATCCTTTGATCATTATGTGGTGTCCTTCTTTGATTCTTATTATGGTCTTTATTTCAAAGTCTATTTTTGTCTGATGTGAGTATTGCTACTCCTGCTTTCCTTTGGTCTCCATTTGCATGAAATATCTTTTCCCAGCCCCTCACTTTCAGTCTGTATGTGTCCCTATGCTTGAGGTGGGTCTCTTGTAGACAGCATATATAGGGGTCTTGTTTTTGTATCCATTCGACCAGTCTCTGTCTTTTGGTTAGAGCATTTAACCTATTTACATTTAAGGTAATTATTGATAAATATGATCCCATTACTGTTTACTTTGTTGTGTTGGGTTGGAGTTTATAAACCTTTTCTGTGTTTCCTGTCCAGAGAAGATCCTTTAGCATTTGTTGAAGAGCTGGTTTGGTGGTGCTGAATTCTCTCAGCTTTTGCTTGTCTGTAAACCTTGTGATTTTTCCTTCATATCTGAATGAGATCCTTGCTCAGTAGAATAATCTTGGTTGTAGGTTTTTCTCTTTCATCACTTTAAGTATGTCCTGCCATTCCCTTCTGGCCTGAAGAGTTTCTATTGAAAAATCAGCTGTTATCCTTATGGGGATCCCCTTGTGGGTTATTTGTTGCTTTAAATATTTGCTCTTTGTGTTTGATTTTTGTTAGCTTGATTAATATGTGTCTTGGGGTGTTTTGCCTTGGGTTTATCCTGTTTGGGACTGTCTGGTGGCTCTTTCCTTCCCCATTTTAGGGAAGTTTTCAACCATTATCTCCTCAAGTATTTTCTCATACCCTTTCTTTTTGTTTTCTTTTTCTGGGACACCTATGATTTGAAGCGAAGTGAAGTGAAAGTCGCTCAGTTGTGTCTGACTCTTTATGACCCCATGGACTATATATAGTCCATGGAATTCTCCAGGCCAGAATACTGGAGTGGTTAGCCTTTCCCTTCTCCAGGGGATCTTCCCAACACAGGGATTGAACCTAGGTCTCCCACACTGCAGGTGGATTCTTTACAGCTGAACCACAAGGCCAGTCCAAGAATACTGGAGTGGGTAGACTATCCATTCTCCAGCAGATCTTCCCAACCCAGGAATTGAACCAGGGTCTCCTGCATTGCAGGCAGATTCTTTACCAACTGAGCTATCAGGGAAGACCTGATTTTAATGTTGGGGCATTTAACATTGTCCCAGAGGCCTCTGAAGTTGTCCTAACTTCTTTTAATTTTTATTTTTTTCCTCTCTGCTTCATTTATTTCCACCATTCTACCTTCCACCTCACTTATCCTCTCTTCTGCCTCAGTTATTCTACTGTTGGCTCCCTCCAGAGTGCTTCTAATTTCAGCTATTGGATTGTTCATTATTGATTGACTCTTCTTTATTTCCTCTAGGTCCTTGTTAAACATCTCTTGTGTCTTCTGAATCCTTGTCTCTAGTCTATTTATCTGTAACTCCATTTTGTTTTCAAGATTTTGGATCATCTTTACCATTGTTATTCTGAATTCTTTTTCCGGTAGACTCCTCATCTCCTCTTCTTTGGTTTGGTTTGGGAGGTTTTTATCACGTTCCTTCACCTGCTGAATATTTCTCTGCCTTTTCATTTTGTTTAGATTGCTGTGTTTCGGGTGCCCTTTCTGAGGCTGGAAGTTCATGGCTCCTCTTAATTGTGGAGTCTACTCCCTGTGGGTGGGGTTGGACCAGTGGCTTGTCAAGGTTTCCTGGTTGGGGGAGCTTGCATCTGTGTTCTGGTGGGTGAGCTGGATCTTTTCTCTCTGGGGTGAAATGAAGCATCCAGTTGGGAGTTTTGGGGTGTTTGTGGGTTTGGCATGGCTTTGGGAAACCTGCCTTTTAATGTTTGGGATTGTGTTCCCATTTTGCTGGAGAATTAGCGTGATGTGTTTTGCACTGGAGCTTGTTGGCTGTTGGGTGGATCTTGGTTTCAGTGTGGGTGTGGAGACTTTTGGTGAGCTCCCATCTATTAATGTTTCCTGCAGTCAGGAGTTTTCTGATGTTCTAAAGTTCTGGAATTAAACCTCCTGCCGCTGGCTTTCAGTCTTTCTCTTACAGTTGCCTCAAGACTTCTCCTTTCAAAGAGATTGGGCTACCTTTCTGGGTGCCTGGTGTCTTCCACCAGCATTCAGAAGTTGTTCTGTGAAAGTTGTTCAAGATTCAACTGACCTTTTGATGAATTTGTGGGGGAGAAAGCGGTCTCTCTGTCCTATTCCTCTGTTATTTTCGGACCGCCCCTTCCACTGTTATTTTTTTTAAATAGCATGTTGGTTACTTTCCATGCCTTTGTGTTGTAACCATTTTTCTTTATATAATTTATTTCTAGCTTCATGCCACTGTGGTCAGAAAAGCTGTTTGCTCTAATTTCTGTCTTTTAAAACTCATCCTCCTATTCCATCATCTTGATCTCCCTGCATCACTATTAAAGTTCTGTCACTTTGTCTAACATGGCTTGAACCTCTTTTGTTAGGTGCATGTTAAGAACTGTTGTGTCTTCTTGGAGAAACAACACAACTATATTATGGAACATCCTTTATACCTGATATCTTTCCTTGCTCTGAGCTCTACTATCTGAAATTGATATGGTTACTCCTGCCTGTCTTGATTAGTGTTAGCATGGTATATATGTCTCCATCTACATACTTTAAAAAAACTTTTTTTTTTAAAATTGAAGCATAGTTAATTTACAATGCTGTGTTAGTTTCAGGTGTATAGAAAAGTGTAGGTCAGCCATGGAGCAGGTCACTCACAGTGCAGGTCACCCACAGTGAGGTCACTCAGTGCAGGTCACCCATAGCGTAGGTCATGACAATGCAGGTCAGCTACAGTGTGAGTCACTCACAGTGAAGGTCAACCAGGTCACCCACAATACAGATCGCCCATGTTGCAGGTCAGCCATGGTGCAGGTCACCACAGGTCGGCGTGGCCCTGCAGTTAGTACTTACTGTATGTCTACTTGTTGCTACAACCTGGGGGAAACTTGGAAACAGTACTCTCAGTGAGAGAAGCCAGACTGAAAATGCATGATCCCTGACAGGAAATGCCAGAATATGTAGATGCAGACAGAGTGGCGGTTGACAGGGGCTGTGGAGCAGAGCATGCAGTCCCTACTTAAAAGTTACGGAGTTTCCACTGGGATGCTGGAAAAGTTCTGGAACTAGATAGTGATGACTGCAAAACGTTGTAAAAGTACTTAGCGCCACTGAATTGTGCACTTTGAATGGTTAAAGTAATCAACATTATGTCATGGTGTTTTACCACAAAAAAATGTAAACTGCTTGGAAAAAAAATCAACTCCTACATCTTGAAGAGATACAATTTTTATGTCTCAATTATAACTCAGCAAAGATGAGAAAATGCAAATACAATGTCAAAAAAAAGGACAAGAGTGGGCTTCCCTGGGGGCTCAGTGGTGGGAAGTCTGACTGCCAATGGAGGAGGCACAGACTTGATCCCTGATCCGGGAAGATCTCACATGCCTTGGAGCAACTAAGCCCACGCGCCCCAAATATTGAGCCTGTGCTCTAGAGCTGGGGAGCCATAACTACTGAAGCCCATCAACCTGGAGCCCATGCTCCTCAACAAGAGAAGCCGCCACCATGAGAAGTGCTCTCACCACTACAGGGCAGCCCCACTCCCCACAACCGGGGAAAAGCCTGTGTGGCAGCGAAGAGCCAGCAGTGCGGCAGATAAATAAATACAATCAGGTTTTGGAAGGAGACTAGAACTTGGCACACAGTAGGTACTCAGACTGGCTTGGCCGCCACTTAGCTGCTGTTTTGTTGCTGTTGTTGGCCTGTCTACAAAACCCCACCTGCCGCTCAGACTCGTGCCTTCCTTCCCACTCCCTGCTTGGAGCCCCTGTTAGCCCCAGGGGCCACCAGCAGTTCCTGACTCTGCCTGCAGCACAGCCTCTCTAACTGCAGGTTGGAGAACTGCTGGTCCCAGACAGGACTGTTCTGTTCTGGCACAGACAGGTCTGTGATTGGGTAACACCCTCTTTCCTGCACCTGTGTCTTCATCACAGAGGAAGGTTTGGCTCCATCACTGATGGGAAGCTATTCAGCTCTGTGTTTCCAAGATGAACCAGTGGTCAAGGGTGTGAATCTGGGATCTGTCCTCTGGAAACATCTCCTGCAATGGCCTCTTTGGGAGGACGTCAGTTTCTTCTCTGCCTTACTTTGAGGAAAATGACAGCCCCTGCCCAAGTGTGCCTCTTTCCTTGGATTCAATTTGCTCCATGCTGAGCTGAAGCCTGGAGAGAGAGCTGAGGCTGCCTCCCTTGACCACAGGGCCCTGCCTGAGCCCTGGGGTCCTCTTGTAGGCCATCAGCCGTTCAGAGGCCCCTGGGACTTCTGAAGTCTTCTAAGTGACCGTCTTTGAGGCTGGGTCCCAGTGGGTTAGTACCTTCACTGGTTACGCCGCACAGCAGAGCTGCGTGTATTTAAAGCAGGCCGCTCTTGCTGTGGTGGCCTTTGTGAATCCCCAGCTCTGCATCGGGTCAAGACTCAGTAAACACCTGCTCAAGACGGAGGTCGTTTCCTCAGTGTCAAGCCTGAGGTGACTCCCTGGGCAGTTTAAGGTTCATCTGCAGGCTTGAAAAGAAGCTTCAGTTTGTATAGCATTTTTAAAATAGTGCTCTGTATTTACTCCTGACCATGAACCTTTTCTCTTGCTACTGTGAAAGAGATTGGCTTTACAAAATTTGTGTAGGGGAAAATGACTAAGCTCAAGAAGCCTTTTATATACACTGAGCAGTTCTATTTTTTTTTTTCTGAGTGGCAAGAAGTGAGCAGGGAAGGAAAGGGGATGAGGATGTGGTGGCCGAGGCCACCTCCCAGCTCTGCAACCCAGACGCCAGGGTCGGGGAACCGTTGTGGGAAGTGCTGGGCTCTGGAGACACTGATGCTCATGTTCTTGCCACCATCCCAGTGGACACTGCTGCACAATGGCTGGGAGTCCCAGGGGCAGCACAGCTCTCCTCCGCAGTGGGCACTGCTTATGCTTTTCACATTTTCTGACCCAACATGAGACATTGTTCCCACTTCCTTCTGGACAGTGCACCTTCTGTGAGGTCTCAGGGGGAGTGTGGCCATGGGGTTAGGATCTGCTGTCATATTTGCAGTGACCTGATGTGTCTCAGGGTCCAGTGGCCTGAATGCTGCCTTTTTGGCTTGGTGGAGCCCATGAACCTGGGCTGTGATCCAGGTTGTAAGAGAGTTTGGCCTGGATGTGAGGGAACAGTCTTTCCAGTGTGTTCACTGATTTCTGCCCTTTGAGAGAGTATGTCTGTCTGACAGACCATCATTTTGCTGAGTTGTTAAAGGAGCTGAAGGCACAGGATCCATGCAGGCTCAGCCCTGGCCCCATGGAGACCAGAGTGGGAGCTCCTGTACCTTCAGGGCTGCCAGGGTTTCCTCTGCCCTCGCCTCTGTCTGCGCTGCGTCCCCCTGGCGCCCGGGTCCTCACCTCTGTCCACGCTGTGTCCCCCTGGCACCCGGGTCCTCACCTCTGTCTGCACTGCAACCCCCTGGGGCCTGGACTCAGCACTTCTCTGGCCCCAGGTGCTCACAGCTCTGGAAGCAGCTCGCTCTGCGGTCTCCTCACTCCTCAGAGGGCCAGACATCAGGTATCATGGCCAGAATGATGTGTTTAGTGATTGCATAGAACTAAGTCATTAGCAGAAACTATTCAGAAGCTGGAACCCCTTCCCCAGGCTTGCTGGCCATCTTCCCCACGGTGAATGTCTCTGAGGCCTTGTGCGAAGCAAAGATGCCAGGGCTACTCACACCTGACACATAGGCAGAGACAGTTTCCTTGAGCTGCTTGAACTGCCCTTGAGTGTGCTTGGGGAAGGCATGCACTCTGCTTTGAGACTCTAAAGTCATAACCAGAATAGTGACAGTAAGACTTGTCACTCATCTGTGATAGGAAACTCTTAGAAAGTGCTTCACTTATAGACTTAATTGACTACCCCCTGCCTGGGGGCGTCTGTGGTTCTCAGTGACCTTTCCTGTAAGCTGATCTGGGCTTGGGGTGGAAGAAAACAGATTCTCTCACTCAATAATAAATAAGACTGTGATCTATTCTGGAACAGCAGCATTGCTTTCTTGGGAATAGTTTGCTGGTTGTCTGGAAAGGGCCAGTGTGTCTGTAGAGACACACAATATGCCTGAGGCAGGAAGCCTGTCCAGGCCCAGCTAAGAGACTCTACAAGCCTCAATAATTGTGTCTTTCTGAAGTGCTCAGAGGCACACAGCCTTCTCAGCAAACCAAGACTTCTGCACCTGTCATTTACAGGCCCCTTCTTGAAATGTTTCTCTGTATCTACTTTCATGAACAACAAACAAGACTAAGGAATGTGAAATTCATCTGCAATTGTGCTTATTTCTAAAATGTCAGCACAGCGTCAGCCGGGATGAGGGCTGTGAGCAAGGTCACCTCTGCAGAGTGGACCCAAGTCCATACCAGTGTCCATGAGCCCACCCTTCCCCAGCCTGGAGGCATCATTCTGGGGTCTGGGTATCCAGTGGGGCAGAAAGAGCAGCACTGCGCTTGGGGAGAACACTGTCCTCTGTGCCCCTCTTGTGTTCACCTTGGTCTTTGACTATGAGCTCCTGCCTGCTCAAGGGTTGTCTGAATCACCTTTGATCTGTCTCTGTGAGTGCTCCTGCCTGGACCTCTCAGCCTGCACCTCGGTTCTGCCCCCTTCGGTGACTAGACTCTCCCTCTTGACTCTGAGCCCTGGCCCCCTGTCCTCCCCTGGAATCAGCCCTGTCCACCTAAGCAGATCACCTTCCCTAAGCCCAGACTGCATATCAGGGTGGGTGCTCGTTGAGGTGGGAGCCCATGCTTGGGGTCAGGCAAACAGGATGGGGTGTTGCGAGGGGGGTGAGGCTGGACGCTCTGTGGCTGGGGTGGAGCACAGGGACGCTGTCTTCCTGAAGGGCTCTAGCAGGCCCCCGTACAGCCAGGTTCGCACTTTGGAGGTCTTTCTGCTGTGAGGGCGGTGAGAGCACATGGGAAGATGTGAGCTCTGTCCAGTGCAGTGGCAGCAGAGGGACAGAGCTGCTGCCCATTTCTCTGAGAGGAGCATCTTAGTTGATGGTGCCTGAGTATAACGTGACTTACAATTGCTCTAATTCTGGGTGGGTTTGAGCTGTGAAGGATCTTGACCTACCTATCTATCTAGACCACAAATTTCACACTTTTTTCCAGTGCAGCTGTAGAGAAAGACAGAGTCTGAGCAGAGTAGTCCAAGGCCATGAGGAACCAGTCACTGGTGACAGAATTCATCTTTCAGGGCTCCTCAGACACCACAGCTCCAGGTCCTCTTCTTCAGCCTTTTCCTGTCTCTCTACCGCATGGTGCTCTGTGGCAATTCCCTCATTGTGGCAGCCATCACTTGTAGCTCTGGGCTCCGTACCCCCACGTACTTCTTCCTGGTCAACCTGTCTGTGCTGGATGTTGTCTGCTCATGCACCATGGTGCCCAAGCTGCTCGAGATTCTGGTGGCAGGGAAGAAGAGCATCTCCTATGGGGGCTGCATGGCCCAGAGGTTCTTCCTGTTATCGTCAGTGGTGGGGGAGGTGCTGTTCTTCGCGGCCATGGCCTATGACCATGACATGGCTATCTGCTGGCTGCTGCACTATGGCTCCATGATGAGCCCCAGGGTGTGTGCTGCACTGGCGGGGGCTGTGTGGGGAGTCAGCACACTCGGGGCTGGAGCCAACAGCTGCCTGATGCTACAGCTGACCTGCCGCGGGCCCAATGTGGTCGACCACTTTTGTGAGATTGCCCCTCTGCTCCCGCTCTTCTCCTCCACCTGTGTGAATGACATCATGGCAGTTGTGACATCTTCTTTGCTGTGCTGAATGTCCTGCTCACAATGGTGTCCTATGGCTTCATCATCTCCACCATCCTGAGATTTGTACAGCTGAGGGGAAGTGGTGAGCCTTCTCCACCTGCTTGTCCCACCTCATCGTGGTGACCATGTACTACTCCACCATCATATACACCTACCTGAGCCCTTTCTCCAGCTGCTCCCAGGGACTGGCAGGGTGATGGCAGTGCTTTATTTCACCGTGAGCCCCAGCTTGAACCCTCTCATCTGTACCCTGAGGGACAAGGATGTCAAGGCAACCCTCACAGAAGTCCTTACATTTTTAGCAGAAAAACTATAAGCTCACTGTCTAAAAGTATCAAGTGCTGGCTCAAGGAAACCGAAAATGTCAAGTTATCATAACCTGAAATGTGCTCGTTAGGTGGCATCTTCTATTGGGAACAAAGACTAAATTCATTGACACCCAGTACCTTCCATTTAGAAACATGTGCTCTGGACATTCTTGAATTCAAACCAACAGAAATAGAGCCCCTGGAAACCCCTTTGACATTACACAAATGTAGAGTTTAAATACATAGATGTTTGCATTGACTCCTGGCAATAAGTTGTGTGCCTTGTGAAAATACACTTAAGGACAAAATGTGTCACAAACATGATGCTGTGTAGGGACTACCTCTAGTCTCACCTCCCAGCACCATCAAGCCCAGGATACAGCATGGTTCAGTGACACTTTCTGCAGATGCCAAACTGGCGTGTGAGCTGATGGAGACACAGCAGTGTGTCTGGGAGCTCAGGGCAGGGTGGAGGTGGAGGCATGTAGTTGGCCAGAAGAGCTCAGAGAAAGGGCTGGGGCATTACAGAGTGGGGTCAGAGGTGCCTGAGGGGTGCAGGTGAACAGGGGCCTGGCTGCAGAATGTAGATCTTGAAGGCACTCGATGGCTGAATGCTCCTTGCAGAAGGTGATTAGTGTGACAAAGGACCTTGAGGAAGTTTAAGGTGCTCTGCAGAATGTGCTCACCCTCTCTTGGGTGTCTTCCATGGGAATTCTTTCTGCTGATAGCTAGCGTGGCCTGTGTCCTCTCCTGCCCTGCAACATGCTGCCCATGAGAGGCAGGGGTGCCGCCAGTCAAGGTCGGCATCGCGACTCATTGGCTTTCTCTGAGCTGAACTCCTTCCTCCTTTGGTGACTCCAATAGTGCCCACTTTTGTTCATTCACCAGATGTTTCAGTGCAAACTCTATGTAGACTTTAAAATCCAGTTCAGTTCAGTTCAGTTGCTCAGTTGTGTCTGACTTTTTGCGACCTCATGGACTGCAGCACTGCAGGCCTCCCTGTCCATCACCAACTCCCGGAGCTTGCTCAAACTCATGTCCATTGAGTCAGTGATGCCATCCAGCCATCTCATCCTCTGTCGTCCCCTTCTCCTGCCTTCAGTCTTGCCTAGCATCAGGGTCTTTTCCAATGAGTCAGTTCTTTGCATCAGATGGCCAAAGTATTGGAGTTTCAGCTTCAGCAACAGTCCTTCCAATGAATATTCAGGACTGATTTCCTTTAGGATTTACTGGTTTGACTTCCTTGCAGTGCAAGGAAGGGACTCTCAAGAGTCTTCTCCAACACCACAGTTCAAAAGCATCAGTTCTTTGACACTCAGATTTCTTTATGGTCCAACTCTCGCATCCATGCATGACTACTGGAAAAACCATAGCTTTGACTAGACAGACCTTTATCAGCAAAGTAATATCTCTACTTTTTAATATGCTGTCTATGTTTGTCATAGCTTTTCTTCCAAGGAGCAAGAGTGTTTTAATTGCATGGCTGCAGCCACCATCTGCAGTGATTTTGGAGCCCCCCAAAATAAAGTCTGTCCCTGTTTCCGCTGTTTCTCCATCTATTTGCCATGAAGTGATGGGACCAGATGCCATGGTCTTAGTTTTATGAATGTTGAGTTTTAAGCCTGTTTTTTCACTCTTCCCTTTCATTTTCATCAAGAGGTTCTTCAGTTCCTCTTCACTTTCTGCCATGATGGTGGTGTCATCTGCATATCTGGGGTTATTGATATTTTTTCTGGCAATCTTGATTCCAGCTTGTGTTTCATCCACACTGGCATTTCACATGATATATTCTGCACAGAAGTTAAATAAGCAAGGTGACATGTACTTGATGTACTCCTCTCCCAATTTGGAATGAGTCCATTGTTCCATGTCCAGTTCTAACTGTTGCTTTTTGACTTGCATACAGATTTCTCAGGAGGCAAATCAAGTGGTCTGTTATTCCCATCTCTTGAAGAATTTTCCACAGTTTGTTGTGATCCACACAGTCAAAGGCTTTCAGTTCAGTTCAGTTCAGTCAGTCAGTCATGTTTGACTCTTTGCGACCCCATGGACTGTAGCACATCAAGCTTCCCTGTCCATCACCCATTCCCCAAGCTTGCTCAAACTCATGTCCATCAAGTCAGTGATGCCACCCAACCATCTCATCCTCTGTTGTCCCCTTCTCCTCCTGTCTTCAATCTTGCCCAGCATCAGGGTCTTTTCCAGTGAGTCAGTTCTTCACATCAGGTAGCCAAAGGATTGGAGCTTCAGTTTCAGCATTAGTTGTTCCAATGAACATTCAGGGTTGATTTCCTTTAAGGTTGACTTGTTTAATCTCCTTGCAGTTTAAAAGCATCAGTTCTTCAGCACTCAGCTTTCTTTATGGTCCAACTCTCACATCCCTGGATGACTACTGGAAAAACCATAGCTTTGACTAGATGGACCTTAGTCAGCAAAGTAATGTCTCTGCTTTTTAATATACTGCCTAAGTTTGTCATAGCTTTTCTTCCAGGGAGCAAGAGTCTTTTGATTTGGCATAATCAAAGGCTTTGGTGTAGTCAATAAAGCAGAAGGTGAAGTAAAAGTAGCTCAGTTGTGTCTGACTCTTTGCAACCCTGTGGACTGTAGCCCACCAGGCTACAGTACGTGGGATTCTCCAGGCAAGAATACTGGAATGGGTTGCCATTTCCTTCTCCACAATAAAGCAGAAGTAGATGTTTATCTGGAACTCTCTTTATTTTTCTATTATCCAATGGATGTTGGCAATTTGATCTCTGGTTCCTCTGCCTTTTCTAAATCCAGCTTGTACATCTGGAATTTCTTGGTTCACATACTGTTGAAGCCTCGCTTGGAGAATTTTGAGCATTACTTTGCTAGTGTGTGAGATGAGTGCGATTGTGTGGTAGTTTGAACATTCTTTGGCATTGCCTTTCTTTGGGATTGGAATGAAAACTGACTTTTCCAGTCCTGTGGCCACTGCTGAGTTTTCCAAATTTGCTGGCATATTGAGTGCAGCACTTTCACAGCAGCAGTTTTTTACATTCAGAATAGCAAAACATTAACCATTATGGAAACTGGCTGATAGGTAAACAAGGATTAATTATACTATTTTCCCCACTTCTTGTTTGAAGTTTTTGCCAACTAAAAAAATATAAAGGAATTACCTAAGATACAACAGTATCATCTAAACGGTGCTATGCCTTTGATGCAAAAGAAAGGAATATAGAGCCCCGAGTACTACAGAAAGACCCAGTGAGACAGCATTCAATAAAACCACGGATTTAATGGAGTTTAACCATAGGGTTAATTTCCAAGACAATTAAAATCTGAGTAAACATGATAGATTAAAAGTCAGACTGCAACAGTCTGGAAGAAGTGCTGAGGAACGAAGTGGCAAAGTACGTACACACAGTGTTTGCAAGGTTCCAGGCCGCCAGAGGAGAGGGAGAGATGGGGTTTAGAACACGCTTGTATTGCAATGGTAAATAATTACATACCATAGTAAGTGCCACTAAGTCAATCACGTATTTATAAAAGTCACTGTATCTTCAAAAGTATTATAACATGGAGAAGACACTAGTGTAGCAATCAGATTCTAAACTCAAATTTCAAACATTAACTGTAGCGGCATATGCATTGGTAGGGGAAAAAAAGTAATTTTCCAAGTTTAAAGTTGTAATAACATGATAGAGATACTTTGCACGTACTCTGTCACAAGGTGAAGCCTCTGAAGGCAGAGAGAAGCACTTACAGCTCAGAGCTGAGGGCCCTGGAATTCGTCCTCACACTTGACCTTTTCTCTTAAACTTGCCTCAAACTTATTCACTAGATGTTTCACGCTTATTTAACTTTTTGAAGATGCCCAACAATTCAATTTAGCTAACATCTGGAGACAATTAATAGTAGGGGACGTGGGCTAAGACAGCATCAGCTTTCCCTGCAGCCCGACAAATAAATGACTTCCTTGCAGTAACCAGAGGCAGACCCCACTCCAGTCTGCACCTCGTTATGTGTTTCTGTTTCTGGTTTGAGGGTTTCCTCTGACCCTCTGCTCATTTACTAAGCAGAAGTGGTTGTTTTGTCCCAAGCCTGCGGGTTAAACAAGAAGTGCATTTAACTCTTCCAGATCCTCTCTGCTTTTAAGGTATCTTGGGAAGCTGTATCAACTGTATATAGTGTAGTTGCTCAGTCATGTCTGACTCTTTGCGACCCCATGGACTGTAGCCTGCTATGCTCCTCTATCCAGGGAATTCTCCAGGTAAGAATACAGAAGTGGGTTGCCATTCCCTTCTCCAGGGGATTTTCCCAACTCAGGGATCAAACCGAGGTCTCCTGCATTGCAGGCAGATTCTTTGCCATCTGAGTCACCAGGGAAACCCATCTTGGAAAAGAGATGATCCAATCTGTGTGCATTTTTAATTTGCTCAATTGCCCTGTCTACAGCGTCTAGTATGATGTTGGTCAGAAGTGGCATGAGTGGGCATCCTTGACATGTTCTGATTTTAAGGGGAAAGCATCTAGATTTTCACTAAGTGTGGTGGGATCTGTGGATTTCCTAGGTGCTTTTTATCAGGTTGGGAAAGTTCCTTTCCATTCCTTGTTTATTTTTTTCATGAGAAAGTGTTGGATCTTGCCAAGTGCCTTTTCTGCATGTGAACTGGTGTGAGGAGCCTGACTTGAATGCTAACCCTAATCAGTCATGGTGCAGCCATACAATGTGTCCCTACTTGTCATTTAAAGGACTGGATTATTGATGCGCACTATGATATGGGATGGGCCTCAGGATAATCCTGGTAAGAGAAACCAGAAGACCAAAAAAGAGCACACATTGTTTTGTTCCATTTTTATAGAACTCTGACGAGCAAATGTATCTGTGGTGATGAAAAGCACATAAGTGGTTACCCTGGAAGGGAAGGTGGGGGCTGGGGTGGAAGAAAGATACAACAAAGAGCATGAATTTTGGGGGATAGAGGGGTTCATCAACTGACTATGGTTTCACAGGAATAGATTTATGTCAAAACTTACAAACTGCGCATTAAATTTGTGCAATTTATTCTGTGTAAATTATGCTTCAATAGACTTTCAAAAAGAGATTTTGGACCTTAAACTAAGACTGAAATTGTAAATTCATAACATTTCTGGAAGTAAGGATAGAAGAAAATTTTCATGCCTAAGAGTTATTTCTTAAAGCCTCAAAAGCACTAATTATAAAAGAAAACAGTTCAGTTCAGTCGTTCAGTCGTGACTCTTTGCGACCTTATGGACTGCAGAACTCCAAGCTTCCCTGTCCATCACCAACTCTTGGAGCTTGCTCAAACTCATGTCCATGGAGTCAGTGATGCCATCCAACCATCTCATCCTCTGTTGTCCCCTTCTCCTCCTGCCTTCAATCTTGCCCAGCATCAGGGTATTTTTCCAGTGAGTCATTCTTTGCACCAGGTGGCCAAAAGATTGGAGCTTCAGCTTCAGCACCAGTCCTTCCAATGAATATTCAGGACTGATTTGCTTTAGGATTGACTGGTTTGATCTCCTTTCAGTCCAAGGGACACTCAAGAGTCTTCTCCAGCACCACAGTTCAGAAGCATCAATTCTTCAGCACTCAGCCTTCTTTATGGTCCACATCCATACATGACTACTGGAAAAACCATAGCTTTGACTAGACGGACCTTTGTCAGCAAGTAATGTCATGAAAAGGACAGAACTATTAAAAGAAAACAGATCAAGGCTAAATTAGAGTTCATCAAACACAAAGACTTTTGCTCTTTGGAAGAAGTCTTTAAGAAAATGAAAAGTCAAGGCATAGAGTTGAAGAAACAGATTGTATGTCCATGTACAATACAGTGACACTTTTTCATAGTCCATATTTGACAAAGGACTTCTTTCCTGAGACCATAAAAGCCTTCCACATTTCAATAATAAGGCAAGCCCCGCTCCGCCTACAGAAAAATTACATTTGTACAGACACTTCCTAGATTATATATATATATATATATATATATATTCAATAAGAACAAGAAAAGTGCTTGGCATCATTATTTGTCAGAGAAAGGCAAAGGATTCTAGAATGGAACAGTCAGTTTGGAAGACAGTTTAGGAGCTCACTGCCTTATGACCCAGCAACTTCTTTCTAAGTGTGCACTCAAGGTAAATAAAAGCATATATTTGCACCAATAAAAAGACTGCCTAAAAACATTCATAGCAACTGTTCATATAAGGTTTAAAACTAGGGGCAGTACACTGTTTATCAATAGGAAAATCGATCTTTTTTGAAAATCATAGTTTGTCCATACAATGAAATTCTACTATCAAGAAATATGAACACACTCCTAACATTTCAAAAAACATGGATACATCTCACAGATGTTTTATTTATTTATTTTTTAAAGCTGGAGGTATTACATGATTCTATTTATGGGGAATCCTAGAGGAAGTAAATAGTTAGTAAATTCTATTTACTAATAGAATTTAGATGTAAATGCAGTGGCGCTGGGGCAGGAAGCAAGGGGCTGGGGGTGAAACAGAAGCCAAGGACACAAGACGACACCCAGGAATGTCGCGGCTGTTCTCTCCCAAGCGCAGTGGACAGGCATCAACATGGTAACCTGCGACTTTTAGTGTTAATTGCAGTTCACCTTTGAGCAACATGAATTTGACCTGTGTGGGCCAGTTACACCCAGACATTTTTTTAGTAGCAAACATTACAATCCTTGCTAATGATCCATGGTTGGTTGAATCCACAGATGCTGATATGGAGGCTGCCTGTAAATTATATTCAGAGTAACTCCCACATGGTTCCTGGACCAACTATACATCTCAATAAGGTGGGTCTAAAATCTTCACTTAAGCGCCACTCAATGGCTCACTTTAAGGCGGTTATTTTAAGTTGTGGGAATTTCATCTCAATAAATGGTTTAAGTTAAAAATAAATGAAAAAGGAATAAAATCCTCACTAAGTGGAAAGAATGATGAATAATATGTAAATTTAATCAAAACACAATCATACTGAAGACCATTATGGGGTAAATTGAAGTGCTAAAGGAACATTTTTTTCGGAAATTTTGGCAATTTATTAACTTGCTTATGTAGGAAGGGTAGTTATACACATAAAACATTCAAAAATACTCTAGGGATAGATCCATATTATCATGAATGAGTTTAACTGAGGTATTATTAGTAGGAGGCACAATTAAGACAAAAGAGCCTCAGTTGAACTGGTCTGAACAGGAGCTTCCACACAGGCCAGAGTGAGGTTGTGATGCCAACATGTTGCAGGTGAATGTGGGGAGTGGAAGGTCAGAAGGGATGGTCTTCATGGAAGGGCTGTGCTTGCCCTTGTGGAGGGAGGCTCTGGCTACTTACGTCTCTCCTCAACACCTATTTGGTAGGGAGCTTTAGTCAGGAACCCTCGAGCCACATTTAATTGTCCCTGAGAGCTTTCTCTTCCACTTTGCCTCCCCAGGGTCCCCAGGATAAACACCTGCCTTGATCGTGGAAACACAGAGGTTTGCTTGAAGGCCAGTCAAGCCTCAGCCCAGAGGTGCAGTCAGGAGGACACTGCAGACTGGCTTCTCGCAGGACAGAGCATCCCTGGTCTTACTTACTTACAATGTGCTAACTTTGGAGCCGCTGTCCAGAACATCCACGGAGGCCGCTGGGAGCCAACAAAGGGGAGGTAAGTATGGCAGTTCTATCATGAGTTATTAAGAGAAGAGATATTTACTTCTCACTACAAATGGAGTTTTGTCACAGTTCTTAGAACTCAGTGTGGAGTTCTGGCACTGTATTCTAAGTGAACTAGCACTTCTTCAAGTTTTTTGGGGAAATTACTGATCAAAGATAAGAATATGGTAGAAAAGTTTGGTCTTATGCTCCATTATATAAAAGAATAATATCAATCCTTTTTAATGACTATTTTCATTCATACAAGTTATTTTTACCCATGTTCAAAACCTGGTTTTCTTACTCGTCTGTAACGCAATATATCTACTTTTGAAATGAGACAAACTTTGCAGAATCTAATATCTAAATCCATGACTAGGCAAGACTTAGGGGTCCTCTCATTCAGCCATGGCCTCCAGAGAACCCTGAGAAACAGTTGCAGCAACAGCCTTTGACCCTTTGTCAACAGTCCCTGACCCTGCCTCTCATGGAAAGAAAAATACTGACCCAGTCACACCAGAGCTTGCCAAGCCCCTGGATGATAAGAGGTCACCTGAATAAGCATTCACATCATTTGACCTTCAAGTTAGAGCAAAAACCAGGAGAGAAAGTTCAGAGGGGCCAAGACAGTGATAAGAGGGCTGGACTCTCGGGTGGTGCACAAAGCTTGGGGCTGATGGGCCCTGGGGCAGCTCAAATGAACAGAACTTGGGCCCAAAGCAGCCATGTTCTGCTGGATCTCAGCTCTCAGGTGGGTGGTCAGCCCTGTAGGATCATTCTCCTGCTCAATGCCTGTGGGCTGATGCAAGGCTGCCCCAAGCTCCCGTGAAAGTACCACTTCATTTCCAGACAGTGGCGTCCTCTCTTGCATGGGGCAGCCCCAGCAGCTCAACTCTTGGCTTTCTCTGGATGGACATTCAGAGCCCAAGCTCTACTCCCATCAGCTTGGATGGGTGGGAAGGGCCCTCAGCGTGCATCCAGAGAATTGCCTGGTCCTCTGTGTGTTGGGGCTGGGGAGCCCATGATTCATCCCCTCTGGATGTTAGTTCCCATACCTGAAATACAGGGATGAAAACACTTACCTCTCCTGCCAGCAGGAAGACAGGCATTAAAATAGTCTCTGTTCAGGACAATGGACAGGAATCAGACCAATTCTTGATTTTTTAAAATGAGTCTTTCTAATCTTATCATTTAATCTAAGCTGTGTATATAAAATATTATACAGAGAATACATGGATTTTGGCAGGTGGATTAGCCCAGGCAAGACAACCTCACAGGCCAGGTCCAGGCAGGGGTGGCCAGTGTCTACTGGGATGAGGTTCCCAGTTCATCCCTGGCATCGCTGGTGTAATTTCCACAAGACACTGGAAGAACCAGGCACGCTGCTGCATATACTTCAGGGCAGAAGCTTGCCCCCACCAGCAGGACTGCCTATTACCCTTGGTGAAGGTGGTAAAGTGAGCTCACTGTTTTTGCCTCTCTAACTAGCAAATAAAATGTGGGGAAAATAATCTAAGTAGGGACTAGGTAGAAGCCCTGCCTCTGGCCCAACTTTCACTCACCCAGCGATTTTTATAGTGACTGGTGGTCTGGGAGTCCCTTTTCCTATGAAATTCACTAGCTGTATATACTTTAAGACCATATTGTCCCTTCTCTCAAATTTAATGTAAATGTAGACTCACAAATCTTTCTCAGTGGAGTTTAGTCCTTTCTTAACATTATGTATTTTCGTTCTCAGTGGGTTCAGACTTCACCAGCTGGAACCCTGTCAGGCTGACTCCGTCTCCTTTTGATGTTTTGTCGTCATTCTTTGAACAATTTCTCACATTTTGGCACAAAAGAAGGTATTCTGAGCTCATCTTGTGCTTTCCTTGCCCCACTCAGGGAATCAGCCCTGGCTCTTTTTACTGGAGACTGATCTTTAGGGACAAAAGTTTGGATGCTCATACTTTTCACTTTCAAGCATTGGAGAAGGAAATGGCAACCCACTCCAGTGTTCTTGCCCGGAGAATCCCAGGGACGGGGGAGGCTGGTGGGCTGCCGTCTATGGGGTCACACAGAGTCGGACACGACTGAAGTGACTTAGCAGCAGCAGCAGCTACTCTTCTCTTCTTGCTTCAGTTGGTCTCAGAGGACAGAGGCAGAAAGGGTGTTCTGTGTACACACACACACACACTCATTCCTGTGTCCATCTATCCATTAAGACATGGATCACAGAAGAGTGGCGATGGCTTCCCTGACACGCACATCAGTGAAAGATTCCCAAATTACCCTGTGATAGAGCTGCCCCAGAGGCATAGTGTCTGAGGTCTCCAGGCTTGACATCGCACCACACAGCCATTTGTCTTCCCCTTCTCAGCAGTGGCTCTCATCACCCCTTGCTGAGGCCTGAGACACACAGGCCTCGGGGTGGATGACCTATGCCATAATTAAAAGCAAGCAGAAGACTTGTGTGCAGTTTTTAAGGGAAATTTGCTGTTTAGTTGCTAAGTTGTATCTGACTCTTTGCAACCCCATGGACTGTAGCCCACCAGGCTCCTCGGTCCATGGGATTTACCAGGCAAGAATACTGGAGTGGGTTGCCATTTCCTTCTCCAAGGGATCTTCCCCACCTAGGGATAGAACAGTGTCTCCTGCATTGGCAGGTGGATTCTCTACCACTGAGTTACCGAATGAAACGTATGCATATCATAGACGAGCCATGTGACAGATGTTTTGACAAGTACAGTGCTAAGTAGCCCACCTCTGTCAAATGCAGGACACTTTTTTGACTCAGAATTCGTGCCATGCTCCTTCTTGGTCAGCTGCACTCAGGCCCTCAAAAGCAAGCACTGATCTAATTTTTTCCTGTCAGAGATCAGTTTTGCCTGTTCCAAAATCACATAAATGGAGTCATGTAATGTACTGTCTTGGTGACCAGCCTATTTTCACTTCCTTTTATTCTGTGATCAATGTTATTGTGTATTTAGTTCAGTCTCTTCTGTGGCAATGTTCCAGTTTTATGAATATACCTCAATTTGTTAACGCATTTTTTCATTGATGTTCCAGATTTGTGCTATTGTGGATAAATGTGAGGTGAATATTCTCCATCAAAACAAACCCTATAAAATTTCAGATTTCAGCTTGTCTTTTACCAGACCCACATCTGTACAGGCTTGTGGGTAGCCTTAGGTGAAAAGCCACGAAGCAGAAATCTTCAGAAAGATCCTTTTGGTCTTTTGACCTGACACCTGCCTCCTTCTGAACACTCTTTGAAGTCTTCAAGTGGTGGGTTTAACATTTGACTACAGGTGATGTTTATTAGCTGAAGAATGGCCAGTGTGATCACTGCTCTGTTGTTGGGAGCAGAACCCACCACCCACTTGTGTGTTACTGCCTGACCGAATTGACTGTGATGCAAAACCTGGGTTTCCTAGAGCTCCTTAGGCTGGTTCTTGTTGTGACTTTGATTTCACTAATGAGAGGCGTTAGTGTAAGACTTTCAAGTGGTGATGAAGTGGAAGCAGTTTTCCATTTCTATGACAGCAAGGAAGCACAGTCAGATAGACGTACTATCTGTATGCACTGGAGTTGGCCTTGGCACACCTTCAGCTTGGGTGAGAGCCCGTGGGAGTGGCAGTGATGCAGCAGCGACAGAGTCCTGATTCTGGACGGAAGCCACCACGGCGTGGCTGCCCGATGCTGCCAGGGATCTGCCGAGCACCACTCCTCCCCCAGTTTCAGTGATATCAGAGCCCCTGATGGCCTTGGTGGAAACAGTTTCTATTTAAATTCCTGGCTGGTAAAGGAAGAGTTTGGGGTCAGTGAAGAGCCCAGTCTGGTCATGAAAGTCATTCATTCATTTATTGTTTGAACCTTGATTGAGAAACACTCTCTGTTGATCTCAGAGATCAGCATTGAGATAGGAAGAAAAATGGATTGCCGATCCTATTGTGGAAAAGCCTTCAGAGAAAAGAGTCAGTACATGGAAGACAGTGGAAGCTTTTGAGGGCTGTCATGGGAACTGAACAGCACAAGCTCGTGGGAGGAAAGTGGGGAGGAGATGGGTTTTCTTGAGGTGATCATGAGGAAGGGAAGGGCTTCCTGAGTAGGTCCTGCTGTGACGTGCCCCAGAGGATGAAGGTCTTTCTGCTGTGGGCAGTGCAGGAGGAGGCGGAAACCAGAGGGTATGTCCAGGGAAGAAGCTGTGTGAAGAACTGGCACCTCCAGGGATCACCAGTTGAGGGTTGGGGTGGGTACTGTGGGTGCTGATGACTCAGTGAGAAAACCCACAAGAGGGGCCATGGGGCCATCTCAGGAGGTAAGGAGCATTGGCTCACCTGTTCAGTTGAGTCACACAGTTGAGTCAGACTCTTTGTGACCCTACGGACTGCAGCATGCCAGGCTTCCCTGTAGCATCACCAACTCCTGGAGCTTGCTCAAACTCATGTCCATCTAGTCAGTGATGCCATCCAACCATCTCATCCTCTGTCGCCCCCTTCTCTTCTTGCCTTCAATTGTTCCCAGCTTCAGGATCTTTTCCAAGAGTCAGTTCTTCACATCAGGTGGCCAAAATATTGGAGCTTCAGCGTCAGCATCAGCCCTTCCAATGAATATTCAGGACTCATTTCCTTTAGGATTGAGTGGTTTGATCTCCTTGCAGTCCAAGGGACTCTCAAGAGTCTTCTCCAGCACCATAGTTCAAAAGCATCAATTCTTTGGCACTCAGCTTTCTTTATGGTCCAACTCTCACATCCATACATGACTGCTTTTTAATATGCTGTCTAGGTTGGACATAGCTTTTCTTCCAAAGAGCAAGAGTCTTTTAATTTCATGGCTGCAATTACCATCTGCAGTGATTTGCTGCTGCTGCTGCTAAGTCGCTTCAGTTGTGTCCGACTCTGTGCGACCCCATAGACATCAGCCCACCAGGCTCCCCCATCCCTGGGATTCTCCAGGCAAGAATTCTGGAGTGGGTTGCCATTTCCTTCTCCAATGCATGAAAGTGAAAAGTGAAAGTGAAGTCGCTCAGTCGTGTCTGACTCTTAGCGACCCCATGGACTGCAGCCCACCAGGCTCCTCCATCCATGGGATTTTCCACGCAAGAGTACTGGAGTGGGGTGCCATCGCAGTGATTTAGGAGCCCCCAAAATAAAGCCTGTCACTGTTTCTGCTGTTTCCCCATCTATTTGCCCTGAAGTGATGGCACTGGATGCCATGATCTTCGTTTACTGAATGCTGAATTTTAAGCAGCTTTTTCACTCTTTTCTTTCACTTTCATCAAAAGGTTCTTCAGTTCCTCTTCGCTCTCTGCCATAAGGGTGGTGTCATCTGCATATCTGAAGTTATTGATATTTCTCCTAGCAATCTTGATTCCAGCTTGTGCTTCATCCAGATTGGCATTTTGTGTGATGTACTCTGCATATAAGTTAAATAAGCAAGGTGACAATATACAGCCTTGACGTACTCCTGTCCCAATTTGGAACCAGTCTGTTGTTCCATGTTCAGGGTCTTGTTCAGCATATTAAAAAGCAGAGATATTAGTTTGCCAACAAAGGTCTGTCTGGTCAAAGCTATGGTTTTTCCAGTAGTCATGTATGGATGTGAGCGTTGAACCATAAAGAAAGCTGAGTGCCAAAGAATTGATGCTTTTGAACTGTGGTGCTGGAGAAGACTCTTGAGAGTCCCTTGGACTGCAAGGAGATCAAACCACTCAATCCTAAAGGAAATCAGTCCTGAATAGTCATTGGAAAGACGGATGCTGACACTGAAGCTCCAATATTTTAACTACCTGATGTGAAGAACTGACTCTTGGAAAAGACCCTGAACATGGAACAACAGACTGGTTCTAAATGTTGCTTCTTGATCTGCATACAGATTTCTCAGGAGGCAGGTCAGGTGGTCTGGTATTCCCATCTCTTGAAGAGTTTTCCATACTTTGTTGTGAGCCACACAGTCAAAGGCTTTGGCATGGTCAATAAAGCAGAAGGTGATGTTTTTCTGGAACTCTCTTGCTTTTTCTAAGATCCAATGGATGTTGGCAATTTGATCTCTGGTTCCTCTGTCTTTTCTAAATCCAGCTTGAACATTTGGAAGTTCTTGGTTCACATACTGTTGAAGTCTTGCTTGGAGAATATTGAGCATTATTTTGCTAGCGTGCGAGATGAGTGCAATTGTGTAGTAGTATGAGCATTCTTTGGCATTGCTTTTCTTTGGGATTGAAATGAAAACTGATCTTTTCCAGTCCTGTGGCCACTGCTGAGTTTTCCAAATTTGCTGGAATAACGAGTGCAGCACTTTCATAGCATCATCTTTTAGGATTTGAATTAGCTCAGCTCGAATTCCATCACCTCCACTAGCTTTACTCATAGAGATACTTTCTAAGGCCGACTTGACTTTGCATTCCAAGATGTCTGGCTCTAGATAAGTGATCACACCATCGTGGTTATCTGGGTCATTAAGATTTTTTTGTGTAGTTCTTCTGTGTATACTTGCCACCTCTTCTTACTATCTTCTGCTTCTGTTAGGTCCATACCATTTCTATCCTTTATTGTGCCCATTATTGCATGATATGTTCCCTTAGTATCTCTAATTTTCTTGAAGAGATCTCTAGTCTTTCCAATTCTGTTGTTTCCTTTATTTTTTTGGTATTGATCACTGAGGAAGGCTTTCTTATCTCTCCTTGCTATTCTTTGGAACTCTGCATTCAGATGGGTATATCTTTCCTTTTCTCCTTTGCCTTTAGTTTCTCAGCTATTTGTAAGGCCTCCTCAGACAACCATTTTGCCTTTTTGCATTTCTTTTTCTTGGGGATGGTCTTGATCACTGCCTCTGTACAGTGTCACCAACTGCTGTCCATAGTTCTTCAGGCGCTCTGTCTATCAGATCAAATCACTTGTATCTATTTGTCACTTTCAGTGTATAATTTTAAGGGATTTGATTTAGGTCATACCCTAGTGGTCTAGTGGTTTTCCCTACTTTCTTCAATTTAAGTCTGAATTTTGCAATAAGGTGTTCATGATCTGAGCCACAGTCAGCTCCGTCTTGCTTTTGCTGACTGTATAGAGCTTCTCCATTTTGGCTGCAAAGAATAGAATCAATCTGATTTCAGTGTTGACCATCTGGTGATGTCTACGTGTCTCTTGTGTTGTTGGAAGAGGGTGTTTGCTATAACCAGTGCATTCTCTTGGCAAAACTCTGTTAGCCTTTGTCCCACTTAATTTTGTCCTCCAAGGCCAAACTTGCCTGTTACTCCAGTTATGCTTGACTTCCTACTTTTGCATTGCAGTCCTCTATGAGGAACAGGACACCTTTTCTTGGTGTTAGTTCTAGAAGGTCTTGTAAGTCCTTCACTTCTTTGGCATTAGTGGTTGGTGGATTACTTGGATAGACTTGGATTACTGTGATATTGAAATATTTGCCTTGGAAACGAACAGAGATCATTCTGTCGTTTTTGACATTGCACCCAAGTGCTGCATTTCCAACTCTTTTGTTGACTCTGAGGCCTACTCCATTTCTTGTACGGGATTCTTGCCCACAGTAGTAGATATAATGGTCATCTGAGTTAAAGTCACCCATTTCAGTCCATTTTAGTTCACTGATTCCTAAAATGTTGATGTTCACTCTTAACATCTGTTTGACTACTTCCAATTTACCTTGAAGGCAATGGCACCCCACTCCAGTACTCTTGCCTGGAAAATCCCATGGATGGAGGAGCCTGGTAGGCTGCAGTCCATGGGGTCGCTGAGGGTCAGACACGACTGAGCGACTTCACTTTCATTTTTCACTTTCATGCATTGGAGAAGGAAATGGCAGCCCACTCCGGTGTTCTTGCCTGGAGAATCCCAGGGACAGCAGAGCCTGGTAGGCTGCCGTCTATGGGGTAGCACAGAGTTGGACACGACTGAAGCGACTTAGCAGCAGCATGGACCTAACATTCCAGGTTCCTACGCAATATTGTTCTGTACAATATCAGGCTTTAGTTCTGTCACCAGTCACATCCACAACTGGGCGTTGTTTTTGTTTTGGCTCTATCTTTTCACCCTTTCTGGAGTTATTTCTCCACTCTTCTCCAGTAGTATGTTGGGCACCTACTGATCTGGGGAGTTCAGCTTTGAGTATCCTATCTTTTTGCCTTTTCATACTGTTTATGGGGTTCCTAAGGCAAGAATACTGAAGTGGTTTTTCATTCCCTTTTCCAGTCGACCATGTTTTGTCATAACTTTCCACCATGACCTATCCATCTTGCATGGCCCTACAAGGCATGGCTCATAATTTCATTGAGTTAGACAAGGCTGTGGTCCATGTGATCAGTTTGGTTATTTTTCTGTTATTTCTCACCTGAGCATTCTGCTAAGTCTTAGTGAGCTTCACAGAGGGGAATGAAATGCCAGGATCAGGTTTTTGCCACAGGGCATCACCATGAACCCAGTTGGGAACATATAGGAGGGTGTTGGAAGGAGAAACTGGACATCCAGGTGGTGACAAAAAGCTTGAAGTTAGGTACATGTCTGTGAGTGAGAGATGGAGCATCTGTGAACATCATGCAGGAAGCTTTGTCTGTAGGCCTTGGGAACCAGAGGTTGAGAGGTAAGAAGACCATCAAAGGCTCATGGAACAAATGCATTCTGAGAACCTCCCATGACCATGAACTAAAGCTTGATGTGGTCCAAGTGAGGTCCTGTTGCCACAAAGCCTAAACCCAGGATTTTGGGTGGCTGGGTAACTGGGAGTGTGGGCGAGTTACCTTGTGCTGCTGGAAAACTACACGATGAGCACATCTGGGGCAAAGGCCAACAGTTTAGGTTTGAATGTTGAGTTTGGAAGCCTGTAGTTTGAGGCAGAATTGCGGTTCATGGTTCTGGGGTTGGGGGGTAGATATGAGTGACGTCAGACTGACGGCAGGATCAGCCACAGAAGTAATCCTGGAGTGCACGGGGCACAAGCTCAGAAAAGGTGGAAACAGGAACCCAGGGGAACAGCTGAAGAGCAGCAGGATGCCCTTCACAGAGATGGGGCTGTGAGAGGGAGAGCGGCCGGGGAGGGGCTCAGCCTCGCGTGGGGACGGGCTCAGGCTGTAAGTGGCTCTCAGTCAAGGAAGTGAGGATGGCGATGGGGCTAGAAACGCTAGAGGACAGTGTTTCTCGGAGTGCAAAATGAAAGGAGAAGTTAATGAAGGGTATATGGCTTTCGGGAGAGTGTTGGGCTTGGAAGTTAAGGAATAAACGGACTCCTGTGAAGGAGTCGGATCAGCCCTCCTTTCCAAGACCAGGCTGCCTTCTGAGACAGTCACCTGGGTAGAGTCTGGCACCAGCGTCATGTAATCTCTGTCACAGGTCTGTGCACACATGGAGCAAGGCCTTGGGGCTGCTCCCGGCTGGGCCACAAGGTCCAACGAGACCCTGATGATAGAGTTCGTGCTTCAGGGCTTCTCGGAGCTGCCCCGCCTGCGGCTGCCCCTTTTCTGCTGCTTCTTCTCCCTCTACACCGTGGCGCTCATGGGCAACGCTGTGATCATCGCCGTGGGCAGCCACAGCGCCAGCCTCCAAAGCCCCATGTACTTTTTCCTCTGCAATCTAGCTGCCATGGATATTGTCTGCACCTCATCTGTGCTGCCCAAGGCACTGGTGGGCCTGGCCTTCGAGGAAAACACCATCTCCTTCCCGGGGTGCATGGCCCAACTGTTCTTCCTCACCTGGTCCGCAT
This sequence comes from Bos indicus x Bos taurus, assembly GCF_003369695.1. Classification (NCBI taxonomy): domain Eukaryota; kingdom Metazoa; phylum Chordata; class Mammalia; order Artiodactyla; family Bovidae; genus Bos; species Bos indicus x Bos taurus. Next base: position 42,359 of record NC_040101.1, on the reverse strand, counting down.
CTTCCGAGCTGCTGCTGCTGACAGCCATGGCCTATGACCGCTACGTGGCCATCTGCCGCCCGCTGCACTACAGCTCGCGGATGAGCCCGCGGCTGTGCCGGTCGCTGGCCGTGGGCGTGTGGGCCGTCTGTGCCCTCAACGGGTCGCTGCACGCTGGGCTGATGACGCGGCTGTCCTTCTGTGGCCCCAATGTTATCGCACACTTCTTCTGCGAGATCCCCCCACTCCTGCTGCTCTCCTGCAGCCCCACACTCGTGAATAGCATCATGACTGTGTTAGCTGATGCCTTCTATGGAGTCCTCAACTTCCTGCTCACCCTGGTGTCCTATGGCTGCATTGTCGCCAGCATCCTGCGCATGCGCTCGGCTGCAGGGAGGCGGCGGGCCTTCTCAACCTGCTCCTCCCACCTCCTGGTGGTCTCCGTGTACTACTCCGCAGTGTTCTGTGCCTATATCAGCCCGGCCTCCAGCTACAGCCCTGAGAGAAGCAAGGTGTCCGCAGTGCTCTACACGATGCTGAGCCCCACTCTGAACCCCATCGTCTACTCTCTGAGGAACACGGAGATTAAACATGCCCTGGGGAGACTTGTGCAAGCCCTTCTCTGCCCTGAGGTCCGTGGGCTGCCTCCCTGAGACCAGCTTGGAGGAGAAAGAGCTGGCTGTCATCCTCTCAGTACCCTTACCCTTGAGTTGGGGCCTTTGCACCCAACAAGTCCTCAGCTGCAGAGCTGTAGACCCAGGTCCTGGGAGGTGGCCTTCTTGTATCCAGGGAAACGTCTCTCCACCCCTGGGTGGCTTCCAGGAACCTGACCCTAAACCTTCCTCAAGGTTCTTCTCAACTCAGCTTTTCCTTGGTTGTCCCAACCTGCCACACAGTGCTAGTTCCAGCTGAAAGGGCCACCGGCTGTATTTTCTCACATTCTGTGGTCTCTGCACAGACCCTCCCTCAGTGCACAGTTGGCTCCTGATCTTCAAGTTACCTTGCCACCTCCCTCAGCTTCCTTCATCTTCCCCAGCAGCCCCTCCTTCTGCCCCTGCAGCTGGTTACCTGGCATCACATGGCGGGTCCTGCTTTACCCGGGCCTTTAGAGCCTGTCCCCACATCTGCCTGGAGCCCACATAACTCATCCACATTCTACTTGGCCTCACACAGCCTGTGTCGTGTCCTACCTGGGCCTCAGGGAACTACCCCCCGTTTTACCTGGGCTCAGCGTCCTGTCACCTGTTCTGCTTGGCCACACACAGTCTGACCCCTAATCTACCCGGCCTTACTCAACCTTCCCCAGTTCTACTTTGAATCCATGTAACGACTGTCTCTTTGGCCACGTCTTAGTGCTTCTTCTTCTTTTTTTGCCTGTACCACGGCCTTGTGGAATTAGTTCCTCAACCAGAGAATGAACCTAGGCCAAGAGCAATGAAAGCACTAAGTCCTAACCACTGGACCACCAGGGAATTCCCTACATTTTAGTTCTTGTTCTTGGCGTTTCATAGATCAATAATAGGTCCCTTCAGATAAACATGTTCAATCAAATAAAACTTCCTTCAGAGAATGTAGGGAGATTGATGTTTCATTCCTGGTCTTTCTTCTATTCTAAACCTTTTCTCATTGAGGCAACATCAGTAAGTCTTAAAGTGGTCATATATCATGAAAGAAGAAAACAAAGAAATAATGAAAAGTGTGAGTGTGCAGCTTGGAGTTAAAATAAAATGCCAATGCTCATATCAACAACCAAAAAGTCAAGCTTTTTGAGGCCAAAGGCAAATCCCCAGGGGAATCTGAGGCTGGTGCCCAGACAAGAGTGGTTTCCCCACCCCAGGAAAGATTGGAATTCTTGGCCCTGGAGAAGCAGAGCAGGCATGCAGGTGGAGGGTCCCTTAGCAGGCTGGATGCCAGCTGCATCACAGCCTGGGGATATGAGGTTGGAGAGGCCCATGGTTTACCCCCAGAGTAGCGGAGCCTGTGTGGTCAGTCTTACCTGGAACTCTTTCTGTTCAACAGTAGAAGTGACTGTTTTCTGGCTGTCCATGGCTTAGACTTAGTAGTGGAGAAACTTAACATTTTCTAAGGAAGGGATGAAAAATAACAGAGAGGGTGTGGGCCTGAGAAGTCCTGTTCCTGAGTTGAGGAAACTCTACTTCCTCTCAGTTTCTGTCCTGGTTTCCGCTCAGACAGAGCAAACCATTCACAGACAGCATCAATCTGTGCACCACAGTTCAAATTACATGTAGGAACCATAAAGCCTAGTTAACTGTCCCGGGATGATTAACATCTATATGGGAAAAACAAATTTTATCCTTAGCCCCCACCACATGCAAAAATCAGTTCCACATGACCTAATATGTAAATATGAAAGGTAGAACTTTAAAAATGGCAACTAGCCTTCTGATCTTTCTAGGGCAAAGACAGATTTTAAAGTCAAAAAAGTGCTAATTCCAAAATAAAAGACTGATAATTTTAAAGTATCTGTTTATAAGAAAAATTCGACAAATAGTGTGAAAACATAGCCCAAAGAGAAGGAAAAATCATTGTGATACATAAAACTTTAGATGGTCATTAACTAGGACACATATACATTCCCACAGACAAAGAGAGAAAGAAATCACAAGAGAAGAGTAAGTACACGAGTAGGCATTTTACAAAAGAAGATACCAGTTTGATGAATAAACATAAAGAGATTCTCTACTTCATTCATAATCAGAGGAATGCAAATTGGGACCAGGATTAACGACCATTTTGTGCCTGTTAGATGGTAAACATTAAAAAGTCCATTAGTACTTAGTGTTGCAAACAGACAGGACCACTTGGACAGCTGATAAGAGTTTTTGTTGCTGTTCAGTTGCTAAGTCATGTCCAACTCTTCCCGACGCCATGGACTGCAGCACCAGGCTTCTCTGTCCCTCACCATCTCCCAGAGTTTGCCCAGGTTCATGTCCATTGATCGGTGATGCCATCCAAGTATCTCATCCTCTGTCATCCTCTTCTCCTTCTGCCTTCAATCTTTCCCAGCATCAGTGTCTTTTCCAATGAGTCAACTGTTCGCATTAGGCACCCTAAATATTGGAGCTTCAGTTTCAGCATTAGTCCTTCCAATGAACATTCAGGGTCGATTTCCTTTAAGGTTGGCTGGTTTGATTGCCTTACTTTTCAAGGGAATCTCAAGAGTCTTCTCCAGCACCACAGTTTGAAAGCATCAGTTCTTCAGTGCTCTGCCTTCTTTATTGTCCAGCTCTCACATCCATACATGACTACTGGAAAAAAAAAAACATAGCCTTGACTATATGGACCTTTGTCGGCAAAGTGATGTCTTTGCTTTTTAACAGGTTGTGCTCGTGGTAAAGAACCCATCTGCCAATACAGGAGACAGAAGAGACACAGGTTAGATCCCTGGGTTGGGAAGATCCCCTGGAGAAGGGCATGAAAACCCACTCCAGTACTCCTGCCTGGAGAATTCCATGGACAGGGGAGCCTGGCAGGCTATAGTTCATGGGGTCACACAGAATCAGACACAACTGAAGCAACTTAGCACTCAGGTTTGACACAGCTTTCCTGCCCAGAAGCCATCATCTTCAAATGTCATGGCCACAGACACCATCCACAGTGGTTTTCGAGCCCAAGAAAAGAAAATCTGTCACTGCTTCCACCTTTTCCCCTTCTATTTGCCATGAAGTTATGGGACCAGATGACATAAGTTCACATGCTTAGAAGTCACATGGTGTCATGGATCATGTAGCCCTTGATACACCTGACCTAGGGATGCTCTTGCAAAGTGTTCCAGGAAGCATGCATGAAAATGGTCTGAACAACACTCTTTGCAGCAGCAGAAACATGGGAATGATCTGAGGGATAGTGGACCTCCCTGGTCACTAACTGGCACCTGCAGCTCACAAGCTGCATAGAGGTTATGATGGAATCATGTCTAGAAACACAAAAGTAAGAAATGAAGCAGTACAAGAAATAAAACTATCGAGAAAATTAGAAGGGAAATTTGGGGCAGTGGTCACCTCAGAAGGGAGGCATGGGGATAGGCAGGCAGACGCAGGTGGAGGGGATGTGGCAGTTCTGGTTAGCAGTGGATTGCTTGGTGTGGATTATGTTTTTATACCTTAATTTACATTAGGCATTCCTTGTACATTCTTTTCAACTTAGCAGTTAAAATATCTAGGTTAGTGACCACACCATCATGCTTATCTGGGTTATTAAGGCATTTTTTGTTCAGTTCTTCTGTGTATTCTTGCCACCTCTTCTTAATCTCTTCTGCTTCTGTTAGGTCCTTACCGTTACTATCCTTTATTGAGCCCATCTTTGCATGAAATGTTGCCTTGGTATCTCTAATTTTCTTGAAGAGATCTCTAGTCTTTCCCATGCTACTGTTTTCCTCTATTTCTTTTCATTGTTCACTTAAGAAGGCTTTCTTTTCTCTCCTTGCTATTCTTTGGAACCCTGCATTCAGTTGGCTGTATCTCTCCTTTTGTCTTCTCTTCTTTTCTCAGCTATTTTTAAGGTCTCCTCAGACAACCATTTTGCCTTGTTGCATTTTTCTTTGGGATGGTTTTGGTCATCACTGCCTGTACAGTGTTACTTTATCCATAGTTCTTCAGGCACCCTATCAGATCTAATCCCTTGAATCTATTTGTTACTTCCACTGTATAATCATAAGGGATATGATTATCATTCATACATGAATGGCCTAGTGGTTTTCTCTACTTTCTTCAATTTAAGTCTGAATTATACAATAAGGAGCTCATGATCTGAGCCACAGTCAGCTCCAGGCTTTGTTTTGGCTGACTTCTCCTCCTTCTGTTGCAAAGAATGTAATAATGAATCTGATTTCAGCATTGACCATCTGGTGGTATCCATGTGTAGAGTCATCTCTTCTGTTGTTGAAAGAGAGTGCTTGCTCTGACCAGTGCATTCTCTTAGCAAAACTCTGTTAGCCTTTGTCCTGCTTCACTCTGTACTCCAAGGCCAAACTTGCCTGTTCCCCCAGGTATCTCTTGACTTCCTACTTTTGCATTCCAATCCCCTGTGATGAAAAGGACATCTTCTTTTGGTGTTTGTCTAGAAGGTCTTGTAGGTCTTCATAGAACCATTTGACTTCAGCCTCTTTGGCATTAGTGGTTGGGGCATAGACTTGAATTACTGTGATGTTGAATAGTTTGTCTTGGAAATGAACCAAGATCATCCTGTCATTTTTGAGACTGCACCCAAGTACTACATTTGGGACTCTTTTGTGGACTATGAGGGCTGCTCCATCCCTTCTAAGGGATTCTTGCCCACAGCAGTAGATATAATGGTCACTGAATTAGGTTTTCCGATTCCTGGTCATTTTAGTTCACTGATTCCTGAAATGCTGACGTTCACTCTAACCATCTCCTGCTTAACGATCTGGATAACCACGATGGTGTGATCACTCACCTAGAGCCAGACACCCTGGGATGTGAAGTCAGGTAGGCCTTAGGAAGCCTCACTATGAACAAAGCTAGTGGAGGTGATGGAATTCCAGCTGAGCTATTTCAAACCCCAAAAGGTGATGCTGTGAAAGTGCTGCACTCAATATGCCAGCAAATTTGGAAAACTCAGCAGTAGCCACAGGACTGGAAAAACTCAGCTTTCATTCCAATCCCAAAGAAAGGCAATGCCAAACAAAGTTCAAACTACTGTACAATAGCACTCATTTCACATGCTAGTGAGGTAATGCTCCATATCCTTCAAGCTAGGATTCAGCAGTACATGAACTGAGAACTTGAAGATATATAAGTTAGATTTAGAAAAGCTTTGTTCATAGCAATGTTTCCTAAGGCCCACTTGACTTCACATTCCAGGATGTCAGGCTCTAGGTGAGCGATCACACCATGGTGATTATCTGGGTCATGAAAATCTTTTTTGTACAGTTCTTCTGAGTATTCTTGTCACCTCCTTAATATCTTCTGCTTCTGTTAGGTCCATACCATTTCTGTCCTTTATTGTGCCCATCTTTGCATGAACTGTCCACTTGGTATCTCTAATTTTCTTGAAGAGATCTCTAATCTTTCCCATTCTATTGTTTACCTCTATTTCTTTGTATTGATCACAGAGGAAGGCTTTCTTATCTCTCCTTGCTATTCTTTGGAACTCTGCATTCAGATGGGTGTATCTTTCCTTTTCTCCTTTGCCTTTAGCATCCCTTTTTTTCTCAGCTATTTGTAAGGCCTCCTCAGACAACCATTTTGCCTTTTTGCATTTCTTTTTCTTGGGGATGGTCTTGATCACCACCTCCTGTACAATGTCGCGAACCTCTGTCCATAGTTCTTCAGGTGCTGTGTCTATCAGATCTAATCCCTTGAATCTAATTGTCACTTTCAGTGTGTAGTTTTAAGGGATTTGATTTAGGTCATACCCTAATGGTCTAGTGGTTTTCCCTACTTTCTTCAATTTAAACCTGAATTTTGCAATAAGGTGTTCATGATCTGAGCCACAGTCAGTTCCTGGTCTTGTTTTTGCTGACTGTATAGAGCTTCTCCATCTTCAACTGCAAAGAATATATCAGTTGGATTTTGGTATCGACCATCTATCTGGTGACGTCTGTGTGTAACCAAGGACAATCGCTTCAGGCGGTGTTTTCCCTTTTTCCTCTCTCTGGTGCCCTCTGGTGGGTCTTACAATGGCTGGTCCCCGCTCTGAGTCCATCCTCCTTCCACAGCCACCACTGTCCTCAGCAGATTCTTCTCTTGTCATATCAACCTCCCACTGCCCACTCCCCCACCGACCCCCCTGGCCATTCCCCACTGCTCTGTGCTGGCATCGCCTTTGGAGTCTTAGAAAGCTGCAACCACACCCCTGGAATCCAGGAGGGCCCCTTCCTCCACCTGGTGGGTTAAAACTTCTGCACACAAGCAAACAGTTTTGCTTGATCCACGATCTTAAACAGCAGCTGTGAGATGAAGGTAGAACCAGGGGCAGATAAGAGAGCACATTGCTTAAGCTCCCCAGCCCTTTGGTGTGAAGAGTTTTGTTCCTGGTCCAAGCCAGCTGGCCCTTTGTACCTGGGAAATTGTGTGTTCTCTGCTTTTGTTTAACTTGGAAGAGATTTTGGCTTTTGTCAAGGTCATTCTTTTTAGCCCAGAGTGCATTAAATATTACATACTTGGCTGCCCACATTTTTATTTGTCTGTTCTTGATCCTTTTACATACAAAGTAAGAGGGAATTTTCAGGAGAGCTTCCCTAAAGCAACTCTTTGAGCATATTTTCAACTCAGTCTCTATTTCACTCCCATCTTGCTTATCCATTGCCTTTTGGGTACCCAGAGAAGTAATATTGTACTTTTCACCTCTTCGGTCTAAGGATTCATGACTGCTGGGTTGCCTCTTAAGGAAATTTGGGGATAGCTATATGTCCTTCCTGTGAGTAGGAGGGAAGGGAGAACCAGTGCATTACATCAACCTGATAGAAAATACTGTTGCCACTGAATCTACTGCTCAGGGGAACTTGGCCCATGGAGGAAGGTCAAGGAGCCTGTGGGGAGAGGCCACAGCCCAGCAGCTGTCTTGTGGGGAAAAGGCTCACTGGATATTCCAAACGTGTCCTCCATCTTCTCCCCAGAAGCCCTGGCTGAGTGTAAATTTACACTTCAAGGAGCAGGAATCCAAGAAATACAGGATATGATGTAGAATTAGCAGGCAAAGAGACCAGTAAAGTGGATATTTAAATGCAAATACTGACTTGATAAGATGGCTATAAATATTCATGCAATTGTAAAAGTTGACTTACAAAAACAGAAGAAAATACATTTGGACAAATCTAAAGCTAGTGTTATGAAACTAAACTTCCTAACATTTGGGAAGGAGTGGTGTATTGCTTGGAAAAGAAAGAAAGGAATAAAGAAAGAAAGAGGAGTCGCTCAGTCACGTCCGACTCTTCGCGACCCCACGGGCTGCAGCCCACCAGGCTCCTCAGTCCATGGACTTTTCCAGGCAAGAGTACTAGAGTGGGTTACCATTTCCTTCTCCAGGGGATCTTCCCAACTCGGAGATCGAACTTGCGTCTCCTGCATTACAGGCAGACGCTTTACCTTCTGAGCCACCAGGGAAGATCCATTGCTTGGAAAATAGATAAGAAAAGTATGCTAAAGGTCTCTTTTTGCTCAGATTGAACGATATTGATTAACTCCTCAGGTTAATAAGTCTATGTAGTTTTAGACTTAAGGGTAATCATTAGTAGAATATCAACAGGACAGAAATACATCAAAGCATCAAGGAAGAAAAGGAACAAACAAAATATGACAAACTCAGCAAGTGATAGGGAAGGATATATACCATTAAGCCATATTCACCAGCAGTCACAAGAAATGTGATTCTCCTGTTAAAAAGAAAAATTTTTAGTTATGTCAAAGCTATAGGATGGTAGATGCATTTCTCAAGGACAACATGACATAGAGATACTTAAAATGCTGGGACAAACAAAAGAAAATACTTGGTGATAATTATCAAAAGGGACAAAAATATGTTTATGCTGCTAAAAAGTACAATTCAGTAAAAGACAAATCACCAGTTTTAATGTGGATTGAATGTATCAAAGTAACTTTTCAAATAAAGCATCTTTTAATAAAATATGATTATAATGTGAAAAATCAGCACACTAACCCTAACTTAGAAATGACAAGACATGATTCAGTTCATCATCAGTTCCGTTGCTCAGTCATGTCCGACTCTTTGCGACCCCATGAACTGCAGCATGCCAGGCCTCCCTGTCTGTCACCAATTCCTGGAATTTACCCAAACTCATGTCCATTGAATCGGTGATGCCATCCAACCATCTCATCCTCTGTCATCCCCTTCTCCTCCTGCCCTCAATCTTTCCCAGCATCAGGGTCTTTTCCAATGAGTCAGCTCTTTGCATCAGGTGGCCAAAGTACTGGAGTTTCAGCTTCAACATCAGTCCTTCCAATGAACACCCAGGACTGATCTCCTTTAGGATGGACTGGTTGGATCTCCTTGCATTCCAAGGGACTCTGAAGAGTCTTCTCCAACACCACAGTTCAAAAGCATCAATTCTTTGGCACTCAGCTTTCTTTATAGTCCGACTCTCACATCCATACATGACTACTGGAAAAACCACAGCCTTGACTAGATGGACCTTTGTTGACAAAGTAATGTCTGCTTTTTAATATGCTATCTACGTTGGTCATAACTTTCCTTCCAAGCAGTAAGCATCTTTTAATTTCATGGCTGCAGTCACCATCTGCAGTGATTTCTGATCCCCCCAAAATAAAGTCAGTCACTGTTTCCACTGTTTCCCTATCTATTTGCCATGAAGTGATGGGACCAGATGCCATGATCTTAGTTTTCTGAATGTTGAGCTTTAAGCCAACTTTTTCACTCTCCTCTTTCACTTTCATCAAGAGGCTCTTTAGTTCTTCTTCACTTTCTGCCATAAGGGTGGTGTCATCTGCATATCTGAGGTTATTGATATTTCTCCCAGCAATCTTGATTCTAGCTTGTGCTTCTTCCAGCCCAGTGTTTCTCATGATGTACTCTGCATATAAGTCAAATAAGCAGGGTGACAATATACAGCCTTGATGTACTCTAAGACATGATTAAACAGCAATTAACAGAGACAACAGTATAACGTAAACATTTGGTAATCTCAAAATGGAGTTCTTTTCAAGCATGATCTAAATTCCAAAAACCGTAAAGGAAAAGTTTTGTCTTACTTTCTTAATTGAGATGATAATTGTAATCTTTATAAACAATTGTTTAACTTCAATAACCTCATGCAAAATGCTGGACTGGATGAACCACAATCTGGAATCAAGATTGCTGGGAGAATGATCAACAACCTCAGATATGCAGATGATATCACTCATATAGCAGGAAGTGAAGAGGAGTAAAGACTATTGATGAGGGTGAAAAAGAAGAGTGGAAAAGCTGGCTTGAAACAGTATTGAAAAACGAAGAACACGGCATCTGGTCCCATCACTTCATGGCAAATAGATGAGGAAAAAATGGAAACAGTGAGAGATTTTCTTTTCTTGGGCTCCAAAATCTTATTAAAAAGTAGAGACATTACTTTGCTGGCAAGGGTCCATAGTCAAACCTATGTTTTTTCCAGTAGTCATGTACAGATGTGAGAGTTGGACCATAAAGAAGGCTGAGTGCTGAAAAATGGATGCTTTCTAATTGTGCTGCTGTAGAAGACTGTTGAGGGTCCCTTGGACAGCAAGGAGATCAAACTAGTCAATCCTAAAGGAAATCAGCCCTAAATATTCACTAGAAGGACTGAGATGCTGAAGCTGAAGCTGCAATACTTTGGCCACTCGATAGGAGGAGCTGATGCTGGGACAGACTGAAGGCACAAGGAGAAGGGGACAACAGAGGATGAGGTGGTTGGGTGGCATCACCGACTCATGGAGATAAGTTTGAGCAAACTCTGGAAGATGCTTGAGGACAGGGAAGCCTGGTGTGCTGCAGTTCATGGGGTCACAAAGAGTTGGACAGGACTTAGTGACTGAATAACAATTTCAGTAAGTCCTTTACATATTGTTTTACTCGTGATTTCTCTCAAAGTTTCAAAGTCCAGTTAATTCCCTAACAATTTAAAGTATCCCGGGGACTCCCCTGGTGGTGCAGTGGATAAGAATCTACCTCTAGTGCAGAGGGCATGGGTTCAATCCCTGTCTGTGAAGATTTCACCTGCTGTGGTGCAACTAAGCCCATGGGTCACAACTTCCGAGTCCATGCTCCAGGGCCCACAGGCGCAGCTAACGAGCCCCTGTGCTGCAGCTGCCGAAGCCCGCGAGCCTAAAGCTTGTGCTTCGTAAGAAGACAAGCTGCCACGGTGCGAAGCCTGTGTACCGCAACCAGAGAAACCTGCGTGTAACAACGAAGACCCAGCGAAACCAAAAATAAACAAACAAACAAAAACTTTTAAAATAATTTCTAAAGTATCCCGGACAATAGAAAAAGATGAAGATAATTTCAATTGTTTCCAAAGTTAGCACAACTCTAATAGAAGAACATGGTAAGACGTGAGAATCTGAAGCCCGATTTTACCTATGGATGTAGACGCAAAAGTACTAAAGCTGCTGTTCAGCAAGTTGAAGCATCAGCACGGAAAGAAGTGTGGCTCCACCACACTCCTGGTTGGGAAGCAGAGCTGTAAGACTGCGCGTACGTGAAACAGTGTGTTCATCCAGCATCGTACCCGCAGATTTAAAAAGAAAAGTCCTAGGACTGTCTCGGTTAAAAAGGTATTGTACTATCTCAATACCCATCCCTGCTAAATACTCCTTGTTAACTAGAGAAAGAAGAACATTGTCCCAATATGGTTGCCTTTTTGCCACAACCAATCAACCACACACTTGATGGAGAAGTACCCATTCCTGCCAGGCAAGGGCGAGGCCACGTCTGTCATCCCGATTAGTCAACATTGTTTGAGATGATGCAGGCACCTGAATGAGATATAAGACAAATAAAAAAGACTTTCTTCTGAAAAGATATACTCAAAAATTTCATTACTTTATACAGACATCTGTGCCTGCATTTAGAATTGTTGCTTGGCCGTCCCAGAGCATTTCCACAGAGGACCTGGAATAGCGGGGCCTGGCCCCAGAGCACGTGCTGCACCCCAGGAGGCCTAGGCTCCCCTGCACCGCCCTTAGGCCCCTTCCAGGATGCACACACTCAGATGAGCTGCCACGTGCAGTTATTTTGGCCTGTGGGAGCCATGGGGCCTGGTTTGCCTCACACACGTCCTGTCCTCATGCCCACCTGTCAGGGCTTGAACTGGAGCCCCAAGGAAGGCTGACCCTTCCTGACCCTCCAGCACCAACAGGAAGGACAAACCAAAAAAAAAAAAAAATGCTGTGTGGACACATCTGCCTGGCAGGGTGGAAGAAGAGGACAGAGGGGTCAAGGTGGCTCTGTCTCCATGCTGGGGACGGGGCCCTGCCATCCCACATCAGCCCCTGGGGGGGGGATGACCGAGCACACGCACCTCGACAGGGCCCTCAGCCCACCAGCCCACGGGCACAGAACAGGCCCTAGACTCCCGCCAACGTCAACGCCCCTGCACAGCACAGGGAGATACAAGTCAGACACCAGTAACATGGCTGTAGTTCTGAGTACAGATCAAGGGACACTGCTAATAGACTGGGAGGGAGAGTGGTTTAGAAGTCAGTGTGTGGAATGCAGCCTCAGTTTTAAGTATATGCAAAGCACATGTTCTACCACTGAGCTACACCCCTACAGAGGTGATTTTTGTTCTTTTTTCCTTCATATTTCGTATTGTACATAGAGATGGATCACTTATTCAAAAGTATAAAATTAGAACCTGTTAATTAAGATCTTCCTATGTCACCAGATAGAGGACAGAATTAAATCACACAGAAAACCTCTGTAAAATACCCAGAACATTATAAAAGAAGCAATTTGGAGCTCTGTGGTGTCCTGCACAAATAAATATAGGACATTTTAAAACACAAAGTCTACTCAGCTCATTGATTTTAACATACACAATAAAAATTCTAATATTTTTGATTTTAGAATTTGACAAAATGCTTCTAAACAGTAATTATCCCCCAATTTTCTATAATGAACATGTACCTTTTTTAATAGTCAGAGATTAGCTTTTTCACAATTGGTCAACTCTTCTTTTTTCCCCTCTACTGAATCTGCCAGTTGATTTGACAAAGTGGACTAACATCCGGGTGCTGAATTTTTCTTCTCTGGCCAGGAGTTTGGCTGCTGGTGATTCAGTACCATTGGGGCTGCTCAGACAAAACTCTTGCTCAGGGGTTGAGAATTGCACCAGGAGGTCAGGCACTTTGCCATGGAAATGATCAGCACAGAATTGATGTTGCCTTACATAAATCCTATCAGAAACAAACCCATGTAAATAGGACCTTACTCCTCCTTGTCCACCCAATGCCAAAGGGAGGACAGGCCCCCACCCCACACTCTGACCTATGGGCTGGTGGAGCTCCCCTGGATGCTGTGTTTACTGACATGGTGCAGGTGTCAGCAGCCAGTGTTGGCAGAGCCCAGGCATGGCCCTGTGGGTTCCTGGATAAAGTTCTAATGAGTTGCCACTGAAGGGATCAGCCTTTGAAATGATGGCCAACAGCAGCTAATAATAAACTAATGTCTTGGGCTGGAGGATAAGGAAGGTGGCATTGGTCAGCTGCTCACCCTCCTTCTCAAGAATGCATTATAAAAGCTTTGCCTCTCCATGGGAGCATCCTCAAAAGTCGGCAGATCCCCCAAGGGCACCATGGCCGCCCTGGGCATCACGGTCGCCCTGCTGGTGTGGATGGCCACCCTGCTGTTCATCTCCATCTGGAAGCACATCTACAGCAGCTGGAAACTGCCCCCTGGCCCTTTCCCACTGCCCATCATCGGGAATCTTTTACAGCTGGATATTAAGAACATTCCCAAATCCTTCACCAGGGTAAGAGAAATATTGTTGATTTGAGGGGGGAGAATTCAGAAATTAGATGTAATATGTGTGCATTCAACTCACTCTCAGACAAATAATAATTCAATACCAGCTTGTTGTGAATCAACTGAATTACCAATACCACCCAAGAGTGATAAGCCAAATGTTATGCTACCGATGCAGCTTGGGCATGCTGCTCAGTGGGCACTGGTCATGGTTGCCCAGAGGCCCTGCTTGAGCAGTGCTAACTGCCTTGTCGTTGGGTGGCTTGGCAGCCCGGTGTGGCTGTGGCTGCTGCCTGCCGCTGCTGTGCAAGGAGGGACCTGCGCTGACACCTGATGCACACCGGCTGGGCATCAGTCTGCAGCTCTCCTTAGGTGCCAAAGAACAGGAGGAAAAGTGAGGTGTTTGACCCCTACACACAGCTCTTACTGCATTTGTTGTGACCAGTGAATGAGCTCATAACTCTAGAAGCTAAATGCGTTGATGAATCTATTAAAAGAGTTAACAAAAGAGTGTCCTAGGGCACAGAGCCGCTTTACAAGGCACTGATGAGCGTCACGCTCCAGGGGGGAAGACGGGCTTGGGGACTCTGGACAGTTCAGATCCAGGGTGTCCAACAGCATTGTAGGGTCCAGGACCTTGACTAGGAACAGCAGACTGGAGGTGGTGGGGGCAGTCACGCGGAGAGACCTCAGGAGGACGCGAGGAATCAGCCAGGCCTTCCGACTTAACTGTGTCTGGGAGGGAGGGGAACGAGGTGCAGCCCGGTGCGTGGCCAAGAGTGCCTGCACCGGGATGCGCTGCCTGTGGAAGAAGCCGCGGTGGGGAGGGCCTTCCCCAGGTTGCTCTGGGTTCTCCTGGTCAACAACAGTGGCCTTGGGGATCACGTTAAAGCATGGGCCTCCCCTTGGAGGCAGCGCGGCTCACCCCACGGCCTGTTGGTCTCTGCAGCTGGCGGAGAGGTACGGGCCGGTGTTCACCCTGTACCTGGGCTCTCAGCGTGCCGTGGTCGTGCATGGCTACAAGCCCGTGAAGGAGGTCCTGCTTGACTACAAGAACGAGTTTTCTGGCAGAGGAGAAAACCCTGGGTTCCAGATGCACAAGAACAATGGTGTGTCCCACTCGGGGTTGGGGTGCTGGGGGGGTGTTGGGGGAGGCCCTGAAGTGACAGTAACAACTTGCTGAAGACAGAAAGGTGATGTGACCCACAGACAAGTCAGGGGATGATTGGTTCATTCAGTCATTGCTCTGCGTGTTTGGATGAAAGCTACTGCATGAACCTTGCACACCAGAGTGGACAAGACCTGGAACATCCACCCACTGACCAGCAAGACAGACATATTCATAGAGAAACAGGCCAGAGGAAGCTGCTTCTGCTGTCTGGCCCAGCAGTGCCTGCCTCCACAGACCTTTCCGCCTCCCTGGGTCCCCAGTCTCTCCCGGGAGCTGTTTCCACTCACAGCTTCAACTGCTCCAGGGTGTTGGGGCTCCATCTACTGAGGTCCCTCACCCACGAATGGCACCCACCTGTCTATTGAGGGGGCCTCTGATGTCCCACCCGGGGCTGTTCTTAGATCAGGAAGAGGGCGCTGAGATGTCCCTGTGACCCCTCTTTCCTCTGCCTCTCCCAGTCCCCAGGCTCCAGACTCAAGAGTTCCCTACGCAGGGGAGAAGGCCTGGGGATCTAACTGGTCTTTATTGGAGTATTTTCCAGAGTCCTGACTTCAGACTCTACCATCTGCATCTCCTGGGAGGTCCTGGGAGGGCTGGGGACACTGGCTGGTGGGGGTGCCCCTCCTGCCCTCCCAGCTCTGAGGGCTCCTGGCCCCTGCTGTCCTCCGACCTCAGCCGCTTGTCCTTGGCTGCTTGCTCTCTGGTGTTTAAGTGAGATTCTAAAGCAGATTAGTGTGAAACAGCATCCCTTCTACCACAAAACTTGGAACCCTCACTTCTTCCTGAGTCAATTTTGTTGATGAGCTTCTGGAAAACTCATTTTATGGAGAATTTCCAAACTGATGTGCTTACAGTTGTATATGGACTTCTTGCCTTATTTTTCCAGTCTGCATTTCTGAGGCATTTGATTGTCTGTCTTAGATACTGTGCTTTTGTTTTTCTTCTTAGGAGCTCCTGAAACCAAATTAAGCACCTAAGCTTTGTCATTTACACAGAGGAGGTTTACTGGAGGAGAGCCCTGGGAGGGCAGGAGTTCTGGAGTCAAAGAGCTTTACCATGGTCAGGGGGGGTCAGGGAGGCCTGGTGCAAGTCACGTGCTCCTGGAAGTGGTCAGGCAGAGCCGGCTTCCCCGTCCTGCGGCTGGGACACAAGGCGCCTGACTGCGTCCTGCCTGTGCCACACTGTGGGACACGCACTGCATGTCCACACGGCCTGGGGCTGACCCTGCACATCAGCCAGCCATTGGAACAGGTCTGTGGTCCCCAGGAACAATGACGTGAATGGTCTCGGTTACCATAGTATGGAGCAGCAGCTGCGTGTCAGTGTGCTGAGAGGGCCGCCCATCATTTCAGTCAGTCTGCGAGGCTCTGGAAGGGGAGCTTCCTTGCCTCCGTTTCTGCCTGTTTGGTCCCAAACAATGGCGCTCCTCTGGGATCTGTCTCTTTATCTGCATGTCTCTGTGGCTCACCGTCTCGGCCTCTGTATCTCTCTTTCTCTTTGTCTCTTCTTACATTTTTCTGTATCTTCTTTTCTTTCTACACAATTCTCCCCAAAACATTTTTAAACTCCCTTCTTCCCTGCCCCTCCCTCCTCAGCCACCTCCTCTCCTCACCACGTGCTCTTCAGAGCGGCCCCCAGCACCTCTCCTTCCTGCCTTTCCTCTAGCGTCTCAGGCCCTTAGGCCTTGGGGCACAGCCTCTGCCCCATTCTCCAGCCTCCTCAGCACACGCTCCCTGATCCCTGGCATCCTTGCTTGTCTGCCCTGTGTCCTGGGCCAGCAACGTGGAGGGCAGAGCTGCCCGGGGCCCAGCCAGGCTGAGGGAGTAGACACCCATGAGTTTGGAATGTCCCTTCCCTAGGTGCCCTCTTGGGCTGCTCTGCTGCATACCCAGCTTCCACTTGGTCCATTATACAATGCCCCACAGGAATCGGTGCCAGGACACCTGAATGCATGACCCTGAGCTCAGTCCTACCTGTACTTTTAACTTGGTGAAGAGTATCTGTAAATGGGCCTCCTCAATGCCCACACACCCGTCAGTGGTCATGCTCTCCATCCGTGGGCTTGTCTGCATGGCTGCCTCCTTGGATCACACACCTCTTCTCCCAGCCCCTCTGGTGCTTCCTCTGCAGGCCATCCAGGTATCCTCTCGGGCCTGGCCAGACTTCCTTCAGGAAAGACTGGGGCCACGGCCTTCCTCAGACCTGGACATGCAGGCGGGAAGCAGCTTGAGGGCTTCCCACATCTCGAGGTCTGCTGGCTGTAGCCTTGGGTGTTAGTAAGGACTTGCTGTGAAGCCACAAAGTGCAAGTCGAGGCATCTGTAACATGAGGGTCAAAAATGACTGAAAGCAATGTTACGTGCCAGCCTGGATGGAAGGGGATTTTCAGAGAATGGAAACATATGTGTGGCTGTGTCCCTTCGCTGTTCATCTGCAACCATCACAGTGGTGTTAATTGGCTGTGCTGCTACTCTCACGTGAAGGTTGCTCAGTTCTGGCCGACTCTTTGTGACCCCGGGAACTATACAGTCCATGGGATTCTCCAGGCCAGAATACGGGAGTGGGTAGCCTTTCCCTTCTCCAGGGGAGCGTCCCAATACAAGAATCGAAGCCAGGTCTCCCATAGCGCAGGTGGATTCTTTACCAGCTGAGCCACACACCCTAATACGAAATGTTTTGGTGGTTAAAAAAAAGAAAAAATCACCAAAAGCAAAATAGCCTCAAAGGAATTAGTCAGGAGGCAGGAAAGAGGCGGGAGGCACTTCTTGGTAGTCAGGCATGGTCCCCCTATCGTGGCGGGACGCAAGACATAGTGAGGGAAGCAAGGAGGCTGTGATTGAGGAGCTTACATGAGCAACAGAGGAAACCAGGCTCCACACCAAAGGCCTCCCTGCAAAGCAGAGCGTTGGTCCCTGTGTGGTCAGTGGGCCCCTCAGTGTTCCCTGCAGAGCCGAGCCCATTACTCCTGCCCTCCTTCTCCTGAGAAAAACGTTTGTGGTAATGGTTCTCCTGCTCCCTCTCCTTAGGGATCATTTTCAACAATGGATCAACCTGGCGGGACACCCGACGGTTCTCGTTGACCACCCTCCGTGACTTAGGGATGGGAAAAAAGGGCAATGAGCAGCGGATCCAGAGGGAGGCCCACTTCCTGCTGGAGGTGCTCAGGAAGACCCAGGGTGCGTACAGCCTGGGGCTCACACCCACCCTCCTCCAACGTCAGCCCACAGACACCACTTCACACGGCGGTTTCCCCTCTGATCCTGGGGGTAAGGTGATCACCGAGCATGTAGCTGGTGTGTCCTGAATCACTGACAAGTAAGGAAAACCCAAGCGGCTCACACTTCCACCACGTCCCAAGAATTCTCACGGTTCTAGAGTGTCTCCTCACAAGACTGGAAATGCCCCTCCTGCCGGGCCCACAGCACGCGCCCTCTCAACGCCCCTGTTTTCCAGGCCAGCCCTTTGACCCCACGTTTGTCGTCGGCTTTGCACCTTACAATGTCATCTCTGACATCCTCTTCCACAAACGCTTTGACTATAAAGATCAGACGAGCCTGAGGCTGATGAGTCTGTTCAACGAGAACTTCTACCTGCTCAGCAGCCCCTGGATCCAGGTGAAGCACTCTCCTCGCTTCTGCCTGTTTTGCACCTTGCTTCAATTTGATGGTTTACAGCAGGAAAAGGATAAGAAGGGTCACTTGTGTGTGTGTGGACAGATGGGCACACAAGACTAGATACCATGGACGCTCCTTCTGGAGACTTCCATGGAGTCCGTGGTTCCACCTAGCTAGCCTTGGGACACTTACTGTTTTCCTCTTTAAATTGATCCTCACTAGACAGGCAGTACCTCTGCCTACGTGCTCGCGTTCCCACCACAGAACTCACACGGCACTCATAGAGTGGTGCCCAAAAAGATACTTTTAGCCAAAATGTTCCAAATAATACAATATTGACAGCCATAAATTTGGGTTTGGAGAAGGTTATTATCCTGGCACACAAAATGCTATTGCACCCAGAAAAAATGTGTATAGTAAGAAAATTCTCTCCCTTCATCCCTCTCTTTCTAGCTTTATAATAATTTCTCAGACTACCTACAGTACCTGCCTGGAAGCCATAGAAAGCTACTGAAAAATGTGTCTGAAGTAAAAAGTTATGCTTTAGAAAGAGTGAAGGATCACCAGAAGTCCCTGGAACCCAGCTGCCCCCGAGGCTTCTTGGACACCATGCTGATAGAAATGGCCAAGGTACACTCACAGTTCGCGGCTTCCGGACCAGGTGGAGCTGAGTCCTCGGCTGTTACGAGATGGGTTTGCAGGGCAGGGGGTGCTTTTTTCAGATTTATATGATGACTTGCACTGTGGTGTCCATGCCGCCCACACTGGGTACATCCTGATGCTCTCAGTTTTACACATATGCACTGGCTTCAGCATGACCTCCACACACATCAACACTCGGCCAGCCTGCTGGGCCACGCTGCACTCTGCTGTCTGTTGAGCTCACCAACAAGATGGCTTCTCTTGGGGAAGCTGTCTAGGGGGTGTGGATTTGGGTGAGTGGGACTTTCACACTGGCTTCCTCCAGCCCATGCTTTTTAACCACTTCTGATCAATTAATGACTGCGTCTCATCTGGGGAGAGGCCCTCAGCATTCCTCCTCAGCACTTAACTCCCAAATTGTGCACGACCTCAGGGGGTGCAGCCCTTCCTAACACAACCTCCCTGACATCCTCTTGGGTCCCCTCCCAGACTGGCCACACTTCTCTCTCCTTGGCACCACAGGACGCTCTGGAGCGCCACACCTGGCTTCCCTGTATGACTTGCTCCAGTTGTCTGAGAGCCTCCTCCATCTGCTGGGCCCCCTCCCACCCCTCTTCCCATTATAACCTGCTTCCTGGGACTGAAAGGCCCAGCTGTGGGGGCAGTAGGAGCCGAGGGCAGCCCTGCAGGAGCCCCATAGTCAGCCCTGGGCTGCTGGAGGTCATGGCACAGGGCCAGGAAGGGCCTCAGCCCCCAGGAGGGCCCTTGGTGGCATAGAAGGGTCGCCAGTCTCTCAGCGCCCCCACAGTCCTTTGCTGGGAGCCTTGGTTCCCTCACTGTGCGATGGAGCTGACGGTTCTGTGCAGGATGGGCCCGAGGAGCGGGCAGGGCGGGCAGGTGCGCCTCTGCTCAGGGACACAGGGTCTCTTTTTCATCCACCTGAAGATGTTTCCTCATTGAGTTCCTGTCTCCCATCCACAGGAAAGACACAGTGTGGACCCTATGTACACCTTGGAAAACATCGCTGTGACTGTGGCCGACCTGCTCTTTGCGGGGACAGAGACCACCAGCACCACCCTGCGATACGGGCTCCTGATTCTCATGAAATACCCGGAGGTTGAAGGTAGGACAAGTAATAGGCCAGGACTCTGGACATTGTGGCTGTCACACGTGGACGGAGACCCTGTGTCCCTCAGCCTGGAACATTCAGGCTTCAGCTCCCTGTCTGCAAAACAGGGAGTGACACTGGGGTCACTGGAGGAACGCTCTGGGGGAAGTGTTCTTGTACATGACAGGCACCTGGCACTCAGCCCTCCCACACCCACGGACACACCCAGATTGTGAAAGAAAGTCCAGTGAAGAAACGCCATACTTCCAGAATCCACTCCAGGACATGATCTGTTTATGAGAGAGTGAACATGTGCTCATCACCCTAAGACCCAGCCTTTCAGGAAGAGCTGGGAGGGAGGAGCAAGACCTCCTGGCTTATCTCACCAGATTGGAAGAGGGATCACAGAAGGAACCTCTGGTAAAGCATTGCAAGTCTGCCTGCTGCCCTGGGTCCAGCCCTCCTTTCCAGGGCTCCTCCCCAGCACCTGAACCAGGTGAACTTGGGGTAGATCAGGCGTGACTTTGGGGGCTGCATGCGCAGAGCGTCAGGCATTAGAAACACCCCCACCGCAGCCTATAGGTGAGCAGCACTGTATGTTAGCAGGCTGGTCAGCACCGATACTAAGGGAAGAGGAGGCAGAGGGGCCGTCACCAGTGCTCGGGCCTGGAGCCCCCCACCTTTCACTGGGCTGCCCAGAGCTGCGGTGGGGGTCCCCACTGCAAGGAGCTCCTCACCACCTCAGCCATGCCTCTTGCTGATGATAATAATTTGGTTCCTGCTGTGTGCCAGGTGTGGGCATTAGCCCTTTAATACACTGTGGTCTTGAAGGCTGATGTGAAAGGGCATGAAATTATTACCTCGGGAACATGGGTATGTGACCCATCCAGGGTCAGACCTGCTCCATCTGACTCCAAGGCCTTCACCTTTCTATTGGACAGAAAAGTAAGGGAAAGGAGCCCAGAGTCCACAGAGCAAAGCCCCTATGCATCTGGGGCAGTTTTGAAGGAGCTCTGACCACTCTGTACTAGGAGATCCACAGCCTCCAAAATTGTTTTATTTTATTAATTATGACAAATTTCCAGTATAGAGGAAAAGACAGAAAATAAATATGACAGTCATCTATACATCCATTGCCAAATTTAACATGTTAACGTTTTGGAGTACTGACTCGGAGCTCTTGAAAAGAAAGATTGCAGAGCCAGCCGAGGATGCTCCTCACCTCCCTGGCTTCCCCGCCCGCCCCAGACTGCAGTCTTCCTGCAGTGCTGTGCAGCATCCCATGTAGGGCTTCTTACACTTACCAATTACTAAGTATTTACCATTTGCTAAGTAATACCATCTGTATTGTTATATGTGTTGAAATTTTTTCACTTGGTTACAATACTGCAGGGCGCTGTGTAGTCCTCTCAACATATTACAAAGGCCCACAGTTAACCTCAAACCTAGCAAGGCCAAGCAACTGCCAAAGGCTGCTGTTGCTTTTGCCAGGAGAGGGGCTTCCAGAATCCTTCCTCCAAGGCCCTTCAGGAGTGCGACATGCTTGTCTGTTTCCACTCTCCATTTGCCTCCATACTCCGAAGAAGCATGCAACAAGCCAGCCTGGGGTAACAATTAATACAGTTTTCCTCCTGCTAGAAATCCCCAAGACCCTTTTTAATCCTCTCCTCCTGGCATGGAGGCAAGCACTGGACTAGCCATGACCAGCTAAGAGAATGGAGTCCATAAATAGACATGTAAATGCTGTAGACGGCACGTAACTTCACTGACCTTAGCTCTTGCTGACATGTGCGGATGAATTACCCAATAATCTGAAGCTCCATAAACATCTACTGGGTCTATGGATGGGTGTTGAGCCAGCTTGGAGTGATGCATTTATTCCATGCATATCTTGGCAGAGAAACTTCATGAAGAAATTGACAGGGTGATTGGGCCAAGCCGAATCCCTGCCGTCAAGGACAGGCTGGACATGCCCTACCTGGATGCTGTGGTACATGAGATTCAGCGATTCATCGACCTCCTTCCCTCCAATCTGCTCCACGAAGCAACCCAGGACACAGTGTTCAGAGGATATGTCATCCCCAAGGTCAGATGTGAGCCTGCAGTGCACACCCAGCAGATCAGCTGCCTTCCAGGGAACAGGATGGGGCCAAGGACACCCTGCCTTGGCAGGTGTTGCTGAACACTAAGGGCTGGGCCAGCATCCCTACCTGCAGAGTGCCCCTCCCCCAGCAGGCCTGGCGTGGACCTGGTGACCCCAGAAATGAGGGCTTCTGGGAAGGGGGTTCCTCAGGTGGTGCCTAGGGCTGTGGTGTGTCCCAGAACCAGGAACAGACAACAGTACCATCCAGCCCTGCATGTGTCACTCAGAGAAGCTACTGGCCCAAGAAGATGAGAACTCTCATCACCGTTTAGTCATGACTCCGCCTGCTATCTGCCCTTAGGCAAAAAACTTCTCCAATTGGAAATGTACCATTTGTCTAATGTAAAATTCAACTGGGGGCCCCAGATGAAAGCCTGTGATATGTTAACCTGACTGACCAAGGTGGCCTGTGTTCCCTCCAGGGCACAGTCGTAATTCCGACGCTGGACTCTGTCTTACACGATAGGCAAGAGTTTCCTGAACCAGAGAAGTTTAAACCAGAGCACTTTCTGAATGAAAATGGAAAGTTCAAGTACAGTGACCATTTTAAGGCGTTTTCTGCAGGTAAGAAGCATTCAGAGGCAGCACCTCCCGTGGGATTGTCCCTGAGTCCTACTCTCTGCTCCACGTGTGATCTGCATCGTGCCCCTTACCCCAGCCTGACCCAAGCGTGTTCTTCCCTGTGCAGAGAGGTTAGATGACATCTTGTCACTGAAGTCCTGAGATTGAGTTGAGGATGAGTCATTTTTCTCCTTAGATACTTCATTTAATAGAACTTGGTGAACTCTTTCACAGCTATATTGCCTGCTTCTCAATAATTTTAAACAAGGATCACTGAGAAAAACCTAGTACTCGGTCACCTGGACCCGTCATAGGGCTGCCTTCCCTCCCCGGGAAGCCCTCCCCTTGGTGTGCTGTGAGGGAACGTCTGTGACCAACTTTGTAACTGTAACCCTCAGTGTGAGAGCACTGGCTTCCCCGTGGGCCCCCCTTCTTCCCCTAGGACGTCAGGCTGAGCACTGGCAGAGTCGATTCTCCCAACCTACCACAGGTTTATGCAGTTGAGAGCTGGTGGTTGGGGCCCTGATCCTCCTACACTGAAATCCACTCTGGGCCCCCGTTCAGTGGGTAGATGGGGCCCAGTTCTGCTTCGGTGCCATGACACATGGCCTCCTCCCACCCCCTCTCCCCCTGCTACCTGGCCTGGAGCAGAGTCTTAGTGTCCTTGTCACCTCCAGGAAAGCGGGTGTGTGTTGGAGAAGGCCTGGCTCGCATGGAACTGTTCCTGCTCTTGGCCGCCATCCTGCAGCACTTTAACTTGAAGTCACTTGTTGACCCCAAGGATATCGACCTCAGCCCCATTGCAATTGGGTTTGGCAAGATCCCGCCCCGTTACAAACTCTGTCTCATTCCCCGCTCAAAAGTGTGAGGTGCAAACGCCCTGAAACCCCGAGCTCCCCTGCATCCCCTCTGCGAGGACTCTACAAGCCCAGGCTCCAGAGGGAACCACCTGTGCCAGAGACACTGCTTTCCAGGCCACGTTCCTCAGACAGAACTTGAAAGCAAAGTGCAAAAGGATTGTGTCAAACTAATTAAACTAATTAGCACAAACTATGACTTAGCTTGCGTTGGAGTTCCTAGAAATCATGGTAAGTAAGAACATATCAGTATAGTTTAAACTAAACTTCTGAGAAAAATAGAGCTACCCAGTCATCAGAGTCAGTATGTCTTATAAAGGAGTCACAAAGAGGAAAACAGATGCTATTTTGTTGTTCAGAAAAAATAAAATAATATAGCTTTGGCTATCTTCCTTAGGATATGAAGTTCTTCCTTCAGGCTCTCTAGTAGCATCATCCTGTGCTATATTTTAAGACTGAAATATATCTGAAGAGTCATCATAGACATCTGTTATTATCTCTTAAGATTAAAGTCTGACTTTGTGCCTGCAAGGGGAAGTTCTAAGCATGTGGAGGCTGGTGTGGAATGAGCCAGAAACTTGGAAATCATTAACCAGCTCCATAACCTGAATCTCAGAAGAATCTGTGAGACAGAAGAATAATTCTGGACAAGAACACTATCCCCATCCACCGGGCGCACACCAGGAACCTCCTGCCTTGACTTCCCTGTCAGTAAAAGGGGTGTGAGAGCAGCCTCCAGGGGTGTGAGGGCCGAGCGGGTGTGATGCAGAGCTTCAGAGCGCGGTGCAGTACCCGAGTCCCACGTGTGTCCCAGGCTCCTTAGTAAAGTGAGACACCCCAGCAGTGCAGCCTTGTCCCATCTCTCATTGACCCTCCTGCTTCTCCCGTAGGAGGATCATGTGATAGCATTGTGCCCACCCAGGTAACCCAGGACCATCTCCTGTTCTCAGGGTCCTTACACTAATCCATTTCATATTCAGAGTTCCACCTTCCATGTGAGGTAGCTTACTTATAGCTTAGAAAGAAGAAAGTGGTGTCATGTCCCAAGGAAACCCAAAACCTAGCAGAGCAAATTACAAGATCTGAAAGCCTGAGGATCCCTTTTGGCTTGAAGCTCTGCCTGCTGAAGCCAGTGGGGCAGAGGTCCTACCCTTGATTCTCTGCTGGGCAGGTATCATGCCCCTAGATCTTTGTCAGACAGCCCTGCCTCCAGTACTTCAGACAGGAACAGTCTATCTTGTTGGAAGCAAGTCCAAGATTCTCATTTTTGAAACCAAGGAATCGACCCTGATGATCTGAGTCACCTTTGGGGTCATGCGTCACTTGTCTAAAAGTATAACACACTTCACAGCTGAATGGCTCTATCATCTCATCCTGTAAAATCCACGAAGCCCAACAGCATTTATTGGTTGCTTCCCATCTTCACTCCAAATTGGCAGTTTTCCTGCTGAGGTAGCTGATTAATTCCCAGTTCACACCCAATACTAATTTCCTTATCCAAGGGACACTGAGTCACACCCTTGATCTTCTCTTCCAAACATGGATATATTTTTTTTCAATCAGTTCAGTTCAGTTCAGTCAATCAGTCATGTCTGACTCTATGACCCCAGCACACCTGGACTGCAGCACATCAGATCTCCCTGTCCATCGCCAACTCTTGGAGCTTGTTCAAACTCATGTCCAAAAGCCGGTGATGCCATCCAACCATCTCATCCTCTGTTGTCCCCTTCTCCTCCTGCCTTGAATCTTTCCCAGCATCACGGTCTTAACAAATGAGTCAGTTCTTTGCATCAGGTGGCTAAAGTATTGGAGTTTCAGCTTCAACATCAGTCCTTCCAATGAATATTCAGGACTGCTTTCCTTTAGGATGGACTGGTTGGATCTCCTTGCAGTCCAAGGGACTCTCAAGAGTCTTCTCCAACACCAGAGTTCAAAAGCATCAGTTCTCTGGTGCTCAGCTTTCTTTATGGTCCAACTCTCACATCTGTACATGACTACTGGAAAAACCATAGCTTTGACTAGATGGACATTTCTCAGAAAAGTAATGTCTCTGCTTTTTAATATGCTGTCTAGGTTTGTCATAGCTTTTCTTCCAAGGAGCAAGCATCTTTTAATTTCATGGCTGCCATCACCATCTGCAGTGATTTTTGGAGCCCAGAAAATAAAGGCTGTCACAGTTGCCATTGTTTCCCCATCTATTTGCCATGAAGTGATGGGATGCCGTGATCTTAGTTTTTTGAATGCTGAGTTTGAAGTCAGATTTTTCACTCTCTTCTTTCATTTTCATCAAGAGGCTCTTCATTTCCTCTTCACTTTCTGCCATAAGGGTGGTGTCATCTGCATATCTGAGGTTATTGATATTTCTACCGACAATCTTGATTCCAGCTTGTGCTTCATCCAGTCCTGCATTTCACATGATCTACACTGCATATAAGTTAAATAAGCAAGGTGACAATACATGGCCTTGATGTACTCCTTTTCCTATTTGGAACCAGTCTGTTGTTCCATGTCCAGTTCTAACTGTTGCTTCTTGACCTGCATACAGATTTCTCAGGAGGCAGGTAAGGTGGTCTGGTATTCCCATCTCTTGAAGAATCTTCCACAGTTTTTTGTGACCCACACAGTCAAAGGCTTTGGTGTATTCAATAAAGCAGAAGTCGATATTTGTCTGGAACTCTCTTGCTTTTTCGATGATCCAACAGATGTTGGCAATTTGATCTCTGTTTCCTCTGCCTTTTCTCGGTTCACATACTGTTGACGCCTCGCTTGGAGAATTTTGAACATTACTTTGCTGACGTGTGAAAGGGAAAGTTGCTCACTTGTGTCTACCTCTTTGCGACCCCATGGACTGTACAGTCCATGGAATTCTCCAGGCCAGAATACTGGAGTGGGTAGTCTTTCCTTTCTCCAACGGATCTTTCCAACCCAGGGATCGAACTCAGGTCTCCTGCACTGCAGGCAGGTTCTTTACCAGCTGAGCCACCAGGGAAGCCCATTGCAAGCTTGTGAGATGAGTGCAGTTGTGTGGTAGTTGAACATTCTTTGGGAATGCCTTTTCTTGGGGATTGGAATGACAACTGATCTTTTCCAGCCCTGTGGCCACTGTTGAGTTTCCTGAATTTGCTGGAATATTGAGTGCAGCACTTTAGCAGCAGCATCTTTTAGGATTTGAAATAGCTTAGCTTGAATTCCATCACCTCCACTAGCTTTGTTAGTAGTGATGCTTCCTAAGACCCACTTGACTTCGCATTACAGGATGTCTGGCTCTAGGTGAGTGATCACACCATTGTGGTTATCTGGGTTATTAAGAGCATTTTTGTATAGTTTTTCTGTGTATTTTTGCCACCTTTTCTTAATATCTTCTGCTTCTGTTAGGTCCATACCATTTCTGTCCTTTATTGTGCCCATCTTTGCATGAACTGTCCCCTTGGTATCTCTAATTTTCTTGAAGAGATCTCTACTCTTTCCCATTCTATTGTTTTCCTCTATACCTTTGCACTGATCACTGAGGAAGGTTCTTATCTTTCCTTGCTGTTGTTTGGAACTCTGCATTCAGATGGGTATATCTTTCCTTTTCTCCTTTGCTTTTCTCTTCCCTTCTTTTCACAGCTATTTGTAAGGCCTCCTCAGACAGCCATTTTGCCTTTTTGAATTTGTTTTTCTTGAGTGGGGTTGGTCTTGATGACTTCCTCCTGTACAATGTCAGGAACTGCTGTCCATAGTTCTTCAGGCGCTCTGTCTATCAGATCTAATCCCTTGAATCTATTTGTCACTTCCACTGTGTAATCATAAGAGATTTGATTTAGGTCATACCTGAATGGTTTAGTGGTTTTCCTTACTTTCTTCAATTTAAGTCTGAATTTTGCAATAAAGAGTTCATGATCTGAGCCACAGTCAGCTCCTGGTCTTGTTTTTGCTGACTATGTAGAGCTTCTTCATCTTCAGCTGCAAAGAATATAATCAGTCTGATTGCGGTGGTGACCATCTGGTGATGTCCATATGGAGAGTCTTCTCTTGTGTTGTTGGAGCAGGGTGTTTGCTATACTAGTGCATTCTCTTGGCAAAACTCTGTTGGCCTTTGCCCTGCTTCATTTTGTACTCCAAGGCCAAATTTGCCTATTACTCCAGGTATGTCTTGACTTCTTACTTTTGCATTCCAATCCCCTATGAGGAAAAGGACTTAAAAAAAAATGTTATTTCTAGAAGGTCTTGTAGGTCCTCATGTAGCCATTCAACTTCAGCTTCTTCAACATTACTGGTTGGGGCATAGACTTGGATGACTGTGATATTGGACAGTTTGCCTTGGAAATGAACAGAGATCATTCTGTCATTTTTGACATTGCACCCAAGAGCTGCATTTCCAACTCTTTTGTTGACTCTGAGGCCTACTCCATTTCTTGTAAGGGATTCTCGCCCACAGTAGTAGATATAATGGTCATCTGAGTTAAAGTCACCCATTCCAGTCCATTTTAGTTCACTGATTCCTAAAATGTTGATGTCCACTCTTGCCATTTCCTGTTTGACCATTCCCAACTTACCTTGATTCGTGGGCCTAACATTCCAGGTTCCTATGCAATATTGTTCTTTACAGCATTGGACTTTAATTCCATCACCAGTCACATCCACAACTGGGCATTGTTTTCACTGTGGCTTTGTTCTTTCTGAAGTTATTTCTCTATTCTTCTCCAGTAGCATACTACTGACTGGGGAGTTTATCGTTCAGTGTCATATCTTTTTGCCTTTTCGTACTGTTCATGGGGTTCTCAAGGCAAGAATACTGAAGTGATTTGCCATTCCCTTTTCCGGTGGGTCACGTTTTGTCAGAACTCTCTACCATGACCCGTCTGTCTTGGGTGGCCCTACATGGCATGGCTCATAGTTCATTGAGTTAGACAAGACTGTGGTCCATTTGGTCAATTTGGTTAGTTTTCTGTGACTGTGGTTTTCATTCTCTCTGCCCTCTAGGCTAAGAGCCTCCCAAATATTTAAGTTCTTGCTCCTTCTTGTTCGATAATGCCATCTTTAAGTCATTCCTCTCTTCTTGCATTTTGTTATAAGCAATTAGAAGGAACCGGTTTGCTCCACTGGCACTATAAAAATGTGATCAACAAATATGTTGTTGTTTTTCAGTCACCGAGTCTTGTTCACTCTATGCTATATATCCAATTTCATTTTTAAACCATTTAAACAGTTCTGCCTTCCACAAAACACTGTGCCTTGAACACAGTTAGGCCAAGTTCTTTACCACTTTATTACAAGTATCACCTTTTCTCCATTGTCCAATAAACTTTTCCTTATTTCCTTCCAAGACCTTTTCAATATGGTCTTTATCACCCATACATCTGGCAATATTTTGTACATGAATGTGAAAAATGCTCTAAGAAGTGAAAGTTTTCTCTACAACTCTCCCCTGCATTCTAAGCTGTTATCAGAATTACTTTTAAAAGCCCCATCACAAGTTCTGTATAGACGGACCATGTGTACCTCCCCCAAAGTCCTACGTGGAAGCCCTAGCCCCCAGTGTGACAGTATCAGGAGCTTCGACCTTTGGGAGCCGATTAGGTCAGAGTTCTCCTGACTGGGATTAGTGCCCTTATGTAAGAGACCCCACATAGCTGCCTTTCCCCTGCCATGGGAGGTCACACTGAAGCTGCCTTCAATGAGGAAGCAGGCTCTCTCCAGACACTGAACCTGCTGGCATCTCACTCTTGGACTACGCAAGCTCCAGAACTGTGAGAAACAGGTGTCTATTGTTGATGTTCCCAACCTGGGAAGGGCCAGCTTGCACTTCGCTTGGAGTGTTGCAGGGTCAGAAAAAGGTTTGCTGTGCACTGCCGGGTGCCCGCATCTGGAGGCTTTGTGACCTGGGAGTGGAGTTCAAGGTGTTGACTAGGCTGGGGCTGGCCTGAGGACCGAGCGAGCGAGCATGGGAAGCCTGCAGGCCACGTTCACTGTCCAACTCAGCCTGGCAATGTCGTGAACCTCTATGACATTGAAAGAGCTTCCCTGGTGACTCAGGTGGTAAAGAGTCTGCCTGCAATGCAGGAGGCCAGGGTTCGATCCCTGGGTCAGGAAGATCCCCTGGAGAAGGAAATGGCTACCCACTCTAGTATTCTCGCCTGGAGAATGTCATGAACAGAAGAGCCTGGCAAGCCCCAGTCCGTAGGGTCACAGAGTCAGACACAACTGAGTGACTAACACTTCACTTCACATTCTGTAACATTCGGTTTGCTCATCTGTAGTGGGAACACCTTTAAGGACTAGTGAGCTGCACCAGCTTCCCAGAGAAGTCAAGGTGAAGTGCAGGCAGAATCCTCCTATGTGGCAGCTGTTTGTGGGGGCTTTTCAGCAGGTGACGTGTCAGGTCCCCTAATGCGCTGTGTAGCCTGCTGAGCACAGAAGGCCTGAACTGGGCTGAGAGGGGTTGTTGATGTTCAGTTGCTAAGTCGTGTCCAACTCTTTGAGACCCCATGGACTGTAACCCACCAGCCTCCTCTGTCCATGGAATTTCCAGGCCAGAATACTGAAGTGACTGCCATTTCTTTCTCCAAGGGCTCTTCCCAACCCAGGGAACAAACCTGCATCTTTTGTGTCTCCTGCATTGGCAGCAGATTCTTTACCACTGGGCTTGGCAAAGGCTACGGAAATGTTACTTATTGGAGAGATCTTTAGAGTGTGGTCTGGAATGGAGGGATAACCTGTCACAGCTGAAAGAGTCTGTCTACAGTGCTCCCTAAATATTCCCATTCCATCATTCTGTACTCATCATTTCTGTGATCTGAACACTCTCACACCTGTTATACCCTCAAATTTGATATCCAGGGATACAATGATGCCCTCTCTTCCTGGTAGTTCTTTCTGTTCAGGAATGGTTTGTCAGGGTATTTATGCCTTATAAAAAAGATTGGGGAGTGGATGGGGTTAGGGGTAGGGGTTCAGTTCAGTTCAGTCGCTCAGTCATGTCCTACTCTTTGAGACCCCACGAATTGCAGCACGCCAGGCCTCCCTGTCCAACACCAACTCCTGGAGTTCACTCAAACTCATGTCCATCGAGTTGGTGATGCCATCCAGCCATCTCCTCCTCTGTCGTCCCCTTCTCCTCCTACCCCCAATCCCTCCCAGCATCAGAGTCTTTTCCAATGAGTCAACTCTTCCCATGAGGTGGACAAAGTACTGGAGTTTCAGCTTTAGCATCAGTCCTTCCAAAGGACACCCAGGACTGATCTCCTTTAGAATGGACTGGTTGGATCTCCTTGCAGTCCAAGGGACTCTCAAGAGTCTTCTCCAACACCACAGTTCAAAAGCATCAATTCTTTTGCACTCAGCTTTCTTCACAGTCCAACTTTCATAACCATACACGACCACTGGAAAAAACATAGCCTTGACTAGATGGACCTTTGTTGGCAAAGTAATGTCTCTGCTTTTTAACATGCTATTTAGGTTGGTCATAGCTTTCCTTCCAAGGAGTAAGCATCTTTTAATTTCATGGCTTCAATCATTTAGGAGCCCAAAAAATGGGGTCTGCCACTATTTCCACTGTTTCCCCATCTATTTTCCATGAAGTGATGGGACCAGATGCCATGATCTTAGTTTTCTGAATGTTGAGCTTTAAGCCAACTTTTTCACTCTCCTCTTTCACTTTCATCAAGAGGCTTTTTAGTTCCTCTTCACTTTCTGCTATAAGGATGGTGTCATCTGCATATCTGAGGTTCTTGATATTTCCCCCGGCAGTCTTGATTCCAGCTTGTGCTTCTTCCAGCCCAGCGTTTCTCATGATGTACTCTGCATATAAGTTAAATAAGGAGGCAGGGATCAAGACCATCCCCATGGAAAAGAAATGCAAAAAAGCAAAATGGCTGTCTGGGGAGGCCTTACAAATAGCTGTGAACAGAAGAGAAGCGAAAAGCAAAGGAGAAAAGGAAAGACATAAGCATCTGAATGCAGAGTTCCAAAGAATAGCAAGGAGAGATAAGAAAACTTTCCTCAGCGATCAATGCAAAGAAAGAGAGGAAAACAACAGAATGGGAATGACTAAAGATCTCTTCAAGAAAATTAGAGATACCAAGGGAACATTTCATGCAAAGACGGGCTCGATAAAGGACAGAAATGGTATGGACCTAACAGAAGCAGAAGATATTAAGAAGAGGTGGCAAGAACACACAGAGGAACTGTACAAAAAAAATCTTCACGACCAAGATAATCATGATGGTGTGATCACTCACCTAGAGCCAGACATCCTGGAATGTGAAGTCAAGTGGGCCTTAGGAAGCATCACTACGAACAAAGCTAGTGGAGGTGATGGAATTCCCAGTTGAGCTATTTCAATTCCTGAAAGATGATGCTGTGAAAGTGCTGTACTCAATATGCCAGCAAATTTGGAAAACTCAGCAGTGGCCACAGGACTGGAAAAGGTCAGTTTTCATTCCAATACCAAAGAAAGGCAATGTCTGCTCCAATCTCCCTATTTATCCCTCCTCTGCTTCTTTCCCCTTGGTAACTTAAGTTTGTTTTCTACATCTGTGACTCTAGTTCTGTTTTATAAATAGTTTCATTTGTACCATTTTTTTTTTCTGATTCCATATACAATCCTAGGTGTGTGGTTTAGCATCTTGGGCTCAATTAATTGGTCAGTTCCTATGCTAGTCTGGTCAGTTCCTATGTCTGGTTCACAAGTGAAGCTGTAGTCATCTGGTTCCCTGACTGAGGAAGCTGTTTGGTTCAAAATGACTTCATTTACTTTGGTAGTTTGTGCTGGCTGTTGGCTAAACCACATGTCCCTAGCAGTCTAGCCCCAGGTTTCTTCATGCGATGACAGTGTTCACAGAAAGCAGGCTCTAGTGAAAAAGTGTTTTTCATCTGTGTTTGCATCATATGTTCTTATAGCCAACATAAGTCAGATGGCAAAGCCCATGTCATTTGTAGGGAACTTCACAGGGAAATCAATACAGAGAGGCAGCCATTGTTTAAATAAAACAACAACCACTATTTAAATAAGCATCTTTTAAAATTTCAGTTGACATGCCTCCATTAACCTTCTCTGTCAACTCTATTTCCAGAGTTCTCTATGTGTTTTTAAGAACAGCAAAAAATGAATACACCTCTGGTGAGCTGGTTTTTTCCTTAACTTGTTTTATATTTTGCTACATGAGCTTTTTGATGGTCCTTAAAAGAAATAGGGAAGTGAAGATAAGTAAAATTTAGCTTCAGGGCAATATACATAAACAAGATAGAGGTGGCTTGTGAATATAGGCAGGCAATATGAGCTTCGAGTCATCCAAGATGAGTGCGATGGCAAAAGCACAGATACGGCTGTTGCCTGGTCAGAAGGGACCCTTAGGAGAGAGAGTGCTGCATTCTCCTGAGACATGATAATTGCAGGCACAGAAATCTGAAGTGGAGTGGACAGTGTCTCACTGTCAGTCAGTCTGGAAATAAACACTTAGCATGCATTCTGCAGTGGTGACAGTTAGTTACCTAGTGTTGAAGGAGAACTTGCTGAAAAGATTTTTCTGGACTTGCTAAAATAGTGTGGCCCCAGACAGCTTTTGGAAGGCCCTACTTGGTACACAGACAAACTGTTGAATGTCTGGAGGATTGAGCTGACTCAGGTTCTTTGACTAATTCTCCATACATTTCTCTCAGCTAGTTGATATATGAAGGTTGTATAGCATACTGTTCAACGTTGTATTTTCTGGCAAATGTTCCCACTGCTCTTTTGCACCTTAACCTACTCTGAATGGTTCTTAATTAATTTCTTCTCAAGGTCACCAATATCCTAAATTATAGTAAGTTTTGATGACTATGCTATAATCTTTCCCTTACTTGAACCTTTGGCCATCCTGAAGTTACTGTCCCTGATCTCCTGGAAATTCTTGCCCGTTAGCTTCTGTCACAGCCTCTCTGATGATTTCTTCTCTTGATTTCTTCTCTGTATTCCCATATTCTCAAGAGTCTTCTCCAACACCACAGTTCAAAAGCAGCAATATTTTGACACTCAGCTTTTTAATGGTCCAACTCTCACATCCATACATGACTGCTGGATAAACCATAGCTTTGACTGGACGGACCTTTGTCAGCAAAGTGATGCCTCCTTTTGTGAGAAACCAACACCATTGAATCTTCACAGAACTGACTTCCAGGAGCAGCAGCATGAATGTAATCGAAGTGGGAATAATTTCTGAAAGAAATTACATTTCACTCAGCTTCAGAGAGTTCAGCTAGTAGATAGAACTTTTGAATGTGATGTATGTGGTAAAACTTTCTATAAAAAGTTTAATCTCTCTTAACATCAGAGAACTCATACAGGAGAGAAACCATATGCATGTGATCTATGTGGACAGTTCTTCTGCCATAAATCAGCCCTTACTATTCATCAGAGAATCCATACGGGGGAAAAGCCCTACGATTGTAGTGAATGTGAGGAATCCTTCTGCCAGAAGTCAACCTTCACTGTTCATCAAAGGATTCACAATAGGGAGACACCTCATGAGTGCAATGATTGTGGTAACCTTGCATGAGAAATCAGTATTCACTGCACATCAGAGAACTCACACAGGAGAGAGACCTTATGCCTGCAAAGAATATGGGAAATGCTTTGGTCTCTGGCCTGCCCTCCCAGTACATCAGAAAACCCAAACAAGAGACAGATCTTATAAATGTAATAAATGTGGGAAATCCTTCTATGTAAAGCCAAAACTCACTGTACCTCTGAGACTTCCCACAAGTGAGGAACCATGTGAATGTAAAGAATGTGGTAAAGCTTTCTACCAGAAGTCAAAACTCATTGTATACCAGAGAGCTCACACAGGTGAGAAACCTTATAAATGTAATGAATGTCAGAAAACCTTTTGTGGAAAGTCAACCCTCAGTAGACATCAGAGAACACACACAGGAATGAAGCCCTATGGATATAAAGAATGTTGGAAAACTTTCTTCTAGAAGTTAGCCATTACTGCATATCAGAGAACTCACACAGGAGAGAAGCCCTATGAATGTAATGAATGTGGAAAAACCTTTTGCCAGAAATCAGACCTCAGCAAACATCAGATAACTCACACAGGGGAGAAATCGTGTATATCAGAGACTGGCTGTGTGTACACAAAAACTCACTTTTGTTTTCTTTTGAGAGCACAGTTAACCTGCATTTCTCGGCCTTCCTTTTCTGTGAGTAGGACCATATAACTTAACTCTGGCAAGGAGAATTTGAACACAAATGATAAACTGTAATTCCAGGCCAGCTCCCCTGTGCCGCCACCCAGATTTCATGCATTCCTGTTAACTTTTTATGCCCTGTAGTTCTGAAGTACAGATTCCACCCCTACCCTTTCCCTT
Organism: Bos indicus x Bos taurus; assembly: GCF_003369695.1. NCBI lineage: Eukaryota > Metazoa > Chordata > Mammalia > Artiodactyla > Bovidae > Bos > Bos indicus x Bos taurus. Next base: position 7,517 of record NC_040101.1, on the reverse strand, counting down.
ACCCCCAGTTTGCCTTGGTGGCCATTGGGTGGAGATGGCAACCATGGCTTAAGACAGGGAGGATTAATTGTGGAGAGCAGAGATTTTCCTAACTCCACACACACACATGCAAAGTTCATCTGTACTTTACCTGAGTGAGGAATACCCACTGTTATAAATATCCCACGTGTAATCTATTTACAACACTACCAGTCACTGTAGCCAGTTCATTTTATGAATTAGAGACAGACTTCTGTGAGAAGTTACCAGTCTTTTGGAGCTGATTCACACAGGATAGAACCTGTGTTGTCATCTTTCATCCCCAGTTAATTGATGGAAAACCAAATCATATGAAGAGACAAGAATGCAAGAAATAGGAGGTGGTCCTAAGATGGCAGAGGAATAGGACGGGGAGACCCCTTTCTCCCCCACAAATTCATCCAAAGAACATTTAAACGCTGAGTAAATTCCACAAAACAACTTCTGAATGCCAGCAGAGGACATCAGGCACCCAGAAAAGCAGCCCATTGTATTCAAAAGGAGGTAGGAAAAAATATAAAAGAAAAAAAAAGAGAGAGAGACAAAAGAGATAGGGACGGAGCTCCGCCTGGGATGGGAGTCTTAAAAAGAGAGAGGTTTCCAAACACCAGGAAACACTCTCACTGCTGAGTCTGTGGCGAGCCTTGGAACCACAGAGGGCAACATAACTGGGAGGAAAAATAAATAAATAATTAAACCCCACAGATTACGTGCCCAATGGTAACTCCCCCAGTGGAGAAGCAGCGCATACGCCTGCACACGCCACTAGCAAGCGGGGGCTGGGCAGTGAGGCACGGGCTGCATTGCCTAGAGTAAGGACCGGGCATGAATGCCCTGAGGGCAATCTGAGGGAACTAACTTGGGCTAGCAAACCAGACTGTGGGATAGCTACCACGCAAAAAGTCCTAACCTAAGACACCGTCAGGCCCGCTCACAGAACAAAGGACTGAACAGAGCTAGTTGGCTGCAGACCATCCCCCTCCCGTGACAGGCGGCCAGAGCCAGAAGGGGGCAATCGCGGCCCCAGAGAGGCATTATCTATCAAACTGCAAGCAGGCTTCTTTGCTAACTAAGACTTCTTGGGGTTCTGGACGGTCAACATCCACCTGAGAAGGTGTGCTGGTTGTACACCCAGAAAACCGAGCAGCAGAGATGGGGGACGTGAAGAGTCACAGCGACCGCGCTCGCCAAACACCTCATCACCTGAGCTGCTCGGACCTGGGAAGGGCACAAACGCAGGCCCGATGGAGTCTGCGCCTCTGAGGACTACCTGAGTGCCTGAACCTGAGCAGCCTAGACCTGGGAGGTGCATGCAGCCCAGGGCCGGCCTTGGACGGTTCCCGGCGGAGCAACCTAGAGCCTGAGCAGTGTGGGCAGGGAGGGCACACGCACCGTGAGTGGGGGCAGGCCCAGTGTGGCTGGTGCACTAGGAGCACACGCCAGTATTATTTCTTTGCAGTGTTCCTCCCTCCCTACAGCGCGACTGAACAAGTGAGCCTAAAAAAGTGTCCACCACCGCCCCCTTGTGTCAGGGCAGAAATCAGACACTGAAGAGACCAGCAAACGGAAGAAGCTTAAACAGAGGGAACCGCCTTGGAAGTGACAGGTGCAATAGATTAACGCCCTGTAGTTAGTATCGACTACATAGGAAGGGGCCTATAGATCTTGAGAAATATAAGCTGGACCAAGGAACTATCTGAAAATGAACTGACCCCACACTGCCCACAACAACACCAGACAAAGTCCTAGATATATTTTTACTATTTTTACGATCACTCTTTTTTTTTTTTTTGAAATTTTAAGTCCTCTATTACTCCTTTAATTTCCATTTTTATAACCTACTATTACTTTGCAAAAAAAAAAAAAGAAAAGAAAAAGAGAGACCCTATTTTTAAAAGCAAATGTCATGTATATATATACACACACATAATTTTTGTGACTCTTTTTTTCTTTTCTTTAATATTGTATTTTTGAAAATCCAACCTCTACTCTAGATTTTTAATCTTTGCTTTTTGGTATTTGTTATCAATTTTGTACCTTTAAGAACCCCATCTTCAGTATCCATTTTTAATTGGGAGTGAGATTACTGGCTTGACTGCTCTCTCCCCCTTTGGACTCTCCTTTTTTCTTCACCAGGTCGCCTCTGTCTCCCCCTTCTCCCTTCTCTTCTCTACCCAACTCCGCAAATCTCTTTGTGTGTTCCAGACGGTGGAGAACACTTAGGGAACTGATTACTGGCTGGATCTGTCTCACTCCTTTTGATTCCCTCCTTTACCCTCCTGGCCACCTCTGTCTCCTTCCTCCCTCTTCTCTTCTCTGTATAACTCCATGAACATCTCTGAGTGGTCCAGACTGTGGAGTGCACATAAGGAAGTGATTACTGGCTAGCTTGCTCTCTCATCTTTTGATTCCACCTCATCTCATTCAAGTCACCTCTAACTCCCTCCTCCCTCTTCTCCATATAACTCTGTGAACCTCTCTGGGTGTCCCTTGCTGTGGAGAAACTTCTCATTTTTAACCTAGATGTTTTATCAACGGTACTGTATAGATGGAGAAGTCTTGAGACTACTGTAAAAATAAGACTGAAAACCAGAAGCAGGAGGCTTAATTCCAAATCATGAGAACAACAGAGAACTCCTAACTCCAGGGAACATTAATTGACAGGAGCTCATCAAACGCCTCCATACCTACACTGAAACCAAGCACCACCCAAGGGCCAACAAGCTCCAGAGCAAATATACCATGCAAATTCTCCAGCAACACAGGAACACAGCCCTGAGCTTCAATATACAGGCTGCCCAAAGTTACTCCAAACCCACTGACATCTCATAACTCATTACTGGACACTTCATTGCACTCCAGAGAGAAGAAATCCAGCTCCACCCACCAGAACACCGACACAAGCTTCCCTAACCAGGAAACATTGACAAGCCACCCGTACAACCCCACCCACAGTGAGGAAACTCCACAATAAAGAGAACTCCACAAACTTCCAGAATACAGAAAGGCCACCCCAAACACAGCAATATAAACAAGATGAAGAGACAAAGGAATACCCAGCAGGTAAAGGAACAGGATAAATGCCCACCAAGCCAAACAAAAGAGGAAGAGATAGGGAATCTACCTGATAAAAAATTCCAAATAATGATAGTGAAAATGATCCAAAATCTTGAAATCAAAATGGAATCACAGATAAATAGCTTGGAGACAAGGACTGAGAAGATGCAAAAAAGGTTTAACAAGGACCTAGAAGAAATAAAAGAGAGTCAATATATAGTGAATAAGGCAATAAATGAGATAAAAAACACTCTGGAGGCAACAAATAGTAGAATAACAGAAGCAGAAGATAGGATTAGTGAAGTAGAAGATAGAATGGTAGAAATAAATGAATCAGAGAGGAAAAAAGAAAAACGAATTAAAAGAAATGAGGACAATCTCAGAGACCTCCAGGACCATGTTAAACACCCCAATATTCAAATCATAGGAGTCCCTAAAGAAGACAAAAAGAAAGACCATGAGAAAATACTTGAGGAGATAATAGTTGAAAACTTCCCTAAAATGGGGAAGGAAATAGTCACCCAAGTCCAAGAAACACAGAGAGTCCCAAACAGGATAAACCCAAGGCGAAACACCCCAAGACACATATTAATCAAATTAACAAAGATCAAACACAAAGAACAAATATTAAAAGCAGCAAGGGAAAAACAACAAATAACACACAAGGGGATTCCCATAAGGATAACAGCTGATCTTTCAATAGGAACTCTTCAGGCCAGGAGGGAATCGCAGGACATATTTAAAGTGATGAAAGAAAATAACCTACAGCCCAGATTACTGTACCCAGCAAGGATCTCATTCAAATATGAAGGAGAAATCAAAAGCTTTACAGACAAGCAAAAGCTGAGAGAATTCAGCACCACCAAGATATCAGATCTCAATTCCTGGTACCTGTGTATGTTACCTTATATGGAAAGAGTTGCCCAGATTAAATTAAGGATTTTTCAATGAAATTATCTTGGATGGTCCAGGAGGAGCTTTAAATGCAATCACAAGTGTTCTTGTAAAAGAGAGGAAGATTTGACACTTAGAGAAGAGATTCCTAGACCACCAAGGGGTGGATTATAGACTGATGTGGCACAAGAATGCCAGCAGCCAGCAGAGGCTGGAAGACGCACATTCTCCCCTGAAGTCTCTGAGATGGGCCCCGCTGACACTTTGGTTTCAGCCCTGTGACACTGATCTTAAACTTTTGTCTTCCAGATGTAAGGGAATACATTTCTTTTGCTAAAACTCTTATGTTTGCAGTAATTTCTTACAACAGCAATAGGAGACCAAAATCCCTTGCAGTTAAAATCCTATATCTGATTCAGGTTCCTTCAAGCAGATGTATCCAACATTAAGTTACAGCTTTTCTGAAAAACAGGACAGGAGTACTTCTGACTCTCCTGGTGCTGATATTGATTCTGCTGGTGATTGTGTTGGGATTGCTAGCTTTGGGAGCTGTCCACTCCTTAATTTTGGGTGGGGGTTAAGTAGGTATCAATTTATTTCTGGCTGGAGTCCCTTTATTTACCTTTGACTAGATCTGAGTAGGAGCTGTGTTGTCTTGCTTGGTTTTCCTGTTGTCTTTCATCTTGCATTCTGAAACACAGGTGAGACACAAGCTGTGTAAAGAGTTTATTTGGGAAGTGATTACAAAAGCAAGGATGAGGGAGTGGGGAAGATGACACAGGAGCGGGTGAAAAGCCCGTAAAGTGTGAGCTACTGAGCTGCTGACCACTGTGAACAAGCTGAGATCCACCCTGTTGGGTACGCTGGGCATGTGCATCTCAACGGACTCTCCAGGCATGGAAGCTGACACCTTATTGTGACTTAACAACTGGCCATCACCTCTCTGACCCTGCTTTGATTCTGTTATTTTGCATGAGGTTGTTGACACCGGACATAGATCAAGAGAGAGATCCAGAAAGAGTTTTACAGTTTAGTTACAATTTCCTGGGAAGAAATGGCACACCATGCAGGGTCACTCAGAGATAGACAGAGCAGAGACTGAAGCGTGTACCAGTGCCTCTGCTATGGATTCAACAAGAAGGGAAGGGACAGGCATGGCAAACAGGCTTGGGATTGGCTAATGTGAATATTTTCAGTACACTTGGAGACACTGAGGCTGTCCCTGACTGTTCTGTTACCTGGCCCTGGGATGATTAGGGCAGGTGTATGGTAGTGAAGTGTGAGGGTACAACTCAGAAGGTGCCTGGGAGTATGGCCTTAACTGACTGTTTTCAGAGAGTAACATCTAGCTAGGGCCACAAAATTGAGTCAAGACTGAGCTCAATTATTTGGGGTATTTGAGTGGCCTAAATAAATGATGAGCCTTTTGGAGTATAGAACATACATTGCACTAAACAGCAAAAGGCTCAATTTCTTGGTTCAGTGTGGCAGGTCTGGCCACTATGTTGCTGGACAGTATAGATTAATAGTGAAGTCAGTGTAAAGACTTGTCATATTTGTGTGTAACTAGTTGAAAGCGGTGGTCATGGTGCTTATGGTAGGAGACTCCAGGTGGGAGTTTGTGGTGGAAAGCTGGAGCAGAGAGTAGGAGAGGCACTGAGGAGTGTGCTGTCCTTTCCACAGCAGGTTGAGGGACTGACTGACAGATGGCAGTTGTCTCCTGGGAAAGGCAATAGTCTCCATTAATTCCTAGAATGGTACAGACAGTAGTAAATTCTCTGGTTGCTCAGAGGTAAAGAATCTGCCCCCCAGTGCAGGGAACACGGGTTTGATCCGTCATTCAGGAAGATCCCACGTGTCATGGAGCAACTAAGCCTGTGCACCACAAGTACTGAGCCTGTGCTCTGGAGCCTGGGAGCTGCAGCTGCTGAAGCCCTTGTGCCCTAGAGCCCGTGCTCCACAGCAAGAGAAGCCACTGCGATGAGAAGCTCATGCAGCACAGCAGGAAGTAGTTCCCACTCACTGCTACTAGAGAAAAAACCATGCAGCAATGAAGACCCAGCACAGCCAGATAAATACAATTATTTTTAAAAGGTGGGCCTGCATTCACCATGTTGGTTTAAACAGTGGCTTCCTTGGAAGGTTTGGGACTCTGGTTTGCAAACCAGTAAAAAAAAACCCAGACTAATATTAAGGAGACCAACATTCAACAGAGTGGTGTACAACTCACTTGACTGACTTCTGTCATTTGACATTGATTATCCTTAAGCATGTATCACTAACAAGTAGAAGTTTTCTGGTTTTATCCTTATGTGATATGGTTTTGATTTTATTATCTCCAAATGTGAATTTCACTTACTAAGTGGAGTTTTCTATTTATCTATTTAGTAGTCCACACTGCCTATGAGAATGGTCCTGGAGTACGTGGAGATGTGAGTCAATTTTTAGTTGAGCGTGTGGGCTCATTTCCTGCTACACAATAGAAAAGACCAAATACTGAGACAACATTCTTTTGCAGAAAGAAAAAAGCTTTATTATAGGGTGCCCAAGTAAGGAGATAGGAGGCAAACTGGTGTTTTTATCTTGGAAGGAGGGAGAAAGAGGGGCAGGGAGCTCAGAAATGATTGGTGGAAAGTAAGTTTAACTTTCAGTGGACGTATTGAGTTCTCTGCTGTCCTGCTCTTCTGCCTCTTCATGTGTCATATGTACAGATCTGTGGTATTTTGTATATAACTGGAGGGGTTTTGGCCTGTGCAATCTAACGTTCACTGTCATGCACCCTAGTCCCTCGATGCGTCTGTGCCTCAGCGAGTTGTTTCCTATCTGCAGTTTCCCTGGTTTTTTTTTTTTTTTTCTCAACATTTATTTGGCTGCACCGGGTCTTCATTGTAGCATGCAGATTCTTTAGTTGTGGAATGTGTGCTCTTAGCTGTGGTACGTGGCATCTAGTTACCCGACCAGGGATCAAAGCTGGCCCCTTGCATCGGGAATGTGGAGTTTTAGCCACTGGACCACCAGGGAGGTCCCTCTCTGGTGTTCTTAGTGTATCAGTTTGTTTCTCCTATATGGACCTTGTAAGTTACAGGGTACAGTTTCACAAGGGGACTTAAATGAAGAGATTAAGACCTGGGACAAGATAGAGACCCGTACAGGGGGTCCATTTGCTGGAGTGGAATTTGAAAAATTGTCTGAGGAGGCCATTATGTCTCTCAGTTAAACTAGCAATCAAAAACCTATTAGGAAGCTAAAAGTGCCATTGAAGGCAGTTTTGGCAGTTTCTTAAAATGTTAAACATACACCTACCATAATATCCAACCATTCTACTCCTGGATATTTACCCAAGAGAAAAGAAGACATATATCTATGCAAAGAATTATACATGTATGGTCATAACAGCTTTATTTGCAAGAGCCAAAAAGTCAGAAACAACCTAAATATCCATCAACAAGTGAATAGATAAGCAAGCTAAGATATAGCCATACAACAAGAGACAACTGCTTGGCAAGGGACAACTCACCAAAAAAAAAAAAAAAGGAAAAAAAAAAAAA